>NC_072892.1:163598791-164848791 GCF_027943255.1 Anastrepha obliqua | reverse complement strand
CACCCAAGAGATTTGATCTCCTTCTTACAGGAGTTTACTAGTTTCGTTCTGCAACGCTTCCGCGTTTCCTAAGCATCTTGCATGCCTGCAGCATCGCAAAAACTTCTGCTTGAAAAACACTAGCCGTATTCGGAAGTTCAAAGGAGATAAATAAAATGGCTGGCTCAGAGAAAACCCTTGCTCCGACTCCCGATTCCATCTTGGAACCGTCAGTGAAGACAGCGGTCCAAACTTCGGTGGAGATTTTCCCCTCGATCCAATCCTGCCTTTTTGGAAAGATTGCCCGAGCACGACTCTCAAACTCTAGCCTGCGGATAGAGAGATCGGTTCGAAGTTCGGAGAAATACGGTGTTAACTGCCCAAAAATAGTACCATGTCCCTTGAGAGATTGTCTCCAAAGCCAACCTCCTTTAACCTGATTGCACTTTGAGCTGCGATGAACTTGACGGAAAAGTCGATGGGAGGTAAGTGCAAAACGACATTCAGAGCAGCACTAGGGCAAGTTTTACATGCTCCGGTGATGCCAATGCATGCAGTCCTTTGCACCCTCCCCAGTTCAGTGAAATTATAGCACTTCCAAAGAGCTTTCCACCAAACCAGACATCCATATATTACAACTAGCAAAACCACTGCGTTGTACAATGTACATCCACAGCACGACCTGTGGCTTGAATCCCCATTTTTACCGACTATAGATTTACAGGAGTAGAAGGCTATACTGGCCTTTTTTACATGATTTTCAATGCCGTCGACAAAATTAATCCGGTGGCAGAGGATATTCTAGGCGAGTATCAATGCGGCTTTAGAGCCAATAGATCAACCGCAGGTCAATGCTTCGTTAGATGAAATCTAAATTTTTTAAAAGTTCAATGATTGCGGAGTCGATGTGAATATCGTCTTTCTATAGACTTCAAGAAAGCCCTTGGCAGCATCGACAGGAAATAGCGACACTTCATTCTACGTCGGCAAGGAATACCACAGAAGCTCGCCTTACTATTTAGGTTAGGTTATGTTGGTAGTCGGTCTGTAAGCCCAATTGACTTAGACCGACCTGTAAGGAGTAATACCACTGTGAAACACGGACACCTCGTTCCCACGATCGTCGGTTCTACGTAACCGGAACGATACGGATTTAAATCCGGCCAAGGACTGTCACTTCAGCAGCATTCCTCGTATATGCACGGGCAATGTTTATGCTGATACAACAACAACAACAACAACAACGGGAACTTCGTTTATTTTCTTTCGTGGAACAATTTTGTGGCTCTTATGAAGCGCAGGATTGGCAGGCCCACGCCAGACAGTTCAGTAAAAGACGTCTTAGTAGTTACTATGCCTCTAACAAGAACAGCAGCTAAGGTGATGGTGCAAGGAAACTTCTGACACTTTCGATGTTTTCGTGGGTATTAAGCCATGAGCCTAAGCGGGTGACACGCCATGTGCCGTAATTTTTAACGTAGTTTTGAACTTTGTTATCAACAACATCGACCCTGGCGCGACTATTTTTTCTAGAAGCATTGAGATCTGTTGCTATGTTGTTGATTTTGCTTTCATCGCAAGAAACCGATGTGTGCTTGCCGACACTGCGTTAAATCTAATTAATAAAGCAAAGTTAGGTAGTCTAGAAGTCAATATCGAAAAGACTAAATATTGTATATTACTTAGTTAGATCGCGAAGCAATGGACGTTACGGCAACCTGAAAGTCAGGCGTCATGTATTTCATAAAGTCGAAATCATCAAGTACTACTCCGAGGTAACTTAAGTAGTACAGCAGATCCGCTTATCTGCATAAACGACAGACTGCAGGATGCAAATAGAAGCTAATACCTCAAACTGCTTAAAACTCTTGTCATGGACGTCTAACTCACAGATCTATAGGACTCTTATATGACCAATAGTAAAGTATGAATGTGAAGAATAAAGAACTTTCTCTTACGCTTCGAGCCACAAATTCTGATGGTTTTTATAGAATAAAATATTACAATGAGGTCGACGAACTTACAAATGGAAAAAACATAGTGCGCTTCGTGAAGGCACAACGTCTGCGACGGCTAGGATACGCACTTCAGTTGAAGAACTGAATGATGTGAAAGACGGTCTGCGTAGCATGAACACACGATGATGCAAACAGAGAGGTATGGAGCGCAATATTAAAGGAAGCATTGGCTCACGCCGAACTGTAAATGCTTTGATGCCGATGCCGAATGCCGATGATATCGAAACGGCGCTGTTAGTTCTACCTTTTCTAAGCTGGCTAAAACAGCAAAGCGAATGGGTTTGATGATGGGCGAGGACAAAACAAACTACCTCCTGTCACTAGACAAACAGTGGGCGCACTCGCATACAGGCACCCACGTCACTGTTGGCAGTTATGATTTCGAGGTTGTTAGAGACTTTACTTATCTAGGAACCTGCATTAACTCCAATAATAATGTGAACCTTGAAATTCAGCGGAGAGTCTCTCTTGCTAACAAATTCTATTTTTGTTACTAACAAGTTCTGCTACTGGAAATTGGCAGTTGAATAGTAAAATCCACTCTCGTCGGTTAAAAGTAAGACTTTATAAGGCTCTCATCATGCTTGTCTTAACGTATGGCGCAGAAGCGCGGACGATGAGAGTATCCGATTTTGAGAGAAAGGGTTTTGCGGAAGATGTTTGGATCTTTGAACGTTAGCGACAGTGAGTATAGCAGATGATGGAATAATGAGCTATATGCAGCGAGTAAAGACCCATAGATTTCGTTGGCAAGGTCTGATTGGATACAAACGCTCCGGTTATGAAATTATTCGATGTGGTACCAGAAGAGGGTAGCAGATGGGTGCCGAGGAAAAAGAAGGCCCCAATTGCGTTGAAAAGGTGAGGTTAAGAAAGACTGGGCTTTACTTGATGCGCCCAAAAGTCCCCAGTTACTACGAGAAAGAAACGACTGGAGAAATTTGTTAAAATCGGCCAAAATCGCTTAAGTGGTTATCGCGTCATTCAAGAACAAGAAGAAGTAGAAAACACGGCCTCGACGCGAAGTTTTCTGATTGAAGTTTTGTCACGTAGGTAAATTGACGTGCGCTTCACTGGATAACTCATTTAACAACAAGAATTAAAGAAAGACTGAAAATATAGGCTTTTGCTAATAGGACTGTAACCGTCATTGTTTTCCAAGGGTCTTCATGCCACAAACTTCTTTGTTATATCATATGGAAAATTTCGTAGCAACGAGATTTTCCCAGGCGACTCAGCAAATATTTTCATTTTCTGAGTCTTTCGTTTCATGAAGTTTCCTTATATCGAGATTTCACTGCATTTCATGAGCTGCATGTTGCATGTTGCGCATTCTTCAGGTAAGTGCGTGTGTGTGTGTGTGTTAGTGGCGTATGTGGAGCATTAAGAAATTGCCGTTGCGCCAAGTTTTAGTGTAACATCGTCGTAGTCATGACAAATTTTGAAAGTTTTCGGTGATACAAAAGAAAGTTGAAGGATATGAATCAACGGAGACATTTAAAAAATAGCTACTCACAGCAACAGTTATACGAAAACACAGGCATGGAAAAGTTGCATTGCAGAGCCAGATGTGCAATCGAGAAGTGTTTGTGCTTATACGAGTACAAGTACCGCTACACATATGCCCATGGACAGGTATTCTTTTGTGCCAACAACAACTATTTCACTTTTGGAAGCTACTCACTTTGGCTGCTCATTTACTATGAGGAAAAAAATTTTAATATTTTTACTTCATGTGAAAAAATTAAGTGCAAAGGGGCAGATTGAGTGGCAAGTGGAAAACTATGGTGCTAAAGCAAGTAATGCAGGAAGATGTGAGTTATTAAGAAACTTCTTTGAATATATTTTCCAGCACAAAGTACTCAGAATTGCAAAATGAATCACCAAAAAATTAGTTTACTCAACAAAAAATATATTGCCTCCGGAAAAGTACAGCTCGGGGTTTAAATGCATGCAACTAGGACAGCATTTCGCTTTATTTTTTATGCATTTTTCGGAGGCAGAAGTGCAGCGAATTTTCCTCTGAGTTCTCAATAGACTCGAAACCACTTCTTTTGAAGTTACAATTCAAGCTTCTGGCTAATCGGTTGGATTCTCTAAATTTATGTTTGTCAAAGACTCTTCAAAGAGCTTAGCGTAGTGAAAAATTTATTATCCGTACTTACACAAATTTTACCATATTCAACACTTATGACCTCTTTTGCAAAAAAAAAAAAATAATAATAATTTAAAAAAACTGTAGTAGCAGTCAATGCATATTTTGTGAAAAATATTTTTTATTCTTTCACTTAAGGGTTCCTGAGGGCTTAGAGCTCGAAAGTTTAGGGTATTTTCAGGATTTTTTTTACATTAAAAAAATGAAAAACGATATTTAAATTTTTAGGCTTTTTATTTAACTTCTTTTACACACAAAAATGAAAAAAATAGTTTTTTTAATTTTAATAACTTAAAAATGGCGCTGAAGTTGACCCTCCCGAAAAACTGGACCTGTTGTCCATTTTGGCTCTTCTATTTATCTGAAATACAAAAACCAAAAAAAATATTAATTAGTATGATTGTACCTATGTCCCGTACTAGAATAAAAAAAAAAATTTAAAAAATATGAAATAATGATTCTAGTACGGGCGATAGCCACTGGTGTTTGTGAATAACATATTAAAATTTGAGGTAATTCGGTTAAATATTTTTTTTTGACAACACCACGTCGAAAAAATCGTTTCGAGATAAACGAGTATAAAGTTTGAGACACAGGAGAGCGCGGACCGCTCTCTACCTAGTTATTGGGCTGTAGAAGCTATAATATTGGGAAATTTCACAGTATATTCTAAGACACTATACTTTCGAAATATCGAATAAACAAGAGATCGATTTTTTGAAATCTCTCGACTTGGGTCCCCTTAACCTCTGTCAAACCAAAAATATTATTTCTAGAATTTTTCTACAATTTTGGGAAGATTGATGAGGACCTAAGACTAATAAGACTCGAGCCTATTCTTGCTTTGGCACAAGGTATCATCAAAAAAGAACCTGGAAGCAACGACACACGGCTACGAGATTCAAGTTGGCTTTAAGTCAAGGGGTATGCATAGTGGATTTGTTGTTATTGTAACAGCATAAACATTCAGCATAAATGTTTGGGTAATGCTGTTGGAGTAACAGTTCTCGAGTGGATATAAATCTGGGTCGTTCTTGTAACGTAGATTGCCTTTCCATACGAAGATTACCTTTCATATATCGCGCTTTGTAACACTACGCGTGATGAGCTGTAGTTTGATATTTTTATGGAAAAGTTTTGTATTTTCTAGCAAAATCTTCACATTCAACGTTTTCACTTATGATCTTTAGAGTTAAAAATCCATCTCGGCCAAAAGATGGAACTAACTCGTAAATATTTTCGTGGAATGATTTATAACGAATCTCTAAGTGGATTATCGTATTATGAATGGATTGATGTAACTTACTTCGAATTTTGGCGTTGAAGTACCACACACTCTCCCGGGATGGTTCCAAAAATGATTGTTCTCCCAGAAACAAACGCTGCCGTGCGTCAATTGATAACGTAAGGTCGACATGTGACCTATCGCGAGACAGAGGCATTCTTGAGCATCAATTTTTGTATGAATATTTGGGCGGCTCCCTCTTGGACAAAAAATTAAAATTTGACAGGGGGAGGGGAACTGGAAAGTGGGAGGAACTAGACAGAATCCAGGGCTTGGATTAGAGGATTTGAGGATGATGACCAACGAGAGCCGATTTACGTTTGTGAGGCGGTTAAAGCTGCTTATGAATTTTGCCAGGTTTGTGATATTTAAGCCCCAATATCCGCTGGTGTAGCGAAAAAGTGAGAGCCCAGATCTTTAAACCTAGGCTCGACGAGAGCAGGACAGGTGAGGAGAAGGTATTGAGATGATTCCACCTCGTCCTCCAGAAAGCTTTTGCAGAACGCAGATGACACAATGCCAAGCCTTACCGCATGGACGCATAAAGGACAATGTCCGGTGAGGATACCTACAAAATTTGATAGCTGTGGCTTTGTTAGCCGTATAAGTTCTCTCGAGCGCCCCCGATCTACCCGTGGCCAGAAGGACATTGCGACTTTGCACGTTTGCGCACTAGCCCAGAGCGCGCTGAGTTTACACGAGGCTCATCTTTCCAGTAGCAGACCACAGGTTCTTAAGCGAACTCCAATCCTCTCATATTGCGATGGAGTCGTGTCAAGGGTTCCCTGTCTGGCCAACATATCGGGGCACCAGTTTCCCTCTATGCCGCTGTGACCGGGAGCCCAAATGGGTCTAAACCGAAGTATTCCGATGAAATCGCGAGCGAAGTCAGGCATTCTCCGACTAATTTCGAACGCACAAACAGCGAGCTCAAGGCTCTAATTGCCGCTGGCTGTCGGAGTAGATATTTACCTGCTTAACTGGAATTGAAGAAGAAGAGCAGTCAATCCACAGCTTACATACTGACATTATAAGAAGTGACGAATCTATGCTTATCTGCCGGAATTAATCCAACAAAAGTTCGCGGAAGAAGAACCTCAAAGAAAATGGTAGGCTGCTTTTTCGGAAAGTCTGGTTATGTCGCAACTGTACCAATAAGGAAACTCAAAAGAGACAATTTACACAACCATTTGGTTGGAAGAAATTTTCAAAGAATTTAGGAAAATCAGCTACCGAAGACGAATCCTTCTTTACCAAGACAATGCGAGCTCTCTCATATCGGCTTACACAAGAGAGTTTTAGAGCACTCAAAAGATCGAATTGATGGGTTATCCGACTCACATGTCTCACTGATTTGGTCCCTAATTATTCTTTTTGTTCCGGTAGATCAAGAATACAATGCGAGGTCAACGTTTTTCAACGCCCAACCGCTGCAACAACTACCTTTAAATAGCTCGTTTTGGAGGTTTCTACTTCTGAGTAGCGAAAGTACTTTGAAAATTGGTTCAAGCGAATGCGGAAGTGTATTGACCTCCAAGGAGTATATTGTGAAAAGCAATAATCTCATTTTCATAACTTTTTTACTGTGTTTTCAATTATTGGGCGCAAAATAACGCAAACAGCCCTCGTAGGGAGACGGCTCACTGGCTTGGAGTTGTTGTTCGTTGTTGCAGCAGCTCAAACATTCCCCATACATGTACGGGGAGGGCTAACCGGATATATAGAAACGTGACTGTCGGAGAAACGAGTCGCTGTAGGTTACAGACTTGCGGCTTATTCCTTCAAACTCCAATACAGCACCTTCTTGAATACGATGCCATAGTGGCATCAGTGCAGACGCCCCGTGTTGTGGTCGATATATCCTCATTTTTATCAAAGTTTTCAACGAAACCCATAAGTTTCGTTGCAGTTAAGAAATCTTTTATTTTCTCTCTTTGCATAGAACGTCACAGTTCCATAATCCTGAAGTTAATTTTATGCCTTGCTTTTGGCAAAATGAAATATTCTGTACAGAAAATGAGTTAAATGTAAAATTGTGGACAAAAAGCAAACGACGTTGAAAAAAGTGGGAGTAGCGTAGTACACATAACAGACCTGAAACTTTCAAGGCAGGCAAAGAAAGAGGGAGAGACCCGAGAGAGAATGAGAGAGAGAGAGAGAGAGAGAGAGAGAGAGATAAAGAATATATATCTAAATAAATTCACAACATTTGCAGAGAATATGAATAGACAAAATTTACAAAAATAATGCACGTGGTATATCAACTGCGTATGTATAGCATCTGTCGCCAACGCGTACTGTCCGATCTGTCGTATTCTAACTATATGTTGCTCTCTGTCGCTCCGATGTATTAGCGTGGTGTTAGAGCCGTGCGCACATATAGCGTCTAACACTATAACGTGCATCGACAAGGCATGCGCATGCGCGATAGTATCTATTCTATTCTAACAATATGTTGCTCTCTTTCGCTCTACTATAGTAGCATGGCCTTAGTGCTGTACGTTTACGCGCAACTCTCTTTCTCTCTGTTATATTCTAACGCCTTGTTTATAATGTATACGTGGTTCTCTCTTGCTCCTACAAGACGAGTAATGTCGTACGACTTAGACTAGAGCCTTAGCGTAGGAGTGGGAGAAAATTCGAAGGACCGCACAAAAGGGAGACGTGAATAGCCTAAAAAGTATGTAAGATATATATAAGGTAGCTATATACTCTCTCCTTTTCCTCTACATTATATCGTTTTTCTCTCTCGCGGAACGAAAATGCCCAAAAAGTTGCATGGCCTTGAAATTTTACTCTCCATCTCGTTCGTCCATCGACGCCTATGAAGTTTTACTTCAAAAATTGTGTAAATTTCTGCCTGATCGCAAATTTGTTCCAAATATGTATATTGTATTATTATCGCAAAGCAAATACACTCATTGCACTTTTTTCATATTAGATGGTTTTGCCGCACACTTTAAACTTCGTCAATTTTATGTTATTTATCGCCACTACCTGCACAAACTTCATCGAAAATAGTTTTATTTTGTTGTTGTTGTAGCAGCATACCTAAACATTCCCCATAAATATAGAATGAATGCTGTTGAAGTGACAATCCTTGACCGGATAGAAATCCAGTTCGTTCCGGTTACGTAGAACCGATTGTTGTGAGAGTTTATTTTCGGCATAACTGCAGTTTTCTTTTGAGGCTATTACCTCTCAAGCCCTATGGGGTAGAGTTTCTTGTACGAAAATGCGAGTATTGGATTATTTTTGAGCTGCTTACACTGTTATTGATTATATTTATTTCCATCTCGTCTGGCACCTATTACCACGGAACGAGTTTTCGTTACCCTTTTGATAGTTCTAAGTTTTCGATGATACTGATTTAAGTTCGTGTGCAGCGCTGCTGATAATTCCATTACATTTTAAATAAGTTTTAAAATTATTTCTTAAACTACAAATATCTTATCTCCACAAGAAATATGTAGTGCGCGCACACACCCACTCACATATAAGCTCAGATTCGCAAGACACAATTTATTTGCTCTCTAACAGTTTAAAGATACATTGAAATTTCAGCACATAATTCACATAAACAAGAACCAACGACCAACACCATGTGCTTCATAACTAATAAAATTTCATAACTTCTAAAACCTTTCAACAACAATTTACCACACACACATACTCACACACACACGCGCACGCTGAGTGGTAAATGTGTTCGCTAAGTGTGAACTGTTGCATAATTTATCAGCGAAAGTTGGAACCAGTGGCACACATCAGCACATGCAGTACACATACGCACATATACAAAGGCACACATATACATACATGCACACACATACACACCTATGCCCGTATGCATGTGTTGAATTATATGTAGATATTTATTTTGTGTACTTGCGCATATAGTAATTTTGAAATAATGCCGAGCCACAAGTGGATGCGAATGTGAATGGCAATGTGTTGGGAGAAAACAGCAACAACAACAACAACACCATCACTGCAATGGCAAAGAATAAATGACCTCAATGTGTCATGTGTAAATGAATATAAATTGCTGCTGAAGTTGAACAACAGCGGCCACAGCCGACAAACGGTAACAACCAACAGGAAGAGCAACAACAGCAACAGCAACAGCAATGGCAACGAAAATGGCAACATTAATAAGTAGTGCGAATGCCAGACAGATACAAAGCTAATAGCCATAATTTCCCAGCAAAAGCTTGTGGGCAACCTGATAGCCATATCAATAAAAAATATCTAACAGAAGTTCGTGCAGACTAACTTTTAAAGTGGTGCGGAATCAGTGCTATGCAGATTGATTTTGTGTTTGGGTGCATGGGAGTATGTGTGTGTGTGTTTGCGTGTGTTTATGTGTGCCTGTGGGTGGCATCGCTTGGTGTAATGCGCTGGGACGCTTGTTGAGCTACGCTAGCCTAGAGGTGCAATGCAAATTAGCTAATAGGTGAGATGATATGCTCGCTCACACATACATGCACACATATGTATATATTTATATTAGATTGGGTTGAAAAAAATGTTGCAAAAGTCTACTCCTGCATTTAAAGATAATGTTGCGAGCATTTCGAGCATCAAGTAAATATTTTTGTTTGAATACTTCTAACCCTTCAAATTCTTTTTATGTATATCCACCCACTTTCACCAAAAGATATGATCATTTTTTTTATGTGGCGGGTCCCACACAGCCAGATATCTTGGAGTGCTTCGCCTTCTCATATTAGCTTGCTCACGAATGGATGCTTGGAAGCTACCCAGAGGATACTTGGGCGGAGCCCGGAAGTTGTGAGCTTCTTGTATTGAATGCAGAAGAATCATCCTGGTCACTACTAAGTGAATGGCGATCAGGTATTTGCCCCACTTGCGTGGTCTTCTATACACGGAACCATCCTCCCATAGGTGCAGCTATCTTTGTTAATACGTAGTACTATGGTCTCGGAAATTCCCAATATTACAGGTTCTACAGCCCATTGACTAGGTAGAGTGCGGTCCGCGTGCTCCTGTGCCTCAAACTTTACACTCATTTTTCTCGAAACGACTTTTTTCGGCCTGCTGTTGTCAAAAAAAAAAAAAAATTATTCAACCGAATCGTGTGAAATTTTAATATATTGTTCAGAATATCAATGGCTATCGCCCGTACTAGAATCATATTATTATTTCAATTATTTCGATTAAAAAACCCAATTTTTAGAGTGTGAAATTCAAAACCGCGCCATTTTGTAAAAATTTTGTTTTCTGTTTTATTATAGTGCGCGACATAGCTACAGTCACACAGATTAATAATTTTTTTGGTTTTTGTGTTTCAGATAGAAATAGAAGAGCCAAAAGACAACACCGTTCAGGTCCAATTTTTCGGTAGGGTCAACTTCAGCGCCATTTGTAGAACTATTAAAATTAAAAAAAAAAAAATTATTTTTTATAATTTTTTTAATATTATTTTTTTATATTTTTTTATGTGAAAGAAGTTATATAAAAAGCTTAAACAATTCCTAAAAATACCCCAAATTTTCGAGCTCTAGACCACCGGGTGCCCGTAAATATGCTTTGCGGTTTTTATAATTTACTGATCCTCTTTCGTCATATGATTCCCGTTTATTTCTTTTAAATGTCAAACCTCTAGAAAGTAGAAGATCTGTTCTCTCCTTAGCTTCAACCGGATGTTATCTCTTATAGAGCTTGCTTTTCCTTTGCCTAATTTTGTTTTCATTTGACTTCTGAAATCTTGTTATAATCTTTTTTAATTTGTGTAAGAATCTGTGGTCATAGACTTTGTATGCAAATAAATAAATATATGATAGGTGGACTTTTCCAAATAATTTTTTTTTCGTATTGCGACTGATCCGGTCTAATGTACAATACATACTAGGAATAATGTATAAATATATAATAAAGTATATTTGAAGCAATATGCAAGTGCTAAAGTTTTTTATACATATTTAAATGCCACTAAATATATATATGTATGTTGGCCAATAAGCGCCAAAAGAAAGTGTATACAGCATTTTGACAAGTTTTGGCATCCAGGCTCTCGATCTTGGTCGATTGGGAATGTCTTCTCGAGAGATGACATCAAGGCGGGCCCCCGGCCAAGGTTCCCCTTTGCGATTAACGGCCAGGGTGTAAAGGTCCACGGATCGCTGATCAGCGCACCTTATTAATTTGACGCGGGATTGAAACCATCCCACATCCGAGCAACTGGGTGGAGGTCCTGGATTCTTTTTCAGGATGTCCCTGTACACCTTCCAAAGACTCTTGTTTATCAGGTCCCAGTTTTCTTGAGAGATCGCACCATCGTGGGAACTGCGATCAATCACCGCCCGTATCAAGCGTTCTTTCGATATTTCCGCGAAGGACTTCTTGGTCGTGATATTAATCGTCTGAGTGGTGAGCACCTTGGTTTTTTTGGCAGAGTCTATTTTGGCCTTCTCCCGGTGTTCGGTGATGAAAGCTTCAGCCCACGCCTTGAAGTCTGACTGTTTCTCAGTCAGGTCCTCTAATCTGATGTCCTTCAGTCTCTCCAGGATCCTGAAGGCGGATCGCTTAGTACGATAGTGCCTTTCTGAGGCACTTATTTGCTTCCGGGGGTAGGTACTACCCGGGGCAGTGATAGTGTGAGAAGGGCAGGCACCAGGAACCATTGGCTGAACCATGTGGTCCGGTGCTGCCGACATTGCTGTAGGTGTTTCTCCTCCCGGAGTTCCCGTGTCACCTGGAGTGACAAGGGCAGCAAGATCCGCTTGTCTTTTGACAGGCACCAGACGTGGATGGAGTGTCGCCCCCAACTGGTCTTATGACAGGGTTCGGATTGTTACTGTGGTGGTCAGCAAGAGGCCTCGCTGCCGTGGAGGCAGTCGGTGAAGGGACGGAGCGGGAACTATGCCCTGGCTTAGCCAAATGCTTCACTCCGCTTGTGTGAATGGTCTTTTTTGTAGAAAGACCTGACCTTCCAAAGGGATTGGGTCTTGTTTTGTTGTGCCTTGGTTTTCCGAGGCTAGGTGTTTTTTATTCATTTAATATTTTCCGCGCTGCTGGACGTGGCGAGCGTGGCGGACTAAGTCGTCGCCATGGAAGTCCCCTCGACCAGGGCAAGGTCATTCTACCTCCTGAGGTGACCCAGTTTCAGGAGGGCGCCGTTAGAATACAGCCGGATGCCCCTGGCTGCAAACCATCCATTGGTCACGGTGACGCGTAACACCCTGGATTAGGGGGGGCAAGGGAAGGAAATCATAGGATACCAGTCTAAGGAGTAACAGAGGGATCGTTGGTATGGTAATCTCCGCATGGTGATTGAAGGGCCACCGCCACCGTTTAGCGGTTGGGTGGTTAGGCAATACCCATAGGGAGTTTCCTTCTTAGTTCGTGGTGGGTTAAACTCCATGATATGAGAGGCAAGCCAACACTTAAGCCGCATCCCCGCGGCAAGGAGACCAATTTGATGATGAGTAAACAAGTTCGTGGAAGAGATAATAGGTGACTATCAATGCGGATTCCGACGTTACAGATCCTGCATCGATCAATGTTTCACTATCTGTCAAATTTTTGAAACATTTCGGGAATACAATATTAATGTACACTGCCTATTTGTAGATTTGAAACAGGCATTTGATAGCTTGAACTGAGCCAAAATTAAACCTACTTTTATAAGAAATGACATCCCAGAAAAAATAGGCAAACTTGATGAATATTGCACTGCAAAATACAATTAGCAAAGTGGTTGTTCAAAACGATCTGTCAGGCCCATTAGATGTGATCTCTGGAGTTAAGCAAGAAGATACCCTGCCATCCTTGGTTTTCGACTTAGTGCTGAATGAAATAGTTCATCGTAGACGTCTTCAACAGCAGTATGTAAATATGTAAGTACGCAGATGACATAGGCGTAATTACGAGAAACGTAGAAACACTTAAAGAAGCATTCAGCGGTCTAGAAAAGAAGGACTACAAATTAACCTGGACAAACCAAGAATATCGCTAACTAAATCAAAAAACAACCCGGCTGGTCTGGTTATTGGCAATACGCGCTTCGAATCCGTAGATGAACTTAAATATCTTGGGGTGGTGTTTGGCGCCAACGATGACACAGCAATTGCTATACAAGATGGACTACAAGCAGCAAACAGTAAAGTTATTTTATGGCGAAACATCTGTCGAGTCCTACCCTATTTTGCTCTTCTACGCCAAATCTTGACATACGACTGTGAATTATGGGCGATGAAAATGATTGAGGTGAACCAAATAGCAACGTTTGAAAATAAAACTTTGCGAAAAATATATGATCAATCAAGTTGGCAGATGGCACATATCGTATGCCATACCATCTAGAACTTAAACACCTTATAAAGAGGCGAAAGTCCATAAAATACATTAAAGCCGAATGAGTACGCTAGCTTGGAAACGTAGAAGGCATGCCAGAGCAAAGGGCACCAAAATGCGACTTCAAGAAGTAACCGTATGAGAAGCGAACTAAGGGAAGAGCAAAGAAAAGATGATTAGATTCGGTTATCGATGACCTCAAAGAGATGAATATACAAAACTGGTGGCGATTGACAGCGGATCGAAAATTCTGGAGAAAGATGGTTGCGGAAGCAGTGGTCCACCCAGAACTGTCGTGCTAAGAAAGAAGAAGAAAGTGCAAGTTTCAGGTGGCTCAAGAATCACTTTGATTTTTGACGACTTTTTCTATTGATGGTGTTGGGTAAAACGAAAAACTGTCGAGCATTCAATACATATTTTTATAAACATAATTAAAATAAAAAAATAACTAAATAAAAAGTGAAGTCTTGTCAATATGTGGTGTACACTTTCTTCTGACGCTGACTGTATATGTGTGTCCATATATGTATGTAGGAAATGCAATGTAAGAGTTTTAGTAATCACAAGAGCCTTCTAACAATTTCTATGAAGCCATTTGCGGTAATTGTTGAGTAATTTCAATAACAGACAACACATGCGAGTGCCCACACAAATACACACGAGCGTAAACTTTGAGCTGAAGTTGTATGAGTGCGTTAGTTCGCTTGTCTATAAATGTCTGGGCAATAAAGACATTTGTGGAACTAGCAAAGGAGCGAATGTGCGACTAGCAGGCGAGCGCACAGAAAACATTTTAAAGAGGGTATTTCTACAGGTGGGTATCTTCTACGTACATTCAAATGTTTCTATATGCGCCATGTATTTGTACATTTCAATAGATAAAACGCACAGCAACATATGTTTTACTTCTGGCATGCAGCAATAAAATATCTTAAGCTTACATAGATATGTAGAAGTACGCCCTACGCCTCCGTCTCCGATTGGTAAATGATTTTTCTTTGAGTAGCTTTCACTTTCACATAACAGAAATACACTCGAAGGTTTGCCTTTGCCTGCCGAAGACACCTTTTTTATCGTCTAATGTCTTAGTCAAGCAAATCCTCTTCGGCTGTGGCAGTAAAGAGACAGAATAAAAAGCGTAAGCATAACTTGAGGAGAACTGTAGTCGAATTAACTAACACATTTTAACGATATTCGCATTGTTATCTTTCGTTAACCACAGTTTTAACGATTTAGCTATTCGGTAACCCATTTCATAACGAAAATCGATAAGTCAAAACCAGCTATTTTGGTTAACAATTTGATTATCGCAAACAAAAGGACAACAATTTTGGTGTGGTTAACTCAAACGAGAAAACGAGATTTAGGAGTTTTGCTGAAAATGATGAAATTACATTATCAAAATGTGATTTATGAATTTGTCTTATGATTTATCGAATGGGGAGAAGTTAGTGAGGTCGGTGCATAGACTTTTGCTCCGGGTTGTGGACAAGCCTTTCCATTTGGCTGCAGAGGACTTCCAAAAACTACTTCGGTTGACTTAGACTAAACTGACTTTTCAAGAGGAGCATACCGTGAGGAAGAGAGTAGCAGCCACCAAAGCCATGGAGAAGGGGGAAATTAAATTTCTATCCATGCTAGACGATAAGGTTGGCTATGGAGTGTTTTCGAAGGAATTCGGATTTGAACTATCTGTCTATCAGGCAGAAGTTCTAGCTAGAAAAGAAGTGGCTACGTATCTAAATACGCAAGTCGTAACAAAAACTATTATGAGGCCATTAAGGCGGCCATTAGTCCTATGAATGTGGCTATACTAAGGTCAAAAGTTGCGCAGGGATGCCGGGCAGTCCTAAATGATATTAGTGCCATATTCAAGGTTAGCCTTATGTGGGTTCGAGGCACAGGAAAGGTACTTCTCTTCAAATGCTCAGTGATAGAAGTGCCATTGGAATACCTATGGTCACGAGGAAACTAATCATCAAAAACAACATTATCCAAGACCCCAATAGGTGCGAGCCTGATTTTAATGTCGCCCTTTCTTTGCCAACTCTCCACTCTGCTACTTTAATTACAGGGTCCGACACGCGAAATGTAACCAACTTCAGACTGCTCGCGCAGCTGATACATGGCTGGAAAATTACAACCAGCGATTGTTCGTGAGCTCAAGCACCTTAAAGTAAATCAAGTTTTTGTTTACCGCACCACTACTCGTTACAATGATACTGGTAGCATCGCAAAACGTCATGGAAGGGGTCATCAAAACATTGTAACGTCACATGAAATGGTTCAAAACGCGAAGAAGCGACTTGAGTGAAATCCCCGACAAAGTGCAATCAAATGGCGAAAGAACTGAAAATATCTGACGGTAGCATCCGCCGCATACTAAAAAATGATCAAATGACCAAAATTAAGCCTAACAAGATCCAAGGGGCGCATCATCTCACACCAAAGCAGCAACAAGTCAGGCTTGAGGGACTTAAGCAGTTGCTTCGCTTGGCTGAATGCGGTCAATTTTCGAACATTGTGTTTTCTGACGAGAAAATTTTTCAAATTGAGCAATTTGATAGGGTTTTTTTGACCGACCGTTCAAACGAGAATTTGAGTCATCGATTGACCAGCAGGAGGCAACAGCCGCCACAAGTAATGATTTAGGAAGCTGTAACCGCTTATGGGCGCTCTCCAATCGTTTTTATCGAGCCTGGCGTCAAGGTAAATGCGAAATATTATCGGGAAAGTATTCTGGAGACTACTTTGAAGCCGTGGGCAGACAAAAATTTCGGTGGTATACCGTGGATGATTCCACTGGACTCGACACCGTCTCACAAAGCTCGAGTCAACCAAGAATGGCTAAAACACAACGTTCCGAACTTCATAACGCCCACATAATGGCAATGGCAAATGGTGGTTATAGTGAGCAAAAGTAAATTGATTCTTAATTTTGTATTATTTTCACAAATTTTTACTATGATTTGAATGCAAGTAATTTTGCGAACTAAATTTATGGCCTTTTTAATTGGTTACACTTCAAGTCCCGGCCCCTTTATTGCAAAGACATCCGATTGAAGAACAATTGTAATTACCCCTAAAGTAGTAAAGCATCTCCAGTTAATCTCCAAATGCGATCCCACTTCAGAACCATGTTCAGTCTTAAACCCATCGGAGTGTAGTGTTCTTACTGAGCTTTTCATGAGTGAGATCTCTCCATTGCTTACTTTTAGGGAAGCTAAGAAAATACCTTTTTTTCATAAGAAATTTCAGTTATCAGTTAGTTAGTAGCTGCCAAAAGCAGAGAGTACTGCTTTGAGCACTTTTTGAACAACTCTTTGCGTCCGGTTCTCCGATCGTCGTGCCATAATCCATAAGAACACTTCGTTTTCGTTGCCTCTCCTATCGCTAAGTCTAAAAAAAGAGGTTTTCCATCGCCTGCCGAGGGGCAACTGGTATTAGAAAAAAAATTAAATTTTTAGTTTCCCTATCAAAGATTCAAAAATACCCCTTTTGCTTGTGCCACTGGTTCATTTACTCATACACTTACGTACACTTAAATGTGCGAAGTGCGAATGAGTTGAGTTGCATTTGCTTGTATGCTATGAGTTTTATATTTTATGTGCTCATACTTCTCTTTAATTCTCTTTCATTCCAAAGCTTGCCTACCGAGGAAGTTTCAGCATTTGTGGCTCCACTGTCGGTATTTAGCATTAAAAGGAAGAAGAAAATATTTCACAAATCTATTTGCAACATAAACCAGCATCGTATTCGCAAGAATTAACATTTATCTGGAATTTTATATTCGCTTGCACTCTTACCAGTAAATACACACTGACCTCCTATAAGGCACCTGCCACTAACTCAATCGAAACACCCATTCGTACTTTTGTTTTGTTCGCAAAGTTTTCTGCTTAATTTATTAATTTCTGTTATTGCATTTAGCCAATAGCTGCAAATTTCATGGAAGTGACAAAGTTTCCGATAATATTCGTAATTTCAGAGGAAAACATTTACTTATTACGGTAAAATGTCCACACGAAATTTGTACACATTCTTATATATATATGCAACAAATATGATATGTAGTTACATATAAAGGATGGTTAAGTTTTAAGGGCCGATAATGATATTGAATAAAATACAATTTTTTAAGATATTATTATCATTTCTCGTTATAATGATAATACTGGTATGGCTCAATTACGCAAAAAGAAAAATATTGGCCAAATGGCACACCTCCAAAAACCACCAAATGCAAATAGTTCCTTATCTAAAGGGTAGTTAGGTTTCTAGGGCCGGTGTTGATTTTGAATAAAATACATTTCTTTTTACAAAATATTATCATTTCTCTTTATTATGATAATATTGGTAAAGCTCAAATACGCATGGAACAAAATATCGGCCAACTGGCCGCGGTCTCTGCGGCACACCTCCATCCGATGGTCCAAATTTTCGATGACACTGAGGCATAATTGAGGTTCTATGCTGTTAATGTGCCGAATTATCTTATACTTTAGCTCTTGAATTGTTGCTGGCTTATCGAGGTACACCTTTTTTTTCAAAAAACCCCAAAGAAAGAAGTTCAACGGTGTCAAATCACATGATCTTGGCGACCAATTGACATCGCCGCGACGTGAGATTATTCGGCCATCAAATTTTTCGCCCAAAAGAGCCATTGTTTCGTTAGCTGTGTGACAAGGGACACCGTCCTGTTGAAACCACATATCGTCCCCATCCATATCTTCCAATTCGGGCCATAAAAAGCTCGTTGTCATCTCACGATAGCGAACACTATTCAGAGTAACTGCCTGACCGGCCTCATTTTGGAAAAACTACGGCCCAATGATGCCGCCGGCCCATAAACCGCACCAAACAGTCACTCTTTGTAGGTGCATTGGTTTTTCGGCAATCACTCTTGGATTATCATTCGCCCAATGCGGCAATTCTGCTTATTGATGAATCCACTGAGGTGAAAATATGCCTCATCACTGAAAATAATTTTCTTCACAAAGTGCGCGATATGCATTTTGATTTGGACGCCCATTTCCATAATAAGCCTGAATAAATTTAACGCGTTGCTCGATAGTGTGTCTTTCCATGGTTCAAATTGAATTAATCTGAAATTGAAAAATGCAAAATAAAATGCAGAAAGAAACTTGACGTCTAGGTATGGTTCACATTCAATATCGGCCCTTAAAATTTAACCACCCTTTACATGAAATTCATAGCTATATATAGAAGTCCAAAATACACAAGACTGGCATATAAGTGTCAGTATGTTTGCGCCATCGGTACAAAAAAGTGTTTTTTTTTGAACAAAGAGCTAATATCAAATTTTGTTTTAAAAATCGTTTAACGAAATTTTTGAATTGATGAAAAAAGTTTATGGCGATGATTGTCTATCTCGTGCCAGAGTTCATGAGTGGTTTATATGTTTCAGACATGATTGTGAGGACGTAAATGGCAATGAACATACGGACCGTCCAAAATCAGTTAGCACCGAAGATTCCATTGAAATTATTCGTAAATTTATCAAAAATGAACCGAAATCATCGTTGAATTTCATGGAATCGGAGTTAGATATCTCCAAAACATCGATTTATCACATTTTGACTAATCATTTGGTCTTACGAAAGAGCTGTGCACGTTTCATTTCGCACAAGTTAACTGAGGACCATAAAACAGAGGCAGTTCTCATCAGTAGCAGGAAAATAGTTGAATCAGCAGAGTAGGTGACCACGCACTGGAGTCTAAACTGTACATCAAATATCTTGGGGTAATGATTGACGACAGGATGAGCTTTAAACAGCACCTAACATACCCCAGCGATAAAGCAGCGAAGGTTGTAACCGCATTGACACGTATTATGATGAATACGAGAGGACCTAAGTAGGCTTCTAGGAAGTTGCTTAGCAGTGTGGTATCGTCTATCTTGCTATATGCGGTACCAGCCAGGGTCGAAGCAACAAGCTGCAGCACATACATGAAAGGCATTAAATCGGTATACCGGTTATGTGCCCTCAGGGTGTGCTGTGTATTCCGCACAGTATCGGAGGATGCTGTATTAGTCCTCGCGGGTATGCTACCAGTTAAGCTGACTGCACTCGAATTCGCCGAAATAAAAAAACATCGAGCGGATCCAGCGCAGCTGACTAACCGATGGACTGAACGGGAGCGAAGCATCCGTACTTGGCAGGAGGAATGGAGGAATTCCATGAACGGACGATGGACATATCGATTGATCCCGAATATCACAAGATGGATAAAACGAAAACATGGTCAGATAGATTTCTACCTGACCCAAATACTTAGTGGGCATGGATGCTTTAAGGCTTATCTGCATAGATTTAAGCACGAAGATGACCCGTACTGCACCTTTTGCGACAGTCTTGTTGAAGATGCAGAACATGTTTTCTTTGTCTGCCCTCGTTTTGAGCTGGAAAGAGTAGGTTTGGGTGATTGGGTGGGAAAGCCAATAATGGTTAGCAACCTAGTAGATATCATGCTTGACTCAGAAGAACATTGGTCCGCTGTCAGTAACACCGTGAAGTAGTTCTTGTAATACTTAACGGTATTAGGAATTATCAAACTGGGTCACGCTGAACATCAGCGCAGATTTTCATGAAGAGGCAATAGGCCGCTCCCCCTCCCGTGAAGTATTACCTAACGGTCGTCCCGCGGGAGGGAAACGGAGCTGGGGTGGGTTTTTAGTGGGTGAGTCGAAAGACAAGTCTCACACTTTTCGGCTTTCTATGCTTTTTGCCACCTCCATAAAAAAAAAAGTTTACTGAGGACCAAAAATTGCTCAGAATTCAACATTCGATAGACCTCATTAAAGAGGCGAAAAAAGCCGAAAACTTCCTTTACAACATTGTAACTGGTGATGAAACGTGGTGTTTCCAAAATTAACCTGAAACTAAGCGTCAAAATGGAAAGCCCCAGACGAGCCACCAACCAAAAAATCGCGTTTCAAAAGTCAAAAATCTAGTCCATGCTAATTTTTTTTACGATTTTTACGATTCCAAGGGAGTTGTCCACAAGAAGTTAGTGCCAATGGGCCAAACCTTCAATGTGATTCTCTATCTTGGTGCTTGAAGCGTTTGTTGATTCGCATTCGTCGAATTCGCCCTGAATATCGTAAAGGAGGAAGCTGGTGCTTATTGCACCATCTCATCGATCTACTCTTGTGACTGATTTTTTGACTAAAAATCGCAGTTTAACCATAAATCACCTACCGTATTCGCCTGATATGGCTCCCTGTGACTTCTACCTATTCGGAAAATTGCATTTGGTCATGAAAGGAAAACATTTTGCGTCCGTAGAGGCCATCCAAAGGGCTTGTACCGACATCCTGAAGGACATTTCGGATTCCAGTCAATGATCTAAAGCTCTCTTTCGAAAAGTTTTTAGATTGCGCAAAACAGTGTATCGAGACCAGAGGAGAGTATTTTGAATAAATAAACTCGAAGTTATGAGAACTGAGTTCCTGTCGTTTCTATTTTAGCTTCGTTTTGTTTATTTTAGCCTTGACCTTGTATAAGCATATAATTGGTGCTTAGGCCGAACTTCGTCTTCTATTTGTGGTGTACGTCTTGATGTTGTTCTACAAATGGAGAATGCATCTACAGTTTTAAGAAGACTTTGAACGCCAGGGGTTTCTATGAGCAGATTTTTCATAGCAGAAATACACCCGGAGGCTTTCCATTGTCTTCCGAGAGCGACCCTTATTAGAAAAAAACGTGTTTCCTATTTTCTATCCTTCGAAGCTTCGAACCTGGACACTTCCGAATGATAGTCACGCGACATCTAATTCGTCTACGGCGGCTTTAAATTTAACTACACAACTACTTATACACATAAATTATTTGTTCCTTTTCATTATGCTTTTGCTTTTGACAACTTGCATGTCCGTATGTCGTTTATTAGACTCCAAAATCACTGAAGGAATTTAGTTTGGTATCCTTGTGAAATATGAAATATTCTTAAAATCAAAAGTCAAAGTGTGGTCGTATGCAACCCTTGAAAAATCTGTATTACCGTAAGATATTGACCAGTTTCGATACTTTTCTTTTTATTATTTTAATTTTCATAATTTTTTTATAAAAATATAGTCCATTCTACAATAAATTTGAAATAAATCAAAGTTCCAAATTTTGTAAAAAATTTAACAAATGTTTATCGAAATTTAATATTTTGAATCAGGGTTCAAATAAATCTGTATTCTGAACTTTGTAAAAAATTTACAAAAATTTAACAAATTTTTATTGAAATTTCAGAATTACAGAAAAATTGGGTTATAAAGGGTTTTCCAACAACAGGTGTTACAGGTGAATGGATTGCGCTATCGAGAGATGATTAGCGATTTTTATGGCCGGAATTGGATGATATTGATCTGGACAAAGTTTATTTTCAACAAGACGGCGCTACGTGCCACACAAGCAACGAAACCATTGATCTTTTACGGGAAAAGTTTCCGGGACGTGTTATCTCTCGAAGAGGTGATCACAATTGGCCACGGAGATCTTGTGATTTAACACCTTGTGACTTTTTTCTTTGGGGCCACGTGAAAGAGAAGGTCTACGCCAACAGTCCAGGGTCGATTCAAGACCTTAAAGATGGAATTCATGAAGCTATCGAGAACATAGGGCAGCCACTTTGCAACTCGGTTATGAAAAATTTCATGAAAAGGATATTGTCCTGTAAGCGTGGTCGTGGTGGTCATTTGCCTGATGTTATCTTTCTCTATTAACGGCATATAATGAAATAAACATCCGATCATTGATATTAAAAAATAACATTTTTCTTTTCTTAAAATAACACCTCTTAGTGGAAAACCCTTTAGTACATCGGCAGTAGCTAATCTATAGACAGACTAAAAAATTCGAAAAAATTGAAAAATCACTCGTATATGCATAAGTCCGTGACATATGAAGTTTATTCGTAGCTGTGTAGAATTTTGTTTATTTTTCCAAATTTTATTAGGCTGGGCAACTCAAAGGCTTATAATAAGAAAGTAACATTTCATGATTCTTATTAACTCTTTACCAAAAAAACAAAAATACATTACAAAAAAAGAATTTTTTTTGAGTTCCTTATACCGTCGCTCCACCTTAATGTTCATAGCTAACAAGTTTGGATAGCGAAGTTGCTAAGTGTGCGGTTTAGTGATCGACAAGTCCACAAAATTATCGAAGTATCTCTGCAAAAATGTTACCACCAATTTGCGTTGTTCCTGTCACTTCTACTAACTAAGCGTCAACACTCACATCCACATGACAGCTGCCAAAGGGCACAGCGCTGTACGACCGACAAAATATGCGATCCATTTTGGCATTTTGCGCTTAAATAGACACTCAATCTCACACAAAATATCTACAAAATATAAAATAAAATAAGATAAAATTGATTCCCACATCGTATAAATTCCCACTTTAACGAACAAAATAAATACAATTTCCTAGTAAACGCAGTTTCGCCGCACTTTAGAGCACCACTTCTCACTTCGGCACTAAAAAGGTTAGAAAAAATACTATAAATATTATCGACCATTTGCTTTAAACGCTTCGTTTCGTTTAGTCCGCTTGCACAACTTTTTAACTGTAAATGGATTTGCCGTCAATCTTTTTCTGCTGCTTAAGCGCTTTAGCGTCTGTTGTGTGTCAATATATGCAGACTATGCTGCCCTATTGCACACAAGTACTTACATATACACACACACACATAAGAGAGGATACGCACTTTCATACACCAAGCAGCAAAATGCAGCGCAGTCACTGCCTAGCACTCCCCTTTGCCGACAGACAGACGCAATGTGCTTGAATTGAAGATCGCGTTTAACCAAATGCTCTATGTCCTCTCCGTCTCTCCCTTCCTCTCTCTCTATGTACGCTTTTGCTGTTAGCAAACCATAGTTGTGTTGGCATTGTAACAAAGTTGGGCACTACGCAACGCGCTTCAGGCTGCCATGGCGGGGTTGCCGCCGCCGCACTACTGCGCTCGGACAAGCTTCAGTAAGCCGCACAGAGAGCATCCTCTAAAGCGCAAAGTGCAATTTGTAAATGTCATGTAAAATGTCGCTCTGCATGGCTGCTGTATGATTAGGGTGGAACTGCAGCTGCAATCGTTCCGCTTTTATGGCTGCGTGCGCGTACTTTGTTGCCTGCTTAGCTGCTGCCTCGGTTCGGTGACCATGCTGATGCTTTTTATGATATACAAATGTGGATCTGTTGTGCTGAGTTTGTTGGATTTCATGATTGTACGTATGGCTACTGTCTGCTGGCGGGAGATTGCCATTGCAGTGTCAGCTAAAGCAACTTAGGTGAATGTTTCAGCTGAGATTGCATTGAATTAAGGCAGTTAATTTCAATTATTTCTTACCGCTTCCTTCATATTTGAGATTTTTGTGGGTTTAAATAATGAAGTTTTGAATTTGCGCTCATTGGGCGAAGGATTTGAAATGTTGTTTTAAAGGGCGTCCAGCAGGGAAAAAAATGCGCTAAAAGAAAAACTGTTTTTAGAAGGGATAACAATAGAAATAAATACATATAGAAAAATTATATGCATTGTTTTTTAGTACTTCAACTTTATAAAAAAATTTATTTTAATTTTTCTTTACAAAAATTAGTATATAAAAAATCACGTGCCCCAAAGTATAATGAAAAAAAGTTGCTCCACCTTCTGCATCATTTCTCTTTGAAATGTTGATGCCTCTTTAAAAAGTAAAAAAAGATTTGTTAAATGAAATTGTAGTTATAGTCGATCCGGATTTTTGAATTTTGAAAAATTTAGCAATTTACGGCTTATAAAAAAAGTATGCGTTTTATGTCATAAATGTCACACTTTAATTATGTTTATGCTATGTGCACATCACTTTAATCAAACGTTCAAACATTTATAAAGGGTGGTTAAATTTTAAAGGCCGATGTTGAATGTGAACCACACCTAAACAGCAAGTTCTTGTTTTACATTTCATTTAAAACTTTTCAATTCCGGATTAATTCAATTTGAACCATGGAAATACACACTATCGAGCAACGCGTTAAAGTTATTCAGGCTTATTATGAAAACACGCGTTCAAATCAAAATGCATATCGCGCACTTCGTGAAAAAAATCATCTGCAGTGATGAGGCATATTTTCACCTCAGTGCATTCGTTAATAAGCCGAATTGCCGCATTTGGGCGAATGATAATCCAAGAGTGATTGCCGAAAAACCAATGCACCTACAAAGAGTGACTGTTTGGTGCGGTTTATGGGCCGACGTCATCATTAGGCCGTATTTTTTCTAAAATGAGGCCAGTCAGGCCGTTACTGTGAATAGTGTTCGCTATCGTGAAATGATAACGAACTATTTATGGCCCGAATTGGAAGATATGGATGTGGACGATATGTGGTTTCAACAGGACGGTGCCACTTGTCACACAGCTAACGAAACAATGGCTCTTTTGCGCGAAAACTTTGATGGCCGAATAATCTCACGTCGCGGTGATGTCAATTCGCCGCCAAGATCCTGTGATTTGACACCGTTGGACTTCTTTCTTTGAGGTTATTTGAAAGAAAAGGTGTACCTCGATAAGCCAGCAACAACTCAAGAGCTAAAGGATGAGATAATTCGGTACATTAACGGCATAGAACCTCAACTATGCCTCAGCGTCATAGAAAATTTGGACCATCGGATGGAGGTGTGCCGCCGAGGCCACGGCTGCCATTTGGCCAATATTTTATTCCATGCGTAATTGAGCCATATTATATTAGTATTATCATAATAAGGAGAAATGACAATAATTTCTTAAAAAAATTGACTCTAACCTCTCCTTTCTATGGGAAAACACACCGTGAAGGAGAAGCTTAGAAGTGAAGAGCTAAGGCTGAGGGAGGTTTGCTGGCACGAAACTATAGGGCTACGTCAGGCAAAATCCTTACTGGGTGGATGATACAACCAAATGAGGATAAATTGAAAATGTTTTTAATAAGGAAACAGGGTCTGGATGAGGTGATGAGTGTGAACAACTCCGTTCTTATCGTGGCGGCATTAAATTCCCTAAATATAAGGTTGTCAAAAAAGTCTTGCGGTATTTTTATTGAATTTTCAATTGTTCATAAAATTGGTTATAATAATGCGATTTAAGTCAAATATGCGCCGTTTTGTTCGATGACGAGTTCCTAACGAGATGCCAACTTCATAATGCCCCTCTTATAGAAGCTCGCTTCCCTATTGTCAAAAAACTCGGAGAGCCAATTTTCACAAGACTCTCTTGAGGACAACTTCCGACTACCGAGCTCGTTCACCATGGACAGAAATAGGTGGTAATCACTTGGTGCGAGATCCGGACTATACGGTGGATGCAAAAGAACCTCCCATCCGAGCTCCCGGAGCTTCTGGCGCGTCACCAAAGATGTGTGGCCTGGCGTTGTCCTGATGGAAGACAATTCGGCCTCTGTTGATCAAAGATGGCCTCTTCTGCATGAGTGCTGCATTCCAGCGGTCCAGTTGTTGGCAGTACAGGTCCGAATTGAGCGTTTGGCCATAGGGGAGCAGCTCATAGTGGATGATTCCCTGCCAATCCCACCAAACACACAGAAGAATCGTCCTGGCCGTCAATCCGTCTGGGCAGCTTCACCGCTTTTCGACCACGACCGTTTGCGCTTCACGTTGTCGTAAGTGACCCACTTTTCATCGCCAGTCACCATCCGCTTCAAAAACGGGTCGATTTTGTTGCGATTCAGAAGCGATTCGCATGCATCAATACGGGCAAAAATGTTTTTTTGCGTCAAGTCGTGTGACACCCATACATCGAGCTTCTTTTTGAATCCAAGCTTCTTCAAATGGTTTATGACTCATGCCCAGCTCTTGGCCGATGCTACGGCTGCTACTATGCCGGTCTCTTTCGATCAATTCAGCGATTTTATCGCAATTTTCGACGACAGGCCTTCCGGACCGTGGCGCATCTTCGATCACCTCTGCACCAGAACGAAAACCTTGAAACCATCGTTGTGCGGTGGAAATGGAAACTGTATCGGGTCCATAAACTGCACAAATTTTATTGACAGCATGAGATGCATTTTTGCCTTTATCGTAGTAGTACTGTAAAATATGCCGTATTTTCTCTTTATTTTGCTCCGTGTTTGCGACGCTATAACTCACGAACGACTAAAAGCAAACAACAATTAATCGAACACGTGTTAGCACGTGAAAAGAGCTTTCCAAAAAGCTCTAGCGTGAACCGATGCGACGAATACAACTAGAACTACGCGCTTGCAAAGACAAGCTTACGGAAATACCGCAAGACTTTTTGGCCAACCTTATATAAACTCTTAAAACTAGCGTATGGAATTAAGGTTCTGTAGGCAGGTGTCGTCATTCCCTCTAATCCAGGTAAAAGCCCAAATCTTCTTTGGAAAGAGAAAGAAATGAAACTGAACTACAAGGTCAGTGATTTGCATTGAAATCTGTTTCGTGAAAGTGAATCAAGCCTGGAGCATTTTACCATTTATATTTTGTCTTCTACTTTGGCACTGAATGAATTTTCTAAACCAAAGGAAAGTGTAGCTGAATCATCAATCTTTAATTTGAGTTACGATATAGATGAGTAAGTGTTCTTATGCGACTAATGAGTATAAATAGATCGTGCTTTTCGGCTTTGCCTCTTGCAATAGCGAAATTGAAGGATAGTCTAATAATGATGTACTTAGTCGTGCCATAAGTTCGGGTTGTGTAGCTGGGTTCACAATAATAGCAGTATGACATATTGCACATATTTTACTATGTATTTAATTTTTTTATGAACACATGGATGGCACTGCAAAACAAAACCACATACGATTTTTTTTCAAAACAGTAAAAAATGTGTACAAGCATTGTTTTTAAAAGTATATTTTATCCTAAAAATATTAAGAAAATTAAAAAAAAAATTATTAAAAAAATATTTTAAAAAAATACGAAAAAAATTTTTTTTTTATATTTGTAAAAATGCCAAAGAGAATCAAGCCATTTCACTTACTCATTTCAAGATAACTCTATACCAAGATTTATAACATTGAATAAATCTCAAAATTATTAAATTTGTTTAAATTTTTTTTCCAATAATTGTCCAATAAGCCTTCCATCAATCACTTCCAAACTTATGGAATGTCTTATTTTTATTAGTTTAGAAAAGAACACAGCTCTATACAACAAGTTCATCGAATTGTTGAATACATTCACAATGCATTCGAATAAAAAAACTGCACAGCAGCGTTCCTCGACATTGCCCAAGCTTTTCACAGAGTATGGCACGACCCCCCTCAGGTTTTCGGGATTTATTTAAGATCATTTCGGGATCCTGAAAATATAACTACTTCCTCAGAGGAACTATCATTCTTATTATTAGGCTACTGCGCACTGCGTAGTGCGACCAAAAGGAATCTATTGTGCAAAGCCTACTGAGGTGCACGATATTTTAAAACCTAATTAAAAAAACTTAATTATTAAATACTTAATACATTCTGAGGCTTATTGTTCCATAATTTATATGAATGCAAGGCAATACCACCAAGATGGTGCATCCTTTTCAGCTTAGTGCAGAGCATTCACAAAAAATGTTTTCTGAATTTTCAGGGTCCATTGGCATTGAATCGACAAACGATGGTTTCATAGAGACCTATTTTGTTTAGGTGATATCTCAATCCAACAGTGGCCTGTAAACTAACCAGTTAAAAGCATCCAGACTACTCTGCAGAGCGAAAGTAGATTATCAGAAATTCCTCTGGTCGCCGTTGGTAATTGTTTCGCTTGTCGCTGATTGATAGAATTCCGCCAGTGTTCAATGAAGTTTTGCTCCTCCATCAAGAACTAGCTTATGTTTTAAATTGTACGATATTTACTTAAATTTAAGTTGGGGAAGATTAATCAGAAAGCGGGAAAACAAAATATGTACTTTTTAAAATAATTTTACTATTATTATTCATTAGGAAGCACATATAGATATTAAGCCTAATTGCATTTAAGAGTGCAAGCTATAATGGCTGTCGACTCCGATCGACTGCATCGAGGTGAAAAAAATTATTGAAATAAACTCAAAAAAAAAATTTTTTTGTGTATATATATTTACTCCACTCTATATAACCAAAAGTTATAGTTACGTAAATAAAAAAAATATGTTTGAAACCTTTATTGGCCTTAGAGGCATTAGGTTAGGTTAGGTTAGCCTGGTTTACAGTAAGCCACATATAGACCTTTTGGGCCCTAGCAATACCAAATAGAGACTGGCCTTTATGAACACTGAAAGTAGACATCATGCAGGAGGTCAGCGTTTTTGGCGAATCTAAGCAGAGCTGGGAAATCCGCTTTTGAGACATCCTCCAGATTCTCAAACAGTGGGGCTCCCAGGCATTTTAAACGCGTTTCTAATAATGCCGGATAAACGCACAGAAGGTGTTCTAAAGCCACCTCAACATCCTCTCTGTATTTCCTGCATTTGTCCCTGTTAGAAATCCTTATCTTGTACGCATCTGCAGCCAATGGATTATGACCTGTTAGCATACCTATGGTAGTTCTTAAGAGGCATTAATATGAGGTAAAGAAATATAAAACTTTCTTATTTTTAAGATTTAAAATGTGTTAAGCATTTCATACGCTAAGCACTTAAAGCTAAGCTTCCTAGTCATAATTGGCTAGTAAGTGTTGGATGAGCTCTCGAATCGGCAATGGAAACACTTGGAAACTCGTACATTGGGCACATGCAAGGAAAATTTTGTAATTTTCACTACTTAAACTTTATTAAAATTAAATATTTTCCAAATTTTAAATTAAAAAACAAAAAAAAAAGAAACAAAAACAAAACTTTAATCGGAATCCCAAAATGCCTATTTTAGATACAAAAGCCAATTTAGAGTCTCCCTGATTTGAAAATTAATAAATAAAGTTTTAAGCAGCAAAAAATTAAGTTCATGTTAACCACCTGCCCATCTGATTTATATAGAAAAACCGAACAAAACATTGAAGTGAATATGAATATATAATATGAAAATGTTAATCCTCAAGATATAAATCAAAAAAACTTTAGCTTAAGTAAACATTTCTACCCTACAAATCCGATTGCTTAGAAGTCTAGTAAAATTCATAAAACCTGTATTTGTTTGTGCGCTACTTTTTTCTCGTTCCCTACAACCAACACTCGAACATTCAAGGATTTTATGAGCGGCAAGCGAAGGACGGAAGTTCCGACTAAAAGATTTCTAGGCCAAACTATGTAATAAGTTCAACGCACAAGGAAACTCCGAAGAAAGAAAACAAAAATAAAAAATAAAAAAAACAGAAAACATGCAAAGAGGAAAAGGTTGCGAAAAAGTTACTGAGAAAAGCAAATTTGATTTGTGTATCAGGCTTAAGGCAGCCTCAAATTTTGCGGCAAATCGTTTAAAAAATCATTTGATGCGAATGAGGCGTCTGCATAAATATCCACACCACTACAAGTTAAAAAAAAATATGTAGACGCATGTAGCGACATACTGTATGGTATTTGTATACATAGAGAAAGAAAAACCTCATGAAAATAAAGTGAACAAAAACAGAATTAAATGATAAGCAAGCGGATATGCTGCCCACTGCCTTTAGTGGTAACCGCAAGCTGAAAGTTTTCTTTCACCCTAACCACGATGTGCCATATTTTGTGCTCTATAAATTGTGTGTTTGTGATGTGTTATTGTTTTTTTTTTTGGACTGCGCAAAAACAGCAGAGGTTTATTGCTTTGACGGTCCACGATGCCTACATTTGAACTTTTTGCTGTTATTGCCTGTTTGTGCCCATGTTTTTTGTAGCCAGCTCCTAGTGTCAGCAAATGTGGGCGTTTGGCATACAAGAAAGTAAAAATAAATATACGTAAAAACAAAATTAAATACAAATTACCAAAACCAAAAAAAAAACATAAAAAGAAAACAGAAAATTGGATAAATTAAACAGTCGCAGAGGCTGTGAAAAGAAAGAAAGTAATTTCAGAGGTTTTTCACTACTATCGCAGCTCCGCAATCCTCTAAAAAGTATGTGTCTGCGTATGTACATAAACCGGCCCGCAGTAAAAAGCAGTAAAAACTACTCAGCGGACATTTTGGTTCCTGAACTGATATTCGATGGAAGAAGCCCTACTAGTGCGCGGGTGACGAGAATTTTACCAGTTGCAATGTGACCAGTTGCAAGTATATGCAAAATAAATATTTTATTACTATAAATAAGAATGCTCCATATGTCAAGGGCGTACCTAACGAGCAGTAGACGAACATAAATGCTGATGGAGTCAGTCACCTGCTCTTTTGGTCCATAATAAACTAGTTCGCTAACTGGCATCAACCAGATGCAAATGTCCAATAGTTCAATGATGGGTATGGCATTGATGCTGAGGTCGGCAATTGGCACTTCGTAAAACGTCGTCAGGAGCAGGTTACGGCTACGAAGTAAATATACTAGGGATGTCAATCCAGAGATTTGCGGGATTTGTAATTTCTTATGAAGCACATGAAATATAGACAGAAGAATCTCATTTTATGTAAAAAAAAACGCCATATTGACTTACAAATTTTTTGCAAATATGGATATGTGTGAAAGATTTCAATTTTGTTTTCTATTTTATATGGAAAGCTAGTACAAGGTGGCGCAAAAGTAACCTTACGATGTTTTTTGGCTGTAATTAAAAAAAAATATTAAAAACTTTGATTCTTCTTGTGGATTATTTTTATTTGGTCTTTTAATTTTTTTTACATCAAGTCGAGAATATGATGCCATGTAAATGGCCGCCGCCACAGTCGATTTAAGAGCTGCAAGAGTCTGAGGCTTGTTGACATAAACCCGCGAGTTCAAAAAGCCCCACAAAAAGAAGTCTGGAGCGGTCAAATCAGGCGATCTTGTTGGCCAGTGCAAATCGCCAAAACGGGAGATTAGGCGTCCGGGAAATGCATCCTTCAGCATATCGGTTGTGGCACGTGCAGTGTGTGCCGTTGCACCGTCCTGTTGGAAGCACATGTTTTCCAATCCCAATTCATCAAGTTGCGGCAAAAAGAACTCGTTGATCATTGCTCTGTAGCGCTCACCATTCACAGTAACCGTTTGGCCCTCGACGTCTTCGAAGAAAAAAGGTCCGATGACTCCTCCAGCGAAAATATCACACCATACAGTGACTTTGAGCAGGTGTAATGGCTCCTCGTGGGTTACACGCGGATTTTCAGTGCCCCAGAAGCGTAAATTTTGCTTATTTACGTACCCGTTAAGATGGAAATGGGCCTCATCACTCATGATTGTTTTTGATGAAAAATCATCTTCCTCTTGGTGGTGATTAAGGATGGCTTGAGCGCATGTTAGACGCGATTGGCGGCCAGCAGCTAACAGCTGATGCACCGTCTGGACTTTGTACGGAAACATCTTCAAATCTTGTAGCAAAATTCGCTGTAAAGACCGTCGAATGATACCCATTTGCGTGGCACGTCGTCTGGTCGATGTCGACGGCGCTTCCATGACATTCTCGGCTACAGCAGCAATATTCTGTGCAGAACGGCTACTCCGGGGTCTGCCACGCCTGGCAGCATCTCGTGTTGTGCCTGTCTCTTCGAGGCGAGCGGCTAAACGTCGCAGTGTTTCACCAGTAGGCGTTGGACGGCGAGGAAATCTGCGACGAAATTCACGTTGTGCCAAAGTCACCGACCGATTATTGGTCAAATAAATAGTCAGCAATATTCCGCGTTCTGGAGTAGTGTAGCGTAACATTGTTTATTAACGTGTATTTCGCATGTGTTTACTACAGAACTAACGTAAGGGGCCAATCGCAAAATGTATAGCATTTTCTGATAGGAGGATTACTTTAGCGCCACCTGTTACATACATACGATTGACTCTGTTGTAAAAGGTTACTCTGCTTTGCTTGATTTTTTATTTTACTTTCCGCTTAATCCGCTTAAACTTGACTTAACCCTTTGAAGCACACATTTTACTTACCAACCGCTTTTATGATTGCATGTAATTTTAAGGGTTTCACGGGTCGCTGATTACGAATCTCAAAAAATAGGTCCGCCATTTTGTATCCGCCATATTGAATTTCTCAAATCTGACCTCAGATTCGTAATCAGCAACCCCAAAAACCTTATAGTATCATGTCCCATCTTTATACATTATGTACTTTGTTGAAAAATGAATTTTTTCCTGAAAATAGACGATTTTTTCAATTTGTTTATCTGTAATTGTTTATAAATTCACGCAAAACAATTTTCTTAGTTTCAGTTACATTCTTTGATATATGGATTATCATATAAATAAATTTTCTCGGTCCCATTTTCATAAATATCAAATCTGTAGAGAAAAGTTGAGAAAAAAGAAGGTGGGAACCTGGCTTCCCACCATGCTCCTAAGGGTTAAGCAAAATATCAAAAAAAAAAAAAAAAATATTATAATACTAAAAGTTATCGCTGTTTGTGTGGAGCCCATTTCTCCAGAAGTCCCTTGCGGTGATCATCACAAGTCCTTGGGGATTCATCTAAAATCAATCGGGAAAGAAAATTACTTTTATTAATAGATAATCTTGTGCCTGATCGGATCTCTTTTTTTTCCAAAATTAACAAAATGGCTGCCTTAAGAAATATTTTTCAGATTTTCGAGAAAAAAACCAACAATTATTTGTTAAAAAAAATCGAAATATTGAAAAAAAAAATCCTCGTGCCTGATCGAGTTTTTTATCTTTTCAAAAGCAGAAGAAATTTTATTGAAATCCACCAGGCGTCTATTAAGTTGCAGTGATCACTAGTTAAAAAAACTTAGTGTTGAGAAAAACGCATTTAAAGTTTCGCCATCGATTTACTATATGTAGAGTCCGGAGCGCCCGAGCGCCCTTTGTTAAAGGCTGAATAACTCGAAAAGTATTTGTCGGATTCACTTCAAATTTTCACAAAATATTTCTAGGATACTATACTTTAAGAAAAGGCAATTTTTTGAAAATTCTGACTACCCCTCACTCCTTCACCCACTTTACTTCATCAGATGTGTGAATATTTAAATCCTAGAACTAATCGCGGGATTCCAATAATGCAAGAATGAGATCCCGAAAATTCCGGGAGATTAAAATCAAAAAAATTCGCATTCCTAAAGCATACTAACATAGTTATGTATATATACATGTGTTTCTCTTTGTATGCTTAAATTTGGTTAACATACTTTAAGGCGCGCGTGGTACGGACATCTGCTGCTCGATTAGGTGTCAGCGTGGCGTCAAATGCATAAAAGTGTAGTTAGCAGAAAAGTGTGTTAGTAAATGAATTTGTTCAAAAGTGGTAATTTATGAAAAAAAAATAAAAATAAAAGAACAAATGACAAATTCAGCCTTTTAAATTTTTTTTATTGAATTTTAAAGTGCTGTTCAGTCATTTAATACAAAAAATCGTTCGATCCGCTGGAGGTTTACCTTTTTTCTATTAATTGAATTGGGAGATTCTAGAAATTCAGCAACCGCTTAGTTTACTAAGAGGTATAAGTCCATGGTCACGCAATTTCAGCATCTAAAAATTTAAAAGCAAATTTAATTTAGAGATATCGAGCTTTTAAAGTCAAATAAAAATAATAATATTAAAAATGATTGGACAAGTATAGGGGCCCCTGGGAAGGCCGTAAAATACACCTTTGCATAGCCAAAAAGGCACGTTAGTTTTTAAAATAAAATAGCTTATTTTTCAGGATACTCTCAAGGCACAGTTTTTTGTTTTTAATGATATGAAGTAGGAGATACTTGAAAGATGTGAAAAATCCTAAATTCAAAACTTTTTCTAGCAGCCATTTTTAACTGTTTTGGCCTTGTTCAAATTTTATTCATGATTTTTGTTAACTGGCATTCGCTTCAATTAGAAAAGAAGACACTCTTGAACTAACATTTAAAAAAATATACGTAGAAGCAAGCAAATAACATTTTTTTGAATAAATAATCTTTAAAATAGAATACCCCCGAAGCAGCTAAGTTTTGCACATCATGTCACATAACCAAAGTAATCAAATATTATCTAGAAAAACTTTTATGGGAATTAATTTCTCCATATTGCATTTGTACATAGATTTTTTATGGAAATTGCGCAGCGTGAGCGGAAAAAAATATAAAAATTCAATGCAGTTTTTTGGGAATTTTTAAACTTGCGTTTTCCTACACTAAAATTTATTAAGATGTAAAAAAATTATTCGATGGCTTTAGCTTTTATTTTGTTAAGCTGTATTCAAAAATTGAACTATAAAGATTATTTTTGGAGTTTAGTTTTAGCTAAAAAAATACACAGTTTTTTTTGCCAAAAAACAAAGTTTATTTGCCTATATTTTTTTATAATACATATTAACATACATAATACATATTAAAATAATAAATTTTTTATTTTTTTTTTTAATCATTTAAAATGGCGGATGTTCACTCAATTCTTCCCGGAAAGTCGCAGCGGGGCTTCTCAATCGGCGGGCATTGTATCGTAGCATGGGCGTCAGTGACCTGAATACAAAAAACCGAATATTTTTTTGTTTATTAATGTCATAATTTTTATATGAATTGAACAAAAATGGGGGAAAAAATTCGCGGAATAAAATGCTAAAAAAGAGAAAAAAATTTCGGGGTGAATTTTCCTACTATTTTTGCTTCAAGAAAATTATTTTTTCGAAGAAATTTCGAAAACTTATAAATTCACATAGAAAGTAATATCATAAGAAAGACGTGTGCGAAATTTCAGGGAGATTGGTCAATAACTTTTCGAGTAAACGTGCACGCCAATTCAAAAAATATAGTTTTGAGAAAAACGCGTCTAAAGCTTGAATACATGAAAATTCCTCTCCCAGCGCTCGAACGCAAAGAATAGAGTCGTCACGGTTGACGATCTATAATATAAGAAATACTTAAATTTACTTTCTTAAAATGGTTGGACATAGTCTTAAAGGATTATATTAACATTTTATGAAAAAAAATTTTTTTTTCGAAATTTTACAGGTATCTGTCTCCTTAATGTACTCGCACAAGCACCATTTATCAAAAATAAAACTAAGAAAACGATACAAAAATAACTTTTTTCTAAATGAAAGAAATAACTGAAAAAATAATTATTAAAAAGCGTTTTTAACAAAAAAGCTTCTAATCTTTACAGTCCCTGATTTCTAGTGCTATTTATCATCGTTTAGACTACACTGATTGCCACTTTCCCGGCATTAAGTTACAACTTTCTACACCCAGACACCCATACATACTTAAGTGTACATATATTCAATTTACACAGTTATGCGCACAATATTACTGCGAGTTAAACCACTTTACCCAACTTTGGCCTTAGTTGAAAGGTTTCACCCTTAACACAATACATACACACAGGCACTCACACATACACTCATACAGATATAAACACACTGACCCCTCGTTCTATGCGCTATGGGTTTGCATTGGTTTGTTCGGTGTCACGCATTTCCGCTTAATTAAGTTGCCTACTTATTTATAGCGAGCTTTTAGGCGCTTTTTGTGCGTGCTCATACTTATCCACAAATTCATTGCTTTGATTCACAAAATATGAGCGTATGTAGTTAAGAAGCTATTAGGCTTAAGGCAGCATACAAAATACGCAAATATTTTTGAAAGTCTCTGGCATTTCTATGCCGAGAAATCTCTTTATCGATTATAAATATTGTTTATGCCGATCCAAAGCGTGTTGCTTTTGCTTTCTGCTTGTTAGCGTTATTTATCGTGTGAGAATAGCGTGGCATCATACCAATGTGGAACAGGTGTAGGTGCCAAGGGGCATAAATAGGTATTTTTATTTATGTAAATGTCGAGCTCTTTTTGATTTATTGATTGCCGAATGAATTGCTAGAATTTGCTTATCACTACTAGGTGCTTCAGGTACTTTAACTAAAATTAAATTGGGTGGTTTAAAGAAAGGTATCTTCTTGAATCATTCAACATTTTCCAACTGAATTTATTGAATACCAGCCAGTAGCTTACCGGCGCGGAGTATAGTAATTCACTAATAGGGATGCTGAAGTATGGGTGAGAGGATTTGTTTCTGCTTCGTTGAAGATTTAAGCTTCTTGCCCCTCACATTTTTAAAAATATGATTATCAGACTTTTTAAGCAAAAAACGTAGATTCCTAATCGCGATTTATGACGTTTAAACATAACTTTTTCTGTAAAACGAGTTGATATTGAAGACAAAGAATGATCCTTTAGCAATGTATGTATTAGGGCGGGTCGATTTAAAAATCGCTCATTGCTCTGTGAAAATCGTATTCTAGGGATCAAAATAAGAAACTTTGGAACCATACCTCTAAAACGAATTCTGATGTCCCCCAACTTGGGTTGAACGAAAAATCCCACTTTGACCCATTTAGAGTGCTCCAATCGAGTCCAAATCCTCTCCCTTCCCTGGGGGGTTCCCCATACAATCATTTCAAAATATCAGTATTTTTGGCCTTTACATGAGAATAGAAACTGAAAAGTTCGACCCAAATTGGGGGACATCAGAATTCGTTTTAGAGGTATGGTTCCTTCGGCAAAGTTTCTTATTTTGATCCCTAGAATACGATTTTCACAGAGCAATAGGCGATTTTTTTGCCTCCCCACAAATCGACCCGGCCTAGTATGTATGTATGTAAGAAAGTGATGTAGGAAAGATAGCCTATAGGGAAAACCCTTCCAAAACCACTATATTCGACTTTACCAGGAAAAGGGTTTAAATATGTCCACTGTGGAAATAAGTGGCACAAATGTACCTCTAAAGAAAGACATTAAATATCTAGGAATAATTATCCTGGATAAAAAACTTCAACTTGGTTCAATAAATACCTATTAATAAATTAGACAACAAAACAAATCCTGATGCCCAAGCTCTAAAATGACCTTCTATTTCTTCACCCAAATAGTAAGGCTTATCCTACCACCTATACCCCATGTATTGGCATGATGAACAAAAACCAATGAAATTAAAACTATATCAAAACTACGTAGCCTACAAAAGGTAGTCGATGGTTCTAAAATGAACTGTGGTGTGGGAGCTGGCTTCCATTCGGAGCCACTCAACCTATCTCAGTCAATTCGTCTTCCTCACTATGCCAGGCAGAGCTTTTAGCGATCAGAGAAGCATATAAATCATTACATCTCTATAAGGAAGTTGGTGAAAAAGTAGCTATCTTCCCAGGCAGTCAAGCAGCTATAAAGGCCTCTGACTGCAACTCCATTTCATCCAAACTCGTCCCACAGTGTAGAGAGCTGGAGTTACTTAGTTATTGGCTTGAAAGCACTCTGATATGGGTTCCCGGTCATAGGAGCACACGGGGTAATAAGATAGCAGATGAGCTAGCAAGAGAAGGTTCGACACTAGATTTAGTAGAGGCGATGGCAGTCTCCACCCCAGTCAACACATTAAAAGCATCCATTGCTTCACACTATCATGCTCTAGCCGAAAGAAGATGGAAGCAAATAACTAATTGTATCACAACAAAAAACACATGACCGTCATATAAAATCCAAAGGACGAATCACTTGTTAGGATGTTCCCGGCCAAACATCTCACGTATCACAGCGACCCATACAGGTCATTGGAAAGTAGGCGAGCATGCAGCCAGATTCAACCGTCCCTTCAATCTCATCTGCAGAAGCTGTCAAGCGGAAGGGGCGAAGGAAAGTCATTTCCACTATTTATGTGAATGTCCGCGGCTAGCTAGGGCACGACTCCGCTCCTTCGGAAAGCCTTTCTTGCAGCAAATTATGGAGATATCAGACATCGAGATAAAGGATTTGCTATTATACTTGGACCTCACCAAATGGATCTGACTTGGAAACTAAAAACAAAAATTACATCATCACACCGGACAGTGGTAGTAAAACGGTGCCGGTCACTAATTAGGAGTATTTCAATGGAAATATTCAAGCAATTCAACAACAACAACAACAAAAGGCTGGTGTGTCCAAGCATGAGAACTTCCCCAACTGCTTGGAATGGAAGTGCTTTCAAATCTAACACTGCTGCACCGAGCAATACTTTCTGGGCCCAGATGCGGCATGCGGCTACCAAAGCAGCAAAGGCTACGGGTAGGCTAAGTAGATGAATGGCAAACATCGGTGGGCTAACACAAAGCAAAAGAAAGCTAATTATGGCGGCCACAAGGTCAATTGGCGAAGTATGGGGAACTGTGATAACTACAAAGCGAAGCGCAAAGCACTGGAGGCTGTGCAACGAACAGCGGCACTCAGAGTTGCCTCAGCCTACCGCACTGTCTCAGGCGCAGCAATTTTAGTGATCAGAAGGCAGATACCCGTCGGCCTCATGGTCCGGGAATGAACGGACGTGTGGGACTCCAAGAAGAAACACGTCATCACTAGCTTCTCAGAACGGAGATGCCAAACCATGTTGCGGTTGCAAAGCCGATGGGACTCTCAACCGAGTGGCAGATGGACGGCGAAACTTATTCCATTAATCGACAAATGGGTCCAGGGGCGCTTCGGGAAAGTGAACTACTTCTTAACTCAGTTCTTCTCGGACCACGGATACTTTCGGAAATATCTATACCGCATAGGCAAGGTAACCTATTCCAAGTGCACATACTGCGAGGCGATGACGCTGAACACCATTTTTTTAGAAGGTTCGCGGAAAGAAATGCTCTGAGGGAGCAGATTGGCGACATCGCGCTGAGCAATATAATCAGCAAAATGCTCGAACGCGAGGACAGCTGGAACGCGGTAAAGAAATACATGCGGGCGTACTACGGAAAAAAAGATCGACCTCGACACACTGCAGCAAAGCCAAGCCGCACAGATAGAGTCACAAGAAGACGAGCCTATAGCATGAAAACTGGCTACAAATATGGTGCACCCAGACGTGGGTGAATAGAATTGATCCCTTATGAATGCCATTCTGGGCCCTCCCGAAGTAGTATAGAAAGCAGTTCCGAAAAGGGTGTCTCCCCAGAAGGAGTGGAGGGATCGTTTTTGTGCCCACGCCACACGACGTAGTAGACGACGGTCGCTGTAAGTGCGATGGTATTTTGAACCCATCCAAAAAAAAAAAAACACCGAGCAATACAAGAGGAAGCTTCATATGATAGAAAAATTTACATCAGGAGATCTTACTAGACACCTTAATATCCCAAGCAATCGTCGACATTAATAAGCATGAAACGGCGGGACGCTTGTAGACTAATGGCAGTCATAACTGGCTTTTGGTCTATCGGAGAACAAGCAGCCAAAATGCGCGTCCCTCACAATACAGGGTTGGCCATCTTAAACTGACCCATGTGATTATTAAAAAAATATGGAAAAAGAAACATTTTTTTGTGTTTCATTGTGAAAAACATTTAATTTAGTTCAAGGAGATTCGTTTACATCACTTTTTGAATATGATATCGCGCAAGTGGTCGCCCTTAGCACGTATTTGGATATGTACAGGTTTGGCCATCTTAAACTGACCCATGTGATTATTAAAAAAATATGGAAAAAGAAACATTTTTTTGTGTTTCATTGTGAAAAACATTTAATTTAGTTCAAGGAGATTCGTTTACATCACTTTTTGAATATAATATCGCGCAAGTGGTCGCCCTTAGCGTATAGCGTAATGTGCCCGTTTTTCGGCGTTTTCCATAGTTTTGGCCAGCGTCTCGGCCGATATGGCGGCTATTTCCCGTCGGATATTGGCCTTAAGTGCGCCTAGTGTCTTTGGCTTGTTGACGTAAACCTTAGATTTCAAATTACAGTAAAAAGTTATAGGGTTACTCAATGGGTCAGTTTAATATGGCCAACCCTGTACATACTGTCACAGTTGTAAACAACCGGAGAAAGAGGAAACAACCTTCCACTTCCTCTGTGAATGCCCTGCCCTATGCAAGGACAGAATGTTAACCCTGGGCAAACCGATAATATTTCGAAAATATGCCAAAGCATTAAACAACCCATTTGTACTATGCAGATGTAATACTCAGTTTCAGCTACTATGGCGAGCACGAAGCAACTCGTTGAAACAAAATAGCATGCGATTTAAAAATAAAAAAGTAAACTCTTTTACTATTGAAAGTTCTCTCATACTTTTCCCATGTAATCAAGTATTTCTGGAGGCATATGATTGTCCAATCCTTAACTGGACTTCCTATACTTCTGCTCCAATTCTTCAACCTTCATTTGAGTAAACGCATTCCATTAAAAAATTCTACTAATGAAGGCCATGCAAGTATCGCACTTTGAAAAAACCTTTCCGTCATTCATAAATAGCGTATGAATATTAATTCATGGCAAGAGCAACGCATTTAATTCATTGCTTTGTGAAAATAAAATTTAAGCTGCAAACCTTCTTAAATATTAAAGCAGCAACCAGCAGCCGGCAACTTTGAACTTTTATTTTCATATTCACCAAACCACATCGACCAGTGCTTGGCAGTCAACAGAATATTTTACAAAAACATTAAATACAAAGTTGAAAACACACACACAAACACATTTCAAAATGCAACATTGTTTGTACTTGCACTTACATGCAACTTAAGCTGAGAGAATTTTCCTTTTGCAGCAGTGCAAAACCGCATTTAAAAAATTTAAAATTCTTTGAAAAACATTCGACTATCAAAGCTTTGAGTACACACACACACACAAACACACACACCCATGCACATATCTCGAATATAGCAACGTAGCGAACGTGAAATTAGCTCATGCTGAAAATTGCAAGTTTTCCACAAAGTATTAAATGAAAAATTTCCTTACCATTGCAAGCATGAATGCCATATGCTTATTTTCAGCAACACCAGCAGCTGCAAAAAGGAAATCGGAATCGATATCTGTGGAGCAGATAGACTTGCTGGCCATGCAGTAAATCTGATTGTATCTGGATGCGCTTTGATAATCCATGCCCAAAATAGAACTTAGCGAGATTCGTACTACTCTTTTTCTCGAAAATGGCTGATATGAATGAAAAGTAGAATTTCCTAGTAGATTTTCCTTTTATTCTTATGTGGTGCTTGCTACAATCGTGTGTCAGTTTTTGTCATGAATCCATAAAAGCGCGCCAGTTGTTTCTATCCTGCGCTGGTTAAGCCAGTTGGAAGTCTCGAGAGAAGATGGGTCCAGAAGCATTTGGAGATGAAGTCTTCCTTTTCCACGTCTTCCCTTTTGGGGTACCGTATCGTAAATTCACCTTGCTGGAGCGTCTTCTTTCACAAGGGTGACATGGCCAAGCCAGCTTAGCCGCTGTATTTTAACACGCTTAACTATGCCCAAGTCCCTATATATCCCATACAGCGCACTGTTCCACCGCACGCGATTTTCCTTACTAACGCGGTGGAGGTAAAAGATCTTACGTAGAATTTTTCTCTCGAAGGCTCCCAAACTTTTCTTATCTGCCGTTCACACTGTCTATGCTCCTGCGCCATATAGCACGACGGGAATGGTGAGTGGTTTGCAGCGTTTTTAGTCCCGTCGGAGATAGCGTCATAGAGGCAGTTTCTATTCGTACCAGCAAAGGCGGATTTGAAATCAACGAAGAGATAGAGAGCGTCGAGTTCTTTCTTGTGGGTATTCTACAGGATTTGGCGTATTGAGGAGATCTAGTCTATGGTGGACTTACCATGTCTGAAGCCACACTGATAACGCCCAATCAGTTTGTTTACGACGGGCTTCATTCTCTCGCACAATATGCGCGAAAGAGCCTTGTATGCGATGTTAAGCAGGCTTATCCCTTGGTAGTTTGCGCGGATTGCAGGATCATTCTTCTTATATATTGGGCAAAGTACACTTAGGCTCCGGCCATATTCTGCAAAGAAGTTGATGCATGCGATTCGTCAACTCTACGCCTCCAGCTCTATAGCTCAGCGAGAAGTCCGTTTGCTCCAGCGAATTTGTTGTTTTTGAGTCGCCTAATGTATGTTTGCACTTCATCTAAGCCGGTTGCTGGTACAATGATTTCATTGTCAACGGCCTCGGTACCAGTGTCTACTTCCCACCTACACTGCACATCCATCATTAACTAACTGGGAGGAGTGCTTCCTCCATAACCTAGAGTGCCTTGGTCATCCGTCACCAGAGCGTTATTTTCCTTTTTGCAGGAACTGGCCCCGGCCTTAAGACCTTTGGTCTGGCGCTTGACGCTTTGGTACAATTTTCGGGTCATGTTCCTGTTACCTAGCATCTCAAGTTCTTTGAGCTCTCGTCTTCCCACATCCCGTTTCTTGTGCCTGAAAAGACGACTCTCTTCCCTGCTCAGCTCGTGATATCGCTCCCCCCTGGCACGCTTTGCGGCCGACCGCATTGTGGCTTTGTATGCTGCGTCTTTTACTACAGTGGCGTGGCGGCAATTGGAGTCATACCAAGTGTTGCGCTGCTGTTGGTGTAATCCAATAACCGTTTCAGCTGCGGTACGCATTCAACGGGCGATTATTGTTCACTGCTCATTTACGTCGTTGGGTTGGTGAGTGCTCTGATTGAGTTGGAGAGAGAGCTGAGCTGCGAAGTTCCCGGCTATCATCTGTCACGGCAGCTTATCGACGCCTGCTTTTCGTTGTGGGGCGTGCGCAAACCTTGGCTGTAACAAGGTAATGCTCCGAGTGGTTGTGCGCACTTCGATTGATCTTAAGATAGTCAGGTTGCTTTTTGGAGCTCTCGATGCCGGAATCTGGTGTTCCTTATTACCATCTTACGCACCATGGCGAAGTTTTTGAGTCTCATCCCGTTGTTTTTCCAAAGACATTTTCCTTGCCCACCCTGGCATTAAAGACGCCAAGCACGATTTTGAGAGCGACTAGATTTTATTATATACAAAAAAGTGTTTAGGACACAAAAAGGATATATTTGAAATTAATAAAACACTAGAGCAGGGAAATATATACTTATACGAGGTGTGTTCAAAAAGTATCGCGAATTTTGTGTTTTTTCAAAAATTATTTATTTATTCATTAATATCTATTATGTCCCCCTCAAAGTAGTCCCCATGAGATATTATGCACCTGTGCCAGCGTTTCTTCCAATCTTTGAAGCACCTCAAAAAACAATTTTTTTTATCTTGTTCAGTTCCTTCTTCGATGCCGTCTTTATCTCGTCAATCGTAGCGTATCGTCGTCCTTTCATGAGCCTCTTCAGTTAGTTTTAGGAACAAGAAAAAGTCACAGGGGGCCAGATCTGGGCAATACTGTGGCTGTGACATCATTAGTGTGTTGTTTTTAGCCAAAAAGTCGCGCACAAGAATCGATGTGTGGGCAGGGACGTTCGCAATCGAGGAAAACGGTAAGCAAAACTTTTACATTCGACCGAACCTGGCGTGCTTTTTTCGGTCTTTGTTCATACGGCAGCTTCCATTGAGATGATTGAGCTTTGGTTTCCACAACATAACCATAAACCCACGATTCGTCACCAGTTATGAGCCTCTGGAGTAAATTTGGGTCGTCGCGGACAGAGTGCAACACCTCATTAGCCATGTACATGCGATGCTGCTTTTGGTCGAAGTTCAGCAGTTTTGGTACGAGTTTTGCGGCGACCCGCCTCATGCCCAAATCATTGGAAATAATCGAATGGCACGAGCCAATCGATATGTCTAGGTCCTCAGCAACTTCTCTAACGGTGATTCGACGATTGGCCAATACCATTTTCTTCACTTCATAAATTTTTTCGTCTGTTGTTGAAGTGTTCGGGCGTGTGGCTTTCGGCGACGATTTTCGTCGGTTCACATCTTCTCGGTCTTCTGAGTTCCACCGATAAACGTTGCTTTGGTCCAAAAAAGGTTCTCCGTATGACACAGCCAACATTCGGAATGCATCCGCGCACTTAATTTCGTTTTTCACACAAAATTTGATACAGGTTTTTTTATCCATCTTTTTGAATAGGTAAAAATCGAATACGAGCCGAAAGACGTGCAAGCAAAGTAGCTGTTAACAATTAACTGAACATTCAAAATGGCCGAACTCGTCGTCATGAGTGAGAGACATGAGTGCCAACATATCGCCACAAAATATTCGAAGTTCGAATATACGTAACCTGCGAAAATTCAAAATTCGGGATACTTTTTGAATACACCTCGTATATATAGTTTAACCTCTCCTTGAGCGTACATTTTTTTCCGCACGAAGTTTTAGTTAGTAGTTTAGTTGATTGATGGTGTGTGTTCGCTCAAAGGAGGCCTCACTATGTTATACATATATATATATATTAGGCCGGGTCGTTTTGTGGGGAGGCAAAAAAATCGCCCATTGCTCTGTGAAAATCATATTCTAGGGATCAAAATAAGAAACTTTGCCGAAGGAACCATACCTCTAAAACGAATTCTGATGTCCCTCAATTTGGGTCGAACTTTTGGGTAAGGCCATATTTTGAAAAATCCCTCTTTGACCCATTTAGAGTGCTCCAATCGACCGACCCCGACTAACTTTGGACGGCCGATCCACCCATGCCAGTGGCACACCCCCTGGAACTCCCCTGGGGGGTTCCCCATACAATCATTTCAAAATATCACCATTTTTGGCCTTTACATGAGAAAAGAAACTAAAAAGTTCGACCCAAATTGGGGGACATCAGAATTCGTTTTAGAGGTATGGTTCCTTCGGCAAAGTTTCTTATTTTGATCCCATTCGACTACGGCGGCGACCAAGAGTGAGCACTACACTCTTTCAAGTTGATTTTAGAAAGCTTAGTTTAATTTTTGAATAGTGAATTGCATTTTAGAAAGAGCCACGGAAAAAAAATTTGGCACTGAAAGGCCAATGAAGGAAGTCCAAGATTTTTTGTTTAAATGAATAGAATAAATTTTCGTATTAAGAGTTTGAAAAAAAACTTAAATCACCACAGTTACGTGCAAAATATTACTAAATAAAAATTAAAAATTATAACTTAAAAGCTAATGAAGATTATTATTGGCCCTCGTAGGTGCAGTGATCATTTATACGTTAAGGTGATGTAAACAGGATTTTGGTCAATTTTCTTTAAAAAATTTAAATTCTTGCATGTTTTGCTATATAGTTTTATATTATAAGCCTCTGGGAGGTGTCACAGTCAGTGAAATGCTGGTAGAATGACACACTTCTCCGTCACTTCTTGGAATAGATGAGTTGCGCCAAAAAAAAAAAAAACGCTTTATGAACCGAGTCAGGTCAAGAAAGCTGGTACCCAGGCCAGCTTGCACTTTGAAAGACATTTGGTCGTTCCCATGTAAAAATTCCTCACCGTGAGCATAAAAAGTATTAGTTAAACTTTTAATGTCTCGTCTCCCCAGTGCACATCGAACCAGGTACCCAGCGAAGGGTATGCACGCCACAGCGCCTGTTGTTTCAAATCTTTCTTAAAGCATTGTTAACAGAACAACAACTCAACAAAGAAATGGAAGATAAGTTTCAGCTGAGTGTATACACTTACTCACACATTGATACACACACACGCACGCTTACACGAATATTCGCAGTATCTTATAGTGCAACTTTTATCTAAATGAAATTCCTGTAAGCTCCTTCAGTTCGTTTGTCCATAGCGATAAATACCAGTATGTGTTACGTAAGCGCACATGTTCGAGTTTGTATGTATGTTTGTGTGCGTGTATAATAAACGATTTTATCTCATTTTTTACCACTTTTAAGTTTTTCATTGCCATGAAGATTTGCTTTGCTTCTGAAGCATTCAATTTAAGCTGCTGATAAGTGGTGTGTGTTTTCTTTTTTGTACAGATGTGTAGAGCTTCTGAGAGGGATATCTGATACACACCAGTTGTCCAAGTAACGAAGCACAAGTTGTTTTTTGACATTTATCTGCAGGATATTTGACAAATTACCAAGGAAAGGCTTTCAACTGATTACCTTAATTCCAAAATTCACGTTCTTTGCGCTGTGCTTATAGATCACTTTACCGTGAAATCCTCTTTAGCGACGAGATGTACGTATTTTGGGCTTAATGGGTATGTAAAGCAGCAAAGTCGCTGCATTTTGAGATATAAATTCTTATTAGACTCTTCATACCCCATTACGCACTGAAAATAAAGGTATATACTTTTATTTTATAAAAATGTGAGATGATGGGCACTAAGGGAAATAAATTTAAGCATGAAATTCAGCAACTCAAATACACAAATATCTATAAGCATGCGGCATCTGCGTAGTAAAAAATTAAGAACAATTTATATATTGTAAATTTTGTTTTGAGACAAAAATTAAAACAATTTAACATAGGGAAATTTATTAAAAAAAAATAATTTTTTAACAAAATGTTTATTCCTTTGGTCTAAGTTGAGCGCTACCGCAAAGGAAAGCGTGCCAACTAAGCAGTTGCCGGTGCGTATGAGTAACATTTGAAGCTTTTCTCGCGTAACATTACCGGTAATGAGTCGAGATGTATCATCCAAGGTGGTGATACAAGGATAAACTTCAGACGCATTTGATGTTGTCACCGCTGTGAAACAAGCAGAGACACTTTCCACCGCCATATTAAACCTTGTTTTAAATTTTGTAACCTGCGATAACGACGCTGGAGTTATCATTTTCACGAAAAGCGTCTAGATTTGCGGCTATGCTGACGACTTTGCCATCGTTGCGGGAAATCAACGCGTACATGCTGATTGTTTGCTGATAACTAAAGCAAAGCTAGTCAGTCTTCAAGATAATGTCGATAAGACAAAAATACCTCCTAAGGCCTTTAAGCGTCGCACCCTAGGGCAACCTGGAGGCCGGCCCATATATTATATTTTCCACAAAGTGAAGAGTTTTCAATACCTGGGTTTAAACTTTAGCAGCGCTGTAAGTCCCCCAATCGTCGGAAATGATAGACTACAAGGTCCTATAACTGCTATTTGCTCATCTGAAACTTCTCAAAAATAAATTACTATCGGGGTCGTGTAAGTTGCAAATATACAGCACGATAACAAGACCAATAGCAACATATGGCTGCGAAGCATGACATCTATCATATAGAAGTACCTTCTAAGCATTGAGTGTAGAATCCTAAGAAGGATATTTAGACCAGTAAGGGAAGCTGCTGGTTCTTACAGATTCAGAATTCGTGGAATACCGTCAAGAAGATGAAGAGACAATGGTAACTCAGATTTGCGCCTTATAACTATTTGGAGAAGCGACACAATGAACAGAGTCGCTATTGCAAAGGAAGCATAGGTTCACCCCAAGCTGCAATTCATATTATAATCATGAAGCTGGATGCCAGCAACGAGAATTTCGATAAACAAGCTCAGTAAATAAGGAAGTGTCGACTCTGATGCTGGAGTTTAAGGGGGGCCTCTTATCAGTCGGCTTCAAAAAATCGATTTTTTTTTATTGAAATCGATAGATATATTACACTGCGTTACAAAAACGAACTTTTTTTCTGTCGTATGAACAAAATAGACTTTTTCGGAAAGGGGAGAAAAAATAAAAATACACGTGTATCGGCGATTTTCATGTACACGTCAAATATAAAACTCGTAGTCCGCCTGTGTGAAAAACTTTGGATCAATTTTCAACCCTTTTTCCGTGATCCAATCGCGCTGAATTTCTGCAGGCAGACTCGTGTAAAATTAAAAAAAAAAAAATTGTATCAATTCTCAGATTTTCTTGAATTTTTTTTCTAAAAAAAAAAAAATTTTTCTACAATAAATTTTCGGCATAACTTGAAGGGACTCCAAATTTTTAAACAACTTATTAACCTTTAATTTATTGTTTCATACAACAGACTCTGTGCCGTTTGTGTGTTTGTTACAGTTCCGGAAGTTCTTTAAAAGCATTAAAATTTTTAATGTAACAATTTTTAATTTTAATATAATAAAATTAATAAAAAAAATTCGAGGTTTTATAGCTCTATTGTAATGCGGAGTGAAATACCTTTCTTTTGATATCCACATCGGCATATCTCATGCAATTTTTTTTTTTTTTTAATTTCGAACAGGTGGCAACCTTGTGAAACATTGTCGGTGGCAACACCTAGGTGAAAAGTCTAGAAATGTGATACACTATCTGTGTGCCCAATTTCATTCAAATCCGTTAAGCTTATCCTGAGATCGTGTGGCTATACAGATATGCATACAAGAATTGCTCGTTTAAAGTTATAAAATACAAAAAAAAAAATTGTAACGTGTACATGAAAATCGCCGATACACGTGTATTTTTATTTTTTATCCCCTTTCCGAAAAAGTATATTTGGTTCATAGGACAGAATGTGTGTAACGCGGTGTTATAGAGGAATATGCCCTCAATTTTATAGCGGAATTCAAAGTGATTTCGGTGTTATTGGCCTGGTGACGGTATGTCACTCGTGTGAGTTTACTGTCTACCTTCTGAAAACTTTGAAACACGTTTTCTAAAAACCATGTTTTTGAAAATGGCGTGTAAGATTAAAAAAAACGACGAAAGTTTTTGTTTCAACCAATAATCTATGTAAAGATAATTAAAATTCGCAACCAATAAACTAACAAAATACAAAAAAGTCATTTTTTAAGGTTATTTAACACCTTTTTTGAAAAAAATAGCGAAAAAAGCACTTTTTTTCAATAATTAATTATGTGTTCATTTTTTCATACTTTTATACAAGAGTAGTCTATTACACGCAGGAAAGCCTTCTGAATAAGACAATAGTTTTCTTTTGTGTTTCAGTTGAAAACTACGAACGCAATCTTACACGCCGTTTTACTAGCGCGCAACGAGAAGCTGTGCGAGATCCCTCATATATCCGACATTTTGTTTTTTTATTTATGTTAAAAAATTGTTTATTACTCTTCAATTATGCCTTCAAATAAATGCAAAAGATTATTCCTGTGTGTCGCTTTTTTCACCTCGAAAAAAAATAGAGAAAAAACACCTTTTTTTGAAGCTACTGATAAGAGGCCCCCTTAAGAGGCACCACTTTAGCTGCTGTATGGAAAAAATTCTAAAATTTCTAGTCAGACAGATAGGATCTGGGACATATTTATTATCTACAAATTAAGTGAAAAATTAAATTCATTAAATCATATACGTCCAGCAGTGCCAAAAATGCGCTTAAAGAAAAACTGTTTTTGGAAGGGATAACAATAGAAATAAATATAAAAAAATGTATGCATAGTTTATTAGTACTTCAATTTTATAAAAAAAATCTATTTTAGTTTTTCTATACAAAAATTTGTATATACAATCACGTGACCCAAAGTACAATAAATCATTGCTCCCTGAAATGTTGATACATCTGTAAAAGTAAAAAATTCTTGTAAAATGAAGCTGTAGTTATAGTTCGAGCGGATTTTTGAATATTGAAAAATTTTGCAATTTAGGGCATTTTAAAGAAAAGTATGCATTTTACGTTCTAAGTGTCACACTTTATGACTTTATATTTATATAATTTTATAATAAAAATACCAAAACTCTGGCTCAACTGACTATAGGGAAAATACTTTCGAATATTCCTCATCAAAAAATATTACAAACTGTATGAGTTATCATGCAGACCGTTCCGGAAAAAGTAGTTTCGAGAAAAACAAGTTTAAACTTTCAAGAGCATTTCGCTGGAGGTCGCGCACGTTTAAGGCAAGAACTTAAAATGAATTTTTTCATTTGTTTCGTGAACTTACGTCTAATTTCTGCCTTCCTGATCAGTAAGCAGTTGTTGTTGTTTATTTTTTCTAGTCGACGAGATGTTCTGTGCGCATCAAACTCTCGTCGAGCAGTTACATTTTCTACATTAACTTTGTATCTATGGAGAATTTTTACAATCGACTTCCACAGAAATAGGCCTAAAACTATAAAGAATAATAATCTGTAAAAAAAAAAATTTTTTTCAAATTGTGGACGTATGTAACCCCTTAAAACAAGCATTGAACGGTACTAAGTTTTCGTAAAGTTTGTCTTATTTGGCTGCCTGGATGTTGTGGTATTACAGGGAACGAATTGGCTGACACACTGGCTAGTTAGCTTCTGCAAGCATGTTTGAAATTTATGGGGTTTGGATGATGACCGAACGATGATTGAGTTAACTACCGCTTCCTGCTGCTGGTAAGATTTGTTTGGTGGCTAAAATCAGCGTACGCTACTTATGTCACCAGGCGTAGCAAATAAATGAAAGCCAAGATGCCTTGATGTTAGACTCGCCAAATGAGGGCAGCTAAGAAAGAGGTGTTGAGATAACTCCACCTTGTTCTTCACATACTGATGCAAACAAAATCCGAAATAATGGTGAGAATCACAGCATGCATACCTCATAGATAGGTCACCCACCAAGTCCTGTAAGGTCACCCATGAAATTCGAAAATTTGTTAGCCTTAGAAGATCCCTCGACCACCTCTGATCCGCACGTAGACAGAAGAATCTCGTGACTCGCTTGACCTTACAAGTTTTTGTATTTGCTCAGCGCTCTCTGATTTCACGCGAAGTCTAGGAGCAGACAACAGGTAATTAAGGGAATCATAATCCTCTCATTTTGTGTGCGAACTCCGTTGCAGGTCCTCTCTCTAGTCAACTCATTCGCCTCCCAGTTTTTGGTAATGTTACTGTAATCGGCTACGCAGATAAGAAGTCAGATGCGATAAAAACTGAACTCAGGTATTTTCCGACCAGTTCCAAATGCACCGCCATCAAGCCCTGGGCTGTAGTTGCGCCTTGACTGTGACAGTTAAAACATAAGTAAGGAGTCAATCAGCTAATTCTGTGATTGCGGCTACCTCTGTTAGAATCATGCTGCAGTGGTCTGATAGCCTGAACTTGAGTCTGTTAAGAAGCTTTTAAGTCTGCTAAGAATCGTAGAATACTCCTTTGCTAGGCCTTCCACCCAACTTCGACCCACCCGTGAATAGGCTCACCAGGCCCTGTCCCTTCATCTTCTCTTCCCTTGATGGAATGTGAGTTGTTTGAACTAAGCGACGGTGTACATTGATCAGTCGTCCGTTATTTGAATGCCCGTAAGTGAAGTTCAATAGCTTGAACCCCTCCGTCTGATTGCGGCAATTTGGTGTGCGATGTTTGTGAACTCTCTAGTTTTGATTATTGATTTGCCTTTACCCACTGCACTCAAATCTTAGTTTGTCTCTATTATTATGTGGTTTTTCGAAGCCAATAGTTGGTGTCAAAATACTATATTATCATTTATTTTCGTAAGAAACTTATTCAAGTGGTTAAATATGATTATCATAGCTTTGAGTTTGCTTCTTTAGTTACATAACAAATTAATGCTGGCCAATCCGGTAATTGGAATAATACACAGATGTCTAAAAATAACCTTAATCTAATCGAAAAAGTATTTAAGCGACATTATAATTTACACTTCCGATAATTAAACCACTTACTGATATGAAAAAAGTACCTCCCGGTGAGGGCTACAAATCCTCTAGAAGTACAAAAACACACAATTCGCCTGTTAGTTGCTTGCTCATTACATATTTTTCGTATTAGACTTATTTTATTTTCCATTTACCTTTATATTCTCTTGTTTTTTGTATGCCATTCAGCTTAGTCGCACCAGCACAAACATCATTTGCCATCATTTATTTCAAGCCAAAGCGCTTGCCGAGATTGCTGCTCCGCAGGTTCCACGACATATACATAACTAAGCACGCATGTGCTAAGTGCATGTAAGATATGGGTGTATAAATAAATTATAATGTATATTTATCCATTTTCACATACAAAACTTCGAATCGTTAAATGCGTCTGTGAGCCATATTTCATTCGCCAACGACGTACTCGGTGTGGCTGCAATAAATACGCAACAATATTCTTATCCTACTAAAGACCAAATAAAATGTCAAAATCCGTATTCAATTGAATCGCATTGACAGGTGTGTAAGTGATTTGTGTAATTTATAGTGTACGCTAAAGATTCTCGTATTTTCTGTAGAGAAATCCATTGCGCCGCTATGCAGCTTCGGCAATATTACTTATACGCCAGCGCGTACCTTCGAACCTGCGGCGTTAAAAGTTGTGCACTTCAAATGCTTACAACCAGTGTCATATCATAAAAAAGTTCATTTTAAGAAAGATTTTACTTACATTTCAAGCAAGACAACTTACTTACTTACAGTTTCTTTAAGACTCCGCGTTATTGAACTTAAACGAAATCCCGAGTCGTGTATGCTTCTGCTGATTTGCAAAGCAGCTTAAATTCATCTGCTGCCGTTTTGGTGTGTCATGGCAAATTATATCATTAAAAAGTTGTCACAATTAAATTGTTAGCGAAATGTTCTTAAGTGCTTGTAGGTTCGTCCATCTGTTTTACTCCTCCATCCGGAACAGCTTTCTCTGTGTCTATCCACATTCCTTTTCGGCTGCCTGATTTTATGCACATTTGCGAACTGCAATTATCGTTAATTGCTAACTCTGCAGGCGAACTGCAGCATTTGTAGCAGTATTGGATGTATTCCATTTAAGCTATGTAGTATGTGCGCATATGCGCTGTAAGAGGCGGCTAAGGCCAACGAAACGGTAAAAGCTTTATGCAAACATAATTTTTGCGCTTATTAATTTGCGAAAGTAGAAAAGTTCATTATTGCAAGTTTGCTCTAAATGGTAACGCCTATTAGTTAATGTCACGCAAGTTATTTAAATACTTCATATTGTTGTTGTAGGAAAAATGAAATTGTATACCAGTTTTTAATTAATTTCCATAGCTGAGAAAAATATAATTAAGCAATAAGAAAATGTTAAGGAATTAGAAAGTTTCTAAAAATCAAAAAAAGTCTGCTGGAGAAAAAAATTATAAAGTGAGAGTTTTGGAAGGAGGTAGGAAAAATATTGAAATTGGAAATGATTGGTGGTTATGAAAATGCAAAACACTTGATTGGATAACTGTCAATTTATAACTTATAAGGCGTAACTGATAAGCGTTACTTGTGCTGGTATTGATACTATTTCTGAAACGGATTCTGATAACTGATAACAGATGATTAATAATTTTAATTGATAATAACTAATAACTAATAACTAATAACTAATAACTAATAACTAATAACTAATAACTAATAACTAATAACTAATAACTAATAACTAATAACTAATAACTAATAACTAATAACTAATAACTAATAACTAATAACTAATAACTAATAACTAATAACTAATAACTAATAACTAATAACTAATAACTAATAACTAATAACTAATAACTAATAACTAATAACTAATAACTAATAACTAATAACTAATAACTAATAACTAATAACTAATAACTAATAACTAATAACTAATAACTAATAACTAATAACTAATAACTAATAACTAATAACTAATAACTAATAACTAATAACTAATAACTAATAACTAATAACTAATAACTAATAACTAATAACTAATAACTAATAACTAATAACTAATAACTAATAACTAATAACTAATAACTAATAACTAATAACTAATAACTAATAACTAATAACTAATAACTAATAACTAATAACTAATAACTAATAACTAATAACTAATAACTAATAACTAATAACTAATAACTAATAACTAATAACTAATAACTAATAACTAATAACTAATAACTAATAACTAATAACTAATAACTAATAACTAATAACTAATAACTAATAACTAATAACTAATAACTAATAACTAATAACTAATAACTAATAACTAATAACTAATAACTAATAACTAATAACTAATAACTAATAACTAATAACTAATAACTAATAACTAATAACTAATAACTAATAACTAATAACTAATAACTAATAACTAATAACTAATAACTAATAACTAATAACTAATAACTAATAACTAATAACTAATAACTAATAACTAATAACTAATAACTAATAACTAATAACTAATAACTAATAACTAATAACTAATAACTAATAACTAATAACTAATAACTAATAACTAATAACTAATAACTAATAACTAATAACTAATAACTAATAACTAATAACTAATAACTAATAACTAATAACTAATAACTAATAACTAATAACTAATAACTAATAACTAATAACTAATAACTAATAACTAATAACTAATAACTAATAACTAATAACTAATAACTAATAACTAATAACTAATAACTAATAACTAATAACTAATAACTAATAACTAATAACTAATAACTAATAACTAATAACTAATAACTAATAACTAATAACTAATAACTAATAACTAATAACTAATAACTAATAACTAATAACTAATAACTAATAACTAATAACTAATAACTAATAACTAATAACTAATAACTAATAACTAATAACTAATAACTAATAACTAATAACTAATAACTAATAACTAATAACTAATAACTAATAACTAATAACTAATAACTAATAACTAATAACTAATAACTAATAACTAATAACTAATAACTAATAACTAATAATTAATAACTAATAACTAATAACTAATAACTAATAACTAGTAACTAATAACTAATAACTAATAACTAATAACTAATAACTAATAACTAATAACTAATAACTAATAACTAATAACTAATAACTAATAACTAATAACTAATAACTAATAACTAATAACAAATAACAAATAACAAATAACTAATAACTAATAACTAATAACTAATAACTAATAACTAATAACTAATAACTAATAACAAATAACTAATAACTAATAACTAATAACTAATAACTAATAACTAATAACTAATAACTAATAACTAATAACTAATAACTAATAACTAATAACTAATAACTAATAACTAATAACTAATAACTAATAACTAATAACTAATAACTAATAACTAATAACTAATAACTAATAACTAATAACTAATAACTAATAACTTATAACTAATAAGCGGCTTCCCATTCTTGCGTTAGGCTCACTTAGTTTATTCTTTCAACGCGCTACTCATTTCTTTTGCCATCAATAGAAGGCAGGAAGTGATTGATCTAACCTTATTCCGCGAGGTTGTGGTGTACTCAAACAAGGAAGGATGGTCTTGGAAGAGGAAAATCTATCTAAATTTCGGCTAAAAGGCCAGAATCTCAGAAAGGTGTAAAAATGGAAAGTTTAGCGGGAGCGCTAAATATGCCGAAACTCAGTAATTTTAAGGCAAATGAAGAGGCAACGCGTAAAATAACAAGTTAGATTAGATTAGATTTGTGGGGGGTTAGACAAATCCAAGCACTCAGTCAATAGACCATTGTACTACACCCGGATAGAAATCAGTAGAAAGAATAGAGATGGGAAAGATAGAAGGTGGATGGTGAAAACAGATAGATTAGTTTGAGGTCACTCTTCCACAAATCTCTTGGATTCATTGATGAATTTTAAGAGATTCGGAAGAGGAAGAGTATGAACTTTGTCCATGCTCAGTGTATCGCAACCCAATATCCTAAGTCTGATTTTGGCAAATACAGGACAGCTACAGAGAAAATCCTCCGCTGTCTAGGACCCCCATGGTAGCCATATGCTGACCAGAGACGTTGTGCCCTGTGATTAGACCCATCAGTACTCTCAGATCCTTCCTGCTGAGTTTTAGGAGGAAGGACGCTGTTTTCCTGTTTGGTTCTTTCACAAAGCACTTGGCTACTCTGCACGAGTTCAACTCAGACCAACGTCTTCTATGGGCAAACCTCATGAATCCATAGTTGAATCGATGTACAATTGACTCCTAGAAAAGGTTCAGGGTCTAGTGGTATACTTGAAGAGCCTTCACTAGGCAATTTATCAGTTAAGTTAAGTCATTCGCTGTAATACCACAATGTCCAGGCACTCAAATAGGACTAACTTTGTTGTGTTTTGCAACATACTTGGAAGAGCAGCGTGGGTTAGCAAGGCCTTTCAGTGCAGCGTGACCACCACTATAAATTCCAATACTGTTGCCCCGCGACTTTTTCTCAATTACTCAGAACGCCACATTCAAGATGGCATAGACTTCCGTAAGGAATACCGTGGCCATCTGTCCTGTGGCATAGGAGTACTTAGTTTTTTCGTCTAAGTACCATCCAGATCCGCTTCTATCGCTAGTTTTGGATCCGTCGGTGTAGAAAGTGTGCGGTGTAGAAAGTGTGCTGATATCTCGTTAATATGTTCTCTGGACTTAACCATTGATCTCTATCTGGAATCAAAACATCATATTTCCTACCAAAGCTAACGACAGCACCCGATTGCCCACCGGTATCGAGAACAGTGTGCACCGCTCCGACAACTGGTGATATATCTGGCAGTGGCCAGTGCTTACTTCATTTCCCCAGACTCCGTTTAACTTGAACCTGTACGCCGCCTTCATTGCTTCCTTTCGAATTTGAAGATCTAGAGGTTGCAAGTTCAGAATGGAATGGCAAGATAACAAGTACTTTGATTGGTTGTTTTGAGGAAGTATCACGACAAAGAGAAAATAGGCTAAGAAAAGTAGTTCTATGGTAGAACGCAGATCATACCAAACTTCGTAAACTTCAGGAAACCTCTCAATACGGCATTAGCAATTCCAAAAGTTAGCAACAAACACATCAGAAGTAGCCGTCATGTAACTCCAATAATTGAGAAATTGAGGCAAAATCGCATGGACTGGTATGAGAACATCATGAGAAGACTATAATGTGATAAAGAAATTGGTACCTCAGCCACTTATATCATTGTGACTTGGTAGACCCTTTAAATCCAGGCTAAGCTTATTTCAAAAAATTGTTTTTCTAATAGCAGTCGCCCCTCGGCAGGCAATGACAAATTTCCGAGTGTATTTTTGCTATTAGAAAAAGAAGTTTACGCGCCAATTATTTTTTTATTTATAATCCTGGCCATATAAAGAAGTATATCAAAAAAAAAAAAAAAAGAAGCGCTGATTAATAAGATTAGTGGTCGATGCACTTTAAAGGCTCTGGCCATCCCTTCCATCAAAGGAAGCTTTCAATTTTTCTGTGCTTATATGTTTAACCGCAAATCCAGCACAGAAAGATTTGTGGTAGTGTCTGAGAACCTTTAGTAGAACATGAGGCCTGAGACTGGCTACTGTATTTTGGAACTTTATTCAAATCTTTCTGCGTTAAAAAGGCAACAAAAGAGTGTTGCAAGGGCATAACGGGTGCCATGAAAACAACGTCGGGTTTGATTCTTAAGGGGACAGATACCTGTAAACGGCCAAATTTTCCGTGATATTCATTAAAATTAATATATTTAAAATAAAGAAGTCAATATAACCTTTCCAAAATTGACATACAGTTTATTTATATATTACATTAAAATAAAAATAAAATTTTTGTTTTTATTTGAATAATTTAAAATTGCGGGTGAACATTCAATTCTTCCAGGAAGGTCGCAGCGAGGCTTTTCAATCGGCGGGCATTGTAGAATCGGCGTCAGTGATCTGAATACAATAACATTTTTTTTGTTTATTAATGTCATAATTTCTATATGAAATAAACAAAAATGAAAAAAAAATGGCGGAATAAAATGCTTAAAAAAAAGAGTTTTGGGGCGAACTTTCCTACTATTTTTGCTTTGAAAAAATTATTATTATTTTTTTTTTTTTAATTTTAGAAAGTAATATCATAAAAAAGACGTGTGCAAAATTTCAGGGAGATCGGTCAAAAACTTTTTGAGTTATCGTGTACGCCAATTCGAAAAATGTAGTTTTGAGAAAAATGCGTCTAAAGTTTGAATACAAGAAAACTCCTCTCCCAGCGCTCGAACGCAAAGAATAGAGTCGTCACTTCTAACAATTTTTTGACATATTCTTAAAGGATTGTATTAACATTTTATTAAAAAAAAAAAATTTTTTTTTTCGAAATTTTACAGATATATGTCCCCTTTACAGTTTGTTGGATTTGATATCTCTGAACTTAGCCATCCAGGAGAAGGAAATAAAAATGATGTACCGCCTATATTCTTATAAGTTCTGACACGATAAATGGAGTTCCCGATATTAGAAGTTGTTTAAAATGCTGTTTTTGACTCCTGATGAGAAACTGATATCTGTAATCCCTTTTGAAAGAAAATATGTCGTTAGCTTAGAATGGGACCGCAAACGGCGCAAAGCGGAAGCAAAGCGAATGTGGCCGATCTCCATAGAACAACCAACAGATGCGTCATCCAAAGAAGCAGTTTTGAAACAGATCTCCTGTGGCACACCAACTGTATTCACGCCTACGCGACAAGCACGAATGAGTAAGGTAAAGCCTCAATCCGGGTTCGTCTTGAGAACGACGATGACAAGTCGATATCGAGCAATTCTATTGCAACTTTCCGGTGCTGCATTGGTCACAAAGCAACGGAGGCTATCGATAGCGTATAACTCCAATACGCAATTGGGAAGGGAACTTGGACACAGGTACCTGGTGTGTCTAAAAGGCATAAGGCGGCTTCGCCATGATGAAATGCTTTTAGCAGCCGAGAGGGGAGGAATGTTATAGGGTTAGTGGGAGCATGCTCCACATACCTCTGGTGTGACGCCATCTTTGACGATGTTTCTCATATTCTCGATTTTAACCTCATCTGGGAAGATTTTTTAATTTTTTTTAATTTATCCTAGTAGGTGGTCCAATGACCGACACTGCGACCTAAAAGATCTTTTGTGTCAAGCTACCTAATTTAATATGGATGATCCTTCTGATCATCCGCGAAAGTTGCCCGACCACTACATCAGGTTCTAGTTTGCCTAGTTGTTCTCTGCCTTTGGAAAGAAGTTGGTTGAAAGCCATGTTCTTCCAACAATTTTTCTGCTATACGTATAAACCTTAGTATATCTGTAATAGGAGCTTTCTTTATTTCTTCCGGATCCAGTTGATCACGGTGGAAAATTTGCATTCTGGTTCTAGCCAGTGCAACGCACTCGCACAATAAGTGCTCCGTTGTTTCATCATCTTCAAGACAGAGTCTACACTCAGTGTCCCTGAGGAGTTGAATTCTGTTAAGATGATAGTTTAGATAGTAGTGGCCCGTAAGAAAGCCTACTATTTTCCTGATATCTACTTTTCGTAAGTTAATCAGTTCCTTTTTGTAGGTAAAGGGTCTAACCAACCTCTTGGCTTGACGAAGTTTCAGATTATTTTCCCAGTAAGCTATTCTGAGAGTATGTTCCCACTGGTCTACCCTGGATTTAGCTTCCGCCCAGTTGATACCACAATATGGTTCTGGTCCTATAAGGTCTGATGTCGATCCAGCCCTTGCCAGTTCATCAGCAATTTCGTTACTCTCGATTCCAGAGTGACCTGGAACCCAGCAAAGTACAACCGTATTTTTTGTACTTAATTTTTGAAGATTGTTTACACATTCTTCCACTAGTCTCGACTCCAAAGAATGAGACATTAGTGCTTTCAGTGCCGCTTGGCTGTCCGAATATATAGTTATGTGGGCCCCTTTGATACCCCTTTTTAGATTTGTCAGTGCACAGATCGAAATCGCTTGGATTTCGGCCTGGAAGACACTGGGCCATTTGCCCATGGGTTCTGAGATTTTTGTGTTGGGTCCAAAGATCCCGGCACCAACTCCAGTATTTGTTTTTGAACCATCAGTGAACCATATTAGACTTTTTGGGTTAACCCAAGGTCCTCCAATTTCCCATTCATCACGGTCTGAGATAATTATCTCATAATTTCTATTGAAGACCCGTTTCGGAATCATGTAGTCTGTTACTGAACAGCTAATATCCTTATCCGGTATTTTTCTTAGAATACTCATATGACCAAAGTCACTGTATTCCTTATTTGACAAGATTTGCATTTTTAGTGCATTTCTGGCTGCACATTTCCATATGAATATATGCAGTGGGGATAGTCCTACTATCGCTTCAATTGCAGTTGTGGGACAGTTTCGCATGGCACCTGTTATAGACAAACAGGCCTGCCTTTGAAGACTTGCCAGTAATTTCTTGGCTGTTTCTTGTGTGGTTTTGGGCCACCAAACAAGGGACGCATAGGTGATGATTGGTCGAATCATCATTGTATACATCCAATGAATCATTTTGGAGTCAATACCCCATGTTCTCCCCAGGAGACTGCGACATGCCCACATGGCTCTGGTGGCTTTATCTATCACCGATTTAAGGTGAGAGTTCCAATTTAATCTTTTATCCAGAACAACTCCTAAATATTTGACCTCATTGGAATAGTTTATATTTGTTCCTTCGACAGTAATTGAACCAAGGTCCAACTTATATCTGTTTGTGAAGGGTACAATAATAGTCTTGCTGGGATTTATAGAAAGTCCTTCTGCACGACACCAGTTTAGAATGAAATTTAATGTTTGATTCATAATGCTGGATATTGTTCTGTCGAATTTGCCATGAATAATCACTGCAATATCGTCAGCATAGCCAATTACCTCCAAGCCTAACTCACTTAGTTTGACTAGGAGGTCGTCAATAACCAGGGACCATAATAAAGGTGACAAAACACCACCTTGGGGGCATCCTTTTAATGCTTTGACTGAGACTGATACATCTCCTAGAGATGAGCTGATTTCTCTGCTTTCCAGCATTGCCTTTACCCACCCTATGGTCGGCTTGTCAATGTTTTTATTTTGTAATGCTCTATCAATCGAGCGATAATCTGTATTATCAAATGCAGTCTGGTGTTAACTGATCCTCCCTCACTGTCGATGACGTATCTATAGATCCCGGGAAGTGTACTTGAAGCATATATTCCAAAGTATCTTTCCGATTTTTTGTATACGACCCATCTGGTCTTTTTAAAGTTGTAACACCGTTTGAGTGTTCCTTGCACAAAGCTTTAAGGAGCCTGGCGCCCTCTGGCGCTTTGATAATACTTTCACAGTATCTTCTCCATGACTCTGGGAAGATTAAAATAAAAAAAAAAAAATTATTAAAATAAAAAAACCAAAAAAAAGATGCATTCTCTAACTCTCGTGAGACTAATACTACTTACTTTTTCTTTTGAATCACCTGACTCTGGCAAGCATGCACATACATACATATATAAATATATATGTAATGAACTCACCAATAAAGGCAAATAATGTTTAGCTTGTAAGCTACGATTTATATCCTTCAAGATTTGTATCATCGCTTTAATATTGGCAGGCACTTTGTTTTGCTATTAGCAAGCACACGGATAGCACCTTAGTATGCATGTATTGTATTAAAATTTATGTAATGGTGATTTATTCCCTAGAAGTAGTGCCTGATACTTGGTACCTTTAGGGCGGTTGATTGTTGCCACCATGTTCGCACAAAGTGTTCTTAGAAAATAGACTTTGTTAGAATCGAAAATTAATGTTTGCATTTATGTTTGCTTACTTACCCTTGCATGTGTGCGTGCATGTGCGTGTTGACAAGCGGATTACATGTAGATGGGTGCTAGTCTAACAAGTTAATATAAAATATGTAAGTTCCTACATACTCACAATCTATAACAATAGCACACTTTTTGTCAACAGCTGAAGCGTAAAATTTAATGATCACTTTGTATCAACGCTAAAGTCTTCATCCAAACATATGAATGTGTGCATGTACTTTTTTTGAGTAAAAATAGACGACAAAATTATAGCACATCAACATTTCGACTAGTTTTGACTATTTGTCTTGCTGTTCTTTTTGAAGGTTCATTATTTTTAAAAAAGGAAAGTAAAGGAAATTTATGAAGGAATGTTGAAAGTGTATAAGGACTTTTCACCATCAATTACTACAGTAGAAAGATGGGTTGCTGACGTCAAGGACGTCCAAAAGCAACAACAATACTACAAATCATAGAAAAAATAAGTGATATCGGATGGGGCCACAGGGGTCATGCTGACAACTTTACAAATACGTGCAGATATTTTGGTCGGAAATCACTTTTAAATATGAAAACGCGTTGTTAAAAAACTATATTTAACAATTTTTTTGGGAATAATAGAAAGAAAAGTTGGTTGACAATTTTTGCACTGCCTTCTGTATTTTCATTAAAAATTCGAAACATTGACTACAAATACAGTTTTTTTTTTACACAAAAATTAGAAAAATTCCACAAAATTTCCATCACAATTTCACGGTTTTTAAGGGGGTATTCTGGTCTAGAAATTTGAAAAAGTCGATTTTTTGTTGCATATTTTCAGATTTAGACTTTCAAAAGTGTACCCTCCAACCGATTTTTCAAAATTCGATTTATTTTCGGAGATATAGCGGATTGTGTGACGTGGCGTCTAAGCCGGCCGAGTGGAACGAATCGCACAATGAACGGCAGATGTTACCGCACGACTTGAGGGCTCGTTCTTTCCAGAAAACCTTTTGTATCCCACACAACCCTTATTTATTCTATACATATATATATATTATAATGGGTTTTTCAGTAAGAGCGCTTCAACTTTTGAACTTTTTTGAATAAAACACAAACAGTTTGACTTTTTTAACTAATTTTTTTTTATTATCGAGTTTGAACATATACATTTAAGTATGAAATTCGATTTCTTTTGCATGACCACCGCGTGCACGTTTTACGAAGTCCAATCGTTGAACCCAATTTGAGACCACTCTTTTGCATAAATCGGCCGAAATTCCAGCAATTTCGCGTTCAATATTGGCTCTGAGCTCACAAATCGTCGCCGGCTTGTTACTGTAGACCAATGACTTCACATAACCCCAAAACGGGACGGCTTGTTAAATGGACCGTAAAATGGCCGTAATGCTCTTAAAGTAGCAGCAACAGAACGATTATTTTCATAAAAAATTTGCACAATTTGCAATCGTTGCTCAAGTGTGTAGCGTTCCATGATGAAATGTATACTAATAAAGTTTACAAATGACAAGCGAAAAATAAAAAATATTGCGTCGTTCGCCCTCCCTATAGGAAAAAAGTTGAAGCGAACCTATTGAATAACCCTATACTTCTATAACACTGCGTTACAAAAACGATTTTTTTTTCTGTCCTATGAACCAAATATACTTTTTCGGAAAGGGGAGAAAAAATAAAAATACACGTGTATCGGCGATTTTCATGTACACGTCAGAATTTTTTTTTATGTATAAAATATAGAGCCTGTGTGAAAAACTTTGGATCAATTTTTAAGCCTTTTTCCGTGATCCAATCGCGCTGAATTTCTGCAGGCAGACTAGTGGAAATGTTTTTATTATGTAAAATTAAAAAAAAAAAAATTTTATCAATTCTCAGATTTTCTTGAAGTTGTTTTTTTTCAAATTTTTCGTATCAAATTTTGTTAAAAAACTGGATCGTGAGGGCGAGGCGATAGCAAGTTTGCGCAATATTTTTCCGAAACTGAGCGGCGCAAAGATTCTTCTTCTTCTTAATTGGCGCGATAACCGCTTACGCGATTTTGGCCGAGATTAACAAAGCGCGCCAGTCGTTTCTTTCTCGTGCTAACCGGCGCCAATTGGACACACCAAGTGAAGCCAAGTCCTTCTCCACCTGATCTTTCCAACGCAGAGGAGGCCTTCCTCTTCCTCTACTACCACCAGCTGGTACCGCATCGAATACTTTCAAAGCCGGAGCGTTTGTATCCATTCGGACGACATGACCCAGCCAACGAAGCCGCTGGATCTTTATTCGCTGCGCTATGCCTATGTCGTCGTAAAGCTCATACAGCTCATCGTTCCATCGTCTGCGATATTCGCCGTTGCCAACGTGCAAAGGTCCAAAAATCTTACGCAGAATCTTTCTCTCGAACACTCCAAGCGTCGCTTCATCGGATGTTGTCATCGTCCAAGCTTCTGCGCCATACGTTAGGACGGGCATGATGAGAGTCTTGTAGAGTGTTAATTTTGTTCGTCGAGAGAGGACTTTACTGCTCAATTGCCTACTTAGTCCAAAGTAGCACTTGTTGGCAAGAGAGATTCTACGTTGGATTTCAAGGCTGACATTGTTATCGGTGTTAATGCTGGTTCCCAAATACACGAAGTCTTTTACAACCTCAAAATTATAACTGTCAACAGTGACGTGGGTGCCGATACGCGAGTGCGCCGACTGTTTGTTTGAAGACAGGAGGTACTTCGTTTTGTCCTCGTTCACCACCAAACCCATTCGCTTTGCCTCTTTATCCAGTTTGGAGAAGGCAGAACTCACAGCGCGGTTGTTAAGGCCGATGATGTCAATATCATCGGCATACGCCAGCAATTGTACGCTCTTATAAAAAATTGTGCCTGAGCGATTAAGTTCTGCGGCTCGTACGATGCTCTCCAACATCAGGTTAAAGAAGTCACACGACAGCGAGTCACCCTGTCTGAAACCTCGTTTGGTATCAAACGGCTCGGAGAGGTCCTTCCCAATTCTAACGGCGCTGCTGGTGTTGAGCAACGTCATCTTACATAGCCGTATTAGTTTTGCGGGGATACCAAATTCAGACATCGCGGCATACAGGTAACTCCTTTCCGTACTGTCGAATGCAGCTTTGAAGTCGACGAAAAGATGGTGTGTGTCGATTCTCCTTTCATGGGTCTTTTCCAAGATTTGGCGTATTGTGAATAGTTGGTCGATGGTAGACTTTCCAGGTCTGAAGCCACACTGATAAGGTCCAATCAGTTGGTTGACGGTGGGCTTCAGCCTTTCACACAATACGCTCGCTAGAACCTTATAGGCGATATTTAGAAGACTAATCCCGCGGTAATTGGCACAAATTGCAGGATCGCCCTTCTTATGGATTGGGCAGAGCACACTTAAATTCCAATCGGCAGGCATGCTTTCATCCGACCATATTCTGCATAGGAGCTGATGCATGCACCTTACCAGCTCCTCGCCGCCATGTTTGAATAGCTCAGCCGGCAGTCCGTCGGCGCCCGCGGCTTTGTTGTTCTTTAGGTATTTTTTTACGAAGGGTTTTAGTAACTCTGTTTTTTTAATGATGTGTATAATTTAGGGTGTTTTCAGTGGTCCGCAGATAAAAAAAATAGTTGCAAGTTATGGATTTTCATCAAAATTGAATGCTATCGAACAACGTGCATGGAAAGGCACAGTTGCCGTTATTGAGCAGTTTCTTGGCAACAAACGAGCTGACAATTATAAAAATATTGTTGCAGAAATAATTTCGGCATATGGCGAAATGGGCATATTAATGTCGCAAAGATCCATTTCCTTCACAATCATTTAGATTGTTTCCCTGGTGATTTAGGAGCTTGTAGCGATGGACATGGCGAAAGGTTCCATTAGGATATTTCGGCTATTGAAAAGCGCTTTAAAGGACAAGACATTACGCATATGCTTGGCGAATACTGTTGGTCTATTTGTCGCGATACTGACACAAATGCTTGCAAACGCAAAAATAAAAGGCCTACGTTTCTTTAAAAGCATTAAAATGTTTAATGTAACAATTTTTAATTTTAATATACTAAAATTATCTCTATCTCTATTGTAATGCGGAGTGAAATACCTTTCTTTTGATACCCACATCGGCATATCTCATGCAATGTTTGTTTTTAAATTTCGAACAGGTGGCAACCTTGTGAAACATTGTCAGTGGCAACATCTAGGTGAAAAGTCTAGAAATGTGATGCACTATCTGTGTGCCCAATTTCATTCAAATCCGTTAAGCTAATCCTGAGATCGTGTGGCTATACAGATATGCATACAAGAATTGCTCGTTTAAAGTTATAAAATAAAAAATTGTGACGTGTACATGAAAATCGCCGATACACGTTTATTTTTATTTTTTATCCCCTTTCCGAAAAAGTATATTTGGTTCATAGGACAGAATGTGTGTAACGCGGTGTAATATACACCAGGAAATATATCGCTGATTAATTCAGAGTGAGTAGTAAATAGTATTATGATCTAAGTTATTCTATTGAAGTTGTTGCTCAAACTTCAAACGCGATTTTCTCAAAACTACTTTTTTGGAGATGGTCGTCATGATATCTCAAGTTCTACTTGACCGATCGCTTTGAAGTTTGATAAGAATTTTTTATTATACATCTGTCTATCGCGCCTGCCTCGGATTTTGAAAAATTTACATTTGAAGAGGGTAAAAAAAAATTTTGTTTTCAAGTTGACGTCATTTTGTGAATTTTTTTTTCTTCGATTTGTCGTAATCCGATAGCGACATCTTCATAAATGAAGAATTTTTTTGATTCGTTTGTTTTAGATCACTACAATGGTTGGAATCATGTCAACGATGGAGCACCGTTTTTTATGTAGCCTCCACTCCGCCGGCCTGTAACTCCACGCTTTTTTAATTTTTTTTTTTTTATTTTTATTTTTTTTATACTTTTCCAATATTAATAAAAACCATTAAAAAATGGATGGCCAAAATGTTTTTCATTTTTTGTATTTTAGTTTTAAAATATCTAAAATTGAGGCGGCCTGAACAGAATATCCCCTTAATTAGAATTTCTATAATGATTCCTGGTATGCAAATTTAAGTTCAATGTAGCTGGAAAATTTCGTAGGTTTTTTCTAACATCTTTCCCCGAAGCTGGTACGCATTTCCCTCCCATAACAAATGCACGACTTTTTGTATGCCAGCATTTATCATAGGCCTTATATGAAGATCCCAATACAATACAATGCGAAAGTTACATTCTTCAACTTAAACGCTCGCTTTCAATTCAATCTTCAATCAGCGTAATTGCCTAATCCTGATGGCACAAAGCGATATGCAATAACAGACTGTAATTGCCTAAGTCTTCTTGAAACATATTATCGTTTGACAGCAAGCGAACATTTCTTTTTCTTAAAAACAATTTCCCCATTTGCCCAGTAAACTTTGCGTAACAAAAATACGAGCTTACCAAAATTCAAAAGGCACCATGAAATGTAATCTGTGTAATGCATTTGATTTTTTTTCTTTCTCAGCTCAGAAGTGAGAAACGCCATCGCAAGTGTTGCACTTGGCAATTTCAATTTGCTTCTAAGTAGTTGTTGCAACACTTGCACATACGCACACACACACATACATGCATATATATATATTCTTCTTCAATTTTAACTGCATCTGTGCAAAGTTGGTCCAGAAGGCAAGGAAGGTTGGCCATTGCCATTGACTTTCCTCTATTTTTTGCCTTTCTGCTCTTGAGTTATTGATTTCTGCATTCTCTGCTATGCTATGCTATGCTATGCTATGCTATGCTATGATACGCTGAACAACCAAAAGCTATGGCAAGAAACTACTCTTAAGTTGTAGTGCTACGAATTTTTGCCATTTATTTAAGTTTTGCTCTTCTTCGCACTTATTTACTACTGAAGTTGCTTGCTTAAAAAGTGTTAAAACGATAGCTGAGTGGAAAATCTATTTTTAAAGTGTTGCCATGTTTGTCTCTAGCAATTTGCGATAAGCGCTGGTGGTATTACTGAGTTTGAAATAATATGCATACATACTTATATAGTATATACTCCTGCGTATTACATATATATTATCATCCTAATTAAATAGTTAAGCCACTTTCAATGTCGTAGAGCTGAAAACAAGATGTGGTGTATTGAAAATCCTTCCTTCTAATTCATACTTGGTATATATATACAATATATATATATATACTAGTATATATTCATGCAAGTAATACTTTTGGAAAAGATTGTCGGGCGAGCCCATCCATCAATAGATGGTGCTGAAGCCAAATGTTCATTAAAGTTAAGTGTACGGCTTGACTTGGATTATATTCAGAATTCATTTCTACCAAAAAAAAAAAAATCACGAATTTCGTTCTTATAGAGCGATCATTTTCATAAAAAGTTTCAATAATTTTAACGCAAAACAATGCGTCGGGCAAAATTTTATATCTGTTTACTTGATAAACGTTAAAAATGACATAAAAACAAGGACATACGGCAGATGGTTGTTGACCGAGAAAATACAGATTCTGCATATTCCACGAAGTAATTGATGGTTGAAGGAGGGCCACGGAAATCGGGATGGTACTACTCGGCTCTCAGTAAATTTCATAGAATGAGCTGCCGTAATAGTAAGGCTTCAGTGAAAAAATAAAATAAAATACAATTAAAAAAAAAATAGCAGTTATTTTACTTCTTGAAAATGTCAACAAAATTTTATTTCAATAAATGTCAGCCCTTTTAACTTTTTTTCGAAATATTTTCAGTTCATTTTTACTATCCTCAATCCAACAAATAAACCAATTTTTAGCAGAGGAGTCCAAAATACTTAAGTCACTTGACATGTAATCGCTCATAAGTAGTTGAGTGATAGCTGGGAAATTCTTGGATAGAAAATCTAATAGCAACGGTTCCTCACTTGTCCCTTAAAGTAGTACGAACTGCTGTCAAGCTATTAGGGCACAAAGTAACCGATGGCGCTGATGGCACTGTGATGTGTTGATTTACATTAAACTCACGAAGAAATTGGCAATTCGTTCATGTAGAAAATGGCGCTACTTTGTCGCCAATTTCACACACTCCTAAGCTACTCGTAAGTATTTTGTTAACAAATATGTTGGCAAATGCGGATTATTTGTTTGAAGTGCACACGCAATAGCAAAAATCGATATTTGGCTGAGAAAAGGTTGAAAGTCAAGGACAAGCGGTAACAAAAGTGGCATCCACAAACGCACTTTGGCAGTTAAAGAAAGTTGCATTGCGTCAAAACACTTCATTCAGCAAGCGTAAGTTTCTGGCAAAAAGCCAAGCGTAGCTAAAAATAAACTAGACATTTTAGCTGTGAAATAAGAAAAAAATTTATAACTTGTACGCAATTTAAGCTTTTATTTTTAATGGGATTTGTAATAGAATTTTCAAAATATGTAAATGGAGATAAGGCGTAGGTTGATTGGACCTTCAGCCAAAAACTTGGAAATTATTGTGAGTATTTCGGTGAATATTTTTACATTTCCCAGTTGGCGCTTGGACTTTTATTTATGAGGGTATGTAAAGTCTAAATGCTTTGTGGATAAACCAGCTTCGAGTGAGGCATTGCAAACCAACATTACTAAAGTTATTTACGAGATACCGATGGAAGTCCTCCAGCGGGCCATTGAAAATTTGTGTTTACGGATGACCGAATTACGGCGCAGTTGCGGCCAACATTTGAAAGGGATTATCTTTAAAAAAATAAATGTCATGAATGGTTTCATACAAAAATAATAAAGATTGCCCAATCAATTTGAATTTTCGCTCTTTGATTTCAGGGGTTACATACGTCCAGCAGCGCCAAAAATGCACTAAAAGAATAACTGTTTTAAGAAGGGATAACAATAGAAATAAATATAAAAAAAAATTTATAAATCCTTTATTAGTAGGTACTTAAACTTTATAAAAAAATTTATTTAAATTTTTCTTTATAAAAATTAGTATATAAAAAATCACGTGACCAAAGGTACAATCAAAAAATAGTTGCGCCACTGTCTCCATCATTTTTCTTTGATATGTTGATGGATCTGTAAAAAGTAAGAAAATTCTTGTAAAATAAAGTTGTAGTAGTAGTAGTTGTAGTTGGTTTCTATAGTTTATCGGGCCAGATTTTTGAATTTTGGAAAATTTTGCTATTTACGGATTTAAAAAAAGCAGCGGTTTACGTCTTAAATGTCATACTTTAATTATTTTTATAAAATTTTTTAATACAAATGTCAAAAATCCGACTCGACAGACTATAGAAAAAATATTTTTGAATATTCCGAATCAAAAAATATTAAAACCTGAATGAGTTATAATGCAGACCGTGCGGGAAAAAGTAGTTTCGAGAAAAACGAGTTTAAACTTTCAAGGGCCTCCAACGAAGGACAGCTCCCTGTGCGCACCAAGCTCTCGTCTGGAAGTTACATTTTCTACCATAACTTTGTATCTATTGGGAAATTTTGCAATCGACTTCCACAGAAAAACTTCTAAAACTATAAAGAATAATAATCTTTAAAAAAAAGTAATATTGTGAAAATTTTGGACGTATGTAACCTCTTCAATTTAATTCCGATAGATCTAAATTGAGCATGATTTATTTACAAAATGCATAGGTGCCAAATTACTGTACTCAAAAAGTTTATATTTGGGGAATCAGTAACCAGCACTAAATTTAAGTCTCAAACAGGTGACTACTTTTTGGGGTTATTTGATATTGTAAGCTATCTCACATCAAATTTAGTAAGGCCAATCTGATCAATACTGTTACTCCTGAAAAGTATTTGGTTTATATGATAAGATCAATGCTGCCAGACTTTTGTTTTTGAGGAAAAGGTTTTGAAGTGAGACTTCTTTACGCGCGTCAGAGTATAATCTCAAGGCCGCGACACACGAGCTAGAGTTACGAGAGACCGTCACGTAATGTAGGTATAAGCTATTCTCTGCGGCGTACAAGCTATTCTCTTTCTCTGCTTTGAGCTGCGCAGTCTCCCCACTCTGTTGTCGACCGCTAGTCAATCCAGACAATCCACAAACCAGTACCAGCAGAGACGATGGTAATATATTGCATCAATATTTATCACAAACGAGTGGCCAAGCTGAGCAATGAATCCGACTTCAACTACATCCACAAAGACGAGGAGATCAGTCGCTTAGCGGTGTCGTGAATATAGACAGCGAAAAAGATGCTGAAAAATGCCAATACTATTGGCGTGCAAAGATCAGTTGTTTCTCCAGTTATTGTGAATGTGTCTTCGAATATGAGTGATATACAAGTTGATTTTGCTGAAGTGTTATAATCTAATTTTATAAAAAATCATTTCAATCCTCACTAAAATATTTAAATTTAATCCAGAAATTAAGGAGTTTCACTTCAAATGTGCGCACATCCACCATATTCCACTATCCTTGTTTTTGTTTTAGTTGAATTTTTGAATGTAAACAAACCAACAACGATTCCACAGTTGAAACATAACATTCGATGGAGATTGCTGAGCTCAATGCGATAATGTATGAGAGACTCCTTGAAAGTTTTAACGCTCGTGTAACAAAGATTCTAATCTCGAGCCTGTAGACTTGCTCACGGTGGATATTTAAATTATGGAATTTTTCACATACAATTTTTAAGAGCCGTACTTTAAATAAAAATAATGCTTTGCACGTTTGCGTATTAACCCAGCGCCTGCTGAGCTGATGTGAAGGCCAGCTTTCACAGAGCGGACCACATATTTTCAAGCGAACCCTCCAACGTGCTTACATCAAACGCGCCACATTCAAAATCCATAACCTGATTAGCAAGCACCGGAAACTATACCGATAAAGAGGAGATATTTCTACTATGCCCTGGGGTGAAGCTAGCGGACAGCATGAAAGACGTCTTGGCTTAAAAATACAACTGTTTTTTCCACCTATTTTATTGTTTTTGTCGGAACAAGTACAGCAGTCAAACACAATTAAGCTCATTGTACTGCACTCTGATCCCTCTTAATTTTCTTTAAATCTACTCGACCTTCGAAGAACTCTGAGTAGATGTTGCGGTGCCAAAGAGTCAAGGCAGTCGCCTTATAATATATCAGTGCCAAAGACCTCAAGCCTGATTCGAGCGAAAGCGGGGCAGACGCACAGTAAGTGGCCCGCCGTCTCATCCTCTTCTTCACAAGCTGGGCAGAGTACACTGTCTGAGATGCCCGCTCTTTCCATGTGCTTCGCCCACAGAAAGCGGCCCGTCGTCAGTCCAACTAAATACTTGTTGTCTCCTCTGCCTAATGATAAGAGGATCTGCGACAGTCGGTCGGACATGAGAGCTAACATCAGTTTAGCCCAACTGCAGCCTCTCTCAGCCTGCCAAGTTCACTTATTGGTTGTAGTAACTCATTTGCTAACCGTGGCTTTGATGGCTGCAGGAGGGAGTGGCAGAACGGGCTCCAGGCCAAAGAAGTTGGCCTCAGAGCCCATCCTAGGTAAGGAGTCAGAGGTCTCGTTACCCACGATACCCACGTGTCCCGGGATACATGTTCGCGTTACGCTATTATGTCTCCCGACAGAGTTCAGCCTGGATTTACAGCACTCGACTACCCTTTAAGTGGTTGTGGGGCTGTTTAAGGCCATGAGCGTAGCTTTGCTGTCGCTTCAGACTCTTACAGATCTGCCTTTCCATCTGTTTTTTACAACAAAGTTCATCTCTTCTTGAACAGCACACATCTCCGCTTGAAACACAGATGCATGCATTTCAAGAGCAAAGTGCAGTTTTGTCTCGCCGGATTCCCCGTAGACTCCAGAGCCGGAGCCGTGCTCGGTCTTGGAGCCATCCATGAAAATGCGAAAACAGTGTTTGCCGGGCTCATTTTCTGAGTTTGACTACAACTGAGCCTCTGGCAGAACTACATTGTATCTCTGTTCAAGTACGACTCTTGACGGCATAGAGTGAAGGGGTATGACGATAGTCGTTGGAACTGTTCTTTCCGAAGTCTTGGTGGCGTCACGTCAAAGTCCCGCAACGCCTCCCTAAGCTTCTGTCAGTCTGTTTTCCTGGTGTTTCTAGAAGGCAATGACATTTCTGCCCCCTCGCCACACTGTAACTCAATATACCTGTGGTCCGAGCACGAATCTTCGGCAAGCAATCTCCAGTTCGTGATTGACTATCCAAGTTTTGAATTTGATAACGTGAGTTCAATCACCTCTGCCTTCTTGCAGTAACAAAAGCAGGCTGTGTCCCCTTGTTGTGTATGTTTAGGCTACATGAAGCGATAAACCCGAACAACCGAGAACCCCGCTCATTGCTTTGCTGCTGCCCCAGATTGTATGCTGGGCATTAGCATCGCAGCAGAGAACGAGGCCCAGACTGCGCCGCTCGCAGAACCTCACGAGACTGGTGATCATCGCAGGTGGTGGCGCTTTCAGGGCATCGTAAGGAAAATAAGCAGATGCAATCACAAACCTCAGCCATCGGCTTTTACCCTTATAACACAGCTTCACCAGCAAGAGAATTGCTCAAGACCCGCCACAGTGATATGGCTTAAACAATAACTAATTTAATATATTTTAAAAGCAAAGCAAATTTTTCCTTTAAGAAAATGTATCCCTTTCAATCTCGATTAACTTAATTTCTCCTTTTGATACATTGAATCACCAGCAATTACCAACAATCTTCATTGAAAACGTGCCTCTTGTCTGCTTCTCTTAAACTAACCTCAAGTTTCTCTAAAATGGCGCAAAAATGTACTTTCTCAGCGAAATATTAAACTTTCCGTTTGACAACGCGCTTCCTATCCTTTGCTTTGGCTGACCTTTTGTTGTACTTAATCACTCAAACCACAGCTCACTTCAGCCTGACACTTCATTTATACGCTGTGTCAATATTTTGACGAACGAAAACTTTACAATTGGCACAACAGCACTGGAAGTCAGTGAAATTGAGGAAGCACGCAGACAATCACTTCAGTGCCCGGGGAATGTGAATAGAGTAGTTGAGAGTCTGCTGAATAAACAAACTGAAAGCAAAGTAAATATGAAAGCAAAAACTGTGTAGGTAATCTGCAGTATTTCGCTCAGTTGCTGTGCTGCGCTGTTAGTCCGGCAAGACAAGACCCTCACAAGACCATCACAAGACCATCAACGCTTCCAATGTGTCCACTAATATTATGACTATTAAACATTCAAGACTGGTGATGAAGTTTTCATCACAATTCCGCAGGGCTAAGGCGTTGCGTTTGTCCGCTCATGCGCTGCAAATTCTCAAAAGTCCATAAACAAACAAAGTGAGTAGGTGCTAAGGCGGAAGTGTAAGTTGACAGCACACTTGGCGGCGGTAATGGCGATGGCGACGGAAGCCACTAAAATCTAAAGCGTTCATCAAGCTACACAATTTTCTGCTGCTACTGCCACTGTTGATGTTTCTTATTCTTCCTCAGCTGCCGCTATCTGCACTGTCATTTGATTTGCGTTTTCCCCACAGTCTGTTGTCACTGCGATTTGCGCGCTCTGATGTCTACCTTCCTAATGCACCTGCCAAAAGATTTATGTAAATTCAATTATAGTTAGGTTCTCTACTGGGCTTGCCACTCCTACTGTTCATTTTTATATGGTTGTTGCGTACAATTTTTAACAGTTTTAAGTTCGCTTTCTGATTCAATTATGCCCTCCTAAAACTTATGGTCAGAAGGACAACTTCGGCATTATGAAAAAATTATATTATTTTATATAAGCATGAACTTGCTACTACTTCTTTATAAGCAGAAAACGCCTTTTTTATTATTTGAAGCTTCTCATATACAAATATATCTCAGCGATTCTTAAGCAATCCTAAGTATAAAGAGTGATCAATTTGGATATATCGGAATTTAAATTGAAACCGAATACCGAAAATTCAAATTGATTGGACAATTATCATTATTTTTTTTTTAGTTTTGCGTGGAAACATTCATGTCAATAATTTTTTAAAGATAATTATTTTCAAATGTTGGCCGCATCTGCGCTGTAATTGGATCATCCGTAAACACCAATTTGAATGACTCGCTGCAGAACTTCAATCCGTTGTAATGTTGACTTACAATGCCTCAATCGAAGTTGGTTTATCTACAAAGCATTTAGACGTTACATATCCCCGCAAATGAAAGTTCAAAGCTGTGATATCACACGATCTTGGTGGCCAATCCACTGGTCCGAGGCGAGCGATAAATTCGAAACTCTGGGCACGAAACACTTTCTTTCCTTGTACACTCCTCTCAGGAGCATATTGCCTCGACAAGACTCTTTTATCATACACTGTTCTGTGCTGTTGTTTTTGCATCGTCCCATAAGATGTCGGCAGCTGCTAGTTCGCGCTGCATCGACCTTTTCCAAGTGTTTTTGGTCGACCGCGACCTCTGCTCCCTTGCGGGTTCCAGTCCAGTTCCATTCGCGTGGTGCTATCTGGTGGTTTTCTTAATGTGTGACCTATCCATCGTCACTTTCTGCATTTGATTTGCTACAGGATGGGTTCCTCGTTCGTTAATCTCCACAGTGCGTCGTTACTGATGGTGTTTGGCCAGAATATTCTGCAGATGATATCAAGGCATTTGTTGACGAAAGATTGTAGCCTCTGTGTGATGGTGTTAGAAAGCAGCCATGTTTCGCTTCCGTGCGCTTAGTGCGCCTGGAGAGTTGCGAACTCCCCCATACTGTATGCATTCCCCCGAATGCTGCACTAGCTTTGTTTAGCCTGCAGTTGACATCTGCATCTGCTTCACCATCTGCCGTGATGATGCAGCCGAGGTAGCAGAAGATTTCGACGAATTCCACCGGGCACCCGTCACCCAATATCTGCCTTGCGTTATTGTGGTTAACTCTCATGGCCTTGGTCTTGGCGATGTTGACCTCCAGTCCGACAGTGCGTGTCAGCGCAACTAGTTTGTCCGCCTTCGCTAGCATATCAGAGAGTTTGTGAGAGAAAATGCAGATGTCATCGGGTCGTCAAGATGACTCGTGAAACTCCATACGATGTCTTTTTTGTACAGCATCAGTTGGCTTATGACGTCATCAAGGACGTAGGCGAAGAGAAGGGCGATAGGGGACAACCGACGCTTGCGTTGGTAGTGAATGGATCACCTTTGTGATGCACTGCCAGTTCGGAGTTCTCGTAGAGAGTTTTGATGAGGTGAATTATCTTGGAGGGAACTCCCTTTCTACTCAGTGCCAGCAGTATTGCGTCTCGTTTGATAGTGCCGAACGCTTTCTTAAAGTCTACGAACAGCATGTAGAGCGGAGAACGCCACTCAACTGATTGTTCTACTATAATCCGAAGTGTGTTGGCTTAGTCAACCCAGCTTCGGTGAGGGCGAACACCAGCTTGCTCGTCTCTTAAAGAGCGTTCGATATCTGTGAGCCTGCTTTCTATGATTACGGCTACAAGTAGGGTTATTCCTCGTCAGTTGTCGCAGTCACGCAGGTCGCCTTTCTTGGGCAGCTTCATTATCATACCTTTTGTCCAGGACGGAGGAACATTTTTATTGCTTCAGACGGCGGTGATGTGCGGATGAAGAATTTCCGCTGATATTTGCGGGTTGGCTGTCATTAGTTCAGGCTGTATGCCATCTTCGCCCGCCGCTTTGTTGAGCTTCAGCTTCTTAATTACATCCTTAATCTCCACTAGGCTGGGGAAGGACGTTGTTATTTTATTGATGGTTGTTGTTGTGCTGCTCACTATAAAGCTAGGTATACTGCTAAGAGCAATGCTGCTAGTTGCTTCAAACTGTTCCTTCCATCTGCGGATCTGGTCATCATTGGAAGTCAGCAAAGCACCATTCACTTCTCTGGTTGCTGTTACTCCGTTGGTCGGTCAAGCGCCCAATTATGTTTCATGTTGTTTACTCCTGCAGCCGCTTGGGAATCGCTAGCAAGGTCTTCAGCGAACTTTCTTCTATCATTTCTGGCCGATTTTTTACTTGCTTCGCCACCTCTCTGCAGGCTGGCCGAAGGGAGCCATTGCTGATAAGTTGCCTTTTAAGTTCGTTTCTGCGCTCAATGATGCCCAAGTGGTGTCAGAGATCCATGGCTTGCTGTTGGTGGTCTTTATTGTGCCAAGTTTTTCCTAAGCGATCTGCCTGAGCGTAACGTTTGTAGCTTTCCAATCAGTGTTGTTGTGGTTGGGGATCAGCTTTTCGCGAAAGGCGCTAGTTGTTTCTTTTTTGGTCGCGGGATGGCGCAGCAGCTGGCACGAAGCACTAAATGATAGAAAAAGTTTTTTGGAGCCGCTAATTAAGGTAAGTCAATTAATCCTTCTATAAAACTAAAAGGTCAGAGAATCTTGTTTCATAATTATTAAAAGAAAGTGTGTGAATAAATCTGACTATCTGTGTTGATGAGCTGGCAAGACAGGGAACTTTGGAGACGGTTTCGTCGCGAAATTAGAGGATTTGGGTTCTCTTAAGAACCTGTGGTCTGCGCAAACCTTCAAGGTCGCGAGGTCCTTCTGGCGACGAGTAGATCGGGGACGCTCGAGGGAACACCTAACGCTAACAAAGCCCCAGTTCCCGTGTTTGGTGAGTATCCTTACCGGACATTGTCTGTTAGGTGTCTATGCGGTGAGACTTGGGAAGCCTTAAGTCCGTTCTGCAGAAGCTGTCTTGAGGACGAGGTGAAATCATCTCAACATCTTCTTCTCAGCTGCCCTGCTTTCATCTTTTAAATATCAAACATCTCGTGAAGTCCATCAGTAGCTTGTTGCGGCTAATCACGATCATCATCCTCTAATCTCAAGGCTCCTTCTTCCTTCCCTTCTCCTTTCTCCTTTCCCCTGTATGGCATTACAACGGACGAATTTTTTAACATTTGTCCAAGTGGCCCCTAGCTAAGGCAGCCATTTAACCAAGCCTAACCTAATCTACCCAAAAGTGCTTTCAAATTTAATCTAAGCAAAAGAATAAGAATTATTTAAAAAGTTCAAAAATTTCTAATTCACTTTCCTCCACTCAACTGCTCAGCCACAACATTACAGGCAATGCATTTCTATATAAATTTGTACTCCGCCTCAATCCTCTCTAACTCTGCAATATAAACCACCAAAAACAAAGACATCCGATCAATGCTCGAGTGCAATCGATTTGCCATTTAGAACACGAATCCACATCAAACCGATTGCTAATTGCAAGTTCAGGTCGTTCGGGTGAAGAAACAAATACAAACCCTTGGTAAACGCATACAAACACATGCGCAAATAGGTAAATAACAACAAGGCGAATAGAGAAAGCGAGAGCTGCTGCAACTATGGAATGGTGGAAATAAGTGAACATTTGGTGATGGTAGATTAGCTGTTCAAACTAATTCTTGGTGCGCTAACGAATGGCTGAGGAATTGCAGGAATTGTGGTGATGAAATTATTTTACAACATTCACTCAATACGTAGCTGCTGCGGTGCTGTTGTTCAACTGCAAATCGAGCTTTCGTGCTTCGGTGGAATTGTTTGAGTTTGTGGTTGGTAGTTGTTTTTCTAATTGTGGTCTGTAATTGCGAAACGAACGATTTGAGCGTGAAATGCAAATACTCGAATTCAAAATACCCTAAGCTTATTGAGTGCGAGTGCTGTTATTTATACGGAGCTAATGAGATTTGCTTACGGTTGACAAATGCAAAGAGCAAATGGATGGTTTTCTGGTGTTTATTTGAAGCTCTGTAGTTTATGGCAAGGGATTGCATTCATCAATAGGGAATTAGTAAGAGTATGAGGATTTAAGTTTTAGATTTACATGCGTTGAGACTGACTTATACTCGTATATATATACATATTTATATACATATTTCATTTCATTTCATTCCCTTATTGAGTCTGTGGTTAGAAAACCTTAGAGAGTAGAAGTACATTTAAATATAAAATTTAAGGATGGCACTGAAAAGTAATTTCATTCCACCTTAGTTAAAAATAGAGTTCAAGGATAGGCGAAATCGAGATTCAAATTCAAATGCATATCGCACACTTCGTGAGTTTTTCGGTCAATTTAATCGTCCAAATGTGCGTACAATCGGAAAAATTGTGCAAAAGTTTGAGCAAACCGTGTCTGTAGGAGATGTGAAAACACCAGTGCATCCTCGTACAGATCGTACTGCAGAAAATATTGCTGAATGAATTATGAATAGTGTTCGCTATCGTGAGATAATAACGAACTTTTTATGGTCCGAATGGGAAGATATGGATGTGGACAATATGTGGTTTCAACAGGACGGGGCCACTTGTCACACAGCTAACGAAGCAATGGCTCTTTTGCGCGAAAAATTTGATGGCCGAATAATCTCATGTCGCGGCGATGTCAATTGGGCGCCGAGATCATGTGATTTGACACCGTTGGACCTCTTTCTCTGAGGTTATTTGAAAGAAAACGTGTACGTCGATAAGCCAGCAACAATTCAAGAGCTAAAGGATGAGATAATTCGGCACATTAACGGCATAGAACCTCAATTATGCCTCAGCGTCATCGAAAATTTGGACTATCGGATGGAGGTGTGCCGCCGAGGCCGCGGCGACCATTTTTGTTCCAAACGTGATTGAGCCATACCAGCATTATCATAATAAAGAGAAATGATAATAATTTTCTGAAAAAAATGTATTTGATCTAAAATTAACACCATCCCTAGAAACGTAATGACCCTTTATATTACTCCTTAAAGTATTTGGATCCTAATTATTAAATATTCAAAATTCACCGGATGAAACCAGTGCGAAAGCAGTCGAATTCCTTGCAGGCAAATCACTCAGAAAATTTTCCATTCACCCAATTTGAAGATGAAAGCTCACAGATATGCTTAAATCAATGCTTTTCGATTTTTCAATGCTTTCAAACAATCACTTCTAAAATGATTTATTGCATTGTACGATGAAGGTTTTCCATTAAATTGTATTAAACCATATGCACATTTGCTCATACCGGCGTATAAAATGAAAGTCAGAAAAACAAAAATTAACACAAAATGTCCGAAAACAAATTCATTTATTAACAATCACCTGTAAACAAAGTTATACTCTTGACTTCTGAGCAGCTTTTGCAATTTACTATTTAAAGATTTATGGCATAGAATATTTTGCACGCACATACGCACATACACACTCACATTAGTAGCTATGCTCATACAATATATATTTTATGGCAATTTGTGTGCTTCTACATTTCGCACAATATGAGATAAAAATTTCGTTTACTTGCTTATATTTTTACTCTACTCGAATATTATTTGTCTCTGGTTTCAATGCAAAAACGCCACACAACTAGAAGCCTAAATAAGGCTGTGTTGTGTTGAATGTTGAGTGATGTAGTAAAAATTTGTGTAGGGAAAAAATGGAGAAGGCGAAGGAGTGACATTGAAACAGGATACGATTAAATTGCTGATTGATGAAGATAAATATGTTTCAAAAAAAAGAAAGAAAAAAACATTTTCTTATATTTGCCAACAAGGTGATCCAAAGATAGGCCGCTTTTTGAACGATTCCCTTTTTTTACACTGGCATTTTCTTTCCGCTCACCATTTTAAGGTAAGGTAGGTAATAACCTCGAGGAATTTCGAGTTAAAATTATTGTTTATATGGTTTGCCCGTACTGGCACCTAATTTCCACTCAGATATGTTTGTCTCTTTTTTGTAAAGAAGGAAGTATGTAAAGAAAAGGATAGATACTAGGCTGCGCAAAAAGTTTTTCAGTACGATAAGAACTAAATATTTTATGGTTTGAAATACACTTTGCCATTCAGTATACGAGTAGTTCCTCCTGAATATAAATGCAATTGTCCCAACGAGATTCCAAATTGTGAATTCCTTTCCTGGAGTGTGAATATGGAAGGGCTGCAAAATACGCTTTCACAGCTGTTATGACCTCAGTATTTGATGAAAAACATTTTCCATGCATATTTTTTGTTTTAGGTCTGGAAACACATGCAAGTCACTAAGGACCAAATCTGTTGAAAATGGTGGATGCTGCAACAATTCGATTCATGGATTTTATATATATATATTATATAATTGGCGCGTACACTCTTTTTGGGTGTTTGGCCGAGCTTCTCCTCCTATTTGTGGTGTGCGTCTTGATGTTGTTCCACAAATGGAGGGACCTACAGTTTTAAGCCGACTCCGAACGGCAGATATTTTTTTTTTTTATGAGGAGCTTTTTCATGGCAGAAATACACTCGGAGGTTTGCCATTGCCTGCCGAGGGGCGACCGCTATTAGAAAAATGTTTTTCTTAACTTTGGTGTTTCACCGAGATTTGAACCAACGTTCTCTCTGTGAATTCCGAATGATAATCACGCACCAACCCATTCGGCTACGGCGGCCGCCATTCATGAATTTTAGCCATTCTCAAAATGCTCCTTTTTTCGGCGGTGAGGTTGGGTTAAAAATGCCTTCGCACCACATCGTAACCGTAGCGATGGTGGACGTGTGGTGATTCCACTAAAAATATCCCTCTTTTTCTCTTTTTTTCCCCTCCACCCCGGGACTGCTTCCGCATTTGCTTCGAGGTAGAGGACCAAGACGGCGTCCTAAGATGGGTCCTACTTACTCACCCTGCATCCAGGGTCGTTCTGAGAAACCTATGCTCAATGTTTTTCGGCATAACTTTCCATTTCGCTCTTCTTTTTTCGGATAATATCCTCCACAAAATTTGCAACGGCATTCCATTTTTCTTCGTCTATCATCATTTTATCGATAATTTCTTCAGGTGTAAATACACCAATAGCTCGTCGCAGACCGGTTCTCTCTACGTTCCACCTCTCGTATTTAAAGAAGGTGTGCTCCGCATCATCATACTTAGTATCTCCATATAAGCAGTTTGGTAGGCTCACTTTTCCCATTCACCACAAATACTTGCGAAAGGACCCATGTCCGGACAAAAACTGTGTGAAGTAATAGTCAACCTCACTGTGCTCTCTTTCTATCCACTTTTTTAGATCGAGTATTAGTCTCGCTGTCCATCTACCATACCGTTCAGAGTTCCATCTTGCCTGCCAAAGTGTGAGCGTTTGAACTCTAATATCGGAGGAGATTCCTGTGATTTGTGCCTCCCATCTCCGTTTGCGTTCTTGTGCTAGAATATCTATAGGGATGGTTCCGCTGATAACTAACACCGCTGCTTCAGATACTGTTCTGTATGAGAGCGCAGGTGCGTTGCACAGATTGCAGAGTTTTCCGCCGGCATTGCACCCTTAGCGAATCTGCCCATATTTCGCATCCGTATAAGAGAATCGAGTTCGTCGTGTGCATTCAAAGTTTTCACTTGTTCTGCGTTGGACCTCCAAGGTTTGCCATAAGCTTACTTGACATACCGCTTACTTTGGCAGCTCTTGTGGCAACATGATTTATATGCGCCCAGTAAGTTAGCCTTGTGTCTAATTCCACTCCTAGGTGCTTGACCACTCTTTTGGTCGATAAAGTGGCATCAAGTACTTGTATGTCTACTTCTAATGGGATACGTCTGTTCGTTAGAAGGATTACCTCTGTTTTCTCTGTGGCCAACTTTAATCCATGGTCTTCTAGCCATGTCTGAACTTGGAACATCACCTGATTTAACTTCCTTTTGGCTTCGTCAGTGTTTCGGGCGATTATTACAGCTGCAATGTCAGCTGCGTATCCCACTAAATGCACATCCTCAGGCATCTCTATTCGAAGGATTTCATCGTAGCTTATATTCCAGAGTTCAGGTCCGAGTATTGGTCCTTGGGCCGCACCTGCTGTTATTTGTTTAGTCTTACACCCTTCTCGCGTTTCGTATAAGAGCACGCGATAGCTACGAATAATCTTCAATAGGTTATTCGGGATCTTGAATTTTACCTTTAAGGCTTCAATTACGTCGTTCCAGCTTAAACTGTTGAAAGCATTTCTAATATCCTATCCTAATATAATTTGGATCCTAAGGTAGATCTGCCACTGTTCTCTACGGCTTCGCTAAACCTATGCTTTATCAGTTTCTCAAAGAGTTTTCCTGCGCTATCCAGCATACATAGCGGTCCATAAGCGGACGCTAATGTTGGGTCTCCTTTTCCCTTATTGGTTAGTACTAGCTTTTGTTTTTTCCATATTTCTGGAAAAATTCCTTCTTTTAGGCATGCGTTGTACATGTTTAGCAGCAAAAGAGGGCGTTCGATTGCCAATAGTTTCAATATTTCTGCAACTATACCATCAGGTCCTGGCGCTTTATTACATTTCATTGCTTTTGGAGCATCCATAAGTTCTTCTTCTGTGAATAGGACAGGTTCCCTTGCTTCATACTCGAGTTCTTCCAGCACAGTGTGTTGGGAAAACTGTGTCGACTATTTTGCTTACCACTTCAGTTTCTATATCAGCAGCAGGGGATTTGGCTCCTAGCTTTTTCATAACGATTTTGTAGCAAAATTGCTCTTGAGACACGGTGCTTTGTCCTAATGAAAAATAATTTTTTATTTTGTAAACTGTTTTTTTACAAAATTGTTCCTTCAGTTGGTTCAAACGGTTCCAATAATATTTATTGTAGAATTTATTGTTTCACCAGTTTGCAAGTAATCCATAAATAAAATTCCACTCACATCCCAAAGAACTGAAGCTAACACCTTCTTGACCGATTTCTGGACACAAACTGATTTCGGAGTCGAAGAAACAGGTTGACTTTATCCCTTAGCCCCTTGTTTTAATTTAGGATCTTGGTGATAGACCCAAGTCTTATCTATGGTGATGAATCGACTCACAAACTCCTCTTTGTCCTTTCGAAAACGCTCTAAATGGTGCTGAGAAAGTCTCATTCCAATGTGGTTTTGTTCCATTGTTAGCGAATACGGCACTTGCTTGCCCTACTAAATGAGATGCCTATGGCTTTTACTAAATTTCAAGTCTCCAAGTCTCAGTCACTCGACGAATTCTCAATTCGGAACCCTGTATTTTTTCTACGATTTCTGGCGTTACTGAGTTTAATCTTTTAGACTACCCACCTTTTCCGATATTTCGTAGGAATATTAGGAAGACCAATTGGGTATTGTACAGAACTAACTTTATGAAAGCACTTGATGGGGCGCCTATGCAAAGTGTAGATACAAACACTGACCTCAATCAAGTAGTACAAAAACTCGACAGTAACTACAACCAGGCGCTTGGTGCAGTCTGTTTCTTAATCAAGAGCAGAAGGAAACAAAAACCACCTTGGTGGTCGCAAGAAGTAAATATGCGAAGGAAAGACTTTAATAGAATGTTTAACCGGGTTAAAGCCACTGGAAAAATAAAATAAAAATTGAGATAGCCCCAGAATCTATGTATAAAAGGGCTCTTAGAAGAAGGCAAAACGTAGCTCGTGGCGATATTTTTGTAGATCAGTTGATTGGTGCACGGAAACTTTTAGGCTGAAGAAAGTATTGTTCTCGATACCTATCACCCACGTTCTGTAAAAATACCGAACGGTTCGTGGGCCATGTCCAGTAGGGAGTCTTTACATCTATTAGATTCTCACTTTCCTGGCAGTTCAGGCATCCATAATGGATCTGCCACCTCGGCGTTATATCATAACGAGGAGTACATCAGCGAACACTAGGAAGACTTCGCTTATCATCGTTCTTTCAAAATCGTTTGATCGATCTTCCCATAAAAGGTTGCTTGAACAATGGTAACTTCTCGGCAGCTCAACATGCCTACACTAAGGGGAGGGTCAACCGATACTGCCCTGCACTCACTTGTGAGTACTATTGAGAAATCTTTTTCGGTTAATGAATATACTCTAGCAGCCTTCCTAGATATGAAGATGCATTTAATAATATATCTTCAGAGAAAATATACTCGGCCCTTTGTAAGGTTGGAGTTGATATGCCAATTAGACAACTTGTACGTAACCTGCTAGTTAGTTGGAAAATGATTTCCAAATTAGGTGCTTCTTGCACGGCTCGCACAGTCTGTAGAGAAACTCCTCAAGAAGGCGTTATCTCTCTTCTTCTGTTGAACCTGGTCATCAACGATATGAATTGATGCTCGATGGTCGGGGCTGTAAAGTAATTGCTTATGCAGACGACATAGTTGTTGCCACATTTGGCAAATATCTTTCAACTCTAAGCGATCTAAGTGATGCTTTCGAGGAAATACAAAATTCCATAATTTGTGAAGGCAATATTGAATGGTGTAAAATTTTAAAATAGGAGATAGTGCCAAACATTTAGGCGTTGTTCTCGACAAGAAACTAAATTGGAACGTAAATATAGAGGACAGAGTAAAGAAAGCTACTGTAGCATTATTCTCATGCGAAAAGGCAATGGGACGGAGGTGGGGTCTTTTTCCGAAGAACACTCACTGGCTGTATATGAATGTTATAAGACCCATCCTCCTTTACGTGAATATTGTCTGAGAGACGGTTCTCGACAAAACAAAGATTAGAAACAGGCTTTAGAGGGTTCAACGTATGGTTGTTTACTGATGGCTCAAAGCTTGACGATAAAGTTGGATGTCTCTTAACGAGATGGCGGAATAATTTCAGATCCATTTGGTATAGGTGCCAGGGCATAGTGACATACCAGGGAATTGCAGTACAGACGAATTAGCGAGAGAGGGCACTACCACTCGTCTCCCTCTAGATATGGAGATTGTAGGTATACTCTTCTAATCCTACAAACTGCGTGGTGCATTTCACCCAACACGAGATGGATTGATGGTCTGGTATGTTACGCCACAAAAAGAGTTTCACCAAACTGGAACGCTAGTCGCTCAAAGGCGTTACTTAATCGGTCAAGGAAAGACATGGAACGTACCTCATTTCAACTATTGCAGAAACTGTAAGAGTGAGGAAGAGGAGGAGTCCGTTAGACACCATCTCTGTTACTGTCTCGCCTGGCATGCCACTAGGTTTAGATACTTTGGCTCGTCGTCTTAGAATGATACTGATGACTTTAGGGATATAAGTGTCTGTCAGATCAATGGGTATCCACTTAAAACAAAACGGTTTAGCGAAAAGGAGCAGATAAACTGCATAAGCTCCAAAAATAAAAATTCTATCACTTTAGGATACTTTATTTTTTCCATTGTAGAAAATCCTGTGATACGTCGATACTAAATGGCTTGTGAACAAAGAAACACTTATTGAACAACTTAGTATGTTGTTTGCCCCTTTTTTGTCTCACTCATTTCCACCCAAAGATGTGGTTTGTCTCTGTTTTTTGTAAACTAGGATGTATGAAAAGAAGAGGTTAAGTTAATTATAGCGTCGAGTTATAAAGACGAGCAACAATGAATTTGCTCGTACACGGAGTAAAAAGAAAGAGTAACTCAATTGAGTATTCAATGGCTTAACGCTTGCAGAACGTTCAGAAATTTTGCAAGCATTAAACGAGTGGCAATTTAATTATTATATAATTATTTTTTTATAAACGTATATTTCATTCTTCTTTTTATTATATTTATTCCTTATTACGGATGGGACCAAAAATGATATTATCAGTAGATATGCCAGATATTACTTCAGATATGTCTAGCCCATCTGTCGGGTTTTATTCAAAGTATTAATCGTTTCTGTTTGTTTTTTTGTTATACGTCTGTTATTAGCAACTGTTTTTTGTTCAATCGAGTTGTATACACAGGGTGGCACAAAATTAATCACCCTATCGAAAAACATATAACTTTTGCATATGGCGTCGTACGTCAGCCATATTTGACACTTTTCAGCTATAGGTGCACTAACCAACAGACAAGTAATGGAGCATGTCAGGTCAAATAAAGTGAGTATCTAGTAAAAAAATGATTCAAAACAATATTGGATGATTAATTTTGCGCTACTTCAGTTGGCCTTGGTTAGTTCTAAAATGTACTTATTTCTCTTACTCGAAAATTGTATACTTCATACGACATCCAAATTATTTCTCAGGAAAGCGCAGAAATGATGGAGCTCCATTTCTTCATGTGCTATTTCGAAAACCCTTTGGCCCCAGTACAATATACGGAGGACTAAGAAAGTCCTTAGGACTCCTCAATTTCCAAACTCGGTCACTGGACGATCGGCACACACGCGGACAGCTAAGGTTACCATTTAACCCCCATTGCAGAAGCTGTAGGGACCTTTCAGAAAAGGAGACTGTTCAGTACTTTCTTTGTAAATGTCCGGGATTGGCAGCCAGACGATTAAGATCACTGGGTGCTCCTTTGTTCGACAGCCTGGGGCAGTGTGCCAACCTTAATCCAATCAATCTTCTCTATTATATCAATAGCTCTGGTTGGCTGTAGATATCTGCCTGTTGGAGGTCTGATAATGGTATGAAAACGGCGTTTTGGTGCTACTTGAGGAGTGCCAGGTGCACTTCAACCATTTCACCTACCTACATCCCTACGGCATCCTTTTAGGAATTATGTTTTGTTTACAAAAACATTTTTTGTTTTGCGATTCATTGAAGAATAAAAATTTGGTGTAAACAAATTTATTAGTAAATTATTTTATTTCAAAATCGTGCAAGAAAGACTGCGTAAAAAAGTGAGTTTGGTGTACAGCTCATTTTTGTTCTTAAGAAGATTAATGTACTTGGACTACCCGGTAGTGTTATTTGGTTTTTGTATTCTTATTCCAATTTCAAACTCTTTAAGCTTTTAGAGTAGCAGTGATTATAAGCATCAACAATAATTCAATTCTTTACATATCTGCTGTCATAGTGGTTTTTCTTGTACACTGGGCTCTTGAACATTTTAAATTAGAAAATAACACTCTTGAGAGCTGGCCAGTGTAGTATAGTTCATTTGTTATTTGTCTCTTGTTATTTGTCACTTGTCATTGAAAAGTTATTTAGTGCGGTGCCTGCGATGTGTGACAAAAAGGGTATTTTGCTACATAAAAGTTTATATACATATTTGGCACAGGACTTGTACTAGGTGCTGCTTCCCAAGGCAGCAAGTTCTAAAGAATGGCAAAATTTTGAACATTAGAAAATAAAGAAATAATTTATATGACTGTGTTACTGAAAGGCGGTAAGATGCCGAAAGCAATACCAAAAAACCAATAACACCAAAATTCAAATAGAAACGTCCTGGCACCTTGCGCATTTTCACTGCAATATGTTGATGTGTTAACAAATATTATCCCATTCTGCTCCTGCTTTTGTCAATAGCTAATACTTGGGCTCCAACTCAATGGCCATTGCTAACACTGACTGGCTTTTCCAAAGCACAAATGCAATTGTCAACGGCTTGACAAGTTGATGCTAAGCCTGAGCTTTGTCCAAGTAGCTGCAGTGTCAATACGCATAGCCCTGACGTGGGAGCGTGGCTACAAAAACAATGTAAGCGTGAATATGTATATGTATGTGAGTCTTAGTATAAATAAGAAAACCATATGCGAGCACTTTTTATAAAACAACTTAATTCTACTTTGTCGTGAAACATTGCATTGTGAGGATTTAAGCAAATGAAAAATTTATATTACTCACACTTATGTATGCCTGATCCATCTGCATTCGTATCCATTTGCATTCATATCCATCTGGTTTACTTTATAAAATAAAATAAAAAAAAAAAGACTTTTTTCAATTTCAAACATTTATTAACAAAAAATTGTTACAGATTTAATCTTCAAAATAATAGCCATCGCTAGCGGCACATTTTTCCCATCTCTCAGGCAATTTGTGGATGCCGCGCCAAAAAAATTGGCCGTCTTTGGCCGCAAACCAATCATCGGGCCATTTTTTGGCTTCTTCGTGAGAATTGAATCGCTGCTCGGAAAGTGCGTGGCCCATCGATGCAAACAAATGATAATCGGAAGGCGCCAAGTCTGGTGAGTAAGTCGCATGCACCAGCGGTTCCCAATCTTACGTCTCCAACAAATTCCTGGGTCGCTCTTGTTCGATGCGGCGGTGCATTGTCATCAAGAAAAATTACTTTGTGACGCCGATCGGCATATTCTGGGCGTTTTCGGTGTATAGCCCTGTTCAAATCGACCAATTGTCTTCCTTTTGAACTGGGAGAGCAGCATTTCACAAATGGTTTTTCGGTTCTCTTGCTGCCTTTCAGTCAGTTCATGCGGCACCCATCTTCCGACCTTTAAAATCATGCCCATGTCTTTCAAACGTTTGGAAATAGTTCTTTGGGTCACTCTCAACTGCTCTGCCATCACTTCTTGCGTTTGACCATCATCGTCATCCAACAGTACTTGCAATTCGGCGTCCTCAAAATTTTTCGGTGGCCGGCCTCGGTCCTCGTTCTCCACGCTAAAATCACCACATCGGAATTTTTCAAACCACCTGAAGCACTGTGCTCTACTTAGAGCATGTCCACCATAAGCTTCTAGTTATAAGCGTTTGATGAGCTTGAGAAGCGTTTTTCTTCAATTGATAACAGAAAATCAACGATGTCCGCAAATCATAGTTTGAAGGCACCAAATTCGACATTTTTAAGAGCGACAAAAACGCATTGTTGTATGAAACGTAACAACCAACGAACTGAGTATTGTTGACAGATGACAGACGAAAAAACAAGACATTTAAGAAGGTTTAAAAATACTCCTAGCGACATCTATGGACTAATAGCTTAAAGCCTCATTTCATAGGTATCTACCTGGCATAAAAAAATGCTTGAATTTTTGTATGTAGCGAAAATGCGCAAGGCTCCATATTGTGAAAACTTAGCACGAGTTTTAATTTAAAAAAATACTCGAAAAATATTGAATACTCAAAATTATTCTAAAAATTCATATAAATAAGTTTGAAATTTTTCTGAAATTTTGTTAATTTTTTTTAAATTAATTAAATAATTTTTAAGCTGAATATCTTAGGCGAGTACAACCAAGTATACTAAGAACTCCTCAGGAAATAATTACTACTGGCAACGAAATCAGAGATGAGTTAGTCAGTAAAAGGGCCTTTTGTAGATGACGACCGAACGACCATTGAGTGGTGTTAACCGCTTTCTGCTGATGAAATTCATCAAGTAATATCAAGGTTGCGATACAAGCAGGCGTAGCAAAGATATTAAAGCCAAAATGCCTAAATTACAGCGCTGCTAAGGAAAAGGTACTGAGATGATTCCACCTCATACTCTGTAAAGCTTACGCAAAAAGGACTCGAAGAATTGCCGAATCGCGCAGCATACATACTCCGCAGACAGCGTTCTTTGGTTAAGGTTTTGTTAGCCTTAAAAGATCTCTGGAGCGTATCGTGCCCAGAAACACTTCGTGACCTTACAAGTTTGTATACTTACCCAGCGCTTGCTAAATTGATACGAAGCCCATTCTTCCAAGAGCAGACCGGAGGTGCTCAAGGTGATCCAAATCCTCTCATTTCGCGGAAAACTACCTCACGGGATACTTGTCTAGGCAGTTTCGCCTCGCAGTTTTCTGCTATATTACTATGAGCAAGTACCCAGCTGAGCCTTTTATCAAAGAATTCAGACGCACTCGAAATTGAAGTATGTATAACCCAACCAGATTCGAATGCCACGTCATTGAACCCAGGTTTCTTATTTCCGCTTGGCTATCGGAGTAGATATTTATTTCCGTGAGGGTTATTACGTGAGTGAGCAGTCAATCAGCTGATGCCTCCTGATTGTGGCTCCCTCTGCTTGGAACACGTTGCAGTGATCCGGCAACCTGAACTTAAATCTGAAGAGAAGCTCCTCGTAGCATACTCCTCCACCAATGTTTCCATCCAACTTCGCGCCATCCATGAAAAGCTTAACTATTAACTCTTGATGAAATGTGAATGGAGAATGTTCCGCTAAAGCGATGTACACCGATTGGTTACACGCCAGGGGGATGATCCCAATGTTTCTAAGGATATTTAAGTGTTCGTAAGGGGGCCTCTCAGTCTAATTGCGGCATGTGCAGTGGCAGATTTACTTGAGATGTTTACAGGTGCGATATTTAACATTGCGTTAAGGGCTGGAGCAGGAGAGGTTGGAAACGTTGTACTAATTTCAGTGAGAGCAAACTTTCGAGCGCTCCCCAGCTTTTTCACTGATGTCATCCTCTTCAGTGAGTATCATCAGGTAAAGACTCCATACAGAAGAAGTGGCTTCATAATAGGTATACAGATCCAAATTGGAACGCTCCGCGAGAAGTTCCATATTTTGCAAATAGCGCCCTTGCATAGATGCATAAACCGTGCCGCCTGTGTCTCACAACCTATGGAAAGCCAATTTCCGCATGCACTCTCCAGATGGGGCGCCCACTCGAAGTTGCCATTCAAGACCGGTAGAGTGTAGTCGCTTCTTAAAGTCCCTATGGTTGTCTATTTTTTTTTGGATTAAAACACTTGCGTATCAAATGGGCGATATGTGCAGTCTGTGTCAGAGGAAAAGTACCAGTTTTATTCTTATAACTTCAAGTCATATTTCGTTCTGTTATTTGCTGTGTAATAGTTCCTTTCAAGGGCTACGACGCCAGTGCTAACTCAGGTTAGTGTCGTTCGAAGCTTTTCCGTAAACGCAACTAAGAAAAAATGAGTGCGACTTGAAGCAAGTGACGACAAAAAACAGAATAAAGTGATCGTCAAACTTTTTAAGCGGGACTTTTCTTTGTGACTACGCCCAAGCACGCACAAATCTTGCTGAAAAGGGAATAGATGTGAGTATCAACACCATCGAACGACGACTGAGGAAGGTGAACTTATCCTACCGTCTAACATCATCTAAACCAATGCTCTCAGAAAAACACATTGAGAAACAACAAAACAAGAAAATGGCGTCACAGTATTGAGCTGGCCACCCCTGTCCCCAGACGGCAAACCCACTGAAAATGTGTAGGGAACTATGAAAATGCATCTTGCCGTAAAGCCAGTCCATGATTTAATGCAACTGGTCCGTCTAGTTCGCAAAATCTGGTCGTGTTCGTCGACGAGCTAGGCAGAAAAGCTGGTTCAAAGTATGAAGAAGATGCCAGACTATCCTATACTCGACAACGATGAAGACTACACGGCTTATTGAGTAATTGCGACTGGTAGTTAGTAGAGATATAACTATATATATAATTGGCGCGTACACCCTTTTCTGGGTGTTTGTCCGAGCTCCTCCTCCTATTTGTGGTGTGTGTCTGGATGTTATTCCACAAATGGAGGGACCTACAATTTCAAGCCGACTCCGAACGGCAGATATTTTTTTATGAGGAGTTTTTTCTGTGCAGAAATACACTCGGAGGTTTGCCATTACCTGCATGTGAAAACCATTTTAAATATATATCTTTTATACTTCACAAACAATCGCGGTTCCTTTTTCCTGACACAGACTGTATATCCATTCAAATTTATCTCCATAAGTAAATATTTATCTGTGCCATTGCATGAACTTCGCGCAACGTCCTTTCTCAGATACGGAACGTCACGTACTTTCTAACTGCAGTACCAGCAGTGCAACCTATAAATATTTATAGGAGTGAACGTTGGTATGTGATCTTTTTCAACCAAATTTCGGCTGATTACATATTTGTACAGTGAAATCTGTAAATTTGAAATTATAGACCAAATGTCCTGATTTCCATTGCTTAACTGTCTTGTGAATCGGAAAAATTATTTAAAAAAAAACGCGCAATGGGAGTTTGGAAACAACTCTTAAGAAATTTCTTCAAGTGAAAATGTAGACAAATATATTCAAAATATTTTATTTATTTATTGAAAAGAGTAATAATTTTAAATAATTATTCCACTTAAAAGGTAAGAAAAAAGGAACAAGCACTGGCTGCTAAGGCCTTCGGCTAATATTGAAAATACTAATCAGCCTACTGTAAAGTAGCTTCATCAAATTTCAATGAAGTCAATAAAAAAGTGAAATATAGAAGTAATTTTTTTGACACATAGACAGTTGTCCAAGTGGAACAGAACATCCACAGCATCGCTAGCTTTCCACTTAGGCAGGCTTTACTGCATTTGTATATGCTTGTGTGTGTGTCCATGAAAGCGCCATTGCACTGTGCTTGCTTGTTTGGGTGACTGCTATATTCTCGTTGCACACTTCCATATGTCAGTTTGGCTCCAAGCGCATATGCTTTTCTGTTCATCAATTGCATTTATCCTTAAGCATTTTCTTAGCGGTTAACGACACTTATCTCTTTTACTACTTGAGAGCGTTGAACGTGAACTAAGCACCCGACATTCGTGGTCTTGTTTAAGAATATTTTATTTTTATTTTTATTTTTGTTGCTTGCTGCGCGCTGCTGTTGGAAATTTACGAGCGAATAGTTCCCGTATTTGCGGCTAGCCACGTGAAAGTGATTGGCTTTACGTGAGTATTTGCATATGTTTATGTTTCATATAAAAATATTCTGTGGGGAAAATCTGAAGCGGTGAAACAAATTTCTGATTTACTGCGATGGAGACAGATGTTCTTGGATTGTGGCAGTGATGACTGAAATTTGATAGCAGGAAGTTGCTATTTTCAGTGAATCTAAAATAATATGGGGTGGAAAATATCTAAGTCTTGATTGCAGGCATGTCTTATACCATGATGATGTTATTCTTGTTGTTGTAGCAGCATAAATATTTCCTATACATGTACGGGGAATGCTGCTGGAATGACTATCCTTTGCCGGTTATAAATCCGGGTCGTTCAGGTAACGTGGAACAGACTGTCGTGTGAATGTCCGTAAGAAACGTTAGTCTCAAAATTAGGTTAGATTCATTAGGCTTGAAACTGTACATAGACTGTGGGATCTCGAAACCGATGTTATTTGTTTTTGATTAGTTCTCATTCAGACATCTACACAAAGAACTTTTTTTCCGCGATTTTTTTTGATTTTAATTCGTGTCGTTGTATGAATCACAAAGCTCCCTTAATGCCTAGAGTTGATTCTTCTTATATTCTCATGGAAACGCACGGCTTCCTCCTCATACACACAAAATTTTGTAAATGAGAAATTAATTAAACAGCAGCAAAACTAAGCAGTTTCTAACTTACGGAAAAAATGACTTGTAGAATAAAGATATTTTCATGTTGTCTTATTTAATTCCAACTGGGCTCAAAAAAACTTAGTTTATTGCTACAAATACTTCAATAGAGTGTTTTCAGTACTTCTGCTTAGAAAATGTTTTTTCGAAACTTTGCTCGAAACAAATTTTTTCCGACACTTTCTATTCTTACCTCGAAAGAAGCTTTAGGAATAAATCAGCAGCATATGAGGAGAGCACGTTTGGCTCATACGTGGAAAGCCTCGCGGCAGTACTCGATTACGAATTTACTAAAATGTATATACATTTCTTTAGTTCCTTTATTAGTTATTACAAGTGTAGAAGGCTAAATTTAGTGGGCGTGATTTAATCTGATCTCAGTAATATTTAAGCCGAATTTAACTGAGCGGGGAATCAATGCAAGTACGCAGCTTGGGCGAGTTTTATTAAGTCGTTTGTAAATTAGTTCGGTCTTCCTGGTGTGCCAACGCAAAAGTTGTCACCCAAAGTCGGCCCGCCAACTATTCTCTTGCGTAACTTAAAGCCACACCGATTGTGTAATGGAGTAAGACTCGATGTGAAGAAAATGTCATCGATTCAATAATTCTTAGGAAAAAATGTTGTTTTGTTTTTTGTTCTACGAAGGGGGAATCTACATAGATACCGTCAAAATAGCCGGCAGGCATGATTCATACAGATCGCTAAAGGTCCCCCTCATTCGGGACCACGCACAGTCAGTATTACTACTAAACTGGACTTGCGAAACAGTAAACCTATGTACTAAACCCTAACTCCGACCTCTGTAGCTTTAGTTTGCCCGTTTAAGCATTGCATCGCAGGGCCAAGCTAGCCATTATGGCTCTTCATTTATATTTCTGTCTCCGTCTAGCCTTCATTACTTCTTTGTCTTCTCTGATTACTGCGTTCCCATTCTTTTTTCCGCAGTTCCTGTAATGCATTTGCCGGCCATTCTCTCATCTTGGCCCACCCCAACTTCGATTGACAGATGCTCTGAATCTGAGGGATTGTTTTGGCGACTATGGTCAACGCAATGTCGTCTGCGTATCCTATTATTTGCACTTCTCTCGGCATTGAGAGTTGCAGTACTCCACCATGTAGGACATTCCATAGGATCGGGTCCAGTACAGATCTCTGCAGTACTCTGCCCATCACTGCATATCTCTTAGGATCTTCATCTGTATCGTATAGAAGTACTCTTTCCGACAGATAACTGCTATAACCCGTACCAGGTATGCTGGTGTATTTTCTCTTGCAGAACCTTCATAACATGGGACCAGTGTGCCGAGTTGGAGCCAGTATGCCGAGTTGAAAGCATTCTTGACATACAAAGTGAATATAAAATGTAAAGGAAAGGATGTGCTCACTTCACGCATTCACATCACTCCCAACGATATGCCACTTGATTTCAAACAACTGCAGTTCGCCACTCGTCTTGCATTCTTAACAAGGCTCAAGATGAATCACTTCAAATATGCGTATTAAATCCAGAAAATCCTTGTTTTTAACATATTCAGATATTTATTTATTTTTGCTGAGGACGGAAAAACAAAAAAGTATTGCCGATGCTACAGCACTCGAATAATAAATAACCCGACTTGGCAGCATGAAATCATACCTGTTTTCCACATGATTTTTCACCTAAGAAGCAGTTGGAAAATCTGAATTATTTTCTTCTTTACTGAATTCTTTATATCTACTGAGTTTTTCCTTTCTGTAGAAGCAGGCGTTTGTTTGTAGTGTAACCTTCAGGAGTCCTTCGTGCTATATTTCGATTTCGTTATAATTACTTTTCTATAAATTCTATAATTACTTTCTGTAGTCATTTATAAAATTCAATTACTTGTATGAAAAATAAATCAAAAGTAATTATAAATACTCAGAAAATATTATTTCCGCTTAAACATTTTTCATCATGTCGCCAAACAATTTCCTTTGACCAAGTTTTTGTATTCGACCAATTTTATTTTATATGCACGAGTATATGTATGTATATGTAAATGAATATGTATATATGGTCTCTCGCTCCGGCTGTTGCTCTGAGTTATTGCGTTGCATATGCTTACCGCACTTCAACTATTTCATTTTGCTTTCAGCAACTACTCACCAACATCCCGGGGCAAAGCACATACATACACATTCTTATATATACATACGCAAGTACGTATGTATGTATATATAGTTATGACTGGACGAAGCTGCTTGTCTGTTAATAGTTTGCCTCGTTCTGACCCCATAATAATAATGCCCTTGCAACTACTTCAACAAACTCTCGGTGGTTATTGCTTCGGCTCTCCTTCGGTCATCAACAGTGTAAACAAGCTGCAGGCAAGCGTTCAAGCGTTGAATCGTTTACAAGTAAGGTAATATGAATGGGAGAATGCATGGGTATGTGTGTGTGTGTGTTATGATAATGCTTGTTGGTAAAAATGTATTTTTTCATGGTTGAGAGAGTTTTTATTTTGAGTTCTTATTTATGAACCAACACAGGGCAAATAAATTTCCATTTTTTCCAACGCAGTGGCGAGTAGGGAAATGCATTCCAATTTATTATTTTATTATATTACGAAAATATAAGCTTCTGAAAATCAACGGAAATTTACGAATATAACACGTAATATTAAATATGAAAAAAAAAATATTCCATTTAATACATATTTTAATCAAAGTTTAGTAAGACCTAAAATATGCTGTGGCGTATGATGCTTTCGTACTTAATTACTGTGGACAGAGAAATGCGTATTTCATTCAAGCTAAATTTACGTTCATACCCTGTGATCAATAAGTACCGAGAAGGTGATGTTAACTGTTTTCTTGGAATGCCCAGGCGTAGTGCACTATGAGTACCTTCCATCGGGCCAGACAGTCAATAAAGGAACGGCCGGAAATGTTAGCAAACAATTCTTGGATTTTGCATGAATGAACGCGCCATCGCACTGAGCCCAAATTGTGCTGGATTATTTGACCAAACACCAGGTAAATACCATCGTGCAAGCACCGAATTCACCTGATATGGCCCCGAGCGACTTCTTTTTGTTTCCCAAGTTGAAGTTACCACTTCGTGGAAGGAGATTTCAGTCGAAAGAGGAGATCAAAGAGAATGCGACGAAGAAACTGAATAGCCCGGGAGCCAGGGGTCATTTGGACCTCATCATTTCATGCCGACTGATTTTAATACTGAAGGCAGACGCCATCCAATGGAATAGGGGAACTTGTAAAAAAAATTGAAAAATAAAACTACTTATGCCGATTGAAATTTTTTTATAATATATAATTTTGGACACATATGAAAATATAATAATGATGGTCAGCTGCGTTTATAGCGGTGGGAAGACCGTCAGCCGAAGCAAGAATGTATCATTGCGTTCAGCAGACGTATTTTTCCCCCTCTACGGTGCATCTGACTATTTTTTTTTGTTCTACTAAATGTCAACAATACATGCAAAAAATTTCAGCCGGTGTAAAATAAGTTGGTAGAATTTTTTTTTCGACACGTTTCGTACCCTCCCACAATCACACCCACCGCGGGTGCGCCAGCTGACATTCACTTTCGTTATTCTTGAAAGCTAAAGCACAATATAGTCAAGAATTTAACGGTATAAAAACGCAGTCCAAACTCGACCTCTGGCTACCGGACTAGAAGGCCATCCCTTCGTCGGCCTACCAGGGGTGCATGGAGGTCTGGGTTAAACGTTGGCAAATGTTTGTTGCTTCAGACGGGTCATATTTTGAAGGAGATAAAATAAATTTGTCTGAAATTTAGCTCTGTTTCGTTTTATTTAAACATTCCCGGTACTTTCTGATCCTAGAGTAAGCCGTTTTTTGTAGATTTATTTCTTTTAAAAATTTAACAAGGTGTGGCTATTTTACCGGTGTTGAAAACTTTTAGTAGTCAGAAAGAAGGTAAAGTGGACTCAAATTTCGAGATGAGTTTGCTGATTAAAAGGACATACAAAGCGACACGAGGCTAAGTCTCAAGCATCATCTGGCAGCGCCGTTGTGGGCTTAGGCCAAACATAGCCATATGAGTGAGGTGGTGAGAAGAAATGGTGATATGAGGATTCTTATAGGTCTCCCGCTCAACTACGCCCCATACGTAAAGGAGATTAAGGTCTGCGGAAAAATGATTTAAAAATCCCCGCCTAAGAAGCAATTCTCCATGGTGGACTGATTAGATATATAAAGTGCCTTTAACAATATATCAGTGGAAAACATAATCCATTCGCTAGCAACTTTCGGAGTTAATGACTGAGTGAGAAACTGGATTTGATGCATGCTTCAAAACAGAATTACATATTCTAGCATCAAGTGCAAGTGCTGAAATTAAATTTGAAAAGGTCGAGCCAAGGAGCCCTAGAAGATTTGGTGGATCCTAAAACACTCAGGCTAGAAAGTCCATTTTATTTAAAGCTCTGGAAAGGGGGTGAATAGTCAAGGAGGGAAGGAGAAAAGTATCAGAGAAAGAGGTAGGAAAGAATAGAGACAGAGATAGAGATAGTTAGTCCTGTAAGAATTTTCCAGATTATTTGGCAAATCTGTAAATATCATTCAGTTTTAGAGAACGAGTATTACTCATTCTCACGACATCAGAACCAAAAATTCGTAGCCATGTTCCAGCAAAGGCAGGACACTCACAGAGAAAGTGCTCAGTAGTACCCGCCTCCTCCAAGCACGACAGGCCTATTGGGTCCTCAATGATTCCAATGATGGTCATATGCTGGCCCCATGGGTTGTGTCCTGTAATGATACCGACCATCAACCGAACGTCTTTTCTTCCAAGTTTTAGTAGAAAGTTTTACAGTTTTCTGTTCGGACTTGTCACAAAACACTTTGCAGTTCTGCACTGCTCTATACCAGACCATCGCTCTTCATGTACATTGCCTACACAATTGCTGATCTATTCATGATTCCTGCGGAACTGATTAAGATTATTGGCTCTGGGCCTTGTGGGGTAACCGCTGATCCACGGTTGGCCACGTAGAGGTGCTACATTCACACAAATTGTGAGCAGTGGTACTCCACAAGGTGGGATCCTCTTCCCACTTGCATGTGTCTTATCGTACAAAATAATTTTACTGCAACTCAACGGAGGGGGAGTGAAAGAAGTCGCGTACGCAGATGACGGCTTGATCTTAACAACGGGTCTATTTACTCTTACTATTAGTGAAATGCTACAAGGAACTCTGGAAAAGCTAAGTAAACAGGTTACAAACAGTGCTCTTAAGGTTAACCCAAGCAAAATCCACTTAATGTTGTTTACAAGTAAAGGGAAAGGTATTACAGTTTGGGGGGTTGAAACGCCGCTTTCAGACAGACCGACGTATCTAGGAGCAGTGCTAGATCCAAAACTGAACTGGAGGCACAATGTACAAAAGCGAGTATAAAATGCTTATGTAGCTTATTAAAGGTGCAAAAGAGTTCTTAGCAGAAATTGGGACTGAAAGCCTAAGCTCGAACTTTGGACGTACGAGTACCTACACTGCCATAGTAGGATCGATTTTGACCTGCGGAGCATTAGTATGGTGGCCTGCATTAAATAAGCAGTACCACGTTAGACAGATAAATAGCGTACAATGAGCAGTCGGCGCAGGAATAACTGGAGTTGTGAAATCGTGTCCAGCAGAGGTACTGGATGTCTTACTGAACCTATAACCAATAGATTTGTAACTACGACTAACAGCAGCAAATACCACCCTCAGAATTAAAGAGAGTGGTTGTTGGAATGCTAGGTTGTTTGGTCATAGTACTATTCTTGATAGTCGGAAGCTAAACGGCAATCCATCTAACTACAATATCACTACCCTAGTCTTCAGACTAGAATTTAAGGTAATGATTCCCTCGTGAAAGGAATGGGAGTTCAATTTAGTAGTCAAAGAAGATACCACTGCACTTTATACCGATGGATTCAAGACGAATTGCGGCATCAGCGCGGATGTAAATTCGAAAGACCTCGAAATTCCAAGTCCTTTCGCCAGGGGAATTGAAATAACATCTTTCAAGCAGAGATGCGCGGGATAAGGAAAGCTTGCAGGTTAATCAGAAATCATTAACAAAAACTATCAGAAGCACGTATTTTTTCAGATAGTCAAGCAAACATCTTAGTCTTAAAGTCACCTACAACCAATTCAAAAATCGTCAGACAATTCAAAGAAGAAGTAAATACCTTAGCATGCACAATAGACATCACTCTCATCTGGGGAATGGGATTGCGATATACTGAGTATGGATAAAGTTCATACTCACCCTCTTCCGGATCTCTTAAGATTCATCAATGAATCCAAGAGATTTGTGGAAGAGTGACTTCAAACTAATTTATCTTACCACTTACCACTCACTTTTTTATCTTTCCTATCTCTAATCTTTCTATTGAAATCTATCCGGCTGTAGCACAATGGTCTCCTGACTGAATGCTTGGACTTGTCCAACCCCCCACAAATTTAATCTAATCTAATCTTATCTGGGTACCTGGTCATAGGAACATAGAAGGAAATAAGAAAGCTGATGAGCTGGCAAGAGGAAGACTCCTGTTTCTCTAGAGTATCCGAAGCGTCTAGAAACGGGAGATTTTCTTGCAATTCTAGAAGCAGGCTGTTGACATATGGACCAACATCGATACCTGCAAAATAGCGAAGAAAACGTGGCCCAATTTCAACAAATCCGGACCTAAAGAGTTGTTAAGAAAACCACGAGCAGGTATTTTTAACGTCAACAATAACCGGCTATTGGCCTATCGGAGACCATCCTAGGAAGATGGTGACCGTATAACGAAAGATGCAGAAGCTGCAATCAAGAGGATTCTAGGAAGATAGTCTGCAACTACTTGGGTTTTATACGACATAGAATGCAGGGGAAGTTCTCAATGAACAACTTGGTAGAAATTGCAGGACAAAAAATAGGCATACACATTGGCAAATTTATAGTCAAATCAAGATGGTTTGACTAAATAATGGCAGTGGTTCTAATGGTGGTGACCAAAATGACACCTTTTTGTGCTAATTGACCAACCAGTGCTAACCAACCAACCAAGGTCTGAGGAGTTAGGTGGCCTTTATGCGTTCTGTGACAATGGAAATGGATTGTGGTTGGGTACGCTATAAACTCAGCGTTCCACCATTGTCTCTAGAACCTCGTTATATGCCCCAGAATTCACTCGAAGTCCTTGAGTAAAGAAGCATGATGGCGTGACATGCCCTTTGTTGCTCACAACACTTACAACCATAATTCAGGGTGCAGCATTCGAAATGTAACTAACTTCAGACCTAATTGTTTACAAGCGCGCGGAAGCATTTTGCCGAGAGTAAGCCCGAAAAAAGAAAATCGGTAAAGGATTTCAAACGAAATAGTGTGATTGCTGGAAAATCACAACCAGCGATTGCTCGTGAGCTCAAACACCTTAAAGTAAATAAAGTTTTTGATTATCGCACCATTACTCGTTACAACGATACTGGTAGCATCGCGAAACGTCATGGAAGTGTTCATCAAAAGACTGCAACGTCACGTGAAAATGTTCGAAAAGTGAAGAAGCGACTTGTGCGAGATCCCCGACGAAGTGCCAATCAAATGGCGAAAGAACTGAAAATATCTGACCATTGCAGCCGTCGCATACTGAGAAATGATCTCAAAGTCAAGCCTTACAAGAACCAAAAGGCGCGTGATCTCACACTAAACCAGCAATCAGTCAGACTTGAAAGAGCGAAAGAGTTGCCCCGCTTGGCCGAAAGCGGTCAATTTCCGAACATTGCGTTTCCTGACGAGAAAATTTATCGAATTGAGCAATACGTAAACTCCCAAAATGATAGGGTTTAATTAACCGAACGAGAATTTAAGTCATCGATTGGCTACAAGGAGGCAGCACCCGCCACAGGTAATGGTTTGGGTCGCTGTAACCGCAGATGGGTGCTCTTCAATCCTTTTCATCGAGCCCGACGTGAAGATAAATACGAAATATTAACGGGAAAGTCTTCTGGAGGTTGCTTTGAAGTCATGGGCGAACAAACTTTTCGGTAGCAGACCTTCGACGTTTCAACAGGACTCGGCACCGTCTCACAAAGCTCGAGTGAACCAAGAAGGGCTAAAAAACAATGTTCCGAACTTCATAACGTCCACGCAATGGCTCCTAAATTCATCAGACGCGAATCCGATGGATTATTCTTTTTTAGCCATTTTGAAGAACAAAGGCCGAACTAAAAGATTCACCAGTCTCGAGGCGCTGAAAAAAGCGATTAATCGCAAGTGGGCCAAAATATCTGTAAGTCATATTCGGGCAATTTGCGATTCGTTTCTGGACCATCTTAAGGCCATAGTCAAGGCAAAAGGTGATCATATCGAGCAAAAGTAAATTGATTCTTAATTTTGTATTATTTTTGCACATTTTTTACGTTGAACTGAATAAAAGTAATTTTCCAAACTACATTTATGGCCTTTTTAATTGGATACACTTCGAGTGCCGGACCCTGTAGAGGCTGGAAACTTCGGGTGCATAACAAAACGGAACCTCTGCTTGATTGGGACAGAGTCATGTGCCATTCTAGTCATTTCTGAGATTGCTCTTTTGGTCTTGGTGAACATTTTTTTTGCCAAAAAAAAAACCCAAAACATCTCTCCAGGCGCTTCAGGGTGTTTAATTTTATTCAGAAGCCGTTTTGAAGGCATTTAGTTTCGGAGAATTATAGACAGATATTTGCGTCTAAATGTCATAAATCAAGTTTAAACATATGGTAAACAAACTGCTTCGACGCATTAGAGATTTTGTTTTGGCATCATTATTTACTTTTGGTGCTGTGAAAATGTCTGATTTTTTCCCGAATAATCGTCATTTGCGGGAAGTGTTGATTTTCCTCTTTCATTCGAAAAAAACGGCGGCTGAAGCGCATGGTGAGCTACAAAAAGTTTATGGAGATGCTGCTTTAATGCAAACAATGTTCTGAGATTCGTTCCGTTGCTTCAAAGACGGTGATTTTAATGTTGACGACCGTCCGCGTGAAGGAAGGCCAAAAACCTTCGAAGACGTTGAATTGGAGGCATTGCTCAATGAGGAGCCGTGTCAAATGCAAGAAGAGCTTGCTTCAGTATTAGAAGTTACTCGCCAATCCATTTCCAAGCGATTGCATGCTTTGCGAATGATTCACAAACAGGGGACTTGGGTTCCTTATGAGTTAAAAACAAGGGATGTTGAACGTCGTTTTTTCGCTTGGGAACAACTGCTCAAGCGGCAAAAACGGAAGGGGTTTCTTCATCCCATCGTAAAGGGTGATGAAAAATGGATTCATTACAGCACTCCAAAGAAAAAAAGTCATGGGGACTGCTCGGTCATGCTTCTACGTCGTCGCCTTGGCCAAATATTCACACTGCGAAGGTTAAGCTATGTATTTGGTGGGACCAAGTTGGTGTTATTTATTATGAACTGTTAAAACCAATTGAAATCTAGGGATCACTGGGGATTGGTATCGACTTCAATTAACGCGATTGAGCCGAACACTGCGCGAGAAGCGGCCGCAATACGCGGAGTGGCATGAAAAAGTAATTCTACAGCATGACAACGCTTGGCCTCACATTGCCAAATCCGTTAAAACCTAGCTGGAAACAGTGAAATGGGAAATTCTACCCCACCCGCCATATTCTCCAGATATTGTGTCGTCCGGTTATCACCTGTTCCGATCGATGGGACATGGTCTAGCAGTTCTATTCATATGAAGACATCAAAAAATGGCTTGATCCGTGGATAGCCTCGAAAGATGAACAGCTTTACCGCGGCGGTATACGAGATCTACCAGAAAGATGGGAAAAAGTAGTAGCCAGCGATTGGCAATACTTTCAATGATTCACTTGTAACCATTTTTTCCTCAAAACAGCAGCGAGAACTTATGGTGCAATTCTGTTTTTGAATAATTTTTGTATTAAATAAAATTTAAAATGATTTTGAGTGATGAAAATCTTTATTTTGACCTTTACGCACTCCATTGCTTGTCTGTTTGGAAACGATTGATGTACGACGCCTTTTCCGGAAGTTATAGATTTTCCGATAGGATGATTAATTTTTGTATAATAAAAAGTGTGTGAATTTTTGTGTGCCCGTATTCCAGTGTTCGGTACTGTAAGTATGACCATCAAATTTTATACTTCACTAACATAACCGATTACTCTTATTTTAACTTTAAATTAATTTTGCTACAAAATATTAAAGCACACTTTTACTCATTTCACCTTTTCAGCACTAAAGAATTTTAAAATCACTGCTTTTAATTCTGTATTTTTATTCCATACTTAAGCTCGGCTGCGCTAAACGTTTATTGAATGATTTTACAACATACAATTCCCGGTCAAATAATTCATCCTCTGCCAGGCCTTTCAAATGCAGGAATGCGTGAAAAATCGCAGCCTTGACATATTTGAAATATTTCCACAATAATAACTTTTGTAAATTTTAAATATAATATGACAAATGCACTACAATAAATTTACAATAATTATTTGAGCGGAAAAAAGATTTTTATGCCCACAAATAATTAAATAGCAAAAAAATCAAATATAATAAATCTGTACATACTTACACATGTCAACACATGCTCGTACATGCAATCAAACTATTTTGCGATTACATAATAAAAAGTTGCTCATACTTCCTGTTGAGCCGCGACGCGGGGCACAGTTGATTGGCTGCCTGTAGCTGATTGCACTTCGCGCGCACGTCACTTATCAGGGTATTAGTTGGCGGAAAAGGCTTCAGCGTTAGAGATTACCTGCAGCAGTCATATGCCACTTAGTTCGCCAAATAGCAAAATAGTAATCATTTTTTTTGGAAATTTAGAGTGCAATTTTCATGAAAGAATTACTGCCAAACTTTAATTTATAATTTGATTATTTGTAAAACTATTGTGATTACTTTGATTAATGGATGGAGTAAGAATTCCTTAAATCAGTTGAGCGTCAATCAGCGTGACCAAATATAGATGAAAAAGAGAACTTTCCAAAGGAACTTCAGCACCCCTACAATCGTAAAAAGTCGGAGAAGGTCTACAAAAAAATTTGAGCTAATTATGGACCCTATGGCAAAGTGACGCTTCTATTAATTCTGTTTTTTTATTGTTATTGTATAATATGGACGTCGCAGATGAGGAAGGTGCTGCTGGAAATGATAAAAAATCATGGTAATCTTCGAGGTGGTCCACATGTCACATATGAGTACTTATTCTGTTGATCAGTAACTAAAGCTTAGCAGCAGCAAAAGTTATCTTAATCGAGTAATTATAGCTACTATGCCTTAACTCATTCAAAAAACACGCGGAACTTTTTGCTTCACCTAATGCATAAACATGAACGTTTTTTTGTAGTTTATAGGCTACTATAAATTCATCCAATGCGACTGTCTTAGAATGACTGGGCTGTACCAAGCGCGTACAAACAGGTCCAAGCGGATTATTGTGCATCTACATTCGCCCATGTGATAATTGAGCTGCCTGTAAGATATAGAAATATGGACCATGCAACCAGTTCAGGAATGGCTTCGAGTTGAATGAAAATGTTGGAAAAGGAGTCTTCGGCGGGTAGCTCAAATTAAGCTAAGCTTAAGCATATGTCTTTGTGTTTCCCAAGCGGAGATATATATTAGGTGCGCAACTAAGTTCTCGCTGTTTGTCAGTAGATACCTCCAGCACTAAACTAAGCTTAGACATATGGTACGCAAACTGCTTCGACATATTAGTGATTTCGTTTTGGTATCATATACGCGTACTTTTGGTTTTGTGAAAATGTGCCGAATAATCCTCATTTGCGGGAAGTGTTAATTTTCCTCTTTCATTCGAAAGCTGAAGCATATCGAGAGCTACAAGAAGTTTATGGAGATGCTGCTTTAAGTGAAACAACGCGCCGAGATTGGTTCTGTCGCTTCAATGACAGTGATTTTAATGTTGGTTGGGTTCGTTATGAGTTAAAACCAAGAGATGCTGAACGTCGTTTTTTCGCCTGTGAACAACTGCTCCAGCGGCAAAAGAGGAAGGGGTTTCTTCATTGCATCATGACGGGTGATGAAAGATGGATTTATTACAGCAATCCAAAGGAAAGAAAGTCATGGAGACTGTCGGGTCATGCTTCTACTTCGTCGCCTCGGCCGATTATGAACTGTTAAAACCAAGCGAAACCATCACTGGGGACCGGTATCGACTTCAATTGATGCGATTGAGCCGAGCACTGCGCCAGAAGCGGCCGCAAAACGCGGAGAGAAAGTGATCCTACAGCATGACAACTCTCGGCTTCACGTTGCCAAACCCATTAAAAACTACCTGGAAACACTGAAATGGGAAATCCTACCCCACCCGCCATATTCTGCAAATATTTCGCCGTCCGATTGTCGCCGTCCGATTATCACCTGTCGATGGCACATGGTTCAGCTGACCAGCAGCTTCATTCATATGAAGACATCAAAAAATGGCTTGATCGGTGGATAGCCTCAAAAGATTAAGAGTTTTACCGAGACGGTATTCGAGATCTTCCAGAAAGATGGGAAAAGTAGTAGCCAGCGATTGGCAATAATTTCAATGATTCGCGTGTAACCGGTTTGGGTGTTTGGCTAAGCTCGTCTCCCTATTTGTGGAAATGGAGGGACCTACAGTTATAAGCGATTCCGGACGGCAGACATTTTTCAGTGACGGGCTTTTTCAAGGGAAAAATACACTAGGATGTTTGCCATTGCCTGCCGAGGGCCGAACGCTATTAGAAAAAACTTGTTATTTATTTTGTTGTTTCACGGGGATTGTAAGATATGGTAGTCACGCACCAAGCCATTCGGCTACGGCGGCCGCCGGCCAACGCTTTTAAAATAGGCAGTCATTAATTTAAGTCCTCCTATATGCTCAGATATCTGGGAGTAATAACAGACGACCGACTCGGTTCCGGACGTCATGCAGAATATGTAACCCAAAAGCGTTAAAAAGGTATGGCGCACTCTCCCGAATATTTCTAAATATTGGTCGCCCGAGAAGTAGAAAATGAGAGTTGGTAACAAATGCCATCACTTCGTAGCTGCAGTACGCAGCATCAGTATAGTAAGAAGAGTCGAAGAAAGGAAATTCTACAGAAGTGGGCAAAGGCGGACGGTCCCGGCTAAAGCGGTGCTAATGTAACAAATTGTGGAAAGAGTCAAGTGCATGCAACTTTCGGCGGACTGCACGTGAACCATAACAGACGTTGAGCCTATTGCCCAAACCGCCTTCCAACGATATACTTAGCAGGAGTACCGGAGGATTGGCACTTGAACGGTAGGAGGTTTAGTTCAGATTCAGAGACCATAAAAAAGATAAATCTTTATATATAAAAATGAATGTTTGGCTGTATGTCATCTATGAACTCAAAAACTACTGGACCGATTATTAAACAAATTGGTATGTATATGTACTTTTCCACGGAGAAGGTTTGTAGAATATACTCATTGCTGCCACTCGCCACCAGGTGGCGCTGCAGACTAACGCAAAGGAATATGACATGTTCATAGATGTAGCATAGATGTAGCATAGATTTTGATTGAAGACATATGTTTGGCAATCGCTAACAAGGCACTGGTGCAACTGGGAATACCTGCTTCAAACCGACCTGCAAACAACCTTTTCGATCGTGATTTACAACGAGAAACACACTATGATTCTGACGAACTGGGGACATCCCTTAGAACAAATCTTCCGCAGTCGATTCCAGAACAACGCATTGCGTTTGACAGAATTACGCGTGCACTCACAGAACAAAGCGGTTTACTGTTTTTCATAGATGCGTCCAGTGGTACAGGCAAGACTTCCCTTCTTTCACTAATTTTGGCAACCATACGATCACAAAATAATATTGCACTGGCTATTGCATCATCTGGAGTTGCGGCAACTCTTTTGGATTTACAAAACACTGAGGCACCAACATGCAGCATCAGCAAAAACTCTGGAATGGGAAGAGTACTCCAAAAGTGTCAAATTATCATATGGGAGGAATGTAAAATGTCTCACAAGAAATAATTGGAAGCGCTTGATCGTACACTGCGAGATTTGAGAGGAAACAGACGGATTTTCGGTGGCGCACTCATTTTATTGTCTGGTGATTTTCGACAAACACTGCCCATTATACCACGTCCAACACCCGCTGATGAACTTAATGCATTCTTAAATTATCAGTTCTATGGCGTCATTTACAGAAATTGACTTTGAAAACTAACGTGCGCACACAACTACAACGGGATGCATCGACTGAAAATTTTGCAAAACAATTATTGGATATTGGAAATGAGCGAATGGAAATTGCGAATCTACACAATGTATCACCCTGCCAGAAACTTTTGTAAGATCGCAGAAAGCGTCTATGAATTGGTGAAAAAAGTTTTCCCAAACATTACCCAAACCACCAAAACCATTAGTGGCTCAGTACGCGTGCTATATTAGCAGCCAAAAGCATCGATGTCAATACCATCAACTTCACCAATCAGCATGGAATACCCAGTGGAAGGACAACATAAAAGTCCATCGATGCTGTGGAGAATCAAGACGAGGTTGTCAACTATGAAACTGAATTCTTGAATTCGTTTGATTTGCCAGGCATGCCGCCGCACGTTCTTACATTGAAAACTGGCCTACCCATCTTTCTTCTTCGAAATATAAATCCACCACGACTTTGCAACGGAACCAGACTCTCAGTCAAGAAAATTATAAACAACGTTATTTGAACTTTCTTCTGACCACTCGCCGATATTACTTGAATATGTAAGTTATATAAAATCTATAGATACATCTTTTCGCATACTTATGTAATGACAGAACCAACTGGGAAAAATTCCGCCACCATATTGACGATCAACTTATACCAAATGTGATATTAAAAACGCAGCTTGACATTGAACGTGCCATTATCCATTTCAACGACGTAGTACTAGAAGCAGGGATCAGATCGGCACCAAAGCAAGCAAATATAACAAATTCAGCAGCAACTGACATTTCTATGAAGAAGCAAATTATTGAAAAACGAAAGTTAAGAAAAAGATGGGAAGAACTAGATCACCTGACGACAAGAGAAAACTAAACTTAAAAGTTCTTAAGGATACCTTAAACAAAAGAAATAACAAAGAAATCGAAAACTATTTGAAGAACCTTCGGAGTCAGTCAAGATACAAACTACTCTCTTTGGAAATGTACTAAAACATTAAAAACCCAAATAAAACATCAACCACCACTAAAGAAAGATGACAATTCATGGGCCGTTACAAAAGAGGAAAAAGCGAAAACTTTAGCAAAATACTTTGAAAAGGTTCCATCAAATGACGAAGAAAAAAAATTGACAACCAAAACAACTACCATTATTACTTTACAAAAATAAAAAGGATGAATACACACGAAATAATAGCTTGCATCAAAAATGGAATAACACATAAAAAAACACCCGGACATGACTTGATAACAGGAAAAGCATTAGTGGAGCTACCAACCAAGGCATATCTATTTTTGCGAAACGTTTTTAATGCAATAAGCTTACTACCGACAGTATCTAAAATCGCTGAAAAATTACTGCATGATCGAATAAGCCAATTTCTGGAAAAAATCGTATAATACCGGATCATCAATTTGGAATTAGAAAAAAAACATTCGACTATCCAATACCAGCATAGAATTACAAATAAAATCCAATCAGACCTTGAAAACAATCCATACTGTGCCGCATATTTTTGGACGTAGCTAAAGCGTTTGACAAAGTGTGGCACAAAGGCTTACTCCACAAAATAAAAATAATGATTCCTTTTGACTACTATCTTATCATAAAAAGCTACCTAAAAGTTTCTATATTAAATATGACAATCAATGTTCAGATATTCATCAAATAACTGCTGGAGTTCCACAAGGAAGCGTTCTTGGACCTCTACTATATGTTTTATTTACCGCAGACATACCACCTCCTGACGAAACTAATCCATCAATTGCTACGTTCGCAGACGATACAATACTACTGGCATCGGACAAAAGCTTAACTATCGCTACTGAAAAACTGCAGCGATACACAAACGCAGTTAAGGAATGGTTCGATAATTGGTGCCTAAAAATAAATGAAGACAAAACCGTACAAGTTATATTTCCTACCAAAACAAAATTTACTGCAGTTTCAATTAAAATAAATGGCAAAGCAATTACTATTAAACCAACTACTAAATACCTTGGAATACATTTGGATTCGAAACTAAATTGGAATCACCACATAAAGCAAAATATCAAACAAATAAAAGAAAAACTTCGACAACTTCATGGGTTAGTCAGCACAAAATCCAGACTTACGATACAGAACAAGCTATTATTGTACAAAGCCATGATTAAACCAATCTGGCTATATGGACTACAGGTGTGGGGAACGGCTAAAAAGTCTCATATAGTAAAAATTCAACGACAACAATCGAAGATTCTTCGAATTTTTACCATGTCTGACAGGTACACGAAAAATGATGACATCCACAGGACTTTTAATATAGCAACAGTAGACGAAGAGACCAGAAAAAATAGCAAGAAGCCACTTTGAAAAAATACAGGAGCACAATAATGCAGAAATCAACAAACTTCTGGAAAGGGGAAAAAACACTGAAAGACGCTTAAAGAGAACTCGACCAAGCGACTTAATGAATGCTAGAAAATAATAAATGTGCAAAGGGGTTAAATTGCTGTTATATTGTTGTACAATTGTATTGTAATTATGTAGAGTAAAACTTGTATTGAATATTATTTAATTTTATACTATTTCGTTCATTTTAATTTTTATCGCTTTGGCACTGGTCATTAAGCGATGTATGTAAATCCTGGCCAAATTGTTAAACAAAGTACTTAATGTCAATGGACAGATGTATGAAATAAAGGGGGGGGGGGGGGGGGGGGAAATGTTATCGAGGCAACAATTTTGACTGGAAAATTCAAAGATGAAGACGTATTGTTGCCACGCACCCCAATGACCCCAAAAGATATGCCATTCGAATTCAAAAGTTTACAGTTCCCGGTGCGACTCGCTTTCGCAATGACTATTAACGAAGCACAAGGACAATCGTTACAAATGTGTGGATTAAATTTGGAGAAACCCTGCTTCTCACATGGACAGTTCTATGTGGCTTGCTCACGTGTCGGAAAACCTTCTGATTTATTCGTCTACGCACCAGATGGAAACACAAGAAATATTCTGTATCCCACAGCACTTCAATAAACAACGAATTGAAACTAAACTTTGTAATGTCACAATGTTTTCGAAATAAACTAAATCAATAAAATGGTTTAGAATGAATTGAATATTTGTGTACTGATTTTTCTTTAAAGCTATTTTTCTTAAATTTATTTTAGTTGTTGGCGTAGCAACGCGCGCCGGGTACAGCTAGTATAAAATAAAAAAAAACTGTTGCTATAAACTTTATTACAATGCATCTCTTTTAAAGGAGAAATAAATATTTGTTATTTTTAACTGGAAATAAGGCCACCACTAATACTCGTACATACGAGCAAATTTAATGTTTTAGGTAATTCATTGCACAATTAAGAACCCAAACGCTTTGATCCTTGCTGCTGTCGTTGTAAAATTTTAAATTCTCGACAAATAAGTACGGAAACAATTCTACCAGCTTTTCCAAGCATTACGCCAAAATAAAATATTTGTGAATTTGAAAGCAAATGAGGCCACAAATTACCAACGCTTCAGCGCCTTCGCAGTGTTTAAGTACCAAATGAGTACAAGGATTGTTTGCTGCTATGGAAATGTGTGTGTAGCGCCGCACTTGTTGCCAAAGAAATTTCCGCCAATTCATTTCAGTCACTGAAAGGTGTGTCTTAAAAGCAGGAAGCGAGAGGGAAAAAACAAAAGCAATGCAGTGACAATAAATATTCAAAATTACACCTGATGAGTGTGAACGATAAAAGTCGATGGCAATATGAAAGATAAGGGTCGCAATTTATACTATGTACAAATTTGTAGGTATGTATGTATATTAGGACGAGGCGGTTTTGTAACAACCTGTTATTATGGATGAAAAATTATTCTACAACATAAGTCTAGCGGCCGGCTAATCACCTACCCCGTCAGAAAGCAAATAGATTAACGAAACCAACGCAAGACTGAGTTTTGTAGAGGCCCCTATGCTCCCGAGTGGAGTGAACAAGGAAATAAAACATAAGTCCAAAATGCATTTCGGTGTTAAAAAAATATACTTTTATGGAACGTGATTGGCTTAAATAGAACTTTAAAGCCACCCTATAAGATACAAAATTTAGGACGGTAAAATTTTACGCTGAATTTTAATATGAAGCCAGGGTATAAAAAATTAAAACAATTATTGAGATTTGGAAAAAATTACTTTCACTTAAATCAGAGGAATATCGAGTACTAATGAGAAGCTGAAGTTGATTCCATAAAAGGATACTAAAAAAATTACAAAAAAAATTTGAAAAAAATTGCACTCACTTAAATGCAGACGTTTGCGAATCAATCTTAAATCATAAATTTGTAAGGCAAATTTTTGGATGTATTTTTTTTTAAGTGTCTATAAATTCTACTTTTATTATACAACGTAGATTAGCAGAGCTTTGTAGTCGTTTTCATTGGGAGCGAATTTTTATGGAGAGCGTCCCCAAAACACATATAATACTTGAGCGAAACCCGGAAGCTGTAAGCTACTTGGGCCGTATACTTGGGCCCACTTGCGTGAACTTCTACATATGAAAGCAACTTCTGTGGATGAGAGGTTCTTTGAAGCCTTCGAGAGAAAGATTCTGCGGAAAATTTTTGAACCTTTGCACGTTGTCGACGGCGACTATCGTAGGCGATGGAACAATGAGTTGTATGAGCTTCACGATTCACGACGACATACCGTAGATCAGAAAGTACCGGGAATATTCAAATAAAAAAAAAAACAGAATTAAATTTCAGGCAATGTTATTTTATCTCTTTCAAAATATAACCCGTCTGAAGCAACACATATATGCCAACGTTTAACCCAATCCTCCATGCACCCCTGGTAGGCCAACGAAGGTATGGTCTTCAGCTCTTTCATAGCATTCTCTTTGATCTCCTCTATCGACTAAAATCTCTTTCCACGAAGTGGTAACTTAAAATTGGGAATCGAAAAGAAGTCGCATGGGGCCATATCAGGTGAATGCGGTGCTTGCACGATGGTATTTACTTGGTGTTTGGTCACGGATTATGGTCACGGTAAAATCCTGGCTGGCACTTTGGGGCTTTCCGGAGTGGTGGACTATGCACTCCCGCCTATACTTGCCGTTACATCGTTTACGACCCTCCTACCTTCAAGGGAAGAGTGGGAATGGGAGACGATGTGAGACAGAGCGAGTCCATCCATGTATACACAAATGCCTCAAAGCTCGAGGGCAGGGTGGGCGGGGGTGTATACTCCGAACATCTTGGGATTTCCTTCAGTTTTCGGCTCCCCGACTACTGTAGCGTCTTTCAGGCGAACTGATGGCAATAATAAAAGCCGCGAAACTGGTACAGTGTGATGTGATATTCGGAAATGATATCTACATTTTACACATTTTTCGCCAAGCGGCGTTAAAATCCCTCACAAAACAGTCGACAACCTCCAAGGTAGCCATGAAATACCGCACATCTCTTAAGTAGATGCCTGAGTCATTTCCCCTAAAAGTAACATGGGCTCCTGACCATTGCGCCATTGAGGGTAACTGTAGAGCCGATGAACTAGCAAGACTCGGCACTAAATTTACTGATGAGTACGTAGACAATGGCATAGGGATACCCTTATAAACATGTAGGCTACTCATCCCTGAAGAAATCGTAAAGAAAGCAAACGAAAGATGGTGCAATGAAGCCACCTGCAAAATCTCTGATAAGCCAAAATAAACAATCTCACCCCTACTGTGCCACTGTCCTGCTCTATCCAGACTCAGGTTTACTATTCTGGGTGAACAATTTTTTGATGAGTTGGAAGATCTCAGTTCTACAGAAATCAGAGGTATTTTAAAATTTTTGAAAAGCACACACTGGTTTTAGGCAAGCTCCCCACGCGATATCACAATGGGTTATGAGCCTGAGTGTGTCCCATAGGACAACCGCTTCAACCTAACCTAACCTAACCTTGGTAAAATAATCCAGCACAATTTGGGTTCGGCTCGATGGCGCGTTCATTCATGCAAAATCCAAGAATCGTTGGCCCAGATTTCCGGTCGTTTGCGATACGGATAAGTAATTTTCTCTATTGACTGTCTGGTCCGATGGAAGGTACTCATGGTGCACTACGCCTTGGCAATCGAAGAAAACAGTCAACATCACCTTCACTTTACTTTTTGATCATAGGGTATAGTAAATGTTATGTAGGCCAAAAAGCTCACACCAGGAATGGAAAGGTCAACAGGGAAACAAATTTACGAAAAACCGTAGTGCAGCCTTAGAATGTTAGCCAAAGGTTGCGTAGACCGCCATGATGTGAACGTGGGTCATGAAACAGTCCGAAGAATTATCTTAAAATACAAATTTTCAACAAGAAGTGCTAGAAAAGGTCATTACTATCGCAACCCAATTTTGACAAACAACTTTATTTTGCTCTAACTGACGTTCGTAACTCAGTGCAGTATTGGGATACTATTTTTTGTGTTTGTGATGAGACCCAACTAATGCTTGGAGAAAGGCACTAACAGCACTACAAAACAAAAACATTATTTCCACAGTGAAATATAGGAAGCTAAGTGTAATAGTGTGGGGTTGTATATATTTGTAGCAAAGATGTTGGTGAATAAATTAAAATGATCGAAGACAACTCGACAAAATAAATCTATTTGGACATTTTACAGAACAGTCCGAAACGAAGTGTGCAAAAATTTGTACTCATTGATCCAGAAAATCGATATAAATTCATTGCAATTCGTTTGAAGCGTAAAGACACTTTTTTATCTGACTACATTCGTCCCGAAAAAACGGCACTTACAGGAAGCCATGCTTCATTATTACCTTTTGAATAAAAGTGAGCTGAAACGTGTCGTACATTAACCAATATTTACGGTAATTATCCATCAAATACAACTTGTAAAGAGTGGTTTCGACACTTCCAAAGTGGCAATTTCGACGTGAGTGATAAAAATCGCGAAGGGGCACCGAAGAAATTCAAAGACAATCAAATATAACAATTATTGGCTGAAGACACATGTCCAACCCTTGATGATATGTGATGATGAAGAGTTGGTTGCTGACAGATCAACCGTCGCTAAACGTTTGCACGCGATGGCAATGGTCCAGAAAACAGGTAACTGGGTGCCACATCAAGTGAAGGAGAAGGATAACGAGAGACGTTTGGTGACGTATGAGATGCTTCTTGAACGGCAGAAAAGAAAAGGTTTCCTGCATTGCATCGATACTGGCGATGAAAAATGGATCTATTATGTTAACCCTAAGCGTCGAAAATGTTGCCGCCTGCCAGGTGAACCAGGTCTATCGAAAGTGAAAAAAATATTCATGCTTCTGGTGTAATCAAAAGGATGCCATTTATTATGAACTCCTTAAGGGGTTACATGGGTTTCGTCGGGTAAAAAAAGTGCTATTTTCAATATTTTTTTTATGTAAAAAATTATTTATTTAATTCAAACTTTTTTCTGTCTTATAGATACATATTTAAAGAATAATTTCTGAAACTTTCAAAAAAAAAAATTAAAACTCGTCCATTGTGACGTCATTTCCGGTGACCCCTCGGAAAAAAGGTGCATCCGCGTTGTCAGCATAACTACTGACAGGATCACCAAAAATGAAAAAACAAAAATAAGTGTTTTAGTTAAGACCATAAACTCGTTCTTGAACGAAGGAAAGAAAAAAAAGTAAAGATTGGAATTTTGGCAGGCATTTTTCCAAAAAAATGAAAATTTCGGTCAAATTTGCTTGACATTTTGTGTTTATTTTTTAAATAGTTGTAATTGAAAAAAAAAATGCTTCTTTCAAGCACGAGTAAATTATATCTTGAACACCTGTGTATAGTAAAATATCATCAAGATCGGTTGAGTATTTTTCGAGAACATTTGACAACCGACTTTGAAAACACGGTTCCGAGAAAAACGCGTTTAAAGTTTTGAGTAACAATAAAAGTGGCTTCGAGCGCTCACATTCCAAAGGCTGTATCTCCGAAACTATTATTCGGATCGACTTCAAAATTTAGCATAATATTTTTTTTAACCCATGAAACCCATGTAACCCCTTAAGCTACCTGAAATTATCCCTGGCGATCGTTACCGACTACAGCTAGTGCCTTTGAATCGAGCTCTCAAAGAAAAGCGGCCGGAATAGGACGATAGACATGACAAAGTGCTGCAAACTGATTTTGCTGCATGACAACGCCAGCCCACACGTTGCTAAATCGGTCCAGAAATATTTAGAGGAACTGAATACGGAAATATTGCCCCACCCGCCGTATTCCCCAGACATTGCACCTTCGGATTACTATCTGTTCGAACGAAAATAAATTCTGTAACGAAATAAATTCTTAAATGCACTATAGGAAAATAATTTTAATATTTATTCACCTAATACACATACATTTTTTGGAAACGTATCTATAGTGTGTACGAGTATTCTACAGACACACACAATATGGTACGGTACATCAAAGAGGAATTGGAAAAATATTCCACAAGAGTATGACCTAAGAAAACTGATTCCATGAACGCCCAGAACGTGGCGTACGGTACACTAGATAGGAATAGTCTACTGGGGCGGCAGCCCTTGGTTGAGAACAACCCGAGTCATTCTGGTAACGTAGAACCGGCTGCCATGGGAATGATCAACGCCCAGAAGTTTACAATCGGTAATATGTACATAGATGCGGCAGGCAGTCACACCAAATATTAACATAAAAATAGTCACGCATATTTATTTGATTTGTTTATTTTGTTGAAATTTGAAAATAATTTTGAGACAGTTACGAATATAACAGTTTTTTTTTTTATCAATTAATTTTATCTTATCAATTAGTGTGCCTTGAAAACTCTGTATCTGTAATCAAAAGCCTCAAATTTTGGAACCTCAGAATACATTTGAGACTTATTTCGTAATTTTTTATTCGTAATCACAATAAACTTACGACTTAAACAACTTACTTAAAAGCTAACGAAACTTCGACGACGCGGTATCGAAAAATTGCCTTACACATCGCTCCGGCCTAATTACTATATATTTTATGAATAGGCACATGAAAGCAAATTAAGTCGTTCAAAAATACAGATGAATACATACATATCGTTCAATTCCTGTAGAAGTGTCAAAATCCACAATAATTATTTTTAGATAAATATGCATAAATGGTCACCAGCTCTTCGTTTATGATGTGAAAAAATTCATGGCGATATCTATTAGCGGCATCTTATTAGGGGAAAGTGTATCTTCACTTTGACTTAGGGAGGCATGGTAAATTGAGATAGTAACTTTGAAAACGCCCTCCTCGACATTTTGGCTGTTTTTATTTATGATGATATATATGAACATACGCGCACTCAAAAAAAACAGAAAGTCAATCGTTATGTTGTGCATATGAATGTTGTTTGTAAATACATAAAAATATACATATATACCTATTTGCATTCATATTTTTAATGGTAATTGTTGATCCCGATATTTCGTGATTTTTTTAATCGTCTCAAGGCAAGATTTTTGTAAATTCAGTGCAAATTTTTATATACATTTTTTTTTTTATAAAAACTAGTTCAACACACCATTTTACACATTAAACGCGCTTTGCTGAAAACTAAGTACTCATGGGTTTGAATATGGCTATGCCGATTCAATATGGCTACGCCGATTTAAAGAAAATACCTCCCTTTAATGCAGAAATCCTAACCCCGATATAAAGGGTGGTTACATTTCAAGGGCCGATGTTGAATGTAAACCACACCTAAACGTCAAGCTTTTTCTTCATTTCATTTAATACTTTTCAATTTCAGACTAACTCAGTTAGAACCATGGTGCAAGAAGAAACCAACCAAAGGTGCAAGAAGAAAAATGTTTGGATTTCACCGACACATATACAATTACATTTTTATACATTGCATTTGCACATTCCAGGCTTGAATACGTTCTTTGTCTAGTGCAAAAATTTTGGGTGGGATATTTCCTGGATGGATTGTTTACTCTTTTTGTTTCCTTGTTCACTCCTCTCAGGAATATAGGGCCTCTACAAGACTCTTTCATCGTACACGTTTCCGTGCTTTTGCACCGTCATCAACCTTCTCCAAGTGTGTTTGGTCGACCGCGACCCCTGCTCCCTTGCGGGTTCCAGTCCAGTGCCATTCTCGTGATGCTATCTGCTGGTTTTCTCAATGTGTGACCTATCTATCGGCACTTTCTGCATTTGATTTACCATTAAATGGGTTCCTCGTTTATTAATCTCCACATTGCCTCGTTACTGATTGTGTTTGGCCAGAATATTCCGCTGATGATGCGGAAGCATTTGCTGATGAAGGATTGTAGACTCTGTGTGATGGTGTAAGAGACCAGCCATGTTTCGCTTCCCCACAACAATGCGGACTTTACGTATGAGCCGAATATACGTAGTTTAGGCGCCTGAAGATTTGCGAACTCCCCCATACTGTATGCCCGAATGCCACCCAGCTTTGTCTACCTTGCAGTTGACATCTTCATCTTTTTCACCATCTGCCGTGATGATACAGCCGAGGTAGCAGAAGATTTCGACGAGTTTCACCGGGCATCCGTCAACCAATATCTATCTACCTTACGTTGTTGTGGTTAACTCTCATGGCCTTGGTCTTGGCGATGTTGACCTCCAGTCCGACAGTGCGTGCCAGTGCAACTAGTTTGTCCGCCTTCGCTTGCATGTCAGAGAGTTTGTGAGAGAGGAGGCAGATGTCATCGGCTAAGTCCAGGTCCTAAAGATGTCTGTTGAAACTTCGTACGATGTATTTTTTGTACATGACGTTATCAAGGACGATGGCGAAGAGAAGGGGCGACAGGGGATAACCTTGCCTTACTCCAGCGTTGGTAGTGAATGGATAGCTGATATCGTTTTTGTGAAGTACTGCCAGTTCAGAGTTCTCGTAGAGGGCTTTGATGCGGCGTATTATCTTGGCAGGAACTCCCTTTCTACTCAGTGTCAGTCATACTGCGTCTCGTTTGTTTACTCTAATTACTATTAATTTTAAACAGTATTCTACTATTCCTTCAGCGGGATAGGGAGTTTAAAATTTGCAAAGAGGAGACCAAAACCCAAACAAGCGCCACCAGTGCCATATGGAAGCTCAACTGGTACGAGCTCTCAGTGAAGGCTTAAATGCAGTGCGACGGGGTAGAAGAGTCCTCGGGGTTCGATCCGAACTGTTCTTTGGACGGTCCTTCGGGGAGTTTCGTTATGGCTGTGGTTCAATACCTAAATGCGGGTAGAGTCGTTCTGGTTCAGTATGGGTTGTCATTGCAATCTGGTGCCGGAACCCAAGTCTTAGATTGGACTCGTGCCCTACCAAGGTGGTTCGTGTTTTCACTACCAATAGGCACCATAAATCGTGTGACTGATGATCAACATATTTCATCCGCTGTGCTTTTTAGTACTGTCGGGTGAGGCCGTCGCCGGCAGGTGTCCAGGTGAAACATATCAGATGTTACATCAACTTTCTTCCAATGAGTTTTATTCTATTGTACAGTTTTCTTTAAATTTATCTTAAAATATATTAATAAATTATTCGTCACTCGTATCAACTAATACCGGGATTTTCGGTACTTTTCGGCACACTGAGGTAAGCAACCTCAATATATACAAATGTGCGTTACTAATATGGAAATGTGCATAAATCATATAACCACGCCATCTACACATGCATACGTACATTCGTGCGAATGTATGCGCACAAAACAGTTATGTATGCTAAATTCGCATGATGACAATATAATAAATCGATTTGCATTGCTAACGAATGCATGCATTTTGGGTTGAAAAAAGGTGCCTCCCAGCCTTCTTCAACAAAAAGAAAACATGATAGGAAAAAATTATGTGTTTGCGTAGTCCATACATACTCATTCATATTCTGGCCTTGTGGTGTTCAGCTGGCGGCGTTGGATGCGTTGAAAAGGTTAACAAGATCAACAGACAGATGATAAATGAAATTCGTACGCGAATATGTCGGCGCTGTTTGCTCTTCTACAAAAAAGTTTCTTCAAGCTTCGTTTACTTTTTGTTGTTCACATACGAATATATGTATGTGCATATGTATTCATGCATATGAAAAGCATATAAACAAATTTATATATTTTTAAAATTCAATTCAGTCTTTTGATTTAAATTTAAAGGTAAAAGTATTGACTGAAAATTGCTGCTGATTTAATAAAATATTTACGTACGGATTACTTATGTTGATATATACATAAAAAATATACATATATAAGTAAGTACACGTGTATGCTGATTTATTGAAAACGTTTTATATTTGAAAATCGTGAGGATAGTTACAGAAGCTTGGGAGAGTTTTAAAGGGTGATTTCTTAGCTATTATCTTTTTAAACAGTTGGTTTAAATAGCTGACGCACGTTTCGTGTTTTGTTTCACTGTCAAACATCTTCAGTTTGGTCTATAATTTAACCACGAATCGTCTTACAAACAACCAACGCTTGCAAATCATTGAATTTTATTATAAAAATGCGTCTTCTGTTAAGAAAGTTTATCGCGCGCTTCTTCCATTTTATGGTCAGTGTAATCGACCCACTGAAGCGGCTATTCCAGCTATTGTGACTAAATTTAAAACCAAATTTACATTATTGGACACCAAACCACCAACACGCTTACGTAGAGTGCGACCTGAAGAAAATATCGTAGCTGTATCGGCCAGTGTTAATGATGACCATCAATTCGTCCATATCGATTCGTCGCCGTTCGCAGCAATTGGGCCTCCGTTACTCAACAACGTGGAAAATTTTGCGAAAGGATTTAGGTGTGAAGACTTTCAAAATACAGGTGGTGCAAGAATTGAAGCCGAACGACCTACCGCAACGCAGAATTTTTGGTGAATGGGCTCTGGGAAAGTTGGCCGAAGATTCACTTTTTTATCGAAAAATTGTGTTCAGCGAGGAAGCTCATTTTTGGATCAATGAGTATGTAAATAAGCAGAATTGTCGATTTTGGAGTGAAGATCAGCCAGAAGAATTGCAAGAGCTACCAATGTATCCAGAAAAGGTCACAGTTTGGTGCGGTTTATGGGCTGGAGGTATCATTGGGCCGTACTTCTTCAAAGATGTTGCGAATCGCAACGTAACTGTGAATGGTGAGCGCTACCGTGAAATGAACATGTGGTTTCAGCAAGACGGTGCCACATGCCACACAGCACGAGTAACAATGAACTGGTTGAGAGGCGAGTTCGGTGAACATTTTATTTCACGTTCGGGACCTGTCAATTGGTCACCCAGATCGTGCTATATAACGCCTTTAGATTATTTTTTGTGGGGCTATGTTAAAGCTCATGTCTATTCAGACAAGCCTGCTTCAATTAACGTATTGTAAGACAACATTAAAGTATTTATGTGTGAGATACCGGCCGAAACATTGGAAAGAGTACGCCAAAATTGGGCTACCCGGATGGATCATTTGAAGCGCAGTCGCGGTCAACATTTGCATAAAATAATCTTCAAACATTAAATTATGTGGACAGTCCACACTATCGATTTAAATAAAAATTTTATGCATTTTTCTGAATTTTACGTGTGTTTTTTTTGAAAAAGATTGCTATAGCTCTTAAAAAATCACCCTTTAGAAGTAAACTAGGCGGTTTAAGTACTTTTTGAAAGAGCCCTTTTCCGCCAGAGACTTAATAATTTGAAAGTTCATCCTTCAAGTTTTCTTTTATATGACTTTTTAAAGCGCTCCGAGATGTAAATTCTTCCTCTGGGCCAGCTATTATCGCTAGGCGTCTGCCATAACCGAATCACTTGGTGCGTGACTACCATTCGCTAGAGCACGGTTTCAGAACCCACTGTGTGCATGAACCGTTAAATGAAAGAAACAGTTTTTTCTAATAGAGACCACCCCTCGGCAGGAAATGGCAGACCTCCAAGTATTTTTCATGACAGAGGATTGCACGCGGAGGATACCTTCGACCTCGTTTTTATGAATCCTGCCAAAGATAGCTAAAGACCTCTGGTAGAACTTATTCCTCGAACACTTGTTTCCAGGCTTTAGCCCTACGGCTATGGCGGATGTTGTAGCCACAGCTTTGCCCTCAACTGTCTCTTGGCTAGATACTAAGAGCACATCCTCTAGGCGAGACCCGATCATTCTCCGTTCGTCCTTGCCCGTACGTTTTGTCCATTTGTCCATCTGTTTGTTTAGTGCGTCTATCCGTTTGTCCTGTCTGTCCTGCCCTACCCATGAAGCTGCGTATGTTGTCATGCGCGGGGATCAACGAGGATTAAGCGGAAATATCCCTTCGAGAATGGCAGCGCCCACACCATGGCAAGGCCACTGTTACAACATGAAGTGGATGGAATCAGGAGGGCTCGGTTTGAAGATAACCTTATTTAATTTCCCGGCTACCCACGTAAAGCGCGGTCCTCGCCTTCTTCCAAATATACTTACTTTCTCTGTTTCTAAAAACAAAAAAAAAAAAAAAATAAAAAATTATCATTCCTCAAACCCAAAAACTTATCCTTTCCATCCATACTCCCGCACAAAAGTCCGCGCATTATTTACATTGTGGCTGCTAAAACAAGCAAAAATTAAACGCACAGTTACACATTGCATCAGTGGCGCCAACGATAGGAAGCGGACAATCGCGCTAATAGCGCATACACACCAAATTTAGCGAAGTCCTTAACGAATTGTGCATTTCTTCTGACAGAAAAATGTGAAACACAGATGGCACTCATAGCAGTAAGAAGGCGTTTTTCCTAAGCAACGACAGGTGGACATTCCCACTATTTAGGACTGATAACGGCAAGCTAATCATCTACCCGGTCACGAATCAAATAGATTAATGAAACTAATGCAAGACACGTCTTATTGAAGCCCTATGCTGCCGAGAGAAGAGAACAAAGAAACAAAAAATCTCCCGGCTGCCAAACCTACCTCATAATTTTTGCTTCGGTAGGAATCAAAAGCACACAATCCTTTACTATTTTTTATATCTTTGGGCCAATCACTGATAGTTCTGTGACAAACGTCTAATGTCGAAGTGGACACATGTTGGGATGTGTTTATATGGACTGTAGTAGTCATGCCAGCTTCTTATAATTTCAGATGTGGAGAAAAATGGAGAGTTCGAACTGTAAGACTCATACTAGCAGCCGACAACGAGACATGGGTACTTAAAACATCGAACAAATGCTGAGGTTTGAAAGAAAGATACTGATTTTGTTCACATGATCCCATTCCGCAAGATTACGGAGCATTTCGGATAAGATACAACTACGAGCTCGACGCATTGGTTCATAATGGAAACGCTACACGCTTTATAGAAAGTCAACGAATCAAATGGCTCCTGAGCAATAGCCCCAAATGGAGAGCTGCCAGTATAGCGAACCATAAACAACCAATTGGATTGAGAGATCGAGAGAGGCAAAATAAACGCTGGGTTGATGAGGCCATAGCCGATCTGCCGAAATGCGGATTATATACAATACTAGAAAGGCGAAGTAGGGGATCGATCAAAGTGGAGAAACGTAGTTGTGTTTTGTAGTGCTAATGATGATGATGACGCAGTAAAAATGACTCCCTATTCAATATAATTAAAGACATTTTGAACATCCAAGTAAAAAATTACACAGTCGAGCTTAGTCTTTCTTCGGTACGATGTGTCAACATACGAGACAAAAGTAATTGATATACTATAGTTCTCCTTGTTGTAGCTTCTGTTCCTGTTGTTTTTTGTTTTTTTTTTTTGTTTGTTTGGTGGGTGAGATAGGGTTCAAAATGTCTTCGCATTTACAGTGACCATCGTCTACTGCGTCTAATGTGGCCACTAAAACGATCCTTACTCTCCTTCTGGGGAGACACCCGTCTCGGGACTGCTTTCTGTATTACTTCGGGAGGGCCCAGAATGGCATTCATAAGGGACCAATTCTATTCACCCACGTCTGGGTGCACAATATTTGTAGCCAGTTTTCATGCTATAGGCTCGTCTTCTTGTGTCTCTATCTGTCCGGCTTCACTTTGTTGCACTGCGCCGAGGTCAATCTTTTTTTCCGTAGTACGATCTCGATGTATTTCTTTACCGCGTTCCAGCTGTCCTCGCGTTCGACCACTTTGCTGATTATGTTGCTCGGTGCGATGTCATCAATCTGCTCCCTCAGAGCATTTCTTTCCGCGGGCCATCTGTTACAACTTAAAAACGTGTATTCAGCGTCATCGCTCAGTGCTTCGCAGTATATGCACTTGGAATCGTTACTTTGCCCATGCGGTATAGGTATATCCGGAAGTATCCGTGGCCCGAGAGGAACTGAGTTAAGAAATATATTAGTTCATTTCGCCAAAGTGTCTTTGGGTCCATTTGCCTATTAATGGAATGAGTTCCGCCATCTATCTGCCACTCGGTTCAGTGTCCCATCGGCTTTGCCACCGCAGCATGGTTTGGCATCTGCGTTCAGAGAAGCTAGTGATGACGTGTTTCTTCTTGGAGTTCCACGTATCCATTCGTTCACGGACCATGAGGATATCTGCCCACTGATAACGAAAATTTCTGCGCCTGACACAGTGCGGTAGGCTGAGGCAACTCTGAGGGCCGCCGTTCGTTACATAGCCTTCAGTGCTTTGCGCTTGGCTTTGCAGTTTAGTACATGTCCCCATACTTCGCTGCCGTACTCGAGAATTGAGATTGTGGCCGCCATAATTAGCTTCCTATTATTAATGTACTTAGCATACCCGTGATCTTTGCTGCTTTGGTAGCCGCATGCCGTATCTGGGCCCAGAAAGTAAGCCTGAAGTCAAGTTGATTACCTAAGTATTCCACTACTTTTGGGATCGCCAAGGACGTGTCGCCTATTTGCATGCTGACCTCGAGTGGCATGCGACATCCTGTCATAAGGATGACTGCGGTTTTATGTTTGGCGATTTCCAGGCCGTGGTCCTCAAGCCATAAAAAAAAAAAAATAAATAATTGGCGCGTACACTTCTGTTAGGTGTTTGGCCGAGCTCCTCCTCCTATTTGTGGTGTGCGTCTCGATGTTGTTCCACAGATGGAGGGACCTACAGTTTCAAGCCGACTCCGAACGGCAGATATTTTTATGAGGAGCTTTTTCATGGCAGAAATACACTCGGAGGTTTGCCATTGCCTGCCGAGGGGCGACCGCTATTAGAAAAATGTTTTTATTAATTTTGCTTTCACCGAGATTCGAACCAACGACCTCTCAGTGAATTCCGAATGGTGATCACGCACCAACCCATTCGGCTACGGCGGCCGCCTATTTATAACTTGGTTCAGCTTCCTTCAAGCGTCCTTAGTGTCCCGAGCTGGTATGACCGCCGCTATATCGTCCGCGTATAGATGTATCTTCTGGCATTTCTATGCTCAATATCTCGTTGTTCCAGAGATCGGGGCTGAGAATAGATCTTTGAGCCAGACGTTAGCGCTTTTGTTTTCTGGCTATTTGGTGTGTTGTACAGCAGTTCATGCAGTTCTGTTTCGATTTCGTACCACACACTTTGGCATTAATCCTGCTTAGCCGTTGGTGAGTGATCACATTTGGCTTAATCTTGACCCGTTTTGTATTGATTCGTGGCGTAACCGTCTAAGTGTTTTTGCCTACTCCCAATTAATTTTGATTCTCACAAATGCTCGGAAGTTTACCATAGTGGAGGAAAGTGTGTGCGCAATAAAAACGAGTTGTTGAAATTCCGAAACAAAAATCGCATTTGCGTTCATAAATCTCAAAAAGTGCAAGTTGTGCCGAAATGAATAATGGCTTATTAAATTTCATTTTTCAAGTATGCGAAAATAAAAAAGCTTAAGGCGTATCTACGAATTTTTTAGCGCAAAAAATATATTCGCACTCGATCAACTCGCTTTGTGTTAGTATCAGCATTGTAAGAAAACTCGTTTAGTCATACAAAAAATGTAAGAAATTTTTTTCACCCATCTCCAAAAATTCATCGCCCCGCAACATTTATGCATTGCTTTTAACTGGAGCAGCTTTTGGCTAGTAAATCTGCCAAATGAAGCGGTAAATTTAATCCCATTCTAGGCATTACAAAGAAACTGCCACTAAGCACCCAGCACTTGAGCAACCAACTAACGCGCGTTTCTATTGAAAACCACTTAATTTATGCGAGCGTGCATTGTTCGCACTGTCAAATCACTGCCATTGAAAAATTCTCGGATATTTTATTTGGTAATTAACTACTAACAGAGAAATTCCTAGAAATTCGCACACGGCATGCGAAAATTCAAAGCGACAGCATAAATTGCTGCAACTCAGCAGCGTGCGCACTCACACATACACACGCGCCTATACAACAACATGCAGAATTGCATGGACCACCATGAAGTGGGCACTGATTCAATATTCCAGTCCACCAGCTTATGTCAGCGACATGCACGCAGAATTGTGGCGGAAGTGTAGTGGTTATGGAAGCTCGACATAGCAACAGACGCACACAAGCATAAATTGTGATTTGAAACGCGCAAGCGGCTTTCATGATTCTTGTTGTTGTTGGTCTTGTTGCTGTTGTGCTTAGTATAAGTAGCCATCCATTAAGATTGCGACCAAATTTGCTAATTGCAGCTGGCTACATATGGCCATCAGTGCTTTGCTGTTGCATGCAGATGTTTGCACAAATCAGGAGGGAAGGGCGTGGCGCTAGAGCAATCGAGTTATTATGACTAAGCTGGTGGATGTGTAATCAGTCACCTTGTGACGTTTCTAAAGCGTCGGATCTATCAAAATGTCTGGCTTGCACTAATTTCGCTTTAAAACTTTTGAAGGAAATTAATATTGCCAAATCAAGGCACAAAGTGCGGCACAGAGACCACAAATCTGAAAATTACGGTGAATGGCGAATATACGACTTTGGAATTTCAATTAATCACTGAAATGTCATAAGAATTGGGTGTGAATTCCATAAACACGAAATACAGTGCGTTAAATAACTAAAGCTCCGTTCTCTTATTCAGAGCTGAACTGTGGCGGTAAATGCGGTAAAGGTAAATCACCGATGCAAGTCCTTATCATCGGTACATCGAACGGCAGCTCTGAGCGTTGTGCCCGCCTATTGCACAGTATCAGGGCCGATAGGCTTACTATGTAGCTTTTGAGAGGAAAAAGTTATGGGCATTAAAGAAAGAGAGAATGGAAGAAAGAGTTTGCAAACCTGCAGCGCGCGAAGTAAGGGATGAAACTCAAGACCGCTGGATTAACGAAATACGCAGCTGATGGGCGGCTAGGCTAAAAAAAAGAAGTCGCTGCATGGTACAGCAAGAACTTCGATGAAGTACATTTTTATACAACCCAAAAGCTTTCGGACCATGGAAGTAATGCGAAAGTGGTTCCAGAGTGGGCGTCGGTTCCAAACAGGGGGAGTTTCTGAGTCTCCTGTTGTGATGGCTGCTTTGAAAATGCATTAGGCATTTTAATTAATCATCCACAAAAAGCTAGAGCTCGGTTATTTTATTTAGTTATTTATTTGTCTCTGTCTCCATTTTATGCTATCTCTTTGTCTCTGTTACTGATCCCATGACTATCTATCCTTTTACTTTTCAGAGCTTTGAATACAATTCTTCAAAATAGGACCCTTGAGCGTCAATACACCGCTGGTAGCGGTCCTTTCACTGCAGGAAACATTTTTTAAACTCATCCGCCGGAGTCGCGCTCAATTCGGCTGTCACAGTTTTTGGGATCGCCTCGATGGAGTCGAAACGCCTCCCCTTCAGCTTTCTTTTCAGGTGCGGGAACAAGAAGAAGTCCGGAGGGGACAGGTCTGGGCTGTACGGAGGGTGAGGAAGTACCGGAACCCCCATCTTGGCCAATGCAGAGGTGCAGAGGAAGGCGGTGTGCGCCAGCGCATTGTCGTGCTAAAGGGGCCAATTGTTGACGAGGTCGGGCCGAACCCGGGCGACGCGGTTTTTCATCCGAAAGAGCACTTCTTTGTAAAATGCCGCGTTTACAGTGCTTCCTGGAGGTATAAACTCCTTGTGGACGATGCGTCGAGAGTCGAAGAAGATGACAGGATGGTTTTGACCTTGGATTTCGACATGCGCGCCTTCTTGGGTCGTGGCGACGTTGCTCCAACGATCGCCGCATTTTCGCTACTGCAAAATCCTAACACACTTTTAAAACAGCTTTCACGCGCGGAGCGATGTTGACTGCACTGCTGTTGCCAGCGAACTGGGACCGGTTTCAAGTGGAAGGGGAAGGTTCAACGATCATTTTCCGCCACCAGCTGATTCGGTTGATCGCTTGGCAGACGCTCCGCGCGGGAAGGCTCATTACTTTTCAATCAACCCTGTAGGCTTTTTAGCCTGAGTATGAGTATGACTTCCCAAATCCCTTGGTTCTTCTTGGCTCGACTTTTTCAAATTTCAATTTCTATGGTTACATGAACCTTACCTTGAGTCCCAACAGCGGAGATGGCTGAGGTCAGAAGGATTGGTAAGGCGGAGGAGTATTCTGATCTTCTTATGGGTGTCAATTTTGTGCTGCTACTGCTTATTGGCAATCCATGCCTGCGCTGGGGTCTTTAACGTAGTAATTGATGGTGAAGGAACCCACCTGGGGTCAACGGCATTAGTCTTTAGCCCGATTAGGGTCACCAGTTGCGGCGCTTGGATGCCTTGAAGATGGATGTTCCATCCCCAGGATACGGAGGTAGGGTCGACGTCCTGACCTTCTGATTAAATCTATTCCCAAAGAAACACCAACTAAATATATTTACTTATATTTATTTCAAGTCTTGAACTACAAAATATTCTAACAGGCCATACAGCTAACTTTAATCAAGTGTGAACCAATCTTAAAATTAGGACAAATATGATCTGAAAGTACCGGGAATGTTTAAATAAAACAAAACAGAGTTAAATTTAAGGCACATTTATTTTATCTCCTTCAAAATATGACCCGTCTGAAGCAACACACATATGCCAACGTTTAACCCAGCCCTCCATGCAACCCTGGCAGGCCGAAGAAGAGATGGCCTTCAGCTCCTTCACCGCATTTTCTTTGATCTCCTCTTTCCACGAAGTGGTAACTTCAACTTGGGAAACAAAAAGGAGTCGCACGCGGCCATATCAGGTGAATTCGGTGCTTGTACGATGGTACTTACTTGGTGTTTGGGTCAAATAATTCAGGACAACTTTTGCTTTTGTTATCATCATGCAAAATCCACGAATTGTTTGCCCACATTTCCGGCTGGCCAGGCAGACACTAATGATCCGATGGCGCTAAAAAGTGACAGATGTGTGTCTTACAGTCCTACCAACATAAGAAATATAGACCGGTTCCCACGTGCGCGGTTCGTCAAATAATATAATAGTTAAAAATGACTGCTTATTTGTTTGCTGTCTTTCCGGTATATACTCCCAGACCGTTCATCTAAAGGAGGTTTTTATGTGGATATCGCTGGATACCGCTGAAGTTTAGATATTTGTATTAATTACCCGATTTAGCGCATTTTCCAAATTCATTTCACTTCTTGTAAATATGAAAATAAATATCCCTAAAAAGAAGAGAGTCGCAAGAATAGAACTCACAAAATGGCATTGGAGTCCAAATATTAAAATAAATTTGCATGTTGAGCTGAGCTACTGTGCACGCGATCGAGATTTAATCCATAAACCGTTTCCATCTAAGTAACAGATTAATGGGAACGCAGCACTTATTACACATACAAAAAAGTCAGAAGTTTCATGGAGCGCGTTTCTTTAAAGCATTTTTATATTTCATGAAAGCTTTCTTCTTCTTCTTAGCGTCATAGTTCTTGGCAAACCATTGCTTTCTTCACAGCTGCTTGCCACCGATCTCGATTTAAAGCCACTTCCCTCCAACATTGCGCGCTCATTTTCCTAAAAGCAGATTCCACATCTTCTAGCCACCTTTTCCTCGGGCGTCGCCTTTTTATTTCTGCAACTGGGCGCAGATCTAGTGCCTTTCTCGTTGATCGCTCCCTTGGTACTTTAGGCTGTGTAGGGTTCGTGACAATTATTTTTTAAACTGATATTAGGGCGTCAGCCTAATGGTCAGTCCCTTTCGGAGGGCTCACCCTTTCTTAAATCCTAGTGCGTCCATCGAGGTTTCAGTTTTCGGAGAAACTGGTTACTTCATCTCTGCATTCGGTATTACCACTTGAAGGCGAAAGGAGTAGATTGACTACGAGAGGGGAGAGGTTTTATATCTTGCGAAATAGAAAATTTTACTTTTTACTTGTATGATCAGTCACAAGTGGCCCGCTCTTTATTGGGAGGTTCGAACAATTGATTGTTTTTTCCTATTTCTATCTGTGACTCTTTCTTGGACTTCAGATTATACTAGATAGCTTCAGAAAGAATAATGTTTTTCCAAATTTTATATCAACTGTTTTAATACAACTCAAAATCTTAAGACTTTTACAACTTCCAAAGAGCTTCCGTTTTTTAAGGGGTTAGGGGTAGTCAGAGGTGCGAAAAAATGATGGTTTCAACAATTTTTGTTTTTGCTACTCAATTGTTTTATTTTACAAAAATAAAACCGTAGCATAAATATATCATATTTCGACTTTAGCAAAATTTCAAAACAAAAAATTAATAATTATTAAAGTTATCGCTGTTTGTGTGGAGCCCGTTTCTCCAGAAATCCCTTGCGGTGATCATCACAAGTCCTTGGAGATTCATCCGAAATCAATCGGACAAGAGAAATTAGTCATTAATAGATAGTCTTGTGCCTGATCGAAGATTTTTTTCAAAACTAAAAATACGGCGTCCTGAGGAAATAATTTTCAGATTTTCGAGAAAAAACCGACAATTGATTAAAAAAAAATTTTAATTTTGAAAAAAAAAATCCTTAGATCAGGTTTGAGTTTTTTATGTTTTTCAAAGACAATATACATTTTATTGAAATCTACCAAACGGTTTTTAAGTTACAGTAATCACCAGTTCAAAAAACATAGTTTTGAGAAAAACGCATTTAAAGTTTTGCTATCGAGCGCCCGAGCGCCCTTTGTTAATTTTTGAATAACTCGAAAAGTATTTATCGGATTCACTTCAAATTTTCAAAAAATATTTCTAAGATACTATACTTTAAGAAAATGCAAAAACAAAAATTCAATTTTTTGAAAATTCGACTACCCCTAAACGCTTAATTGCAAATGCTCATGTAAAATCCCTCCAATTAGGTTCTTTCTAATCTGTAGCTGTTCTGATATCTATCTGAATTTGATTCTTCGAACGTCCATTAAAATTTTTTCGAATTTGTGAACATTTTTTTCGGTCGCCATGGGTGATCTGGACGGCGGTCATCTTCACTGATCTCCCTTTCTTGCTGAAAGCCCCGATTGAAATTTTTGAATTTGTTTTTTATTTTAATTTTTTTGATTTTTGTTTTTGTATTTTAAATAAAGTAGCAGAGGTCTTCAAAAATTTATAAAATTTTCTTTAACAGAAATGCTCTGCATATCTGCATATTCAGCAAGGAGTTTAATCACCGTTAGGTGATGAAAAATTCCATAATTAATAGTTTTCTGGACAAAGTGTAGCCCATAATTGCTATGGAAATAACAGTTATTATACTAAATTAAAAAAATGGCGCAATATTTACACTAACAACAAGTCTTGCTATGAGTTTTACCAGCAACGCGATAACGAGCCGCCTCAATATGCACCTACATCTGAATTGAACTACATAAAATGTGATACAGTTTCATATTCATAAATAACTTTCTAACAAAATACCCAAAATTCAGTTAAGACAATTTAAAACACAATTTTATTCCTGAATGCACAAAAAACTCATATAAATAACTCTCCAAAATAAACTTCTATTTTTAAGTGCGTTTATGTGTACCCATAAAGCCAGCACGGCGTGGGCGTAGAGTATATGAAATAAAAATAATAATAAATCAATAAGAGCAGCAAAATTGTTATGAATTTTGTTAGCACTCAACACCCTCGGATGCTCGCCAACACAATCCAGTTGTTACATTTTTACCCAAATCTTGTTTAGCTTTCAACAGCAGCACCAAAGCGTGAGAGGCCCTTCACGTATAAGCCACATACGTGTCTGCGTGTATAAAAGGATACTAGGGATGCGAATCCCACTATACCGGAATTTATGTATTTTTTAGTCCCGAAAATTTCAGGACTGCAAAAACAGAGACTCAGAAATAAATAAATTTTGGTATTATTCGCCAATAATGTGAGGATTTTCGGGATTTGTAATTTCTAGCGAAGCACACGAATTTTTTTGTATCCATTTTTTTAACACATTAAGCAATATTTTTAATTAAAACGAACGAGAAAAAATATTTATGTAAGGCATGCAGTGGGGCAATCATTTACTAATTTTATGATAAATAATAATATAGACCAATTTTTGATGATTTGAGGTCTGTTATAGCCTTCGAAGCTGGGCTGTGCAAGAGGCTTCGAGTGTTGTGTGATGTCATATATTTTCTTATTTTTTCGATGAATTTGTGCATTTGTGATATAAATAATAAGGGAAGCTTTGAGACTATTCTGAGGGGTTTCGATTGGAATGTTTGTAGTATTTCGATGTGGGAGTTAGCTGCAGTGCCCCAAAATTGATTGCCAGATGTCGGTTTCAAGATAGCTGAGTAAAGTGAGAGCTTAACGGGTGGGCAAGTTTTTCGATTTAGTGTAAAAGTGAAGATTTTGGCTTTATGCGCCACTCTTTCAATCAATGAGTTAAATTATCAAGTTCTTTCTGTAGTTTTTGGGGGGCTACATGAGTGTGGGAGTCAATTGTGAGTACGGCAGTGCTATCCGCGAACATTCCAACTATTGTTTCTTCAGAAGCTAGTAGATCGTATGTGTATACACGTATAGGATGGGACCCATGATACTGCTTTGGGGTACACCAACTGAACTTTGACGTAGTTCAGACTGCTCATCGCCTTGTGTGACAAAGAAATATCGATTTTCCAGGTAGGACTTAATAAATATGTAATAATTCATTGAAAGAGTGTATCTTATTTCATAGAGTTAGCCGTCATGCCAAACGCGGTCAAAGGCTTGAGATATATCGAGCAAAGCCGCTGTGTAATACGTTTTTTGTTCAAATGCTTTTTGTATGCTGTTTGTGTAAACTGAGTCTATGGATTTGTTCGAAGGCACTTTGTTTTGTCCTCAAACCGAATTGGTGATTTGGGATTTTATTTCGGTATTCAATTACAGGAACCATTTTTTCGAAAAAAGGGATTCCATTACTTTAGGGGCAATAGATCGTAGGCTAATGGGCCGGTTTGGTTCGACATATTCAGCGTTTTTTCCTGGCTTGTGGAACATTTTTACCTCCGCTATTTTCCCTATGAATTGCAGATAGAAAAATCACTTTTCGTGGCAAAAAAAGTAACGCTGACACCGGGATATTCTGTAAAAAATCCCAGAAGAACTTATTTGTCAAAATCTGAAAGATCAGGCGAAGGATTTAAAGCAGCTAAAGATATTGTGACTTCTTTGTTAATGATGATGAACGATGAATGGATTTTGAGGTTGCAACAGCCCTACCAAAGAAAAGGAGAATTCTAGCTTTACAAAGCTCAGAATAAAATTAAAAGCTGATTTTGATTTCTGTTTTTTAAGTTGTAGTTGTTGGAAAGATTATTGATGTTTGAAGGTTATTTTTTATTGAATATTTCACAGAATATTCTTAATATTTTTGTTTTTCTTTGAAAGAAATATTGTTAATTAACGTATACGTTTTAGTTTTGAAAATTGTATTGAATTGAAATTGACATTTTTCATGATCATAATGAACACATCCTCGACTTTCCTTGTTTCAGGTTTTCAGGTTTGTTGAACATATCCGTCAACTTTGAATGAACTCTGTTCCAAGATGCCGTGTAAATCAAAAGAAGAGTGTACCTACATACGAGGTGTGTTCAGAAAATAAGGTGAATTTTCATTTTTCTCTAAAAATATTTTCTTATTAATCAATTTATCTCCTTCAAAGTAGTCCTCTCAGATATAATATACTTCTGCCAGCGTTTTTTCCAATATCGAAGCGATTCGGTTCTTGTCACCTACATCGACAAAAAACGCCGTCCTTATATGGGTCTCTTCAATCTTGGGAACAGGAAAAAGTAACAGGGGGAGTAGTCTAGTGAATACGGTGGCTGAGGTATGATAGCGGTGTTGTTTTTGGTTAAATAATCTCTCACAAGCAAAGATGAGTAGCAGGTGCATTATCATGATGCAAAAGCCATGACTTTTTTTTAATTTCCGGGCGTTTTTTTTTTGCATTGCTTTACGCATAACTTCAAGGCAATACTCCTTATTTACCGTGGACCTTGTTATAAGAACTTCTGATGAACTACGACATGGTAACCGAAGAAAACAGCTAGCAAACCTTGACATTTTATCGAACTTGGGGTGCTTTTTTGGTGGTGGCTGCCGTGGACTCTTCTATTGGGGCGATTGAGTCAACCGATATGCCAACATCCTCAACAACTTCTCTAAATGCGATTTGACGATTCTCCATAACAATTTTTTTCACTTTCTCAACATTTGAACGGTTGATGATGTGATGGGGCGTCCAGAGCGATCATCGTCATTAAAATCTTCCCGACCTTCTGTGAAAAGCTTGTACCACTTCTAAATATTTTTTTGACTGTCAACATTTAAAGTGTTTTTGAGCACTTAATTCGTCTTTTTACACAAAATTTGATGCAACTTCTTTCATCAATTTTTTTCAATAGCAGAAAATCACCGAACACGTAAAACACTTGTCTTATTTGTGCCTCTCAAAAACAAACTAAACCTGCTAATTGCTAAAACAATGAACATATCTACCCGTAACCGAGACGAGCGTACCAACATTTGGAAGTTAACCTTTTTACACACCTCGTATAAGATTTCTTATACTTGTGTTAGGGAAGCTTGCCCAAAAAACTTGATCATTTTTTTCGAGTTTAGATCTTACAAAATAATGAAAATATAAATCCCTGATGAGATCCCGAAAATCCTGATGCAAAACCAAACAAAAAAATATGCATCGCTAATGTATACATATGTGGATTATATTTTGCTGGCCGCATGGTGACGTGGAAAATTTGAAAAATTTTCACTTCAATTGATGTTCATTCAAAAATATCTGCAACGACAGGCAATTAAGTAGACGCGGCGGGTGTGTGGCAGATGAAAGGGACAATTTGATTAAAGAGGTGTAGGGAAAAGTTGCTACTTAAATAAAGGTGAACCCACCTTCGTTTGTATTTGATGACCTATTTTGGTTGTGGCTTGCCTGGGCTGATGCCCCTTTACTTCAAATTTAGTTTATTTTTTGGCAAAGGATGAAAACGATTTTTTCATGACAGCCAAGACTTAGTTTAAGCACTAACCAAAACTTATCCATAATTGTTAATAAAATAATTATATATATGATCAAAGAATAATATTTTCTCCTCACTTTCTGTTTGCGAAGAGCGAGAAGCTGCAATTTTAGGAGAATTTAGTAAAGTAAAGAGAAGATTTTCTCTAGTAATAATTACAGCCAATTTGAAGCTCCAAATGAAGTCAGGTTTACAACTAATGCATGGGCTGAAAAGTCGCAGGCCTAACAAAGGAAGCCCGTTTGTTTTTGTAGCTTTATTCATCAATGAATAGAATATTATGAAATTTTAACAGCTGTATTTTTAAGGTTTGTACTAACTTACAAAGTGTTGAATGCAATAAAACTAGTGTCATCTATGTGCTAGGCCCGGGACTTTTCAGCTCGTGTGCTACTTCTCATATTTCTACCACCACCAGTAAGCATAGATTGTGTAAATCATTTTGAACCAACAGTAACCTCAACTTGCCTCTTTAAAGGTTAACTACCTATGGGACAAAATATGATGACGCTTTCGGCAGATAAAAGTCATCCAACTTTGTTTGTTGTGTATCCAAAAAGATCTTTTGACATTTAACTTTTTCACTTACTTATCCACTTAATAGAATAATAATAATGACAAACAAGCCTGAAAGCTTATAATGATTTCACTTCAAAATGTGGTTCCACTTCCTGTTAATTTTCAGCTCATTAACCGAGTAAGAGCGAGGTACTACTTCTCTGTTTATTTCATCCATTAAACTATAGGGACACTTAAGTGACACATAAAAGGCCGAGACATCTAAACTTAGTTTTGCATTGTAGATTACGGTTCTATTATATATTCCGTTTTTCCGAATCCCAAAATATTTCAATTTTAATATTTCATTTTCCATGAACCGATTTATCGATTATTTGCGAATGGAAAAAAAAACCGCAGTCACTGTAATAGGAATTGACTCTGTGCTTGAGGATTTTAGTTGGTCTGATGAAAAAAAAAAAATATAATAATTTTTCACATCAAATTCGAAAAAAAGAGACATAAAATACAAAAAAAGAATTTGAAACAAAAATTTAGTAAAAATACGTTAAAAACGATCAAAGTTAGGCATATTTAATTGTTGCTCATTGAAAATTGTCAGCACTCAAAAATAATGAAGAGCGACGTTTTTCGCTTAAAAATAATTCTTAATAAAAGACAATACGAAAATATAATCGAGTTATTTTGAGTAAATTACCTGATTGAGGAAATCGGCCCACAAATTAAATTTTTCGGAATACCTTGACATATAAATATATTTTTACGAAACATTTCTGTGACAGCATCCATTGGCAAGTCAACTTTTTCAAAATCCTTTCGTTCTAAGGAGGTAAAATATATTCTGAGTATGAACACAAATGGATTAAAAAGAAGATATTTAGAGCATTTTAACTCCAACAGATGTAACGATGTTTTCCGTTACATAAATAACATCCTTTAACTCCGAGTGAAGCGTAGGGCCTTCTCGGGGTATTTTTATCTTGCCCCAATGAGGAGGTTTCGTAAGTCCAAAGATACAGTGTGGTGCTCTCAGGGGCTCAATTGTAGTCAAACTCTGAAAATGAGCCCAGCAAACACTGTTTTCGCATTTTCACGAATGGCTCCAGGACCGAGCACGGTTCCAACTCTGGTATTTATGAGACAAAACTACACTTTGCTCTTGGAACGTACGCATCTATGTTTCAAGCGGAGGTGTATGCTGTTCGAGAAGCGATGATGTTGTGGAAAGCTGATGGAGAGGCAGATATGTATGTGTCTGCAGCGACAGCAAATCTGCGCTCATGGCCTTAGACAGTAATTCAACTGCTTCAGGCGAGTTGAGCACTGTAAATCCAGGTTCAACTGTGTCAGCAGATAGAATATGCTGATGTTAATATGGGTACCGGGACACATGGGTATCGCGGGGTAAGGATACACCTGACTCTTTAGCTCGGATAGGCTCTGGGGATCTGTCATGTCCAACCGACTGTCGCAGATCGTCCTGTTATTAAGCTGGCTGGGCTTCTGACGAGCCACTTTTTATGGGAAAAGCATATGGAAAAGGAAAGCATCTCACTTTGCTCAGAATGAGGAGAGAAAGATGAGATGGCGGACCACATTCTATGCGTCTGCCCGGTCTTCACTCGAATCAGGCTTGAGGCGTTTGGCACTGATGTGTTAAGAAGTGACCATCTTGTCTCCTTGGCTACTCAGCTTTCTTCGGAGGTCGATGTTTAGAGAGTATTAAAAGGGGAACTCGAATGCCGCACAATAGACTTAACGCTGTCTGACTTACTGTAGCAGTCAGCATATCTACTAGTATGGCATCTGAAGCCAGTAAGGTCGATGGTGAGCACCGTAACTAAAACCAATCTTCCTAGTAGCGTCGGACCACAGGTTAGTGGAGTCTACAGCGGGCGTACGGCTTGCACTAAACGGCTCACGATATAAGCGTGTTATTAGGCTCTACCCATGTGCGCATATAATTAAAGATAGCAGACCTACCATTGCACTAGAAAACCTTTGCTAATCTCCTATCTTTTAGAAGGAACCTGAACAGAAACTAAAAACAAAGTAAAGAAGAAAAATAATCCGAAAGCGACGTTGACGATAATATTTAGCATGAAGTAGGTTGTCCGAACCTTATACGATGTAGGTAAACTAGAACTAGGAATGGTACCATAAGCAACCGCACATGTGCCGGTTATGAACTAAATTGGAATTAAATTATATTTTTTTAGAAGATATTTGCCCCAGTGCCAATATATTTACCTAGTAGAATGGGTACCTTGCAATGGCTTTTGCAGGAGTTGTGGAGATGAAGAAGAAATTGAGTCGGTACAACACCTCCTTTGTTAATGTCCAGTACTTCAAAGAAGCCGTGCCAAATTTCTTGGCGATTATTTCATTGAAGATCTGAGGCATTTACAAAAGATCTCAACGGAGGGACTAGTTACTTTCTTAAAAAGATCTAAGTGGCTTAGGCAATTTAGTTAGGGGATGGAAATTAAGTTTAGGTATCACAATGGGCCTTAGGGCCACCGAGTGTCTTGTCTAAGACAAGCAACCTGGCTAACCTGCTCCAGTGCCAACTACGGTAATAATTTTTTCCAAAGTCCATAATTTTTTCTCTTTGGTGGTTAATATACTTGTGCTTATATATTCCGAGTGTGAAATAAATAGCACCATAAATATCTGTTTACGACATATCTCGACTTTAGTGCCAAGCAGAGAGTTCGAAAAAACTAGCAAAACCTTTTCCAAAGTGTTCAGAAAAATTTATTAAAATTTAATCGCAATCACATGAATGGTCTCGAGGACAACATGTATAATAATTTATATATGTATGTGTCTTATATACAGTATTATATGATAGTATTCACTCTATTTTTTTCTGTTCACTAATATATCTCCCTTTTCACAAAAGCGAAAATCCTTTTAGACAAACACTTTGCTAGTGATTTCAAATTTAGCACCGAAATTCTGTTATTAATATACATAAAACCTAGCAATAAACTTCCACACATTCATATACATTCGCTATATAAATACACGCTCACATTGACTGAAATAGAGTTGTTAATGTTATATAGCTTGTAAAAGCACCTCGACAGTCTTTTACTGAAGTTTTTACTAACACTTCCGACAGCATATTTCAAAATATTGGCATGTTTCTTCCGCTTCATTCCACCCAACACCCACGAAACAGTTATCGAGCTCGACATTAAAAACAAATCTTACCAAAGTATAAAGTCTATAAATATGTTTAATATTTTTGCTGAGAAACTTCCGCTGTCGGAAGCAATTCATGCATTTTCATGGCGAACGTGGCGTATGAGCAACCATTCGTGTGCTTAGTAGTTTAAATTCGATTTGAAATTGACGTACACGTCAAAGCAGAAATGTAATCAAATTTGTGCGCTAAAAAAGGCGACGACTGTGTATCTGCTGCGCTCGTCCGTTTAATGGCGTACTTTTATTGGTAAAAAAAATTTAAAAATAAATCAATGATTTGTATGTACTCGTTTATATGTAGCAGTGCTTTAAATGCAAATTGTATATATACATACATAAATATATTTTTATTTATAGTAAGCACGCAAACTATTTTTGTTTTGAATGAAATTTACGGCGCATATAACTTTTCATATCTATTCATGTTTTTGTCTGCTTTATAATTCACAGTTATATATTTATTTCAGTGAAACTACAGGGTGGCTGATGAAAGCCGCTACCAAAAAAAAATTTAATAACTTTTTTTCTTTTTAAGTTATCTGTTCCATTTTTGTTTTAATTTGCAGATTGATCTTAGAAAATTATTTAAATGGATAACTGGGACACGCAAACAAGAATTTGGATAGTCCGCCGCTATCACGCACTGGAGTCCGTAGTTTTGGTACAGAGAGAGTACAGGCGGATGTTTGGCGGCGATCCCCCGAGCAGATGGACCATAATGAGACTGGTGAATAATTTTGCTGAGCAAGAAGGCCTTATTATCGAAACCCACCAGTTCGGACGGATGAAACGATCGCTGCTGTAGCTGCAGCTATACAAAGCAATCCAAGGGTTTCAACAAGAAGCTTATCTGCTCAACTTGGTGTCAGCCGACAGTCTTTGCAAACAATAATGCACAAAGATTTAGACTTATTTCCCTACAAAATTCAAATTAATTTTTTTAATTTTTTTGAGTAAAAATATATTGAGAGAAAATTTGGTAAAATTTTAAATAATTTAAAAAAAGAAAATGTTTCTTAACTTAGTAAAAGTTTATATAATTTTTTAAAATGTTCAGTAAAAATATATTGAGTGAGCCCTACATTTCAGATATTAGTAGGAAGAAGAGATTTGAGTTCGCCAAACACTAAATAAATGATTTTATTGATGAATTGATGATAAATGGGAAAAACATCTGTATTTAAACATTTTGAAGAATAATTTGCAAGGTAGTTCCGTTAAATTTGAACTGGATGCCAAAACACTTATCTTATCTGGTGCAAGAATGGCTTATTTACCAGCCAGCAGCTAAAACTCCACCTCAATCACCGGCTCTGGACTCAATTGAGCATGTCTGGAAGCTCTTAGAAAGGAGAATCGGAAATCACAAAATAGCATCAAAGGCGTCATTAAAGACAGCTTTAAGTGTTGAGTGGGAGAAAATTGCAGCTAATAAAACCAAGGTATTGGTACAGAGTATGCATCGAAGTTTGGAAACAGTTATTAAAGCTAAAGGCGACCCAACAAAGTACTGATTACTCCTTTTTCCTATTATTTTTTAAAATAAAATATTCGTCATATGGCTATGTACGAATAATATTCTTGCATAAAATTGTGCCTTATTTCGTTATTGCCTTAAGTTCTCTAATTCCAGAAATGAAATTGGAAGCTTTTGTTTCTTAAATATTGAATAAAGATATTACTTTTTATGAATATATTAAAATTTTGTTCTTTTGTATAAATCGTGCTAAGTATCAGGTGTCCGTTTAAAAACTGTGAGTGTACGAATAAATTGTGTGACCACTGTAGCATATCAACAGTCAGAGTTGTGGTAATTGTTGAAAATGTTCTAAAGTACAACGATAACCTCTTCTTCTTCTGTATTACATATTTTATATCTCTTTGTTTCGTAAGTACATTGCCAAAACATATTGTATTAATTTATATTATTTACAATTTCTTTATAAAAATCTCTATTTTGATTTAAAATTTATTAAAATTTTATTTAAATATTTGGAATTTTGAGTAAAACTATATTGAGTGAAAAAGTATTAAAGTTTTAAAAATTTTCTGTAATATTATACTGAGGGAAAATTTAGTCAAATTTTATATAATTAAAAAAAAGAATTTTAATATTGAGTGAAAAGGTATCAAATTTTTTACAATTTTCAGTAAAAATATATTGAGTAAAAATTTGGTAAATTTTTAAATTGTTTTTTTTTTTTTTTTAATTTAGTAAATTTTATATAATTTTTTTAAGATTTTAGTAAAAATATGTTAAGTGAGAATTTATTAAAATTTTATTTAAATATTTGGAATTTCCAGTAAAATTATATTGAGGAAAAATTCAGAAAGTTTTATATAAATTTTTTGGAATTTTCAATAAAACTGTATTGAGTGAAAATATTGAGTTAAATTTAAGTCAAATTTTACTTAAATTTTCTGGAACTTTCAGTAAAAATATTGTAACTGAGAAAAAATTTAGAATTTTAGAAAATTTAATTTTAGTTGAGTGAAAATTTAGTAAGATTTTATTTCAATTTTGTTTAAATTTTCAGTAAAAATATATTGAGTGAAAATTTAGTAAAATTTAATATACGATAATTAAGAACAACTATATTTTTATAAACTTTACAGTTTTATATAATTTTCTAAACTTTTCAGTAAAAATTTATTGAGTGGAGTATTAATGATGTATTAAATTTTCGGTAATATTACATTGAGCGAAAATATAATAAAATTTAATATAATTAAACAATTTTTTTTTTTTGAATTTTTCGGAATCTTCAATAAAAACTATATTGAGTAAAATTTTGTTTTTATTTGAGTAAAAATATATTGAGTGAAAATTTACCAAAATTTAATTAATTAATTATTAATTTAATTTTCAGCGACATTGAGTGAAAATTTATAGTTTTCTCAGCTTTCAATTAAATGCATACACAATATTCACTTTAGTACTTGACATTTTGTTGTTGTAATAAACACTTTGCTGAACAAGTCATATTATATAAGACGTGGCAACAAATCGAGATTATGAAAATGGTTACCAGCTTCTTAACCACAACCGAACACCAAACCACACCGTTACAGTCACATTCACAACTACTCATACATCTACCGTCTATACACATACTTGTGTGGGTACTTCACATACGCGTGCAAGGATTTGTGGTAGCTTTTTCGATTAAAATGTCAACTGCACATCTGTCCAATAATCGTGAGGTGAGTGGGTGTTAACAGCAACTGAGAAAGGAAAATTCGATCATTTTAAGTGAAAAGTAAATTTTGAAGGTGAAATGCGAACTAACTTTTAGTCTTTTTAAAAGCTTGATTTCAAATGGCACCACAATATGTTTAATCCTTGGCAAAAAACTTTCATGGATGCTCATGAAAGAGTAGAGAAAGCTGCTACGGCGCTTTATTCATGCAAAAAAACCGTAGACTTATAATCGAGCTTAGCCCTCAAATTAGTTCACTGGCTACATGCAGCTATTGGCAGACCCATTCTGGAACACGGAGTTCTGATAGGTTGGCCAACACTTGATAAGAAAATGACAATCAAGAGGCTAAATAATATTCAAAGGGCAGCAACCGTCAGGATAGTTGGGGCGCTCAAAACAACGCCAACTTCAAAGCGGCACTAAGATTGGGGGAATCATCGATGCACATGACAGACAATCTGTGCACTCGAGCATACTTAGGATGTTTCCTGGTATTCCCAACCCCACCGACGTTTGTGACTCGGTGAATATATAACAGGCCTTATACAAAACCATTATGCAATGAAAACGGGGTGAAATCATTGAGAAACGCCCCCCTTATCTGGAGGTATTACCTGGCAAATGGTGACTTAACAAGGAATGCCATTGATTGGAACCCTAAAGGATGCCGTAGACGTGGAAGATCAGCGAATACCTGGAGACAACTGCTGGAGTCAGAATCCCGCGCCAAGCATCCTAGCTGGAATGTAGTTAAGATATTGGCGCAGAACAGATCCGGAAGAAAGAATGGAAGAAATTCGTTTTGGCCCGATATTCGCCCTATGTTCCACACTGGAACTTTAGAAATTTGTAATGATGATGATATACAACTACAGTGATGACCCAAAACTCAATGATCAAGATCAATGGGTGTGTATATTCGGAAATCTTGGCAATCTCAGAAAGCCTTTTAGTGCAAAATAAAAGCGTAGCCATTTACTCCGATGATCAGGCAGCTCTGAATTCGCTCCTATCACGTAAACACTCGCTTAAGCCAAGTAAAAGAGTATTACAAATTATTAAAAATCCTTGCACAGTATTTTTCTATTAATCTACTCTGGGTGTCAGAACATAGCAGCATTAAAGGCAACTGTAAGGAATATGAGTTATCTAGATTGGGCTTCTCGCTCCAAATTAGTCAGGACATAGCCAACATACCCATGTCCTTGGCGGCATCTAGACTTTTAGTAAACAGAAACCCCATTACTGTTGCTAATTCTAACTGAAAACAGTTAAACACCTGCGCTATCAATAGGGTAAAGTGCCCCGAATGGGGCGTGGGTCGCACTAAAAGTTTATTTAAATTAAGAAGGAAGGAACCTAAGAATCGTAGTAGGTGCTCTATCTGGGAATTGTCTATTAGGAAGACATGTCAGTAGATTAGTATCACCAGGCAATGACTATTGTAGCAGCTGTCATGATATATGTAGATAGGAGAGGAAGAGTCAGGTGAACACCTTCTATGCGGATGCATGACTCTTTGTAGAAAACGGTTGAGATTGCTCGGTCTCGCTTTTCGGAACAACATTGCAGATGTTGCGTATCTGAAACTAGCTAGCATAGCCAGCTTTTTAAAGGCCGCACAGTGGCTTAGAGAGGACCTAGTAGAGGAAGAATAGGATAGTTTCGGTACTAACTGGTCTAGGTGCGTCGAAGGATAGCCTCTTCACTTAACCTAATTGATATGCCAGTAAGCATTTCCCAAACCTTTTCAAAGGTGTGCGAGTAGCTCTTGGCAAGACAAATTTCATAATTTGTACATTCAGTAGGAAGTTGCTTCGCCGTTAGATTGGATCACTTGAGTGCGTCATAGCTTTGATTCTGCCATCTTTTCTCGCCTATGAAACCTTTCATACGAGAAAATGCAAAAGGGTGGCACCCTGTGTAGAAGTTCACGCAAGTAGAGCAAGTCTCTGATCGTTATTCACCCAGCACGATTCTTCTGCATACGGTTCAAGCAGCTCACAACTGCCGGGCTGTGTAGCTTCTGAATACCCGCGTACGAGCTAGCTAATGTGAGAAAGCGAAATAGCCAAGATTATATGGTTGAGCACTGGGTTTAGGATGCGCCACGTAAAAATTCTTCCCCAATGAAAACACAAGCAAAGTTTTGAATGGGAGCTCCTTACTCTGATAAAGACTATGACAAACGAGCTACGGATTATGCTTTGAAGGCATGCACCTGGACTGTCACGACCTTTAATAGAGAAAGTGGCTCTGTCCGGCTGGTTGATGTTCTTGTAAAAGTAAAGACTGACATTACTGTCATCCTAGCGAGTTTTGGAGGGGAAAAGCAAGAAGATCATTAGACCTTGTGACTCTTACTACAGTTGTCATGTAAAGTAGTGCAAATTCGGTGTTGGATTTGCTGTGGGAGAGAGGCTTCGCCGCAAAGTACTGTCGTTAGCTCTGGTGGACGGGCGTCTCGCAATAATCTGCATTAAAGTGAGATTATTCAGCATCTCGCTCAACTGCGTCCACGCATCGATGTAAGAAAAGGACGATGCCATGAAAGACTCATTCTATGAGCGCATCGTAGATTCCTGTGAAACGCTGCTACGGCCACATGATAAAAATCGAGCTTAGCGACTCCAATATCAGGGTGGGCAGGGAAAGTATTTCTGGTCCCATAGTCGGAAAATTCAGTATACTCAACTCATCCGTGTACGGAATTTGATATTCAGGAGTACAAATCCGACCGTTTTTGCTGCCGGATCAGCCATCTTGATACAGTTCTCTGTGTATTCTCGACACCATTGGGAAGGTATTCGATAGACTATTAAACGAAAGATTACGAGGGTATTGGGAGTACCGCAAGGATCTGTCCTTGGATCAACCCAATGGAGCGCTATGCATGATGACATTCATAAAATCGAAATGCCCATCTGAAATGAAAACTGTCAATATTAGTTCGTGGCCACGATATAGAATCCCAGAAGTCAATAAAATATATTGGCAGGTACATTTATCCCAGACTAACAATCAGGGAACATCTTACAGCTGTTAGTGTAAAGGCGACAAAGGTTAACAACGCACTTATAGGCATGCTACCGAACATAGGAGGCCAGCAGAAAAATGTTTTCCACTGTGACAGTCTCCATAATGCTGTACGTCTCTTAAATCTAGGCTGGAGCAAAAAAGTGTCATTTTTAAGAAATACTGCAGGTAGAACAAGTGCGTTGTGGACCGCATGCGCCTATAGAACGGTGTCGGGCGATGAAATCTGCGTTATGGCTAGGTTGTACTGCTCGCAAGGTACGAAGGCGACAGAGGAACTCAAACGCTCTACCTCGATAGCTAACTGGCAATCAGAATGGGACCAGTCATCAAAAGGCCGGCGGACGCATAGGTTGATCCCACGGATTAGCGAGTGGATCTGTCGAAAACTCCGAGACGTTGATTTCTTCCTAACGCAGCTATTATTTACTCAATATATTTTTACGGATGCTTCCAAAAATATCTACATCGCCTAAACTCGGCTGCTAGTCCTTATTGTCCAGAATGCTTGGACGAAGAGGGGACGGTCGAACATGTGGCTTTTTATTGCAGCAGATTCGTTAAGGAACGCGATGACCTTGCAAGAACAACTGGTGTGTTTCTGATGGACAATAACCTCGTTCCACAAATGCTTGAGTCGAATGAAAAATGGAGAGCGATACCAGCTTTTGCAACATGAATTATCGTGGATCTTCGCAACATTGATTGGAGGCGAAGGAATGATGCGAGGCGAACGTAGCAGCAACCACAACTGTCGCATTGATAAAATGATGCAAAACGAACAGCAGATGAATATAACTGACGTTTGAGCTTATTGCTCATGACGGCCTCCAGACCAAAACGGTATCCCTGTAGGATGAACCGTCGGACTTGAGGTGCTTTTAGTGGTGTAAAGCCTCACACTGACTAAGGTTTTCGATTGCTTTTACAACTCGTTAAAAAAAGGCTCGAGGCTGTTTCTGTTTCTGTTTTAGTTTCTGTTTTAGTTTCTGTTTCTGTTTCTGTTTTAGATGCACGTACAATCCAAGGACTCAACATCGACTCGGAAATTATCTTTATAACAAATGCTGGCTGGGATATGCCTCATATATAGGGTGAGCCATGTAAAATTTGCTTTTTGAAGCGGCTATAAAAAAAAAACTAATCAATACTTTTTCAAACTTTTTTTTTATTTTGAAGATTGAACATCGTCATTTATGAATAAAGAATAATATCGTTCAAATGACTGCCACGACTGGCTTTACAGTAGGCCATTCGATCAACCCAATTTTTAAGCAGATTTTCGATTGTTTGGGCTCCAATTTCTTGAATGTTAACTTCGATTTCGTGTTTTAAAGCATCAATCGTCTCTGGCCCACCCTGTATCTTTGGTGGGTAAATACGTACTCTGAATGCCGCGAAAAAAAGAACACAGGTAAATAATCAACGCGTTTTTAATCACAGGATTCTAAGTTATAAAGTGTGGTTATGTTTTAAGGGCCAGTATTGATTTTGAATAAAATACAATTTTTTTAAAAAATTATTGCCATTTCTCTTTATTATGATAATACTGGTATGATTCAATTACACGTAGAATAAAATATTGGCCAAATGGCCGCAACGGCCTAGGCGGCATACCTCATCCGATGGTCCACATTTTCGATGACGCTGAGGCATAATTGAGGTTCTATGCCGCTAATGTGCCGAACTATCTCATCCTTTACACCTTTTTTTTTCAAATAACCCCAAATAAAAAAGTCCAACGGTGTCAAATCACATGATCTTGGCGGTCAATTGACATCGCCGCGACGTGAGATTATTCGGCCATGAAATGTTTCGCGCAAAAGAGCCATTGTTTCGTTAGCTGTGTGATAAGTGGCACCGTCCTATTGAAACCACATATCGTCCACATCCATATCTTCTAATTCCGGCCATAAAAAGTTCGTTATCATCTCACGATAGCGAACACTATTCACAGTAACTGCCTGACCGGCCTCATTTCGGAAAAAATACGGTCCAATGATGCCGCTCCAAACAGTCACTATTTGTGGGTGCATTGGTTTTTCGGCAATCTCTGGATTATCATTCGCCCAAATGCGGCAATTCTTCTAATTGACGAATCCACTGAGGTGAAAATGTGCCCCATCACTGAAGATGATTTTCTTCGAAAATAGGTCATTCACTGTTGCCATTTCCTGCCACCATTCTGACCATTGACGACGCTTGAAATGATCAAGAGGCTTTAGTTCTTGAGTCAATTGCACCTTGTAAGCGTGTAAATGCAAGTCTTTATGCATAATGTTCATCAACGACGAGCGACGAGGTGCAATTGTTGGGATTGACGACGAGTTGAGGTGGACGGCTCTTCAACCACACTATCGCGAACAGCAGCAATATTTTCTGCAGTACGAGCTATACGAGCATGCACTGGTGTTTTCACATCTCCTACAGACCCGGTTTGCTCAAACTTTTCCACAATTTTTCCGATTGTACGCAGATGTTAAGCGAAAATGCAGAAAAAAGCTTGACGTTTAGGTGTGGTTCACATTCAACATCGGCCTTTGAAATTTAACCACCCTTTATAATCGAACTCTCCGAAAATACAATCCAAAATAAAAAACAAATCATAAGAGCATTTATTTACTCAACACAAATACTAAACACAAAGTTGGAACATTGTTAGCTCTACATACAAATAAATACACAAATTAAGTCATCCCAATTTCTTAGGGAATGTAGCAGCAAACTATTTTTGGACTTGAGAGTGCACAGTGCAAACATGCAAGGGCGAAATAGAATAAAGAATTCAGCCAGCAGCAAGTGTGCCAAGATATTTAAAAATATGTGCTAAGCTTCCTCTTTAATGGCGTTCATAAAGTTTCCAAGGTTGCAGCTTTTCCAGACTAACAAAACTAGCCACTTTAGTGACACGTGTCCGCAAAGTCCGGCGTGTAAAAAAATAATTTAAGTTACTCAACTTAAATCATATCCTGTAAGTCTCACCAAAATTATATCAGTGGCTGCTAAGAAACTACGAACCAATTTAGGAAGATTTTCCTCAAAGTTTTTCTTTTGTTTTAAAAGAGTGAAAGTGTGCGCTGGAAAATGAAAAAGTTTTTTATTGTAAATTCTTATTAAAAGTTTCTTTAGTTGGTAGTAATAGTAAATATAAAGCGCATTAGTCTGGGTCGAAACAAAAAGTTGCTAAAGTACACCACTGGAAATTTAAAGTTTGTGGTGAAAGGAAAAAAAATATAATAAAATATATAAAAAAAATTTTGGTTTTTGTCCTTCTAAAAATCGCCGAAGCTTTTTCTATTTATTAAAAATTGGTTATTCGTTTGTTTTAGACTTGTGAATTTCCATAACTTATTCTTATGTCCTTTTGAGCTCCGCAATAGTTTTCATATACAAGGTGGCGCAAAATTAATCACCCTATAATTTTTGCAAATGGCGTCTTTCGTGAATCATATTTGACACTTGCGAACTAGCCAGTTGCTGCATACAAATACACAGCCAGTGGATCACGTAAAGGTCAAAATAAAGATTTTCATCACTCAAAATAGTTTTTTATTTAGTACAAAAGTTAGGTTAGGTTAGGTTAGCCAGGTTGCTTGTCTAAGGCACTCGGTGGCCTCAAGGGACATTGTGATACCTGCATTTAATTTCCATACCCTAATTTGCTTAGTGAATTGGATTAGTTCGCTGCTGGCCCACAGAATCCTCTCGGTGCGAGCAGAGGAAGATCTGTTGGTGTCATCCGGGGCTAATAGAGTATCATCCAGGGTTCCCCCCAAGGCGGTGTGCTGCCTCCATTGCTCTGGTGTATGGTGATTGATCCTCTGCTCACCACCCTAAACGTCTCGGGAGGCTACGCACAAGCACATGCGGACGAAGTTGCTTTTTTGGTAACAGATCCTTCGCTTATGAACAGCTGCAGGAAAGTGCAGAAAACTCTGGATATGATTGACACTTGGTCCTATGCGAATGGGTTATCGGCAAATCCCACCAAGACTGGCATTTACCAGAAGGAGGAAGCTTGATGGACTCATTCTGCCTAAGCTAAAAGGAGTCACAATCCAGCTATCAAAAGAAGTCAAATACCTTGGAGTAATCTTCGATAGTAAACTCCTCTGGAAATCGCACATTGAAACAAAAACTTCCAAAGCACTGACAGCTTTCTGGCAGTGCAGGGCTGTTTTCAAAAACGAGGGGTCTTTCTCCTAGCAAGGTCCTATGGATCTACACGGCTATGATAATACCTATTATCACCTATGGATCAGTGATCTGAATGAGTAGACTCTCTATCGTGGGAGTTAGGATGACGTTATCGAGACTACAACGCGCTGTGGCCATGTGTTGCGTCGGAGATTTTTCTATTACTTCAGGCCCGGCGTTAGATGCTCTGATTAGTCTACCACCCATATTGTTTTCATCCAAGGAGAGGCCTTGAAGGCCACCTTAAACACAATGGAAATTGGCACGGCCCCTGTCCAGCATTGGTCAAGAGAGTAGGCATGGACTTTGATTGAAACGATCCTCGCCATGCCCCTTGACTCCAATCCATCCAAAGGCGTGCTTGAAAAGAGATACAGTGTGGTGCTGCCAGAAGTTTAACTGTGGTCAAACTCTGAAAATGAGCCCGGCAAACCCTGTTTTCGCATTTTCACGGATGGCTACAGGTACGAACACGGCTCTTGCTCTGGGATCTACGTGGAAACCAGCGGGACAAAACTGCACTTTGCTCCTGGAATGCATGCATCTGTGTTTCAAACGGAGGTATGTGCTGTTCAAGAAGCGATGAACTTTGTTGTGGAAAACAGAGGGAGAGGCAGATCTATATGTGTCTGCAGCGACAACCCAGCTGCGTTCATGGCCTTAGACAGCCCCCCAACCACATCAAGGGTAGTTGAATCCTGGCTGAACTATGTCGGTAGACATAATAGCCTGAATCTAACATGGGTTCCGGGACACGTGGATATCGCGGATAACGAGATCTCTGACTCTTTAGCCAGAATGGGCCCTGAACCCTTTCTGCCACTCTCTTCTGCAGCCATCAAAGCCATCGGTTAACTAACGAGTTACTCTAACCCACAACTGAGTTTGACAGGCTGAGAGAGGCTGCAGATTGACATAACTGATGTTACCAATCATGTCCAACCGATTATCCCTGCCCTCCTGTCATTAAGCAGAAGGGAGTGCAGACAGCTGGTTGGACTGATTAGGTGCCACTTTCTATGGACAAAGCACATAGAAAAGGTGGGCGTCTCAGACAGTGCACTCTGCCCAGCATGTGGAGAGGAGAATGAGTGCATCTGCCCCGCCTTCGCACGAATAAAGCTTCAAGTCTTTGGCACTTATGTGTTAAGAAGCGACCACCTTGGCTCCTTAGCCCCATAAGATCTTCTCAGATTTCTTCGGAGGTCGAGTAGATTTAAAGAAAATTAAAAAGGGAATCCGATCGCAGTACAATAGATATAATTGTGTCATTTTTGGCCAACCAATTATTTATTGTTAATACAAGGTGGCGCAAAAGTAACCTTGCGATGTTTTTTGGCTGTAATTTAAAAAAAAATATTAAAAACTTTGATTCTTCCTGTGGATTATTTTTATTTGGTCTTTTAGTTTTTATTACATCAAGTCGAGAATATGATGTCATGTAAATGGCCGCCGCCCCAGTTGATTGCCATTTGAGCCCTTTTTATGGCATTTTCCATCACTTTGACCAAAACTTCCGGCGATAGGTCCTCACATTCTTGACGGATATTGTCTTTAAGAGCTGCAAGAGTCTGGGGCTAGTTGACATAAACCCGCGACTTCAAAAAGCCCCACAAGAAGAAGTCTGGAGCGGTCAACTCAGGTGATCTTGGTGGCCAGTGCAAATCGCCAAAACGGGAGGTTAGGCGCCCGGGAAATGCATCCTTCAGCATATCGGTTGTGGCACGTGCAGTGTGTGAACTTGCGTCGTCCTGTTGGAACCATATGTTTTCCAATCCCAATTCTTCAAGTTGCGGCAAAAAGAACTTGTTGATCATTGCTCTGTAGCGCTCACCATTCACAGTAACCGTTTGGCCCGCGACGTCTTCGAAGAAAAAAGGTCCGAAGACTCCTCCAGCGAAAACAGCACATCATACAGTGACTTTGAGCGGGTGTAATGGCTCTTCGTGGGTTACATGCGGATTTTCAGTGCCCCAGAAGCGTAAATCTTTCTTATTTACGTACCCGCTAAGATGGAAATGAGCCTCATCACTCATGATTATTATTGATGAAAAATCATCTTCCTCTTGGTGGTGATTAAGGATGGCTTGAGCGTATGTTAGACGCGATTGGCGGTCAGCAGCTAACAGCTGATGCACCGTCTGGACTTTGTACGGAAACATCTTCAAATCTTGTACCAAAATTCGCTGTAAAGACCGTCGACTGATACCCATTTGCGTGGCACGTCGTCTGGTCGATGTCGACGGCGCTTCCATGACATCCTCGGCAACAGCAGCAATATTCTCTGCAGAACGGCTACTCCGGGGTCTGCCACGCCTGGCAGCATCTCGCTTTGTGCCAGTCTCTTCGAGGCGAGCGGCTAAACGTCGTAGTGTTTCACCAGTAGGCTTTGGACGACGAGGAAATCTGCGACGAAATTCACGTTGTGCCAAAGTCACCGACCGATTATTGGTCAAATAAATAGTCAGCAATATTCCGCGTTCTGGAGCAGTGTAGCGTAACATTGTTTATTAACGTGTATTTCGCATGTGCTTACTACACAAATGTCAAAATTTATAGCATTTTCTGATAGGAGGATTACTTTAGCGCTAAATTTGTATTATTCTCAAGCGAATTTTAAAGTTAATAATACAGTCCATCTGTGATAAATTCCTTGCTTCCAAATTATGGAAGAATATATTTATCGTTACTTAAACTCTCGTAGTAGAGAATCATCAACAGTCTGTAAGTGAACCATTATTACATAAGACTTAAATAAATAAATAAATGCACGACTTTTTCATTTTTGCTAAAAAAAATATATAATTTTTGTATTTAAGATACATAAATCAGATAACAAATAATCAAGTTAGAATAAAAAATCCATTTCGGCAAAATCCTCTCAACATAATTTGAAATGCAGGTATGGCCTTTTCGGCTGTTTTCCTTTTAATGGCGGCCGACCCGGTCTAATGTACATGGGCATATATGAATTTATTTTCACTTTAGAGTGTATACCATGAAGTTTCTTAGTAGTGACTCGTGTTTCAGAACCAATCAGAACACATCAGGACACATCAACAGTACAATGGCATCTCAAGTTCTGCTCCTAACTACATAAACTGAAAGTTTCTCGGTAGTTACTTTGCTTGCTTAAAGGTGTACGTAAGAGGGGCGCACTTGAATTGAATATAAATACAAATACAAGTATATGGGAATTTTCATTTAAATGAGCATCTTTGCAGCACAACATTCACTGGCACACAAATATGAATAAACAACTGGTTGTCATTTAAAAGTAACTAGAAATTATGGCAAACTCCTAACTAAATGCTCCGCAGAATTGAGACTCTCAAAAATGATTGGTTAAACTATCAGGACTGTGTGTGAATGCATTCCAATAGGAGCAGAATGGAACAGTTATTGCTCAAATATACGACAATCTTTACTATTCATGTTGGTGCTTGTCTGCAATCAGGTGGTTGAGGAAGGAAGGTGAGTACCTTCGAATGTGTATCCTTAAAAACTTTCGAAAAAAAATTTTTGAATATGTGGGATGGTGAAATCATGAAAGGTTTCATTAAAGGTGGTGGTACTACTAGCGAAGAAAAATAAATGAGCTGCTGCTACAAACATGAAAATATGTTAAAAGTATCCTTAAAAACTTATTTGGAAGTAATTTATAAATAAATTTCAATGACAAATATCTACGAAAGGTTAAGGGATCTCAGGTGTGTAGAGTTTATCTAAATAAATCTAGTAACTATGTAAGTAACGGTTCTTTATTGGCGTCGATACGTTTTTAAGTGCAACATTGAAATAGCAGTGCCTTCAGGCTTTTAAGGTTAAAGAGGGCGGCTGCCGTAGCCAAATGGGTTGGTGCGTGATTACCATTCGGAATTCACAGAGAGATCGTTGGTTCGAATCTCGGTGAAAGCAAAATTAATAAAAACATTTTTCTAATAGCGGTCGCCCCTCGGCAGGCAATGGCAAACCTCCGAGTGTATTTCTGCCATGCAAAAGCTCCATTTGTGGAACAACATCAAGACCCACACCACAAGTAGGTGGAGGGGCTCGCCCAAATACCCAAAAAGGGTGTACGTGCCAATTATATATATATGTATATATAGAGGGAATATTAATGTAGCTTTGCGCAGACAAAAGTACATTTTTTGTATTTATTAATAATTTTTTAATTTTGGATATCATTTGAAAAATACGAAGAGTAAAAAAGCACCGGGCTACGACCTAAGAAATGGTAAAATACTAAAAGAACTACCTGATGTAGCAATCACATATATACGACAAATATTCAACAGCATATTAAGGGCACAATGCTTCCCACGCCTCTGGAAAGTTGCACAAATATTGGCAATCCCCAAACCAGGTAAAAATGCATCAGAAACGATATCATATCGGCCCATCAGTCGCTTACGAATTCTTTCAAACGTGTTTGAAAAAATATTCTTAGATTAGACAAAATTCTGATAGAGAAAATATAATACCAAGTCATCATTTTGGATTTAGACGACAGCATTCAACTGTGCAGTAAGTCCACAGAGTTATAAACGAAATATTAAATGATATGGATAATAAAAGGTTCAAAGGTTCTGCATAGCTGTCTACCTGGATATTGCAAAAGCTTTCGACAGGGTGTGGCATAAAGGGCTACTGCCCAAGATAAGCGAAATATTACCAAGGAGTCACTTTACCATTCTTAAAAGTTATCTGGAAAACCGTCATTTTTTTTATAAAGTTCGAAGATGATACCTGATATTTACAGCAGATATACCGATCCCAACAACAAAAAATTGCATGATAGCCACATTTGCGGATGACACGGTTTTAATGGCATCAGACAAAATAGAAAACAAAGCGACTGACATTCTTCAACAAACAATAAATGACACTGCGTCATGGCTCTATGAATGGGGTATACAGGGTTGCCCATATTCGACGGATCCATCTGGCAACCCTGTATATTTTGACAGAGACATCAGATCGCTTAATGACATACTGCGTTGGAAGCACCAGTCCAAGCAGATTTTTACCATTTCACGCCACGCGAGCGCTCCCAAATTGTTGAAATTTTCATTCAACAAAAGAAGTCAATTGTGAAAACTTAACGTGCGTATAAAAAATTAAATAATGTGAAAAGTGCGCCTTCTAAGAACACCATTAAACGTTTGTACGAAAGGTTTTCAACTGGTGATACTCTTTCTAATCCAAAGAGGCCAAATCAAAACCGACCAAGGCGCTCGGATGAGAATATTGATATTGTACGGGCCAGTGTTGAGACGTCGCCAAGGACATCCCAAAATCGCCGTTCGCAACAGTTGGGCATTGCTCGGACCACTTTACAACGAATTATCCGCATTGATTTGCATTTATTCCCGTATAAGATTCAATTAACGCAAAGATTGTTGCCTGCGGACAAGCCTCGTCGATTGGAATAGGCCCAAAGAGTCATCAAAATGGCTAAAGATGACGAGCAATTTTGGAACAAAATCATCATGTCCGATCAGGCTCATTACTTATTGAATGGGACGGTAAACAAGCAAAATTGCGGTATTTACGCCACCGAAAATCCTCATGAAATTCAAGAGGTACCTCGAGGTATGACGAAAAGGTCACTGTTTGGTGTGGCGTTAGTGCGAAAACGATTATTCGGCCGTTTTTCTTCGAAAAGGAAGTTGGTCAAGCTGTTACCGTCAATCAGGAACGTTATCGCGATATGATAACCACTTTTGTGATGCCAATTATTCGTCGAAAGCGTATAAGGCAGTTCTGGTTTCAACAAGACGGCGCTCCACTACACACACAGTTAGCACCACAATCGATTTTATGAAGAAATTGTTTCCTCGTCGTTTGATGTCGAAAAATGGCGATTTTGACTGGCCACCGCGTTCGCCCTATTTAACGCCACCTGACTTCTTCTTGTGGGGATATTTAAAATCAAAGGTTTATATAATAATAATAAGCCAAAGACCATAAAAGAACTCAAGAACAACATCCGTGAGGAAATAGCCGCTATTCCAGCCGAAATGTTAGCTAAAACTATGGAAAATGCTGCAAAACGGGCACAATACGCCGTACGGGCTCAAGGCGGCCATTTGAGAGATATCATATTCAAAAAGTGATGTCAGCAAATCTACTTGAACCAAATAAAATTATTATTATCGTCATTATCAAAAAAATTGTGTTTTTCTTTGATTTAAAAAAAAAAACACATGGGTCCGTCGAATATGGGCAACCCTGTAGAAGTCAACAAAGATAAAACGGTACAAGTAATATATACACAAACACAAACTAACAATAAAAACAATGAAATAAATATTCTTCCTAGTGCAAAGTACCTTGACATAACTATATCGAAAACAAACGAAATGAAATGAAAATTAAATTCAGACAACTATGATGGCTGTTGGCTAAAAATTCTAAACTGAGCCTTAACAACCCATTAACCCATTTGGAAATATGGCATCGAAATCTGGGGCACAGCAAAAAAACCCAATATCACAAAAATTCAAAGGACGCAATCTAAAATACTTCTAACAAAAGCAGCGACCTCAATATCGACACAATAGATGACACAATTAGAAAATACAGCATCAAGCATATACCGGGTTGCCCATATTCGACGGACCCATGACTCTTTGGGCCCATTGCAATCGACGAGGCTTGTCCGCAGGAAACAATCTTTGCGTCAATTGAATCTTATACGGGAATAAATGCAAATCAGTGCGGATAATTCGTTGTAAAGTGGTCCGAGCAATGCCCAACTGTTGCGAACGGCGATTTTGGGATGCCCTTGGCGACGTCTCAACACTGGCCCATACAAGAGCAATATTTTCATCCGATCGCCTTGGTCGTTTTTCATTTGGCCTCTTTGGATTAGAAAGAGCATCACCAGTCGAAAACCTTTCGTAAATTTTTACACGCACGTTGAGTTTTCACAATTGACTTCTTTTGTTGAATGTAAATTTCAACAATTTGGGAGCGCTCGCGTGGCGTGAAATGGTAAAAATCTGCTTGGACTGGTGCTTCCAACGCAGTATGTCATTAAGCGATCTGACGTCTCTGTCAAAAGATACAGGGTTGCCAGATAGGTCCGTCGAATATAAATAAATAAATGACCAAATACGCAAACTACCACAATCGGAGAAATTGGGAAAAAGAAGATTAAAACGATTAACTCCAACAGAACTCTCAACATAACAAAACAAAAAAATAAAAAAAATAAAAAAAAAAAATAATAAATATAACACTTAGAAAATAATATAATGTAGCATAATCTAAAGCAAAATTGAATGTTTATCTAGCATTGGTAAGAGAACAAAGAATTCCAATACTACTTTAGAAATAATTACTTATTGTTTAAATTTAACAGATTTTAATTTAAAAAGGGAAATAATAAAAAAAAAGTCACCATCCGCTTCAAAAATGGGTCAAGTTCGTTCCGTGTTAGCAGAGAATCGCAAGCGGTGATTCGGTCCAAGAGATTTTTTTGCGTCAACACGTGTGGCACCGAAACATCCAGCTTTTTTTGGAATCCAATCTTCTGCAAATGGCTTCAAACGGTTTTGTGGTCTACACCTAGTTCCTGACTAATCGAGCGAATGCTCACATGCCGGTCTCTTTGGATCAACGATTTTATCAGTCTCTACGACGATTGGTCTTCCAGTACGGGGTGCATTTTCGACCTCTACTACACCAGAACGAAATCGATCGAACCAACGCTGTGCTATGCGAATCGTTACAGTATCAGGCCCATAAACTTCACAAATTTTTGCCGCCGCCTTCGTTGTATTTTTACCTCTAAGGTAGTAAAAACGTTAAATATGACGAATTTATTGCTTGGTGGACTCCAGCTTTGACGCGCTATAACTTAAGACGATCACAACACTGTCAAAGAGATACTTGTAGTACAGATTATCGTATTTAAATCGCCGTTTAGTGTGACCCGATACAATAAGTACAACGCAAGATATCGCACTTGTTACGTTAAAGCGTAACAACTCAAAAAGAAAAGGAAAAGAGTTACCACTCAAAAATTTGTTATTTTAGCGCAACTACTAAACAAATAAGAATGAAACAACCGTTATATTGTTTTTAATGATATTTTCGTGCAATTACATATTTTTTCCCTTGTAATACCTGTATTATTAATATTTACGGAAACAGTTTTTCGTCTCTACTGAAAATGTTCAGATTTTGAGTTGTTACGCTTTAACGTAACAAGTGCGATATGTTTAAATGTCGCGCTCAATTGACAAAATACGACATTACTTTTTCTCCAACCCAATATATTTTTTATGTTTTGACAACGAAAGCAGATTTAAAAATGAAGCGCAGATGGAAGATCTTACACAGAAATACAAAATATTCTTTCATGTTCAGCAAAAATGATTTCAAATGCAAACAAAGAAAAAAGAGGAGCAAAATGAAAAGTTTTCGCGCAAGACAATCACAGAACTGTAAGGTGCTCCAAAGACAGTCCCATGAAGTCAGCTATAAAAATTAGAAAAGAGGTGAACTTCAATGTTTCTGACATGACTGTACGTAAACATCTACTGAAAACTGGAAATAATGCAGAATGGTATGTTCTCGTATTGCACAGAGGAATTCCCAATAAAATAAGTCTAGAAGCAAGATAATAATCCAAACACATGAGGATTGGTTTCAGGCAAATGAAATTGTGGTTATGGAATAGGTACATTGAGGACCCAATATGAAGTTAAAGCTAGAACCATTTCGTTTTGTACTGACATCCTTTAATAGATGCATCTTGATACGTAATAAGGGTTATGGTGTTTATAAGAGATTTTTAGCACAAATTCTGTCATAAAAACAATTTACAATGACTTCTTCATCGAGTTTCAATTTCTCTGACATAAGCGATTCTTGCGAATTCAATCTTTAAAGACATTAAGACTCTTCGGAGCCGCGGATGGTCTGCCCTAATGCACCTGCAAATGAACATTAGCATACAAGCACATATGTACGTACATACAGATGTGTGCACATACATATTTTTCTAATGTATCACTATGTTGTGCCGGTACATAGAAATTTATGTAATTATCATGTTTTTTATTTCTGTTATTCCTTGGAATCCGTTCTTCGTTGTTATGCATAAATATGTCACACAGCAAGTACGCTGCCTCTCAACATTGCTCCACGTTCAGGATGAACTCCAGTGAAGCCCAATCAATCGTCGTGAACGCCAATAGTTCACGTCTACCATTATTAACGCTGCCTAAATTTTGTGGGGCCTACACTGAGTGGACAAATTTCTATTCGATGTTCACGTCAATTATCGACAAGGACAGCGACCTCACAAACATCGACAAACTACAACATTTGTGTTCCTGTTTGAGTGGCGCTGCCCTCGACACCATGCGCTCACTGGAAATAAGCAATGATAATTATAAAACTGCTTTAGAACTTTTGCAGAAGCGTTTCGATAACAAACGTCTTATATTTCAGGCACACGTCAGGGAGATATTTGGGCTGAGCAAGGTGGATTCAAACGTAGGCATGCTCCGAAAGCTGACAGACAAGGTCACTTCACAAATTCGTGCATTACAGTCGCTCACATCTAACGAGAAAATTGCAGACTGCATCATCGTACAAATGATTCTCCAGAAACTTGACAAAACGACGCAGGCTAAATGGGAGGAAACCTCTCGATCAGCGAGCTGCCATCCTGGGATCAATTGACTGCATTCTTGGAAAGGCGCTGCCGAATGCTTGAGAATGTTGAGCATGCTGTTCAAGCACAGACTGGTCAGGCGTTAAGGCATAGCAAAAACGACAGTATTAGTCAAAGGAAAACCTTCGTCGCCTCCAAAGGCTCAACACGTGTTTGTGTATTTTGTGGATCACCCGAGCATGCTATTTATAGTTGTCAACTTTTCGCAAATTTAGATCCGAACTCGCGCCTGGGGGAAGTTAAGCAGCTTGCACTTTGTCTTAACTGCCTCAAGGCTGGCCATCAAATGCGGGCAAATCCGGATCGTGCCGCACCTGTCAGTCGAAACACCACACGCTCCTGCATTTTAACCGGTCAACTGCTTCGTTAACCGATAGTCAAGCCGATGCTTCATCGGTGGCCACAATTCGATCCAGTGCTATGACTGCATCGATATCTGCTTCGCTTAATGCCCCCGTGTCTCCTTCTGATGCTACTCCTAGCTACTGCCGTCATTCTTGTAAAAAATCGTGCTGGAATCTTCGTGTCCTGTCGCGCTCTTTTGGATTCTGGTTCCCAGTTGCACTTCGTCACAACTCGCTTCGCAAATCAACTTCAGCTATTCAAAACAAAAGCTTCTGCTACAGTATCTGAAATTGGAGATGCCAACTTCCCAACGGAAGGCTACTCACTCGACCTCGTACTTAAGTCTCGGATTTCAGATTTTTCAACAAGCATCACTGCCCTTCTTGTGAAAACCATCACCGACAATCAACCTGGCTGCTCCGTGAGCACCAACGAGTGGAATGTTCCGTCGAACATACCACTAGCCGATCCTGGGTTCAACTTACCACAGCGTATTGATCTGCTCATCGGAGCAGGACTGTTCTTCGATCTACTTTGTGTGGGTCAGATACGCTTAGGATCTGGTTTACCACTACTTCAGAAAACTCGTCTCGGATGGGTGCTATCTGGAGGTGGGCAACAAACTCCAAACCTGTCATCATTCGTCGTGAGGCAGAAATCCTCCAGTGGTCTCATTCCCAGCACTCGGCTGGACTATTTAGTACGTCGTTTTTGGGAGATCGAGCATATTTTCGAACCGATCTCTAAGGCCTCCCAAGAAGATCTTGACTGCGAAGCCCACTTCCAGGGAAATTATTTTCGATTGCCATCAGGTGAATACTCTGTTCGTCTGCCCATAAAACGCAGCATGGATCTCCTAGGAGACTCCTATTTACAAGCTCGTCAACGCTTTCAAGGTCTGGAACGAAAATTCGCCCGTAACCCTGATCTAAAGGCAGAATACAGTAGGTTTATTAAGGAATATCTGGACCTCAACCACATGTCGCTGGTTTCCAATGAGGTTGTAGAACAATGCAAGTACTTCCTGCCACATCATTGCGTTATCAAGGATGACAGTAGTACAACAAAATTGAGGGTGGTTTTTGATGGATCTGCAACCACTACCTCAGGTTTTTCGTTAAATGACCTACTCATGGCAGGCCCAACTATTCAACCGAAGCTTTTTCATATTCTTATTAGATTTCCTACTTTTCCTATAGCTCTTACTGCAGACATCTGTAAGATGTATAGGTGTGTTCGCGTCACTTCACCGGACAACATGCTCCAATGTATTTTGTGGCGAGAATTTCCACAAGGAGACTTTCGCAACCACAAGCTCGACATGGTGACGTATGGAACTAAGCCTGCAGCGTTTCTAGCCATCCGAGCCATGCACCAACTCGCAGCAGACGAATCCGCGACTTATCCCATTGGAGCAGAAGCGGTACTTCGCGACTTCTATGTAGATGACCTGATAACTGGGGGCGATTCAATGGCAGAAGTACTCAACATTAAACTGCAAACAACTAGCCTTCTTACCCGAGGAAGCTTCAAGTTACGCAAATGGTGCTCTAATAGTCCTGAGATCCTTCGTGATATTCCTGACGTAGACAAGGAAAAGTTTCTTAAGTTTGACGATGGCAGTGACATCACCAAAGCACTGGGGCTTGTCTGAGACCCGCACAAGGACTAATTGCTATTTTCATTTGTACCACAAAGAGAATTTGGAAAAAACTCCAAACGCTCTGCTTTGTCTACACTAGCTCGGTGTTACGATCCCCTTGGACTAATGGGGCCCACACTGACCAAGGCGAAGATTCTTCTGCAACGAATGTGGAGAGATAAGCTCGAGTAGGATGAGAGTCTGCCACAATCGTTAGACACTGCTTGGTCTGCTTTTTGCACTGGATTTGCTGACATGCTGTATTTATCATTTCCTCGTTACGTTTTTCAGTCTGAAGCTATTAGAGAAATCCATGCATTTTGCGATGCAAGCCTTGAAGCTTATGGGACTTGTGTTTACACGCGATCAACCAAGGACAACAACATACAAGTTCACCTATTATGTTCAAAGGCCCGTGTCTCTCCACTAAAGACCGTCCCCATACCCAAGCTGGAACTCTGTGCAGCAACATTGCTCGCACAGCTAATGGGTGAGTTTACAAAAATGAAACTTTTTAATTGTTCATTTCATTGTTGGTCAGATTCCTCCACTGTCCTTTCGTGGCTGCGAGAAGAACCGTCAAGGTTTAACGTTTTTGTCGCCAATCGGGTTTCCACCATACATCAACTGACAGAGGGTATGCAATGGCACTATGTTCCTACAGCAATGAACCCGGCTGACATTTTATCGAAGGGAGCTACACCCCGGGAACTTCTAGGATCGAAACTTTGGATGCACGGCCCACCCTTTTTGCTAGAAGCGGAGGGCAACTGGCCACGCATGTGCTCACCACAACCAAAACTTCCCGAAATTCGACAAAGGGTTTTGCTTTCTGCAAATAACCATAAAGACATTTCCCTTTCTTTCAAATACATTAACTCATTCAGAACAATGCAGCGAATTTTTGGGTATGTCAGCAAATTTATTAACATCAAAAAATCGCCAAGGTCATCGCAACTTAAGGCTGAAGACATTCATCATTGAACTCAACTTCTTATTCGCATAGTACAAAGAGCGCAATTGTGGCCGGAGTACACTGTATTGCAAGCCAATAAATGCGTCCCTAATTCGAGCAGCGTTATCGCCATTCCTTGATGACTTCGGAATTATTAGAGTCGGTGGACGATTAAAAAATTCGATGCTTAGCTTTTCATCGCGCCATCCATGCATTCTACCGAAGGATCATCCACTGACGTACGCAATAATCACCTATTTTCATCGTAAGCATCACCATGCAGGTCCTAAAGCTTTACTCGCCTTTATTCGTATGCAGTTTTGGCCAATAGGTGGCAGGAAAACAACAGCTCGCGTTCTACAAAAATGCATTATCTGCCTCAAATCAAGACCGAAACTCGTCGAGCACATAATGGCTGATCTGCCCAAGGAACGCATTCAGGCTTCGCGGCCCTTCATAGTCACCGGTGCGGATTACTGCGGCCCGTTTTATTACAAGCCTGAAGTGCGCAACAAATCGCCACAAAAATGTTATGTTAGCGTGTTCATATGCTTCGCTACAAAAGCAAAAGCAAACATTTCTATTTTTCCGCTAGCTCATCAACTCTTGGGTTTAATGAATTGCGTACATTGGTATGTGAAATCTCTGCAGTGATTAATTCGCGTCCTCTTACCCCTCTTTCAGAAAATCCAGAGGATTTGGATGTCCTAACACCAGGGCATTTTTTGATTGGTGGTCCTCTGACAGCTCTTCCTGAACCGGATCTCACGGCGCTAAATTACTCGCGACTTGATCGATGGCAACGTGTAACATATATACAACAAGTCTTTTGGAGGCGGTGGACTCAAGAGTATCTCACTCTTCTCCAGCAACGCGCAAAATGGCTTACGCCTCAAGCCAATATTCAAGTCAATGATGTCGTGTGCATAAAGGAAGAAAATTCACCGCCCTTGAAGTGGCCTCTAGCACGAGTAATTGAAGTTATCCCTGGAGCAGATGGTGTCGTACGAGTGGCACTTTTGCGAACATCTAGTGGCATAAAGCGTCGAGCCGTAAACAAACTGTGTGTTCTCCCGGTAAAGGATTCTGTTGAAAGCCGTGACCTTTCAACGGGGGGGAGGATGTTCGGAGCCGCGGATGGTCTGCCTAATGCACCTGCAAATGAACATTAGCATACAAGCACATATGTACGTACATACAGATGTGTGCACATACATATTTTTCTTATGGTATGTATCACTATGTTGTGCCGGTACATAGAAATTTATGTAATTATCATTTTTTTATTTCTGTTATTCCTTGGAATCCGTTCATCGTTGTTATGCATAAATATGTCACACAGCAAGTAATTAGGCAGTCTTGTACAAACATTTGAGAATAAATAGTCAAATAAAAAAGGCAAAGGAATCGTTTTTCTTTTAACATAACGCTACTAAAAAGGCTTAGCTAGCTTTAACAAAGACTTTAACTGCTAGGCACAGCCAAAGTCTTCCTAGTTGCCTATTATTTAGGTCATTTGTAATGAATTTAATTACACAAGACGGCGCAAAAAAAAAAAAATATCGGCAATTGTTCATTTAAAAAGCGCGCATTACACAGATATCTAATTTTTTTTTGCTGGAATGTTGGTAGAACTATCCGCTATAGCATCGCAGAGTTTGAGCGTCATCTGTCAATTGGCTTGTTTTCGGCATTGAATTATATCAGTCAACCACAGGTGTGCTCTACGATTTTCACTATGGATAAAAATATCGAACAAAGTATTTGTGTTACATTTTGTGTTTTCAATGGGAGTTCGTGTGCCGAATCATTGAAAATGTTGCAGAAAGCCCATGACGAGTGTGCTTTATCAAAAACACGGGTCTATGAGTGGTATAAGGCTTTTGCAGAGGGCCGAGAAATCGTGGAAGATTTTCCCCGATCTGGTCGCCTATCAACGTTCTCAACGGATGAAAAGGAAGCCGTCAACAGAGTCAAGGAAATGGTGCTGGCAAACCATTATTTAAGTATGAGGAAGGTAGCTCGTGACCTGAGCGTGTTTCACGAATCAATTCGCAACATTTTACACCATCAATTGGGCATGAGACGTGTGACTGCTCAACTCGTTCCAAGAGAGTTGAATTTCTTTCAAAAAATTCATCGGAAGAAAGTGGCTGAAGAGCAAATGAATTCGGATCCAAAGTTTATCCAGCACATCATACCAGGTGATGAGACGTGGGTGTATGAGTGTGACATGCAAACTTAGTTGACTGGCAGCTGAATGGCGCTATTCACATGAGCCAAAACCCAAAACACCACGTCAAAGTCGATAAAAAGGGAAAGTCGTGCTTTGCGTTTTCTTTGATTATCAAGGTATTGTGCACTCTAAAGTCATTGCAAATGGTTCTACAATAAATAACGAATATTATTTGGCAGCTATACGACACTTGAGAGAAAACAGTCCAAAGAAAGAAAACTCATGGATCTTGCACCATGATAACGCACCGTCTAACAAGGCTCATATTTTGAACACTTTTTTGACCAAAAACTCGACAAATATCATCGAACAACCACCGGATGTAGCCCCGTGTGACTTTTTCGTTTTCCCAAAACTTAAATTGCCACTTCGCGGACGCTGCTTTGAGTCGATAGAGGCCATTAAGGAGAATTTGCTGAAGGAGCTGGAGAAGATCTCTTAATCGCGTTTAAAGAGTGCTTTGAACTAATCGCGGGCGTATGTGCTTTGCTTCGAATGGAGCCTATTTTGAAGGCAACAAATTAAATTTTGATGATTAAACATTATTTTGCGTTTTAGTGAACAATTCCCGGTACTTTTTTGAGCATAAGTGAATTCAGATCGTATTCTCTCAAGGTAAGAAGTCTGATGAAGGCTGACATTTGTGAGTATATTTGAGTTTAAAAAAGAAATTCAATTTTATGACTTAGCAGAAAAAGTTGCATAGGTTTTGCTCAGTAATGTAGAATACTCGTATTTTTAATAACATTCCAAATTGGCCGGAAATATTGTGAAAGATGTGTCGAATTGGATCAAGTAATATACAATGAACCCAATTCCATTCAATTCAGGCTAATACAAACATAATCTTTCACACATACATGCACAAAACTTCAATTATTCCCAATTTCATACAATAAATCAGTACTCACACACATACACAATAAATAAGTATGAATGCAAGTATAATGTCAGACATTTTGACACGCATAAAGTCGACTTAAAGGCCAGCTCGAGATGCCGCGCCGCAACGGCACACTTGTATGTGTGTATGTATGTGATATCCACATTTTCAGCGATACTATTGACTGCCAATATACAAATACACATACTCATAAATCGCGTAAAAGCTTCAAATGGAAATGAACAACAACAATAAAGAGAAATCAATTTACGTTTACTTCAAATGCAGGTGGCGTTGATACCCCTAACTTGACATACACAAATATTTACATAGAAATGCGTGTACCAGCCCACACAGGTGAACGTAAGCGAGGTGCCCAACTGCTGTGTGGCAAAGTGGCGCTTTGCATGACTGCGCGTTGCTCCGCGCTGCGTATATTTTCAGGCAGCGCCAATGGAGCATTTTGCGTCTTTGTAAAAGAAGCGATTTTAAATTATTGTTAAACGAAATTCAATTATGTTGCGACAATTTTTGCATAGCTTTGTGTGTTTGTAATTTTCTGAAAACTTCGCCTTGAAAGGTCGCGCGCCATATTTCACAAGATTGATTGGATGAAAAGGAAATGAGGTTTGAATAAACGAAAATTAGAGTATGCTTGAGATTTGGCAAGTGGAGGGGCGTGATTAGCTGAGAAATGCATTTTTACACTGTTGGAAGAAATTACTTTTGACGTACATACTAAGAATTTGCGCACATGCAATTTATATTAGGCTCTGTTCATACGAGATATATTTGCTTATATACATAAATATAATGGGGACAGCCATTCATTGCTAGCTGCTTGGCAGCGCCTCTCCTCCATTTTTTGGCAAGCCTTTTGATGCTATCCAACAAATGTGAGAACTTGGGTTTTGTGCGCTTGGATTAAACGAAAGTAAAATTCAGCTTACTTAGTTTACTTACTTATTTTTTTCTCATTAACGCAATACCACAAATCTTTATATATATATAAAATAAAAAAAATAAAAAAATCGAAATTTTTTCCATATAGAAACTACTCAAGAATGAACAACGAAACCGAGCTCAACCCCAAAAACGTATAGGAAGTATTATCAATTTTTTGAGATTTTTCTGGTAAATACTCCATATTTCACCTTAAACTGATCCCATAAGACCAAATCAACAGCGCAATGGAAAACGTATTTTTTTAAATTTTTTGTAGAGCTTTCTGATGTACATTTTTTTCATTGATGGTTGAGAATGCACTCAGTAATCTTGAAAGTTTCATAGTGGGATTCCCAAAACTTTTTGAAAATAAAGTTTTTATAAGTTTTTCAAAAATAACAAAAAAATATTGTAGTTTATCAGAAATATTTTTAGCACAAATCTACTTTTGAAATTTGAAATTAAGAAAACAAATTTTTTTTTTTCAAAAATCTACTTAAAACAATTTTTTTTGTTTTGAAAAATCTCTTTAAAAAATTTGTTTTTAAATATACTTCTTGATAATTTTGCAGGATTTACTTAAAAAAAAACTTTTTTTTTTTTTGAAAAATCTACTTTAAAATTTTTTTACTCGAAAAAAAACCATTTTTTTTTTTAATAATCTACTTTTAAATTTTGTTCTAAAAAAATTATTAAAAGGTTATGATATTACTCAAATTTTAAATTAGAATTTTTTAAGTACATTTCATTAAAACCAATGTATCTAAAAAAAGTTATGAAAATAATAAGGAAAACCTAGGATTTTTTACAAAAATCTTTTTTTTTCTATATCGAATGTAATTTTGAATGAAAGTTTCAAAAATTTATTAAAACAAATATAATGAAAATACTAATGTGCACTAAATAAAATTCTAATAAATTTTTTGCGGAATAGCCTAACTCAGATTTTTTACTTAGTTTCTTCATTGGCAGTTCAGATTTTTTTTAAGTAGATTTTATCAAGAAAAATTATGACAAACTTTTAACACAAAACTACATTTGAATTTAAAAGGAAAATCGTGAAAAGTAGAACTTTCAAAAAAAATGTTTCTGAAAAAAGTTATTGTAATATATAAAAAAAATTGATATTTCACTTCAAATGTGAAATTTCAGTTTGTTTCAAAAGTAGATTTTATCAAAAACAAAAATGTATCAAATGAATTACGCAAATGTTGAAAAGAACTTAAGATATTTCACTATAAAAACGCTATACCAAAATTTTTGAAAAAGAGCCCAATTCGGATTTTCTTACTTTTTCTTTCCATTGACAGTTGAGATTACGCGCAGTAATAATTCAAAGTTTCATAATAGAATTCCCAAGTTCTGGGTAAATAAAAGAGTAGCTAAAAAATAGTTTTATCAACAAATTTTTAACACAAAATTACTTTTCAAGTTTTAAAAAATTTGTAGATTTTGCAAAAGCAATTTTTTCTAAAAAAAAAGCCGTAACAAATTATGATGAAAGTTCTGAAATTAAACTAAATTTGGAAACTTGAGATCCGGTTCTTTAAAAGTAGTTTTATGAAAAAAAATTATGAAAAACTTTTAACACAAAATTACATTTGAGATTAAAAAAAAAAGATTGATTTTTCAAAAAAAAAAAAACAAAAAATGAAAAGTTATAATGAAAGTCATGAAGTGAAATTTAATTTTGAAATTTGAGTTCTGCTTTTTTATAAGTAACTTTTATAAAAAAAAATTATGAAAAACTTTTAACACAAAATTACATTTGAAATTAAAAAATAGATTGAAAAAAATTTATTAAGTAGATTTTTCAAAACACATTATTTTTTTTTTAAGTTATAAAAGGTATTTGAAATTTTAAATAGGTTTTGCGTAAAGTAGCACCTTAAAAAACTCTATCCAAAATTTTTGAAAAATACCCCAGATCAGATATTTTTAATTTTTTTTTCAGTGATAGTTGAGATTTAGTTTTTTTTAAGTAGATTTACGAAAAAAAAGTGAAAAATTTGTAACAAAAAATTTTAAAAAGTAAATTTCTCAAAATAAAAAAACAAAAATTTCAAAAAAAAGGTTTAAAAATGCATGATATTTCATTTGAAATTTGATATTTGGATTTCTTCTAAATAGATTTCATCGAAAAAAACTGTATCTCAAAAATTATAAAAATGTATAAAAACCTAAAAAAAATTGTCCCCAACTTTTTTCCCGTGGAACGAATTTTTTTTTTAATTTTAATCCTTTTGTATTTGGTTAAGAAGCAATTGCCCAAAATTTTGAGTCGTATGCCCCACGGTTTGAGCGCTACGGAAAGTTGCTTGTGAGCAACTTTGGGCAATCGTGCTATACAAAATAAACTAATTTTTTCATTCGAACAACTTTTAATGATTTTTATTTATTTAAAAAAACTAGGTATGATAAGACAAAAAACAGTGTTTATTGTTATTACAGCAAAGATGGACTTGCATTTAAGGCATTTGGACATTGGGGTTCCTGTCTTGCACAATCTGCAACATCCCTTTTCACTAAATACTACCCAATGCTCCATTTTATCGCAACGCTGTGAGACTGAAGGATTCGGTTGGAGCCTGTAGTTTTTCGACTGTAGGGAAGACACGCTGCTTGATGGGGAGCCCAGGGATACTATCGAGCTAGCTTTTTCAACATACGATGGTCGGTCTTTCCTTTTTCCGAGCGAAATAGTGGCAGTAAGCAACTCATGAGAATTTTCTAGTTGAAATTTTATTAGAGGAATATGCTTTTGCCAGGACAATCGCGGGTCCTGGATTCCAACGTTTGCATATACCAACAGGTTCATTGCTTTCACACGAGGATATAAGTTGAACGGGCTTATTGCCAAACCAATTGACGCATACAATATTATTGTTGATTTCACATTTCGTATCGAAAAATCCCCTTCCACGACTTTTTAACTCAGTATCTGAAAGTAGCTGGAATTGCTTAAATGGTTTTCACGTACAGTTCCTGTTGCAAATATGCCCATTTCTTTCAGCGAGATCAGAAGGCTTACTGACGTAAACTAATTATCGAAATAAAGCTTAAAAGGTTTGTCCTTAGGAAGACCTTTTGCCAAATATAAAACTGTACCCGAAGATAGGCCCAATCCATAAGTGGGACAGGAACCTTTACCAACATCCAACGTAAAGTCGTACACTAATCCAGAGGTTACAGCACGCGTAAACATTTTCAGACCCCATTTATGAGGCTCAGCAGGGTTGTATTGTTTAAATGACGATCGATTTGTAACAAAAATTTAAACTAAAATGTTCATTATCACATTTATGACCTTTGAACACAATGATTTGTTCATCAATGCTTTGATGTTCTTCCTGGGGTAGCTTTCCAAAATTTTCTTTCAGAGTGTCTAGTAAAGGACGTATTTTGTACAACTTGTCATTAGTTCAAATCGCCTTTTTTGGATTGCTTGTATTATTGTTGAAATGTAAACATTGTTTTATTTTTTCAAACTTTCCGCGCGGCATTGAATCTGTTATAGCGGTAAGATTTAAATCTTTTGACAATGCCATTTTGAGTTAAGGCAATTTTAATATCTTCAACAGTGAATTTGGGCTCAATGCCGTGTTCTTGCAGCGCATACAAATCTGTTTGTTGTGTGATCAAATTAAAAACTTGGATATTAAAAAAAGGGCAGAAATATTCTACTGGCGTCATCACATCGTCAACCTTCAAAGTATTTTCTTCCCAACTGGTGTCCGAAGGTATAAATGGACTTTTTCTCCACTTTATTTTCTTGGGGTCAACTTTTTCAAAGCAATTATCAGCCACACAAGATTTCAGCTCACATTCTTCTGCAATCATATTTTCGAGAAGGTCAACCTCTATAGTTTCCCCTCTTTGCACGATCCCTTCCAAATTCTTCTCTAGCACTGCAGAAATGTCATCCATCTCGCCATCACTTTCATCGTCAGAAGAGGCAGCCCAATGAAAGTTAACAATCGTCTCAATATCGTCATCGGGCAATCCTTTCTCTTTCGGTCTCATAATTAGGTACTAAAATATTTATGACCACACTAGCCGAAGGTTGCCCACAGCAACATTGCAACCTTGAAAATTACTCACCTGGTTGATATTTTTAACTAATCAAATATAAATTCAGTTTCATTAAGCTAAATCTTTGCTAAAAAACATGGCGTATAAACTTTTTATAATTTCGCATTATTATAAAAGTTAGTCACCCACTTTAAAAACTCTTTTGAATATCACAACAATATTTTCTGCGCTGCACTTGCTATTTATTCAAGATAACTTTGCTAAATGATCTACAATTGATATTTTTTTGCTCATATTTTGAGTAGATACAGAAAAGTACCGTTATCATTTATAACGAACAGACACAAACAAAACGAACGCTTACGGAAAGCTGTTAAACTGCCGAAGTTTCTCACAGGCAACGTTGCACAGTGCGGCCGATTCCCAAAAAGCTGGCCAAAAGTCGAAAAAAAAGTTTCTAGATAGAGTTTTTTTGTCTTTGGGTTGGCTACACTAATGCCTTGAGTAGTGAAAACCGTTCATAGCAACGTCCTGTACCCTAAGTATCCTCTGTATTTTCAGTCGCAACGTGGCCTTCGTTTGAGCATCGTATTACTGTCGATGAATAGTGAAAGTTGTACACATTTGAAAGATTTTGTAATGGAGTAAATTGAACAAAACCAAATGGAATCATCTTCGGAAGGTTAGTAAAATACGAGAAATCTTTAGTACATATCAATACCTCGACACAAAATTTTTAGCTGCAGCAATACGTAGATACATTTTTTGCAATTTTTTTTATAAAATTTGAGTTTTTAAACTGTATAGTAATACAACGCCGTCATATGCTGCTTTGAAACCTATTAAATGTTACTCAAAAAAGTAATGGTTACTGAATAAAACAAGATTCAGCTGCTACCACTTGCTACCTTGGCTTTTATGCTATTTTTTGTGCACAAGAAATAAATACGAAGAGAGAATGAGAGACAATAGTGAAAGCCTATACTTTCAAGAGGGGATCTGCTTGTAAAAGTAACGTAGGTTTCTATACAAATTTTAAGATTAAATTCGTAATCAGCGACCCCGAAAACATATAAATTTACATGCATCTTGATTATGTTCTAGAATATACGCTATTTCACGTGAGGGGGTGGCCAATAGGGGTGGAAGGGGGTGGATTTTCAAAATTTTAAGATCAAATTCGTAATCAGCGACCCCGACAACCCCCGAGTAAGAAATTTTGAATCAATTACTTAATTTTTTGAGTTTTGGCCAGCTTTTCGGGAATCGGCCGCACTGTGCGTTGGGGTCGAAAGGATTAAAAAGTATATTTAAAAGAAAACAAGTTTCTAAAAAAAGTTATAAAAAGTATTTCAAATCTGATTTTTTTTTTAAATAGTTTTATCGAAAACAAGAATGTATCTAAAAAAATTATGAAAACGTTAAAAAGAACCGAAGATTTATCACTTTAAAAACCTTTAACCAGAATTGGACAAAATAGTCCAGCTCCGATTTTTTTACTTATTTTTTTATTGATAGCTGAGATTTTGTTTTTTGTTAAGTAAATTTTTTTACTTTACAGCTTCTTATTATACTCAAGCCAATTTTCCGAAACTTTTACGAAAATTTCCAAGACACTTGTACCACTTTGCCATGGAGACGCTCTGAAATGCATCGCATTTGCCAAAAAAGATAAGTATTTTTTGTTGTTATTATTTTATAAAAAGTTCCGTTCACTTTGGAATGCACCTTGTAGGGAGCACCTAATGGCACTTGAGCTCCAACTTGTTTACCTACTTGCAGCTGCCGGCTTAAGTGAGCACTTCAACCTGTTGCAGTCAAGCAAAGAGTTCACAATCGCTGTCAGTGGCTGGTCGGGTTCGGGCTCGTAGTTGGATGAGTTGCGTGCCGGTTAATGCAAAGTACGCATAAGATAAAAATAGAATGAATGCAGTTGGGTTGTAATGATAAATAAAAAAAACGTAAACAAAACCGTTAGTGTTTATAAAGTGAACCAAGCCGTGGAAGGAATCAATAAATGCATAAGAAGAATATTGGAAAAAATATAAAAACAGAAAAGTAAACAAAAGGAGTGTTATCTACGGTAGGCGTGCCAAAAAGCAATGCTTCCAAGTAACTTCACTTTTTCACGCAAATAATTCCACTAAAATATCGTTAAAATTACAGCAATATAACAATTTAAATATTATTTGTTACACAATTAAAGGAATGAAATATAATAATTAAAAAAAAATTTAAATTTAAAAGAAAATATAATCAAAATTTTTATAAAATTATTTACGAAATTTCTACCCAGCACCAGTTCCGAAGCTGTCTTATTTATTCTTATCAGCGCCACAATACAGCGTTCGTATAAAATTGCATTTAAAACCACCAGTGAACAACCATAAACGCAGTCATGCAGTCGTATCTGCTGCTAAGTCTTTTATTACTGCCCCGCTTCTCCACTGCTCAATCGCCGGTCGCGTCGCCTTGTGAACAACAATTCAGCTACGTGCGCGAGGGCAATGACTACTTCGGCCAAATAAAATTGGATCGTTTGGAAAGAGGACGCACCGAAATTAAAGTGACATTATCTCAACACAACTTATTAACCTCTGTAAGTAGCTGCTTGGCATATACAAGAATGTATGTATGTAGATTTGTGAAATGTTAATAATTTGCACTTCCCAGAATTACTACGGCACAATCACGCCATATCCGGACGGACAACTGCAAGTGACGAGTGTGCCGGCATTATTTCGCGTGCATTTTCCCAATCCAAAAAATCCACCGCGACTAACAAAACTCAGCATCAATGGCAATGAGATTTGTTCGGGACCAGAGTGTATGTGAATTTCAAAAAAAAAAGGAAACAAAAAAAAAAAACAAGAATACAAGAACACAAAAATTGCACACAGCCCGCAACCTAATTTATATTTGAAATTTTTATTGCAGATGCACCGCCCAGCAGCTGGTTTCAACTCACCTACATCGTGAATGCCTACAGCGGAAGTTTGCGACCACAAGTGGCTACGCCAGCGCCTGCGCCACCAGCACCTGCACCCGCACCTACGCCTAAGCCGGCACCACGTCCCATTCCGACATCCACTTCAGTAGCATCAGCAGCACCTGCACAGCATTCAGCCGCCGCTTCACCACCGAAATTCTCTAATATCTTCCTCACCCAACGCGTACAGCAAAATACCAGTTTTACTTGTGGCACTGAAGGTACTGTCGTTCGTCCATTCTTGCACGGTGGAAGTGAGTTGGTACGCGGCCAATTCCCTTGGATGGCTGCTGTCTACCGCAAGGAGTCAGTGCACAGTTTGTCATATATTTGTGGTGGTACATTGGTGTCGGCGCGCACTGTTGTCTCAGCCGCTCATTGTTTTCATAGCTTGGCAGCCACGCAATTCGTGCTCTTTCTTGGTCGCACCAATTTGGAGAGTTTCAGTGAGGATGGGTTTTTAACGCGTGATGTTGAACGTCTGATTGCCCATCCGGATTATAAAAATTTGCCAGATGCGGATATAGCAGTGTTGCGTATGACACCGATTGGCAGGTGAGTGCAGGGTTTGCGAAACATTTTCCTTTCACGTAGTTCGGGGATATGAATTGAGGTAATATTAAGATTAAGGGTTGGCAGTGAAAGAAATCCTTACACATTTGTGGTTTGGTTCTTTTAATTATCGTTATCATTAATTTTAACTTATTCCAATGAAATCCATTCCATTCCAGGCCAATTCTAACCAGTTCATACCATTTCACTTTCTTTCAACCCATTCCATTTCGTTTCTTTCTATTCAACTCATTTCGTTTCATATGATGTTATTTCATATATTTCATATAAAATTTCTAAGCGGAATTTGTATACCCGCCCACTTGTGCTCAAGAGTATTTTAATTTGTTTCGCATAACGGTTGTATGTAGCAGCGTTATACAAGGTGAAGTCCAAAATAAATGAGACTGAGCTAACATAGAAACCACAAGAGCTTTGTTCTGATAACTTCAAGTTTATTTATTCAAAATAGTCCTCTCTGGCCTCGATACTCGCGAGCTAAAACCTTTTCGAACGGACCGGAATGTCTTTTAGGATGTCGGTACAAGCCTTTTGGATGGCCTCTACGGACGCAAAACGTTTTCCTTTCATGACCAAATGCAATTTCCCGAATAGGTAGAAGTCACAGGCAGCCACATCAGGCGAATACGGTGCGAGATTGATGGTTAAAATGCGATTTCCAGTCAAAAAAACAGTCCCAAGAGTGGATCGATGAGATGGTGCATTATCATGCAACAAGCGCCAGCTTCCTCCTTCGCGGTATTCAGGGCGAATTCGACGAAGGCGACGCAACAAATGCTTCAAAACGCAAAGATAGAAAATTGCACTTACGGTTTGGCCCATTGGCATGAACGCCTTGTGGACAATTCCCTTAGAATCGTAAAAATAAATGAGCATCGACTTGATTTTTGACTCCTGCAAACGCGATTTTTTGGGTGGTGGCTCGTCTGGGGCATTCCATGCGGCACTTTGACGCTTAGTTTGTGGTTCATTTTGGAAACCAACCACGTTTCATCACCAGTTACAATGTTGCAGAGGAAGTTCTCGCCTTTTCTCGCCTCTTTAATAAGGTTTTTCGAATGCTGAATTCTGAGCAGTTTTTGTTCCTTAGTTAACTTGTGCGAAATAAAACGTGCGCAAACCTTTCGTAAGCCCAAATGATTAGTCAAAATGTGATATATCGATGTTTTGGAGATATTCAACTCCGATTCCATGAAATTCATTCACAATAATTTTGGTTTATTTTTGATAAATTTACGAACAATTGCGATTAATTAAAAGTAAGTGAGATTCATATGACGGTATAGAATCGGAGAAATTCAGGGAAGAGCGGGAAATACTTAAGGGGGTATTCTAGTCTAGAAATTTGAAAAAATCGAAATTTTTTTTTCAAAATTCGATAGTTTAAGCATTCAAAAATATCTCTCTAAAAAAATTTTTCAAAATTCGAATTATTTTCGAAGTTAAAACTATTTTAGTGACGCGACAGCTAGACCGGTTTGAGCGGACGGCGAGCTTCAAACGTGTTTTTCTCGAAACTACTTCTTTCGATACGGTCGGCACGATATCTCAAGTTCTAATCAAGCGATTTGCTTGAAGTTTATCATGAATATTCTTTAAATATATCTCTATCGCATGACGCACGAAAATATGTGTAAACAATTCAAGAAGCTTAAAAATTAGGGAAAAATCGATCTGAATTTTTGAGTAGTCGCCATTTTATGAAAAAGAAATTTTTCCGTCTTTTTTTCTGCGTCATACGATAATGACATTCATATTATTTAAGAATTTGTCATCTTTTTTTTCAAATGGCCACAAGGGTAGAAATCGTACCGACGAGGACACTGCCTTTTGTTTTCCCCTTCCACTGCAAGGACGCATAATTCCATGAAATTTTTTTTGTTTTTTTTTTTTTAATTCATTTTGAATGCTCTTAATATATAAATAAACAAATGATAAAAAAATGGATAGTTAAAATATCAATGGTTTTTTTTTTACTCACCATCAAAAAATGCTCGAACTTCGGGCCTCTAGACTAGAATACCCCCTTAAGGAAGATTTTTTGCATGCTTTGAATTCTGTCAATAGAGAATTAGTGGTAAGGTCCTCAAATAAACGCGGCAGATTCTCGTGTAGAACGAACAAATGCTGTAAAAGTAACTTAAAAGTATAAGGGTCTAAAAAGCTCAAGCTAATCCTTCTTTTAAAGCCAAGAATGGAGAAGCTTTTTCTTGTTCGAATTGTATGTAAGTAGCGGTCTTGGCAATCTCATCCACAATTTCGTTTCCTGCAATGCCCTAATATCCGGGTACCCAATAGATGTATAATACCGTCTGTCTACGGCTAGCCTCTCTATGGCTTACCTGGTCCGAAGAACGTTTTTAGATGATATTTCATATTATGAAACTTCTCTGTCAACGTATTTATTTATTTTGTAGTAACTTGATGCCTTTGCGAATGCTATTTCTGCAGCCTTTCCTACCGCAAAGACTTCTGCTTGAAAAATACTGCAATGGACAGGGAGCTTAATTGGCCGCCTGATGTCCAGCTCTGCGCAATAAATGCCTGCATCTACTTCGTCCATCATTTTCGAGCCCTCAGTAAATATATTAAGCGTATTGGGGCTAGGTTTCATGCCTCTTTCCCACCCATTTTTTCTAATGTTGTTCGAAATCTCTTCACCCAACTGTATTTCGGAGTCATATAGTCCATATTGGTCCAACAACTCACACCTATTGAGCTATGTCCGAATATTTTACAGGTAAATTCATCCGTTACGTTAAGTCTTGCGGCAAATCTAGATGCTAGACCGTCAGCCGCAATGTCAATTGTTGGTCAGTTGAGTATTCTTCCAAGTACTGGAGTGGTTTTAATTGCCCCTTGCACTTTGTGTAAATCCGCCAAGTTTGAAATAATAGAATATATTTTTATATCATCTGCATAAAGAAGGAAATTGGCAAAAGAAAAACCACTACGAATATCATTGATAAATAAAACAAAAAGCAAGGAACCTAATATACTACCCTGAGATACACCAGAGAACGCAGAAAAAGGAACAAACAAGGCACCATCAATAGACACTACACAACGTCTATTACATAAAGAAGATCGCAGCCAATCTAGAAAAACTGAGTGAAAGCCCTGAAATAAAAGTTTATCTAATAAACGTGGATGCGATACGTTATCGAACGCCTTTGAAACGTCAGTATAGTTACAATTCATTTGTTGCCCTGCTGAAAAAGCTGCAGTGTTCAGTGAAAATTGTAAACTGTAGAGTTGCCACAAGGCCATGCTGGCATGGTGATACGATACTTTTGGTTGCAAAATATATATTATATATTTTTTTTAGTTTTTTTGAAAATATTTTGAAATAATTTAGTTACTCACGAGAGCTTTGAGATTGGTCTGTAATTGCTGACGTCATTTTTTTACCACTTTTAAAAATTGGAGTGACAATTGTCATTTGCCAGTCGTCGATAAACACACCAGAGGCTAACGATTCGTTGAAAATTAATTTGAGAGGCAAAGCAAGAGTTGAATAATGTTTGCAAAGCGTAACTGAGAGATCATCAGCATCCATTTTTGTTGAGGGTTTTAGGGCTAAAATATACTTCTCAACATCTTTCAATGACAGGTTTAATCACCCAAAGGTAAGAGACGAGGTAGCATCCACAGGACTGACCCAATGTGGCCAGTTTCATCACTTACAAAATTTGCTTTAAAAAAATCAGCGAATAGTTTTACTACTTCAGAAGATGCCAATTTATCATGCAAAAGAACTGCAGATGAAACACTAGAACTAGATTTCTTTGAATTGATGTATTGCCAAAAAAAGTGCGTGTAGCGTAGTACACATAATAGAAGATAAACTTTCAAGGCAGACAAAGAAAGAAGGAGAGACCCGAGAGAGAATGAGAGAGAGAGAGAGAGAGAAAGAGAGAGAGAGAGAGAGAGAAAGAATATATATCTAAATAAATTCACAACATTTGCAGAGAATACAAATAGAGAAAATTTACAAAAAACAGAGAAGGGTTGACCATTATCAGTAAACGCCGGACACAAACCGTGGCAACAACGGGCACTACTCCGAGCATTTATCACACGCACAAATGCGGCGATTCCACGACCGCAGCAACGGCACAAATTACCGCAAGACAGTACCAATAAATCCGACGCCGGAATGGATAGCACTTTAAAGTACGCACAAGCACTTGCCAAGAAACCGAAATAAGCGCCAAAAATTGGCAACAAAAAAGCCAAAAAAATTGGAACCAAAAAACGCCCCAAACAGTAGGCACTAAGGAAATATAACGCCAAAAAGTAGGCATCAAAAATATATTTTCTACAAGTTTGCACCAACAAACAAGCTCCAAAAAGTAGGCAGTGTTATTTCTCACTAGAAATTAGCAAGCCCCAGGAAAAACTCAGGAAAATAGCCTAAAGTGTATCTAAGATATATTTAAGGTATAGCTCTCTCTCTTCTTTTCCTCTACGTTACATATTTTTTCTCTTTCATGGAACGAAAATGCCCAAAACGTTGCATGGCCTTGAAATTTTACTCTCCATTCTCGCTCGTCCATCGACGCCTAAAAAGTTTCACTTTAAAAACTTCGGACTGGATTGAATATTGTTTTCCGCACTTAAAATGTTATTACTTATTACATAGAAATTTATTTAAACAATTAAATTTTTTTAAGCTGATATGTACATTGCAAAAACATCCTCTTTTTTGTTTATTTTGAACTTTTTGAAGAATTTGTTACGCTTATTCTTAAATCTCTTAAGCTCGCATGTGAACCAAGGAGGCTGGCACTGTCTTTTTAATTAAATGGATATTTATGCCATCAGCTGCCTGTTAGTTGGCTCAATGAGAGACCAAAGTATTGTTTACAGGCGCGCGAAAAGACTTTGCTCTCGGCAAAAAAAAAAAAAAATAGAAAATCAGTAATGGATTTCAAACGTAGAAGTGTGATTGCATTATATTTGGCTGGAAAATTACAACCAGCGATTTTTCGTGAGCTCGCGCACCTTAAATTAAATAAAGTTTTTATTTATTGCACCATTACTCGTTACAATGACGCTGGTAGAATCGCGAAAGGTAATGGAGGAGGTCATCAAAAGACTACAACGTCACGTGAAAGGGTTCAAAAAGTGAAGAAGCGGCTTAAGCGAAATCTCCGACGAAATCCCCAATCAAATGGCAAAAGAACTGAAAATATCTGATCGGAGCATCCGCCGCATACTGAAAAACGATCTAAAAGTCAAGAATTACAAGATCCAAAAGGCACATGATCTCACACCAAAGCAGCAACAAGTCAGACTTGAGAGAGCGAAAGAGTTGCCTCGCTTGGCCGAAAGCGGTCAATTTCCGAACATTGCGTTTCCTGACGAGAAAATTTATCGAATTGAGCAATGTGTAAACTCCAAAAACGATAGGGTTTAATTAACCGAACGAAAATTTAAGTCATCGATTGGCCACCAGGAAGCACCACCCACCATAGGTAATGGTTTGGGCCGCTGTAACCGCAGATGGGCGCTCAATAATCGTTTTCATCGAGCCTGGCGTCATGGTGAATGCGAAATATTATCGGGAAGGTATTCTAGAGATTGCTTTGAGGCTGTGGGCAGACAAAAATTTCGGTGGCAGCCCATGGACGTTTCAACAGGACTCGACACCGCCTCACAAAGCTCGAGTGAAGCAAGGAGGGCTAAAAAAAAAAAGTTCCGAACTTCATAACGTGCACACAATGGCTCTGAAATTCTCCATAAGCGAATCCGATTGATTATTCTCTTTGAGCCATTTTGGAGAGCAAATTCCGAACTAAAAGATTCACCAGTCTCGAGGCGCTGAAAAAAGCGATTGTTCGCAAGTGGGCCAAAATACCACACATTCGGGCACACAATTCGTTTCTGGACCGTCTCAAGGCCATAGGTAGGTAGGTCAAATGGCAAGAGTACCCCAGGTGTACTTCAAGTAGCACTTACGTGCCGTTTTGATACCATAATGTGGACCATTACCTGCGCAAAGAAAAGTTATGGGAAGAGAAAACCTTCTATAGCCATCCAGTGCTATTGATGTAGTGGAGGAGAGAAAAGGGATCTAGGCTGGAGAATATCTTCAAGTCACCCCCGAAGGGCACGCTAAGGAATCTCAAGCGCCTAGCCGCCAAAACCGGATGTTCAACAGTCTCTTTCTCTGCAGGATCCCCACAGCTTCTGCAATAGGGGTTGTACGGAATTCCAAGCTTCTCCGCATGCGTACTGCTCACTCAGTGAGCAGTGAACACCGCAATGAGTTTGGAAATTCAATGGCGGGGGATTCCCATCACCTTAAACGTTCTGTTTCTGTCATATTGAGGCCATAGTGATTTCGAAATAGCACACGATGAGACAGACCTCCATCCGTCTTGTGCTTTTTTTAGAAAGAAATTGTGTAGCTTTCCTTTAACAACGGCCAAGGGGACACCGATGTCTGAGAAAGGGACAGCTGGAACCGATTCGGCTTACCCCTTCCTGGCAAGATCATCGGCAATTTCATTTCCCTCTATATTCCTGTGCCCAGGAACCCAGGTAAGGATATGTTTCCTGCTCGATCGAGATGTTTGAGTTTCTCCTTACAGGAGTTCACCAGAAAAGAGCTGCAATACGGCGACGACAGTGCCTTGATCGCAGCTTTACTATCGGAAAAAATATTTCTGTCTCCCTCCCAACAGCAAAGACCTCTGCTTAAAAAACGCTGCTTGTTTCCGGCAGTTTAAAGGAGACCGAAATGTTAGCCGTCAGTGAAAACAGAGGTACCTTTACCCGTGCCGACTCTCCCCTCTTTCCAGTCTTGTCTGCTCGGAAAGATAGCCCTAGCACAACCCTCAAAACACAGTTTGCGGATGGAGAGGTCGGTGCGAAGGTCATAGTCAAGGCAAAAGGTGGTCATATCGAGCAAAAGTAAATTGCTTTCTAATTTTGTATTATTTTCACACATTTTTTTTTGCTTTGAATTGAATAAAAGTAATTTTCCAAACTAAATTTATGGCCTTTTTAATTGGTTGCACTTCGAGTGCCGGACCCCGTAGCCTTCTGACGTCGTTTGTGTTTGCCATTTCGAATTCCGTCTGATCGTTTGTCATTCGTGTTTTAGACAGGCATTGAAGAAATAAATTTTTACTTAGTTTTTTTAAAAACTCATTTAGTAGTTTTGGTGCTGTTGCACTGTAAATTTAACATAAATATAATAATTATCCAATACTTCAATAGTGGGATTTATAAGTGCACATTTTTAACTTGCAAAAATTATTTATTTTATTTTTTTTAAAAACATCTCCTTCTCTTTCTTTGCTTCACTTCGCACAGCTTCAACGATTTTATTCGACCCATTTGCCTGTGGACGGAATCAACGCAAATCTCACGTGTGGTCGGCCTATCGGGCACTGTAGCTGGTTGGGGCTCGAATGAGAATGGCCAACTGGTCTCACCGATAGCCAAGAAAGCGGATGTGGAAATTGTGAGCGAAGTGGACTGCCTACGTTCGTCTGCGGTCTTCTCCAAGCTAGTGAGCAATCGAACATTTTGCGCGGGCAATCGCAATGGCGTTGGACCTTGTTTGGGCGATTCGGGTAGCGGCTTGATATTGAACCGCAACAATCGTTGGATGTTGCGTGGCATTGTGTCGTTCGGACAGACCAAACGTGGCCAATGTAATTTGAACGAATATGTGGTGTATGTGGATGTGGCGCAACACTTGAATTGGTTGGAAGATAATATATAATGGATTATATGAATAAATTCCTACTATTACATACATGTTTGTATGTACATATAAGCAAAACAATTTGTGTATGTGTGTGTATGTATGTGAAAGTATATTATTTCATAGATATAATTTAGTCAGTGCTTAAATGACTGGAATGCATTTAGCTAATTTACGCTGTCACTATTGCAATTAATAATAGTTTTAAATTATGATATTAACAAGCCGGTGAGATGTCAGTGTTTGTTGTTGGTATATTAATGAAAATCAAAACAGAGATAATTACTCAATTAATAAGCATACTTTGAAATAAAGGGTGTTTTCACAAGTACTTAAGAATTTTTGGGAAGAAAGGTAGTGAGCGAAGTTTTCTACTAATATGATAAATGTTGGTCTCCTTGCGGCGGGTATGAGACTTAAGTAGTGGTTGGTCCCCTAAATAATGGGGACCAACTCAACACGAACTAAGAGGGAAGCTCCATATGGGGATTGGCTAGCCATCTATCCGCTTTACGGCGAAATTGGGGGCCATCCAATCAGCATGCAAAGATGAAGATCCCTTGTTATTCCTAAATCCCCGGCATCCCATTTTTTCCTCTCGTTGCCCACCCACTGAGGCCACTGCGCTTGCCTTGTCGAGCAGGTGGTTGTAAATCTTATATTTTGTATTATTCAATATCATCCATATACAATTTTTAATAAACGATTTCTCCCATACTCGCACATAATAATGTCTTATCTATGAAAGCTGCTTAGTGTCGATTTACACACAGCGACATCTGGAAGAGAGACACTGGCAACATTGTTTTCGTCTACATGCGAAAACCGATCGTAAACAATTTTTTAAATATTTCAATGAAGACGGCAAACTGGATTGGCCAAAAAAAAATATTTTTTTTACATTTATTTTTTTAACATTTTTGTACTTGAATAAAAAAAATTAAATTAAAAATACTTCATAAATAAATACTTACCTCAAAATTGAGTTGAGTAAAGTTTTTTAAATCGTACCGACTTTACTAGCAAAAGTCATCCTGTATTTCCTAAGCCGCGTTCTGATGTTTGTCTTCGTTGTCAGAGCCAATACGGGACACAAAATCCCCTCTCTTTTCTGCATCCGTCCTTCTCCTACCAATAAAATATTTACCTTCCAAATGTTACCCTGTGTAAATTGGCATTTAGGATAGTGGCACGGCTGTTTGGTTGGCGCCAAATGATCCAAAGATTTTCTCTTCATCGCTAATTGTTATATCGGAATATACTAAAATAGCAGCGAGTGCCAAATGCAGTTGAACCTAACTTCCCTTTTTATATATTTTGTTTTTTGCATTTGTGTATTTTTTTTTTCTCAGAAATAAAAAAGCTCACCTCCTTTTTAAAAAGTTTTCCTTTTCTCTTTAAATTTTTCACAATAACACCAATGCTGGCTCCACAACTAAAGGCCACCTTGTAAATCTTCTGTATCTTCCTAAAGTGAAATTCCCTTGAGGTACAACTTTTATTTGCGAAATAAAATGGTCACAGGGATACGACCTGCTCCGCGCGCGCCTTCTACAATTCTGTACACCAAGCGAGCATAGGGTTTCCTTCACCTGGTCTTTCCAACGGAGCCATGGTCTTCCTCTGCGTCGGCTCCCTTGGACTTCGCCCTCGAACACCTTCTTTGCTGGAGCTTCTTCATCCACACGCACGAAATGCCCTAGCCAACGCAGGCGTTGGATGGCGAAAGCAATAAGCCATAAAGCAACACCTGTATGATGAGCGTCTTGTAAAGTGTCAGTTTGGTCATGCGAGAGAAGGCTCGACTACTCAATTGCTTACATAGCCCATAGTAACACCTATTAGCAACAGTGATTCTCCGTTTGATCTCCAGGCTGATATCGTTGTTGCTGTTCACGGCGGTGCCAAGGTAAATAAATTCAGGCACAACTTCGAAGGTATAGTTGTTCGCAATGATGTGCGTTCCTACACGCCTTGTGTTCCGCGTTGTAGACAGCATATACTTCGTTTTACCCTCGTTCACCGCCAGACCCATTCGTGATGATTCCTTTTCGATAGCCGAAAACGCAGCGGTGACATCTCGCTTACAGCGTCCGATAATGTCAATGTCATCGGCGTACGCAAGGAGCTGGACACATTTGTAGAAAATAGTGCCATTACGATGAACACCTGCTTTTCGGAGCACCCCTTCCATCACGAAATTGAAGAGGTTGCATGACAGTTGATCGCCTTGTCTGAAACTTCGAACGGTATTGAATGGCTCGGAGAGGTTATTTCCTACCTTGACGGAGCTGGTTGAGTTGCTCAACGTCATTTTGCAAAGCCGTATGAGCTTCGCTGTTATACCGAACTCAGACATGGTGGCGTACAGGCAATCCCTTATCGGGCTATCGAACGCAGCTTTATAGTCAACAAAGAGATGATGGGTGTCGACTTGCTTTTCATGGGTCTCTTCCAGGATTTGGCGTCATGTGAAAATCTAGTCTATGGTGGACTTACCACGTCTGAAGCCGCACTGATAAGGCCCGATCAGTGTGTTGGCAAACGGCTTAAGTCTTCCACATAGGACGCTAGACAGAACCTTTAAGCGATGGTTAGAAGACTGATGCCCCGGTAGTTGGTGCAGATCGTCGGGTCACCCTTCTTCAGTACAGGACAAAGAACACTAAGATTCAAATCGTCGGGCATGCTAGCCATATTTTGCAGATGAGCTGATGCATGCTCCCTATCGCCGCCAGTCTTGAACAATTTAGCGGGCAAGCCGTCAGCGCCATCCGCTTTGTTGTTCTTGAGCCGCTGAATGGCAACTCTGACTTCGTCATGACTAGGTGGTGGAACGTCCAAATTATCGTCGATTGGTGGTATCGGGTCATCTTCTACAGGGGCGGAATTGTGTGCGTCATCTCCAGCAAGTAAATTGCAGAAGTGTGGCCCCCCATATACCCAGTGTGGACTGCGTATCCATAACCAGATTTCCGTTTTTATCTCTGCAGGCTGATGCTCCGGTCTTGAAACCTTCTGTCAGACGCTTGACTTGTTGATAGAATTTTCGAGCATCATTCCCAACAAAAAAACACAATAAATACAACAACAACCACACCGAAAAATCAACATCAAAATAACCATAAAACATCAACAAAGACAACAAAAAACACATCATCAAGAGCAACCACACCGATAACACCAACCACAACAACAACAACAACAACAACTACGAAATATCATCAACAAGAGCAATGCTAATAACAAATACAACAACAACATAAATAAAACCACACCACAACTACAACAATAACAACAAAACCAACAACAACAACCGTACCGATCCCACTAACCACAGAAACAACAACCACAAACCATCATCAACAACAACAATGAGAACAACACAAACAACAACAACATACATTAAACCACCACCTCTTATAGCAACAACAACAATAACAACAGCACTGACTACGCCAGCCATAACAACAGCAATAACAGCAACAACAAATTAGAAATATTGTTTGTTTACGTACTCGGTTTGACAACGAAGGCAGATTCCCTCATCAGGACGACAGTGTATTTATGCTGCATTTCTACTCACTTATATTCAACTCTACCCGTGAAGTATAAACGTTTAAGTTTTAACTTGAGCTGACTTGAGAGCAATATATTTTTCCTATTGTGCAACATTTTGTACGAAATTCCCGTTCGCTTTTTGTTTTATTTTACTGCTACTTTCAATAAATCATTTGAAAATCAACCCAAATCAAAAGTCATTTACTACTGTGTCCAAAAAATAAGGTGACATTGTATTTATTTTGAAAATTCTTTATTTATTCTTCCAAATCAATTTCATCCCCTTCAAAGTAATCCCCTCCCGACACAATGCACTTATGCCAACGTTTTTTCCAATTTTCGAAACACTGGTTGTAGTCACTTTCCGGGATGGCCTTCAGTTCCGTCTTCGTTGCGGCTTGAATCTCCTCTATCGTGTCAAAACGGTGTCCCCGGAGCGGTCTTTTGAGCCTGCTGAACAGCCAGAAGTCGCACGGTGCCAGATCAGGTGAATACGGTGGTTGCGGAACGATATGGGTTGAGTTTTTGATGAAATGATCACGAATTACGAGTCCAAAAAATTCAATGTTTTCGGTACTAGTCGAGATTTGACGCGCTTGAGGCCCAAAACATCCTTCAAAATGGTATTGACTGAGCCTTTCGATATGCCAACATCATCAGCAAGGTCTCTAATCGTTAATCGACGGTTTTTCAACACCAAATCTTTGATTTGTTGGACGTGAGCTTCGTCAGTTGAGGTTGATGGTCGCCCAGGACGCTCTTCGTCTTCGACACGTTCACGACCGGCTTGGAACTCACTATACCACTTGTAAACATTTTTTTTAGACATAGCCTCATCACCAAAGGCTTTCTGCACCATCCTCAACGTATCCGAAAATTGATTCCGCAAACAAAATTTAATGCAAATTCTTTGCTCAACAAATTTTGACATTGCAAAAAACGAGAAACTCACTTTTAGCAGCTCACAAAACGACGCGTATCTCAAACAGTAAATGAATATTTCACATGAAATTTGACATAGATGTCACTCACAGTACTACCAACCTAAAAAAAAAAAGAATTCTCCTAATCCTTCAAAGCGCGCAGTTTAAAATCAAATGTCACCTTATTTTTTGGACACAGTAGTATGTACATATTTCAAGCCGAGTTAAGAATTCTATCGCTGTGGAAAAAAATTACACATTTTACTCGAGCAGATCTTTTGAAAATAAGTGAACAGAGTCAAAAAGATTTGTTCGCTGTGGGTAACGCATAATTTGAAAATCGTTCAACAAGTGTATCAAGCCGCTTGCTCCAAAAATTACTTCAGAAGCTTTCAGTCGTTTAGATTTTATCGATAAATACTTGGTACTTTTCGAACAGAAAAGCAAATAAACAAACAAAAAATTATTTCTTTAAAAAAATAAAATAAAAATAATAAATAAATAAAGTGCCAAACTCGTTTGAAAACAATTGTATGTACTCCTTCCCTTTTCAATTCCCTCTTGCTTAGCAGTTGGAATTCTTCATTTTGGTACAACATTTTTTTTGCCCATCTTCACAACAGCCAAGAATCACTGTCACAATCCGTCACAATGTTAGCTCCCGCATCAGTTATCGCCGCCGGCTGAAATTTACCGCCAACGCAGAGCGATCAACAAAATTCGCATTGTTCTTAATTCGAATAAAATAATTTGCTCAGCTCAAACGCGTTGCCATTCGTTTCGCTCAAGCCGTAGTGATCAGTTCCACAGTAAAAGTATCGCAGCAATACGATGGCAACTAAAGAGTTCAACGCGGTATTCCCCGTTTCTTTTCAAGCGCAGTAATCTAATATACTGAACTGTATTTAGTGTTTAGAGATAGTAAAGTGAGAGCGAAACGGACTTCGAACACGAAATAGTTTGAGAGCATTTAATAAATAAATATCAATGTGCACACATACATATGAGAAGAGTAAATCGTAAACTCAGTTTAAATAAAAGAAGCGCCAAGCATAACTTACGCTCAAAATTAAACGCGCGCTGAGCGTCGTGTGGTCGCAGAGTGCTCTGTGTATTGTGCTTGATTTAGTGAGCCGTTTACTTCTATTTGGTTTGCTCACGAAGCTCGTAATACAAAACAAAAAAAAAAAACAAATCATAACTTAACATGCTCTCTGCAAACATCTTTCTCTGCAGCATTTCAATGCTACTGAGCTCAGTAACTGCGCAGCTGCCGCTCCCACCGATAGCATGTCCGCAATTTTTTCAGTATGTGAACGATGGTTACGCTTACTTTGGCAAGATCACATTGCCGCAAGTACCGGTGGGCACGGCAGAGGTGCGTGCGCACTTCACTCAACGTGGACTGCCAACGTCGGTAAGTACGCGCGCATTACTCATTTACAGAAAACCCCGAAAAAAGGTGAAAAACCACAATAAAATCGCTCAATAGTTGCAGTAATTTAGAGTAACGAGTGCACGCAAGATTATTATAACTATGGAGGCGCTAGCTAGAATACTGAAATATCTGCAGTAAACGGGATAATTTAATCACCCCCGCTTTGTAGTTATTGTAGAAAATATATTTCTCTTCGCTATGTGAAAATAATCATAAAATAGCTAATTTATTACATATTTATAAGTAGTAAAAATATTTCATAACTGAGTAATTCACGTAAATCAACCTATTAAATGGAGTAAAGAATGAAATGTGAATATGATTATGGTGTCTTTGGAAACCAGCCTACTTTTAATTAAAATGTTTCCATTTTTTTTGCGTTTCCATTTAGTTATGGTGATCTTGCAACTTAATTTTTCAATACCGTCGCACAAATCACTTTTTGGTATTTTTTAGAATTACTATGGCCGCATAATTCCCTATCCGGACGAAAGCACCGTTGTGAGCAATGTTCTAAATCGACAGCCAGCCACCTTTCGAGTGGATTTCGTAAGCCCCTCTAACCCGCCAAAATTAACCCTGCTATCGCTGGATGGTGTTGAGCTATGTGTGAGCCAGGATTGTGAGTATAAAAACCATAAAAGAGAAAAGGTTCCTATATTACAAATTTAAAAGGAGTAACAAATATAAAAGGCGGCCGCCGTAGCCGAATGGGTTGGTGCGTGACTACCATTCAGAGTTCAGAGAGAGAACGTCGGTTCGAATCTCGGTGAAAGATCAAAATTAAGAAAAAGGTTTTTCTAATAGCGGTCGCCCCTCGGCAGGCAATGGCAAACCTCCGAGTGTATTTCTGCCACGGAAAAGCTTCTCATAAAAAAATATCTGCCATTCGGATTCGGCTTGAAACTGTAGGTCATTCCGTTCGTGGAACAACATCAAGTCGCATACTACAAATTAGGAGGAGGAGCTTGACCAAACATCCAAAGAAGAAGGTGTACGCACCAAATATATATACCTACATAAATATGAAAGCTGGTGTTGAAAGTTCAATCAAGGTTAGTTTACTGGGGCGGCAGTCCTTGGTCGAAAAAAATGCGAGACATTATGGTAACGTAGAACCGACTGCCGTGGGAATGGAAATCCCACCGTAACTCTCTTTACCATGAAGGAGGTCAAACTAAAGCTCAAACGTAAGGTTGACACACCAATACCTACAGTAAACAACCACAACATTTGGGAGTTTTCTTCTAATAGGTTGCTCTCGTTTTCTGCACACACAACCGCTATTGCTACTAAAGACCAAACCTGCAACAAGATCTTCCAATCGCTATCCGGCAGTAGTTGTCACAAAGGCAACGAAATGTTGCTGGCGATATTTGAAGCAATTGGCCGGCTAGTTCTAAATTACGCTGCACCTGTCTGGTCGCCTGGAACTAGTGATTTGCAGTAGACAAAGCTTCAGACATGCCAAAACACTGCTATTAGGACAGCGACGGTATGCCTCCTGATATCGCCCATATAACATCTACATAATGAGGTACAGATGCTTCCAATTAAGGAGCACAACAAACTGCTCAGCAAACAGTTTCTACTCGGGTGCTATCGTAGGTTTCACACCTGCTACAACCTGAGCCGTCTCCTAAGCACGTCTGGACGCATCTCTTCAACTACACCGACGAGACAAAACTAACCGACAACTATTGGACCGGACAGTATTTGGACAGACGTTAAGTGGCATTCATCAAGAGATACTTACCACCTTCCTAAACTCCAGACCCCTGAATGCGGTAATCGGAGTCCAACCACAAGTCACAGCAGCTGAAAAGCTTCAGCTACCCCGCGTAACTTCAGATACCCGCTTAACTTTGGTACAATTACGTTCTGGCTACTGTAGCAGATTAAACTCCTACCTATCCAGAATTGACTCCAACGTATCCAACATATGTCCATCATGTGATGGCATTCCGCACGATACTAATCACTTTTCACATGCCCCATCACACCTACTCACCTAACATCCCTTTCTCTCTGGCCCCAACTTGTCGAAACAGCAAGTTTCTTGGGCCTACCGGACTGACTGGTTTTAGTATGCTGTTACAACAACAAAAACAATATCAACTCAAGCAGTCTTTACATATTGTGGAAATTTATTTCCAGTGTTAAGTGAAAAATATTCGAAGATTTCAAATTATGTTCAAAATGATGTTTACTGCTGCTCTGTTGACTTGAAGAAAAAGCAAAGCTTTTACATTCGGAGTCACGCTAGTCCAGAAGCAATTCATCAGCCACCGATACGTCAAGGAAAGTGCGCTGATTGGTGCGTATTTGTTTTTGTTTTGGTGGGTGAGGGAGAGTTGAAAATGTCTTCGCACTTACAGCGACCGTCGTCTACTCCGTCGAATGATGTGGTTACTAAAAAAAATGCTTCCTCCTCTTCTGAGGAGATTCCCTACCTGAAAATTTTCATGCATTACTTCAGGAGGGTCCAGAATGGCGTGAATAAAATGGACCAATACTATTCACCCTCGTTTGGGTCTACCATATTTGTAGCCAGCTTCAAGCTCTAGGTTCGTCGTCTAATGTCTCTAGGCTCGTCTTCTAATATCTCTGTGCCATCATACCAGTGGTATACGAAGCATGCTCCCAGGTTCCTCGCACATGGGCGTATGAAGGTTATACGATATCGATAGTTTATTTTGTTTCTGCAGCAAAACAAAAACATCGGAAGATGTTGCGATAATATCACACCGTTGTGAGCATTTGTCTCAAGCGTCTGTCATTTGTCGGCAGTTCGTCGACAGTCTATCTCCTGTCGACCATCCTAGTGGTCAACGTCTACGAGTCCTCTGGTCATCCATTGGCTCATTGGGGTAAAACGTCCATTAACAGACGAGTCCCATCTGCTTTGCCATTTTTCTAACGAATGCAGTTGTCGGCTTTGCTCCTTGTCTGTCATAAAGGTGTCCCATTTTCTGCCCAAGTATATCTAAAAGGAGCCTTCCGGTGATGACTCAAACCGCCTCATCTGATACGGCCCTGTATGCCGACGAGACTCTTCGCGAATTTCGTCAGTGCACCCGAGCTAGATAACTGAATCTACCACCTTTGACAGGAGGTACCGTCTAGCGCCTTGCGGTCCACCGAGCACCGTTAACTGCCGCTCCCTTGGAATCCATAGTTGCTAAATGATGGTGCGTATGGAGCACTGCAGCCTATTCCGTTTTACTTGGCCGTTTTGACGTGCTGGTGGACTTTACAGATCAATTGATTAATTTTTTATTAAATTGGTTGACGAGAATAGTAGGGAATGAAATTCAATATCATTGGAATCCTACGATTATTCAAGCTTACAATTCAATTTTTTATATTACCAAGGATCACTGCACTCATACTTCTCTCTCATTCCAGATCCTTCACCAAGATCCTGGTCCAAGCTGTCTTATCGTCTCTACACCTACTACACTGACGGTAATGGCTTAACATCACCGAATGTGCCCATTTCGTTGGTGCCTGTGGAGTTAGGCTCAAATGGAAATTATCCAGCGTCGCCACAATTTCAACCTATTCAACCTGCCAATCAATATCCATCTCTCGCACCACCGCAAACTGTTAACACATACCCCAATACAGTGCCAACTCACGCATTTAACACACAAACACCACCAAAATCTACGCAAACCACACAGGGTCCCAACACACCACCCAATACATCACTAGCGTCACCTAATCTGGAAGGTATTTGCGGCAGAGAGGGCACTGTGATTCGTGGGTTTGTCTATGGTGGCGTCGAGGTGGCGCGTGGCCAGTTCCCCTGGCTAACTGCTATATATAAAAAAGACACGGACGCCTTGAGTTTCAAGTGTGGTGGTTCGTTGGTTTCGCGTCGCACCGTTATTTCAGCGGCACACTGCTTCAGACGCTTGAGAGCAGAGCAGATTGTGCTCTATTTTGGACGATACGATCTTGAAAGTTACAGCGAGGATGGCATTGAATCACGCAACGTAGACAAACTGATCATACATCCGGAATATGAAAATGATAAGCCTAATGCTGACATTGCACTGCTGCAAATAGAACCTATCGACAAGTGAGTAAATGCATAATTGCGATAAAAATATTTACTGGCAAATAAATTTTGATTTCGTTTCTTTGGTTTTTATTTATTTAAGATTCTCTCGGTACATACAACCGATTTGCTTGTGGAGTGAAACTACTGAGAGTTCACTAATTGTGGGCAGGACTGCCACAGTTGTTGGTTGGGGTTATGAGGGCAAGAGGGATCAGGACATCTCGCCATTGCCTAAAATGGTTGATGTTACTGTGGTAAGCAAGCAGGATTGTCTGAGTTCATCTGCCGCCTTTCAGCAACTAGTCACAGACAATACGATTTGTGCGGGCAATCGTGATGGCACTGGCCCCTGTATGGGTGACTCTGGTGGCGGTCTGATGGTGCAGCGCAATGGCCGTTGGGTTCTGCGTGGTATAGTATCAGTGGGACAATCTTCGCGGCAGCATTGTAACTTATACGAATACGTTGTTTATTGCGATATGGCGAAGTATGTGACGTGGGTGAGGCAAAATTTTTTGGACTAAGCGGCCGTGTGCTTAAGAGCTTGTTTTTAGTTATGTTGTTATTGTATTACTTTATATTATAATATACAAAGTCTCTTTGATACTGATGCGTAAAAATAAATTTTATTATTATATTAAAAAACAAGAAAAAAATGACATAATATTTTGATATTTGAATTTCAAACTGTTGTCGAACGGGAAATATCCCCAAATAAATTATTTCATTAGTAGCAAAAGAAAATACAATAATAGTTAACTTATGCGCATTTAAGGGGTTAGGGGTAGTCAGAAATTTCAAAAAATTCGACCTTTTTCTTAAAGTATAATATTATAAAAATATTGTGTGGCAATTTGAAGTGAATCCGACAAACACTTCTCGAGTTATTCAACAATTAGCAAAACTGTAAATGCGTTTTTCTCAAAACTATGTTTTTTGAACTGGTGATCACTGTAAGGTGCATGCATCAGCTTCTATGCAAAATATGGTCGGATGAAAGTATGCCTCCCAATTGGAAGTTAAGTGTGCTCGGCCCAATCCATAAGAAGGGCGATCCAGCAATCTGTGTCAATTACCGCGGGATTAGTCTTCTAAATATCGCCTATAAGGTTCTAACGAGCGTATTGTGTGAAAGGCTGAAGCCCACCGTCAACCAACTGATTGGACCTTATCAGTGTGGCTTTAGACCTGGAAAGTCTACCAGCGACCAAATATTCACAATACGCCAAATCTTGGAAAATACCCATGAAAGGAGAATCGACACACACCATTTTTTCGTCGACTTCAAAGCTGCATTCGACAGTACGGAAAGGAGTTACCTGTATGCCGCTATGTCTGAATTTGGTATCCCCGCAAAACTAATACGGCTATGCAAGATGACGTTGCTCAACACCAGCAGCGTTGTCAGAATTGGGAAGGACCTCTCTTCGCCGTTTGATACCAAACGAGGTTCCAGACAGGGTGACTCGCTGTCGTGTGACTTCTTTAACCTGATGTTGGAGAGCATCGTACGAGCCGCAGAACTTAATCGCTCAGGCACTATATTTTATAAGAGCGTACAATTGTTGGCGTATACCGATGATCATCGGCCTTAACAACCGCGCTGTTAGTTCTGCCTTCTCCAAACTGGATAAGGAGGCAAAGCGAATGGGTCTGGTGGTGAACGAGGGCAAAACGAAGTACCTTTTGTCTTCAAACAAACAGTCGGCGCACTCGCGTATCGGCACCCACGTCACTATAGACAGTTATAATTACGAGGTTGTAAAAGACTTCGTGTATCTAGGAAAATAATGTCAGCCTTGAAATTCAACGTAGAATCTCTCTTGCCAACAAGTGCTACTTTGGACTAAGTAGGCAACTGAGTAGTAAAGTCCTCTCTCGACGAACGAAATAACACTCTACAAGGCTCTCATCATGCCCGTCCTAACGTATGACACAGAAGCGTGGACGATGACAATATCCGATGAAGCGATGCTTGGAAAGCTTGAGAAAAAGATTCTGCGTAAGATTTGTGGACCTTTGCACGTTGTCAACGGCGAATATCGCAGGCGATGGAACGATGAGCTATATGAGCTTTACGACGACATAGACATAGCGCAGCGAATAAAGATCCAGCGGCTACGTTGGCCGAGTCATGTCGTCCGAATGGATACAAACGCTCCGGCTTTGAAAGTATTCGATGCGGTACCAGCTGGTGGTAGCAGAGGAAGAGGAAGACCTCCTCTGCGTTGGAAAGATGAGGTGGAGAAGGACTTGACTTCACTTGGTGTGTCCAATTAGCGTCGGTTAGCACGAGAAAGAAACGACTGGCGCGCTTTGTTAAACTCGGCCAAAATCGCGTACGCGGTTTTCGCGCCAATTAAGAAGAAGAAGATCACTGTAATTTAAAAACCGCTTTGTAGATTTCAATAAAACTTATACTGCTTTTGAAAAACATAAAAAACTCGTGCCGTATCGAAGGACTTTTTTTCGAAAATTTCAATTTTTTTTAAGGAATTAATTGTCGTTTTTTTTTTCTCGAAATACTGAAAAAGATGATATTTCCTGTGGCCGCCTTATTGTTAATTATAAAAAAAAGAAAAACTTCTATCAAGCACAAAACTATCTATCAATAAAACTAATTTCTCGTGTCGGATTGATTTAAGATGAATCTCCAAGGACTTGTGATGATCACCTCAAGGGATTTCTAGAGAAACGGGCTCCACACAAACAGCGATAACTTTTTCAATTATTAATTTTTTTTTTTAATTTTGCTAAAGTCGAAACATGATGTATTAATGCTATATTTTTAATTTTGACTAGCAAAACCAAATTGAAAATCATTATTTTTTCGGGCCTCTGACCGCCACTTACCCCATAGAGAGATGTTCTTTCGAGTTGAATTTTTTTTACTGTTTGATAACATTTCCATTTAAAATATAGGCAAATTTTAGATTGCATATAAACGAATTGAGGAGAGTTTAATATTTTTGCATTACATTGAAGTAATATTTTTTATTTATTAATTTTTTATAGCTGTATAATTATTAGGAATCTCGTAGGGGTGACTGTGCTGAGCATATCGGCTAATACACTCGGTATCAGTGGCTTGACCTCTACGTTAAAAAATAGGACCTCAAGAGATAAGAATAGCTTTCTTTAACAGGCGCAGTGGATTTGTATGAAGACATATTAAAGAAAACGTCGTGCAAATTCAAATAAAGAGAAAGCACAGCCTTGAATCGCGCTGATGCGACTAAGCGGTGAGAAGGCAACTCCGCAACCATAGCATGTGAAAGCAGGCCACACATAAACATATGATGTATATTGTGGCGCAAAATTAATCATCCACTTTCGTTTTTGTATAATTTTAATTTACTGGTAAATTAAAAAATTTTGAATGATGGAAGCTTTTATTTGACTTTACGCGCTCCATTCTCTATTTGTTTGTATACTCAACTATTTAGTTCGCTAGCGTTCAATATAACGGGTGATTTTTTATATTTTTTGAATGCTAGTTCAAGGATAAGATTATTTTTCTATTTTTAGTTAACGGATAAGTCAATTAATAAAAATCACCAATAAAATTTTGAATCTACGATTTTTCCCCAAGTATTTCCTACTTCACTTCAATTAAAAAAAATTTGTTCTATGTAAACAATTCTAGTTTAAAAACTTGTCTGTATTTTTAGCTAAACTTTGACAAGAAACTCTCGGTCGCCTTTTTCAGCCGAGAGTTGAAATAGTTCAAGTTTCAAATGCTAAATGTAACACCCTGTATCACACGATGAACAAATATCTTTAAGCCGCAAACAAGTAAAGAAAGAGAAATGCTAATTATTTTATCTTTTGCGTTTCTACTCACACTACATACTTTTACTTGGAGTGGCTACAAAAAAATTGTTTTCCAACAAGAAAAAAAAAAGCGTAGCATTGAAAACCCTTATGTGATTGCTGTGTAAAGACTCTAAATGTAGGCGGTTCTTTGGTCTTTGGTTATTATCTGTCACCGCCATATATAGGAAATAAATTGAGTTCGCGGCACATTTATGCGCATAGAAAAGATATTCACCTGATGTATTCTCTAATTACGCATATTTTAATTTATCTGGTATTTTTGGTTGGCTCTAAGGCTTGCCTTTTGTGTAGTTTGGTACGTTGATAAAAAATAGGTACAAGTGAATATTTTGTAAATGTAAAATTATTTGAGAAATTCTCTACTTAGACGTCTGCTAGACGTGCCGCTATTGTTAGACTGTACATACATACGAGGTGTGTTAAAAAAATAAGGTGCATTTTCAAATTTCGCACATTCGATTTTCGATTATTTTTTTTATGTTGGTACACTCGCCCCATGAATATGTTTTACCAATATAGAATTTTTAGTCTGCTTGTTAGAGGCATAAATAAGGGAAGAGTTTTCGTGTTCGACGATTTTCAGCTATTGAAAAAAATGGATCAAAGAAGTTGCGTCAAATTTTGTGTAAAAAATGGAATTAAGTGCTCAAAAACACTTGAAATGTTGACCTTGGCATATGATGAGAATACTCTGACTCAAGAAATGTTTACAAGTACAGAAGGTCGAGAAGATTTGAATGACGATGATCGCTCTGGATGCCCCAGCACGTCAACAACCGATAAAAATGTTGAGAAAGTGAAGAAAATTGTTATGGAGAATCGTCGAATCACAATTAGAGAAGTTGCTGAGGATGTCGGTTTATCGGTTGGCTCATAGCGTGCAATCTTTTCGGAAATTTTGAGCATGAAGCAGTTGGCAGCCAAATTTGTTCCAAAATTGCTGAATTTTGACCAAAACCAACGTCGCATGAGCATCGCTCAGGAATTGTTAAATGACGTCAATGATGCTCCAGATTTGCTTAAAAGGGTCATAACTGGTGACGAATGATGGGCGTATGGTTATGACATCGAAACCAAAGCCCAATCGTACTAATGGAAGAGCCCAGAAGAGTCAAGACCAAAAAAAGCACGCTCAATTCGATCAAATGTCAAGGTTCGGTTCACTGTTTTCTTCAATTACCATAGCGTAGTGCATCGGGAGCTCTTAGCACAAGGTCGGTTGACTAACTGTTTATAGTTCACGAAGGTTAGAACGCCTCCAAGTATTTCGTGGACGATCGGGTCGTCTGTGTCCTTGTGGGTTCCATTCCAATGCTATTCTGCTAATGCTTTCCCTGTCCTTTCGGAGAGTGTGACTGATCCATCGCCATTTACGACCACTTATCATGGATGGATATTATTATGGATTGAATCTTGCTCGGTGATCTGCCATAAGTCCGTATTTCGGATACTATACTATTATAAATTGACTGTAACTGTCCAAAGGCTGACCTAGCTTTACGCAGACGGTTTTCTGTGTCTTCTTTAGCTCCCCCATTCGTTGAAATTATGCTACCGAGATAACAAAAACTTTCAACAAACTCCACCGCTTTTCCCTCGATTACAATATTGGTGGGACTTGTATTGTTGATTCGCATTGCTAACGTTTTCTTGCTGTATATTTCTGGATCAACGTTTCGAGCAGGGGTGACTAGAAAATCTATTTTAGCCTGCATGTCGAAATGCCTGTGGGAAGGCAGGCGAATATCATCAGCATTGTCAGTTTGTGAGAAATTATTTGGCCAAAAACAACACCGTTCATCATGCCTCAACCATCGTATTCACCAGATTCGGCCCCCGTGACCATTTCCTGCTCCCAAGATCGAAGAGATCCATGAAAGGATGGCTTTTTACGACGATTGAAGAGATAAAAGCCGAATCGCTGAGAGAGCCTAAGGGCATACCAAAAAATGGATATCAGAACTGCTTCGAGGATTGGAAAAAACGCTGGCAAAGTGTATTATATCTGAGTAGGACTACTTTGAAGGAGATAAAATTGATGAATAAATAAATATTTTTTGAGAAAAATGAAAATTCACCTTATTTTTTGAACACACCTCGTGCATTCAAGCATTTCCATATTTGCTAAAAAAATTTAATTCAATTTTGCTTTTTGGTTATAAAAAGTGATTTTTCTGATCAAATTTCAGATGCTTCGTAAGAAATTACAAACCCGATAATTGAATTGTGAGGTTGTTGGCAAATAATCCGAAATTTTAAGTATCTCAAAATTGCGAAGTACCGAATTCCCGAGAATCCTGTGCTTGTAAGCGAATGACCCCGAAATTTTGAGTATTTCAAAATACCGAAAACCCGAAAATCTCAAAATTTTCCGGGCTTAGAAGCGAAGGATCTCAAAATTTTTAGTATTTCCAAATCCCGGAATAACCCCGATATATTCAGTATCTCAAAATACCGAATTCCCGAGAATCCTGAGCTTGTAAGTGAATAACCCCAAAATTTTCAGTATTTCAAAATCCCGAAAATCTCACAATTTTCCGTATTTCAAAATACCGAATTCCCGAAAATCCCGGACTCGTAAACGAATAACCCCGAAATGTTCAGTTTTTCAAAATCCAGAAAATCCCCGGCTTGTTAGCGAATAACCCCGAAATTTTCAGAATTTGAAAATCCCGAAAATTCTGTGTTGGTAAGCGAATAATCTTATAATTTTTAGTACTTCAAAATACTGAAATCCCAAGCTTGTAGGCGAATAATCCCGAAATATTTAGTATTTCAAAATCCCGAAATCCCGGTACTGCCATCCCTTATACCTAGACACACACAGATATAAGCCACAGCTTTGGGATTCACATAAAACACTTATAACAATTCCAGCGATAAAAAATATATCTAAACCGGTTGCGTTAAGATGAAACGCTCCATAAAATTCGACGATTTTTACGCATAGCACCAGAATGCGAGCCCGAAAGCCAAATCCTACCGCTGTATTGTTTGAGAATTTATTATAATAATGAAAATCATAATACTGTTTGCTGGTGGCGCTCTCAGTGTAGTGTTGCATTTCTCAGACACAGCTGATGCTGAGCGAAAAATGATCACTCATTGGCGTTCATGAGCGACGAGCGGCACTTTAGGCATCAAGATTAAAAATAAAAATCACAGTTTGTTTACAAAGAAAAAAAAACAACAAAAAACAAAAAATCGAAAACATTGCAAAGAAATGAAGTTGTTTTTGGCATTGCAAAAACGTCGTTAAAAAATATAAAAGCACGTTAATATTTTGTAGCCGGAATTGACTGAGTACTTAGTGAGCAATATTTCAGTTTTGAGCAAAAATAACAAAAACAAAAAAAAAAAAATAACAAAAAACTGAAAAAAACTAGTGTTTATGGGCAGTTATAAAAAATTCGAAGATATTGCAAAAAATACAATTAAAAAAAAATTCTCAGTTATTTCCTGAGCTGAGCAGTTGAATGAAATACAAAAAAAAATTATTCAATTACTCGTACATACTTATATGTATGTACATACGTACTTATAAGCGCACATGTAGCTATTATTTACATACATACGTACATATGTATGTACATATCGCTGGAAATATTAGATGCTGAGACTGTGAATTTATTTTCAGGTAGCCGGAATTTCATACAGTTCGCGACGCTCAGCGCGTTCACATACGGGCCGCGTAACGTAAATGCTGAAATTCATAAGCTAAGCTTTAAATTACGAAACATTGTGACGAGCAAGACTAGGCTTTGAAAGAAATATAATATTATTATCAGCAAAAAGCAGTGAAGTGTGACGCTAAAATGTTTTACTAAGAAATTAATCTCTAAACTGTTTGAAAAAAAAAACTCAGGGAAAACCAAAAATTTTTAGAAATAAAAAATATGAGTACTTCTATGCGTTTTATACGAGTAACAAATACATTTTTAAAGTATTTAGAAAGGCATTGAAAATACGTAAAAAATTATTTAAAAAAAGTTTCGCAGTGCACTACACTTCACCAACTTAAGGCGTAGAATAAATATTCCACTTTGCATTCTGAGATGTTAGACGCGGTTTGGCGCACCTGCGCGTTTTTCATCTTCCTCTGCCACATATGGCGTCTGCCACTGAACGGCGTTGCCCAGCAAGTGCCGCCTATTGCGTGCCCCAACTATTTTCAATACCTGAGCGATGGTAACGGCTACATCGGACGCATTACGCTGCCCAACGTTCCGATGGGGACAACGCGCCTAAATTTGCGCTTCTCACAGCAAGTGCCGGTGCAGTCGGTAAGTTTAGTGATGTAATTGCAAAAAAAAAAAATAATAGTAACAAAAAAGTAATAATAATACAAAAAGAAAAATAATAATAACAAAAAAAAAATTATAACAATAATAACAAAAAAAAAAAAAACGAATAATAATAATAACAAAAAAAAAAGCCAAAAAAAATGTATTATTTTACTAAAATACTCAAAAGCAAATATTTATTTAGCAAACAGACATTCGTAAATTATTGCTTGATTGCGTTTGCCTAAGTACACAAAACATTAACTAAATCCCAACAAAACACTAATAACGACCTCTTGACTGTTTCGGGAAGTAATCAAAATAAGCACATTAAACAATTTGCAAGCACAGATGGATGAATTTCTTTTATTAAAATTTAGTAATGAAATAACCAAACCGGATTTGAAGCATTGTTAGCAATGCGAATAAATTGATTGATACGTCGTTATTCAATAGACGGCCCACCACGATGACTAAGTATTATGTATTATGCGGGTGTACTCCAATGGCACAATATGGATTTCAATAAAGGGCGATCCAAATACATGTTTCTTTCTGAAAATACAGTAAAATTAAAAAAAAAATGTTTTTATATGATTCCATATTGGAAACTAAATTGCAAAGATATGTGTAAACGGCCAAATTTTCCCTGATTTTCATTAAAATTATTTAAAATGAAGAAGTCAATATATTTTCGTCAAAATTGGCATACAGTTTATATATACATTAAAATAATATAAACAATTTTTTTTTATTTAAATCATTTCAAATGGCGGATGTACACTCAATTCTTCCAGGAAGTTCGCAGCGGTGCTTCTCAATCGGCGGACATTGTAACATCGGCGTCGTTTACTAACGCCATAATTTTTATATGAATTAAACAAAAATTAAAAAAATATGCGCGGAATAAAATGCTTCAAACAAAAACTTAATTTCCGCGCGAATATCCCTACTATTTTTGCTTCGAAAAAATTAGGGAGATCGCTCAATAACTTTTCGAATTATTGTTAATGACATTCCAGACGTTTTCGAGACATCACGTTGTCTCATGTATGCAGATGACCTGAAAATTTACAGTCGGGAAGAGAACGTAACTGACTGCATAAGACTTCAAGAAGACTTAACAAGATTGGAAGCTTGGTGTGATGATAACTCCTTACCTCTTAATGCTGGTAAATGCCAGCACATTCCATTCAGTAGACGGAAAGTTACGATTGATTTCGATTAATAAGTTTGGCACTACCACTCTCACAAAAATGTATGAAAAGAAAGACTTGGGGGTCATATTTACATCGAAAATGTCGTTTTCCAAACATATAGACTTTATGATTGCCAAGTCTAGATCTATGCTTGGCTTTGTAATAAGGAATTCAAGGGAGTTCCCGGATATTTCTACGCTGAAAAATTTGTATTTTTGTAAGAATTGAGAAGGTTCAAAAACGTTTCACTCAATTTTCTATTCATTCACTTCGTTGGCCTTGCAGTTTGCCTGCATATAAAGGTAGATGTCGTTTGTTAGCGTTGCCAACTTTAGAAATGCGGAGAAAAACTTCATCGGTAATGTTTATAAGGAACATAGATACGAATCATATCAAATGTCACTTCTTGCTGGAGCTAATACTCTTTAATTGTCCCACTCGTAACCTAAGACTCAGCAATATGTTCCATTTACCTTATCACAAGACCAATTTTAGTCGGAATGAACCGCTTGCACGTTGTAAATATAAGACAGTCTAACCAATTATGCAAACATTTGGATATATTCTCTAACTCAAGAGAGACTTTCAAATCAAAACTTAATCTGGAGATACACTTTTTGAATTGAGACTAATGTATCTCCCAGTATTGTTTACCATATATTATATTTAAGCTTTAGTATTAGTAATCTATTTAAGTTATACTTTAATTGATGAAATGAATAAATAAATAAATAAATTTCTAAAATATAGTTTTGAGAAAAACGCGTCTAAAGTTTCAGTACATACGTAACTATACCTCTCCCAAATATAAAAAAATGAGAATTTGAATTTCCTATTATTATATAAAGGGTGGTTAAGTTTCCAGGGCCAGTGTTGATTTTGAATAAATACAATTTCCTTAGGAAATGATTGCCATTTTTCTTTATTATGATAATATTGGTATGGCTCAACTATGGACGGAATAAAATATCGGCCAAATGGCCGCCGCGACTTCGGCGGCACACCTCCATCCGATGGTCCAAATTTTCGACGCATAATTATATCATCCTTTAGCTCTTGAATTGTTGCTGGCTTATCGACGTACACCTTTTCTTTCAAATAACCCCAAAGAAAGAAGTCCAACGGTGTCAAATCACATGATCTTGACGGCCAATTGACATCGCCGCGACGTGAGATTATTCGGCGATCAAATTTTTCGCGCAAAAGAGCCATTGTTTCCTTAGCTGTATGACAAGTGGCACCGTCCGATTGAAACCACATATCGTCCACATCCATATCTTCCAATTCGGGCCATAAAAAGTTCGTTATCATCTCACGATAGCGAACACTATTCACAGTAACTGCCTGACCGGCCTCATTTTGGAAAAATACGGCCCAATGATGCCGCCGGCCCATAAACCGCACCAAACAGCCACTCTTTGTGGGTGCATTGGTTTTTCGGCAATCACTGTTGGATTATCATTCGCCCAAATGCAGCAATTCTGCTTATTGACGAACCCACTGAGGTGGAAATGTGCCTAATTACTGAGGATGATGATGCGCGATATGCATTTTGATTTGCACGCCCGTTTTCATAATAAGCCTGAATAACTTTAACGCGTTGCTCGATCGTGTGTATTTGCATGATTCAAATTAAATTAGTCTCAAATTAAAAAATTTTAAATGAAGTGCAGAAAATAGCTCGACTTTTAGGTGTGGTTCACATTCAACATCGGCCCTTGAACTTTAACCACCCTTTACATGTGTATTTGTACGAGAGGGCTTCAATAAGTACCCGTGTTAGAAATGAAGACACCATCTTTTAATTTTTTATTTTTTTTCAACATAGTCCCCTTTTAGAAGGATTCACTTCTTTCATTTCCTCCTCCATTTTTAACCCCTCCACAAAATAGGATTTGTCGAACTCTCCAAAATACGTATCTGTCTCAGCGATGACTTCCTCGTTTGAACTTTTAGGTGCGCAACTAAGTTCTCGCTGTTTTTTTTTTTTATGAAAATACTATTTTATTCTGAAAAAAAACAGTGAATCATTGAAGGTATTGCCCATCGCTGGCTACTACTTTTTCCTAACTTTCAGGTACATCTCGTATACCGTCGCGGTAAAACCGTTCATCTTTCGAGGCTATCCACGGATCAAGCCATTTTTTGATGTCTTCATATGAATAGAACTGCTGATCAGCTAGACCATTGCCATCGATCGGAACAGGTGGTAATCGGACGGCGCAATGTCTGGAGAATATGGCTGGTGGGGTAGAATTTCCCATTTCAGTGTTTTCAGGCAGGATTTAACAGGTTTGGCAACGTTGTCGTGCTGTAGAATCACCTTTTCATGCCTCTCCGCGTATTGTGGCCGCTTCTCACGCAGTGCTCTGCTCAATCGCATCAATTGAAGTCCATACCGATCCCCAATGATGGTTTTGCTTGGTTTTAACAGTTCATAATAAATAACACCAACTTAGTCCCACCAAATACATAGCATAACCTTTGCAGCTTGAATATTCGGCCGAGGCGACGACCGGACAGTCCTCATGACTTTCTTTTCTTTGGATGAATCCATTTGTCATCACCCGTCACGATGCGATGAAGAAAACCCTTCTTTTTTTGCCGCTGGCACACAGGCGAAAAAACGACGTTCAACATCCCTTGGTTTTAACTCATAAGGAACCCAAGTCCCCTGTTTCTGAATTATTCCCAAAGCATGCAATCGCTTGGAAATGGATTGGCGGGTAACTCATAAGCGACGGAACCAATCTCGGCGCGTTGTTTCACTTAAAGCAGCATCTCCATAAACTTCTTGTAGCTCTCGATGCGCTTCAGACGCCGTTTTTTTCAGCCGTCGAATGAAAGAGGAGAATCAACATTTCCCTCAAATGACGATTATTCGGCACAAAATCACACATTTTCACAAAACCAAAAGTATATGATAGTAAAACAAAATCACTCATGCGTCGAAGCAGTTTGTTTACCATATGTCTAAGCTTGGTTTATGACGTTTGGGTTATGTTAGAATCTACTAGCACACACTGCTGGCGGCATCTATTGGCAAACAGCGGTAACTTAGTTGCACATCTAATACATTTTTCCCCGCAAGCCATTTCTTCATGTTAGGAAACAAAAAAACTTCGGAGGAGGCGAAACCGGGTGAATATGGGGATGTGGCACCAACTCGCAACACAATTCATGCAGTTTGGCCACGACAACTCCGGATATGTGTTGGTACCTCATCGTGGTGAAACAGCACCTTAGTTTTCGCCAAATGTGGCCGGGTTTTCTTCAATTTTTTGTGAAAGCGGTCGAATAACTCACTGCAGTATAGTCCTGTGATCGTTTTTATAAAAAATCTATGAGGATGACGCCGTTGCCATACCAAAAAGCCTGCCTTTCCGGCCGATAAGACTGTCATCGTCTTCTTTGGAGCAGATTCACCGGGAGAAATCCATTGTTTTGCTCGCTTAAATTACTCCAAACACTGCTTTGAAGTTAACATCCACATCCTCTTGTTGTTGCTTGAGAGCAATCGCGGCATTCATCGGGCCGACAATTTTCTTATCGCCAACTTATCAAAAAAAGGCTAAAAATATATAAAATATTAATAGCCGTTCCGATAGACACCCCTATGGCTTCTGTTACTTCGCGCACTTTCGTTCGTCGATCAGCGAGAATCATGTCGTGGACTTTTTTAGTGATTTCCTCGGTAACCACGGGCGTCCTGATCGCTCCTCATCAAAAACGGATGTTCACCCAAGTTAGAATTCATTGAACTAAGATCTAACCAATGCTTACCTCCACAGCCAGCATCCAACTTTGCTTTTATCTTCTTGCATTTTTTCCATCCAAACGAATTACCGAACGATGCTCCTCTTTTTCCATCTTAGCGAAAATCACGAAAGACGTTTTACTCGAATAGCTGCCAAATCCCAAGTAACCTATCAATCTGTCCGAAATTTGTTTGCCGTCGTTAGATGGATGGTAGCACAAGATGTTAAGAACAACTTCCCTCAGGAACGCCCTCTGTCATCAAACACGGGTACTTATTGAAATGCCCTCTTATTTGATTTGCAGTAAGTCAAAATATCAGTAAGAAAAAATGCTTCTCCTAATTGGTGTTGCACCACTGCAAAGGCACCCATTTTGAAAAAGGTCAACTACAATTTCAATTAAAATTATAATCCTATGTATTTACCTATCGTAGGAATTAGTTTCACCGTTCACCTCGTTTCAGTGTCTCATCGGCTTTGCCACCGCTGCATGGTTTGGCATCTTCGTTCCGCGGCGTTAGTGGTGGCGTGTTTTTCATGAAATCCCACGCATCCACTCGTTTCTGGGCCATGATGTCGATAGGTATATCCTCGCTGATCACAAAACCTGTTGCACTTGAGACAGTATGGTAGGCTGAAGCAAATCTGAGTGCCGCTATTCGTTGTACAGCCTTCAGTGCTTTGTACTTGGTTTTGCAGTTTAGCGCATCTCCTCATATTTCGCTGCCGTAAAGGAGTATTGCGTTTGTGGTCGCCATAACCAGCCTTCATTTCTGTATTGGTCCACCAATGTTCGCCATTAGTCTACTCAGCATTATCGTGATCCTCGCTGCTTTATTAGCCGCGTGCCGTATCCGGGCCCAGAAAGTAAACCTGCAATCTGGTTGAATGTCCAGGAAATTCACCGCTTTTTGAGATAGTAAAGATGTGTCGTCTAGTTGCATGCTGACCTTGTGTGGCATGTGGTCTCTTGTCATCAGAATTACTTCTGCCTTATGTTTGGTGAGCTCCAGATCATGGTCCTCAAGCCAAAATTGGGTGGTTAGCATGACTTAGTTCAGCTTCCTCCTGGCATTCTCGGTATCTCGTGCTGATATGGTCGCCGCTATATCGTCCGCATATCTCACGAGATTTCAATATATAATATATATTTACAGGGCCCACCATCTATCGTTACGGATTTGAACTAGGTATTATTTGAAGAATGGTAACACTTAGCTGTCATCTGATTTGACAGAAAATTAGTTTTATTCTTCCTTTGAACGAAAATGGTTGTGTATACGCTCAAAGAACGTGAGGAGCTTTTAATGGCAGAAATACACTCGGAGGTTCGCCACTGACTGCCGAGGGGCGACCGCTATTAGTTAGAAAAAACTTTTTCTTAATTTTGATGTATCCCCGAGAGTCGAACCTACGTTGTCTCTGTGAATTCCGAATGGTAGTCACGCCCCAACCCATTCGGCTACGATGGCCGAACATTTCAATACTGAGGATCAAATCGTAGCTCAGATTCCAGAGATCGGAGCGGAGAATAGATCCTAGGGCTGCGCCAGACGGTACCACTTTAGTTTTCTGACCCTCTGGTGTGTGGTACAAAACTTTAAGTAATTTCAATTACCATTCCAATTACAATTACACTACAATTATAATTAAAATTACAACTCCAAAAACAATACAATTACAACAACAATAATGATTATAACTATGTTTACAACAACAATAACAATGCAATTACAATCTCAAAAGCGAAGGTACTGCAGAGATATCAGTCTGACTCGATCAACTTCATTAATTTTAATTTTTCTACATCGCACTTAGATCCTATTGAGATCTCATCTCGATTAGGTTATGTTGTTCGTTTATTCGTGTATTTAAACAAACCAAAAATATTTGGGAAATCCAATTAGGTAATAAAAATATGAGTAATTAGAGAGAGAATAGCTGAGCAGTAGAGGAAGTTCAAAGGCAATTATCGTTATAAAAGTTTTGTGTATTGTACATACACACCTCTATACATACACACATACATGCATACATACGAACAACCAAACATCCATTCATGAATACATACATACATACATACATACATACATACATACATACATACATACATACATACATACATACATACATACACATATGCTAAAGAAGCGATCATCAATATTCACGCCCCAAAGCTGCCTCTGCGTCATTAGGCGATTATTGGTCGTGATAATTGTTAAACAACGTTGTCTCGTATACTCAATCAAAGTTATTGCATAAATTGTGCTCGTACAAATACAATATAACATTTTTTTTTTAATATTTTTTTTTTGTCAAATATTCAAAAATCAATTGGATTTTATTCCCACGCTTTTTTCGTTAACCCCGTTATTTATGCATGTCATTTATGAGTCTAATTTTATATTATGACTTAAAAATAGAACAAAAAGAAAAAATACTTAAATTGACTAAAACATAGCAAAAGAGAAATGGGCATGAAGAAGTTGCGCGAAGAAATAAAACCCAAAACTAAGATTTGTGTTGGAAAAACCAAAGTAATTGCTAAATTGCCAAAGGGGATTCCTTTCTGCCTCCAAGAATATTGGAGAGAGCTGCATATAAAAAAGAGAGGTATGGAATGCTCAAGACTGCCGCTATCTACTACTACATACATACCTACGCACATTATTAGGTACTTCCATCACTTCCAACTGCTAATATGCCGCAAACATTGAGTGATATTGGGTAGTCTGAAATGTTCGGAAGCAATATCGAATTAATTTAAATTTTTTTTTGATTGTTTTTTTTTTTTTAATGAACTTTATTAAACTGCATAAGATCCATTTTGATCGATAATCTCTAGCTATTTTTTCTTTGGAGTAGTTTTTCCATCAGTTCAGAGCTTCTGTTGCCTTTCCATTGCCCTCTACATTCTTCACACTCCATTCTAAAATAAGTTCAATCCGGTGAAAAAATTCTGTGTTTCATTCTAAAAATGCCACACTTAACGGAGGCAAATGAGACTAATTTCCTCCGTGGAGAAGTGTTGTCAGTGAATTTTTTTGCCTTAAAAATCAGCTGTCTACTTAAGACGTTAATATTTAGAAATGCATATGTGAGACAGAGATAGATATATAATCGCGTTGTTTTGTACTCCTTTCTGAGTAGGCAAAAACACGTATTTTTACAGGGATGAGTGTAACATTGAACAATTCTTACTCTGTGGAAGATTAAAATTTATTCATAGAAAATAAAAAACCATACGTTTTTTGAGGGAAGAACTATGCAGTTCAACAGTATTTTCAATCACCTCCATTGAAATCAAATTCAAACAGTCGGACTTCTGTTTTTTTTTTTGTTTTTTCTTTACTTTGGGAGAGAATTTTCGCTTACGCTCTTGATTTGGTTGAATGACTGGTGATGGCTAACTTTGTTACCGAACACAACTATTAAAAAGAGGCATAGAACATATTGAAGTATTATCTTCAATATACCTATAGCTTGGCGTTGTCATTTATTGATCAATTCTGAAAAATACAAGTGAACTTCTTGAAACTTCAGATCAAAAAGTTGTTGTAGATCAAAATGAATCCTTTGAACAAACGGAAGTGGAATATAATGTACTATCACTGCCTTTCATTTCCAATAAAAAGACAACATAAGCTCCCTTAGCTCATTCCCGGCTTTGCTATCGCTTGAGAGGCTAATTCCATTAAAGTGTGACTTTCGGTTCCAAAATTATGACCCACTAAAGATTTTGCGTGTATGGTAGGTGCCTCACTGCCTTCTTAATCACACTTTTATTTATATAATAAAGAACCGGATTTCCATGGCAGTACTTTGTGGAAATTCTAGTTCGGCGTGCCTTACAGTTACCAAGACTCGTTAGAGTAGTTTCCCCGAGTCGTGCGGATTAGTAAATTTTATAAAAAGAAGTTAGCCTCAGAAAGTCGACGTATTCTCTCCTTAGCATCCCAATCACCATTTCCAGTTACAAATTTGGAAAAGTAGAAGACTTTATATACTTACAAACCAGTATCCACATCGTGAATAGAGTCAGATTTTCTCTAGCCAACAAGTGCGTCTTTGAACTGGGTAGGCAATGGAACAGTAAAGATCTTTTTCGGCAAACTAAAATCACGCTGTATAGATCCCTCATCATGCCATTCCTATGATATAGTGCAGAAGCTTGTACCCGATGCAACGGCCTTTGGAGTTTTCGACTGAAAGATTCTGCGGAGGATTTATGGTCACTAGCGACACACAGTGCGGCCGATTCCCGAAAAGCTGGCCAAAACTCAAAAAATTAAGTAATTGATTCAAAATTTCTTACTCGGGGGTTGTCGGGGTCGCTGATTACGAATTTGATCTTAAAATTTTGAAAATCCACCCCCTTCCACCCCTATTGGCCACCCCCTCACGTGAAATAGCGTATATTCTAGAACATAATCAAGATGCATGTAAATTTATATGTTTTCGGGGTCGCTGATTACGAATTTAATCTTAAAATTTGTATAGAAACCTACGTTACTTATACAAGCAGATCCCCTCTTGAAAGTATAGGCTTTCACTATTTTCTCTCATTCTCTCTTCGTATTTATTTCTTGTTCACAAAAAATAGCATAAAAGCCAAGGTAGCAAGTGGTAGCAGCTGAATCTTGTTTTATTCAGTAACCATTACTTTTTTGAGTAACCTTTAATAGGTTTCAAAGCAGCATATGACGGCGTTGTATTACTATACAGTTTGAAAACTCAAATTTTATAAAAAAAATTGCAAAAAATGTATCTACGTATTGCTGCAGCTAAAAATTTTGTGTCGAGGTATTGATATGTACTAAAGATTTCTCGTATTTTACTAACCTTCTGAAGATGATTCCATTTGGTTTTGTTCAATTTACTCCATTACAAAATCTTTCAAATGTGTACAACTTTCACTATTCATCGACAGTAATACGAGGCTCAAACGAAGGCCACGTTGCGACTGAAAATTCAGAGGATACTTAGGGTACAGGACGTTGTTATGAACGGTTTTCACTACTCAAGGCATTACTGTAGCCAACCCAAAGACAAAAAAACTCTATCTAGAAACTTTTTTTTTCGACTTTTGGCCAGCTTTTTGGGAATCGGCCGCACTGTGCGACAGTGAAAATCATGTGAACGATGAGCTACATGAGCTGGCTATAGTGCAGTGAATCAAGCAAGTAAGATTCATCGACACTGTTAAATAGGTAAAGTCGTAAGAATGGACACAAACTCTCCGGCTCTGGCAGAGTAAGAGCAAGGCCTCCATACCTGAACTCAGCCAAAATCACTTAAGCGGTAACTGGGCCAATTAAGAAGGTTGCCCCACCTGTTATCAATCACACAAATACATATATCGCAACTGAGCTCATTGGGTAAAACTCTCGATATTCTCTCTTCTCCTCTCTCTAAGCTAAACAAATGAAGGACTTGAACTTTAAAGATTCACAAAATCATTGTGCAATAGTTATTTATAAAGTATAAATTTATCAAAATTTCTATTAAAAATTAACCCCATGCACTAAGCTGCTCTTCTTTGTTGCAGTTTTCCCAGAACTTTGTTATTACTAAATGTTTTATTGATAATAATTACGCATAACAAATATAGTATAGATGCACACATACATACATATTTTATATTCAAACATAGGCGGAGCTACTGCGCCTCTCATTGTGAATTTGATAAGCTGAATATAATTTTTTTTATTCACATTTCTTTGATACCAGACACGCGATGCTTCTCGCGTTTTCGACTGCGAAACGAAATGGGGTTAGAAAAACACAACGGGAACTAACAAATATCGATTGGCTAACAAAGATTTTTCTATGTTCTTAAAGAACATGAACCCAATTCATACTTAGCTTAGTCATCTGCGGCTTATTCTTCTTGATTGGTGCTATAACTGCTTAGTCGATTTTGGCCGAGTTTAACAAAGCGCGCCAGTCGTTTCTTTCTCGTGCTAACCGGCGCCAGTTGGACACACCAAGTGAGGCCAAGTCCTTCTCCACCTGATCTTTCAAACGTGGAGGGGGCCTTCCTCTTTCACTGCTACCACCAGCTAGTACCGCATTGAATACTTTCAGAGCCGGAGCGTTTGTATCCATTCGGACGACATGACCCAGCCAACGTAGTCGCTGGATCTTTATTCGCTGCTCTATGTCGTAAAGTTCATACAGATCATTGTTCCATCGCTTGCGATATTCACCGTCGCTAACGTGCAAAGGTCTAAAAATCTTCCGCAGAATATTGCTCTCAAAGCTGACATTGATATCGGTGTGAATGCTGGTTCCTCTCTTACAATCTCGAAATCACAACTGTCAGCAGTGACGTGGGTGGCGATGCACGAGCCCGCCGACAGTTTGTTTGATGACAGAAGGTACCTGTACTTTGGTTTGCCCTCGTTCACTACCTGACTCATTCGCATTGCTCCAGTTTGGAAAAGACAGAGCTAACAGCGCGGTTTTTAAGGCCGATCATATCAGTCGTACGCTCTTATAAAAAATTGTACCTGAGCGGTTCTGCGGCTCGCACGATCTTTTCCAGCATCTGGTTAAAGAGGTCATACGACAGCGAGTTACCCTGTTTGAAACCTCGTTTGGTATCGAACTGTTCGCAGAGGTCCTTTCCAATTCGAGCGCGCTGCAGGTTTTGAGCAGCGTCATTTAGCCGTATCAGTTTTGCGGGCACCTTCTTTTCGTGCTGACGAATGCAGCTTTAAAGTCGACAAAAAGAAGGTGTGTGTCGATTCTCCTTTCATGGGTCTTTTCCAAGATTTGGCGTATTGTAAATATTAGGTCGATTAGACTTTCCAGGTCTGAAGCCACACTGATAAGGTCCAATCAGTTGGTTGACGGTGGGCTTCAGCCTTTCACACAATACGCTCGCTAGAACCTTATAGGCGATATTTAGAAGACTAATCCCGCGGTAATTGGCACAAATTGCAGGATCGCCCTTCTTATGGATTGGGCAGAGCACACTTAAATTCCAATCGGCAGGCATACTTTCATCCGACCATATTTTGCATAGAAGCTGATGCATGCACCTTACCAGCTCCTCGCCGCCATGTTTGAATAGCTCAGCCGGCAGTCCGTCGGAGCCCGGGGCTTTGTTTTTTTTTAGACGCGTTATCGCTATTCTCACCTCGTCATGGTCGGGTAGCGGAACGATAGTCCCGTCGTCAACGATTGAGGTATCGGGATCTTCACAGTCTGTCACTACTTAACAGGTTCGAGAAACGTTCCCTCGATAATTTAAGTATGCTCTGGGTGTCCCTACCCGAGATTTGCGGTTTTGTGCTTACAGGAAAACGCTCCGGTCTAGAAACTGTCTGTAAGCCACCGAGCTCCATGGTAGATTTCTCATTGGCCAGCATCTCAAGCTCCACGCACCCAAGGGTTTCGAACTTTCATTTTTTTCTTTCTGATAATACGTCTCTCTTCCTTTCGTAGCCCCCAGTAGCGTTCCCATTGCTTATCCAATTCCGGTAGTAAAAAGTGATTTATCTAGTCCCTGTAGCGTTCACCAGTAAAAGTAACCATATTGCCGATGACTTCCGCACCACACAATGGTTTTGAGTGGATGTATTGGCTATTCTTGCATCACACGCATATTTTGGGTGTCTCAAACATGAATGTTTTACATGTTCATATTTTAATCCATTAATTAAGTGCATAAGTGCCTCGTCGCTTATGATGATTTTCGACACAAAATCGTCCTCTCCGTTGTTGAATTGAGAATGGTTTGAGACTAGTTCATATGCGGCTGACGGTCAGTAGGCATTAATTGATGCGCTGTTTGTACTTTGTGCGGGAAAATGTGTGTGTCCTTCACTAAAATTCGCTGTAGGGTCCGTCTGGGGATGACCAATTGCGTGGCCTGTCATCTGGTTGCTCTTTCTTCATTCTCAGCGACTTCGGTAGTTCGGTGGCGATCACGCCCTGCAAGGTTTTGCTTAAATCCAGTCTGTTCGAGTCGACCAGCTAAGCGGAATGTTTACTCAGTTGACGCTAAGACCATCGGCCGATTATTGGTCAAAAGGATCGAAACAATTGTTCCACGGTCTTGCGGTGTATAGCACTGGAACCTCATACATTCGGGCAGTGTGATTTTTTCGTCTTGCCTTTGTTTTCTCTGATTTAACAACTCTCTTAAGACATTAAGTAATTATTATTAAGCTATGTTGAAAATCGTTACAAATTAAAGAGATTCGCATATTCATAAAATTTTACATCATTTTATTTTATTTAACTTTAAGCATTCTTATTGCCACTTATTTCAGAATTACTTTGGACGCTTATCACTCTACCAAGACCAGCAGACAACTATCAATAATTTGGAGCGAGGTCTTCCCATTTCGTATCGCGTGGATTTCCCTATCCCCAATGTATTGCCAAAGCTGACGCGCATTGCCGTCAATGGGCTTGACATCTGCTTGGCGTCTGAATGTGAGTACAACCTCATCATTGCTTGAACATTGAATAATCTAAGTAGAAATAAATTTGTGTATACTAACCTATTTTGTTTTGTAGATCCTCCTCCAAGCACAGTTCTCGATCTGCAACATACACTCCATACAACAACTGTGCGTGGTACAACACCGCTTAATAGCAATTTGGAAGGTGGCGCCATCTTTCCGGTCACAACAAACTCATTCCCAAGCCAGAACTTCAATCCATTTCTACAGCAGAATCCACAGCCGATGTTGAATAATCCAAATTCTATACAAAATCCCTTCCTCACGCCCATTAGACAGACACCAACAACAACCACTTCTCAACCTACAGTTGTGCGTACGGAACTGCGAACGCAGATCCCATCGCCAGTCGTGGATTACTCGCAATGCGGCGTGGAAGGCAACACAGTAACACCATTCATCCATGGCGGCATAGAACTTGCACGTGGCCAGCTTCCTTGGTTAGCGGCCGTCTATCGAAAGCAATCGTCCGGTTTGAGATTCTTATGCGGTGGTTCACTCGTATCCTCCAATACAGTGATTACTGCGGCACATTGCTTTAAATTAAAATCGCTAAGCGCCTCGCAGGTCGTCGTCTATTTGGGCCGTCACAATTTGGAAAACTATGGCGAGATCGGTGTGGTTTCGCGTGATATACGAAATTTGTTAATACATCCGGATTATAGTGGCAAATCGCTGCCTGATGCGGATGTGGCGATACTGCAGATGCAGACATCAGTCAGGTAAGTCAGAGTGAAATTTAGTATAAGCGCTCATATGTAAGACTAATTAAATTTTATTTCTCATCTGTGCAGCTTCAGTGAGTTCATCCGTCCCATTTGCTTGTGGAACGAATCATCGGACAATTCATTGATTGTAGGCCAAACGGCCTTTGTCGCTGGCTGGGGTGCTGATGAGAAGGGGCGTGAAGTGACGGCGCTGCCCAAAATGGTTGACGCGTCCATCGTTAGCGATAATGAATGCCTGCGCTCTTCGGAGGTCTACAGCAAATTGACAACACCGCGCACGATATGTGCGGGCAATCGTGATGGCACTGGTCCCTGTATGGGCGACTCTGGTGGTGGTTTGATGTTAAGTCGCAATGGCTTATGGATGTTGCGTGGCGTGGTATCGGCCGGTCTTACCAGCCAGGGCCAATGTGATCTTAGCCAATATGTAATCTACTGTGATCTGGCAAAGCATATTGCGTGGGTGCGGAGCAATATCTCCTAGTTGGCGGACTGGAATGGAGTTAACTTGAAACGCAGTCTGCAAAAATGTTAACGATATGCTTAGTTTTATTATTTAAGGAGAAGGATCCGCAAGCAAAGTTGAGAGATTAGCAACCCTGGCAAATGTGATTAGCAAAATTTGAGCCAACTGAAGGTTGCTATGGAAAAGAGCTCCATAAGCCCCCTTTGCTTAGATATATGGAATTACTCTTTGAAGAGTTTTGCTATCTATTCACTTCTGAAGGTCGCGGTAATGTTTTAAATTTAAAATTATGAGAAACTCAAACAAAATACTCAAATCTGAACGCAAAAAGCACACAAATAAAAACTTTTTACATACAATTTTTTATAATAATATATTTTTCTAGAAGTTTCGTTGTTTATGATATTACATTTAGAGGAATGCCTGATTATCCATCACTAAGGGTACTCGAGGCTTGGTAGTTTTCTTCATTGAACATTTTTTTATGTGGTGGCTTTTAAGTCCAATGCACAACAAGATTCAGGAGTTTGGGACCCAGATATCCTGGGTTGTTTTGCTTACATTAGCTCGGTCTCAAACGGATGTTCAGAGACTATCCAGGGTATGCAATGGCATTCAAGCAGCTATTATTGGCTTAAGAAACCGCTTACACTTCTTAAAAACTAGCACCGGAATATAACTTTAGCCTAACCCCGTTGCAAGATACAGCGTCCGGCACTCGAAGTGTAACCAACATCAGTCCGCAGCTTCAGTTGTCTGGTAGTTGGTTAAATGACAGTCCAGAGTATTGTTTACAAGCGCAAGGAAGCATTTTACCGGGAGTAAATGCGAAAAAAGAAAGAAGACGTAATAGTGTGATTACATTATATGATATTTGGCTGGAAAATCTTAACCAACAATTGCTCGTGAGCTGGAGCACCTTAAAGTATATGAAGTTTTTTGTTTATCGCAGCACTACTCGAAGGTGGTCATCAAAAGACTGCAGCGTCACGTGAAATGGTTCAAAAGTGCTGAAGCGACTTGAGTGAAATCTCCGACGAAGTGCGAATGCAATGGCAAAAGAACTGAAAATATCTGACCCTAGCATCCGCTGCATACTGAAAAATCATCTCAAAGTCAAGCCTTACAAGATCCAAAAGGTGCATGATCTCACATCAAAACAGCAACAAGTCAGACTTGAGAGAGCGAAGGGAGAATTTGAGTCATCGATTGGCCACCAGGAGGCAGCACCCACTACAGGTAATGTTTTGCTGTAACCGCTGTAACTGCAGATGGGCGTTCTCCAATAGTTTTCATGGAGCCTGGCGTCAAGATAAATGCGAAATATTATCGGGAAGGTACTCTGGAGGTACTTTGAGTCTGTGGGCAGACAAACATTTCGGTGGTACGCCATGGACGTTTCAACAGGACTCGGCACCGTCTCACATAGTTCGAGTGAACCAAGAATGGCTCAATAACAACGTTCCAAACTTCATAACTTCCACACAATGGCTACCAAATTCACCAGATACAAATCCGATGGATTATTCTCTTAAGTCATTTTGGAAAACAGCGAACTAAAAGATTCACCAGTCTTGCAGCGCGGAAAAAAGCCATTGTCCGCGAGTGGGCCAAAATACCTGCAAGTCACTTTCGGGTAGCTTGCTATTCGTTTCTGGTCCATCTCAAGGCCTTAGTCAAGGCAAAAGGTGGTCATATCGAGCAAAAGTAAATTGATTCTTAATTTTGTATTATTTTTACACATTTTTTACTTTGAATTGAAAAAAGAAAAGTTATTTTCTAAACTAAATGTGTGGCCTTTTTAATTGGGTGTAACCAATTCGAGTACCGGACCGTGCATATATAAAGGAGTATTCAGTGGTTACTGAATGCAGAATCTTTTATTATAAAATCACGATATTCCGCCACGCTTTCTATCAAGTCAGTCCATAAGTTCATGCGTATTTTACCCATAATTTCACTTTTGTACGATTTTTGCATACAAAAAATTATTCGCGGAATATAACGGAACTATTTATACCTATTTTCTTTGATATTTTGTGCATTCAACAACTTATTTTAATCGCGGATAGAGAAGCTCGTGTTGTTAAAAAATAAAATGGAATCTTCGAACGCGTATGAGAGGCCTATTTTGTATTTTTTTTATAAAAGTGGTAAAACTGCAACAACTGTTGCTGCAGAAATAAACACTGTTCACGGAGAGGATACCGTGAGTGTAAGGACTGCGCGAAAGTGCTTTTCGAAATTTCGAAGTGGTAACTGCGACGTGGAAGATGCCCTGCGCTCTGGTCGTCCTGAAGTCTTTAACTCCGACGCCTTGCTCGAACTCGTGGAATCATCACCCATGATAATTTATTTATACTTTTTTCAATACTTAAAACATAATTTATTTGAGAATCACTTTAAGTCGATTTTTCTATGCAGTAAAAGTTGTAAAATAAAAAAGTACTAAACCGCAATAATTGGCTTTGTAACAAGAAGTACAAAAATATCACAACATTCCTACATAAAAATATGCACATAAAAATAAGTTATTGCGAAAGTCATCAAATGGAATTATAGAAAATTCTCATTAATATTCTGTTGATGATCTTGTAATGGTAACATTTTGACAACTGTTAGCTATTAGCATAAAAATGTTAATCTCCAAAACGTGGCAAGCATCAAATCTCTGGCACTGTTAACATATATTATAAATCAAATACAAGAAGCAGCATTTTACAGAATGTGCGAATCTACATTTCGGCACTCGGTTGTACGATATACAACTCGGCTATACAAAGGTGTTTCAATACCTATTCAAAAAATACCTATTCCCTCATTACATGGGGAAAATACCACAAAAACAAAAAAAAAAAAAATTATTAAAAATTAACGCAATATTTTGCTACTTAAATATCCACTTTATGATGACAAAATTCAATAGACCATAAAACTGCACGTCCCAAATTTTTCTGAAAATTCTAATTAAAATTTGTAAATTTTTATTTTAAATTTGTGAAAATATGATACTACTTATATGGTTTTAGTAGGAGAACGAACTACTTTCAAAAAAAAAAAATTTTTTTTAATTAAATAAGAAACAAATAAATTGGTAAAACTTGTCAATAATGGAACAAAACATATGAGCTTGGACACTCAAATGCTCAATAGTTTTAATGATACGTAGTAAATTTACGACTGCATACACATTTAGATTCCCCTGCTTTAGATTTCCCCTGCCTTAGTGAAAAGTGTACTGTTCGTATGCTCATAAAGTCTGCAATGTGTCACTGAGTGCTTGTCGCATAGACCAGAGCAATGTAGCCTTAAGCAACTGTGCCTCTCTTGGATGCTAACTAACTTACTTACTATAGCATTTCCAAAGAGCATTTTACAACTTTATATACAATTCACATATCGAAGCAAATTACTTTGAAAACGAAAAAAGTGTTTTTCTTGCTAATTGCATAAAATCCATTAAAGTATTTTGCTAATTTAAATGGCCAGCTAAAAGTGAAATAGAAAAGTTTGCCTGCAGCTAAACCAATTTTGTTCGTGTCCCAGAAAATATTTATAAATTACAGGGTGACCAATCTTACGCTTGGTATTTGAACTTTTAGGATTTTTTAACTTTAACAGCAAAAACAACTTCCTTGAGGCCTCTGAGATTTAGCCTGGGGTTAGACAGTTAGGAAATGGATGACTTTTATTTGAACAAAGTTAGGAAATGTTAACTCTTTCCGGCCAAAATCGCCATTCATGAAGATAAAAAATGTTGCCTCATAAATACCAACTCTACCGAGGCTCGCTAAATATCAAATATCAGACATCATTTGCGAAATATGAAAGAATTTGACTCATTTCCTCCTCATTTCCATAAATATAAAGAAACGGCGCATGGCCGCCGCAAAATAACATTTTTTTATTATTTTTATTATAACAGCAAACCAAAAGAGGGCGATACTTTTTGCACCACCTTGTATTAAAATGAAGCGAACGGGAATGATACCCATTTGCGCATAAACTGTAACAGACTTTTTTTATTTTTATTTTTAATCAGATACAGGGTGACAAAAAATAACTGTATACTAACTTCTCTGTGCAATTAGATGAATGTACAATTTTTTTAGCGAATGCTCTTATTTTGTGATTGTTGTGTGTGCTCTGAAGTACAAACAAAAGTATTCGTTTCTGTTCCAGCTCTTTTTAAATACTTTGTGTAACGATTTCAAGTAGTCGCTCAGCTATTATAGCCCTACATCAGCAAGGAGCACGCAACTGTGAGATAGCACGGAAGTTTGGAATTGCACGTCCATTGGTTTCTCGTGCAATCAAACGATTTAAGGAGCTTGTTAATGAAGGTGACCGTCCTGGAAGAGGAAGAAAATGAACTGTTAACACTTCCAACAACCGAAAAATCATCAAAAAAAGAGTACAACGAAATTCTATGGTCTCGATGAGGAAAATTGCTCGTGAGACAGGCGTCAATCGTGAATCAGTTCGCCTTATAGCACAAAAAAAAAAATTGGACTTAAGCCTTATAAACTACAAAAATGCCAGCTGCTCACGGATGAAAACAAGAAAGTAAGCCTCGAAAGATGTCGCTCACTCCAACGTCGGGCCGCAGGTACGGGCTGGGAAAAAATCGTCTTTACGGTCTACAATTGGTCTACAGAAGTCCCTGGACCTTCCTCCATTGTTGAACATCGTCAAAATCCGCGATCTGTCATGGTATGGGGTGGAATTTGCGCCAGTGGCAAGACTCATCTGATTTTCATAGACCAAGGAGTCAAAATAAATAAAGAAGTTTACCGTCAAGACATAATAGAAGCAGTTGTTCTTCTTCCCTGGTCCCAGCAGCACTTTGGTGATGGTGAGTGGACGTTTCAAGAGGACTCGGCACCAGCCCATAGAGCAAAAACAACCCAAGAGTGGTGCAAAGCCGATTTCCCCTCTTTCATTACTTCCCAAGAATGGCCACTCTACTCATCGGATCTGAGTCCGCTAGATTACAGCGTATGGTCGATTTTGGAAGCAAGGGCCTGTGCGAAATGCCACAAAACTTTGGAGTCCCTGAAATAAGCGTTGCATCGAGAATGGGATCGCATAACGGTAGACGAACTACGGCCAATAGCCCAACATTTTTTTAAACGTTTGAGCTTGTGTATTCGTGCTAAAGGTGGCCTATTCGAAACTGGCTGAATATAATGTTACTCAAACATTGTCTATTAAAATTTCACAAATGGTTTTGAGCTACTATCAATGATACATTTTTTTTATTAAAAAATGTTGTATACACTTATTTTTTGTCACCCTATAATGGCGGCCGCTGTAGCCGAATGAGTTGGTGCGTGACTACCAAGCGGAAGTGCCCAGGTTCCAATCTCCGGGCATGAAACCCCGAAATGACAAAAAAGTGGCAATTACATAAACATACATATATTTAATTGAAACTGTGAGTTGTTCTTGTATTGAATTGAAAAAAATTAAATAAAAATGTCCACGACATATTAAGTCAGCTTAACAGCAAATTGCCTAAGAGCGCGATAGCGGCTCTCCACCTTTTGCATTTTCTCCACCGTGGTTGTTACGCACATTTGCACTCTTAATCTTAATTCTGGCGTTACCCAGCCTATGGCCTGACACAGCAGCCATCGGAGTTTGGTTACTGCAGACTTTCCTGTCATTTAACAGAGGAAGCTTGCCGATTGATCTATACAGCTGGTACTCAATTTGTAGTCGAATATTCCATTTCTTTGAAGCGATTTTATAATTGATAGACAGTCGTTTAATACATCTGAGATCAATAATGATTCAATAAAATATTACGCATATCGATGTGAGAAGAAGTGTATGACTTTGCCGTGCCGCAAATTGCTTACCAGAAAGGTAACTCCACAGTCACAGCACTGCACACACTCGTTGTCAATATAGAAAAGGCTCTAAATCAAAAAGAAATAACCCTCTATTCCTTTATGGACATAGAGGGAGCCTTCGACAACGCAAATTACAAATCCATGGAAACAGCACTCGAGAAAAGAGTGCAAACCCAATATTAACACATTGGATAAGCCAAATGCTTAATCAGAGGATTATTAAAGCCTCGTTAGGCCAAGCTGAACTTACTGTAAGAACAGTAAAGGGATGACCGCAAGGATGTTCTTTCTCCACTGCTATGGTCCCTACTAGTGGATGACTTGGTGCAGCACCTAAACAATAAGCGATTTATAATCATTGGTTATGCAGATGACATATCTGTTATAATAAAAGGCAATTATGAAAGGACACTAACAGACTTAATGCAAAATGCCTTAAACGCAACATGGGAATCGTGTAAAAAGGAGGGGCTGTCGATCAACCCTTGCAAAACCACAATTATCCTCTTCACAAGGAAAAGAAAGTTGGAGTTTCCTATATTGAAAATAAATGAAACATTGATAGAACTAACGGAAGAGGTCAAGTATCTAGGTTTAACCTTAGATAAAAAAACTCACTTGGGAGTCCCATATAAATAATATAATAAAAAAGCTACGAAATCTTTGTGGACAATCAAACAATTACTAGGCAGATCCTGGGGCCTCAGCCCTAGTATGGCCCTCTGGATATACACCCAAATGGTTAGACCAACCATACTGTATGGGGCACTGGTATGGTGGAGCAAATCTATCCAACAAACAGCGATAACCAAACTGAGAAAGGTACAAAGGCTTGCTTGCCTATGCATCACAGGGGCTATGAGAACTACCCCAACAGCTGGCATGGAAGCACTCCTTAATCTCTCATCACTTCATATAGGCATCCTACGCAGGCACTCATGCTACACATGAAAGAAGATTTCAAATTAGGCAACCTCACCGGCCACCTAAGTATCCTAAATAAAGTCAAAAACACCATAAGCATGGCTGAAGTTTCAGACCACATTGTCCCAACCCACTGTTTCACAAAAGGGTACACAGTTACCTTTCCTGAGAGGAACGAGTGAAAATCAAATCCAAAATGGATGAATGTTGATTCACAAAAATGGTACACTTATGGATCAAAAACACCTTATGGTGTAGGAGCAGGAGTAGTGGGGCCCAGAATCCACAAATTATTCACTCTGACCAGGTACACCACCATCTTCCAAGCGGAATTATACGCAATAATGGAAGCAGCAAACATCATGCAACGTGGAAACCACAAGCGAGTAAAGATTAGAATACTCTCGGACAGCCAATTAGTTCTAAAAGCTTTAGATAGCTATACCTACAACTCAAAAACTCTCTTAGAATGCCACAAGGCACTCAATAATCTGGCATCCAAAAACAATGTCTCATGACGGCGACGGCAACGAAAAGGCAGACTTTCAAGCCAAAAAAGGGCAGATGTAAATTTCATCGGAAAAAGCAAAATTAATAAAAAAAAAAAAAAAAACAGTTTTCTAATAGCGGTTGCCCCTCGGCAGGCAATGACAAATCTCCGAGTGTATTTCTGCCATGAAAAAGCTCCTCATAAAAATATCTGCCTTTCGGAGTCAGCTTGAAACTGTAGGTTCCACCATTTGTGGAACAACATCAAGACGCACGCCACAAATAGGAGAAGGAGCTCGGCCAAACACCCAAAAAGGGTGTACGCGCCAATTATATATAATATATATTATGTAAATACAGAATATAACGGAAAAGAAAATGTAGATAAAAAAGTTGTTCATAAGCCAGAAAATTCAAAAAAAAACTCCAGTTAATCCCTTAATCTACGAATTAGATTCAAAGATGTTTGGCCGAAGTCGTATACCCACATCATGGCATTCGTCATATTTACGTTTGGTCTGATCATCGTACGTGGGCTATGCCCGTCATTGTAGGTAATGGGGTTAAATCAGCTCAGCAGCTGATGCTGTCAAATTCAATGAGATTCGAGTAGCGGTAATGTGACTCTTGTGCAATCTGATATATTCTCTCAGCAGTACTCTAAGATCACTACTCCACAGAAATCTACATTCAGTATTACCCTGCAGTATTACATATTTCCAAATTCCATGCAATTTCAAGCACTTCGGCTGAGCTACTCGCTGTCGCTGTTGATAAGACAAACACACCTAAGAACATCAAGTAACTTTAAAGTAAAGTAAAGTAAAAGTAAATATGTAAGTATGTATTTTCACAAGCATAGAGCTCAACAGGTGGCTTGCCGCATATGGGGGCAAAGCAAAGTAGAAATAGAACAAAGCAACACCACAAATATACATATTTATTTATCCTAGGAGAGTGAATATTGTATGAGCGAACAAGAGCGTGAGAGCGCGTATTTATAAGTGTGGTGAAAAGCTCTGCTATTACCTGCTGTCGATACGTTACTCCAAGTGATAAGTGTTGAAGGTGAGCGCGAATCGACACGCATACAATATTCGCCAAGCAAAGCCGTGATAAGCAAATTGAGAAAATACAACAATTACAACGAGCTAGTATACATACACATACATAGGAATAAATGAGCGGCGAGAGAAGCCATAACAGCAAATATATTGCACCTTTTATCGGCTCTTATAAAATACGAGCATCCTGTTGAATTCGTCAGCATGTAAGTGCGTGCGTGCGTATATGTATAAAGCGTACGATGATATTGCCGAAAAATTGTTGCATATCTTGTGGCGCAAGCTACGATGTAGACGCACGTAGCACCGTTACTGATTGTTGTAACAACAATGAAAGTAAAGTCTTCACCCATGTGAATATGTTGACGCTCATACGAAAAAGGATGCAAGAAAACACTTTAAATAACAACAAAGAATAATAAAATAGTAACAACAACAAAAAATACATACATACATACTCGTACATGTGTGTGTATGCACAGATACTTGTAGGCAACCCCAATATTCGCACCTACATATGAACATCGCCAGTCTTGGTGGCTTTGTTGGTCTTCGCTGCGACGTTGTTGGCTTCGCTGGCGCTATTTGGAACGCTGCTTGGGCGATTCAGGCTAGCTAGATTCAGTCGACGTTAAGCTTTCATCCCGTACGGTTTGGTTTTGAGATTTCGCAGTGGCATTTGTTTATTTATTTGAAGCATAAAGAATCACTTCTATCTAAGCTCCAAGAGAGTGAGAGTGAGTGAATGCATTTAAGTTATTTCAAGTGACTAGTGCAATAATACTTTGTGACTGGCGATGTGATTACACTTAGGAGGCGGCAGTGTGGCTAGTGTTGAAGGTGCGTCAGTGAGGCGTTCATTGATTACAAACAATTGAGCGGGTGTTAATGGCGCAAAGTGCATGGTGATACGCACATACACACACACACGCGCACTGGTACAAGTAAAATGGAGTGAAGGCAAGTGCACGGAAATGGCGGGCTAAATTGGTGGTTGCAATTGAAAAATTGCTTGAAACGGAATTTTCTGGTGATGACAAATTGCATGCCATAGTAAATTATTTGAAAATCACAATACATGCATACACACCTATACATGTGCACGAAAGTATTTGTTTTTAAGTGATCATAAATTAGGTCGTGTAGCCCCTGAAAGTCAAGTGACCTACAGAGGTGCATATAAAAAATAAAAAACAAACAACACAACAAGAATTATGAAAACAATTCGACGTATAAATGATATAAAAGTTAGTAAAAAAAATATTTTATTTTTAATTTAAAACTAATTATTGCTTTAAAAAAGGAAAAGCAAATGAAGAACTAAAACTTCAAACCCGATGAAAAGAATAAAAGAAATAAAAAGTAAAATTAAATAAATAAATGAAATGTAAATTTGAAGCCCTACATGGAAATTTAAAAACACAAAAAAACTGAAATAATTTGTATCTAAAATAAAAAACAAAAAAACAGTAAATTCAAATTTAAAAAAAATTAATAATAAATTTGAGAAAGAGGTGATTAACAGAATATACAAAAAACAGAAAAGATAAAAAGACATAAAATCAAAAGGCAAAAAACAGAAAAAAAGCGAGTACACATTTTATTAAAACAACTTACAGGTTAGTATTAATTTTTATAATTTTTTTTAATCAAATTGTAAAACTGTGAATACCAAAAAAGGAAAACAATAAAAATTAAATAACCGATTTCTTTTTTGTTTTACAAATTAATATTTTGTTCAAATTTACTGAACAGTTTTAAAATCAAAATCTTGAAAGTGTAAATGTAAGAATATTTAATATAGAAAAATGTGAATATATTGTAAAAATTATGATAATAAAAGGAAAGCTGAAAACCCTTGAAAATGTGAATAAAAAACATATAAAATCGAAAAAAAAGTCTTTTTAAAATCAAATCGAAAATAATTTGAAAATAATTATAAAACCGAAAACCCCTCAAAATGTAAATAAAAAACAATTAAACTCCAAAAAAAAAAAATGTTTAATATAAAAAAGTTAAATCGAAAATAATTTGAAAATAATTATAAAACCGAAAAACCTTTTTAAAGTGAATAAAAAAGAAATAAAATGGAAAAAAAATGTTTAATATAAAAAAATTAAATCGAAAAAAATTTTAAAATAATTAGAAAACTGAGAACCTTTGAAAATGGGAATAAAAGACAAATTAATTGGAAAAAAAAATTTAATATAAAAAAGTTAAGTCGAAAATAATTATAAAACTGAAAACCCTTGAAAATGTAAATAAAAAAAAAATAAAATCGAAAATTTTTTTTTTATTTAAAAAATTAAATCGAAAATAATTTGAAAAGAATTATAAAACCCAAAACCCTTGAAAATGTAAATAAAAAACAAATAAAATCCAAATTTTTTTTAAATATAAAAACGTAAAATCAAAAAACATTTGAGAATAAATATAAAAACGAAAACTCTTGAAAATGTGAATAAAAAACAAATAAAATCGAAATTTTTTTTTTTTAATACAAAAAAATTTAATCGAAAATAATTTGAAAAGTCGAAAAAAAAAAAATTTTATGTAAAAAAGTTAAATTCCTTGAAAATGTGAATAAAAAATAAATAAAATCGAAAAAATTTAAAAAATTTAAATTTAAAGTTTAGTATAAAAAAGTAAAATCGAAAAAAAATTTCAGAATAAATATAAAAATTAAAACTCTTGAAAATGTGAATATAATAAAAATTAAAACGCAAAAAATTTTAAGAATAATTATGAAAACGAAACATTTTAAAATTTAAAAAGAAAAAAAAATTTGGAAAAAATAACTGAAGCTTGAAAAATCAATTCATAACCCGAAATAAAGTATCAAGTAAAACTGGGTTTGAAGTGACGAAAAATGAATAGTAAAATATAAAAATCGCTTAAGGTGTGAACAGAAATACGCAAAAATTGCAAATGCACAACATTGAGCACACAGAAAATATAAATAAAGAAAAAAAATTAGCCTTTCTTCCTTTAAAAAATTTAACTTTTCTTCCTTTAAAACATTAACTCTTCTGCCTTAAAAAAATTAACTTTTCTGCTTTAAAAAAATAAACTTTTCTTCCTTTACGTTCAATCTGCATTAAACCAAAATTTAATATTTAAATTATTAAAATAAAAACTCATTTAATAAATGACTAAAAAATAGTTATAATTTTTTAAACTAGTGATGATAAAAAACTCACTGTCCAACACTGGTTAATCAACACAAAAAAAAAACCAAAAAACGCTAGTAATTATTGAAAAGGATATTTCAAGGACTAACTTTGCCAAAGGCAGTACTAGTCCTAATACTGGATGCGTAGGTTAGGTTAGGTTAGGTTTGGCAGCCGCATCGCACATAGAGACACCGATGCCACTTAGATCACGCAATGGGTCCGTTGTGAGCCACGGGGGTGGGGCTACATTTCCCTCTCCATATTAAACCATCCTGAGCTTTTGACAAAGCGTAAAAGGTTGTTGATGGCTAAAGTGTATAGATTATCTATATTCGTTAAGTAGGATGTTAAAAATGGGCTTCTGCTTCTGGCTAGAGCTAGGCATGTGCAAAAAAACTGTTGAATAGTTTCCAAATCCTCCTCATTTCTGCAGCTACGACAGAAGTCATGCGTGTAAACGCCTAATCTACTTGCATGATTTCCTATAAGACAATGCCCTATGAGGGCCGCTTCTAAGCTCCTGATTTGAAGTCTACTCAGTTTTATAATACTCTTGGACAGACGTAAATTTTAGCCTTGGCCATGTTTGCCTAGCAATTTCACAGATGTTAACGCCAATCCATCTTTGATTTGTAGAACTGATTAATGCATCCTTAATAAGAAGCTTAAAAGTTGCGAGAGGTATCTCCATAAAATTACTTATGTCTGGCATACAGGTACCTTCTCTTGCAAGTTGGTCTGCCCTACAGCTCTCTGGTATATCTCTGTGGCCTGGGACCCAGCATAAGATTATACGATATTGCTTGGCCATCTCATTTAGAGATTGGCGACAACGTAAGACACTCCTCGATGGATGTTGTTTGGAATGCATCCAGGAGTCGTCGGACAGCTTGGCTATCGTATAGAATGCAGATATCCGTTGTTGATATTCTGTTTATCTCTAACCATTTTAAGGCGTAATGAATAGCGTTTATTTCTGCTTGAAAAGCACTACAGTGATTCGGTAGTTTTAAGGATTCACTGATAGAAAGCTCTGTGCAATATAACCCTGATCCTTCACCGGTGTCCATTTTAGATCCGTCCGCATAGATCTTAATGGGTGTGTTGGGTGTTGGATCTTCTTCAAGCCATTTAAGTCTAGAAGGGATTTTCATATAATAAATAAAATTTCAAAATAGTTATAGAAAAAACGATTTAAAAAAGTTTAAAAAATACATTTTTTCAACATCGAGACTCGGTTCTTAAAATAGTAGTTGAAAAATTTAAATTTGAATTAGTCGAGCCAAGGAGCACCAAGAGATTTGGTGGCTGCTAAAACACTCAAGCTTAAAGGCCCATTCTATTTAGAGCTCTGGAAAGAGGGTAGATAGTCAAGAGGGAAAGGAGAAGAGTATCAGAGAAAGAGATAGGAAAGAATAGAGACAGAGATAAAGACAGTTAGTCCTGTGAGAATTTCCCAGATTCTTTGGCAAATCTGTAAATATCCTTTAGTTTTTGAGAACGAACATTACTAATTCTCACGATGTCGGAACCCAAAACTCGTAGCCGTGCTCTACCAAAGGCAGGACACTCACAAAGAAAGTGCTCAGATATATCCACCTCATCCAAGCGTAACAGGCTCATTGGGTCCTCAACGATTCCAATGGTGGTCATATGCTGACCCCATAGGTTGTATCCTGCAATAATATTGATCATCAACGGAACGTCTTTCCTCCGAAGTTTTAGTAGAAAGTTTTGACAATTTTCTGTTCGAACTTGTCACAAAACACTTTCCAGTTCTGCAGCGTCATATACCGGACCATCGCTCTTTATGTAGATTGCCTACATAATCGCTGATCCAATTCATGATTCCTGCGGAATTGATTCCGATTATTGGTTCTGGGCCTTGTGGCGGAACCGCTGATCCACGGTTGGTCAATTTATCGGCAATTTCGTTTCCTTGAACACCGGAGTGTCCTGGAACCCATATAAGCACAAGCCTGTTTTGTCTTGCGACAGAATTAAGCTTCTTCTTACATTCCTGAACAAACTTTGAGGTTTGCTTCGCGTTCTCCAGGGTCTCCAGTACAGCCTGGCTATCACTGAAAACTCGATTATCCATTCGAATACTTTCAGGATGGCAAATGCTTCCATTTCTCCCATAGCATAGTGATACTTATTACTATCGTTTAAGTACCATCCGGCTCCAGACCCTATTTCAATCTTGGAACCATCGGTAAAGAAAATATCCGTCAAGCCTCCCTGAATGCATTCTTTGAATTGCTGGATTGCGCACGCAATGGAAATCTGACAACAAATTTCCTTCCAAATGAAACTGTAGGTATCAGGTCGTCTTTAGATGCCAATACAGTAGATACTGCTCAGATAGCATCTTAGAAATTTCTCTGTCTCCCGAAGTTCCGTCTTCGTGCCAGAAACCATATTTATGGAGTCTGCACATTGCTTTTATTGCTTCCTGTTGTATCTTAAGATCCAAATCAAGCATAGCATTTAGAGCATCGCCGGAGGTTGTACTCATGGCATCCGTGATGCATAAACATAAACTTCTTTGTAGTCTGTATAATTCCCGGATTGTGGACTTAACCATGGTCCATCGCCTCCAGATTGGTCTGATAAGTGCTGTCTATATCCATAGGACCACAACAGGTTTCAGACCCCAGGTTTTACCAAGGGCTCTACGGCATTGCTGAAAAATCGTTAATGTGCAATTCACCTTCAGTGAAACGTGTGTCTCCCAAGTCAGCTTCTTATCCAAGATTACTCCTACATATTTAACTTCATCGGAAAGACCAAGCGGGTGTTAGGTGAGTGCGCTATTAGTGCGAGGGCATGTGAATGGGTGGTTAGTATTGTGCGGAGTACCTTCATATGACAGACATAAATTTAGTATGACGCGGTCGGGTCTGTATAGATATTTGATTCTTTTATTGGAAAGTAGACGCTGAATATCTTCGTTGCCGTCTGAATACCGATTGATTAAAATGAGTGGACAAAATTCTGCTGCTGAATCCCTTTTGGCGATACAGCAAAAATTTTGCTTCGGGTGGCCTAACCTTGTAATTTATCTTCCTTGTATGAAACAAACGTTTGCGGTAATGTCGAAATCATTTTTTTCTATTTCGTAATTTGTCAAATTTTAAAAGCTTCAGTCAATAATTTGTAATTCTATTTTTAGCATACAAGTCACTGATTCCTGGATGCCGCTAATTTTGCTACTATTGACAAATTAAGTTAATCAAAAAGTCGGTGCGAAATTCTGTGTTTGTAATAGAATAATTTTCATGTGTTCAGCAGTTGACAATATTGAAGCTAGCCCACAGCGGATTCATAATACTGTAAACATTCGAGTTTATACCGTTAAAACAATATCCATAGCGAACCGTGTGGCAATCCATCTTAGTCGCAGAGGAGCATCAAAACAAATTGAAAGAGGAAAATTGTACTCAAAAACTATTCTATCAAAGAGATATTAATCGATATCAGTGGCGCGCTGGGATCAGTGCACAAGGTTATGAATAAGGTTTCGTGCTGAGTGTGCTGAATTTATTCCAAACACAGCATAGCTTTACTGTCGCTAAAGAAATGCTCACTGCACATAATAATTCATTATCTATGACGAGGCAAAAGGTCTTCAGGTGTAGCCTTGAAACGAATCAAGTAGTAACGAGTCAAACCCCAAAAAGAGCCCTACAAATTCGATCCTAAATTAAGGTTTAGTAAACTGTTTTCGTCGCTTGCTGCTACAACTCCGAATCACTTTTGATAAGACAATGAGCTCAGAATGCTGAAAATTCCACTTGAAACACTTCACTGAAAATAAAAACACGCAATCAATGAAAAACTCTTTAGCTTTCTTTTATAATACGAGTATATTTATTTTCATAACAAGAAAAAAATTTCATAATTTTTGTTTTTTGTCTTTTGGGATTTTTTTTGTTTGCCATTTGGGCGATTGTGGCAATTTTTGATTTCCCACACTGTCTCAAACTTTTTTCCACTGACTCACTGTACGTATTGGACACAATTCGAAAAGTTATGGCAATCGCATTATGAAACTTGTATGGTGGGTACTGAGTATAGTGCAAGCTATAAACAACAAATGTAAGAAAAAAATGTAAAAAAATTATTTTTCCCAAATTAAAAAAAAAAATTCACAAATTTTCTTTATTTCTTTGTATTCCTAGAATAACAAAAACAAGATTTCCCTAACAAAAACAAAAAAAACAAAATATGTATTTCCAAAATTTAAATTTGTTTTTTATGTGTTAATTTTTTTCCCTACTATATAAAAACAAATTTAATAAATATTTTTTGCTTTTTGTTTTACTTATGACAGAAACAAGTATTTTCCAAAATTTAAAAAAAGTTTTTGTTTGTCAAAAATTTAAAATTTTTTCATATATATTATTAAATTAAAAAAAAAAAAATATTTTTCTCAAATATTAAAAAAACAATTTTTTTATACATTTTCTTTATTTTTTGTATTCCTAGAATGACAAAATAAAGATTTTAAAGAGTTTTCAAAAATTTGAATTTTTTTCATGTGCTAATTTTTTTCTCAAATATTAAAAAAAAACTCATAAATATTTTTTGTTTTGCTAAAATGAAGTATCCGTAAGCTTCCTTTGTTTTGAGCCTTACTATTGCTGCTTTTACTTCGTTTTTCGAAAAAAAATTTGTGGGCGGGTCCATCTGGTGGATGAGTTCCAGGATGTCTTTGACTTTTTGGACAGTGTATAGCAAGAGTTCGATTTGTGCTGACATGTGGTGTAAAGACTCGGAGTAAGGGACGAGCAAATGTATGAGCTTTTTCAAGACCCGCTTTAGCCCAGTTATTATTTTCCATTTTGATGGCGGAATGTGTTAAAATTGGCCTTTTGAATTTTTTGCTGCTTTCTAAAGAGAGTATTGAGAGGGTGCGGATGCATCGAGGTGAAGTTTAATGTTACGTTCTTGTGCGAGTGCGACCGAGTTCAAAATTTGCCTGTCTTCGGGGTGTTTGCTTTGTTGCCATCTTTTTCTCGCCTAACATTCTTTTTTTTAGCTTTTCTTGAACCATGAGAGATGTTTTGGGGCGTTGCTGCTTGGTTATGGGGGTGTTGAGTTTCAGGCTGCTTACAGAAGGCAATTATTGAAATGTTGAACTGTAATTGTAACGTCTTTATTAGACTTGAGTGGGTGCTCCAGGTTAATTGTTGAATGAATTGAAGTTCGGAAACATTGCAAATAATTTTTATTGCTGTGAAGAGTACAGAGGGTAAAAGATTCAGATGTGTCCTTATTTAATTTGGTTATTACTGGAGAGTGATCAGAGGAGAGTTCATAACATGAATTACAGGTTATTTCGCGTTCTGGAATTCTTTTCGCAAAGCAAAAGTCCATGAGATCGGTTATTATGTTTGTGTTCCTAGGCCAATATGTTGGATAGCCTGAGGAGACTGTGATAGGACTCAATTTTGTGATGACGGCCAAGAGTTGCCAACCTTTTGGTTAGAAAGTTAGGATCCTCACTGCGTGTGTTTGGTGTTACAGTTTCCTTTAGCTAGGAATCTATTTCCAAGAGCTTTAAAGAATTTTTCTCATACCTTCGTTTAGATAGAACGATTGGGTCAGCCGTATGCTTGACAGCTATGTTTGGGGTTTGGTTGGTTTCCGTACAATAGGAGTTAATGCTGCAGTGTTCAATTCCGCTTTTTATTAAAATAACGGAGTCAGTAGGCGCGCATTATCGGTGTGCATTGTGTGATAAAGCTGCTAATTTGGTATTCAAAAATATACTTTTATGGGCGAAATGAGTTTCAGGTTTGGAGGGTTGAATTTTGACACAAAATTTTTAATTTTTTTGCCGAAAAACATTTTGTTACAGACTATATTTTATCCAAAAAAATGAATTATGAAAAATGTACAATATAAAAATTGTAAGAGCAACCGAAGATATTTCACTTTAAAAAACTGCATACCAAAATTTTCAACATTGAATAAATCTGAAAATCATTAAATTATTTCTTCATTTTCTTTTAATTTTTGAAATTTGGGTCTTATTGTACTCGAGTCTACAACTAAACACATTTTTAGAAGAACTGACGACCATACCCAAAATACTTGGATCACTTGACATGGAATCCTGTATCCTCTGTACTATCCTAAATTAGAATTTCTACTTTGCCTTTGCATTTTCTGCTACTTAAATTTTTAAAGTAACCAGCGCCAATCAAGAAGGAGAGTCAGCTATTTCGCTATCACCTTTTTAGTGTTGTTAGTGTTCGTGCCTTATGCGGCCACTTGCCAGTTAACTTGCAAAAACATCCGGAGTTGTCGCCACCGACGTTTTAGTGCCAACAACAACACAATTCCTTTCAACACTTTTGCCAAGTTTGTTCGCTCATTTTCGACAGAAATTAAATTGTTAGTGTATGGGTTTTTGTTTTTTTTTTATTTATTTATTTATTTTTTCCTTTCTTTAGTGGCGAGTTCGCATAACTCATGACCAACATTACGCGACATTCTTGCGTGTGTGTGTGTGTGTGAGCGTTTTGTGGATTGTTTTGCTATTGTATTGTGAGTGTGCGTGTGTGTGTCTTTGCTTGACTTGGACAGGTTCATTTGTAGGCAAAGCAACATTCCACAAAAAAATAATTGCACGCAAGAAATTGTCGCTCATACATTGCATACAAATAGTAAAAATGGAAAAGCAATAAAAACAATGCATTGTAATAAGTAAAAAAGGAAATAAAAACATTTCGCACATCCGGTGTTGGCGAGTCGCGCCGCTTCGGTTATGGTGTGCAAAAAGGTAATCAGCTACACGCCAAAAACAATAGCTTAATAAAGTGAAAATTACGTGTTTTAATACTCTGTAGGATATTTTATTTATTTGTTTGAAATAAAAATTTAGTTACGAGGGAGGGCAAATAAGGCCCTAAAAGCAGAAATAAGTACTAATAATTTTCTCCAAAAAAAAAATATGTACTTAAGATTTTTATAAACGTTGTTTTTTTTTAATTTTTAAGGTAAAATATGCTTAAAAAACAATTTTATGAAAAAAATAATGTGAATAAAACTTAAAAAAAATTTTTTTCATAAATTTGTGAAAGAAATTTTTTAAAATATTTGTCATTTTAAAAAAACAAAACACAAACAAAATTTTTATGAAAATTTTAATTTTTGGGAAACATTTTTTTTGCCATTTTAGGAAAACAAAAAAATTTATAAAAATTTATGATTTTTCTTTTTTATAATATTTGGGGAAAAAAAATTTGTTGCTATTTTTGAAAATTACCCTCCTTAAATTTTTTCTCATTGACGAACTGTACTTATTTGCATACAATTCGCAAAGTTATGGCAGTTCCATTATGCAACTTTCATGGATTACTGGGTATAGTCTCAGCTATTAACAACAAACATAAGAAAAAAATCTAAGTGAGGGTGCTTTTCTAAAATTACAAAAAAACTCTTTTCCCAAATATTAAAAAAAAAATTCATAAATTTTTAATCATTTGTTTTGTTTTCCTAAAATGACAAAAAAAAGTTTTTCCCAAATTTTTAATTTCATAATTTTTTTTTTCTCAAATGACAAAAAACCTGGTTTTCCCTAAAATGACAACAAAAAACTTTCCCAAATATTAAAAAGAAAAAATTTTATAAATTTTCATAAATTTTTTTTTTTGTTTTCCTAAAATAATAAAAAAAAGTGTTTCCCAAAAATTTTAATTTTCATAAATTTTTTTTCTCAAGTGGCAAAAAAACTGGTTTTCCCTAAAATAACAAAAAAAAACCCAAATATTAAAAAGAATAAATTTCATAAATTTTTTTTGTTTTCCTAAAATGTAAAAAAAAGTTTTTCGCAAAAATTAAAATTTTCATAAATTTTTTTTTCTTAAATGACAAAAAAATTGGTTTTCCCTACAATAACAAAAAAAAAATCCCAAATCTAAAAACAAAAATTTCATAAATTTTCAAATATTTTTTTTTTGTTTTCCTAAAATGTAAAAAAGAAGTATTCGCAAAAATTTAAATTTTCATTAATTTTTTTTTCCTAGAATGACAAAAAAAAGTTTTTCCCAAAAATTAAAATTTTCATAACATTTTTTTTCTCTAAAATGTTTTTTGTCATTTGTCAGATTTTTCCAAAAAAATTCTTTGTTTTTTGTAAATTTATTACAATTTTCCCAAAAATAAAGAAAAATTTTTTTGAGCAATTTTTTTTATTTTTTATTATTTTATTTGTGCTGTTGTTTGAGTAGTTCTCCAGTCATGAGATAATATCCGTGAGTTGAAAATTGAAATAAGTTGCAGTAATTTTGCCAAAAAAAAAAGTGTTTTCAATATAAGCATATTAGTTCGGTGCACCTCATCCAATGCTTCTTCAATCACTTAAAATAAGTGTTTGTTTTCATCGTTCAAAATCTCTTATCGTCAAACCATTCCTTTATATATGAAAATAGACAATATAAATACTCTGAGTCTGGAGAATATAAGAAATGTGAGAAGAATTCGTTATGTAGTTCATGCAGTTTTAACATAGGGACTGAGAAATTATGCACAACTGCTTATGCCTCATGTAATGAAACTTTTTTCTCATCAACTTTGGCAATTTTTGTCAAATCGATTCATAAGATCTGCATAATACTTGAAGGTGATTGCTTTAACCGCTTCAGTTCTCGATTCTTCCTTTATCTTTGTTGTGCAGCGAAGAATTCCTCTTTTGTATAAGGCGCTAAACTGGGGTCTGTTGAAATTGAATATCTTTAATGTTTTATTTGTTTATTTGTCTTTGAAGGGACATATTCTTACAGACTATGTTAAGTTAATGTTCAATAGTTTAGTAATAAATTAGAAACAACGATTTAAGATGATTGACTAAGATGCCATACGACCATGTGAAATCAGCATCAGAAGAATTGAGAAACAAATTTAAGTCCGCACATGCCCTAGAAATCGAAGCATTCACCGCGTGATTGGTTTTCGAGAAGCCAATTTTCAAGGTTTCATGTGTTGAAGTTTCTTATTAGGAAAGCCAAATATATTTTGTACAATTCGTCTGCAAATATCCTTACCTTAACCTTATTTTTCACTTAATAATTTTCATTCATGTTAGCCATTACTTAGATTCTCATGCGTTTTTCCCAATTGCCCGGCTTCACGGTTCACGCGCAATTTCCGTCCAACGCATTTACACTATGTATATTAATTTACGCTAATTCCCTATTTATAGTCTAAAGTATTAGCGTAACAAGGTATCAAAGCGAACTAAAAATAATTAGCTGATATTTTTTTATTATCGCATGATATAAAATTTTCAAGTGCGCAAAAGCGGAAAGACAAAACGGAAATTGTGCAAACTACGGAAACTGTTCCAACCAACGCAAAGCCACGCAAATTTGTATGCGTGTGCGTGTATGTGTATGCGTGCATGTGTATATATTGCGCACTTGAATTCACTATCGCTTTCATTTCACTTGTTTATTCGCTTTGAATAAAATTTATTGACATTTGCATAAGTAGATTTCGGGTTAATTCGGGCATAAAGATAAGCATCATTATTTTGATATGGAAATTGCATGACTTCTGTTTTATTCGCAAAATAATTCTAAATCTAGTATATAATTAAACTCGTTATTGGGTGTGTGTGTATAAATTTGATATTTATTAAAATATAATCAGAATTAGTTTGCCCCCTGAAATTTTATTGAAGTTGAGATTAGAGTTAGTAAAATAAGTCAAGTTGGTTTTTTTGATTTATAAATAGTTTACATGAAAAGTTTATCGAGAACATTGGCGGCTATTCCGTGATGGTTGACAGTTTGGAAACGCAAATTGCATTTTTATAGTGAATATTCATTTTTTTATGTGCTTTGGTTCGTAATATTATATAAAGGTTCTAAAGAGTTTTGAGCTCTGGTGTTTAACTGGCCGATTTCACTGTGCAACACTTTCAGGTGTGCCAGTTGTGTCAAACTACACTTGTTAGTGTTGCAGAGCTTTAGTTCATAAATAAAATATTGGGCAACTAAACTAAATTAAAAAAAAAAAATTAAATAAAGATAAAACGAAATTAAGCAGCATTGAATTGGATAATGAATTATAGTCTAAGTACATAAGAAAGGGAAATATTGCGAAGACTTCTTTGTGGAACATCCGCTCAAGTAGAACAGCACAACAAAATTAAATATAAAAGAAAGCGAAAGGACTGTCCTTCCCTTTTCCAAAGATTCTAATTTTATCAGTTTTAGTCGAGAATTATAGAACTGAACAGGCACCTCAAATAAGAGTGAATGTATTGCCTGCTTCAGGGGTCCAGGTGGTCTAGGGCTCAAAAATTTAGGGCATTTTCCGGATTTTTTTTAGAATAAAAAAATGAAAAACGATATTCAAATTTTAGGCTTTTTTACTTAACTTCTTTTATATACAAAAATGAAACAAAAATTTTTTTTTAATAAGTTTAAAAATGGCGCTGTCAACTGAGGATCAATTCTCCCGAAAAATTGGACTTGACCGGTGTTATCCATTTTGGCTCTTCTATTCATCTGAAACACAAAGACCAAAATTATTAATAAGCATGACTGCAGCTATGTCCCGTACTAGAAGAAAAAAAAAACGCAAAGTCGTGCGGTTTTGAATTTGACATTCTAAAAATCGGTTTTTTCTCAGTTTTTTTTTAATGTAAAAAATACAAAGTTATTGAAATAATAATATGATTCTAGGACGGGCAAGAGCCACTGATGTTGTGAACAAGATACAGGGTGGCTGATGAATTTTGCTACATTAAGAAACTCAAATAACTTTTTTTTAGGGTATGGAATTCATTTATTTTTTTTTCAAGTTGATGGCCATTAAATTTTATTAAATTTAGCTTAACTAGTTTTAAAAATAATTGAATTTAAATGCCCCCCATGCTCGTTGACACAAGTGCGGCATCTTAGTAAAAAGTTGTTCATTGCTGCTTTGAGAGTTGCGACAAGAATAGCCGCAATTGTTGCCCGAATGGATTGTTTTAGTTCATCCAAATTTGTTGGCTTTTTTTTATAAACTTCTTGTTTACATAAACCCCACAAGAAAAAGTCAGGTGCAGTAAGGTCAGGCGACCTGGGGGGCCAACGAAATTCGGAGTTTCTTGAAATCAATTTATTGGGAAATTTTCGTCGCAACTTTGTCATAACAGTCTGGGCTAAGTGAGACGTTGCCCCATCTTGTTGAAACCACACAGAGTTGAAAGGAATTCTCTTTCGGCGTAGTTCTGGATAGAAAAATTCTTTCAGCATTTTCAAATAACGGTCTCCAGTAACCGTAACGGTGTGACCATTTTCTTCAAAAAAATAAGGCCCGACAATACAGCGTGAAGAAACCGCACACCACACTGTCACGCGAAGAGGATGCAATTCCGTCTCGTGGAGTATCTGTGGGTTAGAAGTACTCCATATTCGACAATTTTGTTTGTTCACATTGCCGTTTAAATCGAAATGGGCCTCATCAGACATGAAAAGGCAGTTTAACATGTTTTGGTCTTCTTCCACCATTTGCAGGATCTTCTGGCAAAATTCCAAGCGAATCGGCAAGTCTGCTGCATTCAGTTTGTTAACCATTTGAGTTTTGTAGGGAAATAAGTCTAAATCTTTGTGCATTATTGTTTGCAAAGACTATCGGCTGACACCAAGTTGAGTAGATAAGCTTCTTGTTGAAACCCTTGGATTGCTTTGTATAGCTGCAGCTACAGCAGCGATCGTTTCCTCCGTCCGAACTGGTGGGTTTCGATGATAAGGCCTTCTTGCGACTGTTCCTTGCTCAGAAAAATTATTCACCAGTCTCATTATGGTCCATCTGCTCGGGGGATCGCCGCCAAACATCCGCCTGTACTCTCTCTGTACCAAAACTACGGACTCCAGTGCGTGATAGCGGCGGACTATCCAAATTCTTGTTTGCGTGTCCCAGTTATCCATTTTAATAAATTTTAAAGATCAATCTGCAAATTAAAACAAAAATGGAACAGATAACTTAAAAAGAAAAAAAGTTATTCAATTTTTTTTTGGTAGCGGCTTTCATCAGCCACCCTGTATTAAAATCTCAGATGATTCGGTTGAATACTTTTTTTCTTGACAACACCAGACCGAAAAAAGTAGTTTTGAAATAATTGAGTTAAAAGTTTTGAGAGTGGTCGCGTGATGAATCTGACTATACCTGTTAAAACGGCTGTAGAATCGAACCTACTGGGAATATCCTTCCAAAAATTTGAGAGTGTATTCTTAAAAGCCTATACTTTTGAAAAATCGAAAAAACAAGAAATCGATTTTTGTTTAATTCTATACTCACAGGACCCCTTAAGAAATATATTTTTTAACGCGCTCAATTATATTTATCGAAAGTTACTTGTAAGGTCTCCAAATGATAACAGCGTACTCTAAACGAGGATGAAGAAGAGCCGTGAACAGCAGTTTATAGGTACACGGATCAGAAAATGCGGATGTATTACGACGAATGAAGTCTACAACTGAGTACGATTCTGAAAGCATAAAATTAATGTGACCACTGAAGGAAAATTTTGTCACGAATAAGACCTCAAGATCCTTAAACTCTGTTCTACTTTGGGTTAATATATAATACTTCATTAGAACTAATGTGGGATGTGTTAAAAATGTACTGACGTCTCGAAAATGTGAAAAGAAAACATTTCTTAATACTCAAAGCCAGGCGCGAGCTTACGCACCATCGATGAAGATTATTCAAGTCGAGTTGAAGATTCTGATCATCCATTGAGTTTTTAACAGATGAGAAAATTTTTAAATCGTCCACGTCCAATTAAGCCATTGCAGAAAGATGAAGTGTAAGCTAACTCATTTATTAGAATCGCGTGCGACATTTTGTCAAATGCCTTAGGGAAGTCATTGTAAATGCATTCGTCGCTATTACGTCTTCCGTAATCTCTCCATTCCTGTGGAGTTCACCAAAAAGTTGCTCTGAATGAAATTCCATCATCAATCATGATCTATCTAACCAAATCATTTAATGATTAGCCCGATTGAATTCTCGGAATACTTCAGATGAAGAGTGTTTTCTAAATACATTTACGTTCGATAACTTTGAATACTGTGCTGGTGTTAATATTTGACCATGACCCATGGTCTTGTTCGCATATGACAGGGTGTGTGACAATAGCTGTGTTCCAATGAAGAATGACCGGGACGCATCCCGCATTAAAATTTTAAAATTTAGGGTTCAAATGTTACAATAGCGATGTGATTCTGAAAGAAGGCGTTTTCGATCTGAAAGCAACAACAAATTTACCGAGCAAGATTTGCTGCTAGCGCGTATGGTTCTACCTCATACAACTGGTATAACTCACTATTTTCAAGAGCTTCTAACTTTCCTTTCGGATATTAGGCACGTCTTATTAGATTGTTTTCAGACACGCCAGCTTTTTTGTGTGAACTCTTAGCTTTTGGTAGAGAGGTTCACGGGGAAGAGCGAGAGCCAGTGTGTTATTCATGCTGGGGCAAAACGCTTTGTGTTGTTGCAACTCGATTAGTGTGTCTGAACGCAGTTTTTTTGTTTGTTTTTTAATTGATGTACACACTTCTATTCTGTGTTTGGCCGAGCTCTTCCTCCCTGTCCGTTGTCCTACTAATATTCATTAAGTGCTTCCAAGCAAGTGCCATTTTTGGGAGTCATTACAGTGTTGCCAATGTAACTTATTTGTGCTAGTTGCTTCGTCCATTCACCACTCCCTAACGGATGCGGAACCGATGAGAGCTAGACATCTAGTTTCTTTTATGATCAAATCTGTTCGCTCTATTTTTTGTCGTTAAATTGGCAGCACAACTTTTTGTAATTGGTTGCATTAAGCAGTGAATTTATATATAAACATCAAGTTGTATGGAGTTAATTAAAAATGCTTTCATTTCAGAGGTAAATTGTGTAGTACCTCCATGGTATTTTGTGTACTCTACCCATCACAGTATCTCATGCAAACCCAGTTCACTTAAGAGCTCGATTGGGCTGAGCGTACGAGCCCTTTGGTCCGGCTACATCCGGCCAAGATGTCTCAAAGTTGTTCGCGCTATAGCCTCTCATTCGAGAACAAGGTGGGCTGGAGTATCCGGGGACTGGCCACAGAAACGAACGGACAGGGCGTTGAACTATGTCCCAATCATGGGCGGATAACTATGCAGTCACCTACGAGATGAATAGACAGTGTCCTGTGAGAATGCCCGTAAGCATTCTTGGAGTATCGTTAGGGAGACTTGTGAGTAGCTCCAGTGCGATGTCTGCCTAGTTTCTATGCATCGAAATATTATTTTTTCACATATGTTTATCATGGAAACGTGCATCAAAATGTCAGTGCATCAAATGCTACTCGGGTTTTTTTTTCAAACCCAACCACTTTAAATGTAATGAAAAAAAATTGTATAGTCGCCTGAATTCAAAGGAAAAAAAGCAGGCACTCAAAAATTTCCTAAAAATGTGTGATAACAAAATATTCTATATTTGCGCTTTTATATCAGTATTCTGGGAAAATAATAATTTTATTTAATCAGCATTTAAAGTCCCACGAAAGTGCATTCAGTAGTTTCGGAGATAAAAAATTATAATAAATAAATAATTTATGGTTTTATGGCTGAGCCCATTCTCCTATTTGTGGCATGCATCTTGATGTTGATCTCAATAGAAGGGACTTTTAATGGTCTACCAAGGAGCGACCGCTATTAGAAAATAAAGTGCGTGTAGCGTACATATAACAGAAATGAGACTTTCAAGGCAGACAAATAAAGAGGGAGAGACCCGAGAGAGAATGAGAGAGAGAGAGAGAGAGAAATAAAATTTTTCTAAATAAATTCGCAACATTTGCAGAGAATACAAATAGACAAAATTTACAAAAAACGGTGAAGGGTCGACCGGTGTAGGTAAATGCCGGACACAAACCGTGGCAACAACGCGTACTACTCCGAGCGTTTATTACCCGCGCAAACGCATCGATTCCAGGACCGCAGCAACGGCACAAATTACCGCAAGGCAGTACCAATAAATCCGACGTCGGAATGGATAGCACTTTAAAGTACGCACAAGCACTAGCCAGGAAACGGAAATAAGCGCCAAAAAATTAGGCAACAAAAAAAGGGGGAAAAATTGGGGCCAAAAAACGCCCCAAACAGTAGGCACTAAAGAAGTATTACGCCAAAAATTAGGCACAAAAAATATATTTCCTACAAGTTTGCACCAACAAACAAGCGCCAAAAAGTAGGCAGTGTTAGTTCTCACTACAAATTAGCAACCATAAGGAAAAACTCAGGAAAAATAGCCTAAAGTATATCTAAGATATATATATTGTACATATGTAAGGTATAGCTCTCTCTCTCCTCTTCCTCTACGTTATATGTTTTTTCTCTCTCGCGGAACAAAAATGCCCAAAACGTTGCATGGCCTTGAAATTTTACTCTCCATTCTCGCTCGTCCATCGACGCCTAAGAAGTTTCGCTTCAACAACTTTTTTTATATTTTGGTGTTTCACGCACTTTCAAATGGTACTCACGCTCACGATTAGTGAGTTCAAACAGCAAAAAAGACAGAGAAAAATTCTAAAAATGGTACAAAAGTATTTTACTTCAATCCCTGCATTCCCCACAATCAGTTAAATCTTTGAATGAAACTTTCAATGTACAGACAGAGAATTTCTATAATTTTATTAAAATATAATTTAGATGATATTTTAAATATATTAAATATATTGAGAAATAATCAGAAGGGTTAATAAAAATAAAATTTCTCTTTTCTACTTTCAGATCTAAACTTGCAATTGTATGCTTCAATATAAAAAAAAGCATGAAAAGTGATCCGTATGAACATTAAAAAATAATTATATTCTAATATAATAAAATGCAAGAGGCCATTATATCCTGCATAAATAGTGAATATCTTGTCGTGCATGCCAATTACTCTCGGTTGCTGGCTTTTCCCCCTCTGTGTACACCCAATTCTCACAGCCAAATGTGAACGCCGCAGCGAATATGAATGAATATGAATGTAAATATGAGGAAAGATATGAAAAAGAAATTCCCTACGAGGGATGCCATTGTGCAGTGCGCATTGTCGCATATGTGAATTAATGTGAAACGCAAATGTAACGGGAATGTAAAAAAAATACAATTTACTCAAAAAAAAAAGAACTCGTACAGAGTATCGACGTGGAAGTTTTGTAATTTTCCAACGAGCGTGAACTAAAAACTTGGCAGAGGGTTAAAATTATTAGCCACACGTGAAAAGATATTTTTGCTTTCAAAAACAAAAAAAAAAAGTTAAAAAAAAAAACGTATTAACTGCATTAAAATACCAGTGAATTCATGAGTATTTACAACACCGAAGAGAGTGCAAACTTAAGTGAACCTAATACATGTACATACACTCACTCACACACCGACACACATTTGCATGCATGCACTGACGCACACACTTAAACAACCACCCACACGCTTGCCCAGGTACATGTGAACGATTTGCTGTTGCCTTCTAACCTTTTTCCCGCTCTTTGATTGCGCGTATGTGTATGTGTGTGTGTTCTTGTTACGCCCACAAACACAGAAATACACACAACAACAAACACACGTTCCTCTTCACATACAAATCGACGTTTAAGGGGTGTGAGCAAAATGTCCGCGACGGCCAGTTCAACAGTCGCAGCACTCGCAGCCGTCGCAGCGACAACAACCACAACAGCAACAGTTACCACCATCGCTACAGCAGCGGCGGCGGCAGCAGCAGCAGCTGCGACGCACAACAATCAGAGCAGTAACGCCGCCATTATAATGGCGGCGGGTGTAGGCAACAGCGTTGGCGGTGCGAGTGCAAACGCAGCTGGCGGCATGTCCGATCATCTGCCGCTCCAATTGACCACTGCCAAAGTGGATCTGGATATTGAAATCGATATACAACTGCTAACGAATGGCTACGACGGCACAACGGTAAGTTGTTATAACTCTTCTCCATGGCAGTACACACAAACATACATATGCACGTATTCGTCGCATTACAGGTATATGGAATTGTCGACCTTTCTTTGTCCATATGCAGGTGGCGGGATAATTCGTCATGCTTTCCGGGCAATGAATAAAACAATTTTCTTTCTTTTTCTCGCAATTTTCAAAGTTGAATTTATGCGTGTTCCTGCACTTATTCTGCTCCACATTTTCTTCGATTCGATGCGCGTAGGTGTGGAAGTAATAAACGTGTAAAAGGGGAGTTTGGGCATTTTTATTATGATACCTTCTGTGTCTGTTTCCGGTCGTAAAATCACAATTCATAAATTACACGTAGGCAACAAAGCAAAGGAAAAAAGATACAAAAAAAAAAAAACGAAAACATCGAGAAGCACTCCCTACTGCTGCAGATCAATTTTTTCGATGAAAATGTGAAATGTAATAGCTTTTGACAATGTATGGCCGATTTGATACATTTTGATTTTTTCAATGCACAAGACATTTTTTTTTTTAATCTTTCTATTTCAGGTAATTTTACTACCTTTTTAATAAAACATTTTTATAGCCATAAATTTACTGTCACCTGGCTTTCTTTGCGTGTGGGTGCAAGTTCTTTTGAGTAATTGATACTTCATATGCCTAGTCATAAATCTACTTGAAGTAGGCGGGGATTTTTCTTTATCCCTACCATTCTGTTTCATAACTAACTACTCACTTGTGTATTTTATATTTCGGACAAAAAAAAATTTATTAAGTTATGACGCAGCCTGTGTAGAAAATGAGCACGAAAAATTTAAAATACAGGGTGGCTCAAATAGGGTTTGGAAACTGAACCTTTTTTTCATTTGGCCCCGAACGGCAGATAGTTTATATTTATAATTAGCTTATGATACGATAGGAGGTTTTCCATTGCCTACCGAGGGGCGACGGTGATTAGAAAAACACTTTTTCTTCATTTTGGTCTTTCACCGAGATTCGAACGTACGTTCGCTCTGGAGTCCGAATGAGAGTCACGCACGCCCATTCCGCTATGGCGCCCGACTTTGACTTTGTTAGGTGCATAAATTTAGTTAACCATCGCAATATGGGTTCGTGCGTGATCATTATTCGGCAGTGCTCAGGTACGAAGCCACGAAATTGAACACTTGATTAGAACACATTGATAGAAAAGTTTTCTTTTCTAATAGCAATCGCAAAAATGTGCCGCAATACAAGAAATACTTGAGAGCCTCGCAATAAACAAAAAGTGTTTTAGGGTTTTAAGGTAGAGCGTTTTATTATTTTTTAATGATAATTTATATATAATTTTACACTTTACAATACCTATTCTTCCGCTACTTGTCCTGCACGCTCCAAATAATTATCTCTTTGACATTTTTTATAATTTCGTCGGCTGGAATTTAGAATAATGTCTATTGGGCAATTTTTGGCAAACTATAATGTCTTTATTAATGAAACTTGGTGGAGATGTTAGTGACTTTATAACTTCAAATTATTCGGGAAATAATAATTTCGTAATTATTTGCCCTCAAAGTGCCCTCGGGAGCTTCACTATGGTTTGGCACATTACACTATATATTTTTTAACACTTCACTAAAATTCACCAAATATACACTCACACGCGTGCTTTTACTTATTTTTATCCTTATATTCGAATTATTTTTATTAAAATTAAATGCAAATGCATTTGTTTATACAACCACTTTCCAATATTAAACGCGAATAAGAAGAAGATTGGAATGCCAACAGAATGATTCCTGCAATTTCACGACGCATTCGATCGTCTGCAAGCGTCAGCAAATGTAGCTCTTCTTAATTAGCGCGATAACCGCTTACGCGATTTTGTCCGAGTTTAACAAAGCGCGCCAGTCGTTTCTTTCTCGTGCTAATCGGCGCCAGTTGGACACACCAAGTGAAGCCAAGTCCTTCTTCACCTGATCTTTCCAACGCAAAGGAGGCCTTCCCCTTCCTCTGCTACCACCAGCTGGTACCGCATCGAATACTTTGAAAGCCGGAGCGTTTGTATCCATTCGGACGACATGAGCCAGAAATCGTAGCCGCTGGATCTTTATTCGCCGCGCTATGTCTATGTCGTCGTAAAGCTCATACCATCTCCATCGCCTACGATATTCGCCGTTACCAAAGTTCAGAGGTCCAAAAATCTTGCTCAGAATCTTTCTTTCCAACACTCCAAGCGTCGCTTCATCAGATATTGTTATCGTTCACGCTTCTGCACCATACGTCAGGACGGGCATGATGCGGGCCTTGTAGAGTGTTAGTTTTGTTCGGCGAGAGAGGACTTTACTTCTCATTTGCCTACTTAGTTCAAAGTAGCAGGAGAGATTCTAAATGTAGCTACTTGCACTTTTGCGATGCTGGCAGGTATAGAGTAAGTACAGTTCGAGGTCTGACCACACTGCCTTGTGGTACTCCGGCCTATATTTCTCGCTCTTCCGAATACGATTTCAGAATATGAGTGAACTTCCCATGTGACCTCAGCATTTTACATAAAATGAAAAAAAAAAAATAAATGAAAAAAAAAAATAAATGAATAAAAAAAAAATAAAATAAAGCTCTGGAAATTTCGCAAATATTAAAATCAAAATATTTAGTTTGAAAAAAATTTGCACTGCACATTGTCTTGATATGTTTGCTTAGGATTTGCAATTTGAAATCTCTAAATTTATGCGAAATTTATGCACGAGCAGACATCCACTTCATTTACTTTCTGTTTTTTTGTTATTGCTCTGAAGTTTACATTTTACTCACATTTCATTTTACTTTCGCACATTCCAAAATCTGCTGTAAGCTTTCCTGTGTTTTTTAATTTTTTAGTTTATCCCTTTCAAGCCTCACCAAAAATGTGTATAAGGTAAAATATTTGTAAGGAGGATTTCTGTAAGTCTTCAGACAGAGCAGCTCAGCGTAGACGAATTCAATCAATACATTTTGCGCTCAACTGGAGTTTTCCTTTCAATTCATTTTAACATTGGCAGTAGCTGAAAGTATGGCTACAGAAAAAAAGGGGGAAAAAGAAAATCGTAGAACAAATTAAAATGGAAACAAGTTTTTTTTGTTTCATCCCGGCTTGAGGTGTTGCCACGTCTACTGCTTAGGCCGATGGTAAATTTGCTATTGCTGAATCTACCAAGGGATTTTTCTTCTTTGTGGCTGCACAGCTTGGGGCTGAGTACAAACTTAAAGTGTGCCAAATGTAGCTTTTGCTCTCTAATGTTTGATGTTATAGACATACATACGTTTGGATAATATATACGTACTTTTTTCACAAGCAGATGCACAAGAGTATAAACTTACTTATACATACACATTTTTCTATGTAAATGCTGAATTTTATTAAAGGTGAAAAAAGAGAAATCAAATCAAGTAGAATTTGAGAAAATACAGTTCTGTGCAAAAGTATCAATACGGCGCCGTATATTGCCAATTTTTGACAATTTACTTGTTTAGTTTTTTTTTTTAAATAAAGTTTATCCCATAAAAAAGCCATAATAAACTAAGTTTCTTACTACTCAGACATAATATCCTAATGCTAACATGGGTCCCGGGACACGTGGATATCACGTGTAACGAGACCTCTGATTCTTTAGCTATGACGGGCTCTAAGACCAACTTTTTGGCTGCTCCTTTCTGCAGCCATCAAAACCACGGTTAGCAAATGGGTTACTATAATCTACAAGCGAGCTTGGCAGGTTGAGAGAGGCTGCAGATGGACAAAACTGATGTTGCCTCTAATGTCCGACCGATTGCCGCAGATCCTTCTATCATTAGGCAGAAGGGACTACATTTATACAGCTGGTTGGACTGATGACGGACCCATTTCTATAGGCGAAGCACATGTAAAAGGTAGGCATCTCAAACAATTCACTCTGCCCAGTATGTGGAGAGGAGGATGAGACGGCGGACCAATTTCGGTGCATCTGCCCGGACTTCGCTCGAATCCCGCTTGAAGTCTTTGGCACTGACATATTAAGAGTCGGCCACCTTGGTTCCTTGGCGCCACAAGATCTATTCAGATTTCTTCGGAGGTTGCGTGGATTTAAAGAAAATTAAAAAGTGTGCAGTGCAATATATTTAATTGTGTCTGAGGGCTGTACTTCCTAATTTGTGCCAGCAAAAAAACAAAAACCAAAAAAAAAAAAAAAACAAAAAGAAAGTTCATACTTTCTTTCCATGATGTAATTATTAAAGGGTCGCGTTGTTCTAGAGCACGAAAATTTCACCTATTTTCACCATGTTTTTTTGGCATTAAAAAAATTATATTTCAACATTTCGTGTTTATTACTACATCTATTGAGCATACAAAAAAAATTTATTTTAAAAACAATATTTGCAATTCTCGAAAAATCGGACCCGGACGGCGTAGCCGATTTCGAGACTTCTACTTAACTGAAATTAAAAATTCAAGAAGATTATTAATCAGAATGAGTACGGTTATGGTCGGAACTAGAAAAAATCAAAAAAATTAAAAATTGATAAAATGGCGCGCTTTTGGAAAAAGTCTTCGTAAAATCGGGTATTTTTCCAGCAGCGTTTTGGTGTAAAAAATAGGAAATTATTTAAATAAAATTATGATTCTAGTTCCGACGATAGCCGTGTATTTTATGAACGACATATTCAGATTTCAAGCGATTTGGTGGAATATTTTGCTTTCGTCCCCGTCTTGCTGAAAAAAGTCGTTTCGAGATAAATGAGTTTAAAGTTTGAGGTACAGGTGCGCGCGGAATTTCCGCCTGAAAAATTTACAGGCCGGGTCTCCTTAAAGGTTTGCTCACTTGTCACATTAAATGTTTAACACTTAAATGGAAGGAAATTGCGAACGGTGTGAAAAATGTATTTTAATTAATACTTTAATGTAAATAACATATTTTAAGGACATGGCAAATATTCATATTTCATGTACAGGGTGAGCGATATGAAGTGTTACCAACTTTACACTGCTTTTATCTGTAAATCAGCTCATGACATCAACGTCAAAATTGTTCTAATGACAGTTCAATATATTGTTTATAAGCCATCAAAAGAATTTGCGTCTCAGTTTTGTTGAATTTTTGTTCTTCTATGATGGAATTCAAACGTAATAGTGTGATTGCGTTATATATGGCTGGAAAATCACAACCAGCCATTGTTCGTGCGCTCAGTCACTTCAAAGTGAATAAAATGTTTGTGTATCGCATTATTAAACGTTACAATGATATTGGTGGCATTGCAAAACGCTATGGAGATGGACCAATAAAAACCGCAACAACGCCAGAAATGGTTCGGAAAGTGAAGGCTCGACTTGAACGAAATCCACGTCGAAGTGGAAGAAAAATGGCCAAAGAACTGAAAATATCGCAAGACAGCATTCGACGCATATTGAAAAATGAGCTCCAGATCAAGGCTTAGAAGTTCCAAAAAGACACGATCTTTCACCCCAGCAAAAAAATTTCGGTGCGAAAGAGCAAAGAAGTTGTTGCGCTTGCACGAACGTGGCGAATTTCCTAACATTGTGTTTTCTGATGAAAAAAAATTCCCAATTGAGCAGTTCATAAACATTCAAAACGATCGTGTTTACTTGACCGAACGAAAATTTGAGCCTACGTATGGCCACTCGAAGCAATTTGCAATCGCAAGTAATGGTTTGGGCCGCAGTGACCGCTGATGGACGCTCTCCAATCGTTTTTATCGAGCCTGGTGTCAAAGTGAATGCGACTTATTATCGGGAAAATGTTTAAGAAGCTGCTTTAGAGCTGTGGACACGCAAACATTTCGGTCGTGGACCATGGACGTTCCAACAGGACTCGGCACAGTCTCATAAAGCTCGTGTGAACCCAGAATGGTTAAAAAATCATGTTCCACACTTCATTTCGTCCAAACAATGGCTTTCGAATTCGCCAGACGCAAATCCGATGGACTATTCCATCTGGTCCATTTTGGAGAGCAATGTGAGGACTAAAAAGTATGCCTGTATGGATGCGCTGAAACAAGCAATTCCCTGAATGGGATGAATATATGTTAAAATAGTAATCATTTTTGAACAATTTTGTCTTTGAAATCAATAAAAACTAATTTCACACAAAAAAGTTATGGTGTTTTGAATAGGTTACACTTCATATTGTTCACCCTGTTTGTCCATATTTATTTGTACAAATTAATATTTAATAGAAGTTATTAGCGGAAATTGTCAAGTCTGTTATTAACAAAAAATTGTTCTTCATAATCCCTTATTTTGTGAATTAATTTTTAAATTTGAAACCAATGGCGAAGTTTCGACAATATGATACTATTGTTTTGTTGCCTAAGCAAAATAGGGTCATACTGCATTTTTTTATAGAAGAAATGGATTCATCGTACATTTCATTGATTAAAAAGGCTTTATCCACGTAAGTTTAGAGTTTTGACCTCCAAGTCACGAATATTCTTGCATTACTACCTACATTCATACATTCCCGTTTTGAAAAAAAGCCTCTTGTCGTCCGCGCTGGTATTCACGTGCTCTGGAGCGCAATAAGCTTTTTGCAATAGCTGCCGCGTGCCGAATATTGGTACCGCTAAAACTTTTGAATACTAAAACGCTCCATTTTTTTAGCAATACTCCGAAAGCTGGTACTGTGCTTTGCTAAGCCTCCTCTGGACACTTCATCCACACATGTGAGGGTAGGCTTATTGAAAACAAGTTTCATCAATTCCATCTTTCATATAATGAAGCCTGCAATGCTATAGATCGCATCGGAACTATCCAGTTATTCTCTCTGTTACATCTCTTTCCAAGGCATCAATTTTTTCAAAGAACCCACATCATAAGAAATTCAGCTTTTTAAATTCTGCATTACTCTATCGATCTCGGATTGCCTCAATTACTCTAGCGAGTCCTGACTTTAGCGGCTTGTCCGGATGTATTCCATATCACACTAGTCCCGGACATACCGATACAAACTCTTGAGCGAATTGTTGCTCGTAAGCAGATCTATTTGAAAAAGAAATGTGTTTTCTGCAAATTTTATTTTACCTCACTTTTACTCGAAATTTCTAGAGCTAGCAACCCTGTGTCTTGCTAAGGGAACTGATTTGTCAAGAGAGAACGAGAAAGCCGTTTATTAAGAAAAGCTCTTACTATTGAATCTTGGTATGTTTCGACAAATTTTCATTAAAATTTCAAAATTTTTAATCAGAAAGAATTTCAAGAATTTGAATACCATGTTTTATAGCACAAAATTTTGGTTGATTTTTCACAATTTTTTCTCCTCAAGGTTTTGCGTATTTGCTCCATGTAACAGCGCAATTCTTTCTATAAGTGTATACTGCACTTGAATGGGCATAAAAATTCTTGTCTGATAAATAAATTTGACAAAAAATTTAAAAATTTCAAACTCTTCTCTGCGACGTAGATCAGTAGGTAGGAAGATGTGTCAGTCGGTGTCTAGACCAACTCACTTAGACCGTTGCCGATCCATTGTGATACCACGGTAGTATATTATCTGCTACTCCCCGTTAAACTCATTTCTTTCAAGTGCAAACCCACAGATCTGGCTGACACTTACATAAATCCCTAAGACCATCTGTAACGTTCAAGAACGATGAGCCAAAGGTTGTACCATAAGTTGTGTGGCATGCCAAGTGTGACAGTAACAGAGAACATGTCTGACAGACTCTTCCTCCTTCTCATTCTTGCAGCTTCTGAGCATGTCGATCTAGGAAACAGTGGCCCGCATGTCGATCTAGGAAACAGTGGCGAGACGTTTTTCCTTGACCGGTTAAGTAGCGCCTTTGAGCGCTTGACGTCCAACTTTGACAAAATTCGTTTTGTATTATAGCATTGCATGTCCGACTATCAACGCATCTCGTGTTGGCTTCTTTATATCAAGAGGGAGGCGAGAGATAGTGCCCTCTCACACTAATTTGTTTGCCCTGGCATGCCAATACGCCCTGACACCCATATCAAATGGTTGCGGAAGTATTTCGCCATCTCATTAAGAAATGGCCGGTATGATGAAATTAGTGATGTCTCCACCGCTTGGATATCGTAGTAAATATAGACTTCTCTAAAGGTAGTCGCTACCCCATTAATGGCTAACTCTTCTCTACTAATTGAATTACTATGCAGGGACCGAAGGAACTGTGACTCTGAAGTTTTGAAATATATAAAAATAGAATTGTACACATGTTATTTTACCGATGGTTTTAGTTCAAGTAGAAGAGAAAAAATACTGGAAAACGAAGTTAAGGTTCAAGCCTTCAAATCTGTCTATTAGTTTACAAATTGTGAAAAGCGAATTCAGCTAAAATAGGTTTGTGCATTAAATAGTTGAAAATAGCCATTATCAGTGTATGTGCAAATTCTCAGATGCTGATTTAAGAATACTGGTAAAAAGTACCAAATGAAACAAGGAATTTTTTTCCTCCTTCTAAAGCAGGATTTCCTTTTTCTTTAATCTCGCTGAATCGACCCACGTTTGCTATGGCTGATGAATAAAATGACCAGTTTGCATGAAACTCTAATAGTGTCAGGGACGATCTACAAAGCTTCAATGTGGCACCAGGTCATTGAACATTGAATAGCATAGAAATGTGCTTTAAGCGAAACGAAACTGGCCCAATACCTCCGAGTCATCACTAAGAGAAGATGAAGCACCTATCTTCCTAGGAAAAATATATACAGGAATAAATTATGTAAGACTTCAACGTTTTTGAGGAAAGGATCCATAAAAATTGTTGTAAAAAACCTTCAAACTCCAATGAGCTGGTTGGTTGGTTGGTTAAAGTGGTAAAGTGGTGATTGATCTAAAGGGTGGTTAAGTTTTAAAGGCCGGTGTTGATTTTGAATAAACCACAATTTTTTTAACAAATTATTGTCATTTCTCCTTATTATGGGAATAATGGTATGGCTCAATTATGTATGAAATAAAATATTGGCCAAATGGCTGCCGCGATCTCAGCGGCACACCTCCATCCGGCACACCTCCGTTAATATGCCTTATTATCTCATCCTTTAGCCCTCGAATTGTTACTGGCTTATTGACGTACACCTTTTCTTTCAAATAACCTCGAAGAAAGAAGTCTAACGGTGCCGTTGACGTTTATGTGTGGTTCAACTTCAACATCGGCCCTTGAAATTTAACCACCCTCTAAAATCCAACTAGCGATTCCGCACTAAACTTTGCATGTTCTCTGGTGCCTCCATCTGCGTTCCGTGTTCCGCAATCCGTAGATATTTTGAGGTAATTGCATTCCAGATTTTAGCCAGTGGTGTGAATACCGATTCTGTGAGTTGTAAATAAGCCCACAATTGGTGCTTTCGGTGCATCGAACCTCTTAGATTCGGCTTTTGAGCAATCCTTCAAAGGTGTATTCATAATGTTAAACTTTATAAAATATCAGATAACTCATAATTCGCTGAACAGATACGGTACATATATGCAAACATTTTGTAGGTACTGCCGCCATTAGGAAGTGTGTGCCAATAGCTAAAGTTATACGGTTTTTTATCCACTCTACCGCTTATACCTACAACCAAAATCCTATCTGCATTATGAAGTAATTCCCTTGAATGAAATATTTCCCACTAAAAAATACAATAAATTGGTTTGTACTTGTTTAAATCAGTGGGTAAAGAATCGCGATGTGTTACTAAGCTTCAATGCTATGTAAATCCTTGTCATTGCGACTACTGAAAATTTGAAACTCGCAACTCCCGCCAGGTTAAAGCGAGCACGAAGGTATTTCTGAAATCCCTTAAATCAGTTGTTCGCAGTTTGTTGTGAATATTTTTATCTCCGGCAGTATTTGCATTCACTTTAACCTTTGCTTGAGGTGCCACATTCTCTGTCTTTGGTGTATCTGCCAACTATTTGTGAATGAAGGTAGTAGAAACCTGTTGAAGTTGCAAAAGTCTGAAAAAAGGGAAGTGTACATTAATGTATAGTAGCTTAAATACTTGAGTTTTTCGCAAAATAACATCCATGCCTTTTCACAGAATTACATCCATGCCTTATGTTTAGGTAAAAGCCATTTATTATGCAGTCCCAAAAATTTCAATTTATGTTGGGCAAATTATTATAAGTAAATTTTTTTGGTTAAGCACAAATATGGGCTCAACAACTTTCCACTATGGACGATTCTTTGAATGTAAATTACTGAAATTTTCAAAAATTCAGTTTTTGCCATTTTTGGAAAGTTGTAGAGATGAATTTGGAAGCACTAAAATGCCGATGCTGTCAATAGTTAAAGAGTGACGTAAGAGTGAAAGTTGCGCAGCTATTTTTAGTAAACTTTTATCTATCTTATCATTATTTTCGTATTGCACTGTGGGAGTATGCAATCAACCACCTGCTGCTGTTGTATTTGAAGCTTGTGGATTTTCAAGCACCAAAGGACGCCTACAATGAATTCAGATTTTGTTAAATTTTAAGGAGCAAAGATTTTTCTCTGTACGACGTTCGGCGGCAGATGCACAGTTTTTTAAAAATAGCCAAAAATAATATTTTTTTACTGTCAGTTCCAACGTAGCGCATAAAGAACACTTTTCTGATGTGTAGTTCTCTGAGAGAAAAAATTTTATATATACCACTTAACACCTTTTTTTAATATTCCAGAGTTTAATTCAGCTTTCTAGTCAGTAGCAAAATATCCTATTTAAACATCAACAAAAACAGCAATACTCCCATTTTCTGGCAAAAGCTTCAACAGAACGTATAAAAATATCCACAGAGTTGTGCCTACGCAACACAGCAGCTTCGTCTTGCCACTTTGTGACAATAAAACTTTTATAAGATGATTCCAAATAATTTTCAAATACAAAGACCAATTAATTTAACATAAAGTACAAACGATAGTAATAAGTATCATTATGCTATGGGAGAAACGGCAACTTTCTTCCAAACGGAAGTTTTTGCCATCCTGAAAGTAGCTGAATGGATAATCGAGAGGAGATGGAGCGGGAAACAGATTGGAGTTTTCAGTGACAGTCAGGCTACACTGCAGGCCCTGGAGAACGCGAAGCAAACCTCAAAGATTACTCAGGAATGTAAGAAGAAGCTTAGTTCTGTCGCAAGACAAAACAGGTTTGTACTTATATGGGTTCCAGGACTCTCCGGTGTTCAAGGAAATGAAATTGCCGATGAATTGACCAACCGTGGATCAGCAGTTCCCCCACAAGGGCCAGAACCAATAATCGGAATCAGTTCCGCAGGAATCATGAGTTGGATCAGCGATTATATATGCAATCTACATAAAGAGCGATGGTCCGGTCTAGAACACTGCAGAACTGCAAAGTGCTTTGTGATAAGTCCGAACAGAAAACTGTCAAAACTTTCTACTAAAACTTCGAAGGAAAGACGATCGATTGATGGTCGCTATCATTACAGGACACAACTCATGGGGTCAGCATATGTCCACCATTGGAATCATTGAGGATCCAGTGTGCTTGTCATGCTTGGAGGAGGCGGATAGCACTGAGCACTTTCTCTGTGAGTGTCCTGCCTTTGCTAGAGCATGACTACGAGTTTCGGGTTCCGATGTCGTGAGAATTAGTAATATTCGTTCTCGAAAACTGGAGGATATTTACAGATTTTCCAATGAATCCGGAAACTTCTCACAGGACTAGCTACCTCTGTCTCTGTTTCTGTATCTATTCTTTCCTATCTCTTTCTCTGATACTTTTCTGCTTCCCTCCTTGACTATCTACCCTCGTTCCAGAGCTTTATATACAATGAACTTTTTAGCCTGAGTATTTTAGGAGCCACCAAATCTTCTCATGCTCCTTGGCTCGACCTTTTCAAATTTGAATTTCAAATTTCAACATAAAGTACCATCCGATTTATTTCCGGAATTTGTGTTAGCTAAATTAAGGGGTTAGGTGGGTTTGAAGATTTCAAAAAATCGATTTTTTTTTTGTCTTATTAAATAGTATAATATGTTTAAAATATTCTCTTTAAATTTCAAATTGATCCGAGTAAAATTCTACGAGATAGACCCTTCAGAAGTTCCGCCCATTAGGCCACGTCAGTCGAGCGCTTCGTAGGTATACGCGTTTATCTCAAAACTCGATTTTTTAAGTCGGTGGACACGATTTCTCGAAAAGTTATGAAGCGATTTTGTTCAAATTTTGCACATATCTTTGGAATAACATTATCAAGTTATTGAACGAAGGATTTTTTTTTTATTACAACTAATTTTTTCGAGCCAATAAATAAAAATTTCACAAAATACTGTTTAAATATGTATCTTTGATATGCTGAATTGTTTAAATAAAATATATGATTGTATATATTAAAAAAAATAGTAAAAATACCCTTTTTTTTGAACCTCTGTAACCCACCTAACCCCTTAACCGAATTTAAAAATTCTTATACCAAATGGGACTTAAACCTCTGTTCACAATAATCACAGAGCGAAATATTGTATTTTAAAGTTTTGGTTATTTTTTTAATTTTTATTAAATTTTTTATTTAAATTTTTTTATAAAAATGAAATATATTTCACATCAAAATTCACATTATTCCAAATTTCGAACCATGTACAAAATTAAAAAAAAATGAAGTTCCAGATAGACAAGAATTTTGGTTATGCAGTTTTGCAGCCCAATCAATTTCTTAAGTAAACTGTAAGTTTGAAGTGGCTCAAGTGCATGGATTTTTGATAATTTTTTTTTGTTTCGACGGTGTTATGCATTTTCTTCCATTTAACGATTGCATGAAAGTTTTTTTATTTGGAAAAGTGCGCAAACCCCCAGTAAAATAAAATTCTTACAAACAAACGCGATTTTTGTGCTACTTTTAACCGTTCAAACCAGACTTTAATGGATTACAAAATTGCAGACCCAGAATTTTTCGCGATACTCTCACTGAAAATAGTGAAGTGTTGAATTATATGGTTATTGTTGTTGTTATTGTTGCAGCAGCAATACTAAACCCTGCCTGCGTAGTGTAAGTCACCGGTCGTCTTCGTCTAACTCATATAAAGGTAGGCCCAGGAAACTTGCTGTTTCGATATTTGGGTCCAGAGGGAGAGGGGTGTTAGATAAGTGGGTTTGGTGGGGCACGTGAAAAGGTGGTCGTGCGGGGTGCTTTCACATGAAGGACATACGTTATGTTTGGTATGTCGGGGTCAATTCTGGATAAGTAGGAGTTTAACCTGCTACAGTATGCTGAACGTAATTGTGCCAATGTGACGCGGGTCTAACGGGAAAGCTGGAGCTCTTGCTGTAGATAGTGGTTGGACTCCGATTACAGCATTCGGTGGTTGGGAGCTTAAGAAGGTGGTGATGGTCTCCCGATGAATGTCGTTTATTGTCTGTCTAAACACTGTCTGGTCCAGTAGTTGCCGATTCGTTTTATCACGGATCTTGTAGGCGTAATTGAAGAGGTATCTCCTGTCGTGCTTGGATTTGCTGAGTAGATTGTTGTGCTCCTTTAGCGATAGCATCTATGCATCGTCGTGAAGGTGTTGGAGTGCGGACATCAGTACAAATTGCCTTAAATGGCTATAGTAACATTTCTTTGTCTTTGCCCCAAGTGCTGCTGGCAAGCGATTTGAGGACCTTGATGCGATTCTGGACTTTAGTGGCAATTGCGGTTGTGTGCGTAGCGAAGGAGAGCAAACTGTTAAAGGTTACACACAAAATTTTGGGATTGTTAACAGTCGGAATTGGTGTGTCATTTACTTTTACCTTGAGTTGCAGTGTGACCCCCTTTGTACAGGTGGCCGAGGCTTTGTGGGGGAAAATTGAAGATTCCTCGCAATGAAAAAGCGAGAATGATTGGTGGAGTAGTCGTTCACATTAGCGCACAGGTCATCAATGTCATTACATGACGCCATTATCGTGCAGTCGTCAGTGTGTGGTCGATAATTAGATAATTAGAGAACCACCTTTTCAGCCTTGGCGGGAGTATCGACCGTGAAATGTCATCTAGTAGGATGGCTGACAGTATCGAAACCCTTCTTCAAGACCAACACTACTAAGACATTCCTCTCTTAGGGTTGGTTTTGGTTAAGCTCCCGGTGTATCTGGGTGTTTATGACGGTAAGTGCTGTGGTGGTGATGTGCACTCGTCGGAAACCATGCTGATGTGCGGTTGAGTTCAGATGTTTCGTGTAGAGTGGGAGTAAGAGCTCTTCAAAAGTCTTCACTACTAGGGAAAGGACAATTATCGGCTGATAAGATTCCCCTTGGTTGGTGGGTTTCCCAGGTTTCAGTAGTGGGACCACTCTCCCTGCTTTCCACCTTTCAGGAATAATAAGAGTGCCCGGGGGCAGGTTGAATAACCCTTGTGAGCTACCCTACTACCAATGGACCTAGGTGTTTCAGCATCTGCATTTTTAGTCCCTCAGGGCCAATGGACTTTGATGATTTGGTTTTGTTGATGGCCCCCTGAACCTCAACACAAGAGGAAGTAAGTGGCTCACAAAATAAATAAATAAAATAGTTTTATAAAAATCTAATAAATAATCAAATTTTGCAATATGTCGCCCTGCTATTATAATAAACACAGATCTACATATTTCTAATATAAATAAATATTTACTTTACATGCAGCCAATAGTTTTAAGACACTTCATAATCTATTATTTAACAAGCTTATTTTAACAATGCACCCTGGAATTTGCTGCCTTTGTTGCGAGTGCCATTCAAACGTAATATAATTATTTGAGAGAACGACCGAACATCGAGTTTTACGGCCGAACGGAACTTCGGCTGGTTTCGTTTGAAACCGAACCGAAACCGAGTCAAACATTGTAAAGGATGCATATAATAAAACAACCTATGACTTTTTAGAAATTCTCTTAAAATTTTATTAAAATTAGTGCAAGTTTGAAGAAGCTAAAAAATCGCACTGATTTTTAATAGTTTTTCGTTGCTGACAAAAAATACATAGTAAAAAAAATTATAAAAAAATTAAAACAAATTAAATTAAAAAAAATTAAAATACATGCCTGCTGGTGGACATAAATATATGAATTTATGCTAATATTTGTATTCATCAATTTTATAACTTTCATTAAAGACTTTATATTTTTAATTAAATTTTATATTCTCCCCGGGATACACCTGTTTATGTTTTTCAAATATTCCAATAATCTCAATTAGGCAAACAAATTTTCTTTTCACCAAAAACAGCAAAAGCAATAAAACAAACTAAACAACTGGAGGGTAAATAAAATATACAAATACACTCACAAAGTGTAAAGTGGGCACTCGTAACTAAATATCAAATATTGAAATATCAAAATAAAGCCACAATCAGTTAGCCAGTGACGCAAACATATTTGCCGGAATTTGTCAAAAGCAGCATTAATCAAAAAATATACATTCAATAAACATTTAGTACATTTTCGAAATGCCAAAAGCCAAATAATAAATATTTAAAATAAATGCAAAAATTTTTAGTTCATAGATTTAAAAAAATGTGCACGCATAGCGCAAAGTGTATACGGAAATCATTTATTTATTAAATGTATTAAGCCACCTAAAATCAAAAAGTGAAAAAGTATTAAACAGCGTTCAAATATAAAAGCAAGCAAATAAGTGTGGATTTTGAAATTTTAATAGGAATTGAAGCGAACATTTTTTTTCGGTGGTTTTCATTGAATGCGCTGCAAATGCAGTAAAAGCAATTTTTTTAAAAAATAGTGGCTTGGTAATTGAATAGCTGGCTGCCTGTTATGAGCTTTAAAATTTAGTTTTAAAAATTCTGACAGCTGAAATTCCATTTCGGGAGAATTGCATTTTTTTTGCTTTAGTGTATTTTGTCACTGAAAAGTGAAGGGAAATTTAATTAAAAAATGCAGTAAAACACAATTTAGAGACACTAGCCAAAATTGACATAGGGGAGGAAAAATAAAAAAAAAAACATTATGAAGTTTCAAAACGTTACAAAAAATGTCCTACTTTTATGGATTTAACTAGTTATTTGTCAGAAAATACGGTTGTGCCTACTTATTATTTTTTTGATGTAAAAGAGGTTGTCTGTAAAGTCGGTTTACTGACGATAGTTTAACTTGACAACGTCATAAGAAAATATTGATGTAAGGGTTGCAATTTTCAAAACAAAATTTAAATTTTATTTGTTTGATAGATATTTCGTATGGATATAGAGGAGGAGGTAAATGGAATTGCAATGGAATAGGTCAAGTTACATTTACACAAACGTGAAAAATGACAAAACATTTATCAAGTTCATGAAAGATATCTTCAATTTCGATTGTGCATCAAACGTTAATAAGTCAACAACACTAAGAGGCACCATACTCGATTTGCGTTTTTCATTTCCTACTTTCTCCATCATCGTCCTATTCTCAACAGAGAAATGGTTCATTACCATGCACACAGCAAGAAGGCATATGCAAATACAAGTATGTGAATTTATATACCTACCTATGCGCATATACATACATATATATGCTCACTCAAGTAGGACAGAGCCAGATGTCGAACGTTGCCGAACGCGGGGGCCGATTGTGCTCTTTGTCGTTCGTTCCGCGCTCTCGCTTGCAGTTCAAGCAATGTAGTTACATTAGCTTACATTTGCTTGCGTACGGAATAGATTCGTATATTTTATATGTCCATATGACTTGTATGCATCTTTACATATAGATTTGTTCTTTTTGAAAATTGCGCGAAATTGTATATGTATATGCATTTTTATATACATATATTAGTATACAACATATCTTATAAGGTATGTGGTAAATATTACCATACATTTTTTCCTTCATATAAAATAAAAAAGTTAATAATAATAACATTAAAACAACAGGTATTATTAACAAACTTGGTTTTTATTTTAAATTCTTCAAGTAAATCAAATTATTAATAATCAATAAGAAGGCATATGCAAATACAAATACGTGAATTTATGTATGTACATGTGTGCATATACATACATATATACGCTCACTTAAATAGGAGAGAGCAAGATGTCGAGCGTTGCCTTTCGTTTGCTTTGTTTGCTTTGTCGTTCGTTCCGCTCTTTCTCTTGCAGTTCATTCAAGGTAACGACAAATGAGCAAGGTAACGACACATTTTTTCGTGCGTGCAGCCGGCTAAATCGAATTATAAGACGTTATCACGTCAAAAAGTAATTTTTTATGAGACATTTGGCTTGCTTTAGTTTTTATTCAATTTGGAGAATATGAATATGGAGAATAAGAAAATACTTTACTTTGATCTAAAACGACTACTCACAACAGTTAAACGAGTTATTACGGCGGCCGCCGTAGCCGAATGGGTTGGTGCGTGACTACCATTCAGAATTCACAGATAGAATGATGGTTCGAATCTCGGTGAAACACCAAAATTAATAAAAACATTTTTCTAATAGCGGTCGCCCCTCGGCAGGCAGTGGCAAACCTCCGAGTGAATTTCCACCATGAAAAAGCTCCTCATAAAAATATTGCCGTTCGGAGTCGGCTTGAAACTGTAGGTCCCTCCATTTGTGGAACAACATCAAGACGCACCCCACAAATAGCAGGAGGAGCTCGCCAAGCGCCCAACAAAGGGTGTACACGCCAATTATATATATATATATATATATATATATGTGCACTGTGACCTGAAGATATGTATTGTGCAACCATGAAGCCTACTCAAACAGTTTTAGGCTATTAATAAATCCAAAAAGTGCTTTTGGCTTAATTTCTACCAGGAGGTTTGGATCTACAGTCTGTGTCAGAAGAAAAGAACCGATTTTTTCTTGTAACTTCAAGATATATTTCGTTCTGCTTTTTGCTGCATAATAGTTACACTGAAGGGCTATGATGGCAGTGCTAACTCAGGTTAGTGTCGTTCGTTCCCGTAAACGCAACTAAACAAAAATCAGTGAGAAGTACGCGAAACGTTTCGAGGCGGTATTTTAATGCACGCATTCGAAAGGGCCGAAATTATCTTACGCCACGGCCGCAAAAGTGATTACAAAACCAAAAAAGTTTGTTGTGATGTGGAATCAGCGGTATAAAGTGTACAAAAATGTTGATGACTTTTTCGGGCGCGACTTGAAGCGAGTGACAAAAAAAATCAGGATAAAGTGATCGTCTAATGGAACCCTTCTTTGTGACTACGGCAAGCACGCACAATTTCTTGCTAAAAAGGGAATAGATGCGAGTATAACCACCATCAAACGACGACTAAAGGAGGCGAACATATCCTACCGTCCCACATCATCAAAACCACTATTCTCAGCAAACCCATTAAGAAATAACAAAACAAGAAAATGATGAAACAGTATTGGACTGGCCTTTTCAGTACCCAAACGCCAACCCCACTGAAAATGTGTGGGAAACTATGAAAACGCATCTTGCCGTAAAGCCGGAAAGCGGGTCCTCTTTGTCGATGGGCTACGCAGAAAAGCTGGTTCAAAGCATATCGAGAAGATGCCAGAATATATTCCAACGATGAAGACTGCACGGCTTTTTTAGTAATTGCGATACTTATTATGTAAATTAATTATGAGTGTTTTTCCCAGGATCAGGAGTTCCTAGATAAACTGTGTTATTAGTATCAGGTCAGTCCATAAGTTCGTGCGTTTTATAAAAGTATTTATTAATCAATAATATATTTTCCTTCATTATTTACAATGCCTTCCCAACGCTTAGTCAAATTTTTAATTCCCTGCTCAAAAAATCTTTTGTCCTTGGAGCCAAAATACGCTTCGATATCCCTTTTTATAGCTTCTTTTGAGGAGCAGTTGTTGTTACACATATGGGATTGAAGTCCACGGAAAAGGTGATAATCACATGGTGCAATATCCGGAGAGTATGGTGGATGCGGCAATACCTCCCATTCGAGCTCGTTCAGCTTGCCTAATGTTTGCCTTGCGGTATGAGGTCTTGCGTTGTATTCACTAAAGACGGTCGATTTTTGTTAAGTGCCTCAATAAAATTTGATAGCTGATGGGAATAATAATCAGCAGTTATCATCTGGTTTGGTTCCAGAAGTTCATAATAAACAATGCCGGCCATATCCCACCAAATAAACAAGGAGAATCTTCTTGGGGTGAAGGCCATCTCTAGGGGTCGGTTCTGGTGTTTCATCTTTACCCAAGCATTGGCGTTTGCGAACAGGATTATAGGAAAGGACCCAGTTTTCATCACCAGTAACGATACGGTTCAAAAAACTTTCATTTTCAAGCCGTTGCCGCAGCTCAGAACACACATTCACTCTCTGCTGAAGGTTGGCGACGAAAAGTCTATGCGGAACCCATTTTCCCAACTGAAACAGGTGCCTGTGAACTGTTCCATGCGATGAATTTAACCTCTGAGCTATCATTTCGACTGTCAAATTTCGCTCAGCTTCCACGAGTTCGAGCAAAGTGCGGAGTTAAAGACTTCAGGACGACCAGCGCGCGGGGCATCCTCCAGGTCGCAGTTACCACTTCGGAATTTTGAAAACCACTTTTGCGCAGTCCTTACGCTCACGGTATCCTCTCCGTGAACAGTATTTATTTCTGCAGCAGCAGTTGTTGCATTTTTACCACTTTTATAAAAAAAATACAAAATATGAGTCTTATACGCGTTCGAAGATTCCATTTGATTTTTTAACAACACCTGCTTCTATCCGCGATTAAAATCACATGCTGAATGCACAATTTATCAGAGAAAACATAAATAGTTCCGTTATATTCCGCGAAGAATTTTTTGTATGCAAAAATCGTACAAAAGTGAAATTATGGGTAAAATACGCACGAACTTATGGACTGACCTGATATTTTATATTTAACCCTACATACGATACGTTAGATAGTGACAGTTCTGACGAATATTATTTTGAATCTGATAAGACGGAAGATGACAGCATTACTTCGTCAAGTGGAAATAAAATCCGTGCAATAAGGAATCCACTCAGGCATTTCAACATTAGCAGTGATAGCAGTTTTTTTATAATTATTTTTTGTTTTTGTGAAAGTTTTTTCTTGTGCTAAATAAAGCCTTGGTTTTTTTATAGCGTTCAACGTATTTATTTTCTTTACTGCGCATTCCAATACCTTTCGTCCTCAGCGACGCTTCGTCCCCAAAAGATTAACTGTCGTTTTCAGCAATGTTGCCATCGAAAATTTCCCTAATTCACTTAAAATATGAGATTTGAGTCTATCAATCTGCATTTGCCGCTATTTTCGATTAACGCCATCGTCTGTCTCGTCTGTTTAGGCTATAAGTTAATGAAATAATTTTGTGAAGCTCTCCAAATTCAGTAAAAAGCGATGGCTTTAGTTAAGGAATTGGAAAAAACTTCAATATTCTAGTATGTCAATACATTTTCTTGACAAAATGTGTACCCGTAATATAAAGAAAATTTTATAGTCTATTGCTTGAGTCAATTCCATTCAAGTTGCGAGCATAATTGGCGGGAAAATTTTAAGATTTACTTCGTAGGTCAGACATACGAGAAGTTTCTGCAGTTCACTTCCGAGTGAATTTCAGTGAACATTGAATTTCGAGTGAACGCGAACGAAAAACACGACCGTTCACTGGGATTGGGCAGTTGTTAAATACATACATACATACATACACACATACATACATACACACCTACATACACACACATACACATGCACATGTCTACTCTCATCGCATCAGCGATGGTCCATACCAACCAAATAACGCAGCCAATACATGTCACTGCGGGCTTTTGTAATTTAATTTATTACACAAAGTATATGCACACATACACACATATGTAAATGTTGATGGAGAAAAACTATTTGTGCGGTTTTTCACATTAAACAATTAATAGTCAATTGAAAAAGGAATTAAACCGATTTGCCACCACAACTGAAATCTGACTGCTTTTGACACTTAATATGATTGAGTATTCGCGAATATGCTGATAATTTTTGTTTTGTTCGAATGGCGAAATTTCAAGCAGACACATATGATTGAATTTAAATTATGTATGAAATATGAATATGCAATTCTCTTTAATTTTTCATTCACTTTAAAATTTTCAACGAATTTTGAGTAAAATTAACTCAAGCGCACTCCCATTTTGGGAATCAGTTCATTTGGTATTTGTGTTACAGAAATGAAAATGAAATGAGCTTATGTTGAAAGGCAGCGCATTTTTAGCACCGACATCGTAGATTTTTCCTAGTATAACAAGCACTTCAATGAGGCTGATGGCATTCTTAACCGAATTGTTTTTGTTTTGCACAGTAATATGCAAACTTGAATTCTTCTTCGTGATTTGCGCAATAACTGCTTACGCGATTTTGGCCGACTTTAACTTAATTTTTAGGCCCGTGTGCGTTGCAAAATCACTAACTAACTAATCATTTGAAAGCATCAGTTGATTTGGGGTTGATAGTGGTCTCAATCTTTATAACTGAGTATCCACTTCCGCTGCTTACTTTGAGGGAGATTATACTTGTACCGGGTTTGATTGAAAAGTAATGAGGCTTATTTTTTTTAGTCAGTTTTATTACACCTCTTGGCTTATACAACTAATATTCTTCAAAATAGGACTCTTGAGCGACAATACACCGCTGGTAGTGGTCCTTCCACTGCAGGAAACATTTTTAAACTCATCCGCCGAAATCGCGTTCAATTCGGCTGTCACAGTTTTTTGGATCGCTTCGATGGAGTCGAAACGCCTCCCCTTTAGCTTTCTTTACAGGCGCGGCAACAAGAAGAAGTCCAGGTTTCATCTCCTGTGAAACAATTGTCCAAAGTATTATCATGTTCGTCACTTTCCAATACTTCACGACACTTTTCCACACGCAATTGCTTTTGTTCATCAGTCAAAACCTTTGGAACCGATTTGGCATACACTTTGCGCATTTCAAGTGTTCCGGTCACGATTTCCCGCACATTGTAATAAGTTAAATTTAACGTAGACTAGCACGACGCCCAATGTTCAAAAATTCACGAATTTTTCGAAAAATTCACTCCTCCTTGAGTAGCCCAATGGTTTCGGTACACGTTTTGTTCAGCTTTACGCAAAATGTGATCGAGTAACGTTGCTACAACGATCGCTGCATTTTCGCCACTGCAAAATCCTAACTCCCTTTTAAACCAGCTTTCACGCGCGGAGCGATGTTGACTGCACCGCTATTGCCAGCGAACTGGGACCAGTTTCTGAAAGGAGAATGTCCAACGATCATTTTCCCCCACCATCCGATTCGGTTGATCGCTTGGCAGACGCTCCGCGCGGGAAGGCTCATTACTTTTCAATCAAACCCTGCATATTAGACTCCAATGTATCTAAGGTACGAACAAGCTAGATTTCACCCTCACCGAAGCTAACACTATTCGTATCATAGTAAAACAATCGACTGAGCAACGCTGCCCTGTTTGTATGCTGTTCATTGACATGAAGGTATTTGACACAATCAAAGGAGACTCAATATGGCTGGCGTTGAGTAGAAAGGGAGTTCCCGCTAAGATAATCCGCCTGATCAGAACCCTTTACGTGAACTCCGAACTTGCAGTACTTCACAACGGCTAAATTATCGACAAATTTCCCACCAAGGCAGGCGTAAGGCAAGGTTGCCCCCTATCCCCCCTTCTGATCCTAGACGACCTTATGAGTCAATTTACCCTGCACAAAAGAGACATCGTATGGAGAGTCAACAAACATGATGAAGATCTGCTAAGAGTTACATGGCTCATTCGATTTATAAAAGTTCTGACTACTTTTTCCAATAAATTTGAATAATAAATGAGCCAAATCAGAAAACAATCGACGTAAACAATGGTCATTCTGGCACAAGCTATATTTTATAAATACGTAAGCCACTCCCTACGTAAAGTTTTCCACGAAGAACAAAAGCCAACAATTTGGGAACAACGACGAACTGACATTTCGGCGTATTCTTCAATACTTCGCTCTATGAGCTTGCCGATTTATTTGGGATCATTATTTTATTTTTCAAAGTAAATTTCCGTAATTTGGAAGCGTTGTTCTGCGTCCGTCTCGATGACTTGCCATGCCAGGTGAAATGGTTGAAGTGCCAGTCTGGCACTCCTCAAGTAGCACTGAAGCGCCGTTTTAATAATCTATCATTCCATTTGATAATGCGTATGGCATAAATGAGCAGAAATGTCATCACAATTTGCCAGTCTCAGCTGCTAAACCATAGTTATAGATTTCCATAGTTCTCATACAGCAAAAAAAAAACACCCGATACGTGTGCCAGAGTGTTTCGAAGAAAGAGGAAAATACTAATATTTTGTATCCCGCAGTGTATAAACGGAGCAGGCTCAGATATATCAGAGAGACACTTTTGAGCTTATAATTTATACAAACCAAAAATTTACTTTAAATTGAAAATAAACTCATTTACATATTACGATTTCCATTTCGTTCACAACTTTTTTGTCTGCCATGTATTGCAGAAGTTTGCAACCATCCTTTTTATTTCCGCTTTATTTGCTTGTATTTTTTATTTTAATAAATATCAGCACACACCTTGAGCTGCGTGAATTTAATACCAGCTGATAGCTGTCAGAATAACTTCATCAGCCGGTTGGTATTTAAGGCAAAGTTGTGTCAAGTAATCCCCCAAGTGGCTCATTGCATCGCTCGCCTCGCTCAAGTTGGCTGCAGTTACATACCGACATACATTCACATTTAGGTACCTTTTATGCTTCAAATAGCTATGCGCCATTGTTGTTACTCCCACTTCTTACATGTGTATCCATGTACTTACAAGCTTGGGTATTTTTACACACAAGTATGCACAGTGGGAAACATAACCAGTCATGAGTTTCAAATAAAATATTACTAAGTTTCAATATTTATTCCTACCAAAGGGAGGCAATAAGCTTCCTGAACCTCCCAAATCCTATAGGCCAATCAGTCTTTCGTCTTTCATATTGAAAACCATCGAAAAGCTACTAGACTGTTACTTAAGAGAAAAGGTTATCTCGATAATCTTAGTCTGTAAACTGTAATTTGTATATCAAAAAGAGAAATCCACAGTTACAGCGCTACACAGAATTGTTCGCGATATAGAAAAGGTCCTTGACCTAAAGGAAATAGCCCTCTGTGATTTTATGGACAATGAGGGTGCATTTGATAACGTGAACTTTCAAGCAATACAACTGGAACTCTCCAATAGGGGAGCCTATCCAGCAATTTTTAAATGGGTAAGCAACATGCTGAACCCAAGGATAATCACAGCCTCTCTGGGGCAAGTTACCCTAAGTGTTACAACCGCGAAAGGACTTCCATAAGGGGGGTACTGTCGCCATTGCTTTGGTCTATCCTGGCTGACGATTTTGACGCACAAAACAGTAGGGTACGCAGATGAAATTACTGTAATAATTAAAGGCAACCACTAAAGGACCATAAAAGACTTAACGCAGGATGCCTTAAATATAACCTGGGAGTGGTATAAAAAAAGAGGGATTATAAATCAACCCTTCCAAAACCACTATTGGCACATTTACCAGGAAATGGGTTCTAAATATACCCACCCTGGGAATAAATGGAATAGACGTATCTCTAAAGGAAGATATTAAATATCTAGGAATTATCTGGGATAAAAAACTCACTTGGGAGGCTCACCTCAACTCAGTAATAAAAAAGGCAACGAAAACCCTTCGGACAACAAAACAACTCTTGGGTAAGTCCTGGGGTCTGAACCCAAAAATGACCTTCTGGATCTGCACCCAAATGGTAAGACCTATTGTACTATATGGGGCTTTGATATGGTGAGTTAGAACAAATCAAACTACTGCTATATCTAAATTGTGGAAACTACAAAGGCTGGCATGCCTAAGCATAACAGGGCCCATGTGAACTGAGTGCTGAGAACTGCTGGCATGGAAGCGCTTTTAAATTTACCACCGCTACATTTAACAATACAAAAAAAAGCTTTTATGCAAGCACTCTCTTTTCATATGAAAGAAAAACTTAAAGTAGGAGATCTTACTGGATACCTCAATATACTAAACATGGTTTAACATGCATTATGCATATCCCAGACGAATGACCACAAGGAACACGTACTTATTTTTATAAAGGGATACAAAGTTATCTTCCTGTCTAGAGAAGAGTGGAACAATAACCCAACAGGGCTACATACTGACTCACGAAAATTGTATACAGATGATCCAAAACGATCCATGGAGTAGGAGCAGGAATAGTGGGGCCTAGAGTACACAAATCCTTAACACTGAGTACAGATACTACAATTTTCCATGCGGAGCTTTTCACCATAATGGAAACAGTGGAAATAATATTAAAAAGGGGGTTCGAGAAAGTAAAAATTAAAATACTCTCGGACAGCCAATCGGTTCTCAAAGCCTTGAATAGCTTTACCATCAAATCAAAAACCCTAATAGAGTGCAAGAATGCACTCAACAAACTGGGCACTCATAATTAGGTCTCACTGATTTGGGTACCAGGATATGAGGGGCACGAAGGAAACGAGAAGGCAGACTTGTATGCCAAAAAAGGGGCAGAAAAGCTATTTATTGGACCAATCCCATTTTTCGGCTTTCACAAAACTAATATAAAAGAGAAAACCAAAAAATTGATTCAAACTAAAATCAGGGAACACTGGAATGGCACAAGCGGCCTTAATCACTCCAAAAATTGTTTGAGCTTCAATGCCAACAGATCAAAATCTACTCTAATCCTAGATAAAAAGGGCCTCAGATTACTCTGTGGAGTAAGACAATAGTACAAGATCATGCAGGTTCTGTTGTTATGAAGAGGAGTCTCTCCAACTGTGAAGCATTAGGCCACAGGACACATAGAATTCTGGGCTCGTACCTACTAGAGGAGGAAGACTTACTTCGGTATACTAAGTAATTATAATTAAGTTATTAGGGGCGCACAATAGATCAAACTGGTCGCAGTGCATAAAGGCTTTAGCCTAACCCGTGCAACCATTACCATACCATTACCAAATATGAAACATATTCAAATAATATTGCAAAACTAAATTCAATTTCACAAAAAATAATTACATTTGAAGATTGAATTATTATATTAATCATTAAATAAATAAAACAAATTTTATAATTTGGCCACTATGCATATTGTTTACAACTTCCATTCTCTTTGACAAATCATTTTGCAGTATTTCGCAATTTTTAGTTTGCAATTTTGAATGAGAGTTCGACAAATCTATCTTCAATCAGTTTAATCCACTTTTCACCACTCACTACTGTGTACTTTTTTCGGTATACTTGGGCTCCCTATGCTGCATAGTTGACGGAAGAACCTACTGTTCAGGAGTTCATGCCGGCTATTAAAGCCCAAAAAAAGAACAAATCCTGTGGATCCAGCAGAGTTCTTTAAACACATGAGTAATAAAATACGCAATCTCTGGAATGAAGAACGCCAAAGATGTGGGTAATTGGAATAATTTGCCCTCTACATAAAAATGGAGACATCTTGATTTTGACCGGCCCATAACTCTTTTGAATAGCATCCACAAAATATTTTCAAATATTCTAAGCACTAGACTTGAACCGCATGCTAAACGCATCATTGGCAGGCTACCAGGCTAGTTTTCAAGAGGAAAGATCAACGACTGACCAAATTTTCGTACTAAGACAGATTTTAGAAAAGTCACGCGAATACGACATGACGACGTATCATCTTTTTATAGACTTCAAAGCAGTTACGACAGCATAATTAGGAACCAGATCTTCTTAGCGATGGCAAAATTCGATATCCCGATAAGTTAATACGTTTAACACGCTCGACCATGCAGAATGTAAGGGACATAGTAAGAGTTCAGAACAATCCGTCGCGAGAGTTCGCCACCTTGAACAGACTTCGGCAAGGGGATGGGCTCGCATGTCTCCTCTTTAATCTTGCCCTTGAAAAGGTTATCAGGGACTCTGACGTAAACACAAAGAGAACTATTTTGTTTAAAGCGGTTCACTTCCTGGCTTACGCGAACGACATAAACATAATCGTATCCTCGCTGCCGAGTTTGAAAAAAGCCTTCACAAGTATTGACAAAGCAGCAAAATGTATGAGTTTGGAAAGCCAAAACTAAAGTAAAAGCCAAAGTAGTGAAGTAATTTAAATACCTTGGAATAATCATTAGTCATGACAAAAAAATTTCTGCCAACCCTTATGACCAACCGGTGCTACTTTCCGCTGTGTCAACACCTAAAGAGTCGCCTCCAAGACAGAAAAACAAAGATTTCACTGTATAGCTCAATTATAATTACCATCTTGATATATGGTAGTGAAACAGGGACACTCAGAGTTACAGATAAACAGAAGCTCCTGACTTTCGAGAGGAGAGTTCTGCCAAAAATTTTTGACGCGAAATGCGAGTGGCGGAAACACAATAATCATGAACTCGAAAAACTCTATGTATACTCATCTGTGATAACCACAATTATGATCAACAGATTGAGATGACCAGGTCACATATTGTGGGCTAACACGGATTACCCACCTAAGCAAATACTCTTCGGTAAATGCCACAGACAGAGAAGAAGGGCCCGCTCGCCGCTTAGATGGATTGACGATGTAGAAGAAGACGCAGACTTATTGGGATTTCGTGCATGGAGGACACAGCCACGAAACCGAGACAATTAGAGGCATATGCTACACCAGGCGATGTCCAGTCAACAGTGATGATGCTGCATAAATAAATATCCATGACCTTGAAGATTCAACCCAAAAAATATAGTATCAATATTTTGAAATAAGAATAATCGAAGATAAACTTAAAGATGATAGAAGGCAATGTTTGGTCATCAGAAGCAAAATTGTGAGCGTAACTTCGGCTGCTAGGTCATAGGAGATTGACAACAAAATTGTGTCCGCGTATTTCACATATTTTTCTGCGCTATTCCAATCAGTCGTGGTTCATAAGCCAACAAAGTAATATGGCTGAGTTAATTTTTTCTTATATCATCAATGTAATCCCAGTTTTAACGTAAACTAACCACTGTAGCATCTGCTGTTACGATAGTAAATCAGCTGATTCCATCAAAATCGCTCAGAGCCAGTCTTTTGTTGGCCACTCTTACTAAATTCTCTTCACCGTTGGGTTTCTGTTAGTACTATTTTATTTATTATTGTATAATTAAACTTCTGTAGACACACTGGGTTGTGAGTTACCCAAGAAAATGTTTGATTGGCAGTGGTTGGTTTATTTTTAACATCTGGAAATGTACCGTTAACTGTATTTTAGCAATGCCAATTTTACTCTTCAAGCAATGCCTCTTACTCCTTATAGAAATCTAGTTAACATAGATAAAAATTCACCTTTGACAAAACTAAGCAATTTAGAGGTATCGGACTTAAAACTCATTCATGACATTCATTTTTTAAAGATAATCCCCCTTACGACGCATCGCGGCCATATGTAAACACCAATTATGAATGACTCACTTCAATTACGGATGACTTCGATCGGTATCTCGTGAATAACTTTAGTAATATTGGCTTTTAATGCCTCAATTGCAGCTGGTTTATCCACAAAGCATTTAGACTTTACATATCCCCAAAAATAAAAGTATGTGCACAAAGGTGTGATATCACACGATTTTCGTGGCCAATTCACTAGAGACGAGAGATAAATTGCTCACCCAAACGACGTTACTGCGTTGTTTCAAGGGCTTTATGGCAAGTAGCGCCGTTTTGTTGTTGTGGAGATCACAGGCTTCAATTTTCGGCATCAAAAGGTCGTTAATCATGGTACGATAGCTTTCACCATTCACTGTTACATTGACGCTGACCTCGTCTTTGAAGAATTATGGATCGATGATGCCTCCAGCCCATCGGACGCACCAAACGATGGTTTTCAGTGGATGTAATGGCTGTCATTGAATGGCTTCCCGTTGCTCTTCAGCCCAAATATGACAATTTTAGTTATCGACGTAACCATTAAGGGATTAGGGGTAGTCAGAATATTATAATAAATAAATTGGATTTTTTTTTGGCATTTTCTTAAAGTATTTTAAAAAGATTGTGTGAAAATTTGAAATGAATCCGACAAATACTTTTTGAGTTATTCAACAATTAACAAATAGCGCTCGGGTGCTCCGGAGCGATAGCAAAAGTCTAAATGCATTTTTCTCAATACTTTGTTTTTTCAATTGGTGATCACTGTAACTTAAAAATCGCTTGGCAGATTTTAATAAAATTTATACTGCTTTTGAAAAACATAAAAAACTCCTGCCTGGTCAAAGCATTTTGTTTTTCAAAAATTACGATTTTTTAAGCAATTAATTGTCGGTTTTTTCATCGAAAATCTGAAAAACATTTCCAGAGGCCGCCATAATGTTAATATAATAAAACTAGTTTCTCTTGTCCGACTGATTTTAGATGAATATCCAAGGACTTGTGACGATCACCGCAAGAGACTTAGGGTATACTCACGAGTATGTCCATATCTATTTCGGTGCCTTTATGCCATTACATACAACCATTGTATGATCGAAATTTCAATACCCTTGAAAACAAATGCGCGTGTATAAAAATGTCAAGCAAATTAAATCAATTTTAAAGCAAATTAAATCAATTAAGCGCTGTAAAGAAAATTATATGATGCATAGCCGGCGGTTAAATAGTTGCGAATTCAAACCATTTGTCAAGTTTATTTAATTTCACATAAATCATAATAATATGGATATTAATTTAATTATATTGTTATTTGTGTGTGGCTGCTGGCCAGCGCCCACATATGGCAAGGCGCATGGTGGGGGCCGGACACGAGGGGCGGTGAATGTAATGCAATAATGCAGACAAACTATACGAGCAAATATTTATCACTGTGTATGTGGGCACACAATGTAATTGTAATATAATATTTATGTATTTGTATTGTATGGTTTTATTAGAAATTAAATGTTTGCACATTCAACAAATGAATTTCTCATGAATGCAGCGACGCCTGGTAGTTGGAAAACAACAATTCATTGGCTTTATTATTAGGTTGAGGAATAAGTTCGTAGCGTTTTTACCGAAGACTTGTATTTAAACAAAAAACAATAATTATATCAATAATTTTATCAATTATATATTCGTCGTTGCTGTCTACAACCTCTTCCCACCTCTCGACCAATTTGTTGATGCCGTTTCGCCACAAATCGCCTGGTGTCAAAGAAGTTCTTGAGCCTAGAGTTTTTAAGGACCTCTTTGTTATCTCATATGGTTTGATAGGGAGCGCAAAATATGGTAATTGAGCGGTGCAAGGTCCGGAGAATACGGTGGATGCTGAAGAACTTCCCATTCGAGCTCTTACAGAGCGGCTTTGACGATTTGTGCAGCATGGTACCTGGCGTTGTCGTGAAGGAATATGGTTTGACCATGTGGATCAGGTCTTCTCGGTCAAATAGCCTCATTCTCGCTGTGTAGCTGGGCAATGTAGAGCTCCTTATTGACCGTGGCATTCTTTTCAAGAATTTCCCAGTGCACCATGCCCTCCCAGTCCCACTAAACACAATCAAATGTAGTCCTCTTTGGATGAAGATCCGACTTGACTCTCGGCTTTGGCGTATCTCCTAGAGCCACCCAGTCTTCTCTATGCTTCATATTAATGTATAGGCCCCATTTCTCATCTCCAGGGACGATTCGATACAAAAAGCGCTGTTTATGACTCCATGTTGCTCGAAGGCAGGCGAACTACTGAGAAGCATTTTTTTTTTTCGTTGAGCTCGTGAAGCATCCAGGCTCCCATTTTTTCGTTAACTTCCACTGAATGAAGATGATTGAGAATCGTTTTGTGATCGCAGTTAATTTTTTCAACCAATTGATTACTGGTTTCATGACAGTTCTCTTTCAAAAATGGTTTGAGACGTTCTTCATCGAATTCAGAAGGCTTTCCGCTGCGGGACGCGTCATCGACATCAAAGTCGCTATGTTCGAACTGTGAAAACCATTTCCGTGCTGTGGGCTCGCCTACGACACCTTTTCCACATATGTATATATACATAAATATATATATATATATGAGCAATTTGACATATATATATAATTGGCGCGTACACTTCTGTTAGGTGTTTGGCCGAGCTCCTCCTCCTATTTGTGGCATGCGTCTCGAAGTTGTTCCACAAATGGAGGGACCTACAGTTTCAAGCCGACTCCGAACAGCAGACATTTTCATTGCCTGCCGAGGGGTGACCGCTATTAGAAAAAACTTTTTCTTAATTAATAGATCTTTCACCAAGATTCGAGCCAATGTTTTCTCTGTGAATTCCGAATGGTAGTCACGCACCAACCCATTCGGCCACGGCGGCCGCCATTCCGTAGACACCTTTTCCATACATGTCGTAAATGTCTCGGGCTGCTTCGGTAACTTTTTGACCTCGATGAAAAGGAAAAAGAGCAGGTGTGAAAAATGTTTATTTTTGCCTCCTGGGTATTCCGTTTCTAAGCCTCGAAACGAATAAAAAATTACATAACTCACAAATACAAATACATATATTAGTTTTGCCAAAAGCAAACAAACCGTTGTAAAAGATGATCCGCCACTACGAGAACTCCGAACTGGCAGTACTTCACAAAGGCGATATCAGCGATCCATTCGCTACCAACGTAGGCACAAGGCAAAGTCGCTCCTTCTCTTCGCCATCGTCCTTGGTGACGTCATGAGCCAACTGACCCTACACTAAAAAAGCATCGTATGGAGTTTCACCAGACGTCTTGAGGACCTGGAGTTCGCCGATGACATCTGCCTTTCCTCTCCCAAACTCTCTGGCATGCAAGCGAAGACAAACAAACTAGTTACGCTGGCACGCACTGTCGGACTGGAGGTCAACATCGGTAAGACCAAGGCCATGAGAGTTAACCACAACAACGCAAGACAGATATTGGTTGACGGATGCCCAGTAGAATTCGTTGAAAGCTTCTGCTACCTCGGCTGCATCACCACGGCAGATGGTGAAGCAGATGAAGATGTCAACTGCAGGCTAAACAAAGAACTAAACTACGAACATTCGGCTCATGCGTAGAGGCAGTATTGTTGTACGGAAGCGAAACATGGCTGGTCTCTAACACCATCATACAGAGGATACAATCGTTCATCAGCAAATGCATCCGCATCATCTGCAGAATATTCTGGCCAAACACCATCAGTAACGACGCACTGTGGAGATTAACGAACGAGGAACCCATCCTTTGGCAAATCAAGCGCAGAAAGTTGCGATGGATAGGTCACCCATTCAGAAAACCATCAGATAGCAACACGTAACACAGCAAGGGAGCAGAGGTCCCGGTCGACCAAAAAACACTTGGAGAAAGTCGATACTGCGCGAACTAGCAAAGGCCGACATCTCATGGGACGGTGCAAAAACAACAGGACAGAGCGGTGTACGGTGGAAGAGTCTTGTCGAGGTCCTATACTCCCGAGAGCAGTGATCAAGGAAACAACAACAAGAAATTAACTTATTCCCCAATCAATACTTAGTCAATGGAAAGTCCATGAGCCGTTGTACTATTGGCCATAAGCTCGCCAGGTTCGTAGTCTCATATAAGGATTTTGAAGAAGCATTAGTAGACCCCTTCCCAGCATTTCGCAGAGCTCAGCACTTCCTATGCAATTACCCCACAATACAACGTATATTTTGTAGATACAGAAGGCAATATTTTTCGAGGACCTGGGTAGTGTAAGAGAATTTTCTCTCCAGTATCGCTGGATAAGCTGATGGCTGATGGCTGATTATATTCGCCCACTGATTGCTAATGAATTGAGAATATTCTGAGAAATAATTAGGAAAATGTTTTCTCAGCAACTCAATGCACCGAGAGAGGTCCGCTTTTTTAAAGCTGCTTGTCTAATTTAATTTGACAGAGAATTAGCCTCTTTGGAACTAGTGAAGTTCTAGTTGAAATCCACTCATAAATTCCAGTCGAGACACTAGCACGCATTTTATGCAAATTCAGATTTTAGCTGCTGGTTTATTCTATAGTATTATTACAAACACAAGCATGAATAACAACAAAGGCTTTCAAACACATAAAAGATTTGCATAAAATACGGAAAAAAGTATGTAACTAAAACAATAACAATAAAATAATGAATTACTAGAAATGCAAACATCAACGCCAACAATGCAAGTGAATTGCTCAATAATAACAAAAACAAATCACTGTAAGCTCTCCGCATTACACACATACATGCACAAACACCGAACTGCATATTTATACAAAATCACTCTATGCAAATTCAAAGGAAAATCTCATTAAGTAACAGCAATAAATCAAAATTTAATTAGATACAATTCAAATGCAAATGCAAATATTTTGTAAATAATTTCACTCAGCTGCATATTATCACTATTACGGTAAATGCATGGGAAATCTGTGTAAGGATTTGGGATTTATATAATTTTGGGATTTATAACAACACTTCACCAACAAAGATGTAATTCAAGCTCGAAATCTGTACAAACCACATATTTTACGTAGTTATAAGCAGAAAATGCCAAATTTTGCTGTGTTGATTGTTGCTTTTGTTTGAAGTGCTAATCTGATGAGCAGCAGAATTATGAGTACAGCAAGATAATGTTTTTGGAGAGGCTTTGTGGATGTTGTTGGTTTTATGTGTGTACGAGTGTGTATGCATGCACATGAACCGTACTAAATATGTACAGACAATATATATATAAAGACGCCCGAGGGATTTTGGATTATGAGTACTGAAATTTCGCCTGCAATTATGAGCAATGCACTAATGTTAGTTATTGATTATGTGCTGGCATTGAGGCATTTGAGAGTTCTGCATGCATTAGATGCAAATGCAGTGGTTAGCATAGCTAAGTGCGTGGTGAATCCTTTCTGGGAGAGAATTTTTTGCTATTTCTCTTCTTGAATATTTTTTGTTCTTGTCATATAACCACGTTAATGCATGAAAGTTTCATGCAATATACAAAATTAAAAAAAAAAATTTTAAATTTGAAAATCTAAATTACCTAATTTTTGTATTTTTTTGCATAAAAAAATTTGTAAAAACCAAAGCGATTTGTTTTAGGGATTGCAAACACGGACAAATACACGAAATGTAGAGAGAATGTTGAGGAAACTTTGCAACAGCTTCTGTGCGTTTGTCCGGCCTGGGAGCCCCATTGCTTAGATTCGCCAAAAGCGCTGACATCCTATGTGATGTCTACTTTCAGTATTCATAAAGGTCGGTCTCCATCTGGTATTGCTAGGGACCAAAAGGTCTATGCGTGGGTTAATGCCAACCAGGCTAATTTATCCTAAAGCGATTTTTTAGCCGCTTAAAACTTGCGCTTTATTGAAAAGTCTGTAAAACTGCATACCTGAAATTTCGTCTGCAGACTTAGGCAGTTTTGATATGAATCGAGCTGGCATGTAAATAATGAGCATTTTGTGCTTTTTATTAAATTTTTTAGTACTTTTTCAGCACTGTTTTAGTTGTTTTTTAGTACTGTTTTAGTATTTTTTATTTATTTAGTTCCCTTTTTTTAGCTTCAAAATTAGAAGGAATGAACGCCAGTTTTTGTAAATTGAACCTGGCATTTGAAAAAAAGTGGCAAAAAAAATTTTAATCGAACCGATTCTTAGCGGCTTAAGACCTGCGCTTCAGCTAAAGGCCTGTAGAACTGTACACATGAAATTTCGTCTACAGACTTGGGTAGTTTTGATATAAATCGAGCTGGCATATAAATAATGAGTATTTTGTGCCTTTTAGTAAATTTTTATTACTTTTTTAGTACTCTTTAGTAAATTTTTAGTACATTTTTAGTGCACTTTCCAGTACATTTTTTAGAACATTTTTAGCACATTTTTGAGTAAATTTTTAGTTCCTTTTTAGTACTGTTTTAGTACTTTTTAATAAATTTTTAGTACAGTTTTAGTACCGTTTTAGTACTTTTTAGTTTCTTAGTACTTTTGTACTTTTTAATGCATTTTTAGTACTTTTTAGTACCGTTTTAGTACTTTTTAGTTGTTTAGTACCTTTTTTTGGCTGGAAAATTAGAAGGCATCAACGCGAGTTTTTATAAATTGCACTTGCCATATGAAAAAATGGCAAAAAAAATTTTTAATCCAAACGAGTTTTAGCCGCTTAAAACTTGCGCCATACCTGAAATTTCATATATCGACTTAGGCAGTTTAGATATGTAACGAGCAGACATATAAGAAATTAATATTTGGTACTTTTTTAGTACATTTCTTAGTACATTTTAGCACCGTTTTAGTACTTCTTAGTACCTCTTTACTTTTATTTTTACCTTTCAACACATTTTCAGCACCTTTTAGCTCTTTTTTAAGTACTTTTTAGTACTTTTTTTAGTACTAGTAGCATCTGACCGCAATTTACGAATTTTAATTAATTTTTGTTCGATGTTATCTTTAGAATTTTCACCGTAGAGTAGGCTACTTACTAAAACAATATTTAAACACAACTAACAAACTAAATATTGAAATACAGTTTGAAGATGTCCGGACGAATTTTTCTAAGTCAAGACTAATTTGTGTTTTTAAAAAATTTACCAACAGCGCAATAAACAATTTTTGATATTGTTGATTTATAAGAAAACCATTTGCATTACAAATATTTTTTCTATTTAATCTTATTTAATTTGTATTAGCAGTCTCTAAGAATTTGTTGCTCGTCGACTTTATTCTTAAATAAATAACAAGAGATTTTCTGTGGGACGTCAGTGGACAATTTTTGTTTGAAAATACTGCTTGCTAACAAAGAAGTTTATGAATTTAAAGAACATGTCATAGGTTGCTCAATAAGTTTTGCGGTTTCATAAGAAGAAAACATTTTTATGGCTTGAAGTGCACTTTATTATTCAGTAAAATTTCACTGAACATCAATAAACTTCTTCCCACGAGGTTGCAATTTATGAATTCCATTCCTGATATGAAATCTGGAAGGGCAGCAAAATACGTTTCCACACCTGTTAAGACCTCATCATTTGATGAAAAACGCTTTCCACGCATGCACTTTTTTAGGTCTGGAAACAGATGTAAGCCGATAGGTGCCAAATCTGGTGAATACGATGAATGCTCCAAAAATTCGCAGTTCGAACTTTAATTAATGGATTTTAGCCCTTATCGAAAAGTTTTTTGGGCACCGTGTCCCATAATGTCCAGATGAAGAAGAATGTTTTTCTTTTGCAAACTGGATCTTCGTTCGGATCTTCGGAAATTCGTGAAAAAGAATTTTTTTCTTCTGCTGGTTCAAAAGGTCACAATAATATTAAGAATTTATTGTTTTAAAATTTTGTAAGTAATCTACAAACAAAAGTCCGTTTTCATCCCAAAAAAACTGCTGCTAATACCATCTTGGCCGATTTCCAGACAGGAACTCATTTCGGAGTCGAAGAAATAGATTCACACCACTCTTTAGCCTCTTGTTTTGACTTAGGATCATGGTGTAGATCCAACTCTTATCCATGGTAATGAATCGACTCACAAACTCCACATTGTCTTTTCGAAATCGCTCTAAATGTTGCTGGGAAAGCCGTTTTCGGATGTGTTTTTGTTCGCTGGTTAGTGAATGTCGCACCCATTGTGCACACAAGTTGATGAAACCCCATACTTCTGTCAAAATATTGCTTACTCTGCCCAATAAGTTGCCTTAAGCTTCTATTAAATCTCTTTCAGTCACTCGATGATTTGCCCAAAGAATTCCTGTATGTTTTCTACGATTTCTGGCGTTGTTGCTGTTTTTGGAAAAAACAATTCAAGACAAGAAAATTTAATACACTGTAGGTAGACTGTGATTCTGCTTCACTATAGCAGACTACTGTAAAAATAAATACATATTTATGATGTGAAAATTTTTTATTTATTTTTGCCTACTTCCTCTCTTGGTAGAGCGGAAGTTTCAAAAATACATACATACCTACATATGACTACAAGTAAATGCTTATCACCTGCAATTGGCGCCCGCAATGTAGTGAGCTCCATAGCAGTGAGTAGAAATTCTGATGCAAAGAACCTGGGGAGTAAAAGCAGATATCTCATTGGATATTTGAAAAAATGTAGGCAAACAAAGTAAATGGGCAAAACGATTAGTGAATATCACAACGGATTTCTTGGCAAGTCAATATTTGTACCTGTTAATGGAATTTTAAGTTCCGTGAATTTTCATTTAGCCCAACACCCGGCAGAAGTTACAACAGAATTTCACATCAAACGCCTGTCGGTGGTGGAGTAGAAGCAGCATTAAAAGAAAATATTTTCTTGACACTTTTGTATCCACTCTTCCTGGAAATGCAGCAAGTTTCTAAAGCGTAAATTTGCAGCAAAAAAAAATTATGATTTTTTACTTGAAAAATTTAGAAGCAGCAGCAACTGACGTAACGTAAGAAGCGCCTGAGTAATTGAATTTGTGAATCCGTCTGCTTATGGAGGCAGAAGATAATAACTGCACCTGCACCTGAGAACTTACATACAGGTGAATGTGGGTACATTTGTGGTTGTATTATTTACATAAATTAAAGACTCTTTTAAAGAATATTCTTTTAAATATATGACAGATATACGAAAAACTAAAATGATGTAATTTTTTGGCATTTTTATGAGTTGAAGTTTAATGGTTTCTTTTAATTTTTTTTTATTGAAAATTGCAAAAACAATTATAGTCAACTTCCAGCTTCTATTTATTTCGTAGAATCTCACATTTACTGATCAAACTTTTTCCTACACTTCAATAGGATCCGAAACCAAATTAGACAATCGCAAAAACGCAAATACTAAGTTGTTCAACAAGCTTTGCGGTTCTATCAAGGAGGGTGCTGCTACTAGCCCAAATTGTTTTTGTGTTGGCATACTCATCATATGAACAAATGTGAAGTTTCATTTTAATCTGGGAATTCATTCTTTGTTTACAAGCCATAAAACGACTTCAGAAAATCAAGTATCGTGCAGCGATTGAATTTTTGGAAGGTGAAATTCATAAACGAATGTTCAAAGTGTGTAAGGCCTTTTCGCCATCAATTTGTACAATAAAAAGATGGGTTGCTGAATTTGAACGTGGCCCTTACCAGACTTGAAAACGATCCACGTCAAGGACGCGCAACAACGACAACATCAGAAATAGCAGAAAAAATACAGAGTATCGTATTGAAAAATCGTCGATGACTGAAAGAGATTTAGTAGAAGCCCCAGGCAGCTCATTGGGCAGTGTAAGCAATATTTTGACTAAAGTATTGAGTTTCAGAAAGCTGTGCGAAGGATGGGTGCCGCATGCGCTAACAATGGAACAAAAAACCGAAGGCGACTTTCTCAGCAACATTTAGAGCGTTTTCGAAGAGATAAAGTGGATTTTGTACGACGATTCATCACTATTGACTACATTTTTGTCTATAACCCCGATTCCAAATCAAAACAAGAGGTCAAAGAGTGGTGTCAGTCTATTTCTTCGACTCCGTAATCAGTTCTTGCCCAGAAATCGGCCAATAAGATGTTAGCATGAGTTTTTTGGGATGTGTAAGGAATTTTGTTTAAGGATTACTTGCAAACTGGTAAAACAATAAACTCTGAATATAAGTGCGATATATTACACCAACTGAAGGAAAAAAGTGGTGAAAACAGAACCAGCTTGCAAAAGAAAAATGGTTTTTTTTATCAGCAGAATGCACCGTGTCACAAGAGCATTTTGACAATGGCTAAACTAAATTTCGAATTTTGGGAGCATCAAATTTGACCCCTAGCGACTTCCATCTGCTTCCAGACCCAAAACAAATTCATTCATGGAAGGCGTTTTTCTTCAAAAGATTTTGCTGCTCTCCAGATTCTCATTTCAGGGATTGAATTCATAAATTGGAGTCTCGTTGGAACAAGTTTACTAATGTTGTTCAAACTGATGAGAGGGGTCGATTTTGCACATTTAGGTGTTTCAAATGAACTTTATACCAGCTTGTGGGAGGATTAAATTTGAGTACGGTTTTAAGTTAGAAGCCGGGTACTAATTCGCCTATGATTAAAGTAAACTTTGAATTTTCTTAAACCTCTGCTCAACAAATATAGAATCGGCTTATCTTCGATTAGGATTATGCGCCATATACATACTTTGGGGCCTATCATGACATACGGTGTCTTAGTCTGGTGGCCAAAACTGGAGAAAGGAGCAAGAGAAAAATCCCTAGAAAGTATTCAAAGGGGTGCTAGTCTCTGCATAAGCGTTGCACTAAAGGCTACGCCCACGGCAGCGATGAATGTCATGCTGCACCTATTACCGATTGAGGCCTACAGCAAACAGGTGGCGGCGAAATCGGCACTTAGGTTAAGAGAATCTTCCAACTTAGCCACTAACAGAAGAGTTCAGGCAAGAATACTAGACGAATACCCCTTCCAACATCAAACGACAGACTTTAGTAGCTCAGTGGAATTGCATTGAAGCACATCCTTTACCACAACTTTCCCAACGAGAGAAAATTGGGACAATGGGGTAATGGACAATAAAAGCGGAATCAGCATCTATACTGATAGTTTCAAGCTAAATGATCAAGTAGGCGAAGGCCTTCCTCACAACAAGAGATATAAACATATATTCAGATAGTCAATCGATCCTGAAAGCTTTAAAATCGCCTAACACTAACTCGAAGACAGTAAAAGAATGTATCGACATTTTGACATACCTATCACAGTACTTTGTAATAAACCTGCTCTGGGTGCCGGGTCATAGAGACACAGAAGGCAACTGCAAAGCAGATGAAGTGGCGAGATTGGGTATCACATTACCGATCCAACCAGACAAAGCGAACATACCTCTACCTCTAGTAACTTGCAAGATGCTTATAAAAAAACACACTATCAGTGCTGCCAACAGGCTATGGTCCCTGTGCAACTAGTAGAATGACGTGGCCGGAATGGAACATGGGCCGCACAAACCGACTGTTGAAACTAAACAGGAAAAACATGAGAAATCTTTTCGGGGTCCTAACAGGGCATTGTCTGATTGGCAGGCATGCCGGTTGACTGGGAGCACCCTATAACGACTATTGCAGAAGCTGTAACGACATTGAAGATGAAGAGACTATAGGACACTTTCTACGCGGGTGCATGGCTCTGGATAGAAGAAGGTTCAATATTTTAGGAAAAAGCTCCCTGAATAACTTGGCAGAAGTAGCCAATATGAAAATAACAAGTCTTGTTAGATTTATTAAAGCCACAGGTTGGTTCAATGAGGACGATGTAGAGTGAAGAGAAGGGACAGCCCCGGTGGTCTACAGCAGGCCTAGGTGTGTCAAACGACAACCACTATGCGTACCCTACCCTACATACTTTTATATATGCTTGTGCATATACATATGTGTGTAATCCCATTAAAACATCCATGTATGTTTTAATACATACATCACTTTTCTAACTCACGTGCGCGCAATTTCCTTATTTGAGGTTTGCTGTTATGCCACGTGCGCCGGCAATACACGTATTTCCGGGATTGTGTACATATAAACACTTATCTATGCCAGCATCACTTTCTGCTATTGGAGTGTTTTCTTTTAATTTTATATTAAATTTTCCCACTGGCTTGAAATCTCATTATTTATTTATTTTTATTATTTATTTACTTATAATACTAAGTTAGAAATAGACAACATTTCTTACAGTTTGTGTACCTTCACTTTCATAGTAAAGTGAAACTGAGTGTGGAAGATGAAAAACTGAAAGACAAAGAATTTGTGAGCGAATTAAATTCTTTTTAAATTCTTGTTTTTGTAAGTATGTATTATTATTCACTCCATAACAAAATTATTGCAGTAAATTGCTGGAAAAATTAAATATCTATGAATTTTGATTCTTCTTAATTATCCTAGTATTTACAGTTTGCTATATTTTATAAACAAAAAGCCAGTCACATAATTAGTTAATAATGAGATTTTACCTATTTTAACTCGTTTTTAATACATTTTTTAAGTTGTTTCAAAATTGTTTATTTCTTAAACATATTTGAAGAAGTGGCATTGGAAATTTATTTAAGAATTTTTGATATCCTTGCAGAATTTTAATTTTTAAGTTACAAACCGTGCCCCAAAACTGCACGCCCTAAATGCTTACCAGCTATAAAATAATCTTATAAATGAAACAAAACACTGCTGTAACAAGTCAAATTAATTGCTCCGCAAACATTAAAATTCATGAAATAGTATTTGATGCATGAATGTGTACTAGTTACAAAGTGATGGGTCAGTTACAAAATAACCAACTAAGGTAGCATATATGATGGTCGTGTTTTAATAATTAATAATTTTTAATTTTGAGAAAAGTTTTTATTCATTATATAAAATATTTTTTATATATTTCTTTTTAAATTTTTTCTCTTTTTTTTAACTCACCTAAAGCTTGTGAATTTCGAATCGGATTGGACTAAAATTTGTTGTGACCATTGAAAACTAATATGTGGGCTGTCCCATTGAAAGTGCTCTCCTTAATTTGAAAAAATTAAATGAAATAAAATAAAATAAGAAAGTAACGAGGATTTTAAATGCTAATTAATGACTTTACTGAATATGAATAAAAACTTGCCATACATGAGGGATAAAAAAGGGGGATACAAAATAATATACAGGGTTGCAAATATGCATCGTTGAAAATTAAAGAACATATTTATTTACTACTATTTACTACGAACTACTTTGCCTGCACAAGAAATAAAATAAAATAAAACAAAATAAAATAAAATAAAATAAAATAAAGTAAAATAAAATAAAATAAAATAAAATAAAATAAAATAAAATAAAATAAAATAAAATAAAATAAAATAAAATAAAATAAAATAAAATAAAATAAAATAAAATAAAATAAAATAAAATAAAATAAAATAAAATAAAATAAAATAAAAGCAAAATACCGTACTTCAGATACACCCCAGAACCTGTTCAAGAAGACTCCAACTACTTTCTATATTATGACCGAACAATTTTAACAAATGCCACAAGAGACCACAATAGGCCAGATATTTTCCTGATTGATAAATCTGAAACGACTGGTTCTATAGTTGATATTGCTGTTCCTCTAAACAAAATCATGCAAAAAACATATGCGGAAAAAATATCCAAATATTCTGACTTAGGCATTGATGTCAAACGCCAGTGGAAGCTAAGGAAGGTGCACATACTACCAGTTATCATCTCAGCCCACGGACTAGTGCATAAAAACTCAGCAGACAACGTGAAAACTCTTCAACTCCCAGAAAATTTAATTTTCGTCATGCAGAAAGCAGCTTTACTCAATTCTTGTCATATAGTCCGAAACTTTTAACAGTAAACGTTTTTTTTGTTTGTAAAATTGTTAACTATTTTATATATAGATTTATAGACATTTATTTAATTGTAATCTTTGTACCTGCTATAAATTATTGGCTTGCAGCAAAGCTGTCGCCAATTAATGTAAATCACTAAATAAAAAAAAAAATAAAATAAAATAAAATAAAATAAAATAAAATAAAATAAAATAAAATAAAATAAAATAAAATAAAATAAAATAAAATAAAATAAAATAAAATAAAATAAAATAAAATAAAATAAAATAAAATAAAATAAAATAAAATAAAATAAAATAAAATAAAATAAAATAAAATAAAATAAAATAAAATAAAATAAAATAAAATAAAATAAAATAAAATAAAATATATTAAAATAAAATAAAATAAAATAAAATAAAATAAAATAAAATAAAATAAAATAAAATAAAATAAAATAAAATAAAATAAAATAAAATATAATAAAATAAAATAAAATAAAATAAAATACAAATATTAAATGAGCGTAGATATATCTAATTTTATGTTAGAGTCTGGGCATGAAGTTTAAGATATCTTATAAGTGAAATTTTAATTTTTAAATAAGATTTTTGGTGAATTTTATCATAATGCTACCTCATTTTTTATGGAAATGTTTTTTACTTCTGTTTACATATACCCTTGGAAATCTTCATGCCTTTTATTATATAGTAAGTTGATCTTCAGGGGCAACTCTTACGTTGCTCTCAGATAACCTCGTACAATCCTGAAAGCGTTTTCGGTTGTAAGACTCCAAAAGACTCCACGACATGAGGCTCTATGTTATTGAAGCGACCCGGAATTATACCCGGCCTAGAACTGTCACTTCAGCAAGATTTATTGGGAGTATTTATGACGTTACAACTACAACAATATTGTTCCAGTACAGGGTCCCTAAGGGTTTCTAACTCTTATTTTACAAGCGTAGACTATGTCCAAATGCCTAAGCCTCAGAAGAGTGTTAGACCTATCAAAGTAGTGCATTCTTCGAAGCTTGCAAGCAATTTAATTTCCTTAAAAATCATTTGCTATAAAACAATTCAGAAAGCGGTAGAGCGAAGTAGCAATATTTTTGAATTGTCGTACAGATTTTTTTCCCATTTGGTATGTGCCTAAAAATTAATACTTACCCCTGATAGTTGTCGAATAACAGCGCTGACCAAATGAAGCGGTAGAAAAGAATACTCTTAATTCGAAATTCGGCATTTAAAATTTCAAGTATTCGGTAAAGGGAAGAAAATGTATAACACCATCAACAAAAGTAAAGTTTTGCAAAATCAGCGCCACTGTCAACTGGCAAAATATTACATATTACAAGACTGCAAGCCCAGAATTTTTCTAAATCTCCTAAATATTCGACGATTTGATCCTGAAATATTCATGAAACTTTGTTGAATTATTTTTTTAATTTTGCGCAGAGTTTGAAATTTTCAGTTACATACATGATTTTTGTTGTAGTACGAACTATGATTTTATAAAAAAATTAAATAAAAAATAAATAAATAGTCAAAACATTGCTAAATGTCTCGCAGCTCATCATCATCATTTGACGCTTCAGCTTCTTGTGAACTTTGATCTGCTTAAGACTTCGTCTCCATGCTGCGCGTTCTGTTGTTTTCTCCTCTCAGTTTTCCCGTTTTAGTTGCTCCAGAGCATGTCTTTCTTTATTTCCTTCATCTATCCATCTCGATCTTGACTTTCTTCTCGATTTGTTGGTGTATGCCTTTGAAGCCAGTACTTTTCCTTGGGCTCTTAAACTATACCTTCTCATAATGTGGTTTTCGCTGCTCTTTGATGTTATGTACTACATTTCCGCCACTGATTACTTCCTCTAGTTCATCATTCCATCGCATGCTCCATTCGTCCCGCGCAGTTCTAAAAGCACCAAGTATTTTCTGAGAATTTTCCATTCAAAAGTATGTAATGGGTGGTTAAATTTTAAGGACCGATCTTGAATGTAAACCACACCTAAACCTAACATTTTTTTCTCTATTCCATTTGACATTTTTTAACTTCAGACTAATTCAATTTGAACCATGGAAAGATACATAATCGAGCAATGCGTTAAAGCTATTCAGGCTTATTATGAAAATGGGCGTTCAAATCAAAATGCATATTCGAATACAATCATCTTCAGTGATGAGGCACATTTTCACCTAAGTGGATTCGTCAATAAGCAGAATTGCCGCATTTGGCCGAATGATAATCCAAGAGTGATTGCCGAAAAACCAATTCACCCACAAAGATCGGCTGTTTGGTGCGGTTTATGGGCCGGCGGCATCATTGGGTCGTATTTTTTCCAAAATGAGGTCGGTCAGTCAGTTACTTTAAATAGTGTTCGCTATCATGAGATGATAACGAACTTTTTATGACCCGAATTGGAAAATATGGATGTAGACGATATTCGGTTTCAACAGGACGGTGCCACTTGTCACACAGCTAACGAAACAATAGCTCTTTTGCGCGAAAAATTTGATGGCCGAGAAATCTCACGTCACGGCGATGTCAATTGACCGCCAAGATCATGTGATTTGACACCGTTGCATTTCTTTCTTTGAGGTTATTTGAAAGAAAAGGTGTACGTCGATAAGCCAGCAACAATTCAAGAGCTAAAAGATGAAATAATTCGGCACATTACCGCCATAGAACCTCAATTATGCCTCAGTGTCATGAAAAATTTGAACCATCGGATGGAGGTGTACCGCCGAGGCCATGGCGGCCATTTGGGCAATATTTTGTTTCATACGTAATTAAATTGTACCAATATTATCATAATAAAGAGAAATGACAATAATTTTCCAAAAAAAGTGTATTTTATTCAAAATGAACAGCGGCCTTTAAAACTTGACCAGCCGTTAATTTAGTCTTCACTTTTTTACTCACTGGTCTATAGCGTAAAAGTGTTTTATACAGTACCAGCTTACAGAGTCTGGCGCGCTACTATCACAAATAAGCTAGACGTGTATTAGTCTACTATGAACAGGTGCCATCAGCCACTTCCGTATACTGCGGAATTCGACCATTTCTAGTTCCTTAGAGGTAAAGTATTTGCATTTATATCCTTCTTTACCCAAATATCCGCTTAAATTGTTTTTCGAATTCCTAATTTGATATATTAAAATGGGCACAGTCCAAATGCGCCTACACAAATTTTCAAAAACTATTTGATTCATACAAATTGTACTCGACACGTCCTTTCTTTTCCAATTTTATCACGCAAGTTGATGAATTTTCTTCATTTGTTATCTGGGCAGTTAGTAAATTCGTGCGTACGGCGGCTTATGGTATCATCCCTCAACCAACACCCGAATAGACAAAAAGCCGAACTTACGTGACTGATTAAGTAGACGGTTGTGCAAATATTTATGTTAGTGCCTATGTGCGTATGTCAATGGGAGAGAAAATTATCTGCCATCACGTATTTAATTAAATGAGAAGATAAAAAACTTTGCTATAAAAGTCCAAAGAATTTGTAGGATATCAATAGAAATCCATTAAGGACATACAGTTAAATTCATCTGTTTTGCCACTAAGTGTTACTTTGAACTGGCAGAGCAATTGAGAAGTAAGCTATTTTTTGACGTGTAAAAACTTCACTTCATAAGTTTATCAGCATGACGGCACTATTAAATGGTTTAATGTTCGTATAAGCAGAGGCCTTGGCAATATTTCTTTGGTGGGATATAGAATAGTTAACGCATAATGCCTTAGGCTAAGTTGGTTAAGCAAAAGTGGGCAATAACCATGCCCAATAAATTCAAAAATGTTATATTCGAGTGATCACTAAAAGTTTTACAGGCACTAAAATTTTCTATTAGGGTACTAGGCTTTGAGATCTCAGAGCTATCCAAGGAACGCTCAACAAGGTACAGTCTGGGTCTAATGAAACGTGACCGGCTAAATTCAAACTTAGAGTTTCGTTATAAACAATTTAAATGCTGCTAAATAGACGTAGCGTTTTCACAATACGCGTTTTGTGATTTGTTAGTTTCCTGAGAAAGGGTGCGTCGTTTTTACAAAATGTGTTCTGCGTATGAAAAACAGTTTAAAGTAATGTTTCTGTGTACACACCAAAAGTTCCAAGAATATGACGTGGATCCACAGCAAAACCTTTGAAGAAATCAAATACATTCGTAAATAGTTGCTTACGATATATCGGCCCTGATATTCAGATGCTGATAGTCGACAGCTTCAACGAACTGTTAAACATCCATTTAAGGTGTATTTTAAGGTTTGCGTTTGAGGCTGATTCCCAAAGTAGACAATGATCCGAAGCATGGAAGCCGGAAGTGTGTAGAGTCATAAAAGCACCTTTTAAATGCGGTTGAAGAGATCTTCATCAGCTCCTTCAGCGAATTCTCCTTAATGGCCTCTATCGACTCAAAGCGACGTGCGTGGATTGGCAACTTAAGTTTTGGGAAAAGGAAAAAGTCACAGGGGGCTAAATCCGGCTAAATTCAAAATATAAAAATATGAGAAAATGTGAGACGGTGCGTCATCATGGTGGAAGATGCATGAGTTTTCTTTCCACAAATTGGGCCGTTTCCTATGCACATTCTCTCTCAAACGTCGCGTGATTTCCAAATAATATTATTTATTTACCGTAGAACTATTTGGAACGACTTTAGAGTGCACAGCACCATGATAATCAAAGAAAACGAGTAGCATGACTTTCACTTTTGACCGACTTTGACGTGCTTTTTTGTGTTTCGGCTCATGTGGATAGCGCCATTCAGCCGCCAGTTGACTGTTGACTGGTTTGCGTGTCACACTCATACACCCATGTTTTATCACCTGTTATGATGCGCTGGAAAAACGTTGGGTCCCAATTCACTTGCTCAAGCATGTCTTCAGCCAACTTCTTTCGATGCATTTTTTGAAAGAAATTCAACTCTCTCGAGTGGAGTAGCCATACGTCTCATGCCCAACTGATAATTTAAAATATTGCGAATTGATTCATGAGACACGCTAAAGCTTCGAGCTACCTCTCTCAAACTTAAATGATGATTTTTCAGCACCATTCCCTTGTATTCCATTCCTGGTGTATTGTTATTCGAGAAATGACATGACAGTGAAGTTGGCAAACATAAAAAGTATCTTTTTGGAAAAGCTGGTTATGACTAAGACCCTTAGGTAGGTAACTGTCAACAACAAAAATATTAGTAATGCCGAACACTTTTATATTCTAGTCGGCAGCAAAGCAATAATCTCCACTGGGTTTCGCTGCACTTTCAGCCAACGACGTTCTCATCCATTGAAGACGTTGATGGGCGACTAAATCGGAACAAATCTTCCACGATTTCTCGGCCTTCTGCGAAAGCCTTATGCCACTCGTAGACCTGTGTTTTTGATAAAGCAGACTCGCCATAGGCTTTCTGAAGCATTTTCAACGATTCGGCACACGAAATCCGGTTCAAAACACAAAATTAAAGACAAATTCTTTTTTCCATATTTTTTTATCCATAGTGAGCTTCACCTCTTATTTCTGCCGTTCGTCTTCGTGGTTTTCCACAAATGGTGGGACCTACATTCAGTTAACATATATTTTTTATGAGTAGCTTTTTCAGGGCAGGTATACAATCAGATGTTTGCCATTGCCTGGCGAGCGGCGACCGCTATTAGAAAAACCCTTTTCTATAGTTTTTTCTGTAAATTTAACTATCAATAATTCCACGATTTAAAAGTCCTAGAAAGTCCCCTACCAATGGGGTCGGGTAAAAGGCTCGACCAACCTCATTTTCGAAACCTTCTTTTGAGGCAAGTTTTGTAGCATGAAGTAAATTTACCTCCAAAAGACGTGAATGCTTGGTTCAAAGTCTGGACTATCTGGCGGATGCAATAGAAATTCCCATCGATGCTATCGGAGCTTCTGTGAAAGATGTGCGTAGCTTCACGTTATCTTAGTGGAACATCAACACCACTACTATTCGCGATTACCGTTCACTATTTGTGGACCTTCTGCTTCAATTTGGTCTGTTCTGAACAGTGGTTGCTCGAATTGAGCATTTTGTCTGACATGAATAGCTCACATTGGAAATTGCGAATGGTGTTTGCGGTGCCGATACTGCGACAATTAATTAACAACGTGTAATTTAGGCTTAGGCGATTCTGCTCAGGTATTTTTGATGTTAAGGAAATTGTCGATAAAATCACAGAAATAGTCGAAGTTGACCGGTATGTTAGTAGTCATAGCATCGCTCAGGAGATCGACCATAAAACAATTTTAAGTCATTTGAGAAAAAATAATGGATTTCTTTTGCTCCAAACAATATTCAAAATATAATCGCGCTATTGAATTTTTTGGTACAGCGGTTTATAGTTGTAGAAAAACTTCTAGAACTCACCAGTCGTTAATTCTGCCAGTTTAAGCAGACCTACTGCGATTTTTTGTCATCAACCTTTCATCACCATTTGCCAGCCTCAAAAACATTCGTCACTTTATTACATCCATATATAGAACAATTTCTTTATGTTCCAGCAAAGAGTTGCGGCCGTCAGTTCGTAAGCATCCAAATATCGAGCTTCCTCTTGAGACTGGAAACATGCCACTGATCTCAAACCCCTTTCTTGCTAATTTTCAGTTCCCGTCTAATGGAAAGTGAGCTCACGTGCCGGTACGTCTCAACGGGGTCTATGATTCTACGATTTTCTCGGCATTATCGTATATTTGCCATGATTAGCCTATTAGAGCGTCACTCATTTTTCACATAAATATGACCAGAATGGAATTAGTTACATTAGCATTTGATACTGTTTTAGGTCTATAAAAAGCAAACAAAAAACTAAGCCGAAAAGTTTGGGTCATCTGCTGAAATTTTTCTTACTGATTGTAGTGGTACTAAAGAAAGTATTGAATTAAATTTTTTTCCCTCCTGTCTGAAAAGTTGCTACACATAGACGGCTTCACCAAATACATACAAAGTGAAGTCCAAAATAAAAAAGACTGGCGTCGTACAAATATTTTTGATGGCGCCATCTTTTTAATGAGTTGGTGCGTTGGAAGTTACATCCCTAGCTGAGTTCCAGTTATTGCGTCTAAAGTGTCAGTATGTTTGTGTCCCTGGTACAAAAATGAGTTTCGAACAAAGATCTAATATCAAATTTTGTTTTAAAATCGATAAACGTTTACCTATACATTTGAATTGATGAAAAATTATCTATCTCGTGCCAGAGTTCATGAGTGGTTTACACGTTTCGGAGATGTTTGTGAGGACATAAATGAAATTGAACATACAATTATTATTATATTAGTAATTACCGAAAGCTTCATCGAAATTGTTCGTAAATTTATCAAAAATCAATCGAAATCATCGCTGGAATTCATGGAATCAGAGTTGAATATCTCCAAAACATCGATTTATCACATTTTAACTGATAATTTGGGCTTACGAAAGGTCTGTGCACATGTCATTCCGCACAAGTTAACTGAGGACCAAAAACTGCTCAGAATGCAACATTCGAAAAACTTCATTAAAGAGGCGAGAACTTCCTTTACAACATTGAAAATGGTGATGGAACTTGGTGTGTCCAACATGAACCTTTGGAGAAGTCAAAAATCAAGTCGATGCTCATTTGTTTTTACGATTCCAAAGTAATTGTCCACAAGGAGTTCCTGCCAACGGGCAAAACCGTCAATGCAATTTTCTATCTTGGCGTTTTGAAGCGTTTGTTGCCTATAAATCGCATTTTAACCATCAATCACTCACTCCCCTTCTGCCTAATCGGAAAATTGCATTTGGCAATGAAAGGTAAAGTTTTACGTCGGTGGAGGCCATCCAAAAGGCTTGTACGGACATCCTGAAGGACATTCTGTATTTCGGTCAATTACCTGAAATACACTTTGGAAAAGCTTTTAGATCGCGCAAAAAAGTGTATCGAGGCCAGAGGAGACTATTTTGAATAAATGAAGTCGCAGTTATCAGAACAAAGCTCCTGTCGTTTATATTTTAGCTGAGTCTTGTTTATTTTGGACTTCACCTTGGGCTTTGTAGATATCAAAAAATTTTTTTCTGGAGAAGCTTCTACTAAAAAATGGTCCGAGCTTTTAATTCATTTACCATTTCAGTGAAAGTATGAAAATGTGCTTAATCTGGCCACCTCAAACTTCAATTTTCCCCCACCTTCTTATTACTTTCAACATTTCCCCCTCCCCCTCTCTTTATCTCTCTCTCTGATTTTATTATCTAGTCAATTATTAGTTAACGCCACATTAACCGCAAGCTCGAGGACGTCTCCCACTTCATGCGTTCCCTTTATCGATTCTGTGGTTTTTCCACGCCATAGAAAGAGGTCATTCAGGTAATTGTTAAGAACTATCTGCCAGAGGTTTGATTTGTCGGTTATTCACAAAACCCAAAATTGTCACTTATTGTCCGGAAAATGTGTGCAGTTTGCTACCCAATTGGATTTTGTATTTTTTGGACACATGCGGATTTGTAAACACAAATAGAGGAATGCGCACACACCGCCGTACATCTCTACTACTGTGGATGAGATATAAAATTTCGGTCGGGTATTCATATGAAACCAAATAAATGTTTGTTGCAAAAGTTTACATTTCATTGTGGCAACAATTGTTGGTGTTGTTGATATTTCTATTGTAGTGCTCAAATTAATGCTAAACGGTTGCTGCACAAATTTTATGGCTATGTCAGAATGCCTTCGTAACCTTTGGAATGTGGAATCTTATCGCACTGACATTTTTGGTCTTGCATAAGTATGAGTGTGGGCTTGTTGACATACTCACATTGTTTGGAAAAGTACTAAAATTGCGGGGGTTCAACAACGAAATTATTACTGTGATTTCTGTTGACATTTTGCCATCAACACAGCAATAGTTATGAGGCAGCATAAATCCATGCAAATAAATATTTGTTGCCACCATTAGCGGTTAAGGGATTTTGGATACATAAATTAGAGCATAAATTTTGATATTCGCAACAAAAATGAGTATTTCTTCTCAAATCGTGTAGTTTTATTGTGGAAAAATGATTACACACTTATTCTGGGAGATGTGTTTCGCAACTAGAAAAACTACTTTCATCACTCACGTAGCAAACTGATTTTGTGTCCAAGTCTTTTGATACCATCCACCAATCGAATCAATTGATGACATTTGTAAGAACGAAAATACTGACTAATCGATTAACGATAGACGCGTTTGAAGGAATTCTCAGAGATTTTCTATGAAGGCTAATACTAACTTTACAGCCGTGAATTTTTCACCAGCAACATGCACTTGGCTTGCCGTAAAATGCTGCGCCAACCATTGATTGCCAAATGAGAAGAAAATAATAGCATCACTGTCTAGCTGGTGGGTTGCGGAGTTGGCGTTAGCCTCCCAGTTACAGTTTTATAGCCCAGTCTCCAAGGATTGTTATTTAGATCCCTTCGAAGTTTCTCCCATTTTGCCTTCTTACTAGCGATGTTTGCTTGTTTCAGCGCCTTTCTGTATGATGGCTTTCTTTCTTGTATGACGGAAGCAGGTTCTTCCGAGCTCTGCAATTTTTGTTGTCCGCCAGTACACAAATCGTCTTTTTAAGCATAGCCTCGCACGAGGCGCCGATGCGTCGTAGCTTTTGGCAATGCGCTGCATTGTGACGCTTGCAAGGGAGCCAAAGTCACCACTAATGTGCGGCGTGCAATTAGCATCAAAGTGAGCTAGGAATGCTTCAGTGTGCACTTTGGCCATGCTCCATTTGCGAGTGCTCTTTGTTTTTTGTGATGGGGTAGAGTCAGTTCTCACATTGATCTGGAAGGTGATATATCGCTGATCACTTCCAGTACATTCTTCTAGAACTTCCCGCCCCTTGTTTGCCCTAGACGGGCATTAAGGTGATATCCGGCGTGCTGTGTTCACATCCTGGTCTCCTGAAAGTGGCGTGGCCTGTGCCTGCCACTGCAAGCCCAAGTCTAGCAGCCGTGTGTGTAGCAACCGCAGGCTCTGTGCTGTGAGGCGGCGACTGCAGTACCGCTTAGCAGCCAGAGTGCGGCCGTTCCTGTGTTATCCTTGAACAAGATTCCCGTAGCGATCCGTCCGTATGATTATGACTCGCTGATGATGGCCCATGATTTGGGCTGATTTGCGGTCTTTTATTTTGTGCCCTGATTTCCCGCATCTGATGCAGGTGTCCCTTGTATCAGAGCCACTGCTGCTTGCTTGTGCGTGCCCTATCCCAAGGCAGCGATTACATCTCTTAATTCGATGAACTTCTCGGCTCTTCTGCTGCTGGCTTGAGAAAAGCACGATCTTGTTTCGCGTAGTTATCCTCGTCTGTATCTGTTCCTGTTGCTTGGTTAGAAGTTTTCAGACTGCTATTTCCACCTCCGTCTTGACCGTCAATACTTGAGATCTCGTGCCTCAATCGTGGCACTCGGCTTTAACTCCGCGATGGAAGCCGTGTGCTTTTTAGCTGATGCATGAACTTTGGCGAAACCTTTTTCCTACAAAACTCCAAAATTATGGATCCAACCTTCGTTTTCCTGACGAATCTTACTTTGACTGACTCATCAGACGTAATCTTTGTGCGGAAGTATTTCAGCACATCTGCATAACTATGGCTTTCTGTGGGTTTTATCACAATAGCTTCTGGCTTTACGTGTTCTGCTCGCGGCTTGCTCCTTTTGCTTGGCTCGGCTAGTTTATCCTTTGACTTCTTTTGGTTGCTCTCTGTTAATAACTGTCTTCCCTCATCTATTTTCTCAGAGGATCCTTTTTTGTTCCCGTTGGGTTCATTTGCCCTGGCTTTCTTACAGCTCTCAGCGGCAGCCGGACAAGTTGCCGTTTGCTTCGGGTGTGTCGTGGCAGATATGGGAGTATCTTCTATTGCCTGGGTGGTAATGTTCTTACGGGGACTCGAGAACGACATTCCGTCTTCTGCTGCCTTCCACGAACGTCTGTAGTTCAGAGTTACATCCAGCAGCTTAGCCATTTTAGATACCCGAGCTTGGACTTCGTTGCTGGTGTTATTTAGACGTATGACCTTATCACCAGCTTGCATTAGAAGACCGCATCTTCTTCCGTCCTCCTCATGTCTTTAATCAGCTCAAACCGAGGAGACATTTAAATTGCGTCGATTGACGCGCTCTCTTTTGTGGTGATCGTTTCTGCACTGCCATTCGCTGGGGTGGGAGTGACGAGCCGTTATGCCACTGCAAGAGTGTTGGTTGGCGTATACTACGCTGGCTGTTGCCCTCCAATGGTGGTATTGGTGTCATTCTTCATCAGAATGCTGATGTTAGAGTGCCCGTCGCCGTTTGCGGGGCTGTCAGCTTTTAGATTTTTGAATGCAGTGCAAGCGGGCCCGCTTCCAGCTGCATTCAGAATGGGTGCGTTTTTTTGCCGACGGGGATCTTAGCAGTAAGCTACTTCGTCTGAAGGCTGCTTTTTGCTCCACGTTGTCATTTCGACCATATCTACTTTCTTCTTCTGTGTTTTGCTCGGTGGTTTGTTTAGGATTTTTTGTATTCATTTTCAATTCTTTGGGGTTCTGATCTCAGGTCGCTATTCTTATACGAAAGTGCAGTTTCCCTTAGTGTCCCCATTGTTATCTAAGCAATCAGGGAAGCCATGCGAGGGTCGACTCTACGCCTAATGGGCAATAGAGTTCAGAGCTAGGACAGGAACTAGTCAGGATTTCTCGACTGAGCCTGCATCACCAACTTAATGGTGATATGTAAGGAACGTACCCGAAGGCTAAGCAGAGTTTTAATGGAACCAAGGCGATTGTACCATTAGCTTAACAGTCATTTCGGTGAGGTGCCACCCTCTTGTACTGAGTTGATAGAATACTATTTTCACCAGCCCATAAACTGTATATTCTGAAATATTTTCCAATATACCATCAAGATCTTACTGGTTTCGATCCTTATGAGCTTTACAGTTCTTACGCTAGAGGTGCTCGGGGTATATGAGGCTTTTAGGGCCGAGTCTCTTCCTCTCCAGTTGGGTTTTAGTCGCCTTACCGCGGATGTAATCTTTTTCCCGACCCGCTGGTCGATGTGACGTTAAAGCTATTGGATCTTTACCCAGTTAGGGTAGCGCAATGATTTCAGCAACTTTGCATACTTTTACTACATATTTCTAAGGAATATGCAAGTCTCAGTTGGTAGCTGCGTAAGTGTTTTACCCGTCTGCATATCAAGTAATTTGAGCAAAAATTTATATATTGCAATGAAGCTTTTTCGAAATATTAGGTACACTTTCCGTAAGGTAGGTGGTATTAAATATTCGCGAAATCGGTCAATAATCTCGCCCATCTACCATCTACATAACGGTAAATTTGCTGTAAGAAAAAAATTTTATATCTCTGTTACGATTAAAGCAAAAGTGCCCAAAATTTAGTTCAAATTATGAGTCCAAGAACAGAAATATGACGCCAGTAAAATTAAAAACCAGGTGCCACGCCCGCATTTTGGTAAATGCATGTATATCGATAATGTTTTAATAAAGCTTGTCCAAATTTGGTACATATATGGCTCCCAACCTCATTTATGTCCGACATAACTATCATTGAGCTCAGGTGGCCATCAAAAAGGTTATTCAAACACAAAATTAGATGATTAATTTTGCGCCATCTAGTACTAACTATAAGTGAAATGTTGCCAGAAAAGACACTTGACTTCTTCGTCCAAATATTTTATCAAATGATGGTTGTTATTATCTACTTGGACCGCAAATACTTCAAACCCATTCATATGAAATGCCAATTACCACATTTGTAGCACACTTTTAGGAGCCTAATTCAATTACATTAGATCGACTGTTAAGCAGTACAGCAACATGCCAATATATTAGCCAATTACATACATACTTACATGATATGAAATAAGAAATTCAGAATTTCATCAAATATATGGAATGCTAAGTACTTTAGGCAACATTGAAAGCGAACTATTTATACATGCACGACCAATGCCATTTAATCGACTGATTGAATCACAAGAGTTTCTATTGTTGCACTACACCAGGAGTGTGTGGGTGCACGTCCAATGCCATTTCAAGGCAATTCAAATATTTGCACAAATTGGCCATTTCTGTGGGAAAACAAACAAATACCGAGTAATACTTAGGTCAATACATGCACACATTCACACACACACACACATACATGCGTATGCTTACAATATAATTTTATTGAAATGCATTGCAACTTTGAACGCCCGCCGACCACATAAAGCATTGATTACTTAGGACTGCATAGACCTGGGACCAGAATACATGAAGTGGAAGTTATTACGTAATTGCAGTTTACCATTTGACAAATGGATTGTGCGCTTGAAGAATGCGAATTAATATTTATGAGAAATTTTATGCATAGATGAAATGCATGTACAGTGGTGGTCACAGTAATGGTAGTGTGTTGTTTTATTTTACTTATTATTTATTTTGCATTTAATTTTTATATAAGTATATTCGGCCGCCGTAGCCGAATGGGTTGGTGCGTGATCACCATTCGGAATTCACTGAGAGGTCGTTGGTTCGAATCTCGGTGAAAGCAAAATTAATAAAAAAAAAACATTTTTCTAATAGCGGTCGCCCCTCGGCAGGCAATGGCAAACCTCCGAGTGTATTTCTGCCATGAAAAAGCTCCTCATAAAAATATCTGCCGTTCGGAGTCGGCTTGAAACTGTAGGTCCCTCCATTTGTGAAACAAGACGCACACCACAAATAGGAGGAGGAGCTCGACCAAACACCTAACAGAAGTGTACGCGCCAATTATTTATTTTTTTTTTTTTATTTTTAAATATATTTCTTACGACTACAAAAGCCATGCAATTCAAATATTAAAATTTTTGCAAAATTTAAAAAACTAGAATAATTTAAAAAAGTTTGAAAGTTTTTTAAAAAATTCGAAAAATGTTTACAAATTTGACAAATTGTAAAAAATTCGAATTTTTTTAGAAAGTTCGAAAAATTAAAAAAAATTCGAAATATTTTAAAAACTTAAAAAAATTAAACAAATTTTAAGAAATTCGAAAAATTCGAAGAATTAAAAATAAAGTTCGAAAAAATTTAAACAGCTCGAAAATTTTTAAAAAGTTCGAAAATTTTTTAAAAGTTCGAAAAATGTTAAAACATTCAAAAAATTTAAAAACTCCAAAAAATGTAAATAGAGTTACAAAATTTGAAAAATTATAACACACATAAAACAAAAAACTAAAAGCTTAAAAAAATGTTAAAAAATTTACACAATTTGAAAAACTAAAACATACGTAAAAAAATTTTAAAATATTCAAAAAGCTTAAAAAACAAAAAATTTTATCGAAATTTGAAACTTAATCTTTAGAAAAATTCTGGGTATGCTCTTCTGTAGCCTATTTAATTTTGCGATAATAATGTCAGCTTAAAGTAATTCAAAGCTCACGTTGATAATTTTGATAATGTTTTTTGTTGTGCATACATCAAATGTATGTACAGTGGGTACCAAAATAATAGTATAGTGTTTTTTTACTATTTATATATAATATTTTGCATTTAATTTTTTATAAAAATGTATATTTCTTATTTCAACAAAGGCCATGGAGTTCAAATGTTAAAAATTTTTGCAAAATTTAAAAAACTAGGAAAATTTAAAGAAGTGTGAAAAATGTTTAAAAAATCGAAACATTTTTACAAATTCGAAAAATTGTAAAAAATTCGCAATTTTTTAGAAAGTTCGAAAAATTAAAAAAAATTCGGAAAATTTTAAAAACTTAAAAAAATTTCAAGAAATTGGGGAAATTTGAAAAACTAAAAATAAAGTTCGAAAAAATTTAAACAGTTCGAAAATTTTTAAGAAATTCGAAAAATTTTAAAAAGTTCGAAAATTTTTTAAAAGTTCAAAAAATGGTAAAACATTCAACCATTTTAAAAACTCCAAAAAAAAATTAAATAGAGTAACAAAATTTGACTAATTATAACAAATATAAAAAAAATGTATTATTATTATTTCTAGGGGATATAAACAATATAACCCCATCTTAATAAGCACTCTGGCTACTCAGTAAAAAAACCTAAAAATTGAAAAATAGAATTTAAAAAATTCGAAAAATTTGATCGAAGCTTCAAACTTTAACTTTGAAAAAATTCTGGTTAGCCCAATTAATTTTGCGATAATACTCGTACTGTGCCAGTTTAAACTGGTTCAAAACTCGCATTGATTTTTGATAATTTTTTTATTGACATTTATTATTGCGCATTTTCTTTCATATAAAAAATTTCAGCGTTCGTTAGACCGCCACTGTAATTAATCATATATGAAGAATGCGTATACAAGGTGGCGCAAAATTAATCACCCTATCTGAAGATTTATAATTTTCAAGTGTCGTCGTATGTCAATCATATTTGCGAGTTAGAGAGCTGCAATATCCAGACAGACCAGCAATGGAGCGCTTAAAGCTCAAAACTAAGACTTCTAGCGCCCAAAATCATTGGCTTTTATTTAGCCAAAATATTACACAAAAACTCAATTCGATGATTAATTTTGCGCCACCTGGATCACAAACAGAAAATAAGTGTATTTTAATCTCAAGTCGGACGACATTTAATAATGCTGAAAAAGTCATGAATTTTCCCATGACTGTGTTTTATATAGGAAAAAGGCCTTGGTTGGTACAAGGGGACGCAAAATTAATCAGCCTAGTGGAAAACTTATAATTTTTGCAATATCAATCATGATTGACACTTGTGTACCAGACAGCTGTAGCTGTAGCTGTAGAAGGATAAGCAATGGAGCGCGTCATGGTGAAAATAAGGATTTCAATCACACTTTTTCATTTGTAATATTTTTTTTTTAATAAAAGAATCATTGAGTTCAAATCAATTCATTCAATTCAGTCAAAAAATTTTCTAATTAATTTTATGCCACCTTGTCCTTCTGCATATGTGAATGTATGTGCGTTTTAAATTTTCAAGCAGTTAGCTACGCAAATAAATCAGCTGACTCGGAAACATTTAATCGCTACGCAGGAGTAATTCTAAATATGTGCGCTCTCAAGATTTCACTGCTCACTCAGGCACACCGTTGGAATTTGCTAAGTAAATATTAGTCCAATTGTTGCTCAACTGATGGCATATTTCAGGTGCCCAGAAAATCGATTGATTGCTAAATGCATTTGAATGTTGAGAGCTTGCAACAAGTGCTTACCTTTTGCATACTAATACGATTTTTGGCAAAGACCATTTCGAGAGCAACATTCACAAGTCATTTGCTTACACGCTCAGACACGCATGCATGTGTGCATATATTTGTGTGTATGAACGACTTTTGCCTGCTTGTGGAAGTGGCTATGCAATTGGAGTATTTTCAGAAAATATGCATTTGTGGCACGTGTTGCCTTTTTAGTAGCAAGAATTCCGAGAATTTGAGGTTTTTGTTGAATTATTCAAGGCTGCAGGTCATCTTGAAAATTTATTGCATAAAGTTTATTTTGTTTGAGATGAAGGATTTATGTCTTATAGAAAATATACCTTTTGAAAAAGTTAGTTTCGAGCTGACTTCAGATACTTTATTTTGCAATTTTGAGTTAATGGATTGACTCGATTAAACTTCGGATAATTGACTTAATTAATTGTATGTCATACAAAAGCCCGGAATATCGTACGCACCAGAAAATCACAAATAAAATTTTTTTATCAGAAACCAATTCTTATAATTCTATGAGAACAATAAACTTTCAAACTGGACTGGACCAGACTCAAAATTTTTTTTTAACACATTCATGTTTCTGGCACAAGACCTATATAATTTATTAATAAAAAAAAAATTGCATAAATACTACACACGTAGGAATATCGAATAAAATATTCAATCCCCTTATCTACAATCATAGTTGGTTTTTCTGAAGAAAAAATTATGGAGATATTGAAATGAAAATCACTTTCTTGAGTGAGGTGAGTTTACCGAAAAATTCTCCTTGTTTTGTTGAGGGATCTATCTATGAAAAATATTTATATATTAGCTTTAAGAAAATTTCACATTTTTGTAATATTTGCTTCAGAAGGGATGGAGAGAATATTGATTGGATCAGCGTTCCCAAATGTAGCAGTTCGTAAAGCGGAGAAAGATGGACCATATAATAGGATACCATAGCATTCAACATGCCACGCACTAACATTACTCTCGGATTTTATTTGTAGTAATTTAAATTGACGACAGGCGACGATCTTAGTCAGTCGAGATTTGGAAAAAGCATTCGATACTGTCTGGGTGGAAGGAATCATATTTAAAATGTACAGAAAGTTCAACTTCGAAAAAATCTTTGTACAAATATGTATTCATTTTATGTTAATGAAGGTATATTCTTTGACAAGAGACTTTATCTCAGGTGTGCCACAAAGCCCTTTGTTGGGGCCAATTCTCTATAACATCTTCTTAGCTGATTTCCCTGGCCCACCATTAAGTTCCGAAATTAACAATTGCGATATTAAAGTGTTCATATACGCAGATGATGTAATTATATTGGGATCTAATCCACGCATAACCAAAGCCAACGAAGCCGTTAACTCATATTAAATGAATTAAATACATACTTTCACAAATGGAAGCTAAACATAAACTTCAATAAAAGCGAAAGAACTATTATTAAAGGAAAACGTAAAAACTTATATCCAAACAAAGAACAAATTAAATACTTGGATGAAATTTTGGGTAGAAAATTGACCTTTGTAAGACGTGAAGATTTCATTTTGACAAAACAAAAAAATCTTCTTTAGCTATTGTAATTTAGTAAGAAGGCAGGGTTACAACAAAGGCAGGGTTACAAACAAATAATTAGTCTAATCATATCTTATGCTCATCCAATATGGTTCAATATTTCGTCGAACCAAATGGAAAGACTAAGACTATTTGAACGATATGTCTTAAGAATTTGTAGCGGTCTCAATCACCAACCTTACAGAAGTGGTACTTTTCGGAAGAGAATTTCTAATAAAACTTTACATGAAAAATGTACAATATCACGCATAGACTTTTTCTTAATAAAATCGTCTGTAAGATTTGTTGATAAAATGACACTCCTAGAAAATGAACTGATAAACAAATATCTGTCAAAGACAAGGGAAATATCATTACCTCTAACGGAAAAACATTTATCACTAATATACTTAAAAATACTTAAAAATAATAATATGTTACATAAAAATTGTAAAGCAATCTATTATCATAGGCGATGCAATACTTACAACTTCAACGATGAAAACCTAGTTTATAACATTGATCAATTTATAGCCAAATTAATTATATAAGTTTAATATAGGTTATCTCTTTTTTAAGCTCTTTTTGGGAGAATATAACTAAGTTTTAAAAATTATGCCAAAGACATACAAAGTAATAATCATAACCTTTTGTATATAACAAAAGAAAAATAAGTTTTAAACTCCTAGATAAATACAAATGTATGTTAGGATAACGCTAAGCAATCTAATTTTATCATAACTTTGTGAACTCGTATGTTAAAATGATTTTGGGCAATAAATAAAATGAAATTAAATGGTTAAACGGTCTGTGTTTCAAAAGTTACACATTACATGCGGACTTTTTGTCAAATGGTATTGGTGTGTGAAAAGCGTATGGCCAAGTGTTAATCGTACAAAACATCGGTTCATCCAAATATTGGTTCTTTGCATTATATGGTCGTAATTGCGGGTTATAAAAATGAAGGCACGATGTTTGCGGCATAGTCATTTATGAATAATGTTGTTTGTTTCTTTTTTTTTTTTTTTTTGTTTTTTAATTTTGCTGGTCACGCTCCTATTTGTCACACCATTTGTCTAACAGTTAATAGGAACTATTATTTGGGCTTGTGAGACGTTCACGGGAAGCAATTTACCAAACAAGAAATGGTTTTGAGAAAGCAAATCGTGAGTTTTGTACCATGATAACGCATCGTAGCACATTGCCTTCATTATCCGTGATGTTGTTCTATTTGAACGCATCAAAAAACCACTAAGGGGAACGGGTTTTAATAGCCAAAAATAAGTAATGGTAATATCGAAGAAAGCTTGGATGGCAAGACTGAAAATAGGGTTCCACAACTGTTGCGAGAGTTGGATCAAACGTTGGCATAAGGGCGTTGCAGTTAATGGGGAGTACTTTGGAGGTGATAATATCACATTTGAGGGCTAAACTTTTATTTATTCTGAGAAATTTTTCATCAAGGTGGTGTGTGATGAACTTCATATTTATGAGTTTCTTTGAAATATATAAATATATATATATATGTATATAGATATATATAATTGGGGCGTACACTCGTTTTGGGTGTTTGGCCGAGCTCCTCCTCCTATTTGTGGTGTGCGTGATGTTGTTCCACAAATGGAGGGACCTACAGTTTCAAGCTGATTCCGAACGGCAGATATTTTTTTTATGAGAAGCTTTTTCATGGCAGAAATACACTCGGAGGTTTGTGATACCGCAAATAGCGAAAACATAACGTTGCGAGAGCTGGATCAAACGCTGCGTGCAGTTAAGGGGTAGCGCACGCGAAGGCAATAATACCACTTTTGGGCAATAAACTTTAAACAATAAATAAAGAATAAATTTTCAAATTTCTGAATATATTCCGGGGACTTGTAGATTAAAATGGTATGTGTTGAGCTTCATTGTATGAGTTTCTTTGAAATATATAATTTTTTTATGAACGGACAGATGGATAGACAGGGCTAAATGGACTCCCCTGAATATTCTAAACATTTCGTTTAAGGCATATCTATAAGTATATCTATTTCCTATTTCTATTCCTTTATGATGTTACATAAACCCGTTATATGAGCAAAACTACATTGTACGATTAATTCAAATGTTTATTTTTTTTAATCCTCAAAAAATTTCATAGATACGAGAGACTATAGGTTTCATATAGTACATCTTGATACTAAGTTTTTTATTATGCTGCTCAATATATGGCGGTCAAGTCAAATCAGACAAAAACTAAGCTGGGTATATAGAAATCTAGCGTGAAATCAGTATTATATTGCGGTTCGCAAACCTGGAAATGCTCAAAACCTATTGATCATACAAACCAATTCATTGTAAACAAGTGCTTGCAGCTGATTCTAAAAATATGGTGGCCTGCTCGCATATCGAACGAAGAGCTCTATATAGATAGGACACACACTTAGCAAAGGGAACAACTACATACTTTTATATTGCAAAACTAGCACTAAGGTGGAACCCGAAAGAATCGTGTCGGCCAGGTGCCCCTGATAAAACCTAGTGAAGAACTATAGATAGCGAACTGAACTAGAGTGGGCACTCTTGGACTACAATGCGCTGAGAAACAAACAACAGAGTTAGATGGATTGTGGGGGTCCTATGCTCCACTAGGAGAATAGGATAGTAGTAAATAGCTGAGTAAAGCTTCAAAGCACTAAACTTTCAAAAAAATGTTTTATTTATTAATGCTGATTCCATGATATTAATATAGGCATCAAACGAAAGCAAAAAATACCAAAAAACAATATTTATTTACTTTTTGCTAGGAGAAATATAGACACTTTAATTTAATTCGTGCTATCGGCAGATTTGAAATTTTTTGCAAGGGTGGTACGTCAATCATATCTGACACTCGACAGCGGCAGTATACAAAGAGACAAGGACAAAATAAAAATTTCTCTCAAAATCATTATTTTTTTTTTTTTTTTGAATTGTGTAAAAAAAATATATTCAAAAACAGAAATGAATGATTAATTTTGCGCCACCTTGCGGTACACACTGCGTATACTTTATTTCACAAGAATAACAGCTAACAATAAGCTATTTATAAAACAGCAAGAAGAATGAAGTTGTCTCAAATTAGAAATTATTTATTGAAATTTGCCTCGTAAATGCTCCCTTAGACTCATTGTCCAGTTTGAGCGAAATAAATGAGTACTTAAGTGGCTCATGCAGACACCGTTAATGCGTCATTAAAGGCTTCAGCCCACTCAAATAATTCTTTCTGGCATCAAGTAATGCAGCTGTAAACTCGTAGTTTAATTACACAATTAAAAGCGGTCCAAGTATGAAGTAAATTAGTCTCAAGTGTTAATTGTTCACGCACACATACATATGTACATATATTTGTGTACGAAAATACTTGCGAAGTAAAGAGGCAAAGGACCACAAAAATGTACGCACTTATGAGACGCAAGTGCAAAAACAAAATATATTTATGACTACATTGGTGTTGTTTGTTTTGTAAATAAAAGCTGTGTTTAAATTTTTGTGCAAACACTCTAATTCAAGAGACTACGAGTGGTGGCAACTCTGCTGCCACATTCGGGTAAGAGCAAACACAGTCTTCTCACATTCATGATGTTTGACAGCTTTGGGATACGGTTTCATTCATATTTATTTCGGTGGAGGTATTTAGTGCCATCGCTTAACACATCTGTAGGTAGACACTTGAGACGCTGGTGCTTGAGAGCACACATATATGCATACATATGTACAAGGAACACTGTGCATATGGGTAATATAAATATTTGTGTATTTACTTTGCCATATAAAAGTGAGTGAGGATGTACTTGCAGATCTTGGTAATTTGTGCAAAGAATTTTTTCTTTTTTTGCTTTAGATAAATAGAATTTAAGAGAATTCTTAAAGGAGACTTTCAAGTCTATGAAGGTCATAAGAATCGCTTTGATGACATGCGAAATGATTAAATGTATTTATTTATTTGTTTTCAAGAAGTCACGAAAACATACTGGCTACTAAATATAAAGAATAATGAAAATAAACACATAAATAAAGTACCAACTTTCGTCTAACTAAACTTAAAGTTAGAGCTCAATAGAATAGAAAATGATTTCTTAGAAAATGAAGAATCTAGAAAGTTAGAATTAGTGATATCATTAAAGTCATAAAGTGTCCGTTTAATAAGGGCATTACGAGGATAATTTGTATTGAGCTTATTTAAACAAAAAGGAAGAGGGTTACGAAGCATTCTGGGAGATGTAAGAATATTAATACTTTGAAGCAGAACTGGGCAAGCAAAGTGACCTTTAATAACATTGAAAAGAAATGAGAGAACATCATCGATCTTCTAATTTCTAAAGGCCTCAAGTTGATCAATCGCAAACGTGATGAGTGAGGGATAGGATCAGAAATTTTGAATGATCTTAGTACACATTTCAGATATACCTTTTACACAGGCTCAATTTTGTCGATTGAAAATATATGGAAGGTAGGTAGGTGAAATGGTTTAAGTTTAGTCTGGCACTCCTCAAGTAGCACTAAAGCGTCGCTTTGATACCATTATGAGACTCCAAACAGTCATATATCTATAGCCAGCCAGAGCTGTTGATATAATGGAGAAGATTGATGGGACTTAGGTTGGCTCACTGCCCCAAGCTATCGAAGAAAGGAGCACCCAGTGATCTTAATCGTTTAGCTGCCAAACCAGGACATTTAAAGAGAAGTGCTCAACAGTCTCCTTCTCGAAAAAGTCCCCGCAGCTTCTGCGATGGGGGTTAAATGGTAACCCTAGCTTTTTCGCGTACGTACCGATCGTCCAGTGACCGGTAAACATAGGTACGAGTTTGAAAATTGAATGGCGTGGATTTTCCAAGGCTTTGTGAGTCCTTCCTATATTGTACTGGGGCCAAAGGGGCACAAAATTGCACATGAAGAAATCGAGCTCTATATTTACTGCGCTTTCCCTAGAAATAATTTATGCAGCTCTCCTTTAACAACTGTCAAGGGGATGCCCATGCCCGGATAGGAGGTCTTTGAAGCCAATTCAGTCCCCTTCCAGGCAAGCTCATCAGCAATTTCATTTCTCTCTATGTTCCTATGTCATCAAACCTGGCATGGCCTTCAACTACACATGGCTTATTCCAAACTGGAATGAACGATGGCAGTAAACAGCTACAGCTATGCCAGGGTATAAAGATTCATAATATTTGCGCTATTCTGTCGCACAAAGCCTAAGACAGAATATGATTTTGATGAGATGAAATTAATATGATTATTGAATGAAAAATTACTGCCTAAAATTACACCCATATCTTTTGGATCTTTAACAGATTGAAGTGCAATATTAGATATGCTACATAATGCAACTAGTGGGGCTTCGTTTTCTCACAATAATTTCGCATTTGTTACTGCCTACGCCAGAGCTGTTAAAATTCTGTTTTCTTTTCTCAAACGTGTGTATATACTTTGCCCAGGCGAATGTGTGGGATTTCGTATTTTACAGAAAGTGAGTGTAAGCGTTGTTCAGCTGATTTTGGTTTAACTGCGACACATATTTGTGAAGGATCGCATTCGCAAACGGTAATGAAAAGTATCTAACGTTTTCGAATCACATCATCTTTCCAGGTGAATATAAATTTAGGATTATTGGATTCGATGTTCGTGAAAAAGTATAGAAAAAAGTCAACACAGAGTAAAGTCCTCATCATATGACTGACAGGCTTAGATATGGCGGGGGATTGGTGTTCGTTTGTAGGTGTATGTCGGCAAACTGAGTAGAATTGTTTATTTATTGTACACACTATGGATCCATATGGCCAACTAAATATTTTATAACGTAATATAAATCAAAGTGCTATAAAATAAAGCATCAAAGCGCCATTCATATTCCAGCCAGATAATGACCCCAATCACACATTTAATATTATACGAAAATAGCTTTTGTAAATGTGCAAAAGTAGATGAAATACCACCCCATACACCACTTTAAGCACCAAATATCTTAACATTCGAGCAATTACAAAATGTCCTTCATCTAATATTCTTCTTAATTGCCGCAATCACTGCTTACGTGATTTTTGTCAAGTTTCGAGATAAGTATATATATATTTATATATATATTTGGCGCTAACCCCTTTATTTGGTGGTTGGCCGAGCTACTCCTTCTATTTGTGGCATATATCTTAATGTTGCTCCACAAGTGCGGAGACGTAGAGTTGCAAGCCGACTCCGAATGGCAGATGGTTTTTGAAAAGGTGCTGCAGAAATATATTCGGAGGTTTGCCTTTGCCTGCCGAGGGGCGACAGCTATTAAAAAAACTTTGTCCATCAAGGCACTTCCAAAAGTCGATATCCATCGATTCCATATTCCACTGCGCGTACGATGAACCCGTGGATTTTATCTATCATCCGTTGGCTGTTAGATAACTTAATCTCTCCCGGATGCAGAGCTTTTTTTGGTATATATCTAGAGGCACATGTGGCACTTCGGCATAAGAGACATCGAGTAGAATATACCCATTATATATACTTAGTCACAAGTCGGTGCACCCTTTGCAAGTTGACTATATATTAGGTTGAGGAATAAGTTCATAGGGTTTTCATATTATCTTTTATGTTACAACAATTTGTTTGATGTTTGGCAAAGGGTGACTAATCATTTGATAGAACTCTTTTTGTTTTACAAAACTACGTTAATTGTATTTTTGAGTTATATAATGTTTTATTAGTTTTGAGGCTTAGAAATGGCAATCAGGCAAAAACCGACATTTACTCTTCTTTGCTTTTCACCGAGGTCAAGCTACCTTAGCAGCTCGGAACATTTGCGACGTGTATGGAAAAGGTATCATATTCGAATCTACAGCGCGGAAATGGTTTGCAAAGTTCAAAAATGGCGAATGGCGATTTTGACGTCGATGACTCGTCGCGCAGCGGAAGGCTTTCTGAATTCGATGAAGAATGTCTCAAATCACGTTTGAAGCAGAACGGTCGCCAAACCACTCGTGAATTGGCGGAAAAAAATGAACTGCGATCATAAAACTATTCTCAGTCAACTTCACTAAATGCGATTTACTCAAAAATTGGGAGCCTAAGTGCCTGACGGGCTCAATGAAAAAAACAAAGAAAGCCGCCTTCAAATTCCTCTGCTTCTCAGCATCTCGCCCGCTATCGAGCAACACGCAGTCATAAACAGCGCTTTTTGTACCAAATCGACACGGGAATGAGAAAATGGTGCCTACACGTCAATATGAAGCAAAAAAAGGAGTGGATGGCTCCAGGAGATACGCCAAAACCGAGAGTCAAGCCGGATCTTCATCCAAAGAAGATCCTGATATGTGTTTGGCGGAGCTGAGAGGGCATGGTGCATTGGAAAATGTTTGAAAAGAATGCCACGGTCAACAACGAATGCCTCGACATCACCACATTGGTCGAGAGGTGGGAAGAGGTTGTAAACAGTAACGGCGAATATTTAAGTGATTAACTTACTGATATAACTATTGCTTCTTTGTTTCAATAACAATCTTCAACTTATTCCCGAACTTATTTATCACCTCCCAACAGACCCTACAAGTCTTAAGGTCGTGCAAAATTAATCGTCCAACTTTGATTTTGAATAACTCTTCCACTAACTAAAAAATGATATTGAGCGGTGGAAATCTTTATTTTATGCTTTACTTGCTCCATTGCTTGTATGTTTATAAACTGCGGCTTTCTTTTACAAAAGTGCCAAATTTGATTAACCTGCGACCCCATTTCTAAAAATTATAACTCCCCTGAATGGGTGACTAGTTTTGACCCACTTTTTATTTAAAAACCAGGCACTTAAAATTTACTGCTTAATATATCAGTTTATTTGAAAATATTAGAACCACTGAAATTTCGCATAAGTTTTTAATGTTCAACCACTTTAAAGCTTCAAAAGATAAAAGCCTCGAAAATGCTCTTTAAAATTTTATGCTCTCACAGTTGCCGAATTTACTCTCTACACAGGAGGCCACACTATCATATTTGCATATTTTATTGTACCCATAAATATGTACACTATCTACTATCAGTAAGCTTCACGTCTCTACAGTACGAAACATTCCCGCTACGAAATGATAGCTCAAAAACACTTTGTCTAGTTTTAAATATTTTTTTTGTGTTTTGAATTTGCAACAATATATTTCTATGAAAGTCAATGAGGTCAAGCTATAGCTTGTGAAGCTCTATGCATACAGTTTTAGAATTTTACTTATTTTATATAAGAAATGTGTTTCTGATTTTACAGCCCATTTGTAAGGTTTTTACTTAGAATTTTTAGAATAATTTCTCGTATGCTTTTTAAAACTTATTAAATTTAAGTGCAAGTTTGTTATTCTATTAAAAGTTATTTAAATTTTAAAGTGGAAGTTGGATGATCCTAAAAAACTCTGTTTATTTTTTTAAATTTCTTTCCTTGAGCGCCAAGCGAAATTTCTCCATATAAAAAACACCTAATGGATTTGTTTTTGAAAACAATGACTTCTGACTCTTTAGATGGGATGGATTCTACCACTCCTTTCTGCAGGCATCAAAGCCACGGTTAGCAAACGGGTTACTTCAACCCACAAGCGAGCTTGGCAGGCTCAGAGAGGCTGCATATCGACAAAGCTGAAGTTACCTGTCATGTCTGACCAACTTTCGCAGATTCTCCTGCCATTAAGTAGAAGGGACTCTAGGCAGCTGGTTGCGCTGATGGTTGGCCAGTTTCGATGGGCGAAGCTTTGCAAAGGGTAGGCATTCCACTCTGCCCAGCATGTGGAGAGGACTATGAAAATTAAAAAGGGAACCCGAGTGCAGTACAATGGACTGAATGTTGACTGAGTGCTGTATTTGCTAGTGTCCCCATAAAAAAAAGAAGAAAAAAAAATATTCAAAAGAAGTTGTAAACGGGACTCCATTTTCGTAACCAAAACTACATCATTTGGGTGCTAGTAATTTTGAGTATGATTCTCGGATAACCAGTGTAGTATACGCAGAGATAGATAGCTTAAATGGCTTCAGTTAATTGGGTATAACAGACCTATTTCGTTAAGAAAAGCCATTTTTAAAGTTTTTCATTTACAGTGCCATTTAACCAAATTTATGATTGGAGAATGGAGAAAATCATATCCTTTGGGTGTGCAGGTATCATTTCTCTGATCTGGATTACCGGACATACGAACATAGAGGGAAATAAAATTGCTTTTGAGATTGCCAGGTAAGGGTAGATTGAATTGGTCTGAGAGATCTCCTTCTTAGTCATCGGCACCTTTGTGACTGTTGTTAAAGGAGCATAGCTTATTTCTTAATAAAACGCAAAGGACATGGATCTCCATTTGTGCTATTTCGAAAACCCTTTGAACCCAGCACAATAGACGGAGGACTCTGAAATTCCACGGAAAATCCACGACAAAGTCATAGCTGTGGTTATCGGTCATTGGACGGTCAGCAAACATGCAGAAAACTAGGCTGCCCATTTAATCCTCTTAACAGAAGCTGGAGGGGTCTTTCAGAGAAGGATACTGTTGGACGCTTTTTCTGTAAAAGTCCATGTTTGGCAGCTGGACGATTAAGGTCGCTGGACGCTCTTTTCTTCGCCAACCAGAGGTAGTGGTCCAACCTAAGTCTCACCAATCTTCCTCACTACATCAACAGCTCTGGCTGATTGTAGATATCTGCCTGTTGGAGATTCCATAATGTTACCAAAACGATGCTTTAGTGCTACTTGGGGAGAGTCAGACTGGGACCTCAACTATTTCAGCTTACCTATATACCTGACTGACAAAACATTCTTTAAAAATTGGATTGAGGAATTTTATTTTTCGTGTGAGCAAGGCATTTTATCCTTAAGAGCAACCATATAAACTAGCGGAGATAGGCAGCGTAGCCTATTGAGAAACTAAAGGGGGTAGCTATGTAGAGCAAATCGTTTTTCGTACTAATATGGTAAATGCTAGTTATTTCTTGTAGAAGTGTAAAAGGATTTAAAACACGCACACAATGTCACTTTGGTAGAGCTTAATCCAAGAAATTTTGCCGCTTAAAATGACCTGCAGATTTTACTTTTTGTGTTGTTATGATCTCATAAGTGTACAAAATCAGACGTGTAGGCCGTAATCTGGGCTAAAACTTTTTTTATGCGATGAGGAAACATCGAAAGTCTAAACGAGTCAGTATAGGATTTTATTCCAAACTAAACCTTTTACTGTCAAAGTACCGATCCTTCTGCTACTACCGATAAGTACCTCGTTGGAAGGTGGTACGTGAACTAGACTCAACATTCGTTACTGTCCTGATGTAGCATTAAAAGTAATCTAGTAAATTAGTATCTGCTTGTTAACACAGAGAAATCTTGAAGATGCTACCTCAGCAGTATCCTCTGTTTTTGGCACCTAAGGACGACCTTATACCCTTAGTTTCATTTGGAAAGAAATTTGATGCTCACGCAATGGAGTAAACCACTGTGAATTTAAAAAGGTTTGACGGATATTTTCTTTACCGATGAGTCCAAGAATGAAACAGGTTTTGCAGTCGGATGTTACTTAAACAATAGTAATATGTATCATTACGCTATGGAGGAAATGTCAACTGCTTTTCAAATGAAAATTTTTGCCATCCTGAAAGTAGCCGAATGGAAAATCGAAAGGAGATGGAGGGGGAAACAGGTTAGAATCTTTAGTGATAGTCAGGCTCTGAAGAACACAAAGCAAACCTCGAAGATTGTTCAAGAATGTATGAAGAAGCTTCTTTCTGTTGCAAGACGGAAGGGAATGTAATTGCCGATGAATTGGCCAACGGCGGTTACCCCAAAGGAACCGATAATTGAAATTAGTTCTGCAGGAATCATGGATCAGCTGCAATTATGTATGCAATTTATATAAAGAGCGATAGCTCAATATCGAAGGTTGCAAATTTGCAAAATGATTTGTGACCAACTCGAAAAGAAAATTGTTGATTTTTTTTCTAAAACTTGGTAGAAAAGATGGTGGTCGGTATTATAACAGGACACAATTCATGGCGTCAGCATATGGCCACCATCGGAATCATTGAAAACCCTGTCTTGCTGGAAGGAATTGGATAGCACCGAACATTTTTTTGTAAGTGTTCCGCATTTGCTAGAGCAAGGCTGCAAATTTTTGGTTGGTAGAATGAGTAAAATTCATTATCTCAAGCCGGAGGATATTTTCAAATTTAGGTTAAACTATCTCAGGTTAAACTATCTCTATTTTTCTATTCAATCCCATCCCTTTCTCTCTGTTACTTCTCTCCTTTCCTTCTTGACTATCCACCCTTTCACTTTTGAGAGCTTCAGCGGGCTTTTTAGCCTGAGTGTTTTAGGAGCTACCAAATCTCTTGGTAGGAGCTACCAAATCTCTTAGATTTGTATTTAATTTCAGCATCTGCTTGTTAACACTCACTATTTCAATCATTTGAGGAGAGAGCCTCTGGACTAGGAGGCTCCAAGCTTCTGTGAACGCTAAGGAACTTGCTACTTTGACTTATTTTGAATTGACTCGTTAAATGTTCCGATATTTTTGGTGCTTCGATCATTATTTGAGTGGGAAAGAACCATTCAATAGTGAATCTGTTGACACGAATTTATGAACTCGAGTATGCTTATCCGATAGTTCGATTATTACGACCACCAGCTCAAAATTTTGTTGCTAATTTTCCAGAATTTTTCAAACGCGGCTCATTCACCATGAAAAAAAAGTAAGTAAGGAATGGCAATTATAAAAAATAAATAATAATAGAAAATATTTACTAATTTACTTATTTATTGAAAAGATTAATAATTATAAATAATTATTCCACTTATAAGAGAAACGAAACTGAAAAACAAAAGCACTGCGGCTAAGGCCTTCGGCTACGAACAAACACAAAATTACACAAAAAAGTTATATCCTATTTAAAAAAACCTATTTATCTATATATATAAGCAAATTAAATTAATTTTTTTTTTTTTGGTTTTGCAGACAGTTATTTATATTTAAAGCCTAATCGACAAATGCGTCCACGAGTGCATTTTTTATTGCAGAATTACTCGCTTTTTTATACTGCACGCGCATTTCACTTTATTCTACGTTGAAGAGTAGCTGAAAAGGAATTTATATTCTTTCTACAAACATGCAGATGTGCAGCAAACACACAACGTAACCAAGCTCACCATCTGCTGCTACATAAAGAACTGAGCTAACATTTATACACCAGCAATAAGCTACATTTGGGGGAAGTTTCATGCACCACAGGAAGCTATGTTGTGTACACTACATTCTCGCATACACACACACACGAATAAATATTTAACACCAAAAATAAGAAAATTTAAAATAAAAATACAAATTTATGCAAAATAAGCGCAGCACACAACATAACGAGCGTAACAACATAAACGCGCTTGCCTTGAAATACGAGTAGTTAGGTATGTTAAACAGCAAAGCGACACAAAACTTTGAGAAATTTAAATTCTTGCTTTTCACTTTAAAAGCCGATGTTTTTCCCAAAAAAATTTCAAATCCACAGTACAATGGCCGAACAGAATTTAGGCAGAGATGAGGGTAACAGATGCGTGGGCGTATACGCAACCTCATTTTTTACTCGTAAATTCCAATGCATTCAACACCAAACTCGACAAGTTGAAGTAAATTCCGCGCATAAGTATGCATATGTATATGCAATAAAATATGGATATGTATACGTAAAATCGTAATTATATATGCACATACGCGCTGGATACTCGCTGATTGTGCTGATGTTTATGTCGCTATGTGTGGTTGGCTGGTAATGATGGAAATGCCACATTTTTTAACACTAGACAACATCTTTTATGCATGCTGGTACTTACCATACGATATATTGTATGTCTTTGTATGTACTCGTAAATTTATAAATTACGGGAATAAAACCGCTCATTATCATTTTGTATGCGGCATTTCGTATATGCGCTTGAAGTTGATTGAATGCGTGAAATAAGAGAAATTAAAATGGAAAAGCATATGGTTTAATAATAAAAGGCGCATAAATGTGTGGTTAAATGGGTTTTAAAGGTTGCCGAAAGATTAATGGGCAGGAATTGCGATGCGGTGAATTCTTTGCAGGAAAAATAGTTTCTGGTGGATATTTTGAATGCAACCCTTTATGGAAAGGAGGAGGAATATCTCTCTGTGGTCGAATGCCAGATAAGTTTATTAAAACTTAAATACTAAATAAGAGCACAACTTGAACATTTTTTGATAGGCGTGGCTAAAAGTATGGATATATAATCATTTAATCTGCTTAAAATTTTTTCATATACAATTTTTTCGTAAATTTTTTTATCAGAACATATTTGATTCTTCTACAAAAACCATATACAAGATGGCGCGAAATTATTCGAAATCTTTTTTTCTTTATTTATTTATTATCAATTTTGTTTCTGAATAAATTTTTAACAAAAACAAAAAAAAAATAATTACACGGTGGCGCAAAATTAGTCATAATTTTTGTTTGATAAATTAATATCATAAATTTTCTTTTTCAATAACTTTTGAACAAATAAAAGAAAACCAATGTAATCATAATTTTTTCTTATTAATTTATCATCAACTTTTGTTTTCGAATAACTTTTTAATAGGAAAATAATAATAATTAGAAAGGAGCGCAAAATTAGTCAATTTGGTTTTTGAATAACTTTTTAACAAAAAGAAAATTACAAGGTGGCGCAAAATTGGTCATAATTTTTGCTTGATAAATTAATATCATAAATTTTCTTTTTGAATAACTTTTTATAAAATAAAATAAAAGTATTGTACAAGGTGGCGCAAAATTAATCATAATTTTTGTTTTATTAATTTATCATCAACTTTTGTTTTTGAATAACTTTTTAACAAAAACATAATAATAATTAGAAAGTGGCGCAGTATGGGATCTTAGTCAATCATCTTAAATCGTTCTTTTCCTAGTAACTACTAAACTACTGTACATTAGCTTAATATAGTCTGTAAGAATGCATCCATTTAAAGACAATAAATAAATAAATAAATTAATTAATTAATTATAATTTTTTTATTAATTTATCATCAATTTGGTTTCTGAATAACTTTTTAACAAAAAAAAAATTACAAGGTGGCGCAAAATTAGTCATAATTTTTGTTTGATAAATTAAAATTAAATTTTGTTTTTGAAAAACTTTTTATAAAATAAAATAAAAACATTGTACAAGGTGGCCCAAAATTAATCATAATTTTTTTTATTAATTTATCATCAATTTCGCTTCTGAATAACTCTTTTAATAAATAAAAAAAAAATCATTGTACAAGGTGGCGCAATATGAATTATTTTTTTTTATTAATTTATCATCAATTTTATTTTTGAATAACTTGTTTAACATGTAAAAAAGAAAATGTTTTTGAGTAATAAAACTCTTTATTTATGCGCTCCATTTGCTTGTGGACTGCAATTGTCTTGCTCACAGGTGTAAAATATGTTTGACCTACGACGCCATTTGCAAAAATTGTAAATATTTCGATAGATTGATTAACTCTCCATTGGACACCTTTGTTAAAACCTCTTTCGTCCTGTTCGGCGATCCTTTTTAAAAGTTTATATCCATAAATCAATAGAAAATTAAATTCTAGGAGGCTGTTTGGAAGCTCAAGTTGTTAGCTTTAATAGAAATATGCTAACTTCACCTTCAATGTCGAAAAGGCTGGCCAAACCCGGGTGCCCAAGGTAGGGCTAATTTTGCGCCACCTTGTAAATCAAAGTTCCAAACTTTGTGCGAGATTCACAATAATTTATCAAATTTCAAATCATTGCCATCAAAATTCACTACTCTTTCATCGGAATTTTAATCTAAATCATTGAATTTTAATCTAAAGAGTCCAAAGTCGCTTAAAAATCGACTAGATTTTTGATAATTTTTTTTCAATCAATGTTGAGCATTTTCTTTTATATAAAAGACATTCAAGCATATGTTGTATATTTTAATGGGATATAAAACTGCACTCGCACAAGTTTTCTAAAGACATCGGGACGCTTCTTTAAAAAATCGAAAATAACTTAAAAAAAAAGACAAAAATAATGTATGTGATGAAGAACTGCATTCTCGCAAGTTTTTTAAGGTTTTTCGGACTGCCTCATAAACAATTTGCAAACAAACTTTCTTTTCAATCCTAGTAAAAAAATTTTACCATTCCACAAATGATTTTCATACAGATTTTCTTTGTGTGCAGATCGATCCATATGAGAAAACAATAACGTCAGGTTGGTTTTTTTTCTTTTTTGTTTTTGTGATTGTGTTTTCGATGGCTATTCCTGGAAACGAAAAATACATAGATAAATTCAAAAACGTCAAGTCAATAGAAGCAAAATTAACAAAGTCATGAGTATTTGTGCATCTGTTGCTTCAGACCAGCTGTCTACTACTGACGAAGTTGTGCGCCTTTCTGAAAATTGTTATGTCCAACGTCCGTGCACGTCACAACTCAAAATATACGAAATCAGTCGATTTGAAATTTCGCATTTTCTTCTTTTGCATATCTACACCTAAATTTTCACAAATATACGAGAAATGTTTGACATAGAGGGAAAAAAATTAAGGAATAATCAAAAAAAGTTAAGGAAAAAATTATTAAAAATCAACGAGATTTTTTAGCAGCTTCAAATTTGCACTTTACCAGCACTAAAATTTAATGAGAATACCAAAACACTTTCCCCTTCTTCTTTTTAGCATCACAGTCCTTGGCGAACCATTGCTTCATTCAACACCTTGCACCATCTGACTCTATCCAAACCTTTCTATTTCCACCGCCGCATGCTTAGCTTTTCAAAGTCAACTTCCACGTCTTCGAGACTTCTGGGGAGAGTGTGGTGTCCTATTCTTCGGTCTCCAACAGGGTGTCATTCAACTGCCTTTCAAGTTTTTCTCTGCTTGTGCATTTTAAACACGTGTCCGAGCCATCTCATTATCTGAGATTTTATAAATCTTATCACAGTTTCGGTGTTCCCTAATAGTTTCAGGTCATGATTATATCTGAGTCGATAGGTACCGTCTTGCAGTCTTACGGATCCATATATTTTTCGCAATATTTTTTTTCAAATACCATTACCTGCCAGTAGTTTAAGGAGTTCGGGTAGTCTAGAGCTCGAAAATTTAGGGTATATTCAGGAATTTTTTTTAGAATAGAAAAAATGAAAAAACGAAATTTTAACTTTTAATGCATTTTATTTAACTCTTTTTACATACAGAAATGAATTTTTTTTTATTTATTGTAATAATTTTAATGAAGTTGACCCTCCCGAAAAATTGGGCCTGGACGGTGTTGACCATTTTGACTCTTTTATTTTTCTGAAACACAAAACTAAACAAATTATTAATAATGTAAAACTGTAGCCTACGCCCCATACAAGAATTAAAAAAAAAGTGACAAAATGGCACAGTTTTGAATTTGGTACTCTAAAAATCGGATTTTCTTTTTAAGGGTTTTAATGAAAAAATACGAAATAATTAAAATAATAATATGATTCTAGTACAGACAATAATCTCTGATGTTGTGAACAGCATATTAAAATTTCAGACGATTCGGTTTATTGTTTTTTTTTTTTTTGGCAACACCAGACCGAAAGTAGTTTTGAGATAATTGAGTTTAAAGTTTTGAGAGTGAATAATGCGACCATTGATGCCACTGCGTGAGGAATCTAACTCTACCTGCTAAAACAACTGTAGAATTGAAAATATTAGGTGTTGAAACACAGAAATCCTTCCTGGGACAACGCGACACATTAGTGGTGCAGTCACAGAACCATAACAGTGCACTGAGTGCATTATACTTAACGGTAGGTCAGTTTCTTTGTTCGATTAGATGTGCTGCTAATCAGGGGCCAATACAAAAGTGTGTGCATAAAAAATGTAATATTGGCACGACAAACATCACGCCACCATATATCACCGTTTTGCTTTTCGTTTTCGTCACTCACCATTTTTTGTCATCGCCTACCTACTGCTAATAGTTTTCAGATATATATATTCATTCCTCGCTTGACCGCTCAACGCACCTGTGCTTTTAATTACAATTAATTGTAAAGATTTTTATAAGTTAAAAATGAATAGAAATAAATTGTTAAAAAATTTTCTAATATTCAGGGTTAGAAAAAAGCTTCTAGCTCCAACACCAACACAATATCCTTCCAAAGCATTCACAATATATTCTTAAAAGCCTATACTTTTGAAATATCTAGAAACCAAATCGATTTTTTGAAAATTCTAGACCACCAGGACCCCTTTAGTTAATGTCAGTAGCCTTCAGCGACCATAGTTCACAACCTGCTTACCTATGCACGAGGCAGGCGGCTAAAGGTTTTGTATATCCTAAACTTTTGGCCGCGACGTAATAATTTAGCTTCAAATGAGAAAATTAAGATTATTTGCTGCTCAAACTCTAATATTTATGGTGCATCCTTATTGGCTGATATTTTGATACTCAGACAGGTAAATTATTGTACACTCTCGATTGCATAGTTGCCGATCAGCAGGTCATCATGCTTTAAGCCTGAATCGGACCATGAACTTTGTCCAATTCTTTGTCCAGTTCTTCGTTATCTTTTTTCTAGTTTTATAAACGCACTCTTTAACTCACTTCTGCCACTCACCATAATAAGAAAACCATCTTTCTAGAAACTCTAATTAAAGGGAATGAAATTGGGATGAAAAGTTTGAGAAATTATTATAATCTTTATACAAAATTTTAAAATTGGATTTATCTGTAAGTCTGGATTTATATAGTCTTTAGCTGGTATGGGCTCTGAAATCAACTTCTTTGGCCCTGAGCCCGTTCTGCCACTTCCTTCTGCAACCATGAAAGCAAGCGGACTACTTTAACCAAAAAGTGAGCCTGGTGGGCTAAGGGAGGCTGCAAATGGACAAGCTTCAAGTTACCTGCAACTGTCCCTTGTTGCAGCAGAAGAGACTGAATGCAGCTGGTTGGACTGGTTTGACACATGGAAAAGGTGGGCATCTCAGGCAGTGCACTCTGCCCAGCATGTGGAGAGTAGAATGAGACGGCGGACCACTTCCTATGCGTCTGCCCGGCCTTCGCTTGAATCAGGCTTGAGATCTTTGGCACTAATGAGTTAAAAAGCGACCACCTTGGCTCCTTGGCAAGAGGAGATCTACTTAGATTTCTTCGGAGGTCGGGTAGATTTAGAGAAAATTAAAAAGGGAAACCGACTGCAGAACAAGGGACTTAATTTTGACTGAATGCTGTACTTGCTAATTTGTACCGACAAAAGGAAAAATATATGTTAAGTAGTTTGTGTTAGATAAGGAGCTGTACTTTTTAAAAAAAAAATGGAAAGCATTCAGAAATATATAAAAATGGTAAAATTAGCCAAGAATCCAAGTAAATACCCTTTACTTTGCGTCCAATTGGAGGAAGAAAGAGAAAGAAAAGAAAAGAAAGGCCGACCAAGAAAGAGATGGCTTGATGACGTAGAAGCAGACTTAAAAGCGGTAAACGTACCTAATTGGAGTAAAGAGGCTAGAGAGAGAATGAATTGGAGGAGGATTGTTGATGAAGCAATGGTGCACCACAGACTGTGAAGCTAAGAGAGAGAGAGTAAAAATTAGTCAAAATGTTAATGTGGTATTGTTTTGCCTCAAGAAACGTCCTTTAAAAAATGCATTTCTTCTTCTTCTGCTTATTCTTCTTAGCATCACAGCCCATGGTGAACCATTGCTTCCTTCACAGCTTCTTGCCACTGATCTCGATTTAAATAAAGCCAGTGCCCTCCAACTTTGCACGCGCATTTTCTTAAAATCAGATTCCATATCTTCTAGCCCCCTTTTCTTCGGGCGTCCCCTTTTTCTTTCTCCAATTGGGAGAATATCTAATGCCTTTCTCGTTGATCTCTCCCTTGGCATTCTAGCCAATGTCCCAGTCAAAAAATGCATTTAGATTTTTTACTTCCAAATGATGATGTTACAAGTTATGACACACATCGCAAAATAAATACCTTTTCTTGATTGCATTAACCAGTAATAAATTGTGTTAAAGCAAAAAACTTTCTTATCACTTTCCGTGCTTATCTAATTTTTCTTATTAAATTACTTATTCCAAGGACAGCCAATTTAGTTAAATTAAATAAATTGCAAATTCATTTAAGAAGCCCACAAATTCCTTTAAGCGCTAATTTAAAATGTCGCAAAGTCCATATTGAAGCAATTATATTTCAGGCCTTCAGCTAAACTCGCCTTTTCAGAAGTCAAACTGGCAGAAGATAAAGATTCACAAAGTGGAAGCAATATTGCGGTATTAAATAACAAGCCACTGCCGCGACATTAGCAGAGTCAACACAACACAAATACCTACAAAAGTTCACTGGCCATTAATGTCACTTAAAGTTCAGCACAGAATATTATGAATGGGGGCCACCTTAAAACTCTGCCGCAACTTAAGGCTACTGCGGAAAAAGTATTTAATTTGCCAGCCAGCTTGTGCCAGAAGCACTAAGCTGACTTTTTTAAGTTTAGTAGCCATTAAATGTTGAATTGAGTTGCTTTGGCCATTTATTTAGATATTTTATATTCATTCCAACAGGACGAGCACACACAAGGAAGCAAAGCGAAGAAAGTGAGGAAAAAATTTCGCTACTACCGGCATTGCATTGTGTTTCCAGTTGCCAACCACGTGGCGCTAGTCCACTCACTTCTCGTTTCTCACCCGCACTTGAATGCTTGATGTTGGTCACTGGCCCATTACTTTCATCTGGCTTTCTGCGCGTATTTGTGTTGTTGCCCAGTGCCATTATCATTTGTAGCGCGCGTGTCCGGTGCTGAAAGTGTGAATGTGCGAAGAAATATACAACATAAACACTGCCGGCGCAGTCCGCCTCTTTGTCCACTTGGCCTTAAGAACAACAATAGGTACATGTGTAGATGGTGATTGTTGCCACTTTTATTGTCTGCTCAATAGTATCTTTTTATTTTCTTACACTCTTGTAAGGGCGACGGAAGTCGATGCGCTTTGCCTGTTGTCTGTTTTTAGCAAATTCTACATTTATATTACAAATTTACTTGTGTGTGTACATATCTAAGTGTAATTGTGTGGCTTTGTTGTATTGTTTTCCGCTATATTTAGGTACGTGTGCGTATGCCCGGCCTGGTGTGCCAAGTTGCAGAGTAATTCCGGTGGCTTCTTTACTCATTCCATTAAGTGACTTACGTCCGCATACAGTTGTGGCCTCGGGCTTGTGGGACTTCTTTACTGCCTTTTCTGGTCCGACACGTTTAATTGCTTTTAGCTGTTTCCGTATCTATGTTGTTATTGTTCCCTTGTATTAGTAGAATTAGTTTTTCTTATTTATTTTATTTTATTTTTGTTGCTTTCTTTTTCAAATAAAACGCTCTTTAATTGTTTTTCTGATATTTAGTCGAAATGCTGCTGATATTTGATACGTTCAATCTATGGATTATGTTTCGGTAGAAGAGTAATTTCTTCATTAATTCTTTTGGTCTTTATTTGTTAAGAATTAACAGAGAAATTTTGTTCATGCTTAGCACATTTTTGCTTTAATATATTTTTGCTTATATATTCGCATTCAAAATGTAGCCTTTTTCGACAAAGAATTCAACCGTTGTTAAGTGCTCCCTTAAGCAATTCCGCCGCAATAGTGCCACATAGCACAAGGGCTGAAAAGTCCCAGGCCTAACAAAGAAAATTTGTTAGTTTCTGTTCTAAATTTTCTAACTTTCGTCTAGAAGTCAACGCCACTTTTGTAGAACGATTTATCTTCTGACTCAAAATAGGTCTTAGTTTCAGCGATAATCTCTTCATTCGAGCGAAATTTCTTAATGGCGCGCATTTTTTTCAGATCTGCAAACAACCAGTAGTCGATGGGAACCAGTCTTTTGATTGACTTGTGGCACGGTGCGTTGTCTTAATGAAACGAAACAGTGAGCAAACGCGGCACCTGCTTTGCATAGAGCATTTCCATAGTTAAATGCTCATCCAGTAAAAAGCCAACACTTTTTTGATATCTTTATGATGTCAGCTAACTCACGCAACTTCACTTTTTGATCAGTCAAAACGATTCTGCGATTTTTTTATGTCTTCTGGTGTCATCGCCTAATTTGGACCTCCGCTGTGTTGTGCATCATCGGTGTCTCCACAACCACCATTCAAGTCAGCAAACTGTCGTTTTATAATGGTTTCTGATGAAGCGGAGTCTCCATAACACGTTTCAAGCCATTGCTTTGCTTAAGCCGTATTTTTCCCCCCCTTCAAGAAGCACAAGAAATCGCAATCTTTCTTTCTATCATTCTTGGTTGTGCTTAAGTAAATCATTGCTCTTGCGCTCAAAGCTGTTCCAGGAATGCTTTTTTTTGTTTTCCTTGTTCACTCCATTCGGGAGCATAGGGCCTCGACAAGACTCAGTCTTACGTGGGTTTTGTTAATCTATTTGATTTCTGACATGTGATTAGCCTGCCGCTACCCGTCCTAAGTAGTGGGCATGCCCACCTGTCATTGCCTAGGAACAACGCCTTCTAACTGCTTAGCGCGCCATCTGTGTTTCACATATTTCTACCAGATGGATTACACAGGTGGTTGAGGACTACGCTAAATTTAATGTGTCTGCGCTATTACCGCGAATGCCCTCTTCCTTCCTCTTGCTGACGCCACTGTTGCAATGTGTAACTGTGAGTTTTTATTTTGTGGTTTGCTTGTTTTAGCAGTCACAATAGTGTAAGTAATGCGCTGACTTTTGTGCGGGAGTGAGGATTGGAAGGATAACGTTTTTGGGGGTTGATGAATGAAATTATTATTACTTTTCTTTTTTTTATGAGAAACTAGGAAAGTAGGTAAGTGTGGAAAAGTGCGAGAACCGTGCTTCACGTGGGTTTCGAACCCCCAACCTCTGGTATGGCAGAATAATGCACTTACGCTAAACTACGGAGACCGCTAACTTCCCGTTCCTTGCGTCCGATTATTTTCATATTACAATTTTTGGCTGCAGGGACGTTGCAGGAAACTGTTGGTGAGATAAGTTGGCTAGGTAGAACATTTGAGTGATGGGTTCCTCATACAAAGATTGGATTGAAGTTGCCTTAGCTTGCTGTGGTCTGCAAGAAACTAAAGGCTGATCAAGAAGACTAAATGTCAACTCAGGTAGTGCTGGGATGTTTTTACCCTTCCTTGTAAGATCGCATGATCCTGCTGGTTATGCTTGGATCACATCCTTGGGTCAAGTGCATAAACTTCTAAGGCTGACAAAGTCTTTACTTTATATTGTGGTAAACTTTTTAACCGGTCCATTAAGTATCCAAAGGTATGTTGATATTTGACCTTACTTTGATTACATTTTGCCATAGCCACTCGTCCATGCTTTCGACTAATTGGTGATTCATTTTCATTTACTGATCTACACAGAAAAGGATCTATACTTTATGAATTCCAAATCAAATGTTCCAAATAACCCCTCGTATGCACACTTACAGGTCTAGACCTATAATTTTGCATTTACCGACCAATATTTACCTTTTTTTCAATTTTCCTTCAAAGACATCTTCTCCCTCTTCTTGACTGGCACAAAACCTGATTTCTTCCTCAGCGGCACGTTAGCAACGAGAAATGTTACTCCATTGCTCTTGCATGCGGGATTGTTGGGCAGTACTCTCTGAGAGCAAGAAAAAGAGAGAAAATCGGGTGGCGAATCTTCTGGCTGCCTGTAGCAATTGCAGCTTTCTGATGTCGAACATTCTTTGTGTAGTTAGATGTACGTTTTTTGTTGCACAGAGGCTTCTGCCTATTTTGGCTGCAACAAGGTAGTGATCCGAGTCGATACTAGGTGGCAGATCATACCTACTTCTAAACCGCTAGAAGCGTGTCTTCCATCGATCACAACATGATCGATCTGGCTGCACGTTTTTCGCTTAGGAGATAGCCACGTGTCATGCATCTTCACATGCTGGAATCTGTTGCTGCAGACTATCATGTTTCGGGCCCCGACGAAGTCGATCAGCCTCTGTCCGTTGTGCCGCATGTTTCGTTGTGCAGGCTGAATTTTCCGATTGTGGGAAAGAAAAGTTCCTCTTTACCGCCCTTGGGATTGAAGTCGCCAAGAACGATTTTTATGTCGTGACCGAGGCAGCGCTCATAGGAACGTTTCAGGCGCTCATAGAAGAAATTTTTGTCCGCCTCGTCTTTTTCTTCTGCTTGGGCGAGGAAGCAAATCAGCGAGAGGTTAAAGAATCTTGCTTTGATGCGGATTATTGCAAGACGCTCGTCCACTGGAGTGAACATAAGTACTTGGCGACGAAGTCTTTCTCCCACAACAAATCTAGCACCGAATTTGCACTCCTTTACATGAAAGATGTGGTAGACGCCCCAAGGTCCTATGTTTTTTTAGCCTTGCCCCGTCAATCGCATTTCTTGAATGGCAGTGATGTGAGCCTTTGCTCTTATGAGGACGTCAGCCAGACGAGCGGGGGAACTTTCTCTATTGAGCGACTGGACGTTCCAGATGCGTGCCCTCAAATCGCAATCCTTAGTTCGGTTGCAGTAGTGGTCATCAGAGTAGGCTATTCTCATCCGACGTTTTGTTGTCGTTTTCATTGGCGGAGGATTTTTACGTGGGTGGTTCCAAGCCCAGCATACAACCAGCTATTCTGGGCTGATTAGTTTTCTCACATTAACTCGCTCTCAAACGGGTGTTCGGAAGCTACCCATAGGATACTTGGACGAACCCCGAAAGTTGTAAGCTGCTTGGGCAGAATGCAAAAGAATCGTCCACCTGGCGAGCCTGGCCACTCCCAAGTGGATGACAATCAGGGATTTTCCCCACTTGCGTGGACTTATAAATATGGAACCATCCTCACAGACATCACAATCAACAAATTAAGTATTCTATACAAAGTGAGACGCTTTACTCTTCGAAGTAATCATCTAACCTCAGCGACGTAGCATAAAATAATTATTTCAATGAAATAGTTTATTAAAGTGGTTAAGGGGACAGATACCTGTAAAATTTCGAAAAAAAATTTTTTTTTTTCATAAAATATAATCCTTTAGGAATATGTCAAAAAAATTTTAGAAAGTAAATTTAAGTATTTCTTATATTATACATCGTCTTTGCGTTCGAGTTCTGGGAGAGGTACTCGTATAGTTACGTTGCCGACTTTAGACGAGTTTTTCTCAAAACTATATTTTTCGAATTGGCGTACACGATAACTCGAAAAGTTATTGATCGATCTCCCTGAAATTTTGCGCGCATCTTTTTTATGATATTACTTTCTAGGTAAACTTAGAAGTTTTCGAAAATTTTTCAAAAAAATAATTGTTTCGAAGCAAAAATAGTAGGAAAATTCGCCCGAAAATTTATTTTTTTAAGCATTTTTCTAATTCATATAGAAATTATGACATTAATAAACAAACAAATTTTTGGGTTTTTGTACTCAGGTCACGGACGCCGATGCTACAATGCCCGCCGATTGAGAAGCCCTGCTGCGACCTTCCTGGAAGAATTGAGTGTGCATCTGCCATTTTAAATGATTAAAATAAAAAAAAAACTTTTATATTATTTTAATGTATAAATAAACCGTATGCCAATTTTGAAAAAAATATATTGACTTCTTCATTTTAAATAATTTTAATGAAAATCAGGGAAAATAAGGCCGTTTACATGTACCTGTACCTGTATACAGGTATCTGTCCCCTTAAGCAGGAGCATATATTCCATAAGCATTTTGAAACTCCGGAGCAAAGACGAAAACATTTTTTTTTTTAATTTTCGGAGGTTATGTACCAACTAACATTTTTTTTGCCGTAATGATTATTAGACTACCCGAAGCGGATTTAATTTCTTCGACCTATAATCCAAAGCATCCCATCTTTTCATATATAAAAATGAAAAGTGAAAGTAATAAATTTTCCTCAGGGAATAATTGTGTGACTATTTTACTCTTAATTCTTCGTAATTAAAATTTACACTTCTTTCTCAAACAGAATGCAGAAAGAATCAAGAAATCCCTCTAATAACCTGGATTGCGCTAAACAGCCACTCATCAAAGGAACTCAACGCCTACGAACTATTTTTAAGTATGAAAAATTTACAGATGTTTTTTTTTAATATTCTGTTTTTGATTTCTTTCTTCCTTCACCGTCATACACTTACTTTTCACTCAATGTTTTTCCCACGCGAGAAATCGCCCATTTCAGTGATTTCTTTTTTTTAATTTTTGTTTTCTTGGCTTTTGTGTATTTCTCTTCATTTCATTTCATATGAAAAAAGCACTTGGCATCTTTTTTGTTTTGCTTTGGCATTACTGTGCCTTTTGGGTAATGCCTTTTAAGTCTCAGTTATTGCCAACCTTTAATATTAGTGTTGTTTGTCGCTTTAAATACGCTTTCTGGTGTTTACAGCCAACGCTTTTTCAGCTCACCGCACTACCCCAGCGGTTGCCCACGCCAAATAATGCCAAAAAAATTTAGTGTCGCCTAGACAAATACGAAATAATACCAGCGCCTTAAGCATCACACAAACTTAGCGAAATAAGAGAAAATTCGTTTAAGTAAATAAATTCAAGGTTGGCTCAAGATAATTGAATTTCTGATTAATTATAATTAAAAATTCTTTTTGCTAGATCCTTATTGACACAGTATTGGGGGGAAAAAGCTTCCATTGACTGCAATCTTATATTGGCTTAGCAAAAAATGTGGGCTATGAAAAATGTATTTCATATTTCATCCAAATGAGTTATATTAAGTATTCACGCTAAAGGTTTTATGAAAGCACATAAACGAGCTTTAAAAATAATTGCTTCCAGCCGCTAATGCTTGACTTTGCCACAAATATTGTAAATGATCGGTGAGTGCAGGAGTAGTACTTTTGTATGCGATTTTATACCATTTATTTAGTTGAACGTACTCGATGCGGTACCAGCTAGTGGGAGCAGAGAAAAGGGAAGGCCTCCTCTGCCTCCTCTGAAATATCAGGTGGAGAAGGACTTGGCTTCACTTCGTGTTTGCAATTGGCGCCTGTTAGCATGAGAAAGAAACGATTGGCGCGCTTTGTTAAACTCGGCCAAAATCGCGTAAGCGGATATCGTGCCAATTAAGAAAAGAAGATTTAATTGAAAATTTTTTGGAGTTAAAAAATTAACAGCTGCATTCAATTACCCATTTTTATTTATTTTTTATTATCATTAGTTATCCTAGAAATACATTACTTCTTACAGACTACAACAAAAAAAACTTAACTTGTCCGAGAGGAAAAAAGGGGATCGCTTAAAAAATAAGTACAGTAAATAGAGATAAGTGAACCAGGTAACGCGAGAATATTTCACTAGAAAATAAAGCCCCAAAGGTCAGAGTACATTCCTTGACTTAAAACACGTAAGGATACCCGAGGTAACCTTATAACTGAAGAAGGAAAAGTTCTCACAAAATGCCAAAAAAAGACTTTCAAGAACTCCTGTATAGTAAGAACAATGACATTAGGAGCAATAGCATTCCATTAGCATAATTCAAACAGCAGAAATTTTGCTTGAGCCACCCGCAATTGGAATAATTAGCCTTGCTATCAAAAAGTTAAAAAATGGAAAAGCAAGTGGGGAAGATGGCATAACGCCGAGCTCATCAAAATTGGATCAACGGTACTACAAAACGTCATATTAAGTCTTACAATATATATATGGGAATCTGAGATTATATCAAGAGAATAACAGACTAGCATAATTGTACCAATCTATTTAAGAAAGGTGACAGACGCGAATGCAACAAATATGGGGGAATCTCGTTATCAAGTACAGCGTACAAAATCTTCATAAACAATCTGCACCAGAGATTGAATGGGTACGCCGAGCAAATATTAGGCGAGTACCAATTTGGTTTTAGGAGTGGAAAGTCGACTACCGGTCAAAGCTTTGTAGTTTGCCAAATATTTGAAAAGTTTCATAAGCATTAAGTCAACCTGTATGCCCTCTTTATAGATTTTCTTAAAGCGTTCGATAGTACTGAAAGAGGCAATACTGAATAAGGTCTACGCATACAAGTAATACCGAAAAAATTGGTTGCGCTAGTAAGACTAACTCTCACTAAGACATATTCCAAACTGCTCTTACGAGGCAAAGCGTCCGTTCTATTCAAAGTGGAATCAAGAGTAAAGCATCCTGATTCTAGACTATATAATTAAGGCCCCTTTGTGGTCTAGAATTTCGAAAAAATCGATTTTTTTTCATGTTATGGTGGTTTATACTTTCAAAAATATACCTGCCAATTTTCATATTGAAATTCGTTGTAGTTTAGACGTTACAGTCCTTTAAAACAAGACCGGTTTGGAGTACGACGATACAATTTTTTCTGAGTTGGCGTTTCATTTGAATTTTTAATATGTTATTAAGGAGACTTGTGGCTCTCGTGGGTAGCAGAATTATAATTTTAAAATCAATTTTTCTATTTTTTTAAGAGTGAGAATATGAAAACAAATCAGTTTTTGTTTTTGTTTTGTTTTTTCAATAAACAGATAAAATATCTAGAAATTTTTTTTGCAAATCTGCTACCCAACATAGCGTCATATCTCCTAATGAATAATCGATCGAATTTTTTTTTTCAGACGTACCTGAGCAGCCCAATCAGTTACACAAGTGGCGTGTGTTACGTCAGAGGAAGCAATTTTTTTTATCATTGTCATTGAAAAAAATGATTTTCAATTGATACCGATTGTTTTTATTAAATTTTCAACGCCTTCAATTTTCACGTCTCTAGACCGGAAAGGTGCCTTAAAGATGCTGATTTATCAGAGACTATTTCACCAAAACTTCCCAAATATGTGGCTTTGCTAATGTCCTTGACGGAGAAAAACTGAATGCGAGGAAAATTGAATGTTCAAAAAGAAGTAAACCAAGCACTCCAAATAAAATCAAAATTATTTGAATTAAAAATCAATGAAAGCAAACCGAAATATTTCGCAAGACTTAAGACTTTGAGAAAAGCGCCAGATCTTAGAATTAGCGATCATAAATTTGAAAGCGTTAATCGATATAAACATCTGAGACTGCTTCTCAGTAGAACGGATGGTACAACTATGGCTAGCTAAGAAGTACGAGAAGAAAACGACCTGTATCACATAAGGTATAATAACGAGCTAGGGGAAAGGTGAAAACATCGTGCGGTTTGTGAAATCGCAGCGCATCCGATGGCTAAGACACGTTTGCAGAATGTCCGATGAATGTCTCGTAAAGCTTTGGATGCACGGAAGTATAGGGTGGGACAAATTAGACCTACCAATGTTAAACACAAATAAATTTTACAATAATCATTTATTTTGGCTAATTGTTTTTATACATTCAATATATTTTATGGAAATTATGTATGAAATATTAAATCAGACAAATGTCCACAATTTTTCTCAATACAAAGATTGACTCTTTTTAACGCGTTTTCCATTACACCACATAATGTTTCTGGTCTTCGCCTAGCAATATGCGCAGTTGCTCCATCTTGTTGAAACCACAAATTCGGAAACTGCTCCGCCATTGGCCGCAAAAAGTTTTCAATCAATGTTCTGTAAGAAGTTCCTGAAATCGATGACGTTAATGGCTCAGTGCTGTACAAATATGAAAGAAAATGTTTTGGTTATAAGTCGTATATCATTTTTGTCCATAAGTGAAGGTAGGTCTGGCACTCCCCAAGTAGACCTGCACCGTTTTGATACAATTATGAGACCTCCAACTAGCAATTATCTACAAATAAAATTAGAATTTGAGTTGCTAAAGTTGCTTACCTTGCTACTATTTTTCATAAAATTTTCACCAAATGCCACTCTGTAAAATAAGATATAATACAAATCGTACCCTTAGTGGCAAGTCGACCGTTTTGTTCGAGAAAGAAAATTTGAAAAAGATAGCAATTTCTGTTTTTTTGATATCATATCATTTGACTTTGGAAATAACAAAAATAGATATTTTTGCCAGTTTTTCTTTCAATTTTCAAGTCAACTTAACTATTAAGACATTATCACGAAACCATCTATGTATTCAATATTTAAAATTTTCGATACATGTTTTTTAGCGAACATCCTGCGAATTCGCGCCAGCAGTTCGTTTCTCATGCTAACCGGTGCCAGTTGGATACACCAAATGAATGAAAATGCTTCCCCTCCTGATCTATCCAACGCAAATAAAACCTTGTTTTTCTTCTACTACAACCAACTGGTACCGCATCAAATACTTTTAGAGCCAGAGCGTTTGTTACCAATCGGATGATATGACTTAGCCAAGGGAAGTGCTTTTTTTGTTTTTTTTTTTTTTTGGTAGGAGGTTAAAATCAAAATGTCAGAAACATCATCAAAGACGCCGTCGCACCAGTGGTATGCGGGGCATGCTCCCACTAACACTATAACATTCCTCCATCTCGGCTTATTTCCACCCTGGGACCGCTGTAAACATTTCATCAAGGTGGAGTCGCGTTTATGTCTATTGACACAACCAGGTATCTGCGTCCAAGTCCTTCACTTGTAGAGATCTTACGTCAGCGATGGTATCCACTCCCCTCACTGTTTTCATACGTGGTTCTGGAATATCGGAAAATTTGCGATAGCGCAATATTACGAACTATCGTCTTGTCTTCTGTCTGTGTTTGTCGTCACTCTGTCCGGAAACAGTTCATCTCCATTTCGTAATTGCAACTGTAGCTGCTGTTGCTGGGTCTTGCGCTACCATTCGATGGATTGTGGTCGTAGCATAATTTATCCAGCAAACGCTCGAACCGCCACCCATTTTGCACTGGATGAGCACATGTCCTGTATGATGTCATTAGGACTAGCTGAATGTCCCAAAACCCTTTCAATTATTGCACGTTCTCGTGCGAAGCAATCACAATGAAAAGCCACGTGTTCCGCGCTTTCGATTGCATTAGGACAGCTTGGGCAGAATGGGCCTTCTGCCAGCTGAAAGCGGTGGAGATATTCCATAAAGCAGCCATGACCGGTGAGTATCTGCGTAAGGTAATAATCAGTTTCACCATGCTTTCTTTTTACCCACAGCTCGAGATGTGATATTAACTTGTACGTCCAGCGCCCTTTAAGTGACTCTTCCCATCTTCTTTGCCACTCATACATAGATCGCTCTCGTTCGATGGCTTTTTCTGTTGCCGTTGGTTTGGTTCCTTGCTCGCTATAGAGGCGGCGAAGCTCTCTTGCGTGAATATCAACTGGCAATTTTCCTGCTACAACACATATTTCATCGTCTGATACCGTTCTATTGTATATGCACATGAAACCCGTAATGCACTCTGCCAGTGTGTGCGCACCACTTCACGCATGTGAATGTTCTTTGCTTCTGCCCATACCGGTGCCGCGTAGAGTATGATTCAGTCCACGACTGTTGATAATAATTTCCTTCTTTCCCCTTGTGGACCACCTATATTCGGTAGTATTTTTGTGAGAGCGCCCATTACCGCCGCTGCTTTGTTATTAATATAACTGCTGCTAGATGTTGCTTAAAGCTCAATCTCGTGTCGATCAAGGGAAGTGCTGGAGTTTCATTTGCTACACTATGCCTATCTCGTCATAAAGATCATACAGCTTATTTTTTCACGGCCTACGGTACTCACCGTCACCAAAGTGTAAAGACCCAAAAATCCTCCGCAGAATCTTTCTCTCAAACACTCAAACGGACGCCTCCAAGGATGTTGTTATAGTCCAAGCTTCTGGACGGTACAATAGGATGCGCATCATGAGAACCGTATGAAGCGTTAGTTGTATGCGTCGAGAGAGTTCTTTAATACTTGATTGTCTACTTAGACCAAAGTAGCACTTTTTGGAAAGAAAGATTCCCCATTGGAGTGACAGGTTAGCATTGTTATTGTTGGTATTAATTCTGGCTCCTAGATAGACGAAATCGCTTACAGCCTCGAAATCATAACTATCATTTCGCTAATAGTAAACCAATTTTATAGAAATTTTAAAACTGCGCCTTTAAAAGTAAAAAACAAAGCGAAATACAAAAGAAAAAAAGTATTAAGGGGGGAGCCTGCTTTAGAGGCTTCAAAAAATCGATTTTTTTTTTTTTGCATAAATGTCTTCCCAAACTATCCAAGAATTTGTCCTCAAAATTTCAGAAGCAAATTCAAAATACTTTCGGAGTTACAGAAGAAATTGTGTGCAAGCGTCGAGCAGGTATACGAGCGACCGGATCGCTCGAAGTGCGATTTCTCGGTTTTTTATTTTTGCGATTTTTCCTAATTAGCGGGAAAGATAGGGGCAAAGTTAAACGTCCTATTGAAACGAGATAACATTGATTGTATTTGGAATTAAATTCTCTTCTAGTTAAACCTAAAAAACCTTAAGAAAGTTATGATTAACCCACTTTTTAAACAATCTAAAGTGAATTTGTTTTTCCAAAAAAATTATTTTTTTTTTTAATTAGCGAAAATTGTTGAATTTCTCACCTTTTGTTTAATTTTCTTGGTTTAACTAGAAGCTGTACTATACCTAAATAAAAAATTTTAGGGTTTTTGGTTTCAGATGAAAATTGCGACCTGCATCTTTCCCGCCGCACGACACATGCACACCCGAGGCGCCTCGGCAAAATGATTGTACCAGGCATAATATGACATATACTTTAATGAAAAATTTGAGAAGACTGTTGAAATATATAACAATAAAACCAGAAAGTTTCGTTTCAATCGTATATTTCTTTCCGTCCCAAAAAAATCAACGAAAAAATCGATTTTTTGAAGCCTCTAAAGCAGGCCCCCCTTAATAAAAAGAGAGAGGAAAGAATCTTCCCTTTTATTTTATTTGCAGCACTCTCCATTGAATTTAATGAAACAATGTAAATAATGAAGCAATGTGAAGAATGAAATAATGAAAAGAATGAAACAATGTTATGCAAACACTAAGGCGTCGAGCGTAAATTAGCCTACGGGGCGTATGAGTAACTACTAACCATTGCATTCTATTATTTTTACACTCGGCATAGCAATGTTTGTATTTAATTAAACCTTAGAAAACATTGAATGAAACACTCACTCATGTATATTTAAACACACATACATATGCATACATACACAAGTATCACTCACGCATGTTTTTTTTTTTACTTACTGTTTTCGTTTCACTCACCAATGGTGTTTTAACCAAAGTAAACAATTAAATTAATTACAGTGGTACAATTCGCAGTTAAAAAAAAATCGACTTAAAAAAACATATAATAACAAAAACTGATGTTGACGAATTCAATATAAATAAACAAACACACAATCAAACCAACAACTGAATAACTGAACAAAAACTCAGCCCAGATGAGCAGCGAAAATCCATCAGTGCCGAGCGGATGAAAAGTACTTAGCCATTAATACAATTCGCTGCAGCAAAAACAATAATTGGCTGTAAGTGCGTGTGCAAATATGTACAGTTACATATCAACGCATACTCGCCCACAGCTACAACCTGGGCCTTCATTCGCGCATTGTGTTGCTCTGTGGTTTTTGCACATTTTAACTGCATTATTTACCTATTTATTTTGCCTTCGTTCTGTGCTGTTGCATTATTTTTCAATCAACACTTCACATTTACTCACTTATTTGCATTGGTAAAACATTTCGATTTTTCCGGGTAACTTTTGCACTGCTGAATGTAACTGAGTTGGAGAAAAAATCAATTAAAGCACATTGCACATATTTTTACAATCTTGTTTTTTTTTTAATGATTACTGTGGTTAGCAAGGAATTTGTGGTTTTGCATTTCATTGATGCGCACACACGCGATAATCTATTTAGCTTCAAAGGAAACATTTTGTAAAAGAATTTTTTAAGGTCACTCAAATAAATTATTCTGAAAGAAGTAGTTTTTTATCTACTTTTCAGGGGTGTAAATTAAATTTCAATATATTCGGTCTTCTTTAAAACTAAGTAATTTATATACAGGATGTTTCGTAACTAAATACAAAAGCTTAAAGTGGAAGTGTAAAGGACTGCTTGCATTGGCATCACTGGCTATCGCTGCTCAAAGAACAATGCAGTTAAAAGAGGTTGGTCTCTGGAGACAACCTCTCAAGGGATTTGTATTTTTAGGCAGCTAACACCGCATTCCTCTGAACTTCGTATAGATTTTTCTAACAGCAAACTGGAGTTTGAGATCGTGCCGGGGCAATCTTTTCAAGTAGGCAGCATTGGAACGACGGAAAAATCTCCACTGAAGCTGGCACTTCTGTCTTAACTGACGATTTAAAGATCCAGTCGGAAGTCGGAGCAGAGGACTTCTCTAAATCAGCCAATGTTTTTCAGGCAGAAGACTACGCAAGGCTGCAGGCATGCAGAAAGTTCAACGAACATGGGAGCGAGGGAGATATTAACATTTTTTCCGATAGTCAAGCCGCTATCAGGACTCTGACAACGCTATGCTGCAGATCCAAATTGCTAAGCTTTGGTAAGGAGGAGATCAAGTCTCTTGGGTGCGCAGGTAAAATTTCTCCGACCTGGGTTCCAGGACATAGGAACGTAGATAGAAATGAAGTTGCTATTGAGCTTGAGCGACTGAATTGTTCTCAGAGACCTCCCACCCGTTCGTCGGCACCCGGTGACTGTTGTTGAAGGAGAATTGTACAATTTATTTATCAGGAAAGCAAAGAAGAAATGGAGCTTCATTTCTTCGCATGCTTTTTTGAAAACCCTTTGAACTCAGCACAATAGACGCAGGACTCTGAAAGTCCTGGGGACCTCATGCCATTCAATTTCCAAGCTCGTAGTTGAGTTTGTCGGTCATTGAATGATCGGTTGTGGGGACCTTGCAGTGAGGGAGACTATTGAGTCCCTTCTTTATAAAAGTCCGTGTTTGGCAGCCAGATGATTAAGGCCACTGGGTGCTCCTTTCTTAGGCAACCAGGGGCAATGCTCCAACTTATATTCCATCAGTCTTCTCTATTATATTAGTAGCTCTGGTTGCCTGGAGGTCTCATAATGGTATCAAAAACGGCACTTTTGTGCTACTTGGGGAGTGCCATACTGGTACTTCTACCATTTCACCTACTTACGAAAGCTTGAAAGGTCAAGTCTGTGGCTAATTTCTTGACGAAAGAGGCCTAGAAGTTGGGGTTAATGTCGAAAGTCTTAAAAATTATAGCAAGTTGTCTCTGGTGGCCGCTCAAATAACAAATCTTTTTTATTCAATAGCCACATCAGTTTTATCATATCCAAATCATATGCTGTGTTGCACTTTGTTTGTCGGAATGGTTCTAATTTCACAGATCCCTACTCTATGAAATGACTCTAAACATGTTTTGTTGGTCCAGCGCTTGCATATCCTGCATTCATTTGGAAGCCTCATCACAAATTTGCTATCGATAGAATTATGCCTATTCAAAAAGTTTTCCTTGAATATACCATTTCCTTCCAAAATGTTTCCACTCCCATCCCTCTGAAAATTTTCCAGCTCCTTTTGCGAGAAAAGACGAAAACTTCCTCTACAACATTGTAACTGGTGACGAAATGTGGTGTTTCCAACATGAACCTGAAACCAAGTGTCATAGTGCCGAATGGAAGGCCCGAGCGAGCTACCACCCAAAAAATCGTGTTTGGAGAAGTCAAAATTCAAGTCGATGCTTATTTGTTTTTATGATTCCAGCGGAATTGTCCACAAGGAGCTCGTGCCAGTGGGCCAAACCGTCAATCCAATTTTCTGTTTTGGCGTTTTGAAGCATTTGTTGCATCGCATTAGTTGAGTTCGCCCTGAATACCGCGAAGGAGGAAACTGGAGCTTACTGCTTGACAATGCACTATCTCATCGATCCATTTTTCTGACTGATTTTTTGACTATTGCATTTTAACCATCAATCTCTCAGCGCATTGGCCTGTTATGGCTCCCTGTGACTTCTATCTAATCGGAAAATTGCATTTGGCCTAGAAAGGAAAACGTTTCGCGTCCATAGAGGCCACACAAAAGGCTTGTACCAACATCCTGAAAGACATTCCGTTTCTATTTTAGCTCAGTCTTGTTTCTTTTGGACTTCACCTTGTTTTATAGAATTTTGTAAAATGTATTTAGGTGTAAAAACGCAAGAATGCCTTGTTTAAAGAATAATTTTATAACCATAGATTTTTGATTTTAAAGTGTGGAGGAAAAGGTGAAACTTGACATCTAAACTTTTTCTTTAAGCGCTCATTTCCTTCACTGTAACTGCTCAATGCATACCGCATATTGGAAAAGAGTACAGAACCTAGCTCGCCTCCCTTCTTCAATTTTGCCAAATCAAATCCAAATTCAGTAGAGATTTTGTTTCTTTGCCGCATTCGTTCCAACAAATTTAAGTTTATTTGTTTAGTAGACGAAGTTGTTATCCAAAGTTTTTACATAGAAACTAAGGAAAGGATAATTAAATTTATAAGATTAAGTCTGTAGGAGTAAAGCAAAAGTTCTCTATGCACTCGCACATACACACACATATATTAATTAGGCATGAAATTACAAAAAATTAAACAAACGATGCTTATTTTAAAATAACTTCAATCGAAGTCCATCAGACGGCTGCTCTGCTCATAAGTATTAATTGGTCAATTACTAAGAGTATTGCATGCTGCGTACCTTAATTTTAATACAACCCAACTTGTGGTTTATAAATTGATTAAATTTGTGGCGGCAAACCACAGAAAACTGGACCAACCATCCGACACGCATCTCAGCTGCAGCCATAATATTAATTTGGCATAAAGGAAAATTTACCTAGCCACGCACATACGCATGTGCCTGTGGGTGTAGGTGCGTATGTTAATTTGTGCCCATACACAGTTAGAGTTTCCAAGCAGAAAGTGAAGATATATTCTGTGAATGAAAATCCAAAATACGGTAATTTAAACACACCGTCAAAATTTAAAAAAGCTTCATTCAATAGACAAGAAATGTTGTACAGAAATAAATTAATAAATTAATAAAAAATATAAAAAATATGTTTTATTTCTCATTATATATTTTTTATGTATCCCTTTTATTTCATCTATTTAGTTTATGGTTGCATAGTCTCGCAGTCCAGAGGTACATAGTGGCTGAATATAATATTTAAAGCTAAATTGATTCCAGCTTAGGTAGATAAAAATATTGGGTTGTTCGCAAAGTAATTTCGTTTTCTTGTGGATATATCGAGCTTCGAGGTTAAGCCCAGGCCTATCAGATGATCATAAACAGTTGAGTTCGATAAATTCAACCTCCCACTGGTCTCACGTGTTGTTATTCGCTGGTTTGCCTCAACTCATGCCTTTATCGCGTCTTTATCGGCTTCAACTGGCCTTCCAGAAATTAAAATTGCCGGACCGAAATTTTGTAAACTAAACTAAAAAGGGAAACTGCACAATTTCTTTCTAAAAAAGCGGAAGACAGATGGAGGTCTGTCACATCGTATGCCTTCTCAAAAACAATATGGCCTCAATACGACAGAAACAGGACGCTTAAGGTGATGGGAATTCCCCGCTATCCAATTTTGAAACTCATTGCGGTATTCACTGGTCACTGGATGATCGGAGCTCATGCGGAGAAACTTGGACTTCCGTACAAGTCCTATTGCGGAAGCTGTGCGGATCCTGCAGAGAAAGAGACTGTTGAGCCCTTTCTTTGCATATGTACGGCACTGGCGGCTAGGCGCTTGAGATTCCTTAGCTTTCCCTTTGGGGATAGGCTGAGCAATTCTCCACCCAAGAGTCCTTTTCTCTCCTCCACTACATCTACTGCACTGGATGGCTGTAGGTGATATCTCATCCCAAAATTTTCCGCAGGTAGTGGTCCACATTATGGCATCAAAATGGCACGCAAGTGCTACTTGAAGTATACCTGGAGTAGTCTTGCCATCTAACCTACCTACCTACCTACATGCTTTTTGAAGGCGGATCTATTCGAGGTGATAGTTGTAGATAGAATGTAAATTTGGTTTCTGCTTTTGGATTTCAGATTATCATAGAAGGTTGACTAATTCTAAGGTAGATGAATTGGCTTTGGCGGAAATAATATATTTTCAGAGAAAAATTGCATTGAAATATTTAAACAAAATTGTGATACTGCCTTTGTTCCTCTAATGCAATTTTTTTATAAATATAAGTGGATGTGAAGGTAAAATATCTGAAGATATAACATAGCCAATGATGAAATTTCGATGAGTTATAGAGAGATACAAAATTTCATTATAATTTAATGCGCGAGGAAACAAAGAAATCATTGGGGCTTGGGGAAAAATGTACCCGTCCCAAAGCAGACTTTCCAATGCTTGAAGGATATTTGTTTTCTCTTTATAGAAAATGAATTTTCACAAATATATGCCGACATAATTGCACACAATTTTTAAATTTAATTGTAAATAAACATCTCATTTTGACAATCAATAAGCCTAGACAAATAAGTTGGTTAGAAGCCAATTCTCGGTAAAAACTGTAGTCGGTTTCAGAAAATATATTTCAAATATATTTTAATACCTGAATTATGGGTTTTATTTCATACGGGTCCAATTTCAAAGACGATGCAGTATATTTGAATGAATAATTAAAATCTTTTGCTTCACTGACCAAATCCCGCCACTTTTGTGCCAGAATGTGTATACATTCTCCACAGCCAAAGGAACTATTTCCTCGCTAGCATTGCGCACGGTGATGTTTACTCATTTTGCAACACCACAAGTCAATACTAGAAATACTAGCAAGTAAATGTAACTCAACTCCAAGTGCACGGACCATTACCACTGTTTACTTTATGTGCAAATGTGCTAATGAATTCTCCCAACCGCAGAGTGTGAAATGGTAATTTTGTTAGCTGGCAAAGCGATCAGTTAAGGTCCAATGTTGTGGTTTCTAAGCCGCAGCCTGGCGTCGACATTCACTCATGCGGAGCACTTACATATAAGCAACTACACACTGACTGACTTTAGTGAAATTTCATTAACTTTAGTTTTTATTCAAATTTATACACCCACTAACCTTTTCTAAGGCAGTCTAAAACTAGGTAAGGGCAGACAAGTTAAATTTTAAGGCTTAAATACTTAAATAAATAAGTGCGTATGGTATTCAGTCGCCGTAGCCGAAAGAGTTGGTGCGTGACTACTATTCGGGAGCGTATGGATTCGCATCTCTATGCCTGAAATAGCAAAATGATAGAAAAAGACGCACGGCACAAGCACGGCAGAAGCAGCTCGGCCAAAGACCTATTTTTAAAAGTGGCAAAAAAATGATGTGTGCAACTATAGGCCGATCTCGAAGCTTTCTATTATTACTAAACTTTTCGAAGGAATTGTAAAAGAAAAAATGTACTTTGCAACTAAGAGCTTAATCTGGCCCAATCAGCATGGATTTATCTTGGGTAGTTCTATAGTTTCCAACCTGGCTACTTTTGGTGAATATTGCTTTGGAACTTTTGCTAAAGGTTTTCAAGTCGATTGTATTTACACAGCCTTTTCTAAAGCATTTGATAGAGTTTCTCATACAATTCTATTGCAAAACTTAGCCTCGTTTGGTTTCCATCTCGTTTCCTTTCAATGGTTGAAATCTTATTTATGCGATAGACGATGTATGGTAACGATTGAGGGTGAATGTTCGGAACCTTTCATTGCATATTCAGGGGGACCACAAGGCAGTATTTTAGGGCCTCTGCTCTTCGTTCTATTTATTAATGATATTTGAAACTGTTTTTCAAACTTTCTTTTGTATGCTGATGAAAATATTTTCGGCCATTAGAAAAATGAGAATTTTCCTATGTTGCAAACGGAAATTAATGCGCTCGGTCGCTGGTGCAATATCTCTGGCGTCTCTCTAAATATTAAGAAATGTTTGCATGTCATCTTCGCTAAAATTAAAAATGTTTTCCAGTCATCTTACAGCAATGATACTACTTTACTTTAATCTGTTCGTGAATTCAAAGATTTAAGGGTGATTTTTCACACACATTTTTCTTTCAACAGTCACATTAACTTTATTGTGTCCACTTCTTACTCAATCTTAGGTTATATAGCTCAATGTTCTCGGACCCTTACACTCACAAATAACTTTTTACTTCCTTTGTGCGCTCTAGTTTAGAATATGCAACATTTATCTGGAGGCCTTGCCACCAATTTGCTATTGAAATAATTGAACGTGTACTGAAGATACCCAGCACTTATATCCAAAGGCACTGGAGGAAAGATATGGAGGAAAGTGAAGGTAATATTTATTCCTAAGGGAGGTAACAAACCCCTTGATTCTCCAAAATCTTACAGACTAATCAGTCTATCGTCGTTTATGTTAAATACAATGGAAAAACTACATACTTGAATACCATCTAAGAGAAGCAGTAATCTTCAACAAACCCCTCCATAAGCTGCAATTTGCTTACCAAACAGGGAAATCCACAATCACAGCACTGCACACACTCGTTGTCAATATAGAAAAGGCTCTAAATCAAAAAGAAATAGCCCTCTGTTCCTTTATGGATATAGAGGGACCTTCGACAACGCAAATTACAAATCCATGGAAACAGCACTCGAGAAAAGAGGTGCAAACCCTATACTAACACATTGGATAAGCCAAATGCTTAATCAGAGGATTATTAAAGCCTCGTTAGGCCAAGCTGAACTTAATGTAAGAACAGTAAAGGGATGACCGCAAGGATGTTCTTTCTCCACTGCTATGGTCCCTACTAGTGGATGACTTGGTGCAGCACCTAAAACAATAAGCGATTTATAACCATTGGTTATGCAGATGACATATCTGTTATAATAAAAGACAATCATGAAAGGACACTGACAGACTTAATGCAAAATGCCTTGAACGCAACATGGGAATGGTGTAAAAAGGAGGGGCTGTCGATCAACCCTAACAAAACCACAATTACCCTCTTCACAAGGAAAAGAAAGTTGGAGTTTCCTATATTGAAAATAAATGAAACAGTGATAGAACTAACGGCAGAGGTCAAGTATCTAGGTTTAACCTTAGATAAAAAAATTCACTTGGGAGTCACATATAAATAATATAACAAAAAAAGCCACGAAATCCTTGTGGACAACCAAACAATTACTAGGGAGATCCTGGAGCCTCAGCCCTAATATGGCCCTCTAGATATACACCCAAATGGTTAGACCAATCAATTTGTATGGGGCACTAGTATGGTGGAGCAAATCTATTCAAAAAACAGCGGTGACCAAAATGGGAAAAGTACAAAGGCTTGCTTGCCTATGCATCACAAGGGCTATGAGAACTACCACAACAGCTGGCATGGAAGCACTCCTTAATCTCCCACCACTTCATATAGCAATCCAAGAGGAAGCAGCTACGCAAGCACTCATGCTACACATGAAAGAAAATTTCAAATTAGGCAACCTCACCGGTCACCTAAATATCTTAAATAGAATCAAAAACACCATAAGCATGGCTCAAGTCTCAAACCACATTGACCCAACCCTGTGTTTCACAAAAGGATACACAGTTACCTCTCCTGAGAGGATCGAGTGGAAAACAAACCCGAAATGGATGAATGATGATTCACAAAAATGGTACACTGATGGATCAAAATCACTTTATGGTGTAGGAGCAGGAGTAGTGGGGCCCATAATCCACAAATCATTCAATCTCACCAGATCTAAGTGGTCTGTAAAAACATTAAATCCGTTTTAGACTTGAAAAAAAACGAAATAAACGAAAGGCCTAACAGAAGTGTACGCGGCAATTATTTATTTATTTTTTTTATTTTTATCAATTTTCAAACACATTTGTTGTTTTGTCCTAACACACGAAATATTATAGAAACAATCACTGTGGATGATGTAAAAATGGAGATGTAACAGAATATTATAAAACCATTTTTAAAACCTTGGCAACTGGAACGCATGAATCGAGTGTGATGGGACTTCCGCAGTTTGTGGAATTTTATGAGCAGGGTCAAGCTTTTCTCTACACTGCAAATACTTCTCTGCAAGTGGCGCTGACATTGAAATGTTTTCAAGAATAGTTGGCTGGAGGAAGTGGTGATTCAATTATCGCTTCCGTACCAATTTGTTGCCACATCCGCGCTAGCAACAAGTTATACGGTTATTCGCTTACGTCTACATCCAGCCTGTGTGATTGAGAAATTTGATAAGGTTGTTTACGTCTATACCGGCCAGCTCTTCGGGATTGTCAAAAAGCGGTTTGCCAAGGGTTAATATTCTCGCCTTCCATAGCGCAGAGCACTCACACAGAAAGTGGAAGATAGTTTCCTTTTCCTTCCGGTTGATACCCATTTTGGTTGTCTGCTCTCCTATGGACCAGTAGCCAGTTATCACTGCCTTGAATCTGCAAGCACCCATATTTCTCAATGTTCACGTTTGTGTGTAGTTGTAGATGTGTCAAAACCTTCTGCGATTAGTAGCCTATAAACTTCACTTATTGCCAGTACTTCCGCTTGGAAGACACGGCGAGTATTAAGTAGATGTACAGATTTTTCAATTCCAAGTCTATGAGAATATAGAAAAGGACTTCGAAATGTTATTCGCATATAAAAAACAGGTTTTAGCATAAAAATATTACAAATGATTTTAGAAATAAGTTGCCCAACCAGGTGGCGCTCGGATCGGCAAATTTTAAAAACTTGTATGTCTGATTCTATGACAACGACAAACCTCTGAGTGTATTTCTGTCAAGAAAAAATTCCTCATAAAAATCAGATGCCATTCGGAGACGGCATAAAAATGTTGGTCTCTCCGTTGGTGGAAAAACATCAAAACGTTGTTGTCAAAAAATAGGTGCCAAAATATTTGACAATTGGCAGTTTCTGGTTGTCAGACACCAAATTTGAGTTTAAAATATCAAAAAGTGTAGAAATACTGTAAGTTACCTTTACGGTGAAAATTTGATATTTCAAGAATATTTTCTTCCAGTGTACCGGAGTGAAGCTAATTTGCAAGTGACTCAGTGGGTGGGAAAGGGCATTACCAGACTGACAAAAATAAGTCAAAAAGGTCATTAAACAAATTTGCCGAACTGCCAACAACAAACCGCCAAAGTAGTGCAATTTGAGTGGCTGCTTCTAATAAAATTATGAAAAAAGCAGTTGTTTTCTTAAATTTCTTAAAATTTCAAGGTATTACTCTGGTTTCTACAAAAGCAAACTTTGTTAAAAAAAATTATTTTTGCTTTCATTAACAACATAAAAATAATCGATATTTAATATTCTGAAGGCAGATCCAGAAATCATGTCGACAGATGTTGTAAGAGTAAAATTTTTATTTATTTATTTAAAGGATTAACAGTTATTAATAACTATTCCACTTACGAAATAAGCACTGGCTGCCAGGGCCTTCGGCTTATGGTATCTTAACTAGAGTAATAATATAGGTAAGTAACTATACTAGAGGATGGGATAGAGCAGTTGAAAAAGTAGTAGAAGATTACTGGGTAGGGTGAGTTTGACCGGAGTATAATTTTATATATATCTAGTTTTTGAAAAGAGTTGAAGTTTTAATTTAGTTAGTTTAAAAAATTTACAAATTAAGTTAATGCTATTGTCATCTGTGTTGTTGAGTAGCTTCGAAAGTTCGAGGTTAAGATGAATTGCATTTCTAGTGCATTTCAATCCTGGGCAGGTATCGAGGAGGAGAGTAGTCGTGTAGTCGTCTGAGTTGCAAAAAGGACAGTCTGGTTTGACTGTGCCGTTTAGGATGTGAACGTGGGTGGCTATAGTGTAACCGATTCGAAGGCGTGTAAATATATTGAGGTTTTTGGAAGACATGTGTGTAGGATATATGGGTTTGATGCCAGTAGTGTTGTATTTTTTGTAGTGGTGTTGATAATTAATCCATAGGCTATTGTACGCATCCTGAAAGATTTTAGTATAATTTTCCGAAAGAGTAAAATTATCAAAAATACAAATTTTCCCAGTCCTTTGTCTACCACCAACCCCTTAAAGAGTTTTTAGTCTGCTTTCTGTGTTAGTAAATGAAATTAATGTCAGAAGGTGACAAAATTTTGTATAAATTGAATGCAACAATGTTTCACTTAGTGGCTCCTCGTAACACGAAATGTATGCGCTCATATTTCAGCCAACATCAATTAGCATACAAAGGTTGCGTTTTATATTTTGCGCCCAGTAATGAAAATATTGTAAAATAATAATGAAAATGGTTTTATTGCATTCCAAAATACTCCACTTGCAAATTAATAGACTTCTTCATTTTCTTGAATCAATTTTTGAAGCTCTTTTGCCACCTATAAGTGGATAGCTCCAAAACGGGCGGTTTAACGGCCTGACCAGACCTGATCTTTAGAATATAAGCTACGACGAAATCCTTCGAATAGAGATGCCTACGGATGTGCATTTAGTGGGATACGCAGATGACATTGCAGCTGTAATAATTGCTCGAAACACTGTCGATGCCAAAAAGGAAGTTAAATCAGGTGATGATCCGAGTTCAGACATGGCTAGAACACCATGGATTAAAGCTGGCCACAGAGAAAACAGAGCTAATGCTTTTAACCAACAGACGTATCCCATTAGAAGTAGACATACAAGTATTCAACGCCACTTTATTGACAAAAAGAGTGGTCAAATACCTAGGAGTACAATTAGACACGAGGCTAAATAACTGGGCGCACATAAATCATGCTGCTGCAGAGCTGCCAAAGTAAGCGGCATGTTAAATAAGCTCATGGCAAGCCTTGTAGGTCCAACGCAGAACAAGCGAAAACTTTGAATGGACACGACGGACTCGATTCTTATATATATATATATATAATTGGCGCGTACACCCTTTTTGGGTGTTTGGCCGAGCTCCTCCTCCTATTTGTGGTGTGCGTCTTGATGTTGTTCCACAAATGGAGGGACGTACAGTTTCAAGCCGACTCCGAACGACAGATATTTTTATGAGGAGCTTTTTCGTAGCAGAAAAACACTCGAAGGTTTGCCATTGCCTGCCGAGGGGCGACCGCTATTAGAAAAATGTTTTCCTTAATTTTGGTGTTTTCACCGAGATTCGAACCAACGTGCTCTCGGTGAATTCCGAATGGTAATCGCGCACCAACCCATTCGGCTACGGCGGCCGCTTCTTTTATACGGATGCGAAATATGGGCAGATTCGCTAAGGGTGCAATGCCGGTGGAAAACTCTGCAATCTGTGCAACGAACCTGCGCTCTCAGAGTGGCTTCGTCATGCAGAGCAGTATCTGAAGCAGCGGTTTTAGTTATCAGCAGAACCATCACTATAGATATTCCAGCACAAGAGCGCAAACGGAGATGGGAGGCACAAATCACAGGAATCACAGTACTACGCTTCTCCGATATTAGAGTTCAAACGCTCACACTTTGGCAGGCAAGATGAAACTCTGAACGGTACGGTAGATGGTCAGAGAGACTAATACTCGATCTAAAAAAGTGGGTAGAAAGAAAGCACGGTGAGGTTAACTATTACTTCACACAGTGTTGGCCGAGCAGGAGTCCTTTCGCAACTTTCGCAAGTATTTGTGGCGAATGGGAAAGGTGAGCCTACCAAACTGCATATATAGAGATACTGATTATGATGATGCGGAGCAGACCTTCTTTAAATGCGAGAGGTGGAACGTAGAGAGAACCGGTCTGTGACGAGCTATTGATGTATTTACTATACACCTGAAGAAATTATCGGGAAAAGAAAATTGGAATGCCGTCGCAAATTTCGTGGAGGATAGTATCCGAAAAAAGAAGCGCGAAATGGAAACTTATGCTCAAGAGTATTGAGCATAGGTCTTGGTCCTCTACCTCGAAGCAATGCGGAAGAAGTCCCGGAGAGGAGTGAAAAATCCAAGTGAAGGACAGGGAGATTTTTGGTGGAATCACCACACGTAGTAGCGGCGGTTGCTATATGGTGCGCACATATTTTTAACCCAATCTCATCGCCAAAAAAAAAACAAGGCGTTTCCTCCCATTTATTTTTGATATTCGGGAACGAAAAGAAAGAACTAGGTGCCCAATCAAGTACATAAGACAGATTACCTATTAATTCGATATTTTCCGTGCTTAAAAATTATCTTATGTGAGCCGATACGGGAGAGCTCGCATTGCCTTGGTGAAGGATGATTCATTTTCCCCAGTTGGTTTTGTTTAATTATTCGAAAACTTCTAGAAAAGGAATGGTTATGTATCGCACAGAATTCACTATTTTAGGTTTCTGTAGTGATGCAATTGCGACATGATCAGATTTTTTGAAAAACCAGGTGACTATTTGCTTTAAGGTCTTTCTTCTGCGTATAACTTTTGTTGGTCTAAGCTCGTCCTGGAATACCCATAATGCCGATAATTGTTTTGTTTCCAGTTCATATGCAGAGATCCAAGATTCGTCACGTGTTAAGACGTCATAGACATACTTTGAATCGCCACGGCTGAAATTCTTCAACATTTCTTTACACCAATCGACGCAAGTCCTTTTTTTAGCAGGCAGTTGCCAAATTATACGGTATTCAACGAGAATAAATCTTCTAGACGGCCAAATGTTCATGCAATATCGAATGTATGCTAGCCCCATTAATACACAAGAATGTCTCTATCAGGCTATATGTCAAATGATGACCTTGAGTTATCAACTGAAACACAGCATCGATTATTTCTGGCACAGAAACCGTTTTTGAATGGCCTTATCGAAATTCATTTTGCGAGGATCGGCGGTCTGGTGGGAACTCGTTTCATAGTGGATAAGTGTGGGCTTCAGTGCCACAAGTTGAAGTAAGTTGAACAATACACTCCTGTCTCGATACGAGTAATCCACGTCGTATCTCGTAAAAAATCGTCAATCGTAATAAATCATTGTACGAAAATTTTCACGATTAAATTCGAACTTTTAAGTGAGATGCATTTTTGAACTTACAGAACAAAACCAAAAAAAAAAAAAACTTGTAAGTGAAAGTGTTATGGGTCAGTTTGTGCAAAAAATTATTTCTGTTCCCACATAGTGTTTCAAAGAAACAAAATATAAAAGGCAACCCTCGTAGCAGCTAAATACCTGGCAGCATCGATCCAACAATGTATGACTGCGTACATATTTTGTCTACTCGATAACTGCACACTAACCTGTCCAGAATGCGTTGATGACTAATGACTAATGATTTACATTTCAGGTCTGAAGTGTTAGCTTCAACAGTTTCTGTAATTTCCATATAATGTATGTGTGTGTTAGTGCAAGTGCGTGACAGCGAGATTGTTCTCAGCCGTCACTCAGAAATTTGTTGTTAAGCTGTGTGTTTTTGTCTCACTTTGACAGCTACTTGGCAGTAATGTTGGCAAATTGACTTTTAAGCAAATTGCAAGTGAATGTCAGAAGCCACAGCCAGTAAAGAGCAAAATGGGGAAATGGGAAATGCAAAAGGTTTATGAAAGTAAGGCGAAACTAAATGACGACAAACATTTTTGCTTTTACGTCGGTATCATTTGGAAGTGGCTATTTTGTGAGGCTTGCAATGCCAAGAAAATGGAATGAAATGCAAATGCCATTGTTTGGGCGTTGGACGTCGAGTTGTAAATCATAATGAAGCAGACATTTCAAATGAGAATTTATTTGATTTTGATGGCGGATTCGAAGTCAGCTCCAAATGGTAATATAGTTTAATAATATTTTGAGAGATAGAGCATTTATTTCAGACTTTTCGCTGCATTCAATTTGTAGTTGGTGCACTTTTGTAGATTTTAAGGTGGCCCAAATAATTTGCGATTGGTTTAAATTTCCCGAGTTTTCGGACCAGACTTAGTTCGTTGAGGCGCAACTTACGGTTGTTGTGGTTGATAGGAAAGCAAATGCTCTTGAAAATGTAATAATTTAGTGGAAATTTCAAACAACTTAAAATTGGGAACAACCAAAATAAGCTGCACTGAAATGTACTGCGGTGAGCATGATTGTTGTTTTTTTTTGGAGAAGTTTTGCAACGCAGCCAGGGGAAGAGTTATAAAAAATAAACAAGAAATTTGAGCCAATTAAAACGTGGACTTAATTAATGGGCTATAAAACTGCGTAAATACAAAAAAAAAAAATTGAAATTTTTATGAATATTCCAAAATTTTTAAAAATCTTGAACGAAGTCCAAACTTTGATTTTTGTGAGATTTGTTGTACAATGACCTTCTTTTTAAATTAGTGAAAATTATCCAATTTTTTTTTAAATAATTTTTTACTAAATAGCAAAAAATTAAGATAACTGTTGGTATGTTAAAGGTAGCGCAAAATTTATCATCCAATTTTTTTTAAATAACTTTTTTAGGAAATAGAAAAAAAATAAATATGAGTGTATGTACTTACAAGGTGGCGCAAAATTAATTATCCATTTTTTTTTAAATAACTTTTTTAGGAAATATAAAAAAATAAAGATAAGCGTTGGTATGTTCAAGGTGGAGCAAAATTAGTCGTCCATTTTTTAAAAAACTTTTATTAAACAAAAAAGGAGGCACAAGGTGGCACAAAATTAATCATCCAATTTTTTCTTGAAATAACTTTTTTAGGAAATAGAAAAAAAATAAAGATGAGTGTATGTACTTACAAGGTGGCGCAAAATTAATTATCCATTTTTTTTAAATAACTTTTTTAGGAAATATAAAAAAATAAAGATAAGCGTTGGTATGTTCAAGGTGGAGCAAAATTAATCGTCTATTTTTTAAAAAACTTTTACTAAACAAAACAAAAAAGGTACAAGGTGGCGCAAAATTAATCATAAAATTTTTTAAGTAACTTTTTTTTAGGAAATAGAAAAAAAACAAAAATGAGTGGATGTACGTATCTACTTACAAGGTGGCGCAAAATTATTCATCCAGTTTTGTTATTAAATAACTGTTTTACTAAATAGAAAAAAATTAAGATGAGTGTATGTAAGTTAAGGGTGGTGCAAAATTAATCATCCTTTTTTTAAATTACTTTTTTTCTAAACAGAAAAAGAAAAAGAGAGGTTGAAGCCAGTGCAAAATTAATCATCGAATTTTGTTGTAAACTACTTTTTTACTAACTAAAGAAACAGAACAGAAAACTGTCAAACTTTCTACTAAAACTTGGAAGGAAAGAAGTCGGTAGGTGGTCGGTATTATTACAGGACACAAATTCTTAAATTCTAGACTAACTAGCTTTGTCTCTGACTCTATTCCTTCCTTTATTTTTCTCTGATACTTTTCTCCTTTCCTCCTGGACTATCTACCCTCTTTCCAGAGCTCTAAATAAAATGGACTTTTTAGCCTGAGTGTTTGGCTCGACCTATTCAAATTTCCATTTAAATACAATAATAAAGTGCAAGTTTGCAATGGCTCAAAATAATCTTTGCCTTTTGGTAATTTTTCTCTGAAAAAAGTGGAGAAAATACGCAACAATTTCAAAGAAAAACATAGTAAAAAACCAATATTTGAGGGTTTCTTGTACATTGTGATAAAAATATGAAATTTTCAGAAAAAAACTCAAGATTTTTTATAAATCTGGTACAAAATTTTAAGAATCAGCTTACACTTTTTGTTGGCGATCCGGCGGAGCTCTCCCTCCTATATGTGGTATGCATCTTGATGTTTTTCACATATTTCTTATGAGGGACCTTTTCATACCAGATATACGAGGGGTGTTCAAAAAGTATCGCGAATTTTGTGTTTTTTTTTTGTAAATTATTTATTTATACATTAATATCTATTTTGTCCCTTTCAAATATATCCCCAAAGATATTATGCACTTGTGCCAACGTTTTTTCTAATCTTCGAAGCACTTCAAAAAATCATTTTTTATCATCTTCAGCTCTTCTTTCGATGCCGTCTTTATCTCGTCAATCGTAGCGTAGCGTCGTCCTTTCATGGGCCTCTTCAGTTTTGGGAACAAGAAAAGGTCACAGGTGGGCCAGATCTGGGGAATTGCATATAACTTGCAGGTAATATTCCTTACTGACCATTTTACCCTGTGGTAAGAACTCATGATGCACAACGCCCCTGCAGAAAACGGTAAGCAAAACGTTTACATTTTTTCGGTCTTGGTTCGTGCGGCAGCTTCCATTGAGATGATTGAGCTTTGATTTTCACGTCATAACCATAAACCCACGATTCGTCATCAGTTATGACCCTCTGGAGCAAATTTGGGTCGTCGCAGACAGAGTCCAACATCTGCTGCTTTTGGTCGAAATTAAGCAGTTTTGGTACGAATTTCGCGGCGACCCGAACTAAATTTCTATAAACAAATTAAACAAAAAACTACTAAACTGGTAAAAAATACCGCTATTACATTATTTTACTCCTCAATGTAGGTGCATACATTCTTCGAGGATACGCTTTGAATTAATATTCGGAACTTTTAATTAGCCTACACTTCCACTTGCCGTGGATTCTTGGGAGCTCCTCTTGGGCTGGAAAATAACGACAATAAATTGCAGTTAAATTGAAAGCTATTAAATATTCCAAGGCTGTGTACTCAGCCTGCTGTAAAAAAATATGACACTTAAAATGTTTTGAGGAGTCTGGCAGACTTCATGACGCTAATTACGAGTTAATAAATCAAGGCTATCAATTCACAAATAACGAAAGCAGAAAAGCGCTCAAAACGATAAATAAACTTTCGTCTTAGGCGGAAATGAAGTGCTCCCGCCCCTCATCATGATTTATCACTGCCAACGCAAAATCAAGCAAAGCAGCTACCCTGACAGCTACTCCATCATGCAAACTTTAAATCCTCACTGTTGATATTGTGAAAAATTTCCATTTTCTTCGCGTTCATTACGCTGACTTTCGGCTGTCAACACAAAAATTCACAAGGAATTCCAGTGAAGTACTTAAGTGCGGAATATAAGAATTTAAGGAGCTGCTGGTTTATATAAACAATCACCTTTTTTCGTTTGTTTTTTGTTTTCGCAAAAGATATTTATAGAGACTTAAGCGTGCAGAAAACGTTTATTTGAAACTAAGTAAGCATTTAGAAGTTAAGAAAAATTTAATTTTACGCCTACGCTTTTTGACTTGAAAGAGTTTGAATTTTTTATATGGTATATAGAAAACTATATTTCACAACATATTTGCCTAGTCTTATTTATTTATATATTTTTCTTTTGCTTTTTTCATTCCAGTTAACATCATATTTCAATGATACGTCATGGATTAATCCGTCCGAGGCCGATACGATAGTGGGTGAGGAACCTGATGCGGTGTCTCTTGTGTCAATTTTAGTTGTTGGTAAAGTAAATGTCGTTGAATGTCTCTCAAGTGCATGAACGTGCACATATTCGTGCACATACATACAAAAATAAAAACAAAAAGTCACAAAAAACGATTTGCTCACACGTATACACCTATACATACATATATATGTTGCACGTTACATATACCTGAATTAAAAATAACAGCAGCCCGACATTTTGCAAGGTTTTGATTATTTATTAATTTTTCATTTATCTTTTTTTCTTAAATTTTTATTTCTTTTTTCAATATAAGTTACAAACTTTGCTTAAGGGGACGGCCTTAAGCCTCATTTGAAATGGTGTTCTTTAGGTGTTTCTTTAATAGCGTCAAAAACCGAAGAAAACAAAATTTCTATTCTTGTTTTCAGTATTTTATTTCCTGATTCATTATTAAAAAATAATTAAAAAATTATTATTTTTTTTTGTCATACGAGATTCGTTCAAAAAGTTGTTAGCCTTCAAGAAAGGTGTGTTGCTGGCGACACGGATTTTGGGACTCACAGGTGTCGGAAATCAAAAAGAGGTTCTTGTTCAGTACTAATGTCGTTATTGAGTGAACTATGATCTTAAAAAAAGTAAAATTTGACAAAATGGCGGCCATTCAAAGATGGAAAACCGTTTTTTGACCCTTTTTTTATTTTAAAGGCCCGAAAAAAATACTAAAATTTTTTTCCCGATTAATCGTAGCTCACTCGATAAGGAAATCAATTCCACGTCATTTAAATTGTATTTCATCAAAAGCGGTTCAACTGTGTTCATTGTTCATGTGAAGAACATTTTTGATTGCTGATAACTTTTTTAGCGAACCTCGTGTGGCCAAAAACAATTTTTATTTTTTAACAATGAATTAAGAAATAAAATACTTAAAACAAAAATAAAAAATCTTTTATCCTTTTCGTCCTATATGCTTTTAAAGAAACACCCAAAACACATCATTTCAATGAGGCGAGAAACTTAAAAAAATCAACAAACTTTCACCGAAACTTAAAACTTTTTAATTAATTTTATTTTTTTAACTTCATTTATTACATAAAATCTGTAATTTAAAAATAACATTAAGTATTACATTAGTTTTATTTAAAATTTAAGAAACGGTCATTGAGTAAGACATCCCAGTGAAATTCTATCGTAATAATTCATAATTCTAAACATTGTTTAACAAGAAATCTGCTATATATAGTTTTATAGATTTTACACCTAAAAATCAAAAGTCATGCATTTTTTTAATCTATGCAAAGCGAAATTCTTGCCTAATAAATTATTAGCTCGAGCATTCTGATAGTGGCAAGGCGCTGTATCTCTGACTGATATTGATATCTCTTTATAAAGGGCCCGCCATCTATTGTTACGGATTTGAACTTGGTATTATTTGAAGAATGGTAACACTTAATGGTCATCTGATTTGACAGAAAATTAGTTTTATTCTTCCGCTGAACGAAAATGGTTGTGTATATGCTCAAAAAACGATGGGAAGTATTGCGACATTACTTTGAAAATCATGGTAATGTTGCAGAATGTGTAGGAAAATTACGTACGGCAATGGGAAGAAGAAAAGCACCGAATGAAGAGTATGTGCGTTACTTTGCGAAAAAAGTAAGAGAAACTGGGTTGCTTATTCACAAACCAACGCGTGACCGACCAAAAACCGTGCGTACACCCGAAAATATTGCTGCTGTGGCCAAGAGTGTTCGTGAATCACCAGGAACATCAGTTCACCGTCGTTCTCAACAATTGGACATTTCGGAGACATCATTGAGACGAATTTTGCGTAAAGACCTTAGTATGACGCCGTACAAAGTCCAATTGGTTCGGCAGCTGAAGCAAACCGACCACCCAATGCGTTTTCGCTTCGCTTCATGGGCTTGGGATTGACTTGAAGAAGATGAAGACTTTTACCGAAAAATCATCTTTTCGGATGAAGCTCATTTCCATCTCGGCGGGTATGTTAACAAGCAAAATTGCCGCATTTGGGGCTCAGGAAACCCGCACGCACTCGAAGATAAGCCGATGCATTCACAACGAGTCACTGTTTGGTGCGGATTTTGGTCCAGAGGCATCATTGGACCATTTTTCTTCGAAAATGAGCGAGGAGTGGCCGTAACCGTCAATGGAGAGCGTTACCGGGCCATGTTGAACGAATGTTTGTTCCGAGGAATTGAAGAGAAGGATATTGGTGGCATTTGGTTCCAACAAGATGGCGCTACTTGCCACACAGCGAATGCTACGATCAATCTTTTGCGCACAGTCTTCGAAGATCGCATTATCAGCCGAAATTCTGATATCGTTTGGCCGCCTCGGAGCTGCGATTTGACGCCGTTGGATTATTATCTTTGGCGTGCCGTCATAGACCAGTGTTATGCCAACAAACCAGCAACAATTGATGCACTGAAGACCAACATACGTGATGTCATAGCTGAAATACAGCCGCATACAGTCGAAAATGTGTTGAAAAATTGGACCGATCGTATGGGATGGTGCATGGCTAGCCGAGACAGCCATATGAATGAAGTTGTGTTTGTGTGTCAATAACCGGAAGGATTATACTTCAAAATAAAAAAACAGTTTGGAAAAATATTGAGTAGTTTCTTTTTTATAGCATTTTTAATTCCGTAAAGTTGTATTGCGGACCCTATATATTGTTGAGTCTTTTAGGTCTCAGTGTAAAACCTCATCACTTGCAAACTAAGGTGGATTGGCACATATGCGCAGCACTTTAAACTGAAATCTCTGCACGAATTCCAAGTTCGACTTTGAAGCTGAACCGCTTATTTGAACTCCTTAGGTCCATATTAGTTCCAGTATTGCTTAGTATATAAGCACTTTATTCTCTAGTGACAACAACGGTTTTTGCCTCAGTAACCCAAACATTGAGCGTAGTTTAAGTCCGAGTTGCTTCCGCTTTAAAAATATGTATGTGAGATTGCCATGTGAGGCGCCTGTCCGACAGAATACCTGTTTGGGGAATTTGAGTGTTGTTTAGAGTTACACGATGGCAAAATCCGTTGCGAATGGTGAAAGTTTTTGCATGGATTTGCTTTCCTTTCCTTTTATACGCCATACACAGAAGCTTATAGCTTTAACGAAGCTGCTGGGGCATGATTACTCTTAGCCATTACAACAGTATCAATTGCATATGTGGCGATGTATGTGTTCGACGATAAGGGAAGATTGGATGTATAACACCGGTCGTTGGACGCTTTCCTGTGGTGTACTTGCTGGGTTCAGGTCGATGGCTTCGTCGTCTACTTTGACAAGAAAATGCCTGTTCTGAAGTTAAGATTTTAACAGCCTTTAAGAACTATCTAGAAAAACTGCAACGGAATATTTCTTCTTCTCGAGTGCTTCTCTAGCGAGATTATAAACGCAGTTCACTTGCTCAATAGTGGAGTATTGTCTGCGAGATACAAATTAGGGTGTGGGTGTAAGATTCTTCTGAGCTATTAAGGAGTCCCGGTGGTCTAGGGTATTTTCAGGAGTTTTTTTTTAGCAAAAATAATGAAAAACGATATTTAAACTTTTCAAGCTATTTATTTATCTTGTTTTACATACAAATATAAAATTTTTTTTTTTTGCATTTTAATAATTTTAAAACCACCAAAAAATTCCCTTCTTTCCCACCCTGGCGTTGAAGTCACCAAGCAGGATTTTTAGGGGCAACGCTCATAGGAACGCTCCAAGCGCTCATAGAAGGAATCTTTAATCGCATCGTCCTTCTCTTCCGTCGGGGCGTGGGCGCAAATAAGCGAGATGTTAAAAAATCGCGCTTTGATGCGGATTATTGCGAGACGCTCGTCCACCGGAGTGAACGACAGTACTTGGCGACGAAGTCTCTCTCCCACCACAAATCCGATAACTTGCGCTACTTTACATGACAGCTGTAGTACACGTCGGAAGGTCCAATGCTCTTTCTGACTTGCCCCGTCCATCGCATACCTTGAATGGAAGTAATGTGAGCCTTTGCTCTTACGAGGACGTCAGCCATACGGGCGGGGAAACTTTCTCTATTAAGGGACTGGACATTTCAGGTGCATGCCCTCAAACTATAGTCCTTAGTTCGTTTGCAGTGGTCGTCATCAGTGAAGGTAGTTCTCATCCGAGGCTTTGTAAATATTTTCATTGGAGTGGACTTTTAAGTGGCGGGTCCCAAACCCAGCGCACAACCAGCCATCCTGAAATGCTTCGTCTTCTTATAGCTCGCTCTCGAACGGATGTTCGGAAGCTACCCAGAAGATACTTAGACGAAACCCGAAAGTTGTGAGCTGCTTGGACCGAATGCAGAAGAATCGTCCTGGCCACTCCCAAGTGAATGGCGATCAGTAACGTTCCCCACTTGCGTGGATTTCTACACATGGAACTATTCTCCCCACCTTTCTTAAAAGCCTATACTTTGGAAATAGCTAAAAAAAAAACTCGATGGATTGAAAAATCTAGACTTACGGCACTCCTTAATGGATTAAGTTTTTTCAGCAACAGTTTTTCGAAAAATTTGGAAAAAATAGGCAGTAGACTTATTGGCCTATAAGAAGAGACCATATTCAGAGGTTTCCCTGGCTTGGATATGAGAGTAACCTGCGCAACATTCGATTGAATGGGAAAGTATTATTTCTTAGTCAGCGCATTAAATATAAAAGTGATGAAATTGTAGCCACATACGGGTAATTCCTTGGCGCTTTATTTGGGCAAATTCATAGCTCATTAAGTTTTGGTGTAGTACAAGTTTGAGGTGGCTCAAATGTTGCCGCATTAAGCACATTTTTCATATAAAAAAATTTCGAGTGTTCCTTAAATGGGAGAGAAATGATAACACGCAACGAAAAAAAGCTATTACAAATGTACTTGAATTTTGAGACGCTTAAACTGCCACAATTTTATGTCAAATTTTACAAAGTTTCAATATTGATTTTGATTTTTTTTTTAATATATTCAAAGCTTAAACTTTTGAGTTATATTATTGCTTAATATTAAAGTTAAAAGATTTAAATAAAAATAAATACTCAAAACTTTGCAATAGTTAGCGCTGCTATTATTGGTAACACAGGTGCGTGTATATATAGGGTGGGTAAAATTTGCTTTTTGAATCGGCTATAAAACAAAAACTAATTAATATTTTTTCAAACTTTTTTTTTTATTTTGAAGATTGAACATTGTCATTTATGAATGAAAAATAATATCGTTCAAAAGACTGCCACGACTGGCTTTACAGTAGGCCATTTGATCAGCCCAATTTTTAAGCACATTTTCGATTGCTTGGGCTCCTTTTCATGAATGGCAACTTCGATTTCGTGTTTTAAAGCTTCAATCGTCTCTGGATGGTTCGCATAGCATTTGTTCTTAACGGCTCCCCACAAAAAAAAATATAACGGGCTTAAATCACAGCACCGAGGCGGCCAATTGATATCGGAATTTCGGCTGATTATTCGGTTTTCAAAAACTGTAGCCAAAAGTTCGAGTGTAACTTTGGCAGTGTGACAAGTTGCACCGTCCTATTGAAACCAAATGTCGTCCATGTCATCCCCTTCAATTTTTGGAAATAACTCGTTGAGCATGTCACGGTAACGCTCGCCATTTACAGTAACCGCGGCTCCTCGCCCATTTTCGAAAAAAAATGGCCCGATGATGCCGCCAGACCAAAAACCGCACCAAACAGTGACTCGTTGTGGATGCATTTGCTTCTCAACAGTAACGTGTGGATTTTCTGAGCCCCAAATCCGACAATTTTGCTTATTGACGTAGCCAACGATGTGAAAATGAGCTTCATCAGAAAAGAAGAAGAAGACTCAACACTTTGGAAATAGGTTTTCAATATTTCCCAATTTTGTTTAAGCGTATCTATAGCGTCCCGCCGTAGCCGAATGGGTTGGTGCGTGATTACCATTCGAAATTCACAGAGAGGTCGTTAGTTCGAATCTCGGTGAAAGCAAAATTAATAAAAACATTTTTCTAATAGCGGTCGCCCCTCGGCAGGCAATGGCAAACCTCCGAGTGTATTTCTGCCATGAAAAAGCTCCTCATAAAAATATCTGCCGTTCGGAATCGGCTTGAAACTGTAGGTCCCTCCATTTGTGGAACAACATCAAGACGCACACCACAAATATTAGGAGGAGCTCGGCCAAACACCTAACAGAAGTGTACGCGCCAATTATTTATTTTTTTTTTATAGCCTCCCATTTCGTAAATGTCAAACCTTTAAGTAAATTATGAACACATTTGGCATGTCATTTGTGTTACCATTCTCAAAAAAATAGGTGGTTCAAAAAGCAAACGCTTATGGGCCAACAATGGTATTTTTTTTGTATTTCATAAGTTGCTTTTTTACTATTGAAATAATTTATTATGCAAATAACTGCATATGTCATCACGAAACTTTCTTTCTTTTCCTATAACTTTATGTTTCATGTTAACTGTGACAATAACAAAAACAAGAAAAATATGTTAAATATGTAACTTTGAAGTGGAGTAATTGTAGATGAGATGTGGGGAATTACTAAGAAAAGAAAGCGAAAGAAGCGGCTCGAGAGCGTGCTTGTGCGTTCGTAGATTTTTCTTCAGAGCGTTCGATGTGCGGAAGTTAACTATTTGAGCAAATATTTTGTTCACTATGCTCGGAAGCGGCGGCCGCTGTAGCAGAATGGGTTGGTGCGTGACTACCATTCGGAATTCAGAGAGAACTTAGGTTCAAGTCTCGGTGAAGGAACAAAATTAAGAAAAAGTTTTTTCTATTGGCGGACGTCCCTCGGCAGGCAATGGCAAACCTTCGAGTGTATTTCTGCCATGAAAAAGCTCCTCATAAAAAATATCTGCCGTTCGGTGGCGGCTTAAAACTGTAGGTCCCTATATTTTCTGGAACAATATCAAGACGCACACCACATATAAGAGGAGGAGCTCGACCAAACTCGCTAAAAAGGGTGTAAGCGCCAATTAATATATATATATAACTAGATATATGCTCAGAAGCATTATTCCGCCGTCCCATTCTGACAGATCACCTTTCTTAGGAATATTGATGACGGCACCTTATTTCAACTCTACATACAGCTCTCTTTTATCCTAAAAGTCCTCAATTAGTGGCCTAGTTAAGCGCGCACTGGTTTCATAGTACGCCTTTAAGTTTCCGTCTTTAGTCCGTCTTTGAGTTCAGGTGCAATATTGTCAACTCCTGCTGCCTTGTTTTTTTAAGAATTTTTATTGGATTTATTATTTCATGCATGTTGGGACTGCTGGTTTGGATTGAGTTGTTTTATGGTGTGGCAAACAGTCGGAAATATTTTGCATGTCTGGTGGAACTGAGAAGAGGATATGTTTGTAGTCTTCCTCCCACACTGTAAGCCGTGTTTCTGCAGTTGTGCTCAATTCACTCGATGAGTTTTAAGTGGTATATCTGCTTGATAATTTTTGCAGCCAATAGCCAGTTTTTTTGTTGTTTTAAACAGATTCCTGCTGCGTTGGGTTTTTGCAGCTGACTGGGCCTCTGATGTGATTGCTTCTGCTATGGCACGTTTGTCTCAACGAACGCTGGCTTTTACTTCTTTGTCCAGAGCAGTGTAAAAATATTGTGTTTGAGGATTGTTTCGCCGTGTTTTACCTGTATTCAGTTTGGCTTTCGGTTGCTTCCTTCACCGCATTATATTTCATGTTGTATCAGATAGCCAACACTTGCGACTCCGCTGCTTATACCCGACGTGCCACTTAGCAGACTTGCAGAAGATATTTCTGATTGTAGTCCAGTTTCAAATTCAATTCAATTAGCTATAAAGCTGCATACCCTAAATGTTTCTAAGAATTCTGTTGAAAAAGTGTAAAATTTTGTTGAATAATTTTTTTTTTAATTGCAATTAAGTTTGAAACTGAGTTGAATATGGCTTTTATAGGAGTACAAATTTTATTTTCATAAAAAAAAGTATTGAAATAAATTGTCGAAACTGGTCAATAAATCCCTGTGATGTAATTATTTAACGCAGTGTATATTTGTTCATATATATGTATGTATGTATATCCACACCATAACTTTCATGTAATTTTTGAACGAAATTCATGCAATTTGCCACTTTTCAAACCACGAAACACAAACCAGAAACATTTCCTCTTTACTAGCATGTTTTGCATGTCCCAATGCCTGCGCTCCCCGCCACAAGCGCTGATTGTCATATTCAACCAACTGTCTGCCTAAATAAACAGTTGTACGTTTCCAACAAGGAATGATCGTCATTTCCCTTTCCCTTCCATTTTCACCTACCCGGCAATGTTTATTTTTATGCTTCCATTAACTTGAGTGCATTTTTCCACTGCGCTACGCTGCTTTTCCAAAAGCAATATTCATTTCAAACTTTCTTCCCTTTATTTTTTTTTTTTTGGTTTCTGTTGCACTGCTTTTTTTCTTTCTTCAGTTTCCATTTGTTGTCTTACCTTGTCTTCGCACATTCACATCTTTTTTGCTTCATATGTCTGTTGTCATTCCATTCAATGAATTTTCATGTTTATATGTCTTTCCTTGCCTTTCGATCTCTTTCTTCGCCACCGCACCACATCACACCACGCCAACGATGCGCCGCTGATGCACACCCGCAGGCATTTTCCTGTCAGTGCTGATATTTCTATCAGTTGCCGGTAATATACTCGTCTGCCTCGCCATTTATACGGAACGTAGTTTACGGCGCATTGGGAACTTATTTCTGGCATCATTAGCGATAGCGGATTTATTCGTCGCATCCCTGGTGATGACATTCGCCGGGGTCAATGATCTGTTGGGTGAGTATTCACTATTTTATTATTTAATAAAAATTCAGATTCACAGTGTCTCTGTTTGTTTATGTTGGTATACGAGCAAGTAAAATATCGGCATGAGGCCCCTCATGTGTGATATACACACATCAACAGTTTGTACGCAAGTGTGTATGTGTTACTGTGCGTTGATGCGAGAAAACAAGAAATCACGCAATCACGCAATATACGCTGAAAGCAATAACATATTGCGATTGGCTTTTGATCTGATGTGCCATAGTGATTACACTTCTGATTCAATGACAGCAATGTGTGATATCAAAGGACTCGTTCGTTCGTATTTATGACAGCTGCACAAAAACCAGTAAAGGTAGGGGGACTAAAATAGGTTCATAAAACCTGCAAATGGAAAAGAAAATTGGGGTATATGGAAAATGGTTTTGTTATTTGGCTTTAGCAAAAATAATTCTTAGTAAATCAGTGAATTGCAAACAGGAACCAAGATTCCGTTCATCACATCAGTGAACGTACAATTTGTCATTGAAAAATGCATATTTCCTACTAGGACATATGTGAATGAGTGCTGAAGGTATCCGTTTAATCGAACTGTCATTCGAGCTCTGACAGCCGCCCGTAAATGATTCAATTTAACCAAAGATGCAAATAAAGTAAAAATATGTAATCAAATATGGGTTTTATATAAAGCAGCAATCCAGGCACTGGATTCGGCTACTACATCCTCTAAAGTGGTGGAACAAAGTAGGAATAGTCTTACCACCTTGATTGAAAACCATAAAGTTACCTTAATCTGGGTGCCGAGACATCGGAATATTAAAGGTAACGAAAAATCAGATGAACTGGCAAGAGGGAGATCTGCCAGGAATAACGTTCTTGTAGTACCGTTATTCACAGCATCAAGTGCAGTCAAGAGTACAATTTCCCTAAAATACCTTCGAATCGCGGATTGTAGATGGAGAGACCAGACGAAATGCAAAATCAGCAGAATTTTATGGTCCACCTAAAACCTCAAGCAATAGTCGACATTGATAAACATGAAACGACGGGACGCCTGTAGACTAACGGGGTCATAACTGGCTTTTGGTCTGTCGGAGAACAAGCAGCCAAAATGGGCATCCCTCACAAGACATAGTTGTAAACAACCGGAGAAAAAGGAAACAATCTTCCATTTCCTCTGTGAATGCCCTGCCCGATGGAAAGACAGAATCCTAGCCCTGGGCAGGCCGCTGTTCGAGAGTCTCAAACAATTGTCTAGCTTAGATGTTAACAACCTAATAAGGTTCTTAAACCGCACAGACTGGATATAGTTATGCCGTAAGTAACTGGTAAACAAGTTAGTAACGAGAGTGTGGCAACAAAATGGTAGGGAAGCGCTAGTTGGATTCTGGAAGAATCTCCATAAAAACCAATCAACCAACCATGGGTTTTATAATAAATCTTTCATAGGACGAATTTTAATAAATAATATCAGTGGCAGTGATATGAACCTGTAAGACTGAAAACCGCTACCTATCGAATTAGATATAAAGTAATTATGAGTCGGAACTATTAGCAAATAACGTAACTGTGATCATCATCGGCTCTTATTTCTCCCACTCGAACATGGGGGCTCAGTAGAACTCCTCCATCTGAGTCTATTTTTTGGAACAAGCTTTATTTCTTTCCAAGTTTTTCCTAACGCTTCAACTTCCTTCTGGGCAGTTCTCCTTCAAGATATTTTTGGACAGACAAGCTTGCGAGGACCTTGTGGATTGATTACATTTGCGCCTTTGCGAAGCGTATGCGCAATCCACCTCCACTTTTGCAGTTTTACCATTTTTTCCATGTTACCTACCGGCTGGATTTTGCACCTCTCGTATAGGTCGTCATTTCTTATGATGTTCGGTCACCAGATCTTCAATAATGAGCATAAACATCTGTTCACACAACTATTTTTTTGTTTTCGATCCAATTATTTGTGAGCCAGGTTTCCGATCCATACAAGGATGGTTCCATGTGCAGAAGTCCACGCAAGTGGAGAAAGTTCCTGATCGCCATTCACTTGGAAGTGGCCAGGACAATTCTTCTGCATATGCTCCAAGCAGCTCACAACTTCCGGGCTTCACCCAAGTATCCTCTAGGTAGCTTCCGAATATCTGTTCGAGAGCAAGCTAATATGATAAGGCGTAAGAAGGGAATCCTTATGAGGCCACTCCGACATATCTGGCTTAAGGGCTTATCAAGATTGCAGCGTCTCTTTATCATGTTAGGTGCGACTGCAAACGGCCGTCGGTCTTACAGCAAGAGGCTCGTCTAAGCCTTAAAATCTGTGCTAGTTCAGAAAGGGATGGTACATCCTACTAGCTCCGGATTTGCTCTTATAACTATCGCACGGAAATTTCCAACGAATACTAGTTTAGCAAACATGAATCAAAATGATACAGAAAAATTGTCTCCAAAGGGTACTCAAGATGTGAGGAATACCCCTACTTCGGCAGCGTGAACAACGGATTTGGAGGTGCAAAATTCAAGTATACCCAACGAAAATTCAAACATAGCAAAACCCCAAAAACACAAAACCATCTACGTTCTCTTTCAAATTTCGAGCAAACGAAATTGTGACAAGATTTATAAAATATCAGAGGATGGCGTAGACCCGTGTTTAAAATGCCCAAGGAGAGACCAGAAAGAAATGGGTGGATGCCTGTAACACGAATGTGCGAATATTACAACTTTGAGTTATTGCGTTGATTTGTATGACTTTTAAAAATAATTTAAAATAATAAACAAATAATTTTTTATATCAGAAACCAAGCCTTCTAATTTTCATAGAACAATAAACTTTGAAATTCAATTTTTACATATTAATGCGACTGCCATAATGGTGACAATATGAAAGCTACTTCACACATTTTCTTTTTTGGCTTGTTTCTGGCGTTTAAGTTGAGATTTTGTATATTAAGATTCTTATATTAGAATTGTATGGAAAATATTTTTATGGTACAATTTAACCTACTACACTCCTCTGTTGTGAGTATTTTTCCCCTCTACTGGAATCCGAAGCCTACCTCTGCCAGTTTACCAAAAGATTCTTCAAAGGGATTTTGGTTTTTTTGTATTGTACAGGGTAAGCAAAATGCTTCTGAGTGAAACTTATATAGTGTATTTCTTAATTTCCTAAAATGATAATACAAAACAGGTGGTGGAATGCATTTTTTTTTTTTAATATAATCTGGTGGATAGTTTCATGATATTAACTTTTTAAATATGATACTCGGCATATATCCGCAGCGGCTACAAGTTACATGGCACATTCTATAAGCCCACTACTCGATAGTTGACTTCTTTTTAGAATAAATCTGACCGCATGGCATCAATGATGCCTTGAATATTGTAATAAATCGATTAGTAAGCAAGTTCCGCGGTCTTGTTGATGTCGTCGATCTTTAGCTGACTCTGAATTGAAACAAGGTGAAGAGATTTCGAAAAGTAATAGAAAAAGAAATGTGGAAAAGAAGCATGACACCGAGCCCCCCAATTTATGACGAAGAGCTAGGCATCAAGCGGTCATTTAAGCTCCTTGACCACTGTAGTATCTTTCAAGCAGAAGTCTTTGCGGTAAGAAAGGTTGTAAAAATAGCATTCGCAAAGATTTCGAGCTACTACAAAATAAATAAATACGTTGACAGTCAATCGGCGATAAAAGCAATAAACTCATATGAAATTTCATTTCAAAAGATTCTTAAATGAAGGGAAGCCTTGCAAAGATTTACCACAGACAAACGACTGCACTTCTACTGGGTACCCGGCCATAAGGGCATTCCAGGAAACGGAATAGTAGAGGAGATTGCCAATACTGCTGCTTACATGCTATTTGAATAAGAAAACGACATATTAAATCCCTTGTTGCGGACATGAAAGGACATACACACAGGAGCTGCCCAAAACGGCGAAGATCATGTGTGCGCAGAATGCAGATAAGTACGCCAGATTCGTACTAGTGCTATCTTGACAAATCAAAACTATCGTAGGTATAGTGACAAATCGCAATTCGCTAGCGAACGTACATACAATGCAAATTTTGCAATGAACTGGAAGAAAAGGAAACTATAGAACACATTCTATGTTCATGCCCTGGATTACATAGAATCCAAATGAAATGCTTAGGAGCTCTACAATAAGAGAATTCAAATTACTGAATTCATACGATTTGCTTACCCAAAAAAGGAGAGATTTTAATATAAGGTTGTCAAAAAAGTCTTGCGGTATTTTTTTTTGAATTTTCAATTGTTCATAAAATTGGTTATAATAATGCGATTTAAGTCAAATATGCACCGTTTTGTTCGATGACGAGTTCCCAACGAGATGCCAATTTCATAATGCCCCTCTTATAGAAGCTCGTTTCCCTATTGTCAAAAAACTCGGAGAGCCAATTTTCACAGGACTCTCTTGTGGACAACTTCCGACTACCAAGCTCTTTCGCCATAGACAGAAATAGGTGGTAATCACTTGGTGCGAGATCCGGACTATACGGTGGATGCAAAAGAACCTCCCATCCGACCTCCCGGAGCTTCTGGCGCGTCACCAAAGATGTGTGTGGCCTGGCGTTGTCCTGATGGAAGACAATTCGGCCTCTGTTGATCAAAGATGGCCTCTTCCGCATGAGTGCTGCATTCAAGCGGTCCAGTTGTTGGCAGTACAGGTCCGAATTGAGCGTTTGGCCATAGGGGAGCAGCTCATAGTGGATGATTCCCTGCCAATCCCACCAAACACACAGAAGAACTTTCCTGGCCGTCAATCCAGGCTTGGCCACCGTCTGGGCAGCTTCACCGCTTTTCGACCACGACCGTTTACGCTTCACGTTGTCGTAAGTGACCCACTTTTCATCGCCAGTCACCATCCGCTTCAAAAACGGGTCGATTTTGTTGCGATTCAGAAGCGATTCACATGCATCCATACGGACAAAAATGTCAAGTCGTGTGGCACCCATACATCGAGCTTCTTTTTGAATCCAAGCTTCTTCAAATGGTTTATAACGGTTTGATGACTCATACCCAGCTCTTGGCCGATGCTACGGCTGCTACTATGCCGGTCTCTTTCGATCAATTCAGCGATTTTATCGCAATTTTCGACTACAGGCCTTCCGGACCGTGGCGCATCTTCGATCACCTCTGCACCAGAACGAAAACGTTGAAACCATCGTTGTGCGGTGGAAATGGAAACTGTATCGGGTCCATAAACTGCACAAATTTTATTGGCAGCATGAGATGCATTTTTGCCTTTATGCCGTATTTTCTCTTTATTTTGCTCCATGTTTGCGACGCTATAACTCACGACCGACTAAAAGTAAACAACAATTAATCAAACACGTGTTAGCACGTGAAAAGAGATTTCCAAAAAGCTCTAACGTTAACCGATGCGACGAATACAACTAGAACTATGCGCTTGCAAAGACAAGCTTGCGGAAATACCGCTAGACTTTTTTGACAACCTTATATCTCATTTCACTCATACATTTGTATTTTCCCTTTCTGGGTAAACAAATCAGAATGAATTCAGAAACTTAACGTTCGGACAAATAATTTTATTCCACACCTCAAGCAATTTTCACATATAATTATAATAAGTCGTAAAAAATATTTTACGAATATGGTCCGTAGATTGGGCAATAAACAAGGAAAAGCGCGTTTCTTAAAATTTATTACGTATACGCCCAGTGGGGCGTACTATTATTTCGCTTGCAGTTCATAGGGCGCAGAACTTACTAAGAAACAGCGAATCGATTCGAAATAAAAACTTTAAACGTAGCTAAAACAAAAATATAAAAGTGCATACTCTTAAGCAACTTATTTCTTGTGCTGTAGCAATCGTTTTCCAATTTCCGTTTGTATTTCCTTTTTAATTAAAATTGGGCTGCTTCTGACAGCAGTTGATGGCTTGGCGTCAATTGCAACGCCAATTAAACGCGATGATAGAGAAATTTCGAGTGAAAATTAATGCAATGATAACACACACGAGCGTCAAGGCGTGACCGACAATGCAGCGATGTTGCACAAATGTTAATTGCAAGTGTATGTGTCGGGGGAGAATGTCTGCAGATATGACAATGTGTAAATGTGTGTTTAATTCGGGAAATGCACATTAAGGTAGTGTACAAGAAGTACCGAATATTAATTGTCGAAAATTTTGAAATACATGTTTTTTTTTTATTTGAAGCCGGTTGATATTCATTGATGCCATTTGAAATTTTACATGTTTTTTTTTGAGGAAAATTTCTTTTTTTATTCAAATTTGGTAAACAATTATAATATTTTAGTGATGAATTATAATTTTCTTCAGAAATTGGGAAGCTATGCAATTTTTTTAATTTTTACAGTGCCACAAAATATATATGTTCATAGATATTATAAGATAGAAATAAGTACGATAAAAATGAAATTTCATATCGAACATCCATTGCGAAATGCAAGGTGGCACAAAATTAATCATCCAGTTATTAAACTAAACAAAAAACAATTATTTTGGGTGATGGCAATCTTTATTTTGAGATTTACGCGCTCAATCGCTTGTCTTTAGAACGCCTTTTGCAAAAAATTTAAATCTTCCAATAGAGTGATTAATTTTGCGCCAGCTATTATATAAAATAGTGCAGAGAATTGTAATAAATATTATGTCTTGTTTTTGTAAAAATCAATTCCAGCGGAATTTTTAAGTTCCATTTTTTTAACTTCTGGTGCGACTGAAATACTATATTCATCGTACTTAGGGCGGCTTCCAATAGGCTCTACATCATTAGTGCCTTCATTTAGACTAAAGGCTTTTCAATTGCTCTGTAAAAAAATTCGGTGTTAGCCCAGTTTCTCTTGCTAACTTTAACTGTAGAGCTGTGCTGAATTGGCCTATTGAAAAATTGAGTTGATTTGCACTTGGAATACTCTGTGTGTTTATTAGCTGTGAGATTAGACGGATATCGATTGCATGCATCACTTTTAAGTTCAATTTCGTTTTAATTTCTGGGGATCTGATTTGCTGCTAGCGTTTCTGTAGTTTCCGTGGAATGTCTACTATATCAGTGCCTAAAAGAGTTTCTTTGGTATTTTGATGCCAATTGTATTTGAATAAACGTGTATTTTTTATTGTACATAAGGACATACATATGGAGAGACTGTTTGGAAACTTAATGCCAGGTAACGTTAACAATCCAACAAAAAACTGTGTAACAGAATTTTCCAGAGCATCCGAAATCTCACTACAGCGATGGTACAAAATTTAGTGGAGGACCATTGGAATAGGTGTATTGAAGTTGGAAGAGAGTACACTGAATAAAAAACGATTACAATTAAAAAATAAATTTTTTTCTTAATAAATATTTTGTTTATAAAATTTTTTTTTTATTTTTTTTAATTAAAAAAACTTTTTTTTCAATAATTTTTAATAACTTTTTTTTAAATTAAAATAGTGTTTTTAATTTTTATTTAATTAAAAAAAAATTAATTTCAATAAAAAAATAATAAAAAAAGGATTTCAATTCAAAAATAAATTCTTTCTAAATGAATTTTTTTTAATATTTACTTTATTAAAAAAAAAATTTTTTCATCAATAATCCAACAAAAAACTGTGTAACTGAATTTTCCAGAGCATCCGAAATCTTAATACAGCGACGGTACAAAATTTAGTGGAGGGCCATTGGAATAGGTGTATTGAAGTTGGAAGAGATTACACTGAATTAAAAAACTATTACAATTAAAATATAAATTTTTTGTTAATAAATTTTTTGTTTATAAAGTTTTTTTTTAATTTTTATCTTAATTGAAAAAACTTTTTTTCAATAATTTTTAATAACTTTTTTTTAATTAAAAACACTAGTTTTATTTAATAATTTTTATTTAATTAAAAAAAACTAATTTCAATAAAAAAATAATAAAAAAAGGATTTCAATTCAAAAATAAATTATTTCTAAATAAATTTTTTTTTATAAATTTCGTTTTTTTATATTTTTTTTTTTATTAAAATAATTTTTTTTTCATCAATAATCCAACAAAAAACTGTGTAACAGAGTTTTCCAGTGCAGCCGAAAAATCTTTACAACGATGGGACAGAATTTAGTGGAGAGCTGAATAAAAACAAGATTACAATTAAAAAATAATTTTTTTCTTAATAAATTTTTTGTTTATAAATGTTTTTTTTTTAATTTTTTTTTTAATAATTTTTTTTTATTTAAAAAGCTTTTTTTTCAATAATTTTCAATAACTTTTTTTTAATTAAAAACACTAGTTTTATTTAATAATTTTTATTTAATAAAAACAAACTAATTTCAAGTTGGGTCCGTTGTGTTGCCCTAGAGCTCATTATATTGTATGATTTCCCCAGCTAACCGAGATTTTTATTATAGATTTTGGTCAAAGATTCGAGAGATTCGATTTTCAGGTTCGAGAGACTGAAAGATTGTCAATTGTTGGAGAGCCTAGAAGAGCGAGTCGACTTCTGGCTAGACCCGGACAACTGCACAGCAAATGTCTGCTCGATACTTCCTCATCTTCGTCCTCGCAGTATCTGCACAGGTCGTTTTGAGGAACCCCGAGCCAACGTGCGTGAGTGCCCAAAAGGCAGTGGCCGGTGATAAGAGATATTATATGCCTTAGTTCGTGTTTCGTAAGACTTATAAGGGTTTTTGTCTGTTTCAGATTGTAGGATGGCCAGATTTGTCTGGTCGTAACGCAAGTAGTTTCCACTCGCCACCTCCGATCAGCAATGCTGTGAAATTCTCGATCAATGACCATTTTACATGTTGAGAGCGGAATGTGGATTGTGGGTAAGTTACTAACATTTGATTGCGTAGCTCCAACTCTTGCGAGCTCATCAGCTTTGCAGTTACCTTCGAATCCACTGTGACCCGGTATCCAGATATTGGACAGAATTCTGAACACTTATTTCGTTAAGAGATAAGAGACAGGATCGAACCACATCTGAGTGGGTATAAGAGGAGCTGAGTGCTCGAATTCTTTCTTAATAAGGTTTTTTTTATAATTAAAAAAATTTTTTTTTTTTAATCTTTGTTTTTATTAAAAAAAATTTTTTTGAATAATGGTTTTTTTTGTATTAAAAAACCTAGTTATGTTTTAATAATTGTATTCTTAATTATTGTAAAAAATTTCAATAATTTCAATTAAAAAATATTGTTTTTTTATTTTCTCTCCTACTTTTCAACCAATCTGTAGTAAAAAGTTTCTCACTTTTCATCTTCGCAGCATTTTTATCAGTCAACATTACTTCAGTTCATTCTTTTATGCTTAACAAGTTTACTCATTCATCAGCAACTGCAGTAGCAGCTTTGGAGAGTGTAGGCGTTACGTGGAATTCAACAAAACCGTATCTTGTTGCTATTTTCTCTACATATTTTCCCACTCTCTCCACACACTTTGTTGAAAACTAGATCAAGTAAGCCGAGAATGTGGGAAAATAGCAAAAACTAAAACTTAAACGTCTTAAGATTCCCCTCAACAATAATAGTAAATATTTCTGAAATGCAGGTGTAGCAAATTTTGAGGAGCAAAAGCATTTTGCCGTGCAATAACACTTTAACTATGCAAAAGTGCTAACATTTATACCTTTCTCCGAGGCAGATGATAAGCGTCATTACGTATGCCAGTGCATATCCTTGAGTATACATATGTACGTATGTACGCATGCACCTAGAAACATAAATCTACTATATGCAGCTAAGCGTATATCTACGTAAGTATGCCACTGCTTAAGCATCTGCTCTATAATACGGCGATACACTAAAGCAAAACAAAAAAAGCACAGCTGACGTTGACAAAATGCGCTCATAATGCATTTTGCCATACTGCCATTCAATTCCTCAGCCGCTTTGCCATACCGCAATTCTGTTATTCAGCTACTTTCCTATCCCGCCATCCTGCTATAGTTTGTCGTCAATGTCAACAGCAACACGAAATCAGCAGTGCCAACGTCAACAGCATTGAAAGTGACAGCGGCTGTGCAATGGCAGTGCAGTGGCAGTGCAGTAAGCAGTAACAGCTACAGTGAACAGCCAAGAGCGAAGAGCGAACACCAAATAGCGACAGCGTTGATGACAATGTTTTGCATGAGAAATTTCCGAATTGTGTGCAATGCAAATGAGTACCGGAAGGCTGCTGCAGTAACAGCACCAACAAATTGCAGCAACAGCAATAAACACAAAACAGGAGAGTAACAAAAGCTAAGAAATAATGAATATGGCAACTTGTGCTTGCGAGCGTACACATCGCACATACATACAAATGCATATAGATGTGCAACATATATATATGCACAGTTATAGACAGAGAAATAGCGCACTTCCACACAATAATATATAAAGATGATTATTTTTACTCAATAAATAAGGAATATAAAGTATTTTTGCACAGACGATTCTTTTGTTTCAGTATTATTCATAAAAAAACGCTTATTAAATACGAATTCCATATCTACAATTACAAGGAGCTCGAAAAATTGGAATTTTACACATTTTGAAGTGGACACTGAAATAACGAACTTTAATCAATCTGCAAGAAAAACATAAATTAAGTGTTTCAAATTGGTATGTAGGTTACTATCTCCCCATAGGAATAGCAGCCCACGCTTCCTGTACTCCTTGCCATAGTTCATTAGCATTTTTAAACTTTTCTGTATTTTTCATTCCACAGATTTTCAATAGGGTTAAGGTCTCAGATTTGTGCTGGTCAACCCAGAACTGCAATTTCTCCTTTGGAGAGTCAATTTTTTGCTTCCTTTGTTGTATGCTTCTGGTCGTTATTATGAATGACTAACCAGTTTAGGAGCATGGATTCGCAAGAATATGACTATATCGTATTGCGATTTATTCTCACTTTGGGTCAACTCCATTCTAAGAAAGTGACCCCCAAATCTTCAAATTACCCTCACATTGCTTTACAGTATTTGTTGTATATCGCGGCTTGTACTCTTGGTTTTTTTCACGATGAACAAAAGTCTTCATGTCAGGACCAATCATATTAATGTTATTGCGCAACTCAGTTCCCGCTGTTCGTCAATAGATGCCCCCAGCAGTGTTTGGTAGTCGATTCTACAGGGTTTGATTGAAAAGTAATAACCCTTATTTTTCTAAGCAGTTTTATTAAACATTTTGGCTTATACAACTAATATTCTTCAAAATAGGTCCCTTGAGCGTCAATACACCGCTGGTAGCGGTCCTTCCACTGCAGGAAACCTTTTTTAAACTCATCCGCCGGAATCGCGTTCAATTCGGCACCCACAGTTTTTTGGATCGCCTCGATGGAGTCGAAACGCCTACCCTTCAGCTTTCTTTTCCGGCGTGGGAACAAGAACAAGTCCGGAGGGGACAGGTCTGGGCTCTAGGAAGGTTGGGGAAGCACCGGAACCCCCATCTTGGCCAATGCAGAGGTGCAGAGGAAGGCGGTGTGCGCCGGCGCATTGTCGTGATGAAGGGTCCAATTGTTGACGAGGTCGGGCCGAACCCGGGTGCCGCGGTTTTTCAGCCGAAGGAGCACTTCTTTGGAAAATGCCACGTTTACAATGCTTCCTGGAGGTATAAAATTTGATCGAGTAACGTTGCTCCAACGATCGCTGCATTTTCGCCACTGCAAAATCCTAACACACTTTTAAAACAGCTTTCACGCGCAGAGCAATGTTGACTACACCGCTGTTGCCGGCGAACTGGGTCCGGTTTCTAGTGGAAGGGGAAGGTCCAACGATCATTTTCCCCCACCAGCCGATTCGGTTGATCGCTTGGAAGACGCTCCGCGCGAGATTCAATCAAACCCTGTAACATAACCTCTAAGCTTCGTAATGTTGACGACCGCCCGCGTGAGGGAAGGCCAAAAACCTTCGAAGACGCTAAATTGGAGGCATTGCTCAATGAGGATCCGAGTCAAACGCAAGAAGGGCTTGCTTCAGTATTAGGAGTTACCCGCCAATCCATTTCCAAGCGATTGCATGCTTTCGCAATGACTCAGAAACAGCGGGCTTGGGTTCCTTATGAGTTGAAACCAAGCGATGTTGAACGTCGTTTTTTCGCCTGTGAACAACTGCTCCAGCGGCAAAAAAGGAAAGGTTTTGTTCATCGCATCGTAACGGGTGATGAAAAATGGATTCACTACAGCAATCCAAAGAAAAGAAAGTCATGGGGATGACATGACCGGGCAATGCTTCTTCGTCGTTGCCTCGACCGAATATTCACGCTGCGAAGGTTATGCTATATATTTCGTGGGACCAAGTTGGTGTTATTTATTATGAACTGTTAAAACCAAGCGAAACCATCACTGGGGATCGGCATCGACTTCAATTCGGCCTCACGTGGACCAACCCGTTAAAACCTACCTGGAAACACTCAAATGGTAAACCCTACCCCACCCGCCATATTCTACAGATATTGCGCCGTCCGATTATCACCTGTCCCGTTCGATGGCACATGGTCCAGCTGACCAGTAGTTCCATTCATATGAAGACATCAAAAAATGGCTTGATCGGTGGATAGCTTCAAAAGGTGAACAGTTTTACCGCGACGGTATGCGAGATCTTCCAGAAAGATGGGAAAAAGTAATAGCCAGCGATGGGCAATACTTCTAATGATTTACTTGTACCCATTTTTTCAGAATAAAATTGTATTTTCATCAAAAAAACAGCGAGAACATAGTTGGGCACCTCATATTAAAAATTATTATTTTCTAGAATTTTACGTCTCTGTTTTTATTAGCAAAAGGCAAACGTGACTTAATTTTTTTTCAACAGTAGTGAAGTTTTCCTGCCCACGCAATTTATTTTCATTGAGGCATCTTCACCCAAGTCTGCACGAGGCTATATACATATATACTTCCCCATGGTTCCTAGGTGGAACGTAGGGCCTCAATAAAAAGATTATAATTTGATTCATTCGAAGTTAGAAATTTTATTTGTCTCCCCGAATAGCCTGCTTTCTGCGCTTCTGCTATATTCTTATTTATTTCCAGTGCAAGCGCTCGGGAGAATTTATAGGGTCGCGCTTATTTTTCTTAATCAAGGTTTCGTCCTGCTCTTTCCTCATTCTTTCGCGCAGGCGTCTTGGGAACTTTCTTCCTTTTAAGCACATTTAACCACATTTTGGTCTGCACTAATGCATTCGATGACATTAAATACCATTCTGCGATGGCCACTCATTATTTGCGATTTTTGTTCGTTATCTACATTTTTCGTAAAAGCGTCAAATGTTCTTCTTTTCAAGTGAGCAGTGAGGTTATCTTCCCATTCTTGAGCCCGATAACGATTTTAAAGAATATTATTTTGGAATTATACCAAACAAGAATTAACCGAAAAAAAATTACTTTAATTATTTTAACTAAGGATTTAAAAAGAACTGCACTATTTCGTTGTCCGCCGCTGTATGTGCATGATGCATATCTAAGCTAACCTCAAAGCATAAATGTAAGTTTTATGTGGCGATGCCTGGATGTTGGTGGTGCGCCTGTGGTTGGCAAAAACGGGTTGGCTGTAAAACAACCACAGCACAATTCTATTATGTTTATTATGTGCAAAAACAACTTTGAAATGAGTTTAATTACGTAGCAAGAAGAAGACCAAGTGCCACAACTGCCATGCAGTGAACTCGTTCGGCACCGCAGATGGGCTGTTTTAGAGGTAGGTGAAAAAGCAAATCTTTGCACATGTATACATGCATATGTGTGTATGGTTATAAGTTTATCAAAAGTGTAGAAAATTTCTGCTAAAAAGGGTCTCACAAAAACTATTAGACCAATTTCTCAATGTCGTAGTCTGGGCGCCTACTTATACATATCTTTAAAAGGGTACTTTAATATAAATAAAGGATTAAATGTTGCTATATAAATACCAAAGTAAAGATATTAAGGGAAACTGCAATCCAACAACAAATTTTACAGCGGTGCTAGGTACGTAGGTGAGTAGGTTGGCTGTCGTAATGACACTCTTAGACCTGTCGTATATTCATTGTGATACCATTGGAACTTATCCTTATCCTAACACTATGGGTTCCTTGCTAAAACAGTCTGTAGCTTTTATAAATGAGCAAAGTTTCGTTAGTTTTAGATGCGCTACATCCACAAAGCCTCCTTCTGACTAAGCCTTCACACTCACATAGGAGTTGTCTGTTTTTTCCTTTTCTTCCGTATTAAGACAGCTTCTACAAAAACCGTAGTATGGGAGTCCTAACCTTCTGGCGTGGTTACCTAGTGAACAATGACGTGTTAGTGTACCTCTTCGAGCAAGTTCACCTGCTTTGCAGTTTTCTGCTATATTCCCGTGACCAGGAACTGAAATAACGTGTACTTTGTAGCATTGGGATACATCATTGAAAAGTTTAAAACATTCTAGCTGCTAAAAGAAGACTTCATTTGTAGATAATACTCTCGTTTTTACCGCTGTAAGTCCTTGAACAGTAGCAGTGACTTCCGCCTGAAATACACTGCAATGATCAGGTGGGCGAAATGATTGGCTTACTCCAAGTATGTCAGAATTAACCACTCCACCTACTTTGTTATCTAATTTTAAGCCAACTGTTAAGACATTTGTATCATTTTCGTTAACAATAAGTCCATTATCCCATTCCACTTTGTACGAAAACGCCGTGATAAAGGATTTATTTATGTTATCATACTATCCTTGGTCTTACAGAAATCCATTGTACTAGGAATGCAGCACCAGAAATTAAGCATAATATTGGGTATGGGAATAAGTTTCCGTCCTTTCTGAGACAAAATTTCGATTTATTTAAACAATGAAATAATACATGATAACATGTGAAGCATACGCCATTGGAAGATACAATATTACTCAACCTTTCAGGCAGCGTACGGATTCCTCTGATGAAAAATTCGAGTTCTTTTGACTTCATCCATTCATTGCGCCAGTTTGCGATGCTCTCGTGAGTAGTGAACTGCCCTCCAATAAAGGCACTGATCGATACAGATGATAATCCGAAGGTGCAATGCCTGGGAAATATGGCGGGTGGGGCAAGATTTCACAATTCAGTGCCTCTAAATATTTCTAGACCGATTTAGCAACGTGTGGCTTGGCGTTGTCATGCAGCAAAAATATTTTTCCTTGTCTACCGTCCCATTCCGGCGGTATTTCTTTGAGAGCTCAATTCAAACGCATTCGTTGCAGCCAGTGATGGTTTCAGATGGTTTAAGGAGTTCATGATTGATGACATCTTTCTGATCCCACCAGATGCAGAACATAACTTTTGAAGCATGAATATTTTTTTCTCTGTCCATAGACCTGGTTTACCTGGCTGGCTCCAACATTATCGACGCTTAGGGTTATCATGATAGATCCATTTTTCATCGCCAGTGGCGATGCGATACAGAAAACCTTTTCTTTTCCTTTCAAGAAGTATCTCACACGTCAACAAATGTCTCTCGATATCCCTCTCCGTCAATTGATGTGGCACCCAGTTAATTGCCTTCTGGGCCATTCCCATCGCCTGCAAACAATCACCGAGGGTTTATCTGTCAACATCCAACTACTTAGATACATCATCAAGGGTTCGACGTGCGTCATCAATCAATTGTTGTAGTGGAGTATCTTTGAATTTTTTCAGTGCTCCTTCGCGATCTTTATCACTCACATCGAAATTGCCACTTTGGAAGCGTCGAAACCACTCCTTAAAAAATGTATCTGATGGAGCGAGATTACCCTAAAAAATATCTTATTATTATTTTTATTATGGGGCGATTTAGCGCTGCGACCTGAAAGATCTTATGTGCCCCTTTCATGAATTCAAGGTATTTTTCTAAACCCAACATCCTCAGTAAATTTCAGTATTTGAGCTATTTTATGGAGTTGTATTCCTGCTCTGCTAATATATGCATACCCGCATGTTTGGGCCTTTTATGCTTCAGTGCTGAGTGCGATGCCCTCACATGTTTCACGATTTAATCTTCTTTCCCACAGAATCTGCCCGTTAGTTAGATATTAAATTCCGAATTCCTATTAAAATTTCTGTGATGATCCTAAATTTATTTTTAACACTAAAATTCGGCCACAGTTGACGGGCGATTTTGCCGGTGGCTTCATTTCGCCATCTTTCGCTTGCTTTTCTTATGATTTCTTCAAGGATGAGTAGCTTACATGTTTGTAAGGGTATGCCTATGTCATTGTCTATGTACTCATCGGTCAACTTGGTGCCGAGTCTCGCTAGTTCATCGACTCTGCAGTTACCCTCAATGTCGCGATGGCCAGGAACCCATGTTACCTTTAGGTGAAATAGCTCAGCCATCTCGTTAAGAGATGCGCGGCATTTCATGGTTACCTTAGAGGTTATCGACTGTTTTGCGAGGGATTTTATCGCCGCCTGTCTGTCAGTGAAAATGTATATGCCATTTCCAGATATCACATCACACCATATCAGTGTCGCGGCTTTTATTGGTCAGCTATAAGTTTAGCCTTAAAGACACAACCTGACTAGTGTAGTGTCTTTCAGGCTGAACCGGATATTTAAGGAGATCCCCAGATGCTCGGAGTATACACCTCCGTCCACCCAGCCCTCGGGCTTTGAGCCATCTGTGTATTCATGGCTAGACTCGCCCTGTCTTACATCGTCCCGTTCACACTCATCACTTGAGGGTAGGAGGGTCGTGAACGTAATAAAGTGTAGGCGGGAGTGCATAATTCACTAATACGGGAAGATCCGAAGTGCCAGCCAGGATTTTGTCAGGACCGTAGCTCTTATTTGACCACATATGGTACTTAGAGTGTTCAGCCTTACTGCCGCACAACGCGCGATATATTTTGCCTGCAGATCTATCGGCAGGAAGTTTAATGTGTCATATAATGTTTTCGAGGGTGTGGTTGACATCGCGCCAGTTATAAGACTGACTTATTTCACTAATTTTGAATACCTTGCGCCAAGAGTAATATGAGTACCAGATTTCAGTGAAATAAATTAATTCGTGCTCGAGTTATCGTGCACAAGGCCGTACAGACTTAGCTGACCGGACGCTTGCTGAAAAAATGCAAATTCTTAAGGCTAATTGAGTTGATTGTGTAAAACCAGCCTTCATTGACTGCTCCCTACTCTAATATTGTGGTTATTTTCACTGCGCTAAGGCGCATAATTGAGTCATTAACATTTGCCCAGAGTACCACTTACGCAATTTCTTTAACAATTTTCCCCACAGTCTATTAAGCCTCCTTTATCTCTACCCCTCTCTATACAACTTTGAACACAAATGCGTGAAGTTAATGGCAATTGATTTAGAAAGTACCCAGAAACGTTTTATATCTGGCACACACACACACACTCGCAGGGTAGGGCATACACGGAAACGTCAAAGGAAATGCAAACACATTTTTATGTTTACCTCAACCTGAAGAGCATACATTTCTGCTTGGCTTGAAGCCAATCCATACACTCACATCTACATATAGGCTAATAAACACAGGCACCATTATTTCTTTGAAATGCAAATTATTTTTGAAGTAACTGCGAAATGCTAAGGAAATATATGCGCAGCAGGAATAAATTAGGAATAGAAGAAAGGAATAGAAGAAAGAAAAATTAAATGAGCAACGTTTTCTTTGAGTATGAAACCCATGGGAAATAATTTTGTTCGATGATAAACAGTTCATTTAAAAGTATTTTCTTTTTCGTGCCTTGCTTCTTTGAAAATTTAGACACGGTTTTAAAACGTTTATATATGATGCGCAAGCAATTTTAATAGCAATTACCTACGAAATTAAATTTTTTCCAAAAAGTGCGTTGCGTGTAGAATTTACCGGATAGAAAGATAAATACCTGGGGATGTGGTTTTAAAAAACAAAAAACATTTTCTAGTGAACAACTTATATGGCTTGACAAAAATAATTTTGATTTGTTTTGCGAGTTTTGTATAATTTCTGTTTAAAGATACCCAGAATTTTGCATTTTGTTGAACCACGTGTGGGATATTAGAGATATTATAAGATGGTTTCCATTTCAATTCAACCGGGCTATTCGGGTCATGTTCTTCGACTTCGATGTAACTCAAATATGTTGCTCTCTGGTCAAAATAATGAGACACGTACTTTTTTGTTCGCCCGAAAAAATTTTTTTTTCAAGATTTATCGGCAATTTTGTTTTTCGGCTCAAAATCGATTTTTTTTTAATTATAGAGGGCCCGCCATCTATCGTTACGGATTTGAACTAGGTATAATTTGAAGAATGATAACACTTAGCTGTCATCTGATTTGACAGAAAATTAGTTTTATTCTTCCGCTGAACGAAAATGGTTGTGTATACGCTCAAAGAACGCTGGGAAATATTGCGACATTACTTTGAAAATCATGGTGATGTTGCAGAATGTGTACGAAAATTACGTACGGCAATGGGAAGAAGAAAAGCACCAAATGAAGCATATGTGCGTTACTTTGCGAAAAAGCTAAGAGAAACTGGGTTGCTTATTGACAAAGCAACGTGTGACCGACCAAAAACCGTGCGTACACCCGAAAATATTGCTGCTGTGGCCGAGAGTGTTCGTGAATCACCAGGAACATCAGTTCACCGTCATTCTCAACAATTGAACATTTCGGAGACATCATTGAGACGAATTTTGCGTAAAGACCTTGGTATGACGCCGTACAAAGTCCAAATTGGTCCAGTTGTATTCCATCATTAACCGGAGGGATTGTACTTCAAAATAAAAAAAACAGTTTGGAAAAATATTGAGTAGTTTCTTTTTTATAGCATTTTTAATTCCGTAAAGTTATATGGCGGACCCTATATAAGAATTTTTTTTTTTAAATGGTCATAACTTAGTGAAAAATTAACCGATTTTAATGGTTCTGGGTTCAAAATGATCGTGATTACTTGCACGAGCGACTTCATGTAGAAACAATTGCAAAAAAGTTTTTTACTCTAAAATTCATTACTCAAAAAGAACTGATTTAAGCTACTGGGCATTCAGCTCAATTAAAGTTTGAGGTGTCCTCTTGATTTGGGAAAAGTTGAAAAAAAAAATACACTTTTTGAAATATTGAATTTCGAAAAAATTTCGAGTTTTTGTCTTTTTTTTTGCAAAATAAAAAATTTTCAACTACTTTTTTGCAATTGTTTCTACATTAAGTCGCTCGTGCAAGTAATGACGAAAAAAAATCGATTTTGAGCCGAAAAACAAAATTGCCGATAAATCTTGAAAAAAATTTTTTTCGGGCGAAAAAAAATACGTGTCTCATAATTTTGACCAGAGAGCAACATATTTGAGTTACATCGAAATCGAAGAACATGACCCGAATAGCTCGATTGAATTGAAATGGAAACCATCATAAACAACTGTTCAATTCAACATGAGTTCACGTGTTAGCAAATTTTAGTTTAATAAATTCTACGAATTTCCTTGTGCTCAACATACGAGTGATTTTATTTTTATGTACAGTGTCCGGCACTCGAAGTGTTTCCTATTAAAAAGGCCATAAATTTAGTTTCGAAAATTATTCAATTCAAAGCAAAAAATGTGTGAAAATAATACAAAATTAAGAATCAATTTACTTTTGCTCGATATGACCATCTTTTGCGTTGACTATGGACTTGAGACGGTCCCGAAGCGGATCGCAAGCTACCCGAATGTGACTTGCAGGTATTTTAGCCTACTCGCGGACAGTGGCTTTTTTCAGCACCTCACGACTGGTGGATCTTTTAGTTCTGACCCTGCTCTCCAAAATGGCAAATCATCTCATCCATGGGATTCGCGTCTGGTGAATTTGAGAGCCATTGTGTGGACGTTATGAAGTTCGGAACGTTCATTTTTAGCCACTTTTGGTTCACTCGAGCTTTGTGAGACGGTGCCGAATCCTGTTGTAACATCCATGGTATACCACCGAAATATTTGTCTGCCTACGGCTTCAAAGCAACCTGCAGAATACTTTCCCGATAATATTTCGTATTTATCTTGACGCCAGGTTCGATAAAAACGATTAGAGTGCGCCCATCTGCGGTTACAGCGGCCCAAACCATTACCTGTGGCGGGGGCTGCCTCCTGATGGCCAATCGATGACTCAAATTCTCGTATGAACGGTCGGTCAAATAAACCGTATCGTTTTGGTAGTTTACAAATGGATCAATTTGAAAGTATTTCTCATCAGAAAACACAATGTTTGGAAATTGACCGCTTTCGGCCAAGCGACCCAACTCCTTCGCTCTCTTAAGTCTGACTGGTTGCTGCTTTGGTGTGATTGATGCGCATTTTGGGTCTTGTAAGGCTTGACTTTTATATCATTTCTCAGTATGCGGCGGATGCTGTGGTCAGATATTTTCAGCTCTTTCGCCATTTGATTGGCACTTCGTCAGGGATATCGCTCAAGTCGCTTCTTCACCTTTTGAACCATTTCACGTGACGTTGCAGTCTTTTGAAGATCAGCTCCATGAAGTTTCGCGATGCTACCAGTATAATTGTAACGAGTAATTGTACGATAATCAAAAACTGTGTTTACTTTAAGGTGCTCGAGCTCACGAACAATAGCTGGGTTCAGCCAAATATAATCCATTCCATTAATCCGAAATGTTTTCCTATAATCCAAATGCTTCCGCGCACTTGTGAACAATACTCTGGACTGTCATTTAGCAAACTAACAAAGCGCAAGCGGTCTGAAGTTGATTAAGCTTCGAGTGCCGGACCCTGTATTTCCTATTATTTATTCAAGATGTCAAGAATTTCATGCGCTGAAGACGTAAAAAATACTTTGGCAGCTCAAAAAGACTCGACAATAACGAAGGCTTAAGAGCAACAGAAATGCAAAGACTTCAAACTAACCCTACTGCGGAAACTCTATTATGATCTTTCACCTCAATAACTGGCGAAAACATTAAAAAAGCTTAGAAAATTTTACTCACAGATGATCGTATAAGCTTCAGGAAAATATCAACTGATACTGGATCACTGACACTTCGGCCTGGCAGAGCATAATGCCCGACACTTTAGTGATGAGATGAGTTGAAGTGTGACCTCTGCGAAGAGTATTAAATTCAATTGAGTCTCAAAACTATTCAAGGCATTCCTTACCTGTGGTGACAGTTATGGGTCTATGGACATGATCCGAAAGGAAACCAGCAATAATCGTAAAGGCTCTTCTTTGGCAAGCCACACCCTAGAACACAAGAACAAAATTGGAACCAAAAACAAGATTTTTCTTTGCGTGTTATGGTCCACATGTAAAATCCACAATCGATCAGATATTCACAATAAGCCAAATCTTATAAAAGTCCCATGAAAAGAGAATCCACACACCATGTTTTTCCTGACTTGAAACCTGCATTTGACAGCCCGAAAATGAGTTGACACAAAGTCTGAATCTGGTATCCCCGCAAAACTAATACGACTAGGCAAGATGACGTTACTCAACACCAGCGGCGCCATCAGAATAGGGGAGGGCCTCTCCGAGCCGTTTGATACCAAACGAGGTTTTAGAGAGGGTGACTCGCTTTCGTGTGACTTCTTTAACCTGAGTGGGAGAAAATCGTGTGAGCTGCAGAACTTAATCGCTCAGGCACAATATTTTATAAGAGCGTACAATTGTTGGCGTATGCCGATAATATCGATATCATCGGCCTTAACAACCGCGCTGTTAGTTCTGCCTTCTCCAAACTGGATAAAGAGGCAAAGCGAATGGGTCTGGTGGTGAACGAGGACAAAACGAAGTACGTCCTGTCTTCAAACAAACAGTCGGCGCACTCGCATCCCGGCACCCATGTCATTGTTGATAAATATAATTTCGAGGTTGTAAAAGACTTCGTTTATTTAGGAACCAGCATTAACACCGAAAACAATGTCAGCCTTCAAATCCAACGTAGAATTTATCTTAGCAATAAGTGCTACTTTGCACTAAGTAGGCAACTGAGCAGTAAAGTCATCTCTCGACGCGCAAAACTAACACTCTACAAGACTCTCATCATGCCCGTCCTAACGTATGGCGCAAAAGCTTGGACGATGACCACACCCGATTAGGCGTCCCTTAGAGTGCTTAAGTAAAAAGATTCAGCAGAACATTTTTGAACCATTGCACGTTAACGACGGCGAGTATCGTAGGCGATAGACCAGTGAGCCGTATGAGGTTTAAGACGGCATAGACGTATTGCAGAGAATTAAGATCCAGCGGCTTCGCTGACAAGGTCATGTAGCCCGAATGGATACAAACGTTCTGCCTCTGAAAGTATTCGATGCGGTAACAGCTGGTGGCAGCAGAGGAAGAGGAAAGCCTCCTCTGCGTTGGAAAAATCAGGTGTACAAGACTTGGTTTCATTTGGTGTGTCCAACTGACGGCGCTGAGCGCGAGAAAGATGCAATGATAAACTCAGCCAAAATCGGTTATGCGGTTATCGCGCCAATCAAGAAGAAGAATAATAGGATAATTTATTGTGTCTATGAATTCTAGCAATATCGAAAAAATGATTACGGCCAATGCAGCCCATTTCGTGTATTTTTTCAGTAATTTTATAGCATTTGAAGCTCTCCTGCCGCTATGGTGCCCATTTCCTCATGAGTAATAACCTTCGGAGAGTCAAGTATTTGATGTTTAGAAGCGCAAAACTTTACCTTCAAGAACACTACAGATAATAGTCTAGTTCGGTACCGCTTGATGAGAGGAATGCCTGTTTCACCTCTTATAGAAATGAACTTTTGAGGGAACATATTGTCTTACGTGAAGTCATGGTCTGAAGTGCCCTTTAGCAGATAGTCTGTTAGCACTTTTTGTAGCTCTGCAACCGAATTTGTTGTAGTCCTCAACAACAAAAACTCGCAGATCATAATGCATTAATGTATTAATACTCAAAGAATTATATTCAAAATAAAATTTTACAATTTCTGCGCACTGAATACGCGTTTCTAAAACGCTGTAGAAGAAGTAATACGTACAAAAACTTTTTAAGCTACACAAAGTTATTCATAGATGTGATACCTGATGCATACATAGAGTTTTCGGTATACAATTTTTACAATTTAATTTCAAAGTACTATCACTTCGAAATGTTTTTTTTTTATTTTTTAGAACATTTAAAAATATTTAAGTATGACACTGAAACTAGTTCAAAGGAAACTAACAAGCAATATGATTTTAACAATTTTGTGGAGTTCTTATGAAGAGAGTTTTAAAATCTATTCTTTACATTAACTACCAATGAGATCATATGGTTTTTTTCGATTGAAATATGTGAAGAAAAAAATTCTTTAAGCTCGAATACCAAAGTAGAAATAAGTATTCCAAGAAAGATGCAATAATATGTACAAACAGAGGACTCTATTAGCAAATCGTCGCACACACATACCTACATAAACCACATCAATGCGTACGTCTTTGCAGTAAACTCAACATTTGCATTATCACCAATACTCGTACAAATTTATGCAATGTCCTTGTCAGTTGTGCGCAAAAAGTTCACAGCCCAAGAAAATAAGAAAAGTGCTGATCACCATTTATCCATTCCGGGTTTGCAATGTGTGGCGTGTAGGCGATTGTCGAACTGTGACAAGCATCTATTTTGTGTATTTGTTGTTTTCTCTTTACTTAACTTGTGTTTGCATTATATGTGGCAAGCGAAAATGCTTTGTCATTTAAATGAGCACACATCGTTGCATGTGTATGCAGGTCGCCCACACACACACGCACACACTCACACTCGCTCCTTTATTGGATAATTTAATTCTCTTTTAAACGCTCCTGAAAATGCATATCAACCAAATGGATTTTTTAAAGAAATGGTCCCACCTTCTCACCTTTTAACGCATTTACCTATAACCAACAAATTCAAGGACTTTAAGGATACAAATTAATTAAGTGCACTAATGAGGATATCGAGTGAGGCAGCAAAATGGCATTTTTAATATGAGAATGCATTGAATGCATCCATGTATGCGTAGCCATGTATGTGTGTGCATGAGTGTTAACGTAAAGGTAAGCAAGGCTGGGGATAATTCAATATTGTTGGGTATATGACCTACATTTTTAGAAGAACTCATTTCCCTTCGCTTCTGTAGCTGAATATCCAGTAAGTCATAAAAATGTACTTATATTCTATTGAATTTAAGATTCAAGAAAATACGACAAATTTATGAAACTATTATGCGACCATAGGTTGATGAGCTAATAAGTAGTTGTTTGAAAGTTTTATTAATAAAAGACACTAGAAATTACTGAAGCACACCGTCAACCAACTGATTGGACCTTATCAGTGTGGCTTTAGGCCTGGAAAGTCTATCATCGACCAAAAATTCACAATACGCCAAATCTGGGAAAAGACCCATCAAAGGAGAATCGACACACACCATCTTTTCGTCGACTTCAAAGCTGCATTCGACAGTACGAAAGGAGTTACCTGTATGCCGCAATGTCTGAATTTGGTATCCCCGCAAAACTAATACGGCTAAGTAAGATGACGTTGCTCAACACCAGCAGCGCCGTGAGAATTGGGAAGGGCCTCTCTTCGCCGTTTGATACGAAATGAGGTTCCAGACAGGGTGACTCGCTGTCCCGTGACTTCTTTAACCTGATGTTGGAGAGCATCGTACGAGCCGCAGAACTTAATCGCTCAGGCACAATATTTTATGATATTGACATCATCGGCCTTAACAACCGCGCTGTTAGTTCTGCCTTCTCCAACCTGGATAAAGAGGCAAAGCGAATGGGTTTGGTGGTGAACGAAGACAAAACGAAGTACCTCCTGTCTTCAAACAAACAGTCGGCGCACTCGCGAATCGGCACCCACGTCACTGTTGACAGTTATAATTTTGAGGTTGTAAAAGACTTCGTGTATTTAGGAACCAGCATTAACATCGATAACAATGTCAGCCTTGAAATCCAACGTAGAATCTCTCTTGCCAACAAGTGCTACTTTGGACTAAGTAGGCAACTGAGCAGCAAAGTCCTCTCTCGACGAACAAAATTAACACTTTACAAGGCTCTCATCGTGCCCGTCCTAACGTATGGCGCAGAAGCTTGGACGATGACAACATCCGATGAAGCGACGCTTGGAGTGTTTGAGAGAAAGATTCTGCGCAAGATTTTTGGACCTTTGCACGTTGGCAACGGTGAATAGCGCAGGCGATAGAACGATGAGCTGTACGAGCTTTACGATGACATAGACATAGCGCAGCGAATAAATGGAATGGGTACGCTCCGGCTTTGAAAGTATTCGATGTGTTATCAGCTGGTGGTAGCAGAGGAAGACTGCGTTGGAAAGATCAGGTGTACAAGACTTGGCTTCACTTGGTGTGTCCAACTGACGCTGCTTAGCGCGAGAAAAATGCGAAATTAAACTCGGCCAAAATCGCATAAGCGGTTATTGCGCCAATTAAGGGGCTCCTCTTATCAGTGGTTTCTAAAAAAGTTGATTTTCCTGACTTTTTTTCGAATCGAAAAAAGCTAATTTTTTTTTTTTGCATTTTTTTGTTAGTTAATTAGTTCCGCGTTTTAATTATCTTTATATAGATTATCGGTTTCAAACAAAAGCTTTTCTTCTTTTTTTTTAAATCTTACACACCATTTTCAAAAACATGGTTTTGAGAAAACGTGTTTCAAAGTTTTCAGAAGGCAGACAGTATCCTCACATGAGGGACGGTACAGACGCCTGTACTTTAAATTCCGCTATTAAATTTTGAGGGCATATTCTCCTATAATATATGTATCGATTGCAGTAAAAAAAACGATTTTTTGAAGCCGACTAATAAGAGGCCCCCCTTAGGAAGAAGAAGAGCTGTTAGGAATGAGGTGATGGGCACACTTTTTGCATCAAAGACTTTTGATGTACCGCAATTGCAAAGAATGGCAAGGAGTAATGCATCCCCTAGCCTGCTTTTCAAAACCCCACTTGGACGTAAGCCAATACTGGAAGAAGCCTCAAAAGAAGACCTTGTAAAATATACATTTGAAATGGAATCAAGACTTTGCGGCCTCACAAGACACGATATTCCTTCCCTGGCGTTTCAATGGGCGGAATGAAATAAAGTACCAAATAAATGTTCGGTCCTTATGCCATTTGCAAGGAAAGGTTGGCTGTATGGATTCCTGCGCAGGCACAAAAAATGAGTTTAGTTTTCGCTCTCCAACGCGAACGTCTTTTAATATTGCAATGGGTTTCATAAAAGAAAATGTAAAAATGTTTTTAGATTTACTTAAGGAAGAGTATGAGAAACACAAATTTCCACCATCTGCTATACGGAATATGGATTTGTATTTGCCTAAGTGTAATTTTTTGAAATAGTCAACCAAGAAGGTAATTAATTAAAATTTAAAAAATATATAAATAAATTCATTGACTTATTATTAACTCTTACAATTGTTTTTGGTGATTTTATATAGTGGACTACTTTACCCGACTACCCTGGGCCACATTACCCACCATTTTTCCTTTCATCAACTTTTAAAGGGGAACACCACTGTGAACGCGTGAAAATTAAGTGATTTTCATGAACTTTTTTCTATAAGTAGGGATGATTATTTGAGGATAAGACAAATTATAATTTATTTAACAAAAATCATCTGAGACACAAAAAACCAAACAAATTCTTAATCTATACATCAATTGCTATCGTCGTACGTGGCGGTTTTTTTTTTAATTTTTTTTTTTTGAGAAAATAGTGCGCGATTTGAAAAATGAGTTTGTGTTTTTACCCTTTTTTTGTTTTCGAAAGGCTTGAAAAAATATTAATTATTGGAATTTTTAAAAACTGCAATGTACGAATTAAAAAAAATTAAAATCGTTTCATAAGTCTTCGACAAATCGAGGCCACCGTGTTCAGAAAAGTCGTTATGAGAAAAACGCATTTAAAGTTTTCATTGGCTGTTGTAACTCTCTACCTGCACTAATTGTATTGGGTATAACTTCGCCAATTTTCAAGATTTTAAGCTTACATTTTTTTAAGTATTTTTTAATATATCTACTTTAAGAAAATGCAAAAACAAAATCGATTTTTTTGAAAAATCTCAGTGGTGTTCCCCCTAAGGTGATTTCAGTTTTTCTATATTATCAGACGTAAACGATTATAGGTATTAGAGTATATTTTGCATTAAAATGTAATGATAACTCAATATGTGTTAGAAAGAAAAAAAGATCGCTTTTTCATTACGATTATTTTGGCAGAAATTAATATCAAGGTAAAATGGTGCCCACAACACCCGACTTTACTCTACCTTCTCGCCAGCACCCCATAAGTTCAATGTTATTAGCAAGTTCTTCAGCGGGATATTCGATTATTTCGTTATCTGGCTCATGCAGTTCAACGTACCATACATGAAACTTATTATAGCAAAAGCAAAAAAAAACCTTAAAGCACTTCTCTGTTGACAGAAAAATACTTGCTTTATAATATTATATAATGCTAATAATTTTTTTTCAATAATATTAATTACTGCATAAAGTGACAGCGAAGGTGGAAATGTTGGCGAAAAAAATTCGTTATTTAAAAATAGCGAGATGTTAAAAATCTATTCGGCAACGTCGCCTTCAGCCATTTGACTAATATTTGAAAAAAAAATTAATTTCGCACTTGTGTCTTTGAAAATAATACCCCAAGTTTCAAATTTTTTTAAGAGAATAATGAAAATTTCAACCCTAACAGCATCCAGAAATACTCGTATACACAGGCTGCACAGCCTGCAAAGTTGAAAGCACTGAAATAATTGCCGTATTGAAAATTATTTTTAGATATTAAATCCATATTAGGTAAATGCGTATTTTACTCCAACACAAATGCATAAAAAAATACTTCTCCCCTTTGCAGGTTATTGGATATTCGGCGCGCAGTTTTGTGATACTTGGGTCGCCTTCGACGTGATGTGCTCAACGGCGTCCATTTTAAATTTATGCGCCATCTCAATGGATCGCTACATACACATAAAAGACCCACTCAGGTAAGTGACAATAAGTAGATATAAGTTCTGTTGTATGTGAATGGGTGAACAATACTGCCATCAAAGACACCAATAACAGCTAAAATAAGTACTACAACAAAAACAAAAAAAAAAAAAAAAACAGAATAACACAACCACAAAAGTGTTCGGAATTGCAAAAAGCATTGCCAGTTGAAAGCGTTAAGCTTGATTGGTGAAGGAAAAGTAAGCTGCTGTCCGCTATGGCAGTGCAGCCTTTGGACCAATTGTTGGTGTTTGTTGTATTATATCCATACAAGAGTTACACATAGACAAATATAATATGAAAGGCATAATATACTATTGGCGGAAAGGGTATTGGCAGGCTATTTTCAAGGTGGTGGTGGTGCAGCACAAATAGGCGCTTACAGTATTGTATATTAACACGGCGGAAAATTGATTGAATAATTGACAGCTGGGCCCACACCACTAAACGTTCAGCACGCTTTTTAGTTATACACACACAAGTATAAATATAGCCTAACGGAAATTCTGGTTACTGTGCCAGTATGACGCGCATGATGACACTGAGCAATCACGAGGATGGTTGCTGAAAATAGTGCAAATGGATGTGGGGCGGTAGAGTGCGCGGTGCAGATGACAATCCTTTACTATTTTTGGTAGCAGATTATTGATTTTTTCGATGAACTACTACTCATGCATGTATGGAAAGTGTTTGCAAAGCGCAAAGCGCACACAAGAGTAGCTGTGTAAATACGTTTGTAAGTGTATGAGTGCTGCTGTTTTTGCATATGAAAGTATAACACAACGCTATGTTAAGCTCCTGTGTATGCATGTATGTATGTAGATACAAATGTGTGTGTTTTAACATGCAGCACCATGCACATACATGCGGCTCATCCACTGTCTATCCATGCTGCCACTCTGCCACTCTGCTTTGCACCTTAACTATCTTGCCAAGCAGCCGAGTGATCGAAATGGCATCAAATGCGCCGCATGAGCTGCTTTAGCTGCAAGCACACAGTGTTGTTGCTGAGTTCATATTTATTGACACTGTTTACCTTTTCCGTTTCACTTCACAGCGATATTAAAAATAGCTGATATAAAATATTGACGGTATACACAGAAAAGGAATGGCAAAAGTTCATTCGCATACTCTTTTTGCCCTTCGCTTAAAGCAAATTTGGAGCAAAGTATATGCAGGTACCTTAGAAAGTATTTAAGCATATGAGCGAATTCATGTCAAGTGATTCAACTGCATGGGTCTTGTCGTAAATCTTTCTGGAAGTTGATTCATTTGTTTTAAACATAAAAAATTGGGTTTAAAAACATTTAATAATTCTGAGACATATTCAAGATTAGAAATTTTTTTTTTTAATTTTTACCGTAAAACAGTACATTTTTCTTTCACATAAGTGTTTTTTTTTAATTTTACTCTTTTCATAAAAAAAAATTTTCAAAAAGATTATTTTTAATTAATTTAAAATTTCCAACAAAAATTGTTGTGTTTTAAACCATTTTTTTTTGTTAAAAATTTTTGAGGAAAAATAGTTTTTATCACTTAGAAGCCGACAAATTAATGCAAAACAATGTAAAAATAATAATCTTTTTAATTTAATTTAATATTTTTTTCAAATAATAGTTTTTTTTTAATTTCTTAACCTTTTCATAAAAAATTTTGTTAAAAATTTTGAAAGAAAAACAGTTTTTATTCCTTTGAAAAAACCCGCAACAAAATGCAAAAATAATTTGGTTTTATAATTTTTTAGGAAAAAATTTTAAATTTTTTCAAATAAATGTATTTTTATGCAAAAATGATATTTTTTAATTTTTAATATAAAATAGTATACTTTTTTCAAGTTTTCTTTTAATAATTTTTTTTTTTGGTAAAAATTTCTGAGAAAAAATAGTTTTTATCACTTTTGAAAATGATAAAAAATGCAAAAATAATTTTTCATTTATTTTTTAGGATAAATAGTTTTTATTTCTTTTGAGAAAATGACCAAAATTCAGTGGAAAAGCTGCAAAAGTAGTTTCAGAGGATAAAATAATACATTTTTTCAAATAAATGTTTTTTTTTATTTTTTTGTCTTTTCATAATTTTTTTTTAACTTTTGAATTTTTTAATTTTTATTTGAGGATAAATTGTTTTTATTTTTTAAATAAATTTTTCTTTAAACTAATTTTTTTTTGTTAAACATTTTTGAGTAAAAATAGTTTTTAGCACTTTTCGAAAGCCGGCGAAAAAATAATGCAAAAATATTTTTTTTTTATTTTTTTAGTATTTTTTAGGAAAAAATCGTAAATTTTTTCAAATAAATGTTTTTTTTCGTAATTTTTTAGTCTTTTAATAAAAATTTGTTAGTTTTGGAAAACATATTTTGCTTTTAACCATGGATACTTACACAGTAGAACAACGCCATAAAATTTGTATAACTTATTATAAAAATGGTGAATTTTAAAAAACAAAGCATAGCAAAATTCATGATTTTTTTTGCTGGAAATAATCATTCGAATATTGTTGTTGTTGAAACGGTTGAGTATTTCTGTTGAAAAACTTCTAGTTAGCGACTAGAGCCATTTTTACTGCCACTCTTCGCGTGTGATATCTTTTTGTTTTTTTTTTTTTTGTATTCAGAACCATTTCATGAGATTCAAGTAGGTATAGCAGCAAACTTTTTCTCTTTCTTTTTCTTTTTGAAATGTAATTAATTTGCTCTAAGACTTTGCTTAATTTGCTTATGGCTTACCGAAAGAGCGAAGTCTGACTCTAGCTAAACCCAGACATTCGCATAAATTGTGGAAAATACTTTCTTCTTACCTCCGCCTGAAAGCTTCTGAAGATGTGATTGAAAGGAAGATTAAATCTGGATGTATGATCTCCTAACTTCCAGTGACTTGTAAGGATTGTACGTGAGATGCTTGGACAAGAGCATCCTAACTGGTAGCTCGTCCTCTGGATGTTGTACGACGGCCATGTTTTTCTTGTTTTGGAGCATGCAGTTAATTGCTTCCATCTTCTTTCGGCTAAAGCATGATAGTGTGAAGCAATGGATGCTTTTATTGTGTTGACTGGGGTTGCGACTGCCACCGCCTCTGCTATGTCTATGTCGAGCCTTTCCTTGCTAGCTCATCCGCTATCTCATTAACCTGTATGTTCCTATCACCGGAAATACATATCAGAGTAATTTGAAGCCAATGACTAAGCAATTCTAGTTCCTCTATACATTGTGAAACTAGGTTGGATGAAATCGAAGTAGAATCTAAGGCTTTGATAGCTGCTTGACTCTCCAAAAAGATATCTAGGCGAAATGGTGGAAGTGCCGGCCTGGCATTCCTCAAGTAGCTACTCTTACACCCGTTTCTCTGTGGTGTTTTAGTGATTTGCATGCTTCTCTGATTGCTAATAATTTAGTTCTGCCTGAAAAACGTTGACATAGTGAGGAAGTCGAATTGATTTGGATAATTTGAGTGGCTCTGAATAGATGCCAGCTCCACACCATAGTTCATTTAAAACCGTCAGTGTAGATTTCGATGTCGAGTCTACCAATCACTTCACCTTTTCTCCATTCGGCGCTCGGTGGAAAGCATTCTATGTATAAAACCTTTCTTGAAATTAAGGTCGGCGACTGTGAAGTCTGATTTGGTTTTGAACAGTGAGGCTTCCTGTAAGAGAACATTGCTGTAATCGTAAGGTTTTATTGTCCAGTTTCCTGTGTTTCTGAATCTCGAATCGCAAGATGTATTAGTACGTTGAGCGCTTCAGTAGGACTGGTGCTAAGCGCTCCTGTGGTTAGGATACACGCTGATTTTTCGACCATGTTCAACTCGATTAGGATGTACTTCCTTTCTATACCGGGCCACCAAACTAGTGCCGCATATATTAGTATCGGTCTTACAATGGCTGTATAGGGCCAATTGGTTTGCTTTGGTTGAAGATCTCATTTCTTGCCATTTCTTACATTTCTATCATCCGAATGAGTTGACATTTCAAGGGTTGGTGAAGAAATTCAAGAAATTGACTCTGTCGAAGATGCCAAGTCAAAAGCTGCACGTTCTCTTGAGAATATTTCTGCTGTAGTGCAAAGTGTTGCTCGACAACCTTCATCCGATGTTAATACCTCGACGCTTTCAACTATTAGGCATTCATGAAGGGAAGGAGCCTGACAGTTGGGAAACAAGAAGAATAGGCTATAGATTAAAGGATGACGACCAACAGTGATGATTTACCGTCGTATTAACAACTTCAATGCTACTGATGAAATTCATGAGGTGAATGATATGTAAACCCGCAATATACGCAGATGTAGCGAAAAAGGTAGAGCCCATCTATCCAAACCTTTGCCTGATGAGAGCAGAGCAGCTGAGAACAAGGTACGAAGGTGATTCCATCTCGGACAGCTTCTACAAAAAGGACTTGAAGCATCTTAAGCCTTACCGCATGGACATCTAACAGACATTACCCGGTAAAGACAGCCACCAAATTTGAGAGCTGTGGCTTTGTTAACCTTAGAAGTTCACTCGGACGCCTCCCATCTATATGTTGCTAAAATGATCTCACGACTTTACACGTTTGCGCACTATTTCAGCGCTCGCTGATTTGATATAAGGCCCGTCTTTCCAGTAGCAGATCACAAGTCAAGTCAAGAGAACCCCAATCCGCCATGAAAACGTCGCCAGGGTTCCCTGTACAGCCAGCTCATTAGCCCAACAGTTTCACTCTATGCCGCTGTGACCGAGAACCCAAATGAAGTTAATTTTGAAATATTCGGAAGCAGGAGGTATGTGCATCCTTTACAGTAATTACAGAAGTAAGCAACAAATCCACAGCTTCCTTAATTGCAGCTACTTTCGTTTGAAAAAGACTGTGTGATCCGGAAGCCTAAATTTGAGCTTGATGTGGAGTTTCTCGCAAAATACTCCCGCACCAACTCTTCACTCCGCCCACTACATGACTATGAATACGAATGAAAAATCAAAGTGCTAAGTGCAATTAGAAAAGAAAAATTTTGTAAAAGGGTCAGAAAGGAAGATTATATATATACATAATTGACGCGTACACCCGTTTTGGGTGTTTGGCCGAGCTCCTTCTCTTATTTTACTGGCATGCGTCTTGCTGTTGTTCCACAAATGGAAGGACCTACAATTTCAAGCCGAATTTGAACGGCAGATATTTTAATGAGGAGCATTTTTATGGCAGAAATACACTCGGAGGTTTGCCATTGACTGCCGAGGGGCGACCGCTATTAGAAAAATGTTTTTCTTAATTTTGGTGTTTCACCGAGATTCGAACCAACGTTCTCTCTGTGAATTCTGAATGGCGACCGCGCAGAAAGGAAGATTACACTCATTTTATTTTACGATTCTAAGAAATCATTTCACAAAATCAAAAAGTCACTGGAAACAACTAACAGCTTAAAGTTGGAAAATCGGAAAATTATGGTTGCATAGACAAAAGTAGCTACAAAAAAAGTGATTTTTAAACAAGCATTGAAAAAATTAAAAATAATAAAACTACCGAAACAATTAATCCTCTCATATCATTAAATAAAGAAAACTCTGCTATAAATTCAATGCACCACAAAATAAATTTCTTCTCTTTTGCCGTTCAATGATTAAGTGCTGTAGTTGAAAATTAATTCTCCCATTTGATTAATATACACATACACGCGCACTGATATCATACGGCACTAAGGAGTATTTATCACATAATTATCGGCGATTTGTAAGCGCTGCACGCGCACAGAAATTCACCAATCGCCAAATGTGTATTATAATTATATTTATGCGTGGCGGCAAGCAAATAAGTACAGGAGAATCACACAAATTTCACACAACAACGGAACTTCAAATAAGTTAGTCTGAGTCTCAAGAGAATTTAGTGATGAAAACGGTTTAATAAGTGATTAAATCGACGCAGATTTCTGCGCTGGGTTTGAAACTAAATGCACAACTACATAAACATGTTTTCCGATTTAAATACCTGCATTAGTGTGTGTGTGGACCTTTGTGCGTATGTAAATATATATAAGTATAAGTGTGTGGATAAGTATGTTGACCCATCGGCTGATAATCCCTTGCAGGCAAACCCCTTGTGTATGTGGCCTACGTAAACTTGCATATTATTACAGTTATCCTTTGAGCGTGTAAATGGCGCTCACCTTGGTCGCTTAAGAGTTTCCAACTCGTTTGCTCATTTCAGTCAGCATTCACCTTACCAGACGGCTCGTGCGTGCAGGCAAAAGTTGTTTCCAACAAACATTTATACATTAGGGTGGTCCAAAAAAAAAAATGTAAGTACCGAACATTTGTTTCGAAGGCCGGCTCTTAAATTTTTCCAATTTTAAATGTATTAAAAACAAATCAAAAGGATTTTTTAAATCGTGCTGTAAAACACATGGATTTCCCTAAGTATTTTGTACAGGAAAATGTCTTTTTTTGCTCATTTGATGCAAACTCGATAAATATATAACATTATACATTTTTCTGATCCCCACTCCAAACAAATTTTGTTTGATCAGTGGTCGCACGCAGCAGTTAAAGACCAAATTTCATATGCATTTCTGCTATGAAAAAACTTCTTATAAATTGGTAGCTAACTTCCGAAAATACGTAAAATTATATTTTATTTATAGAACAACATAAATCCCACTCGATAACTTTGAAGACAAGCTTGACCAGTAATCAACTATCCTGATCCAATGTATATATCCTGGCTTCATTCTTCCTGAACACTTAGTCAACAAATTTAGCAATCAACATATGATAATTCACCCACTGATGTACTAGTTACTTGTGATTTCCAGATTGCCTGTAGATTAAAACCATAACTTCGAGTCCACAGAAGGAAGATCAATATAAATCGCTGCGTGAATTTAAGGTTGTTTCGAAACTCTAGTCTAACAACTTTTTTGAAAAATCAAGAACAAGTTAACGTAAGTGTCTTTTGAAGCGAATGGAAAAGATTTAGCAAAATAAGTAGGGTTAGGCTAGGCTTTTCTAGCTGTCAATTTAGAGTAGCCAACTCCCTTAGTCCATGTAAGTCCGTTCTGACACCACTGTGTAACACAGGAACCTAACTGTTTACTTTTCATGATAGCAGCGTAGGATAAGTTTTATTCCAACAGATAGTCCGTAAGACGGCGAACTGGTGACTGACGTACAGAGCAATCTTAAATTATGGAGGGAACACTTCTCGAACCTATTAAACAGTGACAGCTGCGCGTGTCACCGAGAAAGTGAAGATCCCGATACCCCAATCGTTGACGACGGAATTGTCGTTCCGCTACCCGATCATGACGAGGTGAGAATAGCGATAACGCGGCTAAAGAACAACAAAGTCGCTGCATTCGGCAGTACGGAAAGGAGTTACCTGTATGCCGCGATGTCTGAATTTCGTATCCCCGCAAAACTAATACGGCTATGTAAGATGACGTTGCTCAACACCAGCAGCGCCGTCAGAATTGGAAAGGACTTCTCCAAGCCGTTTGACTCGCTGTCGTGTGACTTCTTTAGCCTGATTTTGGAGAGGATCGTACGAGCCGTAGAGCTTACAGGTACACTTTTTTATAAGAGCGTACAATTGTTGGCGTATGCCAATGATATCGATATTATCGGCCTTAACAACCGCGCTGCAGTTCTGCCTTCTCCAAACTGGATAAAGAGGCAAAGCGAATGGGTCTGGTGATGAACGAGGACAAAACGAAGTACCTCCTGTCTTCAAACAAACAGTCGTCGCACTCGCGTATCGGCACCCACGTCACTGTTGACAGTTATAATTTCGAGGTTGTAAAAGACTTCGTGTATTTAGGAACCAGCATTAACATCGATAACAATGTCAGCCTTGAAATCCAACGTAGAATCTCTCTTGCCAACAAGTGCTACTTTGGACTAAGTAGGCAACTGAGCAGTAAAGTCCTCTCTCTACGAACAAAACTAACACTCTACAAGACTCTCATCATGCCCGTCCTAACGTATGGCGCAGAAGCTTGGACGATGACAACATCCGATGAAGCGACGCTTGGAGTGTTCGAGAGAAAGATTCTGCGTAAGATTTTTGGACCTTTGCACGTTGGCAAAGGCGAATATCGCAAGCGATAGAACGATGAGCTGTATGAGCTTTACGACGACATAGACATAGCGCAGCGAATAAAGATCCAGCGGCTACTTTGGCTGGGGCATGTCGTCCGAATAGATACAAACGCTCCGGCTTTGAAAGTATTCGATGCGGTACCAGCTGGTGGTAGCAGAGGAAGAGGGCGGCCTCCTATGCGTGGGAAAGATCAGGTGGAGAAGGACTTGGCTTCACTTGGTGTGTCCAACTGGCGCCGGTTAGCACGAGAAAGAAACGACTGACGCGCTTTGTTAATCTCGGCCAAAATCGCCTAAGCGGTTATAGCACCAATTAAGAAGAAGAAAAAGTCCGTAAGAGAGTCAAAATGGTATTTTTTTAACAATCTTACTGTACTCCTAACTAAGACTGAGTAATTACAGAGGAAGTGTTCTACTGTTTCTTCCTCTTCCTCATCTCTACAACTTCAGCAATATTCATACTCCTGGCCTAAAAGGTGGCTACTTAACAGCCAATGACACAAGCCAGGGCCTTCGTGCCTTTTCTACCTATTTGCAGCCACATTGACCTGGTTGTAATACAAATATTTTCTACTCTTCATGACTTATTGGCCTCCTGGAGAATATTAGTTTTTTGGAAGTTGCCATAGGAATTCCACTATTGACTCGGTCTTTAAGCAGTGGAAGATTAATACCCTTTCTGACCAGATCATCGGTCTTGCGATTTCCTATGTCCCGGGACCCATACAAGACTGACCTTGAAGACGGTACTAATATCATTTAGAGCTGCCAGGTATTCCTGAACAACCTTTGATCTTAGTGCAACTGTCTCCATTGATTTGATGGCAGCGTGGCTGTTCTGCTTGGTAGACGCTACAGTTGTCCGGAATTCGGACAGATAATTCTAGTCCTAATTATTTTGACAAAACTTCATAGTCTACTTTATTTCCTAGCTTGGATCCAACCATGAACAAATTTATTTTCTCTCTTCTCCATAGACTTTGAGTTTCCCAGTCTTTTATAGATGTGATGCTAGTCTTAAACATCCTGTCGAAGGTGGGTTTAGAGAAATAGAAGTAGAGTTATAACTACTTATATCAGAATAATTAAATTTTTTCTTTAAAAGGTGTTCTTATACTTCAAAAATGTAATTTTTAAAGGAACAAAGTGGAATAATATATATATCTGGAAACTTATTTCACTTGCGATATTCCCCGCTAACGAAAATTTTTTCAATGACGGGATTAAAGTACTATACGAGTATTATAAAATACACAATTTTTGGGGAAAAAATCTATTTTTTTGTTGAACATTTATTTATTTTTTTGTTGAGAAAACAATTCATTTTTTTTTTTGACAAAATAGATCTTTTTTTTGGAAAAAAATTAATTTTTTGTTGAAAAAAAATTTTTTTGTTGAAAAAAATTTTAATTTCTTTTAATTAAAAATTAAAAAATTTTTAGTAATATAAAATAAAAATTTTTTCTTAAAAAAAACAAATTTTTTTCTCTCTATTAAAATCTAAAAAGAAATTACAAAAATGCTAAAAGGAATCTAAGATAATTCACTTTAGGGAATTCCATCAAAATTTTCTCAATATTATAAAATGTTTCAAAATTTCTTTCTATCGACCTCTTATTAGAAAGGGTTTTTCAATAAGGGCGGGTAGATGTTGAAATGGAAGAAAATGGCGCTTGCTGTGTGGCACGTAGCGCCGTCCTGCTGGAACCACATGTCGTCTAGGTCCATATGGTTCAATATGGGCCATAAGAAATTGGAAGGGCCACCACGTCTACTGAAAAATGGGCGCAATGCGCGCAACATTTGCGTTAATGAACACTCATTTTGATAATAAAGTTTTATCATTTGAACGTGCTGTTCAATCGTGTAACTTGCCATGATGATTTGGCATAAACAACTGAATAATAAACAAAAGATTTCACACATGTCACCAAAACAAAATGGCTGCGACAGAGCGCCAAAATCGACCCACGCCAATTGAAAAACCCTTTACTCCAGCCTACGAGTAAACAAACTTTCAAAAACAAAATTACGACAATACCCAAAATACTTGTATTACTTGAGTTGCCTCACCCTGTCAAGTAACTGAACAACTTTCTCACTCTCATTTGGCAGGATACTACAACATCGACAACATCGACTGCCGCTATCTAATATCATGGTAATTCCAGTAATTGTTTGATAAGCATATTTGTTGGGAGATTAAAGTGCTCTTAGGAACTATTTATGTGATATTAGAACATTGTACAGCTCCGAACTATACTATACTTTTTACAAATAACCAATTTTCAGAAAAACTTAAACGTAGTTCAGAAAAAGTCAAATATATTTCAGAAAAATGTTTTCTAAACTTATAAAATGTTAAAAAGGAAATTAAAATTATATTATATTTGTGAACAGATGTATCCTGTAAGGCGAAAGCATCAACCTATAAGTTTATGTAGGCTGAATGGGTTTTAGATGATTAAATCAATAAATAAATAAATAAATAGCGCAAGCACAATCTCTAGCAGCAACTGTGTCCTTGCCGAACTAAGCCTTCGAGGTACTGCAGGCAAATTTTTACTGATACCTACTGTTTTGTTTTTTGCAATAAGTTTTCAATAGGGTCCAACATTGTCGAGTACGGTTCAAGGCTCAGAACTAGGATCTTATTCTGACCACGTACGGAAGGGTTAATTGTCACGCACAATATTTAAATTTTTTCGGATTACTTTTCAAATTTGTCAAGCTCTGTAGAGACTTCTTCGCTTGCTCTCCAGCGAACTCTGTTGATTTTCATTAAAACCACTTTCCACGGTTAGAAAAAGTATAGTCCGAGCGCAATGATTACTCAACAAACTGTACTGTCAAAGCCAATCATTGAAAATAAAGCTCCAAATCTTAATTGAATGTGGGTGGAACACATACAATAGGAAACAGTTTTCTCATTCTCCCTCGTATGTAATTTGGGCCCTGCTCTTTTTTATAAGAAACTCTTACCGTTCAGAATTCTTCGAGCAATAACTGACTTAACCTCTTTGAAGTTTTTGTCGAGGGATATCTTAAGCCAAAGCTTTGTTAGTGCCAACACACCACCGTAGCTGGTTCTGCTAAATTAAATCTGTCTGCAAAAGTACCCTAAAGAATTCCTGTGTTTATTTAGGAGGAAAATTTATTTTTAAAATGTGTACTTTGGGAATTCTGGCAAACTTTCCTTATTGTATAAAAACTTTCCCTTTATTTGCCATCCTGAACATCAATTGAAAGGTGTGAAAGTGTTTGAGTTATTAACCTTTTTCTAATCTGCTTAAATTTAAGATATAAAGTTCAAGACTTAGCATAATCCTGTACACCGCACTGTGCGTGTGCGCGACTTCAAAACCAGCTTCCCAACCCACATAAACCATCTGCCCTTGTAATTCTAAGCTTTGCGTAAACTTTCTTAAACCACAGCTGTACCAACGTTCTTGTGCTCACCACCTCTATGGCATTCGCTCGTATCAACGAACACATTTGCTTTTGCTGCCCTGCTGCACGTTTATTGTTTCAATTTCTTTTCTCTTCTTCGTCTTCTTCGCAATATCCTTAGCACGTTCTCAGTTTAGTTCGTCTTTGAGGAAATTTCTTGATTACAAATATTTACAGACAGCGAAACGTAGGCGAACCTAAACATTCCTCTACAGGCTTTGAAGTGTTGATATTTTCTTTAGATTATTACTCCTTTTACCTTCAGCTGCCTTCCGCTTAACTCTGCAGCGCATTACTTATGTACGTATGTGCATATGTGCCACAGTGGCTGCTTGTTTCAGTTGAATTGTTTGCCTACTTACACATCTCCTCTTTGTTTGCTTGGCTGCCTGGCTTGGTGCCAGCTAATGACATAGAGACTCGGACAACAATCGGCGAGCAGTCGAGTGTTGATCAACCAAACCAAAAATAGTTACTGGAGTAAAAGCACAAGAATATGAGCAATATTCGAACAAGTTGGCATACTGCTTCAGGCAAATGCAGTAGTTATGAGCTAACTTTCTACCATTTTGTAGTTGAAGCAGCTCGTCTCCTATATGTTTCATTACCAGCAACTGGTATTTTTACTCGCAGTAAGGCAAAGTCCCACGAAATAGCAACCTTCAGTTTCTGCGTCAGCTTACGGTACCAAATGAGCTTACCTCTGCTTCAACAGTTAACGTCACAGTAATAGCCCATACATCAGTGTTACACCAGTTGATGAAGTAGTTCACAATGGACTAAGGAAAGTAGGTGATTGACTACATCCAGACGTACATTCATCTAATACTCATTTCGTGCATTCTTAACATTTGCGGAATTTTTGTTCGTAGTGTAGAAACATATGAGCCGTTTTCTTGAATGATTTGAAACATTTTTATAGATGCTTTGTACTAGTTTTTTATTTTTAAACATTAAATTGATTTAAATATATAATGGAATCAGTTTTTTAATGTGATTGGAATAAGTTTCTACTTTTAATGACTTCTTCTACTTTCTACTTTTACTGACTTCTGACACTTTTAAGGTCAGCAAAAATTAAAAATTCTTAGATTCATTAAATATTAACTATAAGATCTCAATTGAAACAAACCAAATTATTTCTATGAAATTTTTTTAAATACTTCAATAATAAAAAATAAAATAAAAATGCTTTATTTCAACATTTAAGTTAGGTTAATTTAGCCAGGTTGCTTGAGCAAAAGAACACACTCGGTGGATCTAAGGCCCATTGAGAAACCTGCATTTGATTTGCATCCCCTAACTAAGTTGCTTAAACTCCTTAGCTCATTTTAAAAAGGTAACCAGTTCCACCAGTGAGACATTTTTCTAATTTCCCAAGTCTTCTGAGAAATGATCGTCAAGATATTTGGCACGGCTTCTTCACAGAGGAGATGTTGTATCGACTCATTTACTTCTTCATCACCACAGCTCCTATGTCACAGAGGAGGTCTTGCACCGACTCAATTTCTTCTTCATCTCCACAACTCCTGCAGAAGTCAATGCGAATTACACCAATTCTACAGACTAGGGTGCCTGTGAGGGCGCTGGCATTTGATCTGTTGTTTCCTTTCATGATTCAGTTTTGCCCAGATCATATTTGAGACCCTGCAGTTAATAATCAGAGACTAGCTTCTATTGGTTTTTGTGATTACACTCAAGTCAATCGCAGGGTACAGCTCGTTTAGAGGAATTCGTATGTCCTCTACCACTCACTGAAGCTCAAGCTCAGCGCCTTCCCTTGCGCATTCATTCGCTCTTTCATTTCCCTCCACTTCAGAGTGGCCGGGAACCCAACAAAGTTTGATGGTTTGTTGTTGGATAAGCGAGAGCGATCTTCTGCATTATTTAACACTTCTTGAGTTGATGGGCGTTGAGGTCAGTGCCTTGATCGCTGCTTGACTATCAACTAAAATGGTAGGATTTGCCATTTCTGCTGCTTTGTCTATAGCGTTGATCTCAGCTTGGATAGAGGCTTGGATCTCAGATGCTGACACCAGTATAGGAGTCTAAGGGGAGCAATTTAAGAATAATTGGTCCGAGTATACTCGCGATCCAGTGGCATTGTCCATCTTTGAGCCGTCAATATAAATATGGTGACCACTATCGAGCGATTTGAGTCTGCGCTGTCAGTCCCTTCTGCCGGGTATTTATATTTCAACATTTCTTATTCAACCAAAATTATTTACTATAATATATTTTTACTATATATATTTCGAAAATAGTCAAGATGTATTGGAAGGAATAAATCAGACATATCTGTAATTTTTTGAAAATGATGGGTCTGGATTTATTAAATAAGTAAGTGTTAGAACTATACATCGAAAGTTCTGTTATGTTTTCCTTGAGTGCAATAAGTTAAGTGATTTTAAATTCTCATTCTCACTACATGTCTTAAGGGACATACAATAAATCTTATTTTCTCATAGTACTCTCGATAGTTTCAAAATCGGCATCAATTGGTAGATAAGCGTGCCTAGAATATAAAAATTGATGGTCTATCTTTTCACCGACGTTTTTGGGGGACTGGCCAACTTTAAGCCACATTAAAGCCAATTTCAAATTTCTATTTTCATATAGGCCATGCGTGGTTACATTTTCTAAAGACTTCAAGCAACAAGAAGCAATTTCTCGGACACGCCTCGATAAGCCATATAGCGTTTGCTTTTTGAACCACCTATTTTTTTGAGAATGGTAACACAAATGGCATGTCAAATGTGTTCATAATTTACTTAAAAGTTTGACATTTACGAAATGGGACGCTATAGATACGCTTAAACAAAATTGGGAAATATTGAAAACCTTTTTCCAAAGTGTTGAGCCTTCTTCTTCATTTCTGATGAAGCTCATTTTCACATCGTTGGCTACGTCAATAAGCAAAATTGTCGGATTTGGGGCTCAGAAAACCCACACGTTACTGTAGAGAAACAAATGTATCCACAACGAGTCCCTGTTTGGTGCGGTTTTTGGTCTGGCGGCATCATCGGGCCATTTTTTTTCGAAAATGGGCGAGGAACGGGGGTTAAAGTAAATGGCGAGCGTTACCGTGACATGCTCAACGAGTTTTTATTTTCAAAAATTGAAGAGGATGACATGGGCGACATTTGGTTTCAACTAGACGGTGCAACTTGTCACACTGCCAAAGTTACACTCGAACTTTTGGCTACCATTTTTGAATTCCGATATTAATTGGCCGCCTCGGAGCTGTGATTTAAGCCCGTTGGACTATTTGTTGTGGGGAGCCGTTAAGGACAAATGCTATGCGAACCATCCAGAGACGATTGATGCTTTAAAACACAAAATCGAAGTTGCCATTCATGAAATTGGAGCCCAAACAATCGAAAATGTGCTTAAAAATTGGGTTGATCGAATGGCCTACTGTAAAGCCAGTCGTGGCAGTCATTTGAACAATGTTATTTATCATTCATAAATGACAATATTCAATCTTCAAAATAAAAAAAAAAGTTTGAAAAAATATTGATTAGTTCTTTTTTTATAGCCGATTCAAAAAGCAAATTTTACATGGCCCACCCTATTCAATAAACGAGAAAAAGTGAAAAACTGAGGAAACTATAAAAATGTTCATGTCGTTTCCATTTCAACGAGCCAATCAGCAAAGACACGACGTTGTTGATGATCGGCCGGCTTGAGTTCTTCTGTTAACTAGACTTTATAAGCCTTAAGACCCAAATCTTTATGCAAAATATGGAATTTGTGGAATGACTAATTCCAAAGAACGACGAGGAATGGAAAAACCTGGGTTTTCTGCAACACTTTCGGCTACAACAGCAATATTTTCGACTGTTCTTGAGCGACGTGCACGGGTTTTATTCTTCACATCACTAACTTGTCCCAACAGCTCGAATTTTTTCACCTGTATTGCGGTCCGACAAGGTGCTTGACGATTACTGAAAAATGTTCGAGTTTTACGAACCGTCTCTGCCAAATTTTCGCCACTTTAAAGTGAATTTAATAATTTCAATACGTTGTTTAAGCGAGTATCGTTCCATTTTAATTTATGGCGTAGTTTCTAGTTAACACGCACCAACCTACCATATTCGGCTATGATGGCCGCAGCAAACAAAGTAACTGCAAAAGTTCATATATACGAGTGATAGTCAAACTCCAAAAAATTTGTTTTGCTTTTCCCCATTACAAAATTTATTTTACAATTGATTAAAGTCTCCAGTTTTTGGTTAAATAGAAATTAGTTTAGTTCAAATATTATGAAATTTCGGAATTTCGTACAAATAAAATCTCTCTCTTCACAGCCCTTTTGTAAACTTAAGCGAATATTATTTAGTTCCTTTGTTTTTGTTTTTAGAATACTTTAACCACCCAGTTTCTATTAAGAAGGGTGGTTTCAGTAAGTTCATTGAAAGGCAAGAAACGTAAGAAAGTTCATTAAAAGGCAGTTGCCATGATGACGATTCACTTTTTTCTTGCCACCCTCCCCCCCTCTATGACAAGCAGATAGCAGCAGGTATGACAAATACAAGCGGACAGGAAGGAAATGGAATGTCGAAGGAAAAAGGAATATTTTAGTGTGCGCGGAAGTTACTTTGTATGAATATTAAAGGGTTACTTCATTTGAATCGGACGCTCAAGCACTCAAACGAAGAGGTGGGACAATAGCGAACTCCATTAAAAATGATGCAGCGGCAGTTTTTACGATTATTATACAAAATTGGGCGTTGTGTTCATTTACACTGCGTTTTAAATTCAATTAACACATTGGGTTTTCTCCGCTTTCTGGAAGTTGTGATTTATCGCCGTATTTCGGAAGTTCCCCGATAAGTATTCACCTAAGCGAAGTGCAAAATGTGCAAATCGTTTGCTTCACGTGCTAATCGATGCTAATTAGAAACTACAAGTTATGCCGAGTCATTCTCCGCTTACTCCTTCCAACGCAGAAGAGGCCTTCCCTTTCCTCTGCTACCACCCTCACGCATCGTATCGAACCCTTTCAGAGCTAGTCCGTTTGTGCCTATTCGTCCGATATGGCCTGGCCAGCGGAGCCGCTGAAGCTTAATTCATTGTACTATGTGAATATCTGCGTACATCTCACACAGCTTATCGTGCCATCACCTTTGATATTCGCAGATATCCTCATTATAATATTTTCTCAAACATTCTAAGGGCCGTTGCGCCAGGTTTTGTTATCGCCAAAGCTACTGCGCCATATAAATGGGCAGACGTGATGAGAGACTTATAAAGTGAAATTTTTGTTCGTCGAGAGAAGGTTTTACTACTCAATTGCCTACTTAGTCCAAAGTAGCACTTGTAGGTAATTCTCTGTGGAATCTCAGGCTAATGTTATCATCGTTTTTGGAGATGGTTTCTAATTAAGCGAAGTGTTAGACTTTTCTGAATTTATGAGTGTCAAAAGTGATGGGGCTGTTATGTGATGACAGGAGCTACTTTGTTTTGCCTTTGTTCAGCTCGTTTCTCTATCACTATTGAACTCACAAGCGAGCTTGGCAGACTGAGATAGGCTGCAGATGGACTAAACCGATGTTACCTGTCGTGTTCCACCGACTGTCGCAGATCCTCCTGTCATTAAGCAGAAGGGACCATAGGCAGCTAGTTGGACTGATGACGGACCACTTTCTATGGGGGAAAGACATGGAAAGGTAGGTAACTCAGACAATGTACTCTGCCCAGTATGTCGAGAGTAGGATGAGACGGTGGACCACTTTCTGTGCGTCTGCCCGGACTTCGCTCGAATTTGGCTGGAGATCTTTGGCGCTTATGTGTTAAGAAGCGACCACCATGGTTCCTTGGCACCACAACATCTATCCAGATTTCTTCGTGCAGTACAATGGACTTAATTTTGTCTGAGTGCTGTACTTGCTAGTTGTCCCGACAAAAAAATCATTATTAAAGTCGGTAGAAACAACAGCGTCATTATTACTATAGTACTAACTTCTCAAGTATCAGGTTAAAGAGATCGCTTTGTCTCAAACCTGATTTGGTATCAAAATAATATTATTTTACATTTAATATTTAAATATTAAATAATTTGCATATTGCCGATTGCATCGCAACTGGGTCATTTACTTCTATATAATTGAATTTTGATTTTCCAACCTCTGTTCCATGTATTTTCATTTAATTTATTAACTAATTAAAGTTCATAAAATTTAATTTTTTTGCTCGGAAAAAGATTTCCGTAACTGTTGTATGTATCTCAAATTGCATATCGCCTGCAACTATTATATTAAAAGTAAAATTAAATTTTCACATTTTGTAACGGTATAATTGCTATTGACTTTGTTTGCTTTGCTCGCGGCTAGATACAAAATATAAAGATTGCAACTACTATGAGCTACATATCTATAGATTAAAGGCAAGACAAATTGGCAGAATTTATCAGTTTTTGCTTTTAGAAAAAGGGAATTCTGACCGCTTATGTAAAATTTTAATATTTTTGATCACCTCTTCGATGATGTACTTTAACGGCCACAGTTTAAGTATTGCATAGGAATACTCTTCTTCTTGTTCTTCTTCTTGATTTACACCATAACCGCTTGAGCGATTTTAACAATTGCATTGCGTGTTTTACAAGAGGATTTCCAGTTGTCTGTATAAGTACAGATTTTTCAAAAGCTTTTGCCTAGGATTTCATTTCTTTCAATGAGTTAAGGGGTTATGGGTAGTCAGACTTTTCAAAAAATTGTATTTTTTTTACATTTTCTCAAAGAGTAATACCTTAGAAATATTGTGTGAAAATATGAAGTGAATCCGACAAGTACATTTCGAGTCATTCAATAATTAACAAAGGGCGCTCGGGCCAAAGCAAACAAAAAAACTTTAAGTACGTTTTTCTCAAAACTATGATTTTTGAACTGGTGATCACTGTAACTTAAAAACCCCTTGGTAGATTTTAATAAAATTTATATTGCTTTTGAAAAACATAAAAAACTCGCGCCGGATCGAAAGATTTTTTTTTTCAAAAACTTCGATTTTTTTGAAGTGAAACTTCTTAGGTGTCGTTGGACGAGCGAGAATGGAGAGTAAAATTTCAAGGCCATGCAACGTTTTGGGCATTTTCATTCCGCGAGAGAGAAAAAAGATATAACGTAGAGGAAAAGGAGAAAGAGAGAGAGCTATATCTTATATATATCTTAGATACACTGCTATTTTTCCTGAGTTTTTTCTTGTGGTTGCTAATTTCTATTAGGAAATAACACTACCTACTTTTTGGTGCTGGTTTGTTGGTGCAAACTTGTAGGAAATATATAATTGGTGCCTACTTTTTGGCATTATATTTCCTTTCGACTGTTTGGGGCGTTTTTTGGTCCCAATTTTTTTTGGTTTTTTGTTTTGTTGCCTACTTTTGGGCGCTTATTTCCTTTTCCTGGCTAGGGCTTGTGCGTACTATAAAGTACTATCCATTCCGGCGTCGGATTTATTGGTACTGCCTTGCGGTAATTTGTGCCGTTGCTGCGGTGCTGGAATCGCTGCGTTTGTGCGGGTGATAAACGCTCGGAGTAGTGCACGATGTTGCCACGGTTTGTGTCTGACGTTAACCTACACCGGTCGACCCTTCTCCGTTTTTTGTAAATTTTGTCTATTTGCATTCTCTTCAAATGTCGTGAATTTATCTATATATATAAAAAGAAGTTACATTTCCTTGGTAATCTTATAACTCAAGATCCGCCGAACTGATTAACACAAAAATTTCAGAGTTCTTTTCTATCTCTGAGGAGGTGGTTTGTGTGAAGTTTGATTGAAATCGGTGCAGCCGTTCCTGAGTTATGACATTTTATGTGAGTAATGGTTTCCTCTCATACGAAATGCCTGTATGGGAAAAACAACAACAAATATACAGCCGCTTATGAGCGTTTCTGTTGTACTGTTGTGGTTGTAAGTGTATTATGTTAATATTAATTTTGGACGAAAATATAATAAAAACTGGAGCATTCAAGGAACTGGAAAAACATTTTTAACTTTATTTATTTTAGCATAATTTATTTAGCGTAAAAAATTGAAATGGACATTAAAGAATCAAAGTTTAATTACAAGTTTTTATCGGCTCTTTCACCTTACCTGTATATAGGTGACCACCACAATCAAATTTTAAAAAAGTACAGAAAAGGCTATTGTGACATCTTTAGAAAGTATGTTGAATGAAAAAAATCAACTAATTAACTGTTTAAACATTTTACGAGTTCTATAAAGAAAACTTAATATGAAAAATTTCTTTCGATATAAAGAAAACATTTTATGTATGGTGGTGCGAAGCCCACTGGGAAATGCTAGTTTAGATATATATTCTTTCTCGCTCTCTCTCATTCCCTCTCGGGTCTCTCCCTCTTTCTTTGTCTGCCTTGAAAGTTTCAGTTGTGTTATGTGTACTACGCTACACGCACTTTTTTTAAACAATTGTTGGTTTTTTTCTCGAAAATTTTAAAAATATTTCCTGAGGCCGCCATATTGTTAATTTTAAAAAATAGAAAAAGAGCTTCGGTCAGGCACAAGATTATATATTAATAAGACTAATTTCTCTTGTCCGATTGATTTTAAATGAATATCCAAGGATTTATGATAATCACCGGTGTATCAGAAACATATGTTTTTGAACAACGTAACTGTAAATATAGTTAATGGATCTAGCGTTAAGAGACAGCACACGCACTGCAATATTATATCTAATTTTTTGTTTCAATACGTTTCATGTATGTGTGTAAATACTTTCCCTTATTCCCATTTATGCATGCAAACAGCCGATAGTTCAATATTGCAGCGACGCGTGACCTCTATTTTTTTGTTTTTTGTTTTGCATTTATGTCAATACTTCCGTTGTAATGCATTGCCAATTATTTTGCCGCTACACGCCAACTTACAACAATGAATTCGTGTACTTGTATGCGTATATGTAAGTGCATATGTTTACTCAATTTGCAAACACTAAAACATTCACACCGAAATTGCTTTTATTAGCCTAAAAACTGGCAATAGTTAATGAAATTCATAAATTATTATCGAGTTGGGATTTACTTTGAATTCTGCTCGTTTGGTTTGCAAATAGCCGAGAGCATTTCGTGCGCACACACGTTGAGCAAACGAATTGTGGGCTTTGTACGCATACATATATGAGTTTGTGTGCTTCTTGTGCAACTAAACAAAGCGCTATTAGGCATTTCTCGCTGCGTGACAATGAACACACACACATCCATACATACCAGGAGAAAGCAGAGAAAGCATAGTTCTATGAAACGAGCATACATTCATGTTTTTTTATATAAGGGGGCGCAAAATGGACTATCAATTTTGTTTTTGAAAAACTTGTTTACTAAATAAAAAAAATGTTGTATCACATTGAGTGTCTTGCCTTTTTGTATACTGGAGCTGTCTACTTATTGTTCACAAGTGCCAAATACCATTTACATATGACGATGCTTGCAAAAATTATTTATTTGAAAAAATTTACCAGACCTCCTGCTGGCTACCATTTGTGGTATGATAGTGTTCCCATTGAAATAGTCAATGAATATAAGCTTCTTGGTATTATGTTAAACTATAAAATTAGTTACATAAAACATTTGGATAAAAACTCTCTGAGGTAAAAGTTGCAATAAATGCTACGTAGCTGAATGGCTGAATGACCTCTATATATATATATATATATATGTAACAGTGGCAACCATGGTTGCAGAGCAGCAGAGAGGCAACGCAACAATTATCGCCTACCCTCAGCCATGTCAAGCAAACTACTTTCGTAGCAGTCAGTAAGTCGTCGCGTCGCGGAACAGTCGAGCCATAAAGAGAGCTGAACTTATTTAATTTAATTCGTATTAAAATCTGTACTATTTTTGTTACATAAATATTTTGTAATTTCCAAAATATACCGGCACAGGTATCTTAAATAAACAATCATTTGTTACATATGGGGGCTCGTCCCAAACAATTGCTTGACCGTCACCCGAGGCCATATAACACAGAAGCATAGCGGTGGTTGCGGCGCGTAACACATGCAAAGTGCACAGCGTTGATGGCAAGCAGCGGTAGTACATACAACACACGTTCTAAAGGCACATTAAAAAATTTAGCAGAAACCGAAAACGACAGCAGAAGCAGCAGTAACAAGGAGGGAAAGCAGCAGCACGAAGAGGTAAAGCAGAAAGTCGAAAAGGAGCAGCAGTACATGAAAGAAGCACATAGTGAAACAGTAGAGCAAGAACAACAAAATATGCCGAACGAAGACAATTTACAATTAACGGAGCTAGTACGGCTACTGGCTAGAAAAATTGAAATAGAAGAGCAGCACAATAGAACTACGAAAATAAGTGCAGAAAGCTTCGAGAAAATTATCCCCGAGTGTGATGGAAGCAGTATACCAATAAAAAAGTGGTTTGACAATTTTGACATTAACGCGACAGCATACGAACTTAATCCAAAACAAAAATATGTGCAAGCGCGCGCGAAAATGACGTCGGTCGCAAAACTATTCTTAGAGACAACACAAATAACCGAGTACGAAGAGTTAAAAACGGCATTAATAGAAGAATTCGCGAAAGAATACAATAGTGCGGAAGTGCATAAGAAACTGTCGGAACGCGTAAAAAGGAACACAGAGTCGTTTCACGAGTATTTGTTACACATGCGTAAAATTGCCTCACTAAGTGATATTGAGGAAACGTCTATAGTTCGCTACGTTGTCGATGGTTTGCGTATAAAAAGTGAAAACAAACATCTCCTGTACAGGTGTAAAACATATAAATCGCTACAAGAAGAATATGAAATTTTTGAACATTTTATTAAAGACGAAAGATCGTACGACGGGGAGCGCGTAAATAAGATCGGCAAACCTCAAGTCGCGGACAAAAAGTCACCTATAGAAAAAAAAGAACACTGTTTCAATTGCGGATCCCCAAGTCATAAACGAAGGGACTGTCGTTCTGAGACAAAGTGCTTTAAGTGTAACAAATTCGGACATACGTCCAAGGAGTGCGAAAACAGGTCAAAATTTGTTAATGTCGTGATTGAAAAAGAACGCGTAAAAGACGTATCGGTGAACGGTGTCCGAATAAATGCGCTCATAGATACGGGATCAGATGTTACGATAATGTCAAAAACAACTTTCGAAAAATTAAATAGCGTCGATCTGCAAAAAAGTGATACTACGTTGTTCGGTCTCGGTAATGTAAAAACTAAACCGGTTGGACGTTTTGTAGGCGAAATATGCGTCGATGATTTATGCACAACCCAAACGACGATGGTGGTGCCAAATGGCACTATTCAATACGACATGTTGTTAGGCTGGGACTTCGTTAAAAAGTTTCGTTTTGAGTCCGGTACTGACGGATATTCGTTTATATCCTTGCGGTCGCAACAAAACATGAAAGAGCCGCCGAACGCGAACATTTACAACATAGCTGAGTCATCTAAAGAGATAATGGTTCCGTCGCGATTTGAAAAGCAAGTGCAAGAAATGATAACGGATTACAAGCCTGCAGCTGTAACGAAGGAAAGCATCATATCTCTGAGTATTGTTCCGGATACTACAATGAAACCATTCCATCATTCACCGAGCCGGTTGCCTCATCATGAACAAAAAGCTGTAAGTACACAGGTTGATGAATGGTTACAACAAGGAATAGTGCGGAAATCCTCGTCGAACTTTGCCAGCCGAATCGTAGTAGTAAGAAAGAAAGACGGCAGCAGAAGGATCTGTATCGACTATAGAAACTTGAATTCGATGGTTCTGAAAGATCGGTTCCCGGTGCCGGTTATTGACGATGTACTTGAAAAATTGCAGAAAGCAAAGTTTTTTACAGTTATGGATCTGGAAAATGGGTTTTTTCATGTCAAGATAGACGAAGAAAGTAAAAAATATACGGCGTTCATCACCAAAGAAGGTTTATTCGAATTCAATAGAGCGCCTTTTGGGTTCTGCAACTCGCCTGCAGTTTTCAGCCGTTATGTAAATCACATCTTCCAAGACTTGATTAACAAAGATATCATGGATTTGTATATCGATGACATAATCATCTACGCGTCGACGACAGAAGAATGTTTAAACAAAATGAAAAGGGTCTTAGAAACAGCAGCGAGGTGGAGTTTAAATATCAAGTGGAAGAAGTGCAGTTTCTTACAGTCAAGGATAGATTTTCTTGGTCACACAGTTGAGGATGGAAGAATCTCACCAGGGGAAGAAAAGACAAGAGCCGTAAAAAAGTTTCCTACGCCGCAAAATATAAAGGCAGTGCAGTCATTTCTTGGATTGACGGGTTTCTTCCGAAAGTTTATTCCGAACTACGCACTAAAGGCTCGACCTTTGACTAATATTTTAAAGAAGAATAAGCAGTTTGAATTTGGAGTCGAAGAAATGAAAGCTGTACAAGAACTGAAGGAGGCGCTTATACAAGAACCAGTGCTACACATTTTTTGTCGAGGCGCGAACACAGAACTGCATACTGACGCATCAAAAGACGGATTTGGAGCCACGTTACTGCAGCAATTCGAAAATCAACTACATCCGGTATTTTTCTGGAGTAAAAAGACGTCGCCGAGGGAATCCGCTCAACATAGCTACATTCTTGAAGTAAAAGCAGCGTATCTAGCATTAAAAAAGTTTCGACACTATTTACTGGGAACGAAATTCAAGCTTGTTACGGACTGTGCAGCGTTTAAGCAGACCCTTAAGAAAAAAGATGTCCCCCGCGAAGTTGCACAGTGGGTGCTCTATTTCCAAGAATTTGACTACGAAGCTGAACATCGAAGTGCAGATAAGATGAAACATGTTGATTGCTTAAGCCGATACCCACAGCAAGTTCTCATAATTGCTTCAGAAGTCACAGCTCGCATGCGCGCTGCTCAACAACGGGATAGGCATTTCAAAGCAGTTCACGAAATCCTGAAAACCAAACCATATGAAAATTTCAAAATTAAAGGCGATATTATATACAAAGTATTAGACGGTCTGGAGTTATTAGCAGTCCCGAAATCGATGGAAACCGAAGTTATCAGAAACGCGCACGAACCAGGACATTTTGCCACGCAGAAGACAATGCACGCGATCAAACAGTTTTACTGGATACCACATCTGGAGAACAAGGTTATACAGTTCATCAACAATTGCGTCAAGTGCATCCTGTATAACAAGAAGCTGGGAAAAAAAGAAGGTTTCCTTAATTGCATTGATAAAGGTGACCTGCCGTTGCATACGATCCACATCGATCACCTCGGTCCAATGGATGCGACTTCAAAAAGTTACCGATATATTTTTGCTGTAGTCGACGGGTTTACTAAGTTTGTGTGGCTATACCCCACAAAGTCAACAAGCTGCGAGGAGGTTACCCGGAAGCTGAGCGAGTGGTCAATGATCTTCGGCAATCCGACACGCATCATAAGTGATAGAGGTGCTGCATTCACATCTAACAATTTCAGCGAGTTTGTTACAAAGCAAAACATAAACCACGTTTTGACCACCACGGGCATCCCAAGAGGCAATGGACAAGTAGAACGGGTCAACAGGGCGATCTTATCTATTATTTCGAAGCTCTCGGCAGCCGATCCTGCCAAATGGTTCAAGTTTGTACCTGAAGTTCAAAAAACAATAAACTCTTCGTTTCACAGCTCGACAAAGGCGTCGCCATTCGAAATTATGTTTGGCATCAAAATGAAAGTCGATCTTGAGAGCCAGATTCTAGATGCTTTACGAGATGAATTGGTTGACAACTTGGATATCGACAGACAGCGTATCCGTGATGACGCGAGGGCACAAATTCTGAAGACTCAAGCTACTTACAAGCGAAATTTTGACAAGGGCAGAAAAGCGGAAATAGGCTACACAGTTGGCGATCTAGTGGCGATCAAACGCATTCAGTTTGTGGCTGGTAAAAAATTGGCCAGCGAATATCTGGGTCCATATGAAATCGTCAAAGTTAAACGCAATGGTCGATACGACGTACGCAAAGCAGCCAATGTAGAGGGTCCCAACAACACGTCTACCAGCTGTGACAACATGAGGCTCTGGAAGTACGCCGAATGCAACGAAGAGCTACTGTCATCCGAGGCGGATGACGATGATCAGGACGGCCGAATGTAACAGTGGCAACCATGGTTGCAGAGCAGCAGAGAGGCAACGCAACAATTATCGCCTACCCTCAGCCATGTCAAGCAAACTACTTTCGTAGCAGTCAGTAAGTCGTCGCGTCGCGGAACAGTCGAGCCATAAAGAGAGCTGAACTTATTTAATTTAATTCGTATTAAAATCTGTACTATTTTTGTTACATAAATATTTTGTAATTTCCAAAATATACCGGCACAGGTATCTTAAATAAACAATCATTTGTTACATATATATATATATATAATTAGATATAATTAGATGCGAGCATACGCCATTTCTGGATATTTGGTCGAGTTCCTCCTCCCACTTGTGGCGTGCGTCTTGATGTGGTTCCACAAATGGAGGGACCTACAGTTTCAAGCCGACTCTGAACGCCAAATATTTTTTGTGAAGGGCTTTTTCATGGCAGAAATACACTCAGAGGTTTGCCATTGCCTGCCGAGGGGCGACCGCTATTAGAAAAATACTTTATGCAGCAGGAATCTGCATAAACTCCCATTTAGTTTAAGTTATAGAAAATACTTTTTATTATTCCTACAGGCATTCTTTCTTTGTTATACCTACATGCATTCCTTATAAAATAACAGTAGAAACATCCGATCTCTGTAACAGTACCAAAAATTAGCATATACATACATATAATATTGTAATCATATTTGTTTTTCTATCTGTATTTTTCGTTAAGCTAACAGTGCTTGCTTTGCAGATTTGATACTATAAATAAAGTTGCGAAAATACATTGCACCCTCTTCTACTTGGTGTGTGAACAAATCCACACATTGTTTTTCACTCGGAAAAAATAATTAACAGGATTAAAAAAATACTTAATTCCTCAAAACAAATACTTTACCTATTTTTAGTCATAAACCGGACGAGTCTTTGTGCAATAATTTGGCTGGAGCACGGGATAAGTGATATTGGTCGATATGCCTCGAAAGAAACTTTTGACTTTTGCTTTCATGATTTTGTTTGTAAATATTAAGCAGTCGTCCTTTTAGTGGAAAGAGTTTTCAACATTTCTTAATTTATTTTGTAGAGACCTGGGGTATCTCTTTTCAGTGTACATAATAACGCAGTGTAAAGTGTAGCGTTAAGTTTCGTGCGTCTTTAATGGGTAGGAAGCTGATGTTGCGTTTCTGGTATTTGTATTGTGAGTACTTTCTTCAAAAAAGACAAAAAATATCCATCTATTGAGATGTTGAGGTATTAAAATGTTTCACGAATTGGTTCCTCGGTAGTCGAGTGTTAGTACACTAGCATGCCATCCCAGAGGTGGTGGATTCGAGTCCCACGTAAAGCACGGTCCTCGCACCTTTACACATTTACCTACCTTTCCTGTTTCTAAAAACCCCAAAACAAATCCTCTCATTCCTCAATCCCAAAATCTTGTGCATTCCATCCTTACATCCACACAATAGTCAGTGCATTATTTGCATTGTAGCTGCTAACTCAAGCAGAAAATAAAGAAAAACACACAGTTACACATTGCATCAGTGGCGCCAGCAAGAGGAAGCGAGCAAACGCAGTAATAGCGCAGACACACCAAATTTAGTGAAGTCCTCAACCATGTGTGCGATCCTTCTGGCAAGAAAATGTGAAACACAGATGGCGCTCGAAGCAGTAAGAAGGCGTTTTTCTTAAGCAACGACAGGTGGGCATTCCCACTATTTAGGACTTGTAGCGGCGGGCTAATCACCTACCCTGTCAGAAATCAAAATAGATTAACGTAACCAACGCAATACGTGTCTTGTCGAGACCCTATGCTTCCGAGAGCAGTGAACAAGGAAAACAAATTTTTTTTAGAGTCACATTCTTTCCTATGCCGATTTGCCAATCTGATCACCCTAGAATTTTTCGCAGTTTTGCGTGTATGTTCCCATATGGATACGCCTGAAATTTCCATCCAATTTTTTTTAACTACGATTTTACATTAATTTTACCGAAAAAAACAATTCTTTTATATTATTTTTACTTTCACAATTCATTTCCCACCTTTTTAGTACAGCAATATTTAAAAACTCATGATTGCGCTATCCACGCGACTAAAAAAGTTCACCTTTTTTGAGAGTTTTTTAAATATTTTAAATTTTTTATAAACGAGCATAGACTTTTAGAGTTTGTAGTTTTAGGATTTCAAAACAAAAACACTATTAATTTGTTAAATGATATAAAATAAATTGCGGTTTTTATTTAATTAGTTTAATATACATAATAAATTATTTATATATAATAAAAAAAATTTAAATCTTTAAACAAATATTTTCGTGCTATTTTTTCCACTACCCAAAATGGGGCCTAGACTCACGACACTAAGTGTTTAGGTTATTTGGGTTATTTATTGACATTTCATGCTTTATTGAAATTTTACAAAGACAAATGTTAAGTACTTTTAACTAAAATATTTTTTTCCCTATAAGTCCTTTCACTTGTACAGTTATTGTTTAATGAAATGTAAATCATGAAATTCAGTATTAAAGAAATTTTTCCCAAATTTCCCAATGCAAGTTAAAATATTGATTGCCAGTTAATGATAAAATATTTAATATTGATTACAGTTTTTGCTACCACAGACTCCTCGCTGTTATTGATGAACGGAAAACCATTTTTTGTTTTTTGTTGTTGCGCATCCATTTGCATACATCGATACAAATTTGTGGGTGTTGGTTGCTGGAATCGTACACTGAATTATTGCAACGGAAATAAAAAAAAATTCAGTTCGCGCAGGACACAGATTTTTTGCATATTGTCAAGTACCATAAATAAATACGCCAATACGTTTTTTAATATTGACAGAAATCAATGCAATGAATATTCGTATTTTATTTGAAATTCTGATTAAAGCAACCAGATATGAACCAATTTTTATATTTGCGAGAATTTTAGGTAACTCTCATTTGGATTCAGTTAAGAAAACCTCGAAGTAAAGACTAGATTGCGCTTTCCAAGAGGATTTTTATTTATTCAAAAAACAAAAAAACAAAAAACTGTTTCCCAAAACTTTCGATTACAAAAATACAATTTTTTCCCAAACATAATAAAATATATATAGCACAAATATAAAGAAAAGTTATATTTTATTCTTAAAAAAAAAATAAAAATGTTGAATGTTTAAATAGAACAGGAGGTATTTCATTTTAAAAAAATTTAAACATTTTTTTAATATTATAAATAGTTCTTAAAATTGATAGAGTTTTTTTCAAAATATTTTGAGTACGCTTCTTATAATGATCGAATAAAATTAAGGTTTGTACTTTGACTTCAGGGTCTTGTGTACCCTACTTCGCATAATACTTAAGCCTAAAGCTAAATAATTTTCGAGAAAAAGCGACGACGTGCAATCGCTCTCGCAAAAGTCTAGAATCCATATACTATTCATACGACTTCTTTATAAATGGGTTAAAAATGGCTCAAAGAGTAGGAACGGCTGGCTTTTGACTGCAATTTGAACTCTTTGAGACTTCCTAATTACTGTATTTCAAGCTGAAATCAATGCCGTAACAAAAGCAGCTGAAATGGCTCTGGCCCCTCTTAATTCTCAGACAAACATATTCACTGATATACAAGCGGCTATTAAGGCAATTATGGCTCCTTGCACTAACTCGGAATGTGCTCAATGCTGCTGATCTAAAATCAATGAACTCTGCTGAAATTGGCACGTCACTATTTACTGGTTAGGTTAAGTTGAAGCGGTTGTCCACTGTGGGACACACTCAGACTCATGGTCCATTGTAATGCCGCGTGAGGAACTAGCCCTTATCCCTCCTAAAACCAATGATTACTTTTCAAAAATTTTGCTAAATCCTTAATTTCTAAGTCATTAAAGGATTGTCCACCCAAAATGGCGAGTTTACTTTCTGGATAGAGCAGGACAGTAACCCAGAAGGTGTGGGATCGTCTCTTCCTCTTCCTCTTCTAGACAACTTTTGCAGAAGCCATGTGTTTGCACACCCATTCTCTGGGCGTGTGCCCGTAATAACTGAAATCAGGAGAATTACGTGCGTTTAGCATTGACAGCCGACCTCAGCTGTCCGGCTATTTTGCAAGTGGCTTCATTACACCATCTTTCATTTGCTACTCTTACAACTACGGATACGTAATCTAAATGTTTGCAAGGGTATACCTATGTCATCGTCTATGTACTCATTAGGCAATTTGGTACCGATTTTCGCTGGTTCATCGGTTCTGTAGTTCTCCTCAATTTCAAAATGGCCAGGAACCCATGCTATTATTAAGTGAAATGACTCAGCCATCTCCTTAAGAGATGCGTGGCATTTCATGGCTACCTTGGAGGTTGTCGACTGTTTTGTGAGGGATTTTATCGATGCCTGTCTGTAGATATCATGTCTAGGTATCGGCATCACACTATACCAGTGTCACGGCTTTTCTTATAGCTATCAGTTTAGCCTGAAAGATACTACAGTAGTCGGAAAGCCGAAAACTGAAGGAAAGTCTCAGATGCTCGAAATATACAGCTCCGCCCGCCCTGCCCTCGAGCTTTGAGCCATCTGTGTGTATGTGCATGGATGGACTCGCCCTGTCTTACCACGTCCCGTTCCCACTTTTCCCTCGAGAGTAGGAAGGTAGTGAACGTTGTAGTGGCAAGTATAGTCGGGACCGTATACTCCACCTGTCCGGAAAGCCCCAACGTGCCATCCAGGATTTACTGGTTACCAGGACACAAATAAACAGAAGAAAATGAGATAGCCGATGAGTTTGCTAAGGCAAGTAAGCGCACGTCAGATACCCGAGTCCATGACTTTCCTTCTGAAAACTTAACTAAATGAGACACTTGCCCTAGAAACGCTGTCGATATGAGAACACTCAAAATTGCCAAATTATGCTAAAGATTTAGAATACGTAAACTGCAAACTTTATTGTATCACTGTCTAGGAAAGACTGCAAAATATTGGTTGGAGTACTGACGAGACTTAGTCTCACCCCACATCACGCAACCAAAAAGAGATTAGTTCAGAGCGATATGTATCACACATGCAGCGAAGCGAATGCTAGGTTACTTTGGAGCACTTACTTTGCTACTGCTTTGTATTATAAGAATCGACAAAGGGCCTGGAATAAACATATTTGTCCTTCTTAAAGGATATTGCTGACAAAAGGCTTTAAGAATTACATAAAATGCTATCTTCTACTCCAAATACATAGTACTGGCAACACAATGTACCCTAGAGGTCGGAGTGAGATCTTTTTACAGATCAGCCAGCAGTCCTGACCTAACTTTAGTCGCACACTTTCCAAAGTCTATCAGGCATAGAGTTTACGAATTTGGTAGTCTGTATTTACTTTCCTTATATTTCTTATCCAAAGTGTATATAAGTGTTCAATAGGTTTCATTTCATTCAACATTGATTGTGGGGATGTTGGCAATATCTTTGGGGTGTTATAAAGAAGCAAAAACTTTGCTATATGAGTTCCTTACTCGTAGTAGCAGTGTTCATTTGTTAATCCCATCATCTCAGCGCATTGCGTTAAATTTTGTTTTGAAATTATCAAATAAGCAAATTTACTCATTCTTGAATCAAGGAACTGCAATTTTCCTATGCCAACAGCTGCCATACACCCCCACGTCATCAGTTCATCACCATCATGTTTCACTGTTGGTAAGAAATTCCCTTTATGCAAGTTTCCTCAACACAATTTTTCTTCCGTTGATACCAAAACTGCAAAACTTGATTTCAATTATAAGTTTCTTCCTTTTTTTATTGAAAAATAAGATTTTGAATTTTGGAAGCTCATGCATATCGTCCCGTTTCTGTGTTAACCTCGTACCTTCATTTTTTTCGAAATTGAGATTTTTAGAGAAAAACACTCCTTAGCACTCCTGTTATAATACGTAAAACAAAACATACAACGTTCATATCTACATGTTCGGATTCAAAAACCTCGTATCTACTATAAGTATCGTGTCAAATAAGTTATAACTTTTCATACAAGTTAAATAATTCTAAACATTTTTATCGATTTACTGAAAATTATGATTTTATAGATACGAGGTTAACACAGAAAAGGGACGATATGCTCGTTTGCGAAAGCAATGCATTTTTGCCTATTTATCAGGAAAATAACTGGCAACTTCCAAGCAACTCTTCTTTGATAGCTCGTTTTTCTAAAGACTCTCCTGGCAGTTGAAATTTTGAAACTTTTTCCGTATTCCTTGCAAAGTAAAGAGGTGAAAACTATTCCTTTGGTATTTGGGATAGCTTCTTGGTGCAAAGTAATGGAATTTTTTGTTGAACATAGATTTTTTTTAACTACTCGGCAATTTCGATCGACTTTGGTGACAAAAAATTACTTCAAAAAAGGTTACTAAAGTATTCAAGGCAAGGCAATGGTAGCAATCGAATAATTCGTGTTAGGCATAGTGCCGTCTTCTTCCGAAAATAAGACGCCCTTCGAAAATAAGTCCAATTGTGATTTTCAGAAATTTTTGTAAAATAGGGCATCCCCCGAAAATAATCCCTAGTTAAAATAATGTGACGAAAAGAATTCGTTAAAAAATGCTGTTGATTTATTAAGTATAAGTAATAATATGTTTAGTTTTCCCAATACTCGTATTTCAGAGAAATGTTTGAAACAAAATATTCCGAGAAATTAATTCCTTACTTCCACAGTTCGTTTGAAATAAATTCTTGGAATTTATAGTAAAAAGACAACATAAGGCAGCAGTTTACGTTGAGCGACAGCGCAAGTATACAACGTTCATGCATTTCAGTCTTGTAAGTCTGATTATTTCCTCATACGTAATTTTATTTAAAAATAAAGTGAATAATTTTTAACCCCAGTTGAAATGAGTACAAAACGAAAGAGCTATTCCGTTGAGTTCAAAAAAGGAATCGTGGAAGACTTCAGGGGTGTAAATCTCGTAGCATTCGGTAAAGAGAAGATGCTGGGTCTCCGTATGGTTTGTAAATGGCATGCAGACTACGATTACTTGTGTCAATTGGTGGACCAAGAAAATGAGCAAAAACGTAGAGTTGGATCAGGTCGGCAGCCATTATTTTCTGAGTTGGAAGATTGCATCTGGGTATGGATTGCAAGCAGGACAACAAAGCATTGGTTGATATTTAAAAATTTGCCCTTGATACAGCAATTGAATTTGATAAATCCACAGAAGAATTTAAAGCATCGTTACACTGGTTGGACAACTTCCTTAAACGATATGAACTGTCCCTAAGGAGATCAACAACATTGTTTAAGCTGGAAGATAATGAAGTGGTTAAGCGTGCACTTGCGCTTAGGCTTTTTGAAGATGGCATCGATTTTTCGAAATACCAGCTCTCCAACATGATTGACTATAGATGAGACCGCGGTATTCCTAGGCCAAGGAGCAGAAACGACAGTTCAGCACTAGGCTTTTTAGTCAGTTTACATTCCTTCTACCGGTTACGATAGTGCATGGGTTATTTGTATTTGGGCGATTCGTCTAGTGTTGGGTAAAAAATTCATTGGACAAAATAGCTCATAGTGATATTTCTAATACACTACGAATAGGCATTTAACGATAGCCATATCGCAAGGCATGAAAGTTAGCAATGATTCAACAGGAAATGGAGTGGGAAGGAAATCAGAATCTAATTCAGAATTTTACTTATGACGATGTTCCAGAAGAAGATGACATGACGGTAACTGAATGAATTTAAATTTCGGTATTCTGTGTAAAATAATTATTAATTAAAAATATACTCATATTTTTTTCTTCCCCCGAAAATATGCCGTAGTGCGTATTTTGGTACAAAAAAGAACGTAAGCCAGTGTCTTATTTTCAGAAAAAAACGGTCTTTTCATGAGTTGCAACTGCTACCTCGCTCTCAAAAGAAAAGCCGTTCCTGCTTTAAAAAAGAAGAGTGAAGTTAATAGCTCCTCAACTGTAGCTAGCTTTTGTTGTCGAGTGAATGTTGATCGTCTGCTATGTGGAGGGCGATAACTATTCGAAAAATACATTTTCTGTAATTTCGATGTTCCATGTCCATAGTGGGTTTCCAACCTCAGCCCTACCGAATGGTAGTCACGCACTGGGACATTCTGCTACAGCCGCTAATATTTTATTAGAGCAAATACAAAATATGCAATTCCATGCTTACAAAACTTTTTCCTTGAAACCACTCAATTTAATCAAGGTCGCCTATTTACGCAAACTAATTGCACATGTTTTATATTTTAGTACATTAATAACCGTTTTATCAAAAACTATTAAAAACTTTAAAATATTGTAAGAAAAAAGTCGGTCCTAAACGGGTTAAGTCACTCGCTGAAGAGCAAGTATGAGTTTTAGAAAAATTGTTTTATGCACTAATGTGAAAAAACTTCTCATAAAATGTAAGGGCGGGACCCCTTGTCTGTGGTCTAGAGCTGGAAAATTTAGAGTATTTTCAAAAATTTGTTTTTTGCAATAAAAAAATGAAAAACGAAATCTAAATTTTTTAGGTTTTTTATTTAACTTCTTTTACATACAAAAATTAAAAAAAAAACAATTTTCTTTAATTGAAAAAATTTGAAAAATGTCGCTGCAGTTCACCAGTTGGATCTAGATGGAATGTTGTCCATTTTGGGTATTCTATTTATCTGAAACACAAAAACCAAAAAGTTTTTAATCAGTATGACTGTAGATATGTTCCGTACTAGAATAAAAAAAATATGATAACAAAAATTTGACAAAATGGTGCGGTTTTGAATTTTACACTCTAAAAATCGGGGTTTTTTAGTTTTCTAATAAAAAAATACGAAATAATTGAAATATTACTATGATTTTAGTACGGACGATAGCCATTGATGTGGTGAACAACATATTCAAATTTAAGACGATTCGGTTGAATAGTGTTTTTTTTTTTGACAACACCACACAGAACTACTTCTTTCTTTTGAAATAATTGAGTTTAAGGCTATAGAATCGAAAATACTGGGAATGTTCTTCCAAAAATGTTACAGTACATTCTTAAAAACCTCTACTTTCCATATATCAAAAACAAAAAAAAAACGATTTTTTGAAAATTCTATACCACCGGCAATTAAAGAGGCCTGAAGGTTGCTCCAATTGTAGCACAACCTCAATATGGGCACCACAAACTGAAAAAGAAGCTCGGAGAAACACCGAACAAAGAACGCGAACGCTGATTGAACTTTTATATAAGACTGTGTTCGGTCTTAACTTGCATCTAGAAAAGAAACTCAGTTTTTTTTATAAATTTCATTACTCCGCTCCTTAAATAGACTTCGCTTCTCTCTTACATGCCGACCTTCCTTTCACCCAAAAAGCTGGCATATAAAATTTCAATTAAGTTTAATTTGTCCCTCCTATTCGGCCGACGGTGCTAAGTCGCTTGTATATTTTTCTTTTACGACCTCACCAGTTAATCCGCGCCCTATTTCATTTTACCTCATTTCGCGTGAACTACTCCTTGCGCTTTTGCCAAAAGAATTCACAAAATGTGATTTATTTGCGTATCAAACTAATGCACTCTCCCATCTCATAACACTCTCCCACTCACTCAGCCGTCACTTAAAGAGAAACCCAACAAATATGGCCACGTGTTGTAAAAATATGAATTCTTGTTCTTTAGCGCACCTGCACCTTCGTCGGAGACAAGCCCCTCCACAGTAATTTGTGTGCATTTAGACGCACGTTATTTGGGTTACAGCCGGCAGGAGTTGCCCGCCGCTTTCTTATTACCTTTTTATTTTGATTTTGATTTAATTTCATGCAGCGCGACTGTCTTCTTTAATTGCATTCAGTTGGGTAGTATACCTTTTTTTTTAAATAATTTCCTTCAATTAATTTAAATGCGTTGCCAGGCTTGCAATCAAGGCGTGCATATACTCGTAATGAGCCAGAGTATAAAAAAACAAAAAAAACGAAAAAGCAGTTGTGCACACCAATTTGCTCGAGACAGATTTTTTATTACACCATTTAGAAAAAGGTAGAGTGACATAAGTGAGAGTGTGGGAGCGACAAGCCAAGCCAAAGGCAGAGGGCGAGCACAAATTGTTTCTTTTCAGTTCAGAGGGTTGGAATTAGGTGTGCCAATTTATAGCCGAGCAGTGAAAGTCTTTAGTGTGAATTGTGCGGGGCATTTAATTGATTATTGTGGCACGAAAAAAGAGTTCATGGGTTTAATAAATTTGTTAATCTGGGAGTACTGCAACGCTACCGAAAAAAATATACTCCGACAAAATGCGTAAAGTGGGCAAATACGAGTAGAGAGGGAAGAAATTAGTAGACCCTATGATTTGAGAACCGCATTTTAATAGTCTAGAAATGAGTCCACTGTTGCATACACTACAATATTTAATATCCAATAACTTTGTTTGTAACGCGCAATCGTAAACTAGTTACAATTCTTCCTACATGGCTCTACAAACGTTTTTCGAAGGGAACACAGCGCTTTGGCAATTGCTGATCTTCTCTGCGAAGTTACGCCAATCACTCATATAGAGCGCAGGCAGATCTTACTGAACGTAGTCCTCTCCTCTGTGTCTACGCTCGCCCACGATTTCGTTGGCCATGCTTTCGTAGTTCACGCTGCGGGTGCTGGAAACAAGGAACATGACATGACCAAGCCAACGCTGCTTTCGTCTTTTTATTTGATTCCAAATCAGCAGGCAAACTTGGCCAGAATGGAACCACACCCGCACAAAATCGCTACTGAATCCTAGGAGACAGGATATGAGAAATATGATAGGGGTACTAACAAAGCATTATCTAATTGGAAGTCATGCAAATAGACTGGAGGTTCGGCGTAATGACTTTTGTCAAAGGTGTCACGATACTGAAGAAGAAGAGGAAACCGTGGAATACCGCCTACATGCATTGCTCTGTACGGAAAAACGCTTTCCGCGCTCGGATTCGCATTTCTTGACAGCATTGAAAAAGCCTCTCAAATAGGGTTGCGGAAATTAGCAAAATTAATTAAATTCTCAGGTTGGTTCAGAGAAGATTCAGGAGTGTAAAGGATGAGCTCCAGTGGTATCACAATCAGGCCTAAGGGTGTCGGATAACAGCCACTCAACCTAAACTAACCTATACTATTTCAATATCCAGTTCGTTCCAACATCTCTGAACCATAGGACTTAAATCAAATATCAGGTTAGTCCATAAGTTCGTGTATTTTTTAAAGGTCGTTTTAAAATTAATAAAAAAAGGTATTTATAATATTAATCAATAATATATTTTCCTTCATTATTTACCATGTCTTCCCAACGTTTAGGCCAATTTTTAATTCCCTGCTCAAAAAACTGTTTGTGTTTGGAGCCAAATACGCTTCGATATTCCTTTTTATAGCTTCTTTTGAGGAGTAGTTCTTGTTACTCATATGATATTGAAATCCACAGGAAAGGTGATAATCACAAGGTGCAATATCCGGAGAGTATGCTGGATGCGCCATTAGCTTCCATCCGAGCTCGTTCAGCTTGCCTAATATTTGCCTTGCGGTATGAGGTCTTGCGTTGCCGTGGTGAAACAAAACTTTGTGTCTATTCACTAACGACGGTCGATTTTTGATAAATGCCTCATTCAGGTTTTATAGCTGATGCGAATAATAATCAGCAGTTATCGTCTAGTTTGGTTCCAGAAGTTCATAATAAACAACACCGGCCATATCCCACCAAATAGACAAGGGAATCTTCTTGAGTCGAAGGCCATCTCTAGGGATCGATTCTGGTGTTTCATCTTCATCTAACCATTGGCGTTTGCTAACAGGATTATTGTAAAGGACACGTTTTTCATCACCAGTAACGATACGGTTCAAAAAACTTTCATTTTCAAGCCGTTGCATCAGCTGAGAACACACATTCACTCTCTGCTGAAGGTTGGCGACGGAAAGTCTATACGGACCCCATTTTCGCAGCTTTGAAACCTTTCCCAACTGAACCAGGTGCCTGTGAACTGTTTCATGCGATGAATTTAACCTCTGAGCTATCATATCGACTGTCAAATTTGGCTCAGCTTCCACGAGTTCGAGCAAGGCGTCGGAGTTAAAGACTTCAGGATGACCAGCGCGCGGGGCATCCTCCACGTCGCAGTTACCACTTTGGAATTTCGAAAACCACTTTTGCGCAGTCCTTGGTATGGTATCCTCTCCGTGAACAGTGTTTATTTCTGCAGCAGCAGTTGTTGCATTTTTACCACTTTTATAAAAAATACAAAATATGCCCGTTAAATGCGTTCGAAGATTCCATTTTATTTTTTAACAATACGTACAATACCTGCGATTAAAATCACTTGTTGAATGCACAATATATTTAAGAAAATATAAATAGTTCCGTTATATAATATTTCGCGAATAATTTTTTGTATGCAAAAATCGTACAAACGTGAAACTATGGGTAAAATACGCACGAACTTATGGACTGACCTGATAAAGTATACATATATGCTGAGCCGTCGAGGTAAATCCGGAAAACATTTCGAAAGCTCTGGAGCAGTAAAACCGCTGATTAAGGGACTTATTTTTAGTGTATTGTTTCCTGATTGACATTGGAGTGCCGGAGTAAGTGCTAGTGAAACGATAAGTCAAGAGCAGGACAGAAGAGCTGCGATATTAGAGTCACTTCGCGCCGAAAAAAGCCCTAAAGAGATAATTGAGTGGTTTGGCTACAAAAAAACGCAAGTTTGCGAAATTGCAAACGTTTTTCGTGAAGGACTCAGGCTTGGCTCCAGAATAACCTACCCTACCACGTGGGGGGCACAGTTTGAGCAAAAGTTAACGCGAAGCCTCATAACACTAAGGACGCTCTGAAGACAACCATCGAGGAAGTGATGACCACAATGGACAAAGAGGAGGTAGCTCGCGCTGGAGTAGGTAATTGCACGAGATGGAGGTTACATTGAATAATTTTCTCTCTCTATTCAGAAACCCCTTAACGCTCAATAAAACACCAGGAAACATTTCCATAGGCAACCAAAGTTATGACAATGGCATTTACGATGGTAAATTTCAAAGCATAGTAAAACATTTCATTCATAAAACTAAAAAAAATGTATTCCACACTAAATAAATTTTTTTATTTTAAATACGTATGTTTGCCTGTATGTGTGTATGCGTGAGCACATGTGCATAAATTTGCTATAGGAGTGCACAACTCAGCTGAACTATGAATTTGTGAAGTATAAAGCAATGACAACATTAAATGTAAACACATGGGACCATCAACAATTTTACACATTTACTTTATTGTTGTGCACACTTTTGGCACAAGCAGTGTGCTGAAGCAATAAACAAGAACAATACTTATTTACACATATACACATACATGTTTTACAATAGTGCCTTTGCACGTGTTGTGTGCGTATTCATATGTGTGTTTGCGTGTTTGTACATACAAGTATGGGTAGGTGTTCGTGCTTATTTACACATGTCCATTTGATGACACTTGAAAGCATAATTTCCCTATAAACATGTGTCACATTTTTTATTTTTAATTCAGTCGCTCCTCTTTGGCCTCTCGTGCCTTTATTAGCGAGCCTTTATAAGCTATAATATTTTGTGAAAACAGACAGAGATATCATATTTTACAATATACTCGCGCCTACATACATCCACTCAATTCTGCACAAATGTGACATACGCATGAGCATAAAATACAAGACAAAAGGAGGCAAACTTTTAAAAGTGTCACAGCATTTAGGAGCCCAGTAAAGAAATCTGTTGGATTTCATAACTTGTGGGATACAAATTTTTTTTAAGCTAAAATTTTCGCATTCCATCTATTCGATTTTGTGCAATCCCTCAATTATACTCCACTCCTCTCGGGAGCATAGTGCCTCCCGACAAGACTCTTCCATCGGACACGATGCTGTGCTGTTGTTTTTGCACCGTCCCATGATATGTCGGCATCTGCTAGTTCGCGTTGCATCGACCTTCTCCAATTGTTTTTTGGTCGACCGCGACCTCTGGTCCTTTGCAGATTCCAGTCCAATGCCATTCTTATGATACTATCTGGTGATTTTCTCAATGTGTGACCTATCCATCACCACTTTTTGCGTTTGCTTTGCCATTAGACGGATTCCCCGTTCGTAAACCTCCACAATGCGTCGTTACTGATGGTGTTTGGCCAGAATATTCTGCAGATAATGCGGAGGCATTTGTTGACGAAGGATTGTAGCCTCTGTGTGATGGTGCTAGAGACCAGCCATGTTTCGCTTCCGTAAAACAATGCAAACTCCACGCATGAGCCGAATATTCGTAGTTTAATGCGCCTGGAGATTTGCGAACTGCCCCATACTGTGTGCATTCACCCGAATGCCGCCCTTGCTTTGTTTAGCTTGCAGTTGACATCTTCATTTGCTCCACCATCTGAGCAAAAACTTTCAACGAATTCCACCGGCATTCCTCAACCAATATTTGCCTTGCGTTGTTGTGGTTGACTCTCATGGCCTTCGTCTTGGCGATGTTGACCTCCAGTCCGGCAGTGCGTGGCAGCACGACTAGTTTCTCCGCCTTCGCTTGCATGCCATAAAGTTTGTGTGAGAGAAGGCAATTGCCATCGGCGAGGTGCAGGACTACGATGCCTTTTTTGTTCAGGGTCAGTTGGGTCATGACATCGTCTAGAACGATGGTGAAGGGAAGGGGCGTCAGGGGACAACCTTGCCTTACGCCTGCGTTGGTAGTGAATGTATCCCTGATATCGCCTTTCTGAAGCACTGCCTGTTCGGAGTTCTCATAGAGGGCTTTGATGAGGTGGAGTATCTTGACGGGAACTCCGTTTCTTCTCAGTATCAAAGTATATTTGAAATCCATAAATACAATTAAACTTAATCCTGCCGCAAATTCTGTTACAAGTTAAGCCCGTTATAGATGTGAATACAAAATATTTATCAAACAAATAAAACTAAAATTTTCTTTTGAAAAATGTAATCATTCCATCAGTATTTTCTCATGACGTTGTCACGTTAAACTATCGTCAGTAAACCGACTTTACAGACAACCTCTTTTTTAATGAAACTTTTTTATTTAAACATGTCAATATTAGAAAAACAAAAACAAAAAAAATGTATATATCATTCTAAATAATCACCATTTGCTTTTATACAAACCTTCCAACGATTAGGCCACTCAGTTGTTGCAGCACGTACAGTTTCCATGAATATTGGCGTCGCTGCTCGAAGCAAAGCTTGCTTGAGACTCTCCAAATTTTTGTGAGGTCTTTGACAAGTCACTTTCTCCAATTCTGACTACCAACTGTAGTCCAATGGATTCGGATCTGGACTTCCAGACCGACAATTTTCTGCGTGTATGAACCCAGTAATATTGTTTTTTAGCCACTGCTGGGTGATTTTTGCCTGTGGGACTCGAGCGGAATCTTGCTGGAAGATCCTTCTGGCAAACTTTTGCCATTTTTCGCAGAAATAAAGAGATATGATGTTTTTACAAGACACTCCCCACCAAACCATTACGGAGCCTGGTGGCCAAGCTGAATTCTTGGAACAACAATTTTTGAGTCTTTAGAAGTTTTAGCATAGATTTTGTCGGTTTGCTTATTAAAAACTTCTTGAACATTGAAATTTTCTCATATGTGAAAAGAATATTTTCATGGCCGTTGACCCGTGCCACCAGAGAAGCTGCTTGCATCTGTCAAGTCTAATTTTCTTCAAGCGTGTTGTCAAAAGATGACCAGTTGAGTGACGGAAGGCTTTCATGTAAAGTTCATCTCAATTAGTCTTGACAAGGATCTGGTTGATACATTTATTTCCCTGGATACGATTTTCGGCGTTCAGAGAGGATTTCTGTGAATTCTTTCTCAAACGGCTTTTATGGCCTCGAACCACGCGAGGACGACCACTTCTTTTTCTGTCTGACGTTTGGGGAAGACGATTGTTGGTACGGTAAGCAAACATTCGCGAACTTTAAAGTTCTTTCAGTAATTCGTAAATCTCATTTGGACTTTTACAACACTTTTGTAATGCAATCCCTGTAATGCGACTTTCCTCAGCTCCCCACTCCATTGTTAAGAAGGGAAATTTGCCAGGAAACTGAGTTTAATTTATGAGTGGACAATACATACGAACAATAGCAAAAATTGCGCAACTTTTTTCTGCGAATTTATTCTCGCCGTATGCTTTGTAAAATTTGTCACAGAATTTATGGCAAGACTAAGTATACCGGGCAGCCCTAAATGATAAGAGTATTAGCGTCGGTCAGCCTTATTTGCGTTCCGGGGCACAGAGATATTAAAGGAATCTGTAAAGCCGATAAGTTAGCTAGGAAAGGTACTGCTCAATACCTGCTCAGTGTCAGAAGTATCATTGGGATACCTATGGCCAAGATTAACAACCACTTTACTAGTGGTGAGACTGAAAAACAACATTTTCCAAGAGGCCAATAGGTCATGGAGAAACGAAGATATGCGTCTAACAGCTAGGTATTATGGCCGCAAATAAACACGAAGCATACAAAGGAATTGCTTAGCCTCTTAAGAAGAGATATCTCGAAGGTCGTGGCTTGTATCACTGGTCATTGGCTATTTGGCAGGCATTCCTTGAGATTAGGAGTTTTCTCCCATAAATATTGCAGAAGTTGCAGAAATCAGGAAGAGGAAGAAATAGTTGAGCACTTCCTTTGCAATTGTCCAGCCTTAGCTAAAATCAGAGCAGTTTGTCTTGGTAAGCACTTTCAATTCTCTTACAGAACTATCTAGCGCGGAGATTAGATCAATTCTTAGCTTCATAAGAGCCTGAAAATGGTTTCATGAAGATAAATAAGCAAAGTTTCCGTGTCCCACAGTGGTATCACAACGAACCTGTAAGGTCTAAATGAGTTGGGCATACGGACCGACTACCACCATGACCTAATCTAAAGTATATACTTATACCTATACCAGCAAAGTTCTCGGAATATATTCTGATAGTTCAAAATAAAAGTTTATTCCTCAAAAGTGATATTATCGCACTTATGCCAACGTTTGATGCAGCTCTCGAAGTATTTCTGGTACTCCATTTATGGTATGGCCATCAGAACTGTATTCAATTTTTTCATTACTTCCTTTCGGCTGTTAAAACAGGTTCGCCATGGTGGTTTTTTGACTCAATTAAACAGAAAAAAATTCGAAGATAAATCAAATGAGTTCGATGGCGGTTGAATGGTATTCGTTTCATTCGTGGTCAAAAATGGTCACTGACGATGATGGCGCTGTGCGACGGTGAGTTATTATAGTGCAAAATCCATGGGTTATCTCCAACAAATTCTTTCCATTTTGGCGCATTGTTTCACTTAAACGTCTCATAATGCCCAAACATAATGCCTTATTAACAGTCTGACATTCTGACAAAAACTCGTGGCGTACAATGCCGTTGTAGTCCATAAAATCCGGGAGCATCGCTTTCATTTTTAATTGAAAATTCATCGTTTATTCGGTCTTGATTCATTCAAAGCTCTTTACTCACTCGCCTGGATTGTAAGTCTGATTGTGTGTCCCATTCCTTTGCCCACGTCTTATCTTCAGTAATGATGCATTTGATGGATGTTGGCTCGGATTCAGCTTTGGAATCATATCTTTTTTGATATCAATGCGGTTCCCTTTTTGCATTAACCACCTTGCACCAAAACGCGGCACCCCCAAACGATTCCTCACAAATTCTTGAACGAATCCATAAGCAATGCTCAAGTCCTCTGCCAGTTTTCTATTGGTTAATTTGTGATCATTGACTTTGTGATCATCAACTTTTCCGTCACTTTATTGATGTTTTTATCAGTTTTCGATGTGAACAACCTACCACCATTTTCTTTATCATATCAAAGGGCTCACGATCACTTAGAAATCATTCATGACACTCTTGAACGGTGGTTTTTTGCTGAAACAGTTACCATCGCCGAAACAATTTTCTAAAATTTCTAAGGTTTCCGCAAGCCTGAGTACACGGAAAGGTTGATGGAAAGCGTGGTTGAGTCAATTACTAGAGCAATTCCATATCAAGCAATCGAAGTATTGCATTGTCGTTAATTCCCTTGGAAATTAGTTTATTTGTATCCTTACGTATAATAAAAAGTAAACTTAAGAATTTTATAAAAAAATCATAATTTATAATTTTTTCGATGTTCAAAACTTTACTACAATTTTGTGAAAGTAAATATGTTCGGTTTTGTTTAAAATTTAAAAACAAATTGTTTAATCGTGTTGGATGAAATATACCTAAAAACAATTTTGGAAAATAAAAATATTTTACCATTTGGAAAATTTTTTTATTAAAAAACACATAAAACCAAGTTAAGATGGATGGACGGTTAGACTTAATACAATTCGGTTTGCCTTCTGAGTTAGCTTTTTCGGATAACGATAAGTTGGAATCATCTCAACATTTACTTTTTTTGTCGGGACAACTAGCAAGTACAGCACGCAGACACAATTAAGTCCATTGTACTGCACTCGGATTCCCTTTTAATTTTCTTTAAATCTACTCGACCTCCGAAGAAATCTTAGTAGATCTGGTGGTGCCAAGGAGCCAAGGTGCTCGCTTCTTAACACATCAGTGCCAAAGATTTCAAGCCTGAGTTAAGCGAAGGCGGGGCAGACGCACAGAAAGTGCTCCGCCGTCTCATCCTCCTGTTCACATGCTGAGTAGACTCAACTGCCTGAGATGCCCACCTTTTCCGCAGAAGTGGTCCGTCATCAATCCAACCAGCTGCCTACAGTCCATTCTGTGTCATGACAGGAGGATTCACGATAGTCGATCGGACAAGACAATTAACATCAGTTTAGTTCCTCTGCAGCCTCTCTCAGCCTGTCAAGCTCACTTGTGGGTTGCAGTAACCCATTTGCTAAACATGGTTTTGATGGCTGCAGAAGGAAGTGGCAGAACGGGTTCCGGGCCAAAGAACATTTACTTAATAGCTTTGGTGCTTTTACATCAGCTGGAAATGTCATGCGTTTCCTTTCGCATTTTTTCGAAAGTTCTGAATTAATGTTGTGTACCGCCGTAGCCGAATGGGTTGGTGCGTGATTACCATTCGGAATTCACAGAGAGAACGTAGGTTCGAATCTCAGCGAAACAACAAAATTAAAAAAAAAACATTTTTCTGATAGCGGCCGCCCCTCGGCAGGCAATGGCAAACCTCCGAGTGTATTTCTGCGATGAAAAAGCTCCTCATAAAAATATCTGCCGTTCGGAGTCGGCTTGAGACTGTAGGTCCCTCCATTTGTGGAACAACAGCTAGACAACACCACAAATAAGAGGAGGAGCTCGGCCAAACACACAAAAAGGGTGTACGCGCCAATTATATATATATACTAGCGTACCCTCGCCCGCTTCGCTAGACGATAAATTCAATGATTTGCTGAAAGAGAATAAAATTAATACGAAACAAAGCAAATTCTTTGATACAATTTCATTCGAACTTTATTGTAACACTTTTTGGTAGACAACGTTTTTGGTTTTTTCATCTTTTGCGTGAATAATGACGATGGTTTGCCAACTCGTGAGCAAGCTACATACAATTGTCCATGAGAAAAAATTGGGTATTCTAAATTAATACCGCACATTTGTAGAGACTGTCCTTGCGCCTTATTAATTCTCATAGCGAAGGCAAGGCGAATAGGGAACTGCAAATGTTTGAAATCGAATGGTAAATCCGCCGGAATCAGTGGAATTCAGGGTATCAAAATGTCTTCTCCTTTGTACTTCCCTTTCAAAATTGTTGCTTCGATAACGTTACCCATTAGCTTCTTCACAGCGAGTCTGGTACCGTTGCAAAGTCGGGGCACATTACTATTGCGCAGCATAATAATCGGTGCTCCAATTTTTAATCGTAAATTATGAGGTGGTAAGCCTGGCAAATCGAGTGAGTTTAAGAATTCAGTTTGATAATTTACGACCTCATCTTGATCAGTAATAGTGTCCATTGACTTATACGCAACTATGTCACCAGGTATTTGATCTAAAATAGCTGAATTTATATCATTGACGTCCTTATTTTTCCCAGCTAAAATTGCTCTTTCGCTGAGTCAATCATGGTTTTTGTAATGTTGAACTATGTTTGGAAATACACTCTGTATCAATGCCTCTTTAGACTGTGCAAAAGTGCAGAAATTGTTAGGCAATGTTATCATTGCTGTTGTTTTTGAAAAAAGGTTTATCTTTTTGGTTAAAAAGTGTTTTCTTGAAGTTTTGAAAAACACTTCGCTCTAACAAATTTCTTCTCAGTTAATTGCTGAAAATTAAATATTTTGAAAAAACTATTTTTTTTTAATTTAACGTTTTTGAGAAAATTTTGTTCTTGAAAACATTTCATACTTTTGTAAAAGTTTAAATTGATTTGTTAAAAAAGATTTTTTTCCGCTTTGAAAAACACCCCCTCGAAAAAATATATTCTCTATTAATAGTGGAATATGAAATGCTTTGAAAACACCTTTTTTTTAATTTTGTTTGGTTTTCAGAAAATTTTGTTTTGAAAAAATTTCATACCCTTGAAAAAGTTTTATTTTATTTTATTTGTTTAAAATTTTTGAAAATTTTTTTTTTGTAATTTTAGAAAAACACCTCTTCGAAAAAATTTCTTTTATCTTTTTGAGGAAAATTTGGTTTTGAAAAAATTTCATGCTTTCGAAATTTTTTATTTTACTTTATTTCTTCAAAATTTTTGAAAACAATTTTTTTTTTAATTTTCGAAAAACACCCCTTTGAAAAAATGTTTTCTATGTGTCATAGTGGTATTCCATTAACTTTTAGGATTATAGTCAAATACTTACAAATATCTACGCTTTCACAAATAGCAACAATAAACAAATTTCCTCAAAACCAAAAAATTTACTTTTTTCTAAAAAAATTCTAAACAAACAACGTAATAAATTTAGAATTTTGTGTTCACGAAAAAACAGTATTGTTTTTATTGTATTAACTGAAAACCAAAATGTTGCAAAAAATCAAAACAAAACTAAATTACTTTTTTGTGTTCATTTGGTCCATATGTTCCATAAAAAGTTGATATGGTAAATAATATGCAGTGTTGTTGTGTGGTGTACTTCTGAAAAAATGAGAAATAAACAAAATAAATCTAAAAATTCGAATTCTAACTTTATCTTGTGTATGTTTTTATTACCTTTGAATTTTTCCAATGAAGCACCATTCATTTTAAATTTTCCAAGAATTTTTTTTATCATTTCGCGTTTCTTTCCGTTTTCATTCGATACCAACATTTGTTCATAGCCGAAAACATCGTTTGCAAACGCATTCATTTCCATATAGAATTGGTCAAAGAAAGCATTGTTCAATTGAATTGAAACATTATTTCCATAAATACTTAGGACCTTAACTAATGCACCTTGGTACATACCTAACGCAGATATTCATCGCGGCCTTGACATCGATACTATTGATGAAACAATACAAAGCGCTAGCAGAAGACACATAAATAGACTATTAACGCATACAAATCCTATGATGAGAAGACTACCAAATAAAGAAAAATCTACCCAAAGTCGGCTTAACCGTCAAACACCAACAGATCTTGCAAAATCCTTGTAATCAATTGTCAACTAATCGTATATGTCATTGTTTGTTAACCACTTGTTTTTAAATAATATGTATATATTTCTTCTAAATGAGCTTGGGGCATTGGCCCTTCAATATCACTCTCATTCCATCTTTTAGTAAATCAAATTACTTATTGTCTAACGACAGGTGTAATCAGGGTTTGCATTGCTGACTGTCAAATAGCAACAGCAATAGTAATTTGACTATTTCATTTTCAATGCATAGTCGTTTTTGGCGCAATAACCGTGACTATCGCTTTAGCTATGAAATAGCTGCATGTTAAATGGAAATGAAACATGCAAACACTCAAATGAACCGAACTGCTTAACTGACGACTATGAACGACGAATAAGTGTAAGCCGACAGCCACAGTTCTTCGGGTAACAGTTAACTATTGCTGCTTAAAAGAACTATAGTTGTTTGAATGCATCATTGTAATAACTGCGACAATTGCTTATGCTGAAAACAGTGAAGCCAGCACGGAATTTCCTTACCGCATGCCCTTACCGTGCACAAAACTGAGCAAAACTATTTCCCGTAGATAACAGCTGTTTTAGTTGGTTACATACATACAAACAATATTTACAAAATACATCGGTGACAAAATGGATGAAGAAGACATCGAAATTTGCGACTCATTTCTTAATTTATTTCAACTATATATTTTATATAAAAAATACAAGGACCAAAAAAAGTGCAGAAGGTATAAAGTTCGGCCATTAAATAGGAATTGGGGCACAAGTTGTTATCAAATCCAAGTGTTCCGCCGAATGAAAACATTGGAGCCTGATGAATTGTTTTCACACACAAGGATGTCCCCGCCTGTGTATGAGCTGCTTTTAAAATTAGTGAGCAGTTCCTTGAGGAAGCCAAAATAGCGGATTGGTCCTGAGGAAACACTATCTTTAGTTTTGCTGTATGCATATTGAGAAAGCGAGGCTTCAAGTCGATTAATATTTATTTCTTATTGGTTGTTTAGATATTTGTCACAAGATGTAGTAGTTCTTTTATCATTGCAAAATTCAGGTACAATGTATACATATTTAAAAAATCACAGTATTCTCGTATACGCATATTTACAAAGTTTACATACTTAAAAAAACCCAGCATTCAGGTATACGCATATGTACATATATTAACTGAATATGGGATATGTATCGATCATCGCTATCCAAGCTATTGTCGCAGTTATTACAATGATGCATTCAAACAACTATAGTTCTTTTAAGCAGCAATAGTTAACTGTTACCCGAAGAACTGTGGCTGTCGGCTTACACTTATTCGTCGTTCATAGTCGTCAGTTAAGCAGTTCGGTTCATTTGAGTGTTTGCATGTTTCATTTCCATTTAACATGCAGCTATTTCATAGCTAAAGCGATAGTCACGGTTATTGCGCCAAAAACGACTATGCATTGAAAATGCCATAGTTGAAGTTCAGTCAGCAATTCGAACCCTGGGTGTAATATTTTATGGAAGAAATAAAAAAAAAAACAATGTTCATTCGAATCATTTGAAATTTCTGTATACAATAACGAAAAATTCAAAAAAAGTTGTACACATAAAACGAATGTCGATTCGAAACTTACTTTAATCTAAGAATCGAGCAAGTTTTGTTTTGTACAATATTTTGATTTTTTCTTTTTTTTATATGAAGAAAATATTTAAAAGAAATTTTTTTTTGCTAAAAACCTTCCCCTAGTGGATCCCTATAATATGAAAAAAGAACGAATAAAATTGGCCTCGTATCGGCCCAAAAAAATGCGTACAAACGAACATCATTTCATTTTTATATATATAGATATATAGGAAAATTATATAGAGATATAGAAGATATAAAAATAATCCAATTATCAGTATTTACCTTCGAAAATGTGAGCCTAGTTTCAAATTCACCGATCGTATGATTTTAACATGTAAAAGAAAACAATACTATGTAATTTGTACCAAATGTACCAAAATGTGGATGTTTTCGAACTGGTACCCATCTGGTTACAAATGGACAGGTACGCTTTTAGTTAAATATTGCTAGTACTCGGTCACGTATTATTTACTTTATTAACTAAACTTTTTCTGAGGGGAATTGCAAAGAAGTAGCGGCGTACGAAGAAGTGTACATTTCCATATGTGTATGTGTGTACATCTACACTTATATAAAAATCTTATTTGTACATGAGGCCCATTATTGTCAGCACTGACACTTCAGTGTAAAAATTTCTTGTAAATTTAATCCAAAAGTATGCGTCGTAAGAGATTCGCGTACGGAGATCCGCCGCAGACACACTTGTACGAATATATGCATACATACATACATACATACGCACACGCATACATTTTTGTAAACACTCATTGTTCACTCGTCAAATGTTCTTATTAAATTTACAATTTGTCGCGGTTTGTTTGTTTAACTCCGAAGCCTGACGAGGAACGAAAATCAACAACAATAAAATGGATTAGCTTTGCGCCCACAGTAAAAGTATCCGGAAGCGATGAAAAACTCGTAGCGGGAGATTTTTAGTTGTATTTAGAATTTGCATTAAGCAGAAGAGAAGCAAAAAAATAACAAAACAACGAAAACCTTTACTAAAAAGGGGATGGTTTAATTAAGATACAAACAATTTATGCTGGGAATGGTAATTTCAGATTAAAATCTCTTGAACAATATAAATGAAGCAAATCGTTTCACGAGGGTCGGTTGATTAGGCGTTGGAAAATTAAAAACTACTTAAGCTTCAGGTAAACTTTTTTTATTTACTTTATTTATTACTTAAAGAAAGCCCTAGAAAATCTTAGAGACAAAGCTTTGGACAGAAAAATATTGAATTAAAATTCGTCAAGACCCATTGTTTTGAAATTAGTCGTTTGGTTCCTATAAAATAATATACAGATGCTCTGACTAACAATCTGTGTAAATCAAAAGCCAGTCCACTAAAGAGCGATTACATGTGAAGTGATCCTAGTATTTCGGACATTCTCGATTTTTCTGATAGTTTTTTTATTTGTAGTCTTGAGTATAATAAGAAATAAATGAATGAATTTTGAAAAGAATTTAATAATGTTAAGATTTACTCAATGTAGAAAATTTCGAGAAAGAGCTTTTTTAAAGTGAAATATCTTCGGTTTTTTTTCAATATTTTTTACTAATATTTTAAGACAAAAAGTATTTTTAGAAAAAAATTTTTGGAAAAGAATCTTAATATTTTTGTAAACATTTTTTTTCAGTTTTCCCTTTTATTGCTTTTTACCCTTAGATGTTTTTTGGTGTTTTTGTTATTATTAGTTGGGATCATGCTGATGAGGTGCTGATCATGCTGCGCCTATCTGGTCGCCTGAAACTAGTGAAAGGCAGTGGATAAAGCTCCAGACTTGCCAACAGACTCCTGATGTCCCCTCTTCAACACCTCCACAACGAGACACAGATGCTCCCAATAAAGGAGCATAATAAACTACTCAGCAAACATTTTCTGCTTACCGCAGGCCTCACCCATGTAGACACCTTTTCACATGCCCCTCAAAACCCACTCATCTAACACCCATCTCCCTCTGGACAGACCCAACCTGTCGAATAAGCAAGTTTCCTGGGCCTAGCTTTAGATGAGTTAGGCGTAGACGCAGGGTGATATACACTAAACTGACAGGGCTTGTATTACTGCTACAACAACAACAACTCTGACAAATTGTCCTTAATAGCTTCATAGTGGGATTCCCACTAATTCGCTGTGGGTACATACCTTCTACTCAAATATGAACGAGACGTTATCAATAAAACGGTCCGCGGATGACATATGGCAAAAATAATTTTTTTGTTTTTTGGTAGGATTGTTATAAGTTTACATGGCAAATTTCAGCGTGATATGTCACATAGTTTGTTTTCTGTGCTACTGTAAACAAGTCAAGCTCGAGTGTGTTCTTCGAATTTAACGATGGAAATTCAAGTTGAACAAAGAATTTGTTTGAAATTTTGTTATTCCAACAAAATTTCGGCTTCAGACGCCTTAAAAATGTTGCAGACAACCTATGGGGACTCTGCTCTATCGCGTGCACGTGTTTTTCAGTGGTACAAATCGTTCAAAGAGGGCCGTACATCAACCCAAAAAACCACGCTAAAGTCGCTCAAAAATTAAGGTTATGCTGACTGTTTTTTTCGATTACGAAGGTGTGGTGCACTCAGAGTTCCTTCCGCAAGGCCGATCGGTTAACGCTGAATATTATTTAGACGTTTTAAAGCGTTTGCGCGAGAACATTCGTGTTAAAAGGAAGGAATTGTGGGACAACAAGTCATGGTTCTTGCATCACGATAATGCACCAGCTCACACATCACGTCTTTTTCGCGATTATTTGAACAAAAATAATGTTAATATCGTTCCGCAAGCACCGTATTCGCCTGATATGGCTCCATGTGACTTTTTCCTGTTTCCCAAGCTCAAGTTGCCGCTCCGTGTAAAACATTTTGAGACAATTGAAGTCATAAAAGAGAATTCGAAGAACATACTCGAGCTTGACTTGTTTACAGTAGCACAGAAAACAAACTATGTGACATATCACGCTGAAATTTGCCATGTAAGCTTATAACAGTCCTACCAAAAAACAAAAAAATTATTTTTGCCATATGTCATCCGCGGACCGTTTTATTGATAACGTCTCGTTCATATTTGAGCAGAAGATATTTCAAGATATTTCGAAAATTAAGGGGAAAGCATTATGAAACTTTCAGAGATTAATGACAAAAAAAATTTTGTCCCCAAAATTTTTTAGTAAAAAACAAATTTTTTGAAAAAAAAAGTCACAAAAAATCCCCAAAAACTTGTTTTTTTTTTTCAAAAATGTTTCAGTTTACTTCTCTCTTATCCTCAAGCCTACAAAACAAATAGTTTTCAACGAGATCGACTACAATTTCCAGAATACTTGGATCACTCGTAATTTAAGAGACCTAAATTGCCTTGTTTCTCGACGAGAAACATTAAAGCTATCTTGCCCAAGAAGTAGCGAGACTTTAACCATAAATGTAGCAGCTAGCATTTAGCGTCGAATAGTATTTTTATTTATTAATTTATATACTTTCTATCACGTGGCTTCAGTTCAAAGAGTCGTGGTAGTTAGTGAGTCGTTCAAGTAGAATTTTCAAAGGGACTCGTTTAAGCAAATTCAATTGTGTGTACGTAATATTTTCAAATGACAACAAACAATAGGAATACTTAGAAAGAATATTTGAACAGTAGTTAAGTAGCTTTGTAGTTGAGTTTTAATACATAGAAATAAATGATTAAATGACAGCAAAAATTAATAAAATATATAATAAAAAAATGTATTGAAAAATTGCAATATTTTTAGATACCCGAAAAACATGATTTTGAAAATGAGGCGCCCATTAACAACCATTTGGAGAGCAAAGATGAAAAACGGGTTACAAACTCTGCATAGATGTTTTAAAAAACGTACCAATGCTTTTGAATACAAAACTGTGTGTTTCATACCCTAGACTCAGCACTTTTTAACGGCCTCTCGTAGCTTTTCTAGACTCATAAGTGGTAATATTTTACTCCCTTTATAATTAATTAAAATTTTTCTAATACAAAGGAGAGCAATACTTAGCAAACCTAGTTCCATTTCATCATAAAATATTTGCCGCTGCAAATCCCTTTTCAAGTCCAGTGCTTCATTTCCTCCACAACCACTTATGAACGCAGTTAGAGGAGTGTAAACCACAGATGTCGCAAAGCCCCCATAAGGCAACAGGAGTGCAACCTAGACACAGCAATCTATTTTCCATAAATCAATTTTAAAATTAAATAAGAAACAATTAAATTGTCAAATCGCCTTAAGAAGTCCAAGTGTTATAGCTATTTCGCGCATTGGTGGCTATTAATGTGTAATTAGAATTTATGATATCATTGACCTTTTTTTTTTGATTTTCTTTTTTTTAAATACTCTCAATTAATGGATCTTTAGCCAAATTAGTTAGACAATTGTGTTATCCACTTTCTCGGCGGTATCCAGTATCGCTTCAAAACTGCGGTTTAACTCCGGTAATGACAGTAATGGCCTGTTCGGTAAATTGAATTGTACAAAGGATACATTTTTTTGCTTCTATTTTTACTTTTCCTTATTTTTTATCTTCTCGACATAATCACCATTAATTTTAATACTTTTTATTAATCTGTAAATTCACTGTTGAAAACAGTGACACATTTTCGTGATGTAGGTAAAAAGTTCCTCAGTTCCTCACTTCTCCTATTATCAAGTAAATTTTTGAGCCCTTTTAGTAAGCAGTTTTCTGTTACTACACGAGAAGAATCTAATGGAATAGCAGCAAACATTTTTGCACTGGTTAAGTAAACCAAGATGATCACTTTTGCTACTGGCTTTTGCCACGTGGTTTCCACGGGTGGATTTGCTGCTTTCGGGCTCCATACCATGCACTGTTGTTGAGTTTCCTCGTCATTCTAAAAAAAACCAAGATTTATGATCATATTGTGGCTAGGCTCTCCGTTTTCGAATTTTCTAAAAAAATATTGAGCAAAATTGACTCTGGCTTCTTTTTGAATTTGATTCAAAACTTGTTCATTCAACAATTAGATCCCTTTTGTATGAAATCATTATGCATTTATTATTTCATACGTCATTGCTGAGGTTAGGTTAGGTTAGGTTGTAATGGTTGCCCAGAGAGTAGGGCCCACTTGGACGAAATAGTTTGGTTCGTCCTTTGTGATACCATTGAAGGACAAAGAAGGGGGAGGAAGGGAAGGGATGGGGAGTGGTGAGTGTTTGTGGACTACGAACGGTGACTAGTCCGCGGTTGTGTTAACCTCATTATGCTGCTGATGTAGTTCATCAGATTTTTGTTATCAACACCTGCTACATCAGCAGGCGCAGAAAAGAAGTGAGAACCAAGATACTTGAATCTTAGTCCCGCGAAGGCTGGGCAGCTAAGGAGCAGGTGCTGAGATGATTTCACCTCCTTCTCCATACAGCTGACGCAAAAAGGACTCGAAGTAATTCCGAGTCTTACGGCATGTGTACCTCGCGGACAGTGCCCCGTGATGATGCCCACGAAATTTGAGAGATGACATTTTGTCATCCCCAGGATATCCCTCGAACGCCTCCTATCCAAACGTGGCCAGAAGAACTTCGCGACCTTACACGTTCGTGTACTTGCCCAGCGTTCGCTGAGTTGGTGCATAGCCCATCCTTCCAGGACTAGAGCGCAGGTTGTCAAGGGGATCCCAATCCTCTCCGTTCGCGGGCACATTGCTCCACAGGTCCCCTGTCTGGCCAGCTCGTCGGCTTCGCAGTTTCTTGCAATGTCACTGTGACCAGGTACCCAAATTATCTTTATGTCGAAGAATTCTGATGCAATCGAGAGTGAGACCAGGCATTCCCTGACCAGCTTCGAATGCACCATAATAGAGCCTAGAGCCTTAATGGCCGCTTGGCTATCGGAGTAAATATTTACCTTCTTAACAGTTATTACGCAAGTAAGTAGCCAGTCAGCTGCTTCTTTAATTGCGGCCACCTCTGCTTGGAACACACTGCAGTGATCCGGTAGCCTGAATTTGAGTTTGATAAGGAGCTCTTTGCAGAATACTCCTCCTCCAACCCTTCCGTCCAGCTTCGAGCCATCCGTGAACAGGTTAACGAGGGCCTGTCCCCAGGTGTTGCCCCCGGTCCACTCCTCCCTTGGTGGAAGATGGGTGGAGAAAGTTCCGCTTGGACTTAGCGAAGGCACACACTGGTCCGTCGACGAGGGGATGAACTCAAAGTTTCTGAGGATGCTTGAGTGCCCATATGTGACGTAGAGCTTATAGCCCAAGCCCCTCAGTCTGATTGCGCTACGAGCAGCGGCAATTCTGCCTGCGATGTCTATAGGTGTCATTGGTGAGTCTTCGTAAACTTTTTACTTCACCAGGGCCACATTTATGTCGTCGGTGGACGATTTCCTTCTCGAGGCCCAACCTCCATAGTGCAGTCTGGAATCTTTGATACTACTTACAAATAGTCTTAGAAGACGGAGTGTCTGCTTTTTGATTGAAAATTTGCACAAGCCGTAAAGTATTGAATAACGATTTTCAGGAATTTAAAAGACTACAGTAAAACAAATGAGATTTTAAACTTTTTCCATGCCATTGATTTACCTAACTTTTGTTAGTAAATAATTCTAAAAGTTCATGGAACCGTTAGACGAATATCATCTGATTCATATGTGAGAGAGGTCCAATAAGCATTAATAATGGGTTGCATCTTCTTCTTAGAATGTAACCGATACAGCTGGTAGTGCTGAAATCGCATTTTATAAATTTCAGGCCCTCAATGAAGCCGCTAAAATATATAGAGTTTTATTTAATGTGTTTAAACTGTTAAAATTCTCCAGAATTTTGCCCTTCTGTAGATGTCTTCGTGGTGGTATTCGCTCAAATCTATTCGTTCTGTTTATAATATATTTACGCTATTGTTTTCCCATTCATTTCATTAAAACCTAAATTGCCTTTTATTTCATCATTTGAGAAATTCAACGCTTCTTTATTCACAAAAGTTAATTAATCCTCGCACATAAGCATCAATGCCCTAACTGCTAATAAGCCACAGAGACCCAGTGATGCCTTAAGTACCATTTAGAATACAAAATTTGGTAAATGAACAATAAGTGTGAGGAATTATGCCGCAGTTGAATAAACAAATTCCATTTTGCACACAGGGCACTTTTTTTTTCACACAAACATAGGCAACAAGCAGTAACAAGAAATTTCATAGAAATACACAAATGCATAAATGATTAACGCACATGAAGTTGGTTGAAAACAACAATCAAATTACGCCAGCATCTTGCGAGAGCCAACCGCATCGAAGGCGACGCGAAGAGCAAAAAAAAAGTAAAACAAAAGAGCAGGAAATTTGAATTGGAAATGTAATGCATGTTTGCCAACACGCGAAATTCGCTGAATGAATGTATGAAAGTTTGTATGTGTGTTGTGTGTGTGTGTGTGCGTGCTTATGTGCCCTTGTGCGTGTGGGTATGCAATTACGCACACTTCCGTCTCCGGTTGTGAACGCTTGTTGTAACTGTTGACTCCAACAACTGCTCGTGACTTTGATTGTGACTTTTGTGAGCAGCATTAGACGACAGACCCACAAGATGTTGTCAGCTTATGCCGCAGGTTTTTCTTTTATTATTTTTGCTTTGCTTCTATTAGAGAAGCACCGAACACCGATTTTTGAAGCCGAACCGAAAGCGAAGGAGATTTTTGCGTTGGTACAAGTAATAAAAAAGCAAAGAGTTTTTAGAAATCTAGTATTTTTGTTCATGAAAAATCGACTGAAAACCTCGTAGCTATCGCTTATAATAATTTGTACTGTAATTTGTGATTGCATAAATTGTTAGAAATAAATAAATGAATACTCTTAAACAACCAAAAGAATGTAGACAAATTTCAATCACATTAATTTCAGCTCCTCCGGGTGAACGATATCAAGTGTTACCTATTCAAAACACCATAACTTTTTTGTGTGAAATTGGTTTTTATTGATTTCAAAGACAAAATTGTTCAAAAATGATTACAATTTTAACATATATTCACTTTAGCTCGATATGACCACCTTTTGACTTGACTACAGCCTTCAACCAATCAAAAACTGAGTTGCATCCTGCACGAATGTGATCTTGAGGTATTTTGCCCCATTCTCGTATAATCGCTTTTTTTCAGCGCATCCATACTGGCATATTTTTTAGTCCTCACCTTACTCTCCAAAACGGACCAGATGGAATAGTCCATCGGATTTGTGTCTGGCGAATTCGAAAGCCATTGTGTGGACGAAATGAAGTGTGGAACACGATTGGAGAGCGTCCATCAGCGGTGACTGCGGCCCAAACCATTACTTGCGTTGGGAAATTGTTTCGAGTGGCCATACGTAGGCTCAAATTCTCGTATAAGCGTTCGGTCAAGTAAACACGATCGTTTTGAGTGTTTATGAACTGCTCAATTGGGAAATTTTTTTCATCAGAAAACACAATGTTAGGAAATTCGCTACGTTCGTGCAAGCGCAACAACTTCTTTGCTCTTTCGCACCGAACTTTTTTTGCTGGGGTGAAAGATCGTGTCTTTTTGGAACTTGTAAGTCTCGATCTTGAGCTCATTTTTCAATATGCGTAGATTGCTGTCTTGCGATATTTTCAGTTCTTTGGCCATTTTTCTTCCACTTCGACGTGGATTTCGTTCAAGTCGCGCCTTCACTTTCCGAACCATTTTTGGCGTTGTTGCGGTTTTTTTTTGGTCCACCTCCATAGCGTTTTGCAATGCTACCAGTATCATTGTGACGTTTTATTCACTTTAAGTTCACAAACATTTTATTCACTTTGAGGTGACTGAGCTCACGAACAATGGCTGGTTGTGATTTTCCATCCAAATATAACTCAATCACACTATTACGTTTGAATTCCATCACAGAAAAAAAAAGTTCAACAAAACTGAGACGGAAATGGCTTATAAACAATATTTTGAACTGTCATTAGAACAATTTTGACGTTGATGTCATGAGGTGGTTTACAGATACAAGCAGTGTGAAATTAGTAACACTTCATATTGTACTCCCTGTACGTATATGTAAAAAAAAAAAGAAAACAAAAAAAAATTTGTAAATATGCATATGGGATAATTATTTCCTACTTTTAGAATATTTTTATATTGTAATGAATTGGTCCCCGTATTCAATCTGATTATGGATGAGACAACATCTGCAGTAAAATCTACATCGATATTTGCCAGGCAATGGAGTCAAGATAATGTGCTACGCTGATGAGGCAGTTATAATGTCGCACAGCGAAGACAGCCTTCAGCGGATGCGATAATGAGATGAGATGAGATGAGATAACGGGCTTATTGTTAGTAAAAATGATATAAACATCTATGCAGATGATTCTAAACTACACAACAGTAGCGGAAAGGTTTATTCCAATAAGCTCCGAGTTAGCCAGTCATTTCGCCTACCTGATCATTGCAGTGTATTTCAGGCGCAAGTCACTGCCATACAAGAGGGATTTACGGTAATAAAAACGATAATATTATCCACAAATGAAAACTTCATATTCCCGGATAATCAAGCGCTAGAATCTAAAACACACTCGGCAACAGTCATAGAATGTTATAAACTTCTAAATGACGATACTGCAAAGTACAGCTTACTGGGTGCCAGGCGGCAGGAATATAGCAGGGAGCTGCGAGGCAAATGAATTTGCCCGAAACAGTACAACGCTTGATCTCCTATGCCTATAGCCAATTGTAAACAACTTATAGATAGGGAAGCCATCAAAAAGGTGAATACAAGTTGGCAAAACTTCTCAATATGCGAACTAAGCAGACAGACATCGCCTACATGGAACGACGGTCGATCAAAAAGCTTGTTAAGATTTAACAGAGAAGCTATAAGACAAATGATTAGGGTATTAACTAGTCATTGCTCAATAGGCAGCCAGGTTAGAAGGTTAGGACTCCCGTATTTCGATTTCTGTAGAAGCTGTCTTAATACAGAAGAAGAGCTATTAAAGCTACCGGATGGTTTAAAAGCAACCCATAGGGTAAAGATAAGTACCAGTGGAATAACAATGGACCTACGAAAGGTCTAAGTATGTCATTGCAGCAGTCACCTTATCTACCTACCTACAACCACATGAATAAAGCAGCATGAATCTCAGGATGCTTACGTGATGTACTTAATATGGCGAAAAGGCATCTAAGCTTAAAAGGCAAAATCCGAATTTATAAAACATGCTTTGGACAGTACTCACCTATGCGCTTGAAATCCGAGCAGATGCAACTGCAACACAATAAACAATGAAAAAGGTTGAGATGGCAAGAGTGCGATCAATCACAGGACATACTCGCAGAGATCTTATGCGAAACGAAGAGATTTGAGGGATATGTGACACGCAATACATGTCAGGTACGGCCGAAGACTAAGAGATAATGGAAAAACCGCGTGCTACGTGTGCCCGACAAAAGGTTGGTTAAATCAGTAATGACGGTAAAGCCGTTGACTACAAATGCTGGAATGAGGGCTGGATATCCAGTTCTATCGATAACTAATATTTGTTTTACATACAATGTGATACAAGCAAATCTCTAGTAAAAAAGTTCTTGAAGAACAGAATCTAATTCTATAATATGGAAAAGGTAGGTAGTTAGGAGATCTGGTGGCAATATGATACACTTAGACCTACCTTTGGTCAATTCTGATACCACTAAAACTTTTTTCTTACACTATGGGATCCCTTTTAAATCATCCTGTTGCTTTTATAAACGAGCTTCACTTCGTTAATTTAAGCTGCACTATATCCGCTACATCTGTTCAAAATGCACTATCAAGCGTGTAAAGCCTTCTTCTAGATAATCTTTCACACTAACAAAGGATGTGTCTAATAGTTTCCTCATCTTCTGTGTTAAAGCAGCTTCACTTTATAATAACAAAATCCAATGAACTATAAGACTGCATATCAAAAATTTTCTAGAAATTGCAATTAAAAATTATAGCGTTGTAATAGAAACTTTGTGAAATTTTTCTAATTTTTGTATTGGAATTACAAAATTACAAATTTGCGGAAGCACTAGTTGGATTCTGGATGAACCACCACTTTAACCAACCTGTCAAAACTAGTAGAAAGGTTGATTTGTAACCATTTGTCGCGGGCTGTAGAGTTTTTAAAGCAATTTTTGCAACAGAAAATTTGGACTTTGGTACCACTATTCAAAAATCTTACAAGGCAGCAACAGATACCCATTAAAATAAATGTGCAATTCGCGTCATCACTAAAAATCATATCGCCATCATATAAATCCAGAAGACTTTTTGGAATTTTTTCTAAAAGTATAAAAATGAAAAATGAATGGGAACCCCCGCCATTCAATTTCCAAACTCATTGCGGTGATCACTGGCCACTGGGTGATCGGCACTCACGCGGAGAAGCTTGGAATTTCGTACAACCCCCATTGCAGAAGCTGTGGGGATCCTGCACAGAAAGAGACTGTGGAACACTTTCTCTGCAGATGTCCGGCTTTGGCGGCTAGGCGCTTCAGATTCCTTAACGTCCCCTTTGGGGATGACTTGATGAAATTCTCCAGCCTAGATCCCTTTTCTCTCCTCCGCTACATCAACAGCACTGGATGGCTGTAGACGGTTTTATCTCCTCCCTTAATCCTTTCACAGGTAGTGGTCCACTTTATGGTATCAAAACCGCACGTAAGTGCTACTTGTAGTGTACCTGGGGTACTCTTGCCATCTTACCTACCTACCTACCATAAAAATCAAGAAATGTTCGAACAAAATACAGTTTTTTTTTGTTTTTTTTTTTTTGATGAAGCCGTATCGAAATCGAATTTGACTTTTGCGGCCGACTACGAAGCTAACACTCGGCCGTTCTCTAATGTTTACCTTTTTCTAGCAGCGCAATTGAATTATTTTATATGGATTTCTTATATCTACTAGCAAGCGAACAAATGCAGAAAAAGGTTGGTGTATTGAGCCGTAACAGCTGTGAGTGTAAAAAACAACACACATTTACAAATGCGCATTTGCATATAAGAAAATATACACTTATGTGCTTTTACAGGGTGGTAGAAGTACAGGTTTTTTAATAGAGATTTAGCTTAACTGCTTCACAGCACAACAGAGAAAACTTGCTTCAAATCATCAAGAGGTTTCACTCTTCTTGCATTAATTTGACCCTGTAAGAGTATCCACCCACAACTGTATACAAAATTCGGCACAACGTGAAACAATTTTCTGTGAGTGGAAACAAATAGAAATCAACTGGCTTGGCTTATATGGAAATAAGTTGTGAACTTTCCTGAAATTTGCCACGGTAAATATGTAAGTCACGCTGACATCTTGGCATCGCCAATTATAAAATTATTCCATCATACAAATATTTAAATGCAAAATTGTTTTGGTTCTCCTTAACGGGTTAGTGATAGTCAGAGGCCCGAAAAATGATGATTTTCCATAATTTTTTTTTTTGTAGTTAATTGCTTTATTTTAAACAAAGTAAAAACATAACATTAATACATCAGGGTTCGACTTGACTTTAGCAGAATTTCAAAAAAAAAAAAAAAATTGTAAAAGTTACCGCTGTTTGTGTGGAGCCCGTTTCTCCAGAAGTCCCTTGCGGTGATCATTACAAATCCTTGAGGATTCATCTAAAATCAATAGCACCAGAGAAATTAGTTTTATTAATAGATAATATTGTGCATGATCGAAGCTTTTTTTTTGTTTTCAAAATTTACAATGGAAATATTTTGCTCTGGAAATACTTTTCAGAATTTCGAGAAAAATCCAATAAATTGTTTAAAAAAATTGAAATATTTGAAAAAAATCCTTCGATCTGCCACGAGTTTTTTATACTTTTGAAAAGCAGTATAAGTTTTATTCAAATCTACCAAACGGTTTTTAAGTTACAGTGGTCACCAGTTCAAAAAACATAGTCTTGAGAAAAATGCATTTAAAGTTTTCCGAACGCTCCGGAGCGCCCGAGCGCCCTTTGTTAATTGTTGAATAACTCGAAAAGTATTTGTCGGATTCACTTAAAATTTTCACACCATATTTTTAAGATAGGTATTATGCTTTAAGAATATGCAAAAAAATTCATTTTTTTGAAAATTCTGACTACCCCTAACCTCTTAAAACCCCTATCGAAGTGAATTTTTATAAATGAGCGAAAACGAAAATCATATAAATCTAATTTTAAAATTTTACTTAAAAAAATACCCAAAAATTTAAAAATTCCACAAACATCCCAACTCCGCAGCGTTAAATACTTAAAACTCATTCCTTTTGGAATATTACTATTTTTAGAGAGAAACATAGAGCTTTATTAGTCACAGGAGCTTCATTCATTTGGCTGCCTCGGTTGACTTTTCAGTAACGCATACCCATAATCCATTTTTGCTTGATATTTTTGACATCTGCTTCTGACTCTGCTTCACGGACGTCTTGCATTATAACAGAGCCATAAAGCTCTGTATTATTTCTGGATTATCGGCATAGCATTCACTACTTTGAACAAAAGTCGGACGGACTTAAATCACAATTCCGAAGTTGTAATCGGCTACGTCAAAAAATAGCTGTGGCCGATCTAAATGCAAGATATGGACTTTTTATTAAAATTTCTTATATCAGCGTTCATTCGACATAATGCATTTCATCTATATTACTTCAATTTGTTTCCTCTTGGTACAATGCATTTCTTCTAAAGATTATTCTGAAAAATAATAAGTAAATGTCGATTTGCGGATCGGCCTCTAAAATGCGGAACCATTCGAAATTCATCTCCTCCATCCTACTCGACTCGACCCCTTTTGAGCTGGCAGTATGAAAGATCTAGAAACTACGTTTCATAACAAAGAAAAAATCGATTTACCCCAAAGCTCAGAAGCGTTAGTGTGCGCAATATACTTATATGTATATGCCAAGTGTGTAAAAACTAGCTCACAGCTGATTTAGACCAGCACCTATTAAAAATTTGAACCACCGATATAAACTATAGTATATTAAAAAAAGTGCGTGTAGCGTAGTACACATAACAGAAGGGAAACTTTCAAGGCAGACAAAGAAAGAGGGAGAGACCCGAGAGAGAATGAGAGAGATACAGAGATAGAGAGAAAGAATATATATCTAAATGAGTTCACAATATTTGTAGAAAATACAAATAAACAAAATTTGCAAAAAACATCCGTTTATTTTATATTTACGTCGTCACTTACTAAATTTTACAACATTTTTAAAAAATATAATAGTACAAATTTAATATATGAAATGTTCTATTTAATTATTATTATATCTTTTCTCTCTCTCGCGGAACGAAAATACCCAAAACGTTGCATGGCCTTGAAATTGTGCTCTCCATTCTCGCTCGTCCATCGACGCCTAAAAAGTTTCACTTAAAAAATAAATCAAAACTTTTTAAGCGCAGTGTATTAGAATATTGCTTAAAATTATCATATATCTGTTTAGGTTTTTTAGTGTTTTTTCAATAATTTTTAAAAATTAGTAACGCAAAAAGTAACTATAATAAAAATATTGCCATTCAAATAATTTGAAGCAATGCATTGATCCATTAAGTTTTCATACTTAATGTTTCTTAATGAGAGGCTTTTAAATTTAATGGCATCCCTTGTTTTGTCAGTTTGTCTCCACTTTTAGAGAACTACCGGTACTTAACATTTGTTTTTTTGTTTTTGTAAATAACTCCCTCAGTTTTCGAATTATGTCATTAAAATTTTGCATGTGACTGTTTTTAATATTGTCTCAACTATTTCTGAAAGTCGGTTGTTCAGATCGTAGGTATTGTGATAAAACTCCCGCAAGTAAATAGGTAAAAATATGAAATTTATTACTGCTTTTGTTTACCAAAACGAAGAGTTTTTAGTCATAAAACTGATTATTCAATTAAAGTTACTGTATGATATCTTGTAATATCTGGCATAAAACAAAAAGCAAAAAATTGTGTTCATAGGAGGAGGTCAAATCTCTTGGGTGTACAGGTAACATTTTTCTGATCTGGGTTCCAGGACATAGGAACATTTCATGTGCTATTTAGAAAATCCTTTGGCCTCAATACGATATACGGAGGACTCAGAAAGTCCTTTGGACTCCTCGTCATTCAATTTAAAAACTGTGTAGCTGTGTCTGGACGGTCACTGGACGATCGGCACACATGCGGAAAAGCTAGGGTTACCATTTAACACCCATTGCAGAAGCTGTGGGGAACTTTCAGAGAAGGTAAATGTCCAGGCTTGGCGGCTAGGTGACTAAGGTCATATTCATCCAGTACCATTGTAAATTTAAGCAAATTCTCATTACTATTACCTGAAAAACTGGAGCCAATCTTACAAAATGGGGAGCGCCATTGAATTTACCTATATGGTTCCAGTTAAATAAAATCAACTGCAATAAACTTTGCACAAATTTTGAACAAAGGCGCAGGGCAATTGATCTCTTGTTGTACGTCTTTAGATATACATTTGTTGTTTTGAAAACAGAATTTCGTTCGCCTGTTTTCCAATGAATAAGTCATTGCGATCGCTTAATTTTGCCATCAAGAACAACGCAATCATTCCAGCACTGCTCTAACATTTCAACGCCACTTTTGTAGAACGATTTATCCTTTGTCCTTTTGATCCAATGTTTTCAAAACAACAAAAGTAGCGTCACTCTTAGCGCAATAACTCACGAACTAATAAAAAAAATATCATGCAATTTTAACAGCTGTCCTTTTAAGATTAAAACTGATTGAAAAGGAGGCAATAAAGCTTTTGCCATCTATGTGTTAGGCCCGGGACTTTTTAGTGCAAGTGTTAGTTTTGTTAGTATTTGCACACAGGCATTTACATACTACATATATATTGTCTAAATCAGATTGTAAATTACTTCATCCTCATTCTTGCCCCTAACAACTATGAAAGAATCGGCAGAATCCGCTAAGAAAATTTAATGTGACAAAATCAGCAATCCAGAATATTTGAAAATCACGTTTCACAATATTTTTGGCATGAGCCATATTTTCGTATATACACACTGAACAATAATAAGACCGGGCATAGTTGACTAACAGTAGGTCAGCCTCTGGATTTTTGCGCATAGCAGCAAAACTTTTTTACAACAAATGCCACGATTGGGTAACATAGCAACTCAAAAATATATTTTCAATAGTTATCAATAGTATTCACGCTTCAAACTACAAAGCATTTCACTTTTCGGATATGCACCACTAATCAGCACTTAAGATTTTTAGCAAAAAATAAAAAAGTATTCTCAAAACGAAACTTGTACTTGGACTACCCGGTATTCCTAGCAACTGGCATGCATAAATACTGCTACAACAACAACAATTCACGTTTATGTCTGTCTACTTATGCGCAACAACGCTTATTTGCATTTGCTCATTTAGTTTCCGTTTCCGTTGAACATACATTGCTTGCTGCTACAGGCGCACACACACACACTCACACACACATATCCCCTCATAACCATATGTAGATGTATTAACGTATGAGTTTGTATGCTCAAATATGTATAAGTATGTAAATGCTTGTCTGCTGTCTGCTGCGTCCCCAAGTGCTTGTCTACATTTCCATATAACTAAAATTTTCTTATCACTCCGTGGTTTTTTTGGTTCATCTCGCCACAGTATAAATTTTGCATACATTTCCTTTACGTCCGCTATCTTTCTTAACTTCATGGCCAGCGGGGCTCTTTACTACACTTACGACTTTTGTCGTTTCCACTTGTCAAGCTGGTTCAATAAATGCGCACAAGCAATTTAATTCTCTTTCTGTCTACACCTTAAGCCCTTCGGTGTGCTTTCAGCAACAGACAGAGTCAACGTGGCCGACATGAATAAAAGAGAAGAAACACCAGCAAAAATAAGAATTATCAACATCCGCTGCGAAGAATAATCAAAGCGAATAATACAATTTGAGAGAATCAATTTTATATTTTGTCAAATGGAAATTACGTTTCCTTATTTGCCACACATTCTGTCATTCGTTTTTTTTTTGTATTGGCCACAGTTCTTTGAAAACCATAAGTGCTCAAATTTTGTCTGTCATTGGCTTCTCTTTGGTGCTTTCCAATTTTGCCATTTTCGCTTCATCAAAGCTGATTTGATTCTTCCGGGTATTTCTCTTTTATTTACTTCAGATTAAATTCTTTTATTACCCTAAATCAAAGCACAAACAAATCTTATTATTTTCAGTCTGCCAGTTCGAAGCTTTAGTAATACACAAACAATGTTATTTTTATTAAGAAATATTATTCTCATGTTTTGTGGCGCTTACACGTGTGAAATGAAAGTTCTTTGATTATTCAAATTTACTTTTAATACTTACGAAAGTCTATGTCATCTTGAATGTGGCCTACTGGGTAGTTGAGAAAAAGTGGCGCGGCAACAGTATTGGAATTTGTAGTGACAGTCAAGCCGCACTGAAAGCCCCTGTTAACCCATGCTGCTCTTCGAAGTTAGTCGGTGAATGTAAGGCAAAACAGTGTTGCAAAACACAACAAAGTTAGTCGTATTTGCGTGTCTGGATATTGTGGTATTACAGGGAACGAGTTGGCTGATAAACTGGCTAATGAAGGCTGCAAGTATGCCACTAGGCCCTGAACCCTTGCTAGGTGGCAATTCCGCATCAATTCAACTGTGGATTGAGGACTTCATGAGGTCTACCCACAGAGGTCGTTGGTCTGAGTTGAACTCGCGCAAAGCAGCCAACTGCTTTGTGAAAGAACTAAATAGGAAAACATCGACCTTTCTCCTATAACTCAGCAGGAAGGACCTGAGAGTACCGGTGGGTGTGAACAACGTTTGCGCTCAGTATATGGCTACCATGGGTGTCGTGGACAGCCCGATATGCCTATCCTGTCTTGAGAATAACGACACTGCAGAGCATTTTCTCTGTAGCTGTCCTGCATTTGCCAGAATCAGACTTAGGGTATTGGGTTGCGATACACTGAGTATGGACAAAGTTCATACTCTTCCTCTTCCGGATCTCTTAAAATCCATCAATGAATCCAAGAGATTTGTGGAAGAGTTACCTCAAACTAATTGATCCGTTTTTACCATCCACCTTTTATCTTTCCCATCTCTATTATTTCTACTAATATCTATCCGGGTCTACTGACTGAGTGCTTGGAATTGTCCAGACCATCCCAAATCTAATCTAATCTAATCTAATCTAATCTAATCTAGTCTAATCTAATCTAATCTAATCGAATCTAATCTAATACTTAAAGAATTACCTAAGCTCGTTGGATTGAATTATCAAAAAGTTGTGGGCGTGTGGCGTTTTCTATCCTTAGTGAAGCTTAGAAGAAGAGCGTAATGATTAGATGCCACATGGATGTTGATGCGAAAAGTGTGTGTAATGAAATAGAAGACGAGCCTGAAGATGATAAAGAGTGAGTTTTTTCGAACGGATTAGTCTTTGTGCTTGAACAAAACTTTTTAACAGAATTGAAGGCTGCGATTATTTACTGAAACGTTACGAAGTCGACCCATTTTTGAAGCTAGCATCCGCTAGAGTATAAGAGAGAATAACAGAGGAAAAAGTCATTTTCAAATACTCAAATCGTTGTGAATAGAGTTAAATGATCGCCAAATCCTTAATCATATTAACTTTCAAGAAGTTATTTCTATCTCGTTGAAGATTAGCCGGAAGATCTCGATTGGATAGGAACCATTAATTAAGAACACTGCCTTCATTGTGTCAAGTACTTAACTTAGACCACTGCAACAAGGGGGCCCAAAATTAATAACTTTACCCGAAAGTTTAAAATTTATGACTTAGACCGCTTCAAGCAATGGAGTGCGTAAGGGTCAAACTAAAGACTTCTATCACTGAAAATAATTGCTTTATTTAGTAAAAATTTATAATACGTCATTTTTTGTCATATTTAAGTTAAGTTGTTGTGCCAGTCGGCTTAGAGTAGCCAACTCACTTAGGTCATGTAGGTCCACTGTAGCACCATTGTGTAACACAGGAACCTTACTGCTCATTTCTTTCACGGAAACAGTTAGACTCTCTTATAAAGCGTAGGTTTTATTCCAACACCGGATAGTTCCCTAAAAGAATAAATTGGTGTTGTGTACCACCAAGGCAAAATCAGCCTGCACACAGCATCAACTGCTAGCCAGAAGCTCCAAAGTCTTATAAGGAAAACCCTACTGCATACGCCAAATAGAGCAGACCTGGCACCAAGGGGCCACTACTTTTTCAGGCACTTGAAGAATTTTATTTGATGATGCAAAAGTGTCCACAACAGAGGTTTGTGTATATGAGCTGGCTATACAAAGGCTTCTTCAATCACCAAATCAATGGCGAAATTGTTTTCAAAATGAGAAAAGGTTATGGAATAAAGCGGAGCATAAATGATGTGAGTCGCAAAATCCACCCAACTCCACTAATTTCTTTATTCAACTCAAGTATAAAATGCTTGCATTTTTTTTTTTTTTTTTTTTTTTTGTTTTTGCTTTCTCTGCAAAGATGTGTGTGGAGACCAACTGCACAACCATATATGGGAACGAGTTCAGCATCGCATTATTAGTTCCTGTTTCTCCCACTGCAGCATAGCGACTCAGTAAAACATCTCCATTTCTATTCTCTATTTCGGTTCTATTTTTTGCAAGAAACTTGACTTCGTTGCAAATTTTTCCTAACGTTTCAACTTCCTTCTGGCCAGTTCTGCTCCTATATATTATAACCTTACGAACACCTTGTGGATTCCAATCCAATGCTTGTCGACAGACTTCATTTGCGTCCTTCCGAAGCGTATGCCCAATCCACCTTCACTTTCGCAGTTTTACCAAGTTAGGTACCGGCTGGATTTTGCACCTCTCGTATAGATCGTCATTACTTATGATCACCAGATTTTCAATTTTCTGATTAAACATCTGTTCACACAGCTTTGAATCTCGTTTTCAATCCAATTGTTTGTGAGGCAGGTTTCCGATCTACAGAAGAGTACTGGTAGTACATTTGACTTAAAAATCCATAATTTTGTATGTAAGGGGGGGTTAAGTTTCAAAGGCCGGTATTGATTTTAAACAAAACACATGTTTTTTTTTTAATTAGGCATAATTGAGGTTCTATGCCGTTAATGTACCGAATTATCTCATCCTTTAGCTCTTGAATTGTTGCTGGCTTATCGGCGTACACGTTTTCTTTCAAATAACCCCAAAGAAAGAAGTCCAACGGTGTCAAATCACATGATCTTGGCGGCCAATTGACATCGCCGCGACGTGAGATTATTCGGCCATCAATTTTTTCGCGCAAAGGAGCCATTGTTTCGTTAGCTGTGTGACAAGTGGCACCGTCCTGTTGAAACCACATAACGTCCACATCCATATCTTCCGATTTGGGCCATAAAAAGTTGGTTATCATCTCACGATAGCGAACACTGCCTGTCACAGTAACTGCTTGACCGGCCTTATTTTGAAAAAAATACGGCCCAATGATGCCGCCGGCCCATAAACCGTACCAAACAGTCACTCTTTGTGGGTGCATTGGTTTTTCGGCAATCACTCTTGGATTATCATTCGCCCAAATGCGGCAATTCTGCTTATTGACGAATCCACTGAGGTGAAAATGTGCCTCATCACTGAAGATGATTTTCTTCGAAAATTGATCACTCACTGTTGCCATTTCCTGCCACCATTCTGGCCATTGGCGACGCTTGAAATGGTCAAGAGGGTTTAGTTCTTGAGTCAATTGCACCTTAAATGCAAGTCTTTAAGCATAATGCTCATCAACGACGAGCGTGAGAGGTGCAATTTTTGGGCACGACGACAAGTTGAGGTGGACGGCTCTTCAATCACACTATCGCGCGAACAGCAGCAATATTTTCTGCAGCACGAGCTGTACGAGCATGCACTGGTGTTTTCACATCTCCTACAGACCCGGTTGGCTCAAACTTTTGCACAATTTTTCCGATTGTACGCACATTTGGACGTTTAAATTGACCGAAAAAATCACGAAGTGTGCGATATGCATTTTGATTTGAACGCCCGTTTTCATAACAATGCGTTACGAAAACAAACTTTTTCTCTGTCCTATGAACCAAATATACTTTTTCGGAAAGGGGAGAAAAAAAAAAAATACACGTGTATCGGCGATTTTCATGTACACGTCAGAATTTTTGTTTTTATGTATAAAATATAGAGCTCGTAGTCCGCCTGTGTGAAAAACTTTGGATCAATTTTTAACCCTTTTTCCGTGATTCAATCGCGCTGAATTTCTGCAGGCAGACTCGTGGAAATGTTTTTATTATGTAAAATTAAAAAAAAAAATTTTATCAATTCTCAGATTTTCTTGAATTTTTTTTTTCAAATTTTTCGTATCAAATTTTGTTAAAAAACTGGATCGTGAGGGCGAGCCGATTGCAAGTTTGCGCAATATTTTTCCGAAACTGAGCGGCGCAAAGATTCATGCGGGTATTTTTTTACGAAGGCTTTTAGTAACTTTATTTGATGTGTATAATTTAAGGTGTTTTCAGTGGTCCGCAGATAAAAAAAATAGTTGCAAGTTATGAATTTTCATCAAAATTGAATGCTATCGAACAACGTGCATGGAAAGGCACAGTTGCCGTTATTGAGCAGTTTCTTGGCAACAAACGAGCTGAGAATTATAAAAATATTGTTGCAGAAATAATTTCGGCATATGGGCATATTAAGGGGTAACACCACTGTAGAAATTTCAAAAAATTGATTTTTTTTTTATAAGCTTAAAAAATTCTTTGAACCTTTTAAAATACAGAACAAAAAGTTTTGTACGTTACCGAAGTTTATTTCATAAATATTTTAAGCTTTTAACCAAGCGTTAGTGACTGCTACCTAACGACTTCTCCAAATTTCCAAACTTTAAACGCGTTTTTCTCAAAACACGTTTTCTGAAACTGGCACGCAGCATAACTCAAACAATTTTAAATATTTTTAATCAGGTTTTTCACTACGTCTGTATAATAATCTTCTTAAGAGAAGAGCGTAGGGGATTTTCGATAGATTAATTTAAACGATTGTTATAATTATTTAAGTGCCGTTTTTTTAGTCCAAAATAGAGTTTTTTTCTTCAAATGCTTGCTAATTCCACAAAAATAAATATTTTTTAAATCCCCTACGTGTTTCTTTAAGATTAGATTAAGAAAAAAAATGTTTCTTTGTTCCAGATTAAAATTTGCACCCTCTGTGCTGCGTGCCGCGGAGCTCTTTCAAGAGAAACCACATTACAAAAATGTCTCCTATGCCGCCATTTTGTAAAATTTTTCGATCAAACTTTGTAGTTTTGTATTTTAGTATATAAATAATAACTTCCCAAATCAGAGTGATTGTTTTCCCTTTCCTTCTATACAAAAAAAATCTTTAAAAATCGTGTTTATTTTACGCGTATACAGTGGTGTTACCCCTTAATGTCGCTAAAGATCCATTTCCTTCACAATCATTTAGATTGTTTCCCTGGTGATTTAGGAGCTTGTAGCGATGGATATGGCGAAAAGTTCCATCAGGATATTTCGGCTATTGAAAAGCGCTTTAAAGGACAAGACATTACGCATATGCTTGGCGAATACTGTTGGTCTATTTGTCGCGATACTGACACAAATGCTTGCAAACGCAAAAAAAAGGCCTAAGTTTCTTTAAAAGCATTAAAATGTTTAATGTAACAATTTTTAATTTTAATATAATAAAATTATCTCTATCTCTATTGTGAGTGAAATACCTTTCTTTTGATACCCACATCGGCATATCTCATGCAATTTTTTTTTTAATTTCGAACAGGTGGAAACCCTGTGAAACATTGTCAGTGGCAACACCTAGGTGAAAAGTCTAGAAATGTGATACACTATCTGTGTGCCCAATTTCATTCAAATCCGTTAAGCTAATCCTGAGATCGTGTGACTATACAGATATGCATACAAGAATTGCTCGTTTAAAGTTATAAAATACAAAAAAAAAAAATTGTGACGTGTACATGAAAATCGCCGATACACGTGTTTTTATTTTTTATCCCCTTTCTGAAAAAGTATATTTGGTTCATAGGACAGAATGTGTGTAACGCGGTGTAATAGACCTGAATAACTTTAACGCGTTGCTCGATTGTGTATCTTTCTATGGTTCAAATTAATTTAGTCTGAAATAAAAAAATGTTGAATGAAATGCAGAAAAAAGCTTGACGTTTAGGTGTGGTTCACATTCAACATCGGCCCTTGACGTTTAACCATCCTTCTTGTTGAAAGAAGCGGTCCACGCAATTGATTCATTTTTCTTCATGGTTCTAAGATAGAGCTACGCTATTGAGTGACGCTACACTTCAACGCCTGAAGGGGAAAATTGTAATACAATCTATATTGCTTAACTACCACAATACCACTTCTCAGATTTACTAATCTTCCCTCCTCTTCTATAAACCATTATTTGGGCTTTAGCGCGGTTTATCTCAAGGTTCCACAATTTATAATATGTACTTTTCAAGTTTTTTTATTATTTCCTGTCACTTGATAGGGCTATAATATCTTTCGCGCCCATAAGAACTCTGATACTTTTCCTTCTATGTTTAAACCACATTCTAGGCAGTCATGAAGATCGTTTAAATATAACGTAAATAATATCGACGATAATAAACATCTCTGTTTAACTCTTGAAGGAAGTGTTAAACACTTCCAAAATTTCACTCCCCTTCCATACGACTGACTTCGTGCTGGGGACTATCTAATGGCAATCAGGCACCAACCCATCCGGCCACGGCGGCCACCATTCGTCGTTATCAATAATTTTGTTGACTTCTTACCCCAATGGGCCACTGAAGTATAGAAGGCCACGAAAATCGAAAAAACCCTGATCAAGGCTCGAGTGCCTTTTTGGCGGTGTATAGTGTCAAAAATGATAAAGGTGACACGTTTCTTATTTAAATTTTCAATTTGTTGTACTTAAATATACAATATTAAAAAAAATACAATATAAAGCATTACTAATGCATTGGACGTTGTATGTAAATAAACTTTTGCCCAAAAATGCCACTTAGCTGAGGAGGCATACGTAGCTCCATTTGCCGTCACATGCAGTTGTGTGTCTTCCTATGTGCAGATGTACATGTAAATATATATTGTAATATTTTTTATACGTAGACATAGCGCACATTACAAATTCTCCGCACATGCCAGTCAAAGCGCGCACAAATTACATTCCATGCAGAGAAAATTATTTCAGCCAAGTCGCTTGAATGGCAATTTAGCAAACGTGGCGCACAAACAACAGAAAGGGCAAAAAGTAAACAGCAGATGAGCTTGTTAACTTATTTGTGTGTTTGCGGGAAACCGAATCTGGTTATTTTCAGTGAGATTTTTTCTTTTGTGTGTGTTTTTTTTTCTTGGTTTTTTTGTTTTCTGTGTTGTTGGGATTGAATTTTTAACAACCATCCGACAAACTCATTTTCATTAGCATTATACGCATCATTAAGCGGAAAAGCAACAAAGCCAAATTGTCTTGAGCAACAGCAACAGTAAGAGGTCTATAGTTCCTGTAGTAGATTTGAATAATACGAAAAAAGGAATACACGAAAGTACATTAAAAAAGGATCAAGGAAAAACTATAAAGGGTAGAAAAGACAGTTAAAAATGGGCTTACCTTTTTAAAGCGGATTTGGGGAAATTTATTTGTTCCTAATGTATATACGAGGGTTAGCTTTTAGGCTTGCGGCCATTAATGAAAATTTTTTTTCTTTAAATGTTCTCTCTCTGCATTCGCCTGAACCAATTTTGAAAGCACTTTTGCCATTCAGAAGTAGATACCCCCAAAACTAGTTGTTTAAGGAGTTAGAGGTAGTCAGAGGCCCGAAAAAAAGATGATTTTCAATAATTTTTTTTTGTTTTGGTTGTTAATTGCTTTATTTTTCACAAATAAAAACATAGCATTGAAACATCATGTTTTGACTTGACTTTAGCAAAAGTTCAAAAAAAAAATTAATAATTGTAAAAGTTATCGCGGGACCCACACGTTTCTCCAGAAGTCCCTCACGGTGATCATCACAAGTCCTTGGAGATTCATCTAAAAACCGACAAATAATTATTAAAAAGAAATTAAAATTTTTGAAACAAAAATCCTTCCATCAGGCACGAGTTTTTTATGTTTTTCAAAACCAGTATAAGTTTTATTGAAATCTACCAAGCGGTTTTTAAGTTACAGTGATCACCTGTTCAAAAACGCATTTAAAGTTTTGCTATCTGCTCCGGAGCGCCCGAGCGCCCTTTGTTAATTTTTAAATAACTCGAAATGTATTTGCTGGATTCACTTCAAATTTTCACATAATATTTTTAAGATACGAGGGGTGCCTTTTATATGTCGGGATTAGAGAACAAAAACAAATTTAATCATCGAAAATCACTTTATTGTTTTTTCAAAATATTCTCCATGAAGATCTATACACTTTTGCATGCGTTTGAACCAATTGTCGAAGGACTTTTGCTACTCTGAATGAGGTACCTTCAAAAACATGCATTCTGAATGCCCCAACCGCTTCTTCAGGTGTCGAAAAACGTTGACCTCTCAAAGCAAGAAAAGCAAAAAGTTCCTTACCACGGGCATTAACAATCAAGAAATTTACGATCATATGAGGGAGTGTTTGCAAAAACGTTTACTGCCATTCATAAAACAACATAAAGCCTCAGTTATGTTCTGGTCCAATCTAGCGTAGTACCATTATAGCCATCGTGCTATGAATTTGTATAGAAATCACAGTGTAAAAATTGTTCAATAGGTTCAAATTGTCCACAATTGCGATCTTTTGGAAAATATTGGGCAATTATTGACAGGAAATTGCTGAAAGCGAAAAAATAAATTAAAAATAAGCAGCAGTTTAAAATTAATCGCCAGAGAGAAGGAGACACCGTACCAAAAACTGATGTCCATCGCCTAATGAAAGGAGTCAAATCTAAAGGGGTCCCAGTGGTCTAGAGCTCGTAAATTTAGGGTATTTTCAAAAATTTTTTTTTTAATTTTAATAATTTTAAAAAGTTGACCCTCAAGAAAAATTGGATTTGGCGTTGTTGTCTATTTGGCTTTACTATTTATCTAAAACACAAACACCAAAAAAAGTTATTAATCAGTATGGCTGTAGTCCCACTACTAGAAAAAAAATCGGACAAAATGACGTAGTTTAGAATTTGACAAATTTTGAAAAATCGGATTTTTTCAGTTAAAAAAAAAAAAAATAAGAAAGAATTGAAATAATAATATGCTTCTAGTACAGACGACAGTCATTGATGTTGAACAGTTTTTTTTTTGTTGGAAGGTCGAAAACTGTCGTTTCGAGATAAATGAGATTAAAGTTTGAGGTACAGGAGTGCGCGGACCGGTCCCTACCTACTTATTGGGCTCTAGAAGCTACTTTCACTCAGCAGAGTAGATTTAAGACTTCTAATTGATTACTTTACAGGCCACTGAAGCCTGAGATACCACTTAAGCCAATTTGGTCTCTCTGCTGATTCTGTGAAATGGACACTGAAAATTCAGAAAACATTGTTTGCGAATGTTCTGCACTAGACAGAAAAAGGCTGGTGGTACTGCTGTAGCCCCATATAAATTATGGAACAAAAAATCCCATAATGTGCTAAAAAGCCCTAAAATATATGGTACCTCAGCAAGCTTTGCTCAATAAATGTCTTTTGGTCGCAGTGCGCAGTAGCCTAAGTTCGTTCGTATTTTACCCATAATTTCCCTTTTGTACGATTTTTGCATAAAAAAATTATTCGCGGAATATAGCGGAACTATTTATATTTTCTTTGATATATTAGGCATTCAACAAGTGATTTTAATCGCGGATAGAAGCACGTGTGGGTAGAAGCTGCAGAAATAAACACTGTTCACGGAGAGGATACCGTGAGTGTAAGGACTGCGCGAAAGTGGTTTTCAAAATTCCGAAGTGGTAACTGCGACGTGGAGGATGCCCCGCGTGCTGGTCGCCCTGAAGTCTTCAACTCCAACGCCTTGCTCGAACGCGTGGAAGCTGAGCCAAATTTCACAGTCGATATGATAGCTCAGAGGTTAAATTCATCGCATGGAACAGTTCACAGCCACCTGGTTCAGTTGGGAAAGGTGTCAAAGCTGGGAAAATGGGTTCCGCATAGACTTTTCGTCGCCAACCTTCAGCAGAGAGTGAATATGAAAGTTTTTTGAACCGGAGCGTTACTGGTGATGAAAAATGGGTCTTTTACAATAATCCTGTTCTCAAACGACAATGCTTAGATAAAGATGAAACACCAGAACCGACCCCTAGAGATGGCCTTCACCCCAAGAAGATTCTCCTGTCTATTTGGTGGGATATGGCCGGTTTTGTTTATTTCGAACTTTTGGTACCAAACCAGACGATAACTTCTGATTATTATTCCCATCAGCTATCAAACCTTAATGAGGCACTTAACAAAAATCGACCGTCTTTAGTGAATACAACGCAAGACCTCATACCGCAAGGCAAACATTAGGCAAGCTGAACGAGCTTGAATGGGAGGTAATGCCGCATCCACCATACTCTCCGGATATTGCACCATGTGATTATCACCTCTTCCGTGGGCTTCAATCCCATATGAGCAACAAAAACTGCTCCACAAAAGAAGCTATAAAAAGGGATATCGACGCGTATTTTGGCTCGAATGATAAAAAATTTTTAGAGCAGGGAATTAAAAATTTGCCTAAACGTTAGGAAGACATTGTAAATAATGAAGAAAAATATATTATTGATTAATAAATACTTTAAACATATTTTTTATTAATTTTAAAACCACCTTTATAAAACGCACGAACTTATGGACTGACCTGATAATAATAAAATGAGGTGCGTAGAAATACGCGAGACAAATTTAGAATATATATATAAATATATACTTTTTTTGCAATATTCCAGGTAGCGCAAAATTAATCATCCTATCAGAAAATTTAATGCAAATGTCCTCGCACGTCAATTATATTTGTCACTTTTGACTAGGTAGCTGCAGCATGCTTCCACACAAAGGCAATGGAAAGCGTAAGGATCAAAATAAAGATTTGCATCAGTCAAAATCATTTTTTTTTTTTCAATTAGTCAAAAATTTATTCAACAACAAAAGTGGATGATTAATTTTGCGCCACTTTGTACAAAGGCTTTTTACTCCGAATATTTGAAGAAATACTTTTGGATTTGTAATTTTTTGAAGTGAAACTTCTTTTGTCTCGAAGGATGAAACGCTGTGAGGAGTAAAACCATAGCGTTTCATCGATATGTGACGCTACGCCAGCGCCATCTGTTAAAAGCGTGGCGTGGATGAAACGGTGTGAGGAGTAAAACTACGCTAAACTACGTAAAACTCACGCTATGCCAGCGCCATCTGTTAAAAGACTGGCGTGGCGTGTCGTCTTATCGAATGTAATTTGTAAATATGACATTTGATTGATGGCCGCCGTAGCCGAGTGTGTTGGTGCGTGATCACCATTCGGAATTCACAGAGAGGTCGTTGGTTCGAATCTCGGTGAAAGCAAAATTAATGAAAACATTTTTCTAATAGCGGTCGCCCCTCGGCAGGCAATGGCAAACCTCCGAGTGTATTTCTGCCATGAAAAAAATCTGCTCATAAACATATCATAAAACAAAATGAAATAAATGTATAAAAAAAAAAAAAAAAAAAAATTTCTTGTGATTCGAACCAAGGATTTCGGATCGGAAGCCCACATTGCTAGCCGCTGGGCTATCGCGCTGTGCTGTCGCCGCAAAATAATGTATCATAAATCTGTTTACCATACCAAAGACCATACACTTTGCGAACGCATTTCGGTGGAAACAGTTGACAGTTATCCCAAACACAATATTATTAGTAACGCGAGACGCGTCATAGAGTGTGTGTGTAGTTTTGAGCAAATCTTACAAACATATTTTGTTTTGTTGATTGATTTCTGTTAAATATGGCATCAAATCAACAAAAACGGAAACCGAAAACAGGTGCTGAACGGCAACGTGAGTATTTGGAGCGTAAAAAATTAAGAGCTAATGTTGAACACCGTGACAGTGAATCCTCCGGTTGTACGATAAGTGATAATTTGTAGTACCAACAACAAGATGCGGAACTACCATTGATGCAGTATTTCATCGATACCTTGATAGATTAGAATGTAGATCATTTTTTACGTATTTCAGTTACCATAAAGCCCTTGTTTCATTTTTGGAAAACGAATCCAATAATGATAATGACAATGCCGAGAACCAAATGTAATTGAGTACAATAAATTCATTTCTTTTTATATTAAAATAAATAAATAATTCTGTTTAATAAAATTCCATTCCATGCTTTCCATGACTTCTGCATGCATTATATTGAAATAATAGTTAAATTATTGATTTGTTGATAAAAGAAGTTTCACTTCAATCGTGCGGGTTCCGTGAACTACTACACACTTTCTTTTTGTTTTATTGTGCATTTAAAAATGTTTGCTACGTAAATGGCTTCACACCAGAGGCCATTGACTTGTAGATTTTCATCTCCAAAACCCCAAATCCACCTACTTTGCCTTTTTTCCTATTTTTGAATTTTAATAGCTGCAACCCGCTAACAACGACTGTCAATGACAGTCAGTCAAATTTCAAAAGTCTACAGCTAAAAGCACTTACAAATACGGTTGAACAATACTTCAATCACAGATTGAATGATAAATGATTAACTTCGCTTCGAAAATTGCTATTTTCCAATCACAGCGTGTGGTTTCTGAAAATGGAAAGCTGACGCCCTCACCACACCCGCTTTTCCACCAACTAGCAAAGACAATAAAAGCGCAAAAGCAACAATGAAACAACAACGGCGAATAACGACCGACCAACGACCGACCGTCATACATCAGGCATTTTGCTGTCACGACAATCACGCATAGAAGAAGCACAACTGCCAGTGGCATGCTAAGTGCTACAAAAAGAAATACAACGAAGTGCTGCATCACGAACCAGCTCAACTCACTCAAGCCCGAACTCAAATATACACACACACACAGCCATACTCGTGCTTACAATTACTGTCACATCCGCATTCTCACTTGATTTACCCACTTAATAAAGAGTCTCCGCCAGTGCAATTTATTTTGACTTTATTTCATGCTATGCTTCATTATATAACTTCTCTCTCTCTTTTCGCTCTATTTTTCTCTTTCCTTTCCACAGATATGGTCGTTGGGTGACACGACGCGTCGCAGTCATTACCATTGCCGCTATTTGGCTGCTAGCCGCATTTGTCTCGTTTGTGCCAATCTCGTTGGGTCTGCATCGACCGGAGCAGCCGTTAATCGTTGAGGATAATGGAAAACGGTATCCCACGTGTGCGCTGGACCTGACGCCAACCTATGCTGTCGTTTCCAGTTGTATTAGTTTCTATTTCCCGTGCTTGGTCATGATTGGCATCTACTGTAGGTAAGTGCGCATACACAAACACATACAGGTGCTGGGATATATTTTTTTTTGCTTTTTTTCGTGTTTTGTTTTGGGTTACGGCAAATCTGAGGAAGCAACATTTAAGTCCGCAATTTGCTTTTCTGTTGCTCTACTTTGAGATACGTCACTCTCTCCACGTAACTCATGTAAGTTGTTGTTCCACTACATAAACTTTGGGTTAATTGAACACTGACGACCGGGTTGCGACAACAAAATGGATTGCCATCATAGCTCATGGCGAAATGGTGAAGTAAGTTGTATTTCACAGAGGATTAATTACACAAAGTAAAACGGTGACAGGAATAAAAATGTACTCGTTTTTGTTCTCTAATTTTTTATGTGAACTCCTCTGAAGCGCAGAATATAAGCGATGTTGATAGCGAGTAGAGGCAGCGATATTGGCTACAAATATGGTGGACCTAGACGTGGGTGAATAGAATTAGTCCTTTATGGATGCCGTTCTGGACCCTCCCGAAGTAATATAGAAAGCAGTTCCAGGAAGGGTATCTCCCCAGAAGGAGAGGAGGGATCGTTTTAGTGGCCACACCACGCGACGCAGTAGACGATGGTCGCTGTAAGCGCGAAAGCATTTTGAACCCTAGCTCACCCACCAAAACAAAAAAAAAAAGCGGCAGCAGCAAGATTATGATCGGGTAAAGGAACAAATTACGATTAAGTGCATTGTATCAGATGAAAAAGAGAACTTCAAATTTAAAGCCAAACAGGGATGCAGATACAAATATCAGCATCATCAACAACTCCTTTGTAGTGTGGAGATCTAAGTAAGCCGCTGTCAGCACTATTAACCCGGGGTTTGTCGCTAGGCAACCGCGTAAAAATTACTACGTCATATATAGGGCTATAATTAATTAAATATTTATTTTAAGTATAGAGTGCGTCTTTTGTTTTTGTGGAGAAAGGTACTTGAAGCGACAGGTCACAATATTTTGTAGAAAAAAAGTTAGAAGTGGTTTTATTACCTCTGTGGTAGTTTTTACCCAGTAGCGACGAACGCCGGGTTAATCGGTTTTAATAATCAGTAATGAATAATATCACTTCCAACTATCATCTCCACGTGGTGCACCCTGGTAACACGAGCAAACAGAGCTGTAGACGATGTATCCAAGACGAGGTGGCGAATTATTAGAGTATTCGCACTCGTACCATCTCATCTCTCGATACCGAAATTCAAAACAGAGGAGTATTAAGCAAAGTGTTCCGCAGGGTGGTTTCCTTTCACGCTTGCTTTTCAATTTCTACACTTCAATTTCTACACAGCCAGAGAGAGTTTCCTTGGTATCTTACGCCAACGACTGTACGATAATGGCGCAATGATATTAATGGCCAAACGACTGCCTCACCTGCCTTTCTCGCTCTTTCACTGCGAAGAATCTTCAACTTTCCCCGACTAAATCCACGACATCTTTTTACCACTTGAACAACGGAGGGGAAACTACAACTTAAGGTCAAAGTCATACCAATACCGACAGTAAAGAGCCACAAAGTTTTAGGAGTTACCTTCGGTAGTTGGCTCCCCTTTTCTGAACACATAACCGCAATTTCTACTAAAGTCCAAAACCGCAACAAGGTCCTCAAATCGCTTGCCGGCAGCTTTTGGGACAAAGACAAAGAAACGTTGTTGGCGACATTTAAAGCAATTGGCCGGCCGGTTCTGAACTATGCTGCGCCTGTCTTATCACCTGGATAAGTGATTCACAGTAGATTAAGCTTCAGACATGCCACAATACTGCAATTAGGACATCCATAGAATGCCTCTTGATGTCCCCCGCTACAACGCCTACATAATGAGGCACAGATGCTCCCAGTTAAGGACCGCAACAAAATGTTCAGTAAACAGTTTTTACTCGGGTGCTATCGTAGGTTTCATCCCTGCAGATAGCTGCTAGAACTACCTCTCTGGCACGTCAGCAGGCATCTCTTCAACTATTTTGACGAGGTGCAGGACAAAACGAACCGACAACTACTGGACCGGACAGTGTTTAGACATACGCTAAATGAGATTCATTGGGAGATACTTACCATTTTCCTATATTCCCGACCTCAGAATTTCGTAATCGAAGTCTAACCACCACCTATTGCAGATGAAGAGCTTCAGCTACCCCGAGTGACCTGCGTAACTTTGGTACAATTACGTTCTGGTAGACTAGACTCCGGTGCTAACCGGCGCCAGTTGGATACAGCAAGTGAAGCCATGTCCTTCTCCACCTGATCTTTCCAATCCAGAGGAGAACTTCCTATTCCTCTGCTACCACCAGCTGATACCGCATCAAGTACTTTCAGAGCCGGAGCGTAAGTATTCTTTCGGACGACATGACCCAGCTAGCATAGCCGCTGGATCTTTATTCGCTGCTCTATGTCTATGTAGTCGTAAAGTGCGCTGGTAAGAAACGACTGGCGCGCTTTGTTAGGCTTGGCCAAAATCGCGTAAGCGGTTATCGCGCCAATTAAGAAGAAGAAGAAGAATAGACTCCGGTAGTAGACTAGACTCCTACTTATCCAGAATTGAATCCGACATACCCAACATATGTCCAGCAAGTGAAAGCACTCCACATGGTAGCCATTCACATGGCCAATCAAACCTACTCATCTAACACCCCTCTTCCTCCAGACTCAATCGATCGAAACAGCAAGTAACCTGGGCCTACCGTTAAATGAGCTAAATGAAGTCAATCGGTAACTATATTGCAGTGGCAGGGTTTATTAAGCTGCTATGACAACAACAACGAGATGTCCAATCAGCGCGGCAAGGATGGTCAGGGCTAACGAGAGGGGAACCATCGGGGCACTACTTTGACACAACCAATTAATGACCTCCTGAAGTTCGCAGCGTATGTCTCGGAGTTAGCGGCTGCAAAACACGTCTGCTCTTAAGCTTAGAAGCGGCCTCTTGCTATAGAGTAACTGGCCATCTTACCCGTGGATTCACCAGTTCTTGCTTAGGCTTGTAACTTATGGATATACTCTATGTTTTTCGAGCTGCAGGAATAAAAACATGAATTTAAACCAACAAGGAAGCAGTCGCCAGCTGGTACTCACAGGAGTAAGTCCACCTGCTACTCTGGAATGTATGCCAGTTTTAGAGGTGCAGAATTTGGGCTTATATGGAAAGAGATACAAATATTTATTACATATTTCACATATAACTCCATTCAATTTGTTTAAAGAGTTTTCAACAATCACAATCAGTGCTTCTCACCCACAGTTAATTTTATATACAAAATATATGCAAATACTCACATACATCTCCATGTATAACAACTTCCATAACAATGCCCATGCATTAGTGTGCTTAAGAGCATCTAAAATTATCTTTAGTTACCATAAAATGGGATCCAAAGTTCTTTGAGATAAGTGTAATGAACAAATTATAACGATAAAAGGATACTTGTAATGTCATTCGTTGTGGTTACTTCATCAAGTGGCACATCCTGCACGCGCAAACAAACAAACAAATATGCAAACATGGAAGCCAATTTCTTATACATGCGTTAGTAACCATATGCATGTGTGCTTCAGCCTGCAAGATAAGTATTTATATAATACATCCGGCGGCTCCAAAAGCAACTTGCTGCTCACAGGCTAAGCGATCCCTACGGACGACTCATTATGTGAATGAAGGAAAAACAAAAGGTTCACTAATAATCACATTGTACAAATAATACGAGATGTGAGTACGAGTATGCCAGTACACACTAGGCATGGAAATCCCGATATGTAGCTGCCTTATTAGTACCTCAAACTTTCGCACTCTTGTTTTTTTTAATGCCTCATATTAAAAAGTGGTGTACTCTTAAAAAAAAAATTGGAAAAGTTAAAGTAGACTTACAAGGATTAAAGAGTTGAAGTTTTCGTGAGTAAAAAAAATTAGCAATAACACCTTGATCAAATAGTTGCCGGAATATATTCAGAAAATTCAAAATACAAGTTTATTTCTTAAAAGTGTTTTTATCGCATTCAAAGCACTCCTCATCAACTGCAACGCACTTATGCCAGAGTTTGATCCAGTACTCGAAACATTTCGGGAACTATATTTTCGGTATATCTGCCAGAACCTTCTTCGAGCTTTCATTACTTCTTTTGGGTTGTTAAAACGCATTCCTCGTAGTGGTTTTTTTACTCGATCAACTAGAAAAGAGTCACAGGCAGCCATATCAGCTGAATACGATGTCTGTTCGATGTTATTGGCTTCATTCATGGTCCGAAAAATCCGCGAGCTATTTTCTCACAGATTCTTTCTTTTTCGGTGAATTGTTTCATGTAAACTCCTCATAACTCCCAAATAATATACCTTACTAATTCTTTGACTTTCTGGCCAAAATTCGTTTTATACAATACCGTTGTAATCCATAAAAACCGTTAGCATCGCTTTCTTTTTTCTTTGAAAACGATATGGTTTTTTGCTCTTGATTCATTTGGAGCTCTCCGCTCATTCACCTGATGTTTGCAAATCATTAACTTCAATGTCTTGAATAGATTCATAAACCATCCATTCACAAGTCCTCTGACAGCTCTCTGTTTACTGAGCAACTTTTCTTTCACTTTATTGATGTTTCCACTAGTATTCGATGTCGGTTGTTTTCATTAGAGTATCATTACCGAAACTGCTTTCCAACATTTCTAAGATTTTTCCACCATTCAATCAACTTTTAACGCAAAGTTTAATACTAATTTGAGTTAGCAGAAATATTAGAATGTCTTTGATTTCTGAACATTTGAGGTATTCAAAATTATCTACACAGCGTACCGCTACAAACGGTACAAAATCATATTCTTTTCCTCCTCGGCTTGATTACTTCTACATATAAAAGATATTTGCCTGGGCACTGAATAGGCAGGGTTGACTATAAGGCAATTTCACTGATATCTTTGAGCATTTAAGCTACGGGAGAGCACATATTTTCGGGAATTTACAGACACTGCAATTAACCGAAATTCAGCAAAATATTATTGATTGTATTGTATAAATTATTATTTTTTTTTTTTTTCAAAGCAAAATAATGAAACACTCGTCATTTTCATCATCTATTTAATTTGTTTTTAATTTTTTCACGAGCACGCAGTTTGCGGTGAACATAAATATTGGTTTCCATTATACATAGAAATAGCCATAGGAAGACATATAATTTTTTGACACGCCGATTTATGCCGAACCAGCGGATATAAAAGAAGCTTTGTTATAAAAATGTGACAAAAATGATCAATTTAGAGGTTTCGGATTTTAAATTGAAATAAAACAACAAAACTTGAAATTTATTGGGCAATCTTTATTATTTTTGTGTAGAACCATTCTTGAAATTCTTTTGTAAGACAATCCTTTTCAAATGTTGGTCGCAACGGAACACAAAATTTCAATAAGTCGCTGAAGGACTTCGGTCGGTATTTTCTGAATAACTTTAGTAATTTTGGCTTCCAATGCCGTAATTCAAGCTGGTGTACCAACAAAGCATTTAGATTTTACACATCCATACAAATAAAGTCCAAAGCATTGATATGACACTACCTTTGTGGCCAATTCACTGCTCCGAGACGCGAGATAATTTGCTCACCGAAACCACGACGCAGTAAATCCATTATTTCGTCGGCTGTATGGCAAGTAGCGCCGTCTTGTTGGAAGCAAATGTGGAGATGGCGTACTTCGATTTCCAGTAACAAAAAGTCAGCCGGCAACAGCCCTTATTGATAGAGGCGGCTGTCAGAGCTGCTATACCTTCTCGGCATGACTGGTTCGTTGCCAGATCTGCGGTGAATGAGGCCGCCATTCGATTTGCCATCAAATCTTTTGGCGGCTACAATTCGCCCGGACCAGATGGCATATATCCTGCTATGCTGAAGGAAGGCGCAGAGTCCGTGACCGCAGCCCTAAAGAAAATCTTCTCGGCATTCTTGGCACTGGCCTACATACCATGCTTTTGGAGGATGGTGAGGGTCGCTTTCATTCCAAAGGTTGGAAGAGACGACTACACCAGCCCCAAAAGCTTTAGACCCATCAGCATGACCTCTTTCATGCTGAAAAGTCTCGAACGACTGGCACTTACAGCTTTCTGGCAGTGCAAGGGTGTCTTTGGGAAAACGTGGGGTCTTTCTCCTAGCAAGGTCCTATGGATCTACACGGCTATGATAAGACTTAATATCACCTATCCCTCAGTAGTCTGGATGAGTGGACTCTCTCTCGTGGGAGTCAGGAGGACCTTATCGAGACTACAACGCACTGTGGCCATCTGTTGCACCGGAGCTTTTCCGACTAATTCAGGTCCGGCATTAGATGCTATGATTGGTTCGCCACCACTTAATGCTTTCATCCAAGGAGAGGATTTGTAGGCTGAAACACAATGGGAACTGGTACGGCCTCTGTCCGGCATTGGAAAACAGAGAAAGACAGAGATGGACGTCAATCCAACGACTCTCTCCATGACCCTTGACTCCATGCCATCAAGAGTCGTACTTTAAAAGAGATACTGTGTAGTGCTACCAGAGGCTCAGTTGAGGTCAAACTCAGAAAATGAGCCCGGCAAACACTGTTTTCGCATTTTTACGGGTGTGCGGGGAAGTGCAGACGGCTGTTTGGGCTGATGACGGGCCACTTTCTGTGTGAATCCAAGTGTAGTACAATGGACTTAATTAATGTCTGAGTGCTGCACTTGCTAGTTGTGCCGACAAAAACAAAAAAAAGTGGTTTATCATGGCACGATAGCGTTCGCCATTCACTGTTATATTCATGACTACTTTGAAGAAATATGGGCCGATGATACTTCCAGCTGATAGACTACACCAAACGGTTATTTATGATACAATGGATGTAATGGCTGTTCCAGAATGGCTTCGGGCTTCCAAATACGGAAATTTTACGACGTCAATAGCTACTAATTATACCAAAAAATGGGCCTCATCGCTGAATACCATATGAGCGTCGATTTTCGTAATACAATTCCACGATTTGTAAACGTTGTTGAGGCGTATTTATTTCCATGATAAACTGTCAAAAACCCGCTATTGAAAAAAGTAGTCAAATCTGATCAATCTTTAGTACATAAAAATAACACCTCTTTGTTTCCATACAAAATTAAAATTTGAAGTCAATTGGTCAAGATTTGCTTGACTTATGAATCAGGCCGACTTGAAAAATATAGATTTGCTTTAAATGCGTTCGGCACGGATCAAGGCCAAAAATCGTCGAGATTGGACACTTTCCAAACTTAATCCTTTGAGTTTCTTATTTTTAGAGATTAGTAAATCTTTTAAGCAAAAACAAAGATGATTTTTTGGAATTTCTGGTCCAATCCATAGAATATAAGCAATATCAAATTACTGAGCAACCTCGTCCGAACTTCTCGGAGAAAATTCTCAACATGGTATGCAAAAAAAAAAAAAATGATCAAAAATCATTGCAATTTATGAGCGAAATGGAACTCACACTTTCACACTATTCGCTGCAATTTTTTAGAGGTTCTGATTAAACAGTTCAACATTTCTATGACAATTTTTTAAATTAGTTAAATTAGCTATATTTTTATAAACAATTAAAGAAAAAATTTTGGGTTCAAAATTATTGCGAACATTGTAAAAAGATATAGGCAATTAAGTTTGTGAGCACAAGTGTACGGAGCATATTAAGTAAAAAACGGAGTGAGAAAAAGTACTAAGTACTCAAGGTAAAAGGGCATTAATATGTGCCAGTAACAAGACAACAGAAGCATCCCGAAATCCCGAACTCAGTATTGCCCGTTAGCATTCCTTATATATGCATATCACAAAACCTCTCACACACGCACGTACACCTACACACACATATAACAAATACAATCGAGCAAAATCTAGTATTGTCCAAACTTTTTCCCAAAAATTCTTTAAGAGCCAAAGGCTACAAATTCTAATGGCTTTCCTCTTTATTCGTTTGCATAAATCAGCTTTGTGTTGTAATAAGTTTTTACACAACACCCAACAATTTAAGCAAGTAAACCTTAACGGAGTTTCCCAACCTATGATATTTACTGTATTCGTGTGTTTGTTTTTATTGTGGTTATTCGTAATGCCATGTCGATTATTATACTTCATTGTAACGCAGTCATACACACACACAAATTTTGCTGCACATACATATGCCTAAGTGCGTTGGTTTGGTCGCACGCACTATTTAATGTGCACGTTACTCATACGCCATGTGCGCTCGTTTAAATAAAATATGTAACAGATGTTGCAATGTGCAATAAATACTAGCAGTATAAGCTCTTTTGTATATGTTGCATCTACTTGGACATTCAGCACGTATTACGTATAAAGAGACATTTATAGGTAGTGTGATTGGCTTCGAGCTCAAGTAGACATGTATGCAAACACGAGGTTTGTTCAGAAAAGATGACTTTATGAGATTATTAGTCATATTACATGCTTCGTTTGTTTTTGACAAATGGAAAGATTAGACTTGTTTTCGTATGCTTCTTCGACTTTGTCCTGACCCAAAACAAAAAGTACTTTTGAAGGACTGAAAGCCACTTTCCATAATTAAATAGATAGAAGCCGCATTGCTGGATTATAGATCGAATCCAAGTAAAATAACCCAAGTATTTGGGTCATTATCATACATTTTTCTGAAAATTGATTGATGGGCTTCTGAACTGTAAAAAAAAGTAAACTGAAAAATTATTTTTAAAAACTTAATAATTTTCTGATTTATTTCATGTTAAAAATTTTGATGCAGAGTTCTTTGAAGTGAAATATCTTCGGTTTTAATTTAACATATAAAGTTTTTTTTAATTTTTAGAATAAAATATATGTAAAGGGTGATTTTTTAAGAGCTATAGGAAAGTTTTTAAAAAAACACACATGTAAATTTCAGAAAAATTAGTGAAATTTTTATTTAAATCGACAGTACAGTCCATATAATTTAATGTTTGAAGATTATTTCATGCAAATGTTGACCGCGACTGCGCTTCAAATGGTCCATCCGCTTAGTTCAATTTTGGCATACTCTTTCCCATGTTTCGGCCGGTATCTCACATATAAATGCCTTAATATTGTCTTCGAATGCGTTAATTGAAGCAGGCTTGTCTGAATAGACATGAGCTTTAACATAGCCCCACAAAAAATAATCTAAAGACGGTATATCGCACGATCTGGGTGGCCAATTGACAGGTCCCGAACGTGAAATAAAATGTTCACCGAACTCGCCTCTCAACAAGTCCATTGTTACGCGTGCTGTGTGGCATTTGGTATGTGGCACCGTCTTGCTGAAACCACATGTCATGCAAGTCAAGCTCTTGCCTTTTGGTAAAAACAAAGTTGGATATGGTTTCACGGTAGCGCTCACCATTCACAGTTACGTAACGAATCGCAGCATCTTTGAAGAAGTACGGTCCAATGATAACTCCAACCCATAAACCGCACCAAACTGTGACCTTTTCTGGATACATTGGTAGCTCTTGCAATTCTTCTGGCTGATCTTCACTCCAAAACCGACAGTTCTGCTTATTTACGTACCCATTGATCCAAAAATGAGCTTCGTCGCTGAACACAATTTTTCGATAAAAAAGTGGATCTTCGGCCAACTTTTCAAGAGCCCATTCACCAAAAATTCTGCGTTGCGGTAGGTCATTCGGCTTCAATTCTTGCACCACCTGTATTTTGAAAGACTTCACACCTAAATCCTTTCCCAAAATTTTCCACGTTGTTGAGTAACAGAGGCCCAATTCCTGCGAACGGCGACGAATCGATAATTGATGGTCATCATTAATACTGGCCGATACAGCTGCGATATTTTCTTCAGTTCGGACTTTACGTAAGTGTGTTGGTGGTTTGATGTCCAATAATGTAAATTTGGTTTTAAATTTAATGACAATAGCTCGAATAGCCGCTTCAGTGGGTCGTTTGAACTGACCATGAAATGGAAGAAGCTCGCGATAAACTTTCCTAACAGAACACGCATTTTTATAATAAAATTCAATGATTTGCAAGCGTTGTTCGTTTGTAAGACGATTCATGGTTAAATTATAGACCAAACTGTGGATGTTTGACAGTGAAACAAAACACGAAACGTGCGTCAGCTGTTTAAACCAACTCTTTAAAAAGATAATAGTTAAAAAACACTCGTTATATATATAGGTACTTTTTAAAAAAATTGTCTAGGATAAACTCAATTTTTTTGTTGAGAATTTTTGGGTAACTTTTAAAAAGCACTCAGATTGATTTTTTTAATTTTTGTCATTATTAGCTGAGACTACACTCAGTAAAACTTCCCATAACTTTTGGAGTTGTAGAGCCAATTTTCCCGATGGCTTTTCACCCTGAGTTTCTTGCTCATTCTCCTTCACAGAGATCTTCGAAAATATTCGTGAGTATACACGATCACTTTTTGCTTACGGCTTTGAATAATTTTCTTTAGCCATTCGTTCGTTGAGCGAGCTAAAACCACACTTGAATAAAAATACAAAATGGTGAATACGGTGAAACCGAAATGTCAAAAAAATCCCTTCCACGCAGAGTGGAAAGTCGTAATAGAAATTGGCTTATATTCAAATACTACAACGTACCAGTCAAATTTGCATGTTTTTCAAAGGCGTCTACATTTATCTGTGGTATTCTTAAGATCAACATTCACTGTCTTCTATTGTTTAAATTGATAAAATTTCATTGTAGGCACAAAAAGTTCGGCTATACTATAAATTTCCTGTTGGTGTTTGTAAATCCAACTGGGCCTTGAATGAACCTAATGCTAGATCTCTAGTTAAGTTCAGTACCGCTTAAGTTTTAAAAATTTATTCTTTTTTTATTTTACGTATTCATTACTTTTACTCATTACTTTTACTCATTAAGTTTTTCTAAGTGAAATCTGAGTTTTTAAAATTTTTAGAGAATAAAGAGTTTTTACCTATTTGCCAGAAAATATGTACATCCACACTTTAGACTTCCCAGATTAAATACCCACATTTTCCGGCTTTCATCGAAAGTTAGGTATCATGAAGTGATACTTGACTCCAGCCTCCATTGGAGGCAGCACCTTGAAAATCAGGTAAAGAAGGCCGGTATAGCTTTCAAGTCCTACAAATCTATGCTCGGCAAAACATGGGGGCTCTGACCACAGGTTGTGTTTTGCCGCAGGTAGTGTTTTACTGCAGGTCGTTCATGTATGGCTGGTTTGGTGTGAAGCTCTTCCGAAGGACTATAATATCATTAAACTGGGGAGGGTGCAAAGGACTACATGCATTGGCATCACTGGAGCATGTCGACTCAGTGCTACCTAGATGTCGTTTTGCACTTACTTTCCATCGGCTTTTACTTTATTTCTATCGCCCTTCGAGCGGCAATTAGGTTACAGGAGGTTGGCCTCTGGAGACAATCTCTCAAGAGACATATCTAGGCAGTAAAACCCTATTTCTGTGGACTTTGTACAGATTTTTCTACCCGCAAACTGAAGATCGAGGATCGTTCCTGGGCAATCTTTCCAAGTAGGCAGGATTGGAACGAAGGGAAAATCTGCACCGAAGCTGGTATCTCCGTCTTCAGTGGCGGCTCCTAGATGAAATCGAGAGTCGGAGCAGCTGTTTTCTCTAAATCAGACAACTTATTTATTGCCTAAAAATTGCTGAATACTGCTATAGTTTTTCAGGCAGAAGCCATTGCGCTCCTGCAGGCATGCAAATTGCTTATGGAACGTGGAAGCGAGGGAGATATTAACATTTTCTCCGGTAGTCAAGCCGCAATCAAGGCTCTGACGACGCCATGGTGCAGAACGAAACTAGTAAACTCCTGTAAGGAGGAGATCAAATCTTTTGGGTGTGCAGGTAACATTTTTCTGATCTGGGTTTCAAGACATAGGAATATAGAGGGAAATGAATATGCTGATAAGCTTGCCAGGAAGGAGTCGACTAAATCTGTCGCAAAGATCTCCTGCCCGGTCATCGGCATCGCTCTAACTATTGTTAAAAGGGATTGCATAACTTACTTCTCAGGAAAGCGCAGAAGAGAAGGAGCTCCATTTTATTTCGTGCTTTTTCGAACACCCTTTGGCCCCAGCGCAATAGACACAGTGCGCAGAAAGACCTGAGGGTTCCACGCCATTTAATTTTTTAAACTCGTAACTGAGTTTACCGGTCATTGGACGACTAGCACACACGCAGAAAAGCTAGGTTTAACATTTAATCTCCATTGCAGAAGCTCTGGGGAAATTTCAAAGAGGGAGACTGTTGAGCACTTTCTCCGTAAATGGTCGGCTTGGGAGGCTAGACGATTATGGTCACTGGATATTTCTTTCTTCGACAGCCTGGGACTGTGCGCCAAGCTAAATTCTATCAATCTTCTCCATTACATCAAGAGCTCTGGCTGGCTGTAGATATCTGTCTGATGAAGGTCTCATAATGGTATCACAGCGGCGCTTTAGTACTACTTGGGAAGTGTACTACCTCAGAGTGTACTGCAACCGACCCACGAACTAAGTAAGAACTAATTCCGTCATTGGCTAAATGTAGAAAGAATGAAAGAAAAAATACTTGAATCACTTGACCTTGAATCGCTCTATACCCAAAAAAACAAAAAGAACCAGTAGCGTATCAAGGATTGCAAGGAGCGCTGACAAAAATACTCGCATATCTCGTATTATTAGATAAATACTTTGAAGAGAACAAAATGTGTTATATTTCTCAAATAAGCATAAAAGTGTTAAAGGTTACTAATGTAGAGAAATTCCATTTGCGTTCACTACCAGGGCCAGCAAAATTTCACACCCCAAAGTAATAAATGAGTACCCAACCCAGCAACTCAAGTAATGAATGTAAGTTTGTTGCCTTTTTCCTATTTTTTTTTTTTTTTGTTTCTGTTTCTTCGCTTTTGTTTTGCTTTCCGTTTCGTTCTTTTGCATGCGTGCAAACCGGCGTCTACTTCCGGCATTGTTTATGCATTTATTTTCTTTTTTACCCTTTTTATATGTTTTGCGCTACGGCTGTAGTTTTTTGTTTTCTTTTTTTTTTGTTACTTTTGGTTTCACGCATGGTTTTCTTTATTTTTTTATTTTGTATTTTCACAGCCCCTTAGTTTTTCACGCTTTCTCAGTGGGGCTGCCTTTTTTATGTGCATATACAGCCCACTCATTTCATATGCTCTGACGCGCTTCTATACACACACACACGCATTGATTTGTACTGATCGTATTTCAAGGCCCTTTGTGCTAATAAAGTTTCAAATATTACTATGAATATTTTAGTGCTTTTCGCACACCGCCTGTTTTGCTGGAAGAACCTTACAACTCAAAAAGTCAAAAATTCGAGAAAATGGGATCTAGTGCTTGTAATCAAAAGCTTTTACTGGATATAAATAGAGTAATCCTATAAGATGGTGTTGATAGCTGCCGCTATGAGATTTGAATGTAATATAGAATAAGAATCTCTGATTACTTCTGAAGTATCAAAAAGCGCTTCATTTAAATTTTTATTTACATTTTTAACACACTTTTATTAGGTCGGGTTGTATGTATGTATGTAACGGAATCTTTGAGCTTAATTTTCACTGGCTTCTAAAAATCTGATCGACTTGGAATTTTGCACACCTATCAAGGACCGATGACAATGTAATAATTTGATAAAAGTTTTCCATTATCCTTATTAGGATTGCCAAGATTAATATTTTCTTTTTTTTACCTGTGGGCAAAAAGTAAGATGAATTTGGTTGTAAAATGAAAAATCTTTATTTATTCTTGTAAATCAATTTCATCTCCTTCAAAACAATCCCCTCTCGATGAAATACACTTATGCCAACGATTTTTCCAATCCCCGAAACATGACAAATAGTCCATTTCCGGTATAGCCATCAGCACCTTCTTCGATTCAGCTTTTATCTCCTCAATCGACTCGAAACGCGTTCTCCGGAGTGGTCTCTTGAGTTTTAGGAATAGCCAGAAGTCACACGGAGCCAAATCAGGCGAATACGGTGGTTGCGGAACGATATGCGTGGAATTTTTGGCGAAATGGTCACTAAGAACGAGTGCAGTGTGAGACGGTGCATTATCGTGATGCAAAAACCAAGAGTTGTTGGCCCATAATTCTGGTGTTTTAGACGAATTGCTTCACGTAAACGACGCATAACGCTCAAATAATATTCCTTATTATATATTATATCATTATATTTATTATTATTATATATTATTATTATTATTATTTACATCATATATTACAGTTTGGCCAGGTGGAAGGAATTCATAGTGCCCCACACCACGAAAATCGAAGAAAACTGGCCAATGGAGTGGGGTAGCCGTTTCTCAGGCTCCCTCCACGAAATAAGTTCTTCATCCCGATTACTTCTTTATCACGGCCGATAACTGCATAGCTTTAGACTCACAGTCGATAAGAAAGGAATTAAATATAACACGAATATATCGAATCATTAATTCACTGACTGCAATGATAACAATAATTTTCATTCATAATAAAAAATAGTTTAAAAAAACAAAAAAACACGCTTTTATTGCCAATCGAACTAAAAAGTATAAAATAAATTTTAATGACAAAGAGACCTATAATGAAGTAATAGCAAATCGAACGATCAGTCATAGTCAACTACCTCAGAACAGAATTATAACAAAAATTAAGATACAAATAGAGTAATTCAAATTAGAGTTAAAAGCGTGGGATGCATTTTGCTTCACTTTCATAACCCTCTGTACATAGGTAGTTGCCAATAGAATGATTGTAATATTTACTATATCAAGCATCCAACTACCAATTCACTATTCAAATATCCGTTCGTTTTTGAATAAAATTTTTTTTTAATTTTTTTTGATGAAGTTTTTTTTTAATTTTTTACGAAGTGAAAAGAAAATGGTTCTGATGGAAATCTTTATTTTACCTTTACGTACCTCATTGCTGCACCAGTCTAGTCCGCAAGAGTTAAATGTGATTTCCATACGACGTCATTTGTAAAAATTATAAATCTTTCGTTAGCGTGATTAATTTTGCATCACCTTGTATTTCTGACACTTTTTTTAATTGCTCCTACTTGGCAGTTAGCATCACACTGCACTCACAATTTTATTACCATCTCGCCTATAAATTTCTTTTGACCAGGACGCACGTTATTTAAGTAACTTTAAGAGCATCGCTTTTTATACCCGCGCACATTTACATACAGGTATTATAGTTTTGTGCACACACTGGCTGATTGTACAGCATAGAAGAATCGGGATGGATATATACGTAATTGCGCTAACCACTCGTAACCGTTTGGAAATTTTAAACTTTATAAAATTTTTGTGCAAATGGTTGAAACATGTTTTATTCTCGATCTTCAGCTCCTGGGCCAGGCCGTGTCGTTCAACTTCGATTATTTTTGTGATTTTGTCCACGTTTTTGACATTTTCTTTATCATCAAAAATGCCTAACCGGAATCGACGAAACCAAAATTGCACGTAATTATCTCTTATATTATCGGCACTATAAACACTAGGCCAGGTCGATTTGTGGGGAGGCAAAAAAATCTCCCATTGCTCTGTGAAAATCATATTCTAGACCCAAATTGGGGGACATCAGAATTCGTTTTAGAAGTATGGTTCCTTCGGCAAAGTTTCTTATTTTGATCCCTAGAATATGATTTTCACAGAGCAATGGGCGTTTTTTTTTTTGCCTGCCCACAAATCGACCCGGCCTAATATATTATATATATGTATAATTGGCGCTTACACTTCTGCTAGGTGTTTGGCCGAGCTCCTCCTCCTATTTGTGGCGTGCGTCTTGATGTTGTTCCACAAATGGAGGGACCTACAGTTATAAGCCGACTTCGAATGGCAGATATTTTTATGAGCAGATTTTTCATGGCAGAAATACACTCGGAGGTTTGCCATTGCTTGCCGAGGGGCGACCGCTATTAGAAAAATGTTTTTCTTAATTTGGTGTTTTCATCGAGATTCGAACCAGCGTTCTCTCTGTGAATTCCAAATGGTAGTAACGCACCAACCCATTCGGCTACGTCGGCGGCCTGCGGTGTATATTAGATATAAAATAGGACCTAATACACTGCCTTGCGGTAATCCAGCTGTCATTGGTAGAATGTCAGAATATTCGTCTCCATATCTTATATACAATTTTCGATCAGTTATGTAGCTCTTCAAAAGTTCAAAGTAGTTTTGTGGAAAGATTCGTTTGAGCTTATGCAATTGTCCTTTATGCCAAACTTTATCACAGGCTTTTGCAATGTCCAGGTATACAGCTACACAAAATTTTTTGTCATTCATATCGCTAAGTATTTTGTTAGCAACCCTGTGAATTTGTTAGAATGTTGAGTGTTACCGTCAAAATTCGAATTGATGGCTTGGTATCACTTATTATATTACACTATAAAAATTGGTTCTAGTCGGTCGAACAATATTTTTTCAAACACTTTTGAAAGTATTGGCAATAAGCTTATGGGTCGATGAAGCAGTTTTGGGGGCATATTTTCCTGGTTTGGGTATGGCGGTAATCTGCGCAATTTTCCATAATCGTGAGAAGAATTTAGTCTCTAACATGTAATTAAATATATTTCTTATGAACTGCAATGCTATTTCAGGTAACTCTTTTAAAATTTTTCCATTTATTAGATCATATCCTGGAGCTTTTTATCGTTAGCTGTCATATTTGACTTTTAATTTCGCTTATGGTGGTCTTTCTTGTTTTGATTTGCGGAACGTTTATTATGTTATCAGATTTAATGTTAATGTTAAATTCACTGATTCACTTTTGTGTTGGTGAAGTTTACATGAACTGACTTGGCATTGCTCAATTTTTTGCGCCAAGTCTTCGCCCATTCTTCAATAGCGTTTATTGAAACTTGAAGTTTGGCTGCAGCTTCTTCAGCACTTTTTCCAATTACTAGAATGGCAGTGTCGTCGCCAAAAGTGGCAATCAAACAGTTCGGGAGCATCGGCAAATTTCTTGTATTTAAAAGGTATTAGAGCAGACCAAGAATGCTTCCTTATGGCGCATCAATATTTACTGCTTCAAGGTTAGAGTATTCGTTTAATTGTTTAACGCGAAAGTAACGTTAGCTCAGATACGACTTTAGGAGGGCGCAAAAATCATTTGGAAGGCAGTTATTTAGTTTATTATTTAAACAGGCATGCCAAGCTTTGTCGAAAGCTTATGCGATGTCCAAGAATATTACTGTAGACACGTTATTTAGTTCAAAAGAGTTTTCTATTTCAGCTATGATTCTGTGCGCTTGATTGTGCGTTGGGTACTTACAGCGAAAGCCAAATTGATGCGCAGGTAAAGAATTTTTAGAGGCGATGATAATTGGCGTCAATCTATTGAGGATAGACTTTTCAAATAGCCAACCAATTTGAGCAAGTAAAGAGATTGGCCGATATAAGGAAACAAGATGTAGGTCTTTTCCCAGTTTTGGAATCATTATCATTTCTGCAACTTTCCACAGGGTTCGAGCAAAGTGAAGATGAATTGAATGAGTAAACAACTTTACTAATTTAACCAAAATTATATGGGGTATTTTTTAACACCACAGCTGTAATTAAATCGAATAGAGGCGCATTTTATTTCCTAGTTGCTTTATTTCTCTTTTGAGTTCTATTATAGTAATGAATGAAATAGTGGTGTCTTCGTCCACAGTAAGAGTGTACAAATTGTCACATTGATTTTCGTTGTGTTGGAAAGTTTTTGTTAAGTGATTTGCAATAGCTGTTGCCTTGCCCTTCTCCGTTGCCCGTGTATTATTATCTTTTTTGATTGGTGCCATATGACAGTCCTTTCAAATATTTAGACACTTCCAAAGTAGCAGTCACATATTTTTTATCAGGTCTTAAGCTGGAAATATATTCATTTTTAATAAAATTAATTTTACCACTCAATTCTTGTGATGCTTTGTTAAGCTTGGTTTCTTCGAGTTTGCTTGATTCCAAAAATTAACAGCCAGTCCAAACTGAATTTCGCTGAACTGTGCGCTGGTATACAAATTTCGCTCCATTTGCTTTTATTTTTCACTGCTAGCCTCCCTACTATTTATTTGCCCCACTCCTGTAGGCGAGTCCCACTACTCGAATAGTTTGTTGGTTTCCAACTTTGTTTCCATCATTGCGGTTTCCAAATGTGGCTTTTTTATGGAAAAAGTTTGAAAGTATTCCTTTGAGAATTTTTTTCATTACCATTTGAGATACGAAAATAAAAATATAAATTTTTTTCGGCGTTTTGGCTGAATTTCATTCAAACTGCATTTGCATGATTCTGTTTATTTGCGAAAATTTTTAAATGAATAGGATTTTGTTTAGCGCTGCATATCACTTGAGGCTTAAGAGTTGTTTTTTTTATTCAAAATTAATTTTATAGACTGACGCGTATGTGGGTGTGTGGTGAAAACTGAAATAACAGTGTAAATATGGAAATGAAATTTAGGAAAGATTTATTGCCATTAGAGGCAGTTTATTGAAATAGATACAATGAAAGCGCAATTAGATTTTGAATTTGATATGAAAAATATAATAACTTCTGGGTGTGCCAGGAAAAATGTAGCTATGGAAATTTTATATTATGTTAAACAAAATGATGCTTTTACTGCTGATATCACTTCATTGCTTTTTATGATGTAAATGCAACTATGATTTTTCAATAATCAAAGGGTCGTTAAATACAAATTTGGGATACAAAAATGTAATAAACAAGGATATTTGGTGGCTCCTAAAGCACTCAGGCTAAAAAGCCCATTGTATTCAGAGCTCTGGAAAGAGAGTAGATAGAAGCTTCTTCTTACATTCTTGAACAATCTTTGAGGTCTACTTCGCGTTCTCAAGGGCCTTCAGTGCAGCCTGACTCTCACTGAGAACTCCAAACTGTTTTCCGCTCCATCTCCTCTCGATTATCCATTCGGCTACTTTCAGGATGGCAAAATCTTCCGTTTGGAAAACAGTTGCCATTTCCCCCATAGCATAGTGATACTTATTACTATCGTTTAAGTAGACCCTACTTCATTCTTGGACCCATCGGTAAAGGAAATATTCGTCAAACCTCTCTGCATGCCTTCTGGATTGCTCCATTGCTCACGGAACGGAAAACTGGCATCAAGTTTCCTTCCAAATGAAACTGTGGGTATCAGGTGCCAAAAACAGTGGAGACTGCTCAGATAGCAACTTAAAGATTTCTTTGTGTCCCGAAGTTCGGTCTTCATACCAGAAACCATATCTATAGAGTCTACACATTGCTTTTATTGCTTCCTGTTGTTCCAAGGCGAGCAAATCAAGCATAGCATTTAGAGCATCACCAGATGTTGTACTCATGGCACCTGTGATGCATAAACATATACTTCTTTGCAGTCTGTATAGTTCCTGGAGTGTGGACTTAACCACGCTCCGTCGCCACCAGACCACAGAAGCGTAAGTGGTGATTGGTCTTATAAGTACTGTGTATATCCATAGGACCACAGCAGGTTTCAGACCCCAGGTTTTACCAAAAGATCTGAGGCATTGCTGAAAAATCCTTAATGCGCGATTCACCTTCAGTGTGTTTCCCAAGTCAGCTTCTTATCCAAAATTACTCCTAGATATTTAACTTTTCATGGGAAGGACCAAGTGTCACACTTTTCAGTGTTGGAAGACTGAGTCCATCCAATTTCCGTTTTCTCGTGAATAATACTATGGTTGTTTTGTTCGGATTAACGAAAAAACCTTGTCCACTGCACCAGTCATCGATTTTGTCAAGAATCCTCTGCACTTTCGTGCAAAGCCTCCTTAGGGATTTATCCGATGTTAGCGCTTAGACATCGTCCGCATGTGCTTGGACATGAAAACCGAGTTCCTGCATCTCCGCTAGTAGAGAGTCTAAGACCAAACACTACTGCAGCGGAGAAAGGAGACGCCCGTGGGGACATCCTTGCTTGGCCCTGACGGTGATTAGTTCGTCACTGTTCTCACCAGCGGTTAACAGCCTCTCAGAGAGCATGAAATATATCCATTTTATAATGGCTTGATTAACTCCGTGTCGTTCGGCAGAAGAACATATCGAGCCGAAAGTGGCATTATCAAAAGCCCGCTCAATGTCCACGAACACGCCCATTATGTATTCGTCAGCTTCCAGCCCGGCTTCAATGTTGCTAACAAGATAGTGCAAGGCTGATTCACATGATTTTTCACTCTATAAGCGTGTTGATTTCTACTAAGTGGACTTCTCGGCAATACCCCCACTCGAATATGTTTCTCCACCACTCGTTCTATACTTTTCAACACGAACGATATCGAACTTTTTGCTAGGGAATAGTCGTATTATCCTGGTATCGGAATAAATACTACTCTTACGCGTCGCCATTAGGATGGTGTATAAACAAGTGCAAGACAGGCTGTGAAGATCCTTTTTTAGGGCCTCAATCAGCCTGTCTCCTCCTTTTTTAAGCATTGCTGGATATATTTCGTCTGGGCCAGGGGACTTAAATTTCTCAAAGGAAGACAAGGAAAACCTTATCGATTCTTTTGTCACTATCTGACTAGCAATATACCAGCTGTACCTAGAGGTTTCACCGTTGCTACCGTTATTGTTCATGCCATTCTCTACTTCAGAGAGAGTTCTACTACCCGAAAAATTGGTTTAAAGTAGAGCATTAAACGTTTCCGATTTGGAAATGGTGTATGAACCATCAGGCTTTCGAATGGAATCCACCCTTACTGAGCGGTCTAGATGAAGGACTGCAGAAATTTCAATTGGATTCAAATTTGGCTTTCCGTACTTTTTTCTTATATTCTCTCTGTGTAAGTCGATAATTAGAACTCTAAGACCTTCACTAGTTTCTTCATTCTCTATCGAACGCCGCTTTAAAGTCGACAACATACGCGTAAACTTCCTTCTGCTCTTCGAGTTTAAAATGAATGAACAATAGCGGTCAAATTGAATATATTGTCGCCTGTGAAGTAAATCTTTCTGAAGCCGGCTTGATACTCGTTTAAAAGACTGCTTCTTTCGGTTCAAGAGGTTATTCTTTCATTAATTATAGCCAGTATTTTCACACCGTTTAACTGTGGGTAGTCGAAAAAGTCGTTTCGTATTTTGTCAATAGATGTCGTTGGAGTCATCTATCTACAGTGCTACCAATCACATTGTGTCATATCATATGGTGTTAGAAAGGTGACATTTTAAGCTTCATTTAACCAAAAAAAATTAAATTCGGAGAAGTTGAAAAAAAGTTATAGCTGTTCAAAAATGAGTGAAAATAATGAAGAAATTCACTATATTTTGAAATTTTTGTATAAAAAAGGGAAGAATGCCACGCAAGCCAAGCTCAGGGTGGTGAAGCTCAACAAATGGTCGCAATGCCAGGATTGACGCCTCGAAAGGTTATGCTGTGTGTTTGGTGGGATTGGAAAGGAATCATCCACTATGAGCTGCTCCAGCCTGCTCCAACGATTGATTCTACACTTTACTGTCTACAACTGATGAGATTGAAGCAAGCAATCGAAAAAAAAAACGGACAGAACTGATCAGCAGAAAGGGCGTCGTCTTCCATCAGAACAACGCTAGGCCACACACATCTTTGATGACTCGGCAAAAACTGGGAGAGCTTGGCTGGGAAGTTTTGATGCATCCACCATATAGCCCTGACCTTGCACCATCGGACTACCATTTGTTTCGGTCAATGCAGAACTCCCTTAATGGAGTAAAGTTGGCTTCAAGAGAAGCCTGTGAAAACTACTTGTCACAGTTTTTCGCCGGGAAACCACAAGAGTTTTACACTGATGGAATAATGTCTCTAGAAGAAAAATGGCAAAAGGTGGTCGACCAAAATGGTACATATTTGGTTTAATAAAGTTCATTATGAATATAAAAAAAAATGAGTTGAAGTTTGATTAGAAATACGAAAAGATTTTTTCGACTACCCAATATTAAACACCATTTGGCTTCCATTGTACAGTTTTAGTGTATTCACGCCACTCATATCTGAGCCTTTCTTGTTTACCAAAAATAAAAGATTAAGTCTCAACGACTTAGATGGTTAGGACATGTGGCTAGAATGCCAAGGGAGCGATTAACGAGAAAGGCATTAGATCTTCGCCCAATTGGAGAAAGAAAAAGGGAATGCCCGAGGAAAAGGTGGCAAGAAGATATGGAAGCTGATCTTAGGAAAATGCGCGTGCAATGTTGAAGGGAAGTGGCTGTAAATCCAGCTCGATGGCAAGAAGCTGTGAAGGAAGCAATGGTTCACCAAGGAGTGTGACGTTAAGAAGAAGAAGAAAAGTTGCGGAACAAACATTGCTAGTGAAAATATATTCCACGAAAAGCCGCAAAAAAGGATACATTTTGTTAGCTGTAGTCCTAAATTTGTCACGCGCATTTCTAGGAGATCCTGCGATTAAATAAAAAAAAGTTGCAGATTTAATGTTGTTAAGTCAGAAATAATCTGCTGGAATCAACAATAAAATATTTATTTTGTAAACTTTAATCGTAAAATATTCACGCCCATTTCTATGGGCTTTTATCGCCTTAATGAAGAACCTTGCCGAGTAAAGTATTATTCGCGGAATACGCAATAAAATTATTTTTTTTTTTTTTTCAAAAATACCTTTTTTACACCTTGATGAGTATATCAATGCAAAGGAATGCAAAAGAATACTTTTGTTTGCTGTAAATTTAGAAACAATTAGCCGATCCTCTATGTTATTATCCAAGACTATGCGAATGGACGCAGTTTGCACATTTGAATGACTCATTAAAGGTCATTTTTAAAGCAGCTCTACGCATTTTCCACGAATAATCTAAATAAGCACACATATCTTTATATTCATATTCGTTTTTAAATTATCTATTTAGTACCTCATAAAATTTTATTCAATTTTTTTTTCTTTATTTACTTTTAACTGGCTAAAAATTCGCACCGCATGAATTTAAATGCAAGTAGAAAACCATTAAAGTTGCTTAGGTTATGCATTTATCCTTCAAAATGTGCACACACCCATTTGTTTCTTTGTGAAATTTCATTTTCTCCTAATCACCGCCAGTATATTTCAATTTCCACTTGAGACTACTTCAACTACATTTTTCCATAAAAGTTTCTAAGTCACAAGGATGCAGCGCAAAAAGGCATTACTTATTTAATTTTTAATTCGCACACCAATGAGCATAAAGTTATTCCACGCTAGAACTGTGCAACTATTCTGGTCATTACCACTGCTCTTGCTGCAGCTGCCTACTATTTTGAAAATAGCGCGCCATCGTTTGCTTGGGCACGTATTTTATGAGTAAATATAGCAAACGGATGCGCGTGCGTTGGTGTGCGAGTGTCGGTATAGCAATCACTGCATGGGTGTGTGTATGTAGGTGTGTTTAGTAAGTATGTTAATTTTCGGGATGGCGGAACTTTTCTTGTAATCCCAAAATACCGGGACGGTGCTGAAATTAAAAGGCGTTTAGATTTGTTAAACAAATTTTATTAAAAATATTTAATGCCTATGGACTCTATTTCGGGGCTTCGGGACTTTCGTGATTTTCGGTAATTCATTTTGTTATCCCGAAATGCGGGAACCGTGCTGAAATTAACAGATTTTCATATTTAATACCTATGGACTCTATTTCGGCGCTTGGGGCTTTTGTGATTTTCGAGATTTTAGATATTTTTTAATTCCGAAATGCCCGGGATTGTGCTGAAATTAAGAAATTTTAAGATTTGTTAAACAAATTTTATCCTTGTGGACTCTATTTTGGGGCTTCGGTACTTTCGTGATTTTCGGGATTTTATTTTTTAATCCCAAAATGCCCGGGACTGTGCAGAAAATGAAGAGGTTTTTCATTTTGTTAAAAAAATTTTGCAAAAATATTTCATGCATATGAAGCATTTTTATATAAAAAAAAATTATATATAAGGTGCGTTTCATAATTATAAGACACCCTTAATTTTTCAAAGTATTTAAATTTATAGATTTCAGAGGAAAATAAAAATTTTACACTTCAAATTAAACTAGCAAAAGTTATCTGTTTCATTACAGAACTTAGAACTCTTTTTAAAACATAAAAGAAATTTTTAGCAAAAACGTATCTCCAGGCGTTTCAAAATGATAAGACGCTGTTCAATTAAAGTGATCGTTTAACAAAAGTATACTTTTTTTGAATTATTTTTTAAGTGATGGATTATTTCTTAAGCGTCGATGGACGAGCGAGAATGGAGAGTAAAATTTCAAGGCCATGCAACGTTTTGGGCATTTTCGTTCCGCGAGAAAGAAAAAACATATAACGTAGAGGGAAAGGAGAGAGAGATATACCTGATATATATCTTGGGCTATTTTTCCTGAGTTTTTCCATGTGGTTGCTAATTTCTGGTGAGAAAAAACACTGCCTACTTTTCGGCGCTTGTTTGTTGGTGCAAACTTATAGGAAATATATTTTTGGTGCCTACTTTTTGGCGTTATATTTTCTTGGTGTCTACTGTTTCGGGCGTTTTTTGGTCCCATTTTTATGGCGTTTTTTCTTTCGTACCTACTTTTTGGCGCTTATTTCCGTTTCCTGGCTAGTGCTTGTGCGTACTATAAAGTGCTATCCATTCCAGCGTCTGATATATTGGTATTGCCTTGCGGTAAATTGTGCCGTTGCTGCGGTCCTGGAATTGCTGCGTTTGTGCGGGTGATAAATGCTCGGAGTAGAGCGCGTTGCTGTGTCCGGCGTTTACCTACACCGGTCGGCTCGTCTCGGTTTTTTGTAAATTTTGTCTATTTGTATTCTCAGCAAATGTTATGAATTTATTCAGAGATATATTCTTTCTCTCTATTTCTCTCTCTCTCTTTCATTCTCAATCGGGTCTCTCCCTTTTTCTTTGGCTGTCTTGAAAGTTGCACTTCTGTTATGTGAACTACGCTACACGCACTTTTTTCTGCCTTCTAAAATATTTTAGTATTCTCTGGAGCACCATTTGCTTTAGTCTCAAAAAATAACTTTTTCTTCGATTCTGCTAACTTTTTAAGTAAATTTCCATCTAGAGAAGCATATTCTGCCTTAATTGCCATTTTAAGCTCGTTGGCGTTGTCAAATTTGCGATTGTTAGCGTAAACTCTTCTGACTAATATACCCCAAATGTTTTCTACTGGGTTTATATCCGGAAAATACGCCGACCAGTCCATTTTTTTTTTTTTATGGAACAATCGGTCAAATACCGCCTTGTTTCCCTGCTTACGTGGATTCAGGCGTTGTCTTACTGAAAAACGAAGGGCACTTCCCGATTACCCTGAATAAAAGGAAGGAGACTATTTCCCAAAACGTTTTTGTAGTCCCCACTATTCATGCCCGATGATGGAAACTGTTTATCAAGAGTTGCCTTGGATGTAAATACACCCCAAGCCGTAACAGAACCACCACCGAAGTTGCGCTTGGAAAATAAGAGTTGGCTCTTGCGCAAATCTCTCCAATAATTAAAAAAAACCATGGGGTCCATCAAAGTTCCATTTTTTCCATCCGAAAATATAACCTCTTTAAAAAATAATATGAAATTGGGCAACATGAAAAATATTCCAAATATCTTTCTGTTCCCCAGTTGGTGTCTAGATGTTTTTCTGCAAACTGAAGACGCGCCAGCTTGTGCTGTGGCAAACGATGCGGTCCTCTTCTTATTTTTGATAATTTTAAATGGTTTCACCTCTGTAATGTGTGCCCAACTGTTGCTTTTGAAACCTTATTTTGAACAACAGCGGCCAAGTTGGAGCAATGCTTAGTCGAGTTAGAAGTTTTTCTTATGATTGCTCGCTGTTCTCGACTTGATAGTGATAATTTTCTTCCAACGGGCTTCAAAATATTGTAATTCTCAGTAAAAAATTCCGGATAACACAATGACTCCTGCCTGTTTTTCAGCAATTAACTTGACTGAAAAGCCTTAGTCCTTCTTGGCCAAAATTTTTCCACGCTTCTCTTGTGATAATATTGAACCCCTCAGCATTTTAGGTTAAATTAAATAAAATTATAAATAAAGTCATCCCAACAATCAGCACCTTCTATCTCTTCAGAAGCTTATTTTCGACTAGTGTCTTATTATTATGAAATGCCGAAAAGACTAGCAAAACTACAACTTCTTGGAAAAAGATAACGGTTCTACAAAATAGAGTGAGCTGTCGCACCAGAAACAATTGATTGAAGTTTTGATGATGCCAAATAAAAGCTACTCCGGAAAGTAAAAGCGAGCTTATGGTAGTTTAAAAATTGTGTACCATAGGTGTCTTATGTTTATGAAACCCACCTTAGTTTTTTATAATTCCAATATTTATTAATATTATTTATAAAGCAGAAAAGCGAACATGCTACTTAGAAGCACTTGTAGGGCATGAAAATTTCTCTAGTTGCCTCTAATGAAAAAATTATTCTCAACAATCCCAAGCTTTGAGTCGACTAGTCCCGGGATTTTTAGTATTCAATAAGCGCATGACATCCCTAATATGTACGTAGAGTTGTACATAAATTCCTCCTACACTGATCTTTGTTGACTGCTACGGTTCGCTACAAATTGGCTAAGGCCATAACTATACCAACCACGCAAAGTGGATTGTTGCCACACGTTGCAGCAACATAATGCAACAAGGCTTGATTGCAAATTTGGTTGTTGCTGCACTACTTATACACATACACACATACATGTACACGTTTTCAATGAAAGCTTTTCGGCTTTCTTCTATGCTTGTGCTATTTTTTCACGGATTGAACGAACGACTATTCTTTGCCCTACGGACAAAAATCGGAAAAATGGGCTGAAACGGGCTGATATGGGCAAAAAAGGCAGCTTGCAAATTCTGCTTCGAAGCATGCCCAATTTGACCAACGAAAGGTTGTATAGAACGTGAATTTGGCAGGTAAGAGGTGTAGCTGTTACACGAATGAACGCGCCCGTTCGACCTCTTTCCGCCTGCAGCAATTTGTAATTTCCTAGCCACGCGGGCAGAGTATTTACGAACATGTACCGGCGCTTACAAACACTCTTACCTGTGTGTACGAGCTCTGGCTGCTCAATGGCTTGCTGGAATACAAATGCATGTACGTCATAATGAAATCCATTTTGTAGTTGCCAGATGTTCGTTTTTTTCTTTTTGAAGAAGAGCAATATCATATCATATCTTTATTATTTAATCATAAAAGAAATTGATATCAGTAGTGTGAAAATTGGTGAAGCTAAAAACGCTAAAAGCTAAGTATGCCATATTTTTCATTGCACTTACATATTTACCGTTACCTGCATAGGATCATATTCACAGCGCACAGTGGTTCAGAACTCAATTTTAATACGAATTTCAATCAAATTTCTGGCATTAGCAAAAACATAATATCTTAAAAAAAAAAAAAAATAATTGGCGCGTACACTTCTGTTAGGTGTTTGGCCGAGCTCCTCCTCCTATTTGTGGTGTGCGTCTTGATGTTGTTCCACAAATGGAGGGACCTACAGTTTCAAGCCGACTCCGAACAGTAGATATTTTTTGTGAGTTATGGTTTGCCATTGCCTGCCGAGGGGCGACCGCTATTAGAAAAATGTTTTTTTTTTAATTTTGGTGTTTCGCTGAGATTCGAACCTACGTTCTCTCTGTGAATTCCGAATGGTAATCACACACCAACCCATTCGGCTACGGCGGCCGCCGGTAAAATGAGTAAATAATTTTAAAAAGATGCGTACTTTTGATGCTTACCAAAGTAGAAAAAAAGTTATTCATGAAAAATATTCGCAATAATTAAGGCCCTTTAATCAAACGTTTATTTCTGATTATAAATCATTTTCTTCCAACTACCCTCAATCGTTTTCTGGTTGTTCTTCATTAAGTTTGCAGGTAAAAAAATAAATTGTAATATAGAAAAACTTCTTCATCTCATTCAAAAGGAATGTATTGTAAAGGGTGGTTAAGTTTTAAGGGCCGGTGTTGATTTTGAATCAAATACAATTTTTTTAGAAAAATATTATCATTTTTCTTTGTTATGATAATATTGGTATGGCTCAATTACGTATGGAACAAAATATCGACCAAACGGCTATCGCGGCCTCGGCGGCACCTCTCCATCCGATGGTCCAAATTTTCGATGACGCTGAGTCATAATTGAGGTTCTATACCGTTCTTCTTCTTAATTGGCGCGATAACCGCTTACGCGATTTTGGCCGAGTTTAACAAAGCGCGCCAGTCGTTTCTTTCTCGTGCTAACCGGCGCCAATTGGACACACCAAGTGAAGCCAAGTCCTTCTCCACCTGATCTTTCCAACGCAGAGGAGGCCTTCCTCTTCCTCTACTACCACCAGCTGGTACCGCATCGAATACTTTCAGTGCCGGAGCGTTTGTATCCATTCGGACGACATGACCCAGCCAACGTAGCCGCTGGATCTTTATTCGCTGTGCTATGTCTACGTCGTCGTAAAGCTCATACAGCTCATCGTTCCATCGTCTGCGATATTCGCCGTTGCCAACGTGCAAAGGTCCAAAAATCTTGCGCAGAATCTTTCTCTCAAACACTCCAAGCGTCGCTTCATCGGATGTTGTCATCGTCCAAGCTTCTGCGCCATACGTAAGGACGGGCATGATGAGAGTCTTGTAGAGTGTTAGTTTTGTTCGACGAGAGAGGACTTTACTGCTCAGTTGCCTACTTAGTCCAAAGTAGCACTTGTTGGCAAGAGAGATTCTACGTTGGATTTCAAGGCTGACATTGTTATCGGTGTTAATGCTGGTTCCTAAATAGACGAAGTCTTTTACAACCTCGAAATTATAACTGTCTACAGTGACGTGGGTGCCGATACGCGAGTGCGCCGACTGTTTGTTTGAAGACAGGAGGTACTTCGTTTTGTCCTCGTTCACCACCAAACCCATTCGCTTTGCCTCTTTATCCAGTTTGGAGAAGGCAGAACTAACAGCGCGGTTGTTAAGGCCGATGATGTCAATATCATCGGCATACGCCAACAATTGTACGCTCTTATAGAAAATTGTGCCTGAGCGATTAAGTTCTGCGGCTCGTACGATGCTCTCCAACATCAAGTTAAAGAAGTCACACGACAGCGAGTCACCCTGTCTGAAACCTCGTTTGGTATCAAACGGCTCGGAGAGGTCCTTCCCAATTCTGACGGCGCTGCTGGTGTTGAGCAACGTCATCCTACATAGCCGTATTAGTTTTGCGGGGATACCAAATTCAGACATCGCGGCATACAGGTAACTCCTTTCCGTACTGTCGAATGCAGCTTTGAAGTCGACGAAAAGATGGTGCGTGTCGATTCTTCTTTCATGGGTCTTTTCCAAGATTTGGCGTATTGTGAATATTTGGTCGATGGTAGACTTTCCAGGTCTGAAGCCACACTGATAAGGTCCAATCAGTTGGTTGACGGTGGGCTTCAGCCTTTTCTATACCGTTAATGTGCCAAATTATCTCATCATTTAGCTCTTGAATTGTTGCTGGCTTATTGATGTACACTTTTTCTTTCAAATAATCCCAAAGAAAGAAGTCCAACGGTGTCGTTGACGTTTAGGTGTGGTTCACATTCAACATCGGCCCTTGAAATTCAACCACCCTTTATATATTGGTTATTTACATTTTGCCGCTTTAAGAAGGACCGTTATAGCGCGACTACAGTAGCGCAGTCGTCGAGTGTGGTTCAGTGCGAGGTAGAGAAACAGAAAGGGGAGTCGAATTTGAAATCACAAAGCCTACGTACCGAAACTCACTGTGTTTTTTAAAAAAATGGAAAGCCAGCGTTCCTTGACATACATATATTTTTTATCTAAAAATTTTTCATCGAAGCTTTTGAAACGTGCGGGCAACGTGCAGGCTTTGAAAATATAACTTTTTTTGATAAAAAGACCTTCGCTCGGTCCCCCTCTTTATACAATAGTTTGAGTTGAAGGTAAAGTAAAAACAGTTCTGCTGTGTACCACTGATATCCTACTAGTAATAAAATGAAACTTCCAATCGCTGGATACACACAAAAAAGAAACAAAATGGAGCAACTGTGTGAAACTGTAAAACATAACCGATTTCGGGTGTTTATTTTTTTACTACTTTAGTAAAGCTTCGACTTCACGCTCCATAAGCCGCTCATCTTTCCGTAAGAGTGTATGGCACAGAAGCATGAGCTTGAAAGCAAATAATAAAGTTACTCCTGGAGTTATCGACAGGAGGGTTTTGCGGAAAATGTACGGTGATTTACGCGTTGGGGACAATGAATGCCGCAGACGATGGGTTGTATGAGCTTTACAACGATATCGACATTTCCAGCGAACTCCACGGGCTTGCTCGTATCGTACAAATATAGAGAAACCATCCAGATTTGAAAGTATACAACGCTGGTCATAATGCTAGCAGCAAAGGAACTACGCTGAGTTATTTAATTAAACTGATAGCTTAAACTAACTATATCCACCTTATACTTAGCAAGGAACTGATACCAACTGATTCTGCCTGTATTGAACTTTCATGATGGAGAAAAATTATGCTCAAGAGAGGCTTGTGGAAATCGAAACAAGAGTTTCTATGGCAGAAGTATTATGGAATTACCTCCAAATAGCAACAAGCAATCAAACAAGACCATGCATATTTGACTAAAATTGGATCATTCTAAGAAACTGGTTAGGTGTGCTAGATTATGGTGATTGTCACTCTCCATAAGGATGTAGGGTGAGCCCACTTAAGCTTGGAGACCCATTGTGATACTACCAGTTTGAGCTCAAGTTGCCTCCCAATTCCCAATGAAGTGAAACCACTTCGTTACTCGGATAAACGTTAAAATACTGTAGATGGTTGCCGAATTTGAGTCTTCCAGACACCCAAAGAAGTAAGTGTTTAAACAGCAACATCGCGTTCTCGCAAAAGCGGGATAATAGCTGGAGAAATGTTCAAAGCTTCTACATCTGCGACAGAAATAATTTAAGGGAAACCCCATACGTTTGCCATGTGTTCCCATTAGGCCGTGCCCGGTGATAATACAAACTACTGGACTAAGGGATGGCTAATTGAGATTGATGAGCAACCTTTTTTTTATTCCTTGATAAATTATAAAAGAAATAAGGAACCTAGTTCTTGCTTATTTCTTCTAGGCAAAATCTGTCTAGTTATCTCGCAAGTGGTTTCCCTGGTCCATCTATTGTTGGCTTGCGCGATGTATACAGACCTGATTCAGAGCTTGCCTTCGGATGAAGAGATGTCCACCTATTAAGCAGAATTGATTGATTTAAGATGAGTTTATCTCCTAGCCAACTCAATCGCAATGTAATTTCTAAGGTTGTATCTGTATTACGTCCTCGAGCACGGTTAATTTTCCACCGCCTAGCCAGCTCACTAAGAATAGCTCTTCATTCAAATTCAGAGTAGATAGTGATGGGTGGTGGGTGGCAACCGGCGAGTTTGTGATTTACAACTAAGCCTTCTTTATAACTCAACTTGAAAGACGTTGCAATAATCAGGCAGTCGTAGACTTAAGTTCAGCTGCAGCACATCTAATTTCAAACGTTTATTAACAAAAAATGGTTACAAATTTAATCTTCAAAATAATAGCCATCGCTAGCGGTACATTTTTCCCATCTCTCAGGCAATTTGTGCATGCCGCGCCAAAAAAATTTGCCGTCTTTGGCCGTACTTTGTGACGCCGATCGGCATATTCTGGGCGTTTTCGGTGTATAGCGCTGTTCAAATCGGCCAATTGTCGTTGGTAGCGTGCACCGTCAACTGTTTCACCTGGTTTTAATAGCTCGTACCAAATCATACCTCCCAGAAAACACACAACATTACCTTGCGGCCGAAGCGATTTGGTTTGGCTTGTGGCCGGGCGGACCATACGATCGTTTACGCTTGTGATTGGAGAGATATACCCATTTTTCATCACCCATAACGATTCGATGCAGAAAAGACTTCCTTTTGTATCGGGATAGCAGCATTTCACAAGTGGTTTCACGATGTCCGCAAATCGTAGTTTGAAGGCACGAAATTCGACATTTTTAAGAGCGACAAAAATGCATTTTTGTATGAAACGTAAAAACCTTACTGAATATTGTTGACAGATGACAGACGAAAAAAACCAGGCATTTGGGAAAGTTTAAAAATACTCCTAGCGACATCTATGGACTAATAACTGAAAGTCTCACTTCATAGGTAAACACCTGGTAGTCACTCGAATTTTATTAACGAGTTTTCTTTTGTAAAGCGTTAGTGTAAATTTGTTGTTAGTTTTCAAGACAAATAAACTATAAGAAAATATAGCATCCATAACAAATCTGATTGTATAAAGGCGTTACTTGAGTGGAACCGAATTAGTCCAGAATACACAAAAAAAGGTGGTTGACACCATGTTACGTAGCCTTCAAGCTGTAATTGATAGTAAAGGATATCCAGCAAAGTACTAAATACCTCAAAAATGAGAAATATATAGTTACTCTGCTTTAACTGTATCATTTAAGCTGCGGTGAGAATTCTCTGTATGCTTTTTTTTTGCTCTGTTTTGCCACTATGGAAATTTTATGAAATATATATAGAACACTTTCGTATCTGTATGGAAAAAAGTGTGAGTGACTGCATATGTAAGTATACTTATAGATCATGGGGAGAGCGAAGGATCCTTCGAAATGTTCCTTCTTTCGAAAAAACGTCTGATGTGTAGGTGAAATTCAGTATTTTCATTGAAGTCTGCATTTACTTTGTCTTTATTTGTTAGAATACCATCTTCAATGACTGCTGAAGATTAATTATAAAATACAAATTTTAATATTTGTTGTATTTCAGTTTTTTTTTTTCTTTTTTTATTGAAACGTTATAAAATGTGTATACTCTCTTCTTCTCTCTTAATTGGCGCTATAACCGCTTACGCGATTTTGGCCGAGTTTAACAAAGCACGCCAGTCTTTTCTGTGTATACATTCATTATGGTGTATACATTTCATGGTATTACGCCTAGCTTAAGCTAATAAGTAAAATTTTTCTATCCTTAACATTGAAATTTAAAAGCAATTATAAATATTTTACAAGTAATTATACAGTGTTGGTGACTAAATCTCGTGGATTAGTTCGTCGAAGTCTTCTTGTGCAGACTGTTTTGGTAAGCTCTGTGGCCTCCGGGTTTGTGTGCGCTTTCAGCCTGGTTTCATGCTTATTATGCTTATTTGCAAGAATTGGGATTATATCAGCGACTTTTTTTGTGCATGTCGTGATTTCGCACATACCAAGGTGCGTTGACCATGTCTCTGAGAATCTTATTCTGCAGGCGTTGTACAGCTTCAATGTTTGATTTAGTGGTACATCCCCATAATTGAATGCCGTATGTCCATAACGGCCTAACTACTTGGATGTATATTAATAATTTGTTCTGTATTGACAATGTAGACTTTATGCCAATTAACCATTTCATTTTTTAAATTTTTAAGTTGCTTTCAGTTGCTTTCATTTTGACATGCTCTTTCCATTTGAGCTTTGCATCCAAAGTCATACCCAAGTATTTTGTTGTAGTACTATACGAAACAGTACCAGATGATATTTTCACTGGGTTATAAGCTATTTTCTTGTTTGTAAAGTCTACGTCAACAGACTTGCTTTCATTTATTTTGATTCTCCAGTTTTTAGTCCATGCGACAACTTCGTCTATCGATGTCTGTAACTTTCTAGTTGATTCATTTGCGTTATTTCAGTGTATTTCAGTGAAAAAATAATAATTTGAAATTTTTTCTAAAACTCTGCACACGTTGTAACCACCATTTTTTAACCATTGCATTTTCTCTCATTTCCATCTCATTCCAGACTCTACTGCTATGCTCAGAAGCACGTAAAGTCCATTAAGGCGGTCACACGTCCAGGTGAGGTGGCCGAAAAGCAACGCTACAAGAGTATACGACGCAATAAAAATCAACCGAAAAAGTTCAAAGTGCGCAATCTGCACCACAGTTCGCCCTACCATGTGTCCGATCACAAGGCCGCCGTCACGGTTGGTGTCATCATGGGTGTCTTCCTAATCTGTTGGGTGCCGTTCTTTTGTGTCAACATAGTGGCTGCCTTCTGTAAAACTTGCATCGGCGGCCAAACATTCAAAATACTCTCATGGCTTGGGTACTCCAACTCGGCCTTCAATCCCATAATTTACTCCATCTTCAATAAGGAATTTCGTGATGCTTTCAAACGCATACTCACCACAAGAAATCCATGGTGTTGTCGACAAGAAGTCGGCAATATACATCCACGCAATAGCGATCGTTTCGTAACCGATTATGCGGCGAAAAATGTGGTGATGATGAATTCAGGCCGCTCATCAGCCGAACTGGAGCAAGTGTCTGCGATTTGACCAAAACGCGCCGCTTCGGCATTGGTTTGCTGTGTATCGAGTGCGGATGCTGCATCGCTGACGACGACATATATTCCGTGAGATTCGGTAACGGTGGCAACCACGACCATCGTGGAGGCTATGCCGGTTGTGACGGAAATGGAAACGGAATTAGTTTAAAATTGCTAAATTTTTGGAAGCGCCGCGCGTTGTATGCTGAGCGACGCAAAAGGCGGGATAGGCGTTGTATTTACATAGGCAGAACGCAGTGTTTGCGCGGAGATTGTGAAGGTGTTGGTGTAAAAATAAAAAGTAGAAGGTAAAAGGTAATCGTGCTGAAGGCGAATTTTACGCGCTGCTAATGGCGCAGCTAAAAGAGAAGGTGAGTGACCGACCGACTTACAGACCATTTAACAGTTAGTAACAGGGATAAAACAGGGTGAGCAATATAGAGCTAATGAGACTTTTGTAAACATAATGGACAGTATGTGTTTGTTTGTAGGTATGTGTGTTGTGAATATATTATTAATAGGTATAAATGTTTGTACTTTTAAGGTAATTAAGTAGGTGATATTCTGTTTACTGTTGATGAGTGAAAGTGTCTTTCTTGTAATTTTTCTGTGAAATGAGTGAGTTGAGTTTGAATATTTACATAATTAAAGAATTTAAATTTGTACGGACAACATAAGCTATCTGCCATAAAGTTTACTGTTTATATTAAATTTGCCAGACTTGTAAATAGTAAAGGTATGTCGAACTATTTAAACTTCAAGATTGCAATATCCAATTTTTAGTGCTTCAAAAATGTTAATGGACTTGAAAGAATTTCTAAAAATGTAAAAATAAATTATTGAATACTGAAATAGAGTAAAATTAACAAGTAATCAAATTAAGTGTAAAAAGTTAGTAAATAAATTCCTCATTAAATTATTCTACTATCATTTCCGTAAACTAAACTACTAATGTACCTAAGCCATTAGCAGGCTCATTTCTCCAAAGTCTATTATAGGTATGTGGTGGTTGAGACCCTTTCTCACGCCTAAGTAGCCTATCAGCCAAACTCACCAACACCACCTTTAATAGATTCGCCTTGTTTTAGTTATAAAAGGTTAGTTCCTCAGTAAAACTCATATTTATAGAACATATTTCATGACTTTATTTATTATTTTCAATAAAACAAAATCAATTAAATCGGCAAATAAATCAAATCAATAAGAAAAAAAAACAACTTTACAACAAATTTAATTTACAAAATGCAAACCAACCAACTCTTACTAAGAGCTTTTGAGCGGAATATACTATCAACTGTGCATATCAGTGACATTTTGCGCTTAAAAATATTGGAATAGCGAAATGCTTATCACTAAATAAATTAGCGAGTAGACATGAGCAAAGAAGAGTTATGCAATAGAGCTGAATGAAATCGTATAGCAGCTATTTAAAAAAAACATGTTTAAATAGTTTTTTTTGGGAAGTGCGAGAGGTAGTCTGGCGATCTCTTTCTTGCTTTTATGTGAATTGCAAGTATTGGGAGTTACGTGTCATTTACTTCTTACTTATCGAGTTTTGTATAATTTATCGATTAAAAACCGTTATTTTTTTGTTTTATTTATCTATGCTTTATCTGATATAAGTTCTCATACTATGGTTTTTTGCGATGATTTTTCCTTCGTTGGTTTTTGCATTATTTATCGATCAAATTTTAAAAAATACAAAATTTTCAATACTTTGATTGAAGTAAAATCGAGAAAAGGGTCATCGATCTTAAATTTATTATCGATCAAATACCGATTTTAAGTTTCTTTTCGATTATCAATTGATTTTTATTTCATAATCGGTTATTTATTTATTTTTAATTTATGCATCGATTATTTATCGATTTTTAATTAATTATCGATTTTCAATTTATTATCGATTACTTACCAATTTTTATTTTAATATCGATTTTTCATTTATTATCGATTACTTACCAATTTTTAATTTAATATCGACTTTTCCTTTATTATCGATTATTCCCCAATTTTTAATTTATTATCGATTGTCCATCTATTTTTAATTCATGTATAGATTATTTACATATTTGTAGTTCATGGATCGATTATTTGTCGACTTTCAATTTATTATCGATTACTTACCAATTTCTAATTTAATATCGATTATTTATCCATTTTTAATTTATGTCTCGACATTAATATTTCTCGTTCGTTGGTTTTTGGTTTATTTAATTTTAAAAATACAAAAATTTCAATACTTCGCATTAAGCAAATTCAAGAAAGGGATCATCGACTTTAAATTTGTTATCAATTACATATCGATTTTAAATTTATTGTCAACTATCTATCGACTTTTAATTTATTATCGATTATTTACCAATTTTGAGTTTATTGTATATTATTTATCTATTTTAATTTATGTGTAGATTATTTATATATCTTTAGTTTATGTATCGATTATTTATCGACTTTTAATTAATTATCGATTTTCAATTTATTATGGATTACTTATCAATTTTTAATTTATTATAATATCGATTTTTCATTTGTTATCGATTACTTACGAATTTTTTGTTTAATATCGATTTTTCATATATTAGCGATTATTTGCCAATTTTTAATTTATTATTATTTATCTATTTTTAATTTATTATTGATTATTTATCTATTTTTAATTTATTATCGATTATTTATCTATTTTTAATTTATGTATAGATTATTTATATATTTTTAGTTTATGTATCGATTATTTATCGATTTTTACCGATTTGTTGATTTTCAATTTATTATCGGTTACTTACCGATTTTTATTTTAATATGAGTTTTTCATTTATTACCGATTATTATTATAGATAGTTTATCTATTTTGAATTTATGTATAGATTATTTATATATTTTTAATTTATTATCAATTCTTAGTTTATTATTGATTATTTCACGGTTTTATATGCATTATCGATTTTTAATTTATTGCTTATAATTTAGGATTTTTTTTATTTATTAGTGATTACCATAATAAATGGTATATTTATCGATTTTCAACATACTATCGATTTTCAACATATTATCGATTTTTTAATTTATTACCGATTACTTATAGATTTATAATTTGTTATCGATTATTTAGCGATTTCTAATTTATTATGGAGTATTTATCGACTTTAATTTATTATCGATTATTTATTGATTTTTATTTTGATTTATATTATTTATCGATTTATAATTTACTATCGATTATTTATCGATTTTTGATTCATGTATCGATTATTTTTCCTTCGCATTATTGACTGCTTTTTTTTTTTTGATAATATTATTCACGAAATTTCCAACATATTCGAGTCTTGTGCAAGCATATTTTATATTGATTTTCAATTTAATTAACTCTTATTAACAAATTCTGTTGTTATTTATCGATTATAAATCGTTCGTGCTACTTATTGAATTTTGCGATATTTATCAATCATATTCTTTATCAATGCGAAAATTTCAGTCAGAATATGGAAGAAATGAAAGAAATATATCGATTTTAAATCTATTTTTCGTTTATTTATCGATTTTTTTATTATTTTTCAATTATTAATTTGATCGTACTATTTATGGGTTTTTGCATTTTTCTCGATCACGTTCTCCATCGATACCAAAATTTCAATATACTCGATGCATATCAAGAGGTCATATAATTTATCGAAAAGTCTAAAAGGAGGTCATATTGTTTATCGATTTTTAATTCGTTTATCGAGGTTCATATTATTTGGCGATTAAAAATGTTTATTTTTCTTTATTTGTTGTTTTTTTCTACTCTTTTGAATCTTCGTATGCCGTTTGTGCTGGAACAAATTTTTCGTTGTAGGTGTGAGGGATCAATTGTGTGTGTGAGAGTATTAAAAGAATAGTAAAAGAGTTCGGGTGGGTTTGAACTTTTTTTTGAGATATTTTTCTTTAATTTTTTTAAATTCCTCATTGATCATAGATATTTGAAAATATCTACATGCGCTAGTGCTTTTAATATACCATGGCGCGACTGGTATTGTTCTAAGCATCTTGGATTGTAGCCTCTGTATGGCACTGATGGTAGTTATGTTATGTCTGTCCTGTTCTGATAGGGCCCCAAAGCTGCACACCATACGTCCACATTGAGTTTGTAATATGAGTACTTTGTAATGGAATTGTATGATATAATAACTATAGCGTAATCTTAATGTACGTAGTTTTCCGGTTCATTAACCAGTTTGAAATTAAAATTTCCAAATTTATTTTTAACTCTTTGGCAAAAATGTGTCTTTTCCACGTAAGGCGCCTATCCTTATAGTTATAAGTGAATAGTAGATACCAAGGTATACAACATTGTAATCTTGAGGAATGGTTACGCTATTCAAAACAACAGCTGAGCAAGCGTTTGTCTTCAGCGTCAATGCCGCATCTTTACATTTTGATTCATTCACTTCGATTCCCTAGTCACCAGCTTGTAAATGATCAGCGAGCGTTGGGTTAGTTCGCAAACGTGCAAAATCGTGAACTCCTTCTGGCCACGGATTGATCGGGGGCGCATGAGCGAATTTCTAAAGCTAACAAACCCGCAGCCCTCTAATTTGGTAGGATACTCACTTTGTCCGTTACGTGCCCATTCGGTGGGACTTGGGATTGGTTCAAGTCCTTTCTGCAGCAGCTATCTGGATGGTGTGTGGAATCATATCAGCACCTGCTACTCAGCTGACGTGTTTCCGTCGAGCAAAAATATAGACATCTGGGCTACACATGCGGATATTGCACACCTAGTGGAATTCATCAGTAGCTTCAAGCGGACATTTACGAACTTAAATAAGCCGCCTTAAGTGCATGGTCGTTATCCTCTAATCCCAAGGCCCCTTCTTTCCTTCCTCCTCCTTTCCCTTGTATGGTATCACAACGGACGGTTTTGAATATTTCTCCAACTGAGCCCTACGCAAGGACGTGCACTTGTTCTAACCTCACTTTACCTAGGTAACCGAGTTGAGCTTGAAATCCCCAAAATAAAAATTTCTGAAACGAAATTACCAAACTTGAAATTGTCGTGGTTTATGTGAAAGTTGTTTAGATTAGGTCTCAAACCGCGCCGATGTGTGGGTCATATTGGCCTTGAAATTTATTTTGGTGTTGAAAAATTGTTTTGTTTTGTTGTTTCTCGTTTTTTAAGAGTCTGATAAACTCACATACACAGAACAAAATTTCAAATAAAAGATATCAAAATATATTATACATAATTTTACAAAGCATAAAAAGGATTAAAATTTAATTTACAAGTGAAATATGATGGCAAATGGGTCGTAAATAATCAGGCTCATTTACTTTACTACGATTTTTAACAACTTTTTTTATATATTTTCTCAACGCTTAAAATTTCCTTCCTTCGTGGGTACAGCTGGGGATTTTACGCCTCTCTTTAGGTAAACGTTAAGCTAAAGTTACGCACAACCTTAATATCAGATTACCAGATAAGATTTTAGCAGTTAAAAATCTCTTCCTTACCAGAGTCGGAAAATTACCATTTATCTTGAACCAAGAACTTTGGTGGCTTCTAAAACACACAGGCTAAAAATCCCATTGTATTTAGAGCTCTGGAAAGACAGTAGATAGTCAAGGAGGGAAGGAGAAAAGTATCAGAGAAAGAGATAGGAAAAAATAGAGTCATAGACAGAGGTAGTTAGTAGTAAATATCCTCCAGTTGTAGATATGACTTCCCTTTCAAAATCCAAACCACAACTACGAAAACTATGCCACAACCAATAACCGTCCAACAAATGCAAAATGAATGCAATAATCATTCAAAACTTTCACTGCGCCTTAGTTCTACAAAAATTTATTACTTAGCTGCAACTAATTTTATTTTAGCAATCGCAATTAATTATACACACAAAAGGTCAATAAAAAGGAAATAAACAATCCACGCAAACTACCATCATCACACAGTTTTCCATTTCAAGCCAGAAAAAAAATATAAAAAAAGTTTTTACGGCGTTGTTAAAATGCAATGTTAAATGCAATTAAAACTTCCACTCAGAGTCGCAAAATTTGAATTTAAAATGAGCGAAATGCAGCGAAGTAAAAACGCCAGAGTGACGTTTGCAGTCGCACTGCTAAAAGAAACTAGTCGGGCTGTAGCACAACTCTGGTGCGCTGCTCAGGTATTTAGTTAGTTACTTCTTGTCTACGGCCAGTTCGCGCAATGCACGGCATTTCAAGAATTCACTATTTCCCTACTTTGAATGCGCATTTCGTAAAGTTTCGAAGTTTTTGTGCTGTTTTCGCAATTCACCTTTCCGTTTTTTTAGATTTGCAAACAAGCACTTACTTTTAATTAATATATTCAAACTAACTGCAAGTGCACGCTGAAGAGAAGTGAATTTCAGGAAAAACAGAAAGCAAATCAAAGGAAAAAATATGCAGGTGTAAATTGAATCGAAAAATTATATTTATTTAAAATTAACTTAATTGATTCATTCTTGAAACTCGAATTTATATCTCTGTATGCCGAGGAAAAACATCATTGAAGTAAAACGAGGTAGTGCTGAGTTTTTGCTTTGCTGCTGAAGTGCAACTTCTCTATGTTTTCAATGCTAAATACCTAAATAAATAACTAAATAACTGCCAACCTCTGCCTTAGCATCACACCAGTGAAGGTACTAATTCATTAGGTATATATGTATACCTCATACCTGACATAAAATAATAATAATACTCGTAATACAGGGTCCAACACTCGAAGTGTAACCAATTAAAAAGGCCATAAATTTAGTTTGGAAAATTACTTTTATTCAATTCTAAGTAAAAAATGTGTGAAAATAATGCAAAATTAAGAATCAATTTATTGATATTATCGATATGACCACCTTTTGCCCTTGCAGGTATTTTCACCCACTCGCGCACAATGGCTTTTCTCAGCGCCTCGAGACTGGTATATCTTTTAGTTCGGACCTCGCTCTTCAAAATGACCCAAAGAGAATAATCCATCGGACTCGCATCTGTTAAATTTCAGAGCCATTGTGTGCAGGTTATGAAGTTCAGAACGTTGTGTTTTAGCCATTCTTGGTTCACTCGAGCTTTGTGAGACGGTGCCGAAACGTCCTGCTAAAACGTCCATGGTCTGCCACCAAAATGTTTGTCTGTCCACGGCTTCAAAGTATCCTCCAGAATACTATCCCGATAATATGTCGCATTTACTTTGACGTCAGGTTCGATGCAAACGATTGGAGGACGCCCAATTGCGGTTCAAGCGGCCCAAACCAATCGATGACTCAAATTCTCGTATGAATGGTCGGTCAAATATACCCTATCGTTTTGGGAGTTTACGAATTGCTCAATTTGAAAGATTTTCCTGTCGGAAAACACAATGTTCGGCCAAGCGAAACAACTCCTTCGAGTGAGATCATGCGCAATTTGGATCTTGTAAGGCTTAACTTTGGGATAATTTTTCGGTATGCGGCGGATGCTACGGTCGTCGGGGATTTCGCTCAAGTCGCTTCTCGAGTGCCGGACCGTGTAATTAGTTGCTATAGCCTCATGCCTTCAAAAATGTTTTAAATTGCTTCGATTTTGTGCTTTGAGACTACGTCATATTTAGTCCGACGGCGCTGATTTTATTAATAAAACTGCGTCTCCATGACCCCCGGGATTCCAATCAGGGACGATTCTAAAGATTTCGGAAGCTGGTTTCCGTAGAGCGCTCTCGGATTTCCGGTTATTGTTTCTTGCGCCTGAGCAATTCTTGGTTTGATATCCAAGCATCTGAAGTATTCGAAGTATTCTGTTGCTTTTCGCACATTTGGATTGAAAATACCAAGCTTGGAATGCTTCAAAATATGTTTTCTCTTCTATCCTTGCTCACTTCGCTCGGGAGCATAGGGCCTCGACAAGACTCTTACATCGTACACGACTCTGGACTGTTGTTTTTGCGCCGTCTCATGTGTCGTCGGCAACTGCTAACTCGCGCAACATCGACCTTCTCCTAATAATATTTGGCCTATCGCCCACTCTCCTCCCTTACGAGTACCAGTTCACTGGCACTGGCCATTCTTGTGAAAATATTTGGTGGTTTTCTGAGCGGGTGACCTGCCCAACGCCACTTTCCGCATTGGATTTGCCATAGGATGGGTTCCTCATTCGTTGATCTCCACAGCGCGTCGTTGCTAATGATGATAGGCTAAAATATTCTACAGATGATGCGGAGGCATTTGTTGTCGAAAGATTGTAGCCACTACGTGATGGAGCTGGAGACAACAAACATCATATGTACTGCTTTGTTGTGGTTGACTCTCATGGCCTTCGTAATGGCGAAGTTCACCTCCAGTCCGACAGCGCGTACCAGCGTCACTAGTGTGTCCATCTTCGCTTGCATACCAGTTTGTGCAAGAGAAGGTAGATGCCATCGACGAGGTCCAGATTCTCGATATGTCTAATGAAACTCCATACGATGCCCTTATGTGCAGGGCTGACGACGTTATCTAGGCAAAGAGAAAAGGCGACAGGGCACTTGGGTCGCTAATGTTGCCGTGGTGTAGCACTGTCAGTTCGGAGTTTTCGAAACGGACGCTGATGAGGTGGATAGTTTTAGCGAGTGCTCCCTTTCTAATTAACGCCTGCCATATTGGCTCTCATTTGATTGTGTCGAATGCATCCTTAAAGTTAAGGTAAAGCACGTAAGCCGGAGAGCGCCACTCAGCTGATTGTTCTACTATGATGCGATTAGTGTTGGCTTCAGTGAGGGCGAAATCTAGCTTGTTCGTACCTTAAGGAGCGTTCGATATGTTGGAGTCTGTCTTGTATGATATGCTTAGCTTATCATATTTTCTTTAGGGAGGCAAAAGTGCTCTCTGCTTTTATTATTCTGCTCTCGACATCTTGATTTGAAACGCCGTCTTACGTAATCTGGTTTCCTAGTTATAAGAACTCGTTTACTTTTTCAATTAGTTTATCAGGTGTCGTAAAACCTGTATGCTGTTGAGTATTCGCACTCATATGTTTTGTTTTGGAAACATTTACCTTCAATCCAGTACTTTTCGCATAGCGCGTTAGTGCAGCTGCTTTTGCTTGCTTCCCTGGTTTTTAGACATCAGAGCTATGCCATTAAGATAGTCTAGATTGTTCATACATTCCATACCGATAGAGTGCCAAAGTATGCCTCATTTTGGGTCCTTATCTAGAGCAGGGAGACAAGAGTACCCACAGACAAGGTGGTATTATGGAGAATTCTGCATTGGAACTCCAAACGTTGGGATTTTTATTACTATTATCTTAACTGGCACAATTCTATGTTCAAATGCACTTCTGATTTTTTCTATTTTAATTATTAAATTTGCTATATGAACTACACATGCCTTATTTGGACTGATGCTTCTGTTATGTGGCATCGATTTTTGTGCTGATTCTGTTTGAAAATACCTTTCAGAGAACCCTGAGTTTCGCGCACAAAAGCATTATATCGCGCCAGTTTTCGCACAAAGTTGGATCTCCTTTTTTCGCTACCTTAACTAAACTACCTTGGAGCCATTTTGATGGAAATGACTCACTGTCCCATATTTTCCTGAATAGGTTATACAATAACTTTGCTGAAGTATTGCTGTGAGCCTTGTGCATTTCCGCCAAAAGACCATCAGGTCCTGGTGCTTTGCCGAACTTAAGACTCGATTTTTCTACACTCGATGCGTTTTAAGAGCTAACACGGCTAACTTGGGATCCATTTCTAATGGCAGTAACCGAAATATTCAAATGGCAGAAATACACTCTGCACTCAGAGATATTAGAATGGCTCAGTTCTATAATTTAGAGTTTCATGCCCGTGGTGACGCACCAACGCATTCGGCTACAGCAGCTGCTGAAAAATATGAATCCAAGTTGGGACGAAAATCACCATTTACAGGCGAGTTGAGTTCATATTTACTAGTAATTGGTAATTAACAACTGATAGAATTCTAGTCACATTCGAACTAGTGGGATTTCGTCCATTAAATACCAGCTCCACCACTTTAGTATTTCCTAAGTATTCAGGCTTTTATGACAGGTACCAGCTTTATTTAAGGCTTATAAACTGTTTAACAACAAGTAAATTCACCCGTAGGCATTTTGTACATTTTTATTTTCACAAATACTAAGATTTTTCCATTCACATATAATCCTGATATATACTCGTATGTGGGTGCGTATGTGCATATGTAAATTTCAATCAATAAATAAATTTAATTTCCGATTTATGGATAAAACATAAAACTCCCCATATGTTTAAATTGAACGGCCTTGCACCATAAAATATTCGCTTATATGAAAATATTACACTCCCACACGCACTGTGGTTGCAAGCGTATGAATACCACTGCGTATACGTAGTATTTATATTGAGCAGTGCAGTGCAAATGCTAGGAAGTGGCTAGCACGCTATTCGTTTATTACACATACGAGATGTAATAAAAAATAGTCATACGAGGGTTGCTACTTAAATTTTGAGATTTTTTTCCCCCTGTTCACTCCTCTCAGGAGCAAAGGGCCTCGACAAGACTTGTCTTGCGTTGGTTTCAATAATCTATTTGATTTCTGAGAGGGCAGGTGATTAGTCTGCCGCTATCAGTCCTAAGTGGTGGAAATGCCCATCTCTCTTAGCTTAAGAGCAACGCCTTCTTACTGCTTAGAGCGCCATCTGTTTTTCACATTTTTCTGCAGAAGGATCGCACAGATGGTTGAGGACTTCGCTAAATTTGGTGTGCCTACGCTGTTACTGCGTTTGCCCGCTTCCTCTTGCTAGCGCCACTGATGCAATGTGTAACTGGGTGCTTCTCTTTATTTTTGCTTGTTTTAGCAGCCGCAATGCAAATAATGCGCTGACTATTGTGCGGAAGTACGGATGGAATGGATAAGGTTTTGGGGTTGAGGATTGACTTTTTTTTTTTAGAAACGGGAAAAGTAGGTAAATTTGGAAAGTGCAAGGACTATGCTTTATGTGGGATTCGAACCCAAAACCTCTGGGATGGCAGGCTAGTGCACTTATGCTAGACTACCGAGGCCGCAGAAAGCGAAGATAGACATCGAAAACTACAGTATTGTTTCCGGAAATATTTGATTACTTTTTCCACTCCGATTAAAGGTGGATATAAACACACAAACATCGCATATTATTGTTGATTTGTGCGCACAAATCGGAACCATGAAACGCCAGTTCAGTACTGTAGGACTGATGGGCCTTAATTCGATGTTTCAATTACTCAAATTGGCACTCGTCTGACGAATTGTGAACGAACTTGAATTGTCGCCGTGGAAAATAATTTTTCATCTATAATGAATGCTTTTTCTGCGAACACTTATAGTAAGATAAACAATTGGTGGTGAACCAATCAAAATTAACCCTTATATCTTACGCTAATGGCCGACAAAGGATAAGCGACCATTTTTGCTAAGTGTTTCGCGTGCGTACATTTTTTGTTGGATTTGACTCGTCTTGAAAGGCAGATGGGGTTGATTGATATTTAGTTCCCAATTTGTACGCTTAAATCCGTGTTGCGTTCTTATTTTCATAATATAAGTTTTTTAAAATATCCCAGTTGAATATTGTTAACATTTTTCCTATTAATCAACGCATGTATTTTTTATCGTTTGGAAGTTATGTGGTCGCCAATGCAAATAACTCTGATTGACGACTAAATGTTCATATTCATGTTAAGACTAATCCGTTCATGTCGAGACTGATGCGTTTTTAGACTTATTCTTGTATTACAAAACTATATAAAATTATTATGAAAATGGTAGATCTTTAAGAACAACATGTGGCCAAATTCGTATTGTTTTTTATTGGTGGAAATAATCATCCGAGTGAGGCGAAGATTGAAAGGTTGAGGAAAAAATTTTCAGAAACTGGTTTTTTCGCAGATAAAAAATTACCAATCGACTGACCGACCTAAAACTAGACGTTCTGTTGAGAATATTACTTATGTACCACCAAGCAACACATCGGCATCTCAACGTTCTGAACAATGAGGCATTCATAAAACAACTGCTTGGTGGAAATTTTGTAAAGGTTGATCGTAACCAAACTAAAGTGCAGTGCGGCAAATGTAACGAATTTTTTCACTTGCATAGTGTTGGTATTCCGCCAGCTTAGGTGGTGGATCAGAGAAATGAAGATGTTGCAAAGCGATTCAAGTAAAATTTCGTTGCATCCTTTCAATTCTGTGTGAATGAGAGACACAAATTGAATAGCAAGATATGCTATCGAAATATGTAAATCTTTTCTAGTATAGAGGTCTTTAAAATCCTTCACATAAATGCCTCAGAAATACGAAATTAGCATAGAGAATATCTGACTAACCCGATTTATGAGTGTCAAACTAGAGTCGAATCTAACGCCTAGATCAAAAAACTCTTTAACATTAGAAAGAATAACATTTTATAAAGTATAAGAGGAAGGAATAGCATTCAAAGTTTTTAAAGGGGTGACATGAAGCCCTTTCTTTCTATTAAGTGAAATATTAAATCTTGCTGTAACTAAGAAGCATACGATTGTCAAGTTGCTTTACTAAACAGTTTTAGATCATAAGCACAGAGTAACAACTTTTCGAGCTTTTGTTCGATTTTTTATTTTATGTTTTTTTTCGTTTGGTCATTAAACAAGTTTTGAAAACATCATGGTTTCAAAACTTGTTTAATGACCAAACGAATTTCCCTTTTTGCAATTTTTCGAAAATATTCTTAGACGCCTGCCACAACAAAACAAATTGTGTTAAATGAGTACATGTACGAACATTTGCAAGGCAAGCAATTGGAATATGAACTTCCTTTTGGGTACTCCCATTTTTCATGTGGATATACAAATAATATACAACGCAATATTTAAACTAAATGCACTCAGATGTACAAATAAAATTAGCAAAATAAACATAAAAACATTTTCGCATGCATTTCACTTAGAACAGAATTTATAAAAGAGAGAAAGGTTATAAATGCAACTAAATCAACGCAAAGTAGTGAAATGATACGGACGATTTTATTGCTGTACATTTGGTACAAATTCAGTTTAGATTTAGCAGTCCATAGTTTGCGGTTCTCAATTTCATGTGGGATTATTTTAATGTGTTTTAAGCTACAGCAAACGGGTCATGGCTTTGAGTTGTATAGATAAATTAATTTGAAAGTGGATTTAGTTTTCATTTATATTTATTTAAGTGAGACTTCCATGCAGCAAAGTGAAGCACATTTTCAGTGCAAATATTTATTGATGAATGGTAATGTGTATTTTTAAAGAACTCGAACATTAATAATAATAATATTTATTGATGTAGGGCAATATTGTATATAAATAAAATACATTCATGCTACAATTTTCAGTAATGAAGTTGCAGGTGGGACCCAACTGGCACTGACAACATTTTTAGCAACAGCCTACAATATTGGGTGAAGTGAAAAGTTCAAAGCGGCTTACAATAAAAATCTTAAGTAGTTCATGTCTTTAAGGGAGGAAACTGGTTTAGGAGGCCAAAATTTTGGTGTTTTTCGAGAATTTTTTGAACGAAGAAATAATCAGAAATTTTTTAAATTTAAAGGATGTTTTATTTATATTTTTAGGTACGCTTTTAAATATTTTTCCGCGGGGGATATTGGCGTTAGAGCGTGCTGTCCATGGACGACCGCCATCCGAGTGTATTGTTGGTGGGGATTCCTGAAGTTGCAATTTTTCTCTGACATCAACAGCATTTTTTTTTTTATTAACAACATATTTCCTAATAATATGAACCTAATTGTGGTAAAAAAATATTGAAAATTGCATGCTTTTGAGGCGCTTGAACACAAAGCAGTTTTTTTATACCATATTTTTTCATCTATTTTGGTTAGAAATATTTTAAATAATAATATAATCCCAGAATTAGGTTTATATAGATTAGAATTTGATAAAGAAAAAATTTCGAAAAATTTTAGAACGATTGGTCGATAACTTTTTAAGAGCAAAACGCCGTTCCAACTAACGCGCGCTACGGTGAAGAACCGACGGGCAGTCACTTAAGTGCTCATAGAATCGGGAATAACGCGAATTTCGCTTTACAATTTTTACCACATATTCTTGAGTAGTTATACTAACGATTTATGCAGTAAACAGAAATCGATTTTTTGATCGATCTAAACCGGTTTCCCTCTTAAGTCCCATAGAAACACTTCAAAATACTTTTTTTGCTAATCTTCAGTTCGCGGGAAATTAAAAAGTAATCGCAGTGCAGCCAGACTCGATGACTTCCTTGATATGATCCTGTATTGGATCCATAAACAGCACAAATTGTTTTAGCTGCCTGCTTAATCTTTTCACTTTCATAGTACTACTGAAGAATGCTTTGAATTTTCTCTTCCACTGCTTCATTTGTGAACGCTGTAATATAAAACTTTTGTTTAATTCAACGCTGTGTACAGCAATAAACGAAACAGATCAAGTTAGCACAATAAGAGAAGTCCAAAACAAACAAGACTAGGCCCTGCTCGGAAAGTGCGTGGCCCATCGATGCAAACAAATGATAATCTAAAGGCGCCAAGTCTGGTGTAAGTAAGCCGCATGCACCAGCGGTTCCCAATCGTACGTCTCCACCAATTCTGGGTCGCTCTTGTTCGATGTGGCGGTGCATTGTCACATTGTCAGTTCATGCGGCACCCATCTTCCGACCTTTAAAAACATGCCCATGTCTTTCAAACGTTTGGAAATGGTTTTCTGGGTCACTCCCAACTGCTCTGCCATCATTTCTTGCGTTTGACCGTCATCGTCATCCAACAATGCTTGCAATTCGGCGTCCTCAAACTTTTTCGGTGGCCGGCCACGGTCCTCGTTCTCCACGCTAAAATCACCACTTCGGAAGTTTTCAAACCACCTGAAGTACTCTGCTCTACTTAGAGCATGTCCGCCATAAGCTTCTATAAGCATTTGATGAGCTTGAGAAGCGTTTTTCTTCAATTGATAACAGAAAATCAACGATGTCCGCAAATCGTAGTTTGAAGGCACGAAATTCGACATTTTTAAGAGCGACAAAAATGCATTGTTGTATGAAACGTGACAAACAATGAACTGAATATTGTTGACAGATGACAGACGAAAAAACAAGACATTTGGGAAGGTTTAAAAATACTCCTAGCGACATCTATGGACTAATAGCTGGAAGTCTCATTTCATAGGTATGTATATACCTTACTTTAAAATTACCAGACAATTATAAAATCTAAATTTAATAATTTCACCAACATATGAAACGCCCTATTAATTTCCAGCGCCTTACAATCCTTTGTGTTTATTTTTTATTTTGACTAAATTTAAATAAGTCAATATATCTTAATTAAAATAGCATCACAATTTTATTTATAGAATCGCGGCTGTGGAAATATTCAATAATCCCACTTATATAATCACATAAACAAATATGTGTAATTAATCACTTTAAAGAGGCAGTCAAAAAATGGCACAGCAATATTTTTTTTCCTCTCCACAAAATAGCATTATTTTCTTCTTCTTCAGCAATATATTTTTTCCTTATACATAATTTATATTTATTTATTTATTTTCAAAAAAATGTCTTTAATACAAATAATTATAATATTTTTCATATGAGTAAAATTGCGGGAATTTAAAACTCAACAGGAGGGTAAAAAGAGCAAAGTGCTCAAAGCAAAAATTAACATTCAAATAGAGACCTGTCATTGAAATTTACGGCACACAGCTGTTGGTATTAAAATTTATCAAAACCTGCATGTGCAAGTAGGCCCAATTAAATGCGAATTAAGCACGTACATACTGACAAGAGTTCACAAGTACACACGCACAAAAGACACCGTTGTTATCACTTCACTCAACCACATCCTGTGGGGATCGACATCTGTTCATCTTTACACCTGATTTTCACGCCTTACGCACGCACCTTTGTAAAGCTGCTACCCTTCTCAAGGGTAAAGATGTAAATTAATTTATTTATCTAAACCGGGCCGTCGCCAGATGTTTAAATCTTAATTAAACGCACTTTGATTAACAGCTGGAAATTTATTTAAAGCAGTAAAAGCAATTAACTGGGCAAAGGTGGCATTGGCAGTGGCGGTAAAAATAGCAATGCACCTTTTAATGGGGAAGCGGCAGAGTTCCACATCGCACTTTGTTATTTATGGCTCTCGATTGAGTGACAAGGACCTTAACGCCTACAGCAACTGGAAGAAAGGTTTAAAGAAAGGAAATGATTTTCTTGCATTTTCAATTGTAAATAAATTTAAAATTTAATATCGTTTTTTGTAACTGAGTTTTCAATGCAAGCGTTAAATTAAATTCAAAAGCTATTAGGCAAAAAAATTCAAAACCACTTTTCAGATTATGGCAACATGCGAACAATCATTTGGGCTTGAAATGGAAAACGAAATTTGAAAAGCGAGCCCAGAAGCACCGAGAAAATGGTAACTCCTAAAATACTCAGGCTAAAAAGCCCGTTATATTCGAAGCTCTGAAATGTTAAAGGATTGACAGTGAAGGGAGAGAAGTGAAGGAAGAAAAGTGGCAGGAAGAGAAGTGACAGATAGAAAGAGATAGGATATAATAGGGACTGAGATAGAAATAGCTACTCACGTGAGAAGTTTCTTTGGTAAATCTGAAAATATCCTCAAGTTTGAGCGAACGAATTTTACATCGGAACTCACAGAGAAAATGCTCAGTGCTATCCGCCTCCTCTAAGCAAGACAGGCAAACTGGATGCTCATATGAGCTTAGAAACTAAGTTATTTAAAAATTAAACACTGGTCTTTGAATTTTCTTCATTCATATGCTTAGTTACTAAATATGTATGCGTTTGCCCTTGCTTCCTTTAGTCAATTTAACTCTTTAAATATACGGATTTATTGAATTTTCGTTTCACTTTGAAGTCCATCGCTACTCTCATAAGTTCTATAATTCGTGTACTCTTTATGTACTCCGTTCTCTACGGAAGACCGTCTACTTAAGCAATAAAACCATAGATATTTATAGAATGAAAGCAAATTCCAAGCGACCGCGCTACTCAAAAGGATATCGAGCGCTTTGTTGTGCCATGGCGCTGCTCGCTTCTTCAAAAGCACATTAAAAGTATATAAAATATGTTGTTGTGCTTTTGCCTTCAATCAGCGGCTATAAATATTAATATGCATGCAAATCTACCTACCGTCAACTAGGCAGAGAATGTCTCCTCCTCTTTCGCTTCAAATGAGCTTCAGTTCGTTCGTACGATACGCTTTTTCATAGTCTAACAAAAATTCCACAACAAATACTCGATTGCCAATATCCCAGTCTATATTACCCCTACCCACGTCACTCCGCTCATTTCTGCTTGGTTGGCAGTTAGTTTCACGCTCTTCAAACCCTTAAGTGTGCCGTAGCTCGAACTGTGTCTGTTACTCATTCAATTTCGTTCCGCTTATCTACTTCACATCGCTCACTGCATTCGCAAAATATTTATGCTGGAATTCCTTTACAATTTAAAATGCGCGCTTCGCTCTCCGTTCGCTCATCTGCCACATCTATGAACTACTCACCACCACCCACAACTACTTGCGGTTGTGCGAGTATGTAAATGTCTAGGCAGAATTTCAACTAACACTGATTTGAATGACTTAGCAACACGTGATTTACAATTACTGAGCAGAGTGGCGTGCCAAACACGTGCGCGTGTGTGTGTGTGTGTTGAAGAGCGATTAATTGCAGCGAACAAATGTTGATGGCACGTGGTGCAACACTTTGCTCTGAAAATTGATGATCGAATTCGTATATACAAATTGGCATCAATATTGCAAGAAGCCAATAAAGCAGGAGGCAGGCGAGAGTGACGCTGATTTAATAAATGATCTGATACATGGCCAGCGACAAGGTGGGAAAATAAATGTTTGAAGGGGAGTTGTTATATTAAAAAAATCTTTAGTGTACTTATATATGCCCAGTAAGACAAATATTTTAGAAAATTCTTACGACATTAATATTAGTCGAATGCTGCTAACAAAAAGTAGATAATTTTTGCGTGAGGTGCTGCTACGGCACACCTGTCAATATACGCCTAAATTACTAATTATAAAACAAATACATTTTTTTTAAGTTGTGAAAAATGTCCATAGAATTTATTATCCTTCAATGATATTAAAGAATTTTTTTGACTTTATCATTTTGTATTAATTTCTTTCAAAATTGATAAAATAAAAAAATTAAACAAAATGAAAATTATTCGAAAAAGTTCGAAAATTCCCTACATTTTTAACTCCTATAACTTATAGCCTCAAAAGATGTTTCTTCGATCGACACCAAATATATATTAATGCTGAGACGTAGAATATACTTTCAAACCATATCCAAAAACAGGTTACTGGCTTTTTTTTTGGCAATAACTGACAAATAAAAACTAACAAATAAAAACTGATTAACTGATTTTCGTGTTCAGCGTCTCCAAAAAACTGAGGAAACATAATGACCTCAATATGACCTCAAATTATCCTAATAAAACACTGTTTCAAAGAGGCATCTCCTTTTATAAACATGTTTGGATACAAATTCTATGCTTTCTTTTGTGCCATTTTGGGAAAGGAAGACGTACTAGGCCTCACTTTTTTTTTGTTTTTTAGCGGGACAACTAATAAGTGCCGCACTCAGACATTAATTTTGTCCATTGTACTACACTTGGATTCTCTTTTAATTTTCTTTAAATCTACCCAATCTCCGAAGAAATCTGAGGTGGTCGCTTCTTTCTTCTAACACATCAGTGCCAAAGACCTCAAACCTGATTCGACCGATGGCGGAAAGAAAGTGGTCCGCCGTCTCATCCTCCTCTCCATATGCTGGGCAGAGACCATGTGCTTCGTCCACAGAAAGTGGCCCGTCTTCAGTCCAACCAGCTGCCTACAGTCCCCTCTGCTTAGTGGCAGGAGAATCAGCGACAGTCGATCGGACATGACAGGTAACATCAGTTCAGTCCATCTGCAGCCTTTCTAAGCCAAGCTCGCTTGTCTGTTGTAGTAACCCATTTGCTAACCGTGGTTTTGATGGCTGCAGAGAAGTTGGCCTCAGAGCTAAAGAGTCAGAGATCTCGTTACCCACGATACCCACGTGTTCCGGGACCCATGTTAGCATCAGCCTATTATGTCTAATGACATAGTTCAGCCTGGATTTACAGGACCCGACTACCCCTGATGTGTTTGGGGGGCTGTCTAAGGTCATGAGCGTAGCTTGGCTGTCGCTGCAGACACATACAAATCTGCCTCTTCACCTGTTCCCCACAACAAAGCTCATTGCTCCTTGATAGCATACAGCTCCGCTTGAAACACAGATGCGTACATTTCAAGAGCAAAGTGTAGTTTTGACCCGCTTGACTCCACGTAGACACAAGAGCCGGAGCCGTGCTCGATTCTGAAGCTATCCGTGAAAATACGAAGCAGTGTTTGCCGGGCTCATTTTCAGAGTTTGACCACAACTGAACCTCTGGCAGCACTACACTGTATCTCTTTTCAAGTACGACTCTTGATGGCATGGAGTCAGGTGGCATGGGGAGAATCGTTGGATCGAAGTCCATGCCTTCTCTATTTTAAAATGCCGGACAGGGGCCGTACCAATTCGCATTGTGTTTCGGCCTGCAGATGGCCTTCAAGGCCTCTCCTTGGATGAAAGCATCAAGTGGTGGTAGATCAATCTGAGCATCTAATGCCAGGCCTGAAGTAGTCGGCAGACCTTCAGTGCAACAGATGGCCACAGTGCGGTGTAGTCTCAATAATGTCCTCCTGACTCTCACGAGAGAGAGTCCACTCATCCAGACCACTGATGCATAGGTGATAATAAGTCTTATCATAGCCGTGTAGATCCATAGGGCCTTGCTAGGAGAAAGATCCCACGTTTTCCCAAAGACACCTTTGCACTGCCAGAAAGCTGTAAGTGCTTTGGAAGTCTTTGTTTCAACGTGTGACTTCCAAAGAAGTTTACTATCAAGGATTACTCCAAGATATTTGATTTCTTTGGATAGCTGGATTGTGACTCCTTTTTGCTGAGGCAGAACGAGTCCATCAAGCTTCCTCTTTCTGGACAATACCAGTTTTGGTGGGGTTTGCCGATAGCCCATTCGCACAGCACCAAGTGTCAATCATATCCAGAGTTTTCTGCACTTTTCTACAGATGTTCATAAGCGAAGGCCCCCTTATCAGACAGGCAACATCGCACACTGGGAATTTTTGTACAGAGATGCGGAAAAAAGTATACATCCCAAAAAATATTTACATTTTTACTACTAACGAAGTTGTATATATTTGTGTATGAAAAGAACATGTTTAAAAGCTGTTTAAAAAAAAAACAATGTTTTTTTAAAATTCATAAATTTTAATTTTTTTTTTAATTTTTCTTTTTATTAATATAAGCCAGCAAATATTTACGCACAGGATACATGTAAGTTCATAATTCTGAATTACCCTCAAAATGTCAAAACAAAATTAAAAGTGTTTCGTTATCATTATGCACACACTAGAAAGCGTTTAGTTATTATCATTGCCAAAAAATAACACAGTCCTGCGAGGGTGAGTTTCTAGAATGGCTGTACTTGTTTCTTATAGTTTTTTATGCGCTGAAAACGAATCTGACCTTCAAAATGCTCCATCACGTCAGGATTTTTGGTAAATGAATCTTAAAAGGTCAAAAAATGGCCATTTTAGCCATTTTTGATAACTTTTTTTGGGATAGAAAATTTTTTTTTTCAATTTTCGACGAAAAAGTCGCATAGTACAACTCTTTAGCTTTAAAACCCATTTTTTTAAATTATTGTACGATTTTTTAAAAAAAAGTTATGACATTTTGAAATTAACAGTTTCAGTTACGTATACGTTGGGTATAACGTCTATTGGCGTAGCCAATTCTAGAAACTGAAAAAAGTTAAATTTCGCAGGCCTGTGTAATCAGTGGAGCCTGGTGGCTCCTGCAATTGATTAAAACTGAAAGAGACGCTATTAAGCAACACGTTGATACTAGTTTCTGACCGTAGGTAAATGTAGCTCAACTTGCAGATCCAAGAATATGAAGGAATATGATTTTTTTTTTTTCGTAAAATTAATTATAAATAGATACTCAAATGCTTCAGAGCCTTTGTTCTTCCGGCTAAAATATATAAAAATATCGTACCCTAAATGAAAAATAAAAAATTGGAAGTCGGCTCAAGCAAAAGGAAAAAAACACCTTCTTAGTCCGTTCAATACTATAAAAAAATTATACTTTTGACATATCTATAAAAAAAAACTGTAAGTCGGAGTTTAGTAATTCTTTTTGATTTTATTGTTGGTTCTATTCTGGAATTTAGAAATATCATTAAACGTTGCGTAGGTGGTATGTTGCAAATTTGACTTTCTTCCGCTAAATCCCCAGTGTGCGTCGTCCCCATATGCTTGTGTGTAGACTCCAGCATCGTTTAAGGTGGTGAGTAGAGGATTGATCACCATGCACCAGAGCAATGGGGACATCACATCACTTTGAAGGCAGCATCTATTTACCCCGGACGGCATCAGCAGATTCTCCTCCGCCTGCACCGTGACGATTCTTTGGTCTAGCTTTGAACGAATCCAATTCACTAGCACCCGGTCTACGCCGTGTCTACTGGCAGAGCTGCACATACTGTCGAAAGTTGCATCGATTGACTGGTTAGGACTCTCGTTTAAAAATTAAATAGTCTAAATACTAATGAAGTAGTCTACATACAAACATTGCCATTCCATTACCTAATTTTGTATTCACACACTTGTGCTTGAGTACCTTACCATAAAAAAATATTCCTAACTACGTGACTTATTACCCACAGTGGAGTAAATACAAATACTTATAAATATTACGCATCGTAATTACTTTCCCAACATGTTTTATTTACTGTACAGCTACAAGAACAGGTAAAAGTATCCATCCAAGCTTCTAACTTAATAGGAACCATAATTACCAAGCCGCTCAACAATACTGTCTGATTGGTATTAATTGCAATAATTATTTGCGGAAAATATGCTAAATTTATATATAACGCACTCTTGTTTATAAATGTGTGCCAACATACTTGCATACCCTGCTGGAAAAACTTGTAAGAGAGGAGATTTAATAGTAAGAGAGGAATTAAATAATAATTTGGTGAGGAAAGAATACATTTAGCTGCACTGATAATCAATGCAGAAAAAATTAAATATATAACAATGATCCGTTCCTTTTGACGGTAACTTTATTAATTAATTCAAATATTGCCCAATTCTTACAACTAAGTTAACAAGGAAGAGCTTTAAAACTAATGGTGGGAGAGAGTGCAAAATGTTGTTGTTGTTACGTAAGAAGAGATTGGTTCAGATAATGTTAAAGATCAGTTAATAAGGGAGCAAATTAAGAAACGTGAAGAAGAGATGTGAGAATATAAGTACGAGAGGTAAGGAGAGAATGAGTAAAGAAGTGTGTGTTGTTGGTAGTGGGAGCATTAGTACGTAACTATATGAAATGAAATATTATTGCGTGGTTTCATATGGCTGTGAACTATAGACGCTGAAAGCTAATAAGACAAAACAGCTAATGTGCTTGGAAAGAAGAATGCTTCGAAAGGTATATGGTATAATAAGATTTATTAAGTCTCAACGACTTATTTGGCTGGTACATTCGGCTAGAATGTCAAGGGTGCGATCAATGAGAAAGGCGCTAGATCTACACCCAATTGGAGAAAGAAAAAGCGGACACCCGAGGAAGAGGTGGCTAGAAGATGTGGAAGCTGATCTTAGGAAAATACGCGTGAATTATTGGAGGGAAGCGGCTGTAAATTGAAAACGATGGCAAGAAGCTGTAAAGGAAGCAATGGGTCACCAAGGACACTAAGAATAAGAAGGAGAAGAAGAAGAAAAACAAGATAAATTTGGTGAAAAACAGCAAATGTAGGATAAGTGAATATCAATTCGCTAAAGGAAATAGGGTAACTGAGTGTGAATTTTTTTTTTTCGTTATTAAAAAAATGCACGACGTGAATTATTTAAAAATGCTGAGCCTAACAAAGTAACATCTCTCCTTATTGGCAAGAGTTTTAAATGGGTATTGTCTGACGGGAATCCATGAGAAGTGACTCAATTTAAATTCGACCAGCTTGTGCACTTTATGAAGAATGAGGAGGCAGAATCGTCTCAGCATTTACTCCTTTGTTACTTTCCCATCGCAAAGCTTTGATTTTGACTCTAATTTTAAATATTGGCGACATACCCAACTTGCTCAACTTGCCCAACACGCAGCGTTTTCATCTACGCAATTCAAAATTAGTCACTTTAGTCTTTAAACACTATCCTTCTATCTTTCCTACCTCTCCTACCTCTAATCTTTTCCCAATGTTGGCTCAATAGACGATTCTCTAAGCAACTATCGATGTGTGGCCTCTCACTTTCCATGAGTTGCGTGCCTGCGACAATTTGTTGGAGAGAATCGGCTCAACTGTGTTGATTACATTGGATTATTACACCTACTAAAACGGAATACCGAACACCGATCATAGCTAAAGCTTAATGAGGAATGTATGTGTGTAGGCTTTAAATAATCCTAAGATATCGGGTATTTTACTTGTATAATTACCTTGTATTTGATAAAAAAATAAACATAAATATGAATTATTCTGTGAACGACTGTTACTATCAAATAAGAGAAAAAAATTTGTAGTGGATCTGTTGATGCTCTACAGAAAAATTTATTTGGTGCGCAACTAAGTTCTCGCTGTTTTTTTGATGAAAATACAATTTTATTCTGAAAAAATGGTTACAAGTGAATTATTGAAAGTATTGCCCATTACTGGCTACTACTTTTTCCCATCTTTCTGGCAGATCTAGTATACTGTCCCGGTAAAACTGATCATCTTTTGAGGCTATCCACGGATCAAGCCATTTTTTTATGTCTTCATATGAATTGAACTGCTGGCCAGCTAAACCATTTGCCAACGATCAGAACAGGTGATAATCGGACGGCGCAATATCTGAAGAATATGGCGGGAGCGGTAGGATTTCCCATTTCAGTGTTTCCAAGTAGGTTTTAACGGGTTTGGCAACGTGAGGCCGAGCGTTGTCATGCTGTAGAATCACTTTTCCATGCCTCTCCACGTATTGCGGCTCCTTCTCGCGCAGTGCTCAGCTCCATCGCATCAACTGAAGTCGATATCGATCCCCAGTGATGGTTTCGCTTGGTTTTAACAGTTCATAATAAATAACACCAACTTAGTCCCACCAAATACATAGCATAACCTTCGCAGCGTGAATATTCGGACGAGGTGACGACGTAGAAGCATGGCCGGGCAGTCCCCATGACTTTTGTTTCTTTGGATTGCTGTAATGAATCCATTTTTCATCACCCATTACGATGCGATGAAGAAACCCTTCCTTTTTTGCCGCTAGAGCAGTTGTTCACATGCGAAAAAACGACGTTCAACATCGCTTTATTTTAGCTCATAAGGAATTCAAGTCCCCAGTTTCTGAATCATTCCCAAAGCAATATTGAAGCAAGATCTTCTTGCATTTGACACGGATCCTCATTGAGCAATGCCTCCAATTCAGCGTCTTCGAAGGTTTTTGGCTTTCCTTCACGCGGACAGTCGTCAACATTAAAATCACCGTCTTTGGCGAACGTCACAAGTCGCGAATCGAGGAAAATTTTATGAATATTTTTTTTAAATTCGTTCTAACACTTTGATCAAAAAGTTTCCGAAATATATTTAGAAAATTCGAAATAAAAGTTTATTCCTCAATAACGTTATTAGCGCTTTGAAAGTACTCCCCATTAACTGAAATGCACTTATACCAGCGTTTGATCCAGCTCTCGAAACATTTTTGGAACTCTATTTTTGGTATCGCCATCAGAACCGTCTTCGACTTTTCCATTACTTATTTCGGCTGTTAAAACAGGACTACTACGCTTTCCTGTGTCTGTAAAACAGAAGAAAATCCCAGGGAGTCATATCAGGTGCATTCGATGGCTGTTGGATGGAACTTATTTCGTTCTTAGTCAAAAATGGTCATGGATAATGATAGCATTAAACGACGGTGCGTTACCATGGTGCAAAATCCACGAGTTGTTTTTCCACAAATCTTTTCTTTTTTGGCGAATTAATATCCGTAAACGTCTCGTAGTGACCATATAAAAGCCCTGCCTGTCTACTGGCAAAAATTCGTGGTGCACAATGCAGTTGTAATCCGGAAGCGATGTTCACCGTTTTTGACTGAAAACGACATGGTTTTATTCGAAGCTCTCCACTCACTCGCTAGATGTCTGGATTGCGAATCGTACTCAAGTCTCGTCTCTAGTAATGATGATGAATGTTGGGTCGGCTTCAGCCTTGGAAATCATGTCCTTGGCGATATCAACGCGGTCTCTTTTTTGCATGGGACCAGATCTGCAGCAACTCCGCGCAAATTCAAACCATTAACTGCAATGTCCTTAATTGATCCGTAAGCAATGTTCAAGCCCACTACCAGCTCTTTGATGGTTAATTTCCGATAATTGATCAACTTTTCTTTCCCTTTATTGATGTTTTAATCATTTTTCGAGCTCGAGTGCTTGCCAGGGGACTCACGATCTCTTCTGAAGCTTTCAGCCCATTCATAAACGGCTTTCAGCTGTTTGTTTAGAGTATAATTATCAAACCAGTTTCCCAACATTTCTAAGGTTTTCGCACCATCGAACTCATTTAATAAAATAATAAATAATAAAAATTTTCTTTTAACGAAGTACTCCAAATTTTTAGAGATAGCAAACAGTTTTTGAAATTTTGAGGTAAAATTGGCTTTTCTCAATCCACAAATATTCACCAGACGATACTGACTTAATAAAAATTACAGTTCAGCTCAATGTCCGTTCTTGGTTAGAATTAGGGAAACATTCTAAAGAAAGGGGTCAGAAAGGGGTAAAGAGAGGGGTTGAGATTGCAGAGAAGTTAGTTGTTACAAAGCTTGGGTGATAAATGTCATTCAGTTAATGATTCGCTTAGCTAGAGCTGTATTTTCCACTAGTTCCCTGTACGAATTTGAATTTAACTATTTAAAATTATGGAAAGAAGGAAAAAAATTTGAGACGGAATTTTTTTCGAAATACCTTAAACAATTTTTTTTTTTAATTTTTTAACAAAATTTTTTTTTTTAACAATTTGGAACCTAACATTTTTTTAACAATTTTAAAGAAAAAAAAAATTTGTTTACCAATTTTTAAGCAAAAACAATTTTGACACCCAAATTCTTTGCTTCTTTAAGTATATTTTTTTCTACAAGAAAAAGCAAATTTTAATGTTAAAAAAGAACCGAAGATACTTCACTGCGAATATTTCATTTTCTTATGATTATAAAAAAACTTCAAATTTTTTTTAGGTTATTTCTTAGATATTAAGCTGAAGTCTTTAAACAAACCAATTTTTAGAAAAACTGACAACAATGCACAAAATACTTCAAGCACTTGACATGGAATTTCTCAAGGGGTGCTTGGCACTTAGCCTATTTTAGCGAAGTTTAAGGTGATTTGATTATTGAGTATTAGTGACGTAATATTGAGATAAAAAAACTTACAAGATATTTAATATGAACTGGTAAATAAGCTTATAAAAGTACCCTCTCTTACAAAGCCATAAACTGCAAACTAGCGATGCTTCAAAATTCATTTGCATGAAATCCCGAAATCTTCAAGTCTTCAAAGAGTACATCTACCTACTAAATTGCGCACACATACTTAAATACTTACATCCTTCTACATTCTGCTGTGGGCAAAAAATAAGATGAATTTGGTTGTAAAATGAAAAAATCTTTATTTTTTCTTGTAAATCAATTTCATGCCCTTCAAAATACACTTATGCCAACGATTTTTCCAATCCCCGAAACATGCCAAATAGTCCATTTCCGGTATAGCCATCAGCACCTTCTTTGATTCAGCTTTTATCTCCTCAATCGACTCGAAACGCGTTCCCCAGAGTGGTCTTTTGAGTTTTGGGAATAGCCAGAAGTCACACGGAGCCAAATCAGTCGAATACGGTGGTTGCGGAACGATATGCGTGGAATTTTTGGCGAAATGGTCACGAAGAACGAGTGCAGTGTGAGACGGTGCATTATCGTAATACAAAAACCAAGAGTTGTTGGCCCATAATTCTGGTCTTTTTAGACGAATTGATTCACGTAAACGACGGATAACGCTCAAATAATATTCCTTATTAACAGTTTGGCCAGGTGGAAGGAATTCATAGTGCACCACACCACGAAAATCGAAAAAAACTGCCATCATGAACTTTATTTTCGAACGACTTTGACGTGCTCTTTTCGGTCTGGCCTCGCCTTTAGCACGATATTCGCTTAACTGGTCGGTTGTTTCAGGGTCGCAAGCATAAATCCAAGTCTCATCTCCCGTAATGATGCATTTGAGCTTGTTCTGATAGTCTGAAAGCATTGTTTCACACACATCAACGCGACGACTTTTTTCCAAGAAATTGAGAGTTTTCGCTACCAAACGAGATTTGACTTTTCGTAGGCCCAAATGGTCTTTCAAAATGGTTTTCACAGATCCTTCTGATATTCCGATCATATCAGTAAGGTCTTTAACAGTCAACCGACGATTTTCGAGCACTAACTCCTTCATTTTATTGACGTGTTGGTCATCTGTTGACGTCGATGGTCGTCCGGAGCGCTCCAAGTCATCAACACGTTCTCGACCCTCTTTGAAGTCTTTGTACCACTTATAAACATTTTTCTGCGACCTGGTCGAATCATTAAATACCTTCTGCAACATGCTAAACGTTTCCGCAGCCGAAATTTCATTCCGCAAACAAAATTTGATGGCACTTCTCTGCTCAATCAAATCAGACATTGTAAAAATCGAAAAATGCACTCTTGGTCGTTTGGTAAACACAAGCGTGAATATATTACTGATAATGACATTCACATGAAAGTTGGCACCGATGTTATTAACAGTGCTGCCAACTCATGAAAAAAATAACTAGAGCGAAATTCTAATCCCGTGAAGTTTCACAAATAAATTCACCTTACTTTTTGCCCACAGTAGTATACTTATACACACACATAGTATATGTACATCGCTTCCACGCCACGCCGCTACGGCTTTTGTTAGCCTGCACACAAAGGCAATATTTCTTGTATGATAATTAAGATAATATCGGCGTCAGTCTGCGTCTTAATATTAATTTGTACCAGCAGCGAAATGCGTGCGCACCCAACAATTAGTAATTTCGTACATTTATAAGACACTCTGTGTGTGTGCATTCACCTCGTTGGAGTCACTGTGTGTGACATAAATTATTTGCCACCGACTGCACGACCGCCCCGCCATAATCATTCTTCTTTATCTGCTTAATTTCCTTTGTGACGTTTTGTATTTTGCCATTATCGGCTGCCACAAATCTGACTGAGTCGGAAAGTGAGGTATCTGAGGCATCTGCGGCATCTGCAGCAGCGCTGCTGACGTGTGTCACTTGGATTGTGCCTGCGGCTGTTTTTGCTCAAGAACATTTGTTACTGCGTACGAGTAAATGTTTTAACCCAATTTGTTTACGCTTTCAAGAGTTTCCTTTTTGCTTTTGTATTTGTTTAAGTTCATTTCAAACGTCTTCTTGTGTGTGATTTCCTTCGGCAGCACACATAAGGTAAATTTGTTATTCTAATACGTGCGCGCAACACTTAATGACATGTTGGTAAACTTGTTGTTGGAGTGGCGAAGTTGTGCGTATTGTCTTGTTGTTATTGCTTCTGCTGATTGTGACAATAATGTTGTTCTTCATTTGGCTTTATTAAAATTGTATTCATTCAAATTATGGGCGTAACTTTTAACTTATATTTTCTTGTACACACAAACACGCACACCCACTAGCTTTGTGATATTAGTATTTATTCAGTATAGTATAACTGGTATTTTCGCATGATTTATTTCATTAATTTAAACGAAAAAAACCATTCAACTTTTTCAATTTAAGTGCAAAATTTTATTTGAATTTTAATCAACATCGGATTTCATTAAGCGGAAGTGTGCAGCTTGCTTTGCTTTTATGGGGAAAAGTTTTTTAATAATCGATGTAGTCAACTAATATTTTATTACTACTTTTTAACCTTCATCTGCCCCTCAAACAAACTTAAGTTTCCCGCCCTCATGGGTTATTTTCGACGCATACGCATTTTTTGAGTATTTTCTCTGTACTAAAAAGAGGCAAATGTGGACTAGTTAAAGCGCGTAGGAGAGGCGAAAGCCATTGGTTTTTGTTATTTGTTTTTTTTTTTTTTTGTTCTTTTTGTTTTTTTTTTTTGTTTTTTTTTAACCGCTTTGCAAAAGTTATAGAATTTTCACTGTTTTAAAGAAGTTTATCTTATTAGTGCGCTTAATATTTTTTGGATCACTTAATTTGTAGATGGAGCTTTTTGAGATGGAATATCCTCAGTTTTTTCTTTTAAATTTTTTAAAATTTCTTTTTATATTGTAGTTTCAGAGTAAAAAATAAGTACTTAAAGAAATAAATTATTTCAAACAAAAAAAAGTTTTTTTTTTCTTAAAAATTTTTGAAAAATGATTTTTTTTGTTAAAAATTTTGAAAAAAAAATTTTTGTGCTTAGAATTTTGAAAAAAAAAAAGAGTTTTTTTGTTAAAAATTTTGAAAACAGCAATTTCTTGTTAAAAAAAATTGTGAAAAAAAATGCTTGGAAAATTAGAAATTTTTTTTTTTTTTTTAATATTGAAAAACAGATTTTTTTTTTTGGTAAAAATTTTGATAAAAAACAATTCTTAAAAAAACTTTGAAAGAAACCATTTCAAAAAATAACAAATAACATTTTTTAACAAACAATTTTTTTTTCAAAATGTTTAACAAAAAAAATCATTCTGTTTTTCAAAAATCTTAACACAAAAAAGATTTTTTTGAAAATTTTTAACAAAAAAAATCATTTTTCAAAAATTTTGATAAAAAAAATTCTTAAAACCATTTTGAAAAAACCAGAAAAGATTTTTTTTTAATAAAAATTTAAAAAAAAAATTTTTTGTTAAAAAAATTTTGAAAAAAAAAAAATTTTTTTTTTAAATATTCAAAAACAGATTTTTTTTTGTTAAAAATTTTCATAAAAAAAAATTCTTAAAAACAATTTGAAAAAAAAAACCATTTTAAAATTTTGAAAAAAAAAAATTGTTTTTGCAACAATTTTCGAAAAAAAAATATTTTACGTGTTTTGAGAAAACATAACCTTTCAAATCTTTTTTTTAATAAGACCTTCAAGTTTCACAATGCAGTTCCAATAACTTTTCGAGTTAGATTCAAATTCGTACAGCGAACTAGTGGAAAATATAGATCTAGCGAAATGAGTCAGTCACTCAATGAATTTTACTCCAGCTTCGCAACATGGAGCTTCCCTGCATTTTCAAGAGTAACGGAATCAGTTTTATGATGCCTTACTTCAGAAAATTTCCCTAGTTCTCGCCAAAAGCGGGCATTAAGCTGCACTTTAATTTTTATTAAGTCAGTATAGTCTGCTGAGACTAATAAAATATCAAGAAAATATAAATGAAATATGATAAATAAACATCACCTTTTGCCATTTTTCAGGCAGCATCATAATCCCATGTTCATAAAACTTCTTGTTTTTATTAGCAAAAAACAGAATCAGGTACGATTTGACATCATCACCATTATTGAAATTTTTACCATTCAAGGAGTCTTGCACAGATCGAAACAAAAAGTAACCATATGGTGTAAGGTCAGGACTCAATGGTGCATGTGGCAAAACATCCCAACCAAGCTCCAGTAATTTTTGCCGAGTTTCCAAAGATATGTGTGGCCTTGCATTGTGATGATGAAATGCAATACTTTTTCGATTTGTCAGCTCGGGCCGCTTTTCTTCAACTGCATTGTTTAATTTCGTTAGTTGTTCAATGTAGACATCAGCATTGATCGTTCGGTTGGGTGGTAAGAGTTCAAAGTAGACAATTCCTTTGTAATCTCACCGAACTGATAACAAAACCTTCTTTTGATGAATACCAGCTTTTGATCTTGTTTAAGTTGGTGCACCTGGCCAGCTCCACGATCTTTTCTGCTTGATATTGTTGTAAATAACCCGTTTTTCATCGCCATCAGTCTTTTTAAAAATGGATCATTTTCTTTCACGTTTCTTTAGCAAATCGCAGCTGTTAATGCGTTTCTTTCAGTTCGTGAGGAACCCATATATCGAGTTTTTGAACATTACCAAGTTGTTTTGAGTGATTTTGAATGAAGTACTCGTATGTAATACATGAAGCTTCTCTGCAATCTCACGAGTTTTACTGTGACTGAATCGATTATTGCTTTGATTAGGGCGTTATCGACTTCATCTGGACGACCAGAGCGTTTTTCATCTTTTAGTGAAAAATCACCAGAATGAAATTTGGCAAACCAATTTTGACACTGCCGTTCTTTTAAGGTTTCATCACCATAAACAGCACATAACTTTTTATGAGCTTGCGATGCGGTTTTTCCTTTGCGGAAATAAAAAAGCAAAATATGACGAAAATGTTCCTTTTGATTGTCCATTTTTCAACGAACGCCAAACGAAAACTACGCAACCGGTCAAGAAACTTTTTTTACTAATTGACAGCTGAATTGCCAACTATCAAATAACAAAATGTGTTTTACATTTGTACTACGTCTGCAAACCTTAAAATTCAACTGAAGGCATCTATGAGTGAAATCCGAAATTATTTGGTTGCCAACCGAATATCTCTAAAAAATTTGAGCCCTTGATTTACACTAGCTCACACAGATCCTCAACCTCCAAACCTGCCGTTTTGACGAGAGTTGCTGCCTCAGGAAAATCAAGTTGAGACTATTTACATTTGCTTTTTCGAAAGTATTCAAAATAGTTTTTTTCACAGTATCTTAATTATCTTTTTTGGCGTTGTCTTTGATGATAATTAATCCAAAAAAACACGTTTTCGATGCGTACAGCATATCTGAGTCCAGTCCCTATACTAAAACACTTCAAATATAGACTAGCTAACCATAGTAAGGATGAAAGCAGTTCCCTTTTTTGTAAAAAATGCTGATTTTTACAGCTTTAAAGAAGCGTATTCTCATACACTTAATACTTCTTCTTTATTTTTAATTTGTGAAAGTAAGCTTTTTGGACTTTTCGGCGCATGTAGTGAAATCTCACGATACGGAACATCAAATAAAGCTGTTGATGAACTGGATCTAGGCTCACCAATTCTATTCGTCACACATTTTATTTTTTTTTTTGTATTAAAGCCCCTTATACAATAATATTAACAAGCAACTCGAATTATTATATTATTTTTTTTTTTATTTGAAAACAAAGCATTTTATATTTATTTTTATACACATACATAAGAAACTTTGGTCAATTGTTGAATGTTTTCTGAAATCAAATGGATGAAAGGGAATCAAGTGATTGTTTTTCATAAGTGGCAGTAGACGCGCAAACACTATACTATATTTTTTCAAACAATTTTGACTTTACTGGAAGCTGCGAGAACACTTCATTAGGAGATTTTCCAAGCTTGGGTATTATTATAACTTTCGCGAATTTCCAACATTTTGGCAAACTCGATTTTTGTTCAAAAAATATCGCGAATTACGTATATTGGAATTTCGATTTTTTCGGCGATATGTTGGTACTCATGTCTCTCACTCATGCAGACGAGTTCGGTCATTTTGAATGTTCAGTTAATTGTTGACAGCTGCTTTGCTTGTTTCTGCTCGCCTTCGATTTTTACCTATTCAAAAAGATGGATCAGGTTCCTGTATCAAATTTTGTGTGAAAAACGAAATTAAGTGCGCGGATGCATATCGAATGTTCACTGTGCCATACGGAGAAGCTACTTTGGACCAAAGCAACGTTTATCGGTGGCACAAAATGCCCCCAGAAGGCCGAGAAGATACGAAGGACGAAAAGCGTCGCCGAAAGCCGGACGCCCGAGCACTTCAACAACAGACGAAAAAATTGATGAAGTGAAGAAAATGGTATTGGCCAATCGTCGAATCACCGTTAGAGTAGTTGCTGAGGACCTAGACACATCGATTGGCTCGTGCCATTCGATTTTATTCAATGATTTGGGCATGCGACGGGACGCCGCAAAGTTCGTACCAAAACCGCTGAATTTCGACAAAAAGCAGCCCCGCATAAACATTGCTAATGAGATGTTGGACTCTGTTCGCGACGACCCAAATTTGCTCCAGAGGGTCATAACTGGTTATAACATGGAAACCAAAGCTCAATCATCTCAATGGAGGCTGCCGCACGAACCAAGATCGAAAAGAGCGCGCCAAGTTCGGTCGAATGTAAAAGTTTTGCTTACCGTTTTCTTCGATTGCAGGGGCGTTGTGCATCATGAGCTCTTGCAACAGTATAAAACGTTCAATAAGGAATATTAACTGCAAGTTATGCGCAATTTGCGCGAAGCAATCCACCAGAAATGCCTGGATTTGTGGAAGAACAAAAATTGGCTCTTACATCACGAAAACGCCCCAGCTCACACATCGTTGTTTGTGCGCGACTTTTTGGCCAAAATAACACACTAACGATGCCACAGCCGCCGTATTCCCCAGATCTGACCCCCTGTGACTTTTTCTTGTTTCCGAAACTGAAGAGGCCCATGAAAAGACGACGCTACGCTACGATTGACGAGATAAAGAGGGCATCGAAGGCGAATCTGAACGAAAAAAAAAAAATGATTTTTTGAAGTGCTTCGAAGATTGGAAAAAACGTTGGCACAAGTGCATAATATCTCATGGGGAATACTTTGAAGGGGACAAAATAGATGTTAATGAATAAATAAATGATTTTTGAAAAAACACAAAATTCGCGATATTTTTTAAACAAACCTCATATCTCGAGCTCAAGCATTCAACTCTGAATTCTAGTACGGGCCCGCCATCTATCGTTATGGATTTGAACTAGGTATTATTTGAAGAATGGTAACACTTAGCTGTCATCTGATTTGACAGAAAATTAGTTGTATTCTTCCGCTGAACGAAAATGGTTGTGTATACGCTGAAGCAAACCGACCACCCAATGCGTTTTCGCTTCGCTTCATGGGCTTGGGATCGACTTGAACAAGATGAAGACTTTTACCGAAAAATTATCTTTTCGGATGAAGCTCATTTCCATCTCGGTGGGTATGTTAACAAGCAAAATTGCCGCATTTGGGGCTCAGAAAACCCGCACGCACTCGAAGAAAAGCCGATGCATTCACAACGAGTCACTGTTTGGTGCGGATTTTGGTCGAGCAGCATCATTGGTCCATTTTTCTTCGAAAATGAGCGAGGAGTGGCCGTAACCGTCAATGAAGAGCGTTACCGGGCCATGTTGAACGAATTTTTGTTCCGAGAAATTGAAGAGGGAGATATTGGTGGTATTTGGTTCCAACAAGATGGCGCTACTAGACACACAGCGAATGCTACGATCAATCTTTTGCGCACTGTCTTCGAAGATCGCATTATCAGCCGAAATTCTGATATCGTTTGGCCGCCTCGGAGCTGCGATTTGACGCCGTTGGATTATTATCTTTGGGGTGCGGTCAAAGACCAGTGTTATGCCAACAAACCAGCAACAATTGATGCACTGAAGACCAACATACGCGATGTCATAGCTGAAATACAGCCGCATACAATCGAAAATGTGTTGAAAAATTGGACCAATCGTATGAGATGGTGCATGGCTAGCCGAAGCAGCCATATTAATGCAGTTGTGTTCCATCATTAACCGGAAGGATTGTACTTCAAAATAAAAAAAAAAGTTTGGAAAACTATTGAGTAGTTTCCCTTTATAATAAAGGCAAGTTTGAAGTGATTCGACAATTTTTTCTGCTGACCGTGTTGGATGTTTTCTTCGGGAGCAGGCGCTAAATATAGCAAATGCACAAGACCAAAAAAAATTATTAAAAATCAGCGTGATTTTTGAATCACTTGAAAATTGCACTTCATTGTACCAGAATTCAATGTTCTATAAAACTGCATAACTGCAATTTTTCTGAGTACAAAATTTTAATGAAAATTTACCGAATTTTTACAAATTTTTTCAAAACTTTGTTTGCCGTAGTTTTTGTTGTATCGTGAACAATGTTGCTATAAAAAAAAAATTGAAATTAAGAAATAAATAAAAAATATTCAAAAATTTGTCAATGTATGGTGCACACTTGTGTATTTTCGTTTTGCAGTTGTAACAGCTGACTCAACATCGCCTATTTTGATATTAAATGTTTCAATAAATAAAAGCAAAACGTTTTGCACAAGCTTTATAAAAATTCGACCAATTTTTAGTAATATTTCAAACATTTTAATCGGAATTGAAAAAAATATTGGGTACGCAGTTTTATGGTTCCTAATTTTTAGTGCAACAAACGGAAATTTAAAGTGGCTCAATATTCTCGTTGATTTTTGATAATTTCCCCCCTGACGGAATACCGCATCTCCGCCATATAACGAATGGACGGTTCTTTTCTTTATATGGAGAAAATCTGCAGCACCCTCAGTTTCAATATTGTAATTGAGGGTTTGAAAAAAATAAAGCCCTATGGTGACTTAGGATTTCTTTTCACAAAAAAATGTGTGTTAGAAATATTTTCCAACGAGGAGCTCTTATATAAATAAAATAAATAAATTCAGTAAATTTCGCACTAAGGTTATTAAATTCTCGGCGGAAACTTGTCAAACGCCTGCACTTTTAGCAAAACTCCATAATTACAAATGTAAAATTCCAAATTGGCCTAATTTTTATATTTGACCACAGTGTGACAAAAAAATATATTAACAGTAAGTATTTGAGGGTGTTCACTTTTCTCCTTGAAATAAAAGTCTAAAAGAAAATTTGTCAACTGACCAAAGCGGCTTGACCTCATTTCAAACCACTAAGAGATTCTAATGCCACACCAGAGAAAAACGTACTTTGATTTTACACGCAAGAAATATCAAAGTCAAAATTTAGCTTAACGAAGTCCTGCACTAAATAGCCGTTTTTACTGCTCAACCAAAGGAACGCAAGCCAAATACCAGAGTAAGAAAGTAGTATGAGTAAGAACTTTTTTTTTTTTTGGAAGGAGGTTTAAAACAACAAGCACAAAAGAAGAAATTGGCAGAACTCACAAATGTACACCTTATTAGGGGCTTATGTGGCTTCGCAAAAACACTCAGGGAACCCACCAAGGATGCTCACAACTCAAGTATTTGAAGAAAAATAAAACGCAATGCCTTTTGACAAAACAAAACAAAGACCTTATCAAAATCGCTGAGTGGGCATTGAGTGACCCTTCAAGCGGTGAATGACCAAAGAAACAAAGCAAGAAAATACAACATAGCAAATACAACAATAGCAAGCAACAAAAGCGCGTGCCAGAGAATTGAAGTGAGAATTTTAAAAATATTTCTAAGAGCAACCACCGCTGCCACATATTGCGCGATTACTGAATGCGTCGTACCAATATTTTGTGCACTCGTAACTTGGGTAGATGTCATGTGTGTGTAAACTGCGTTTTTGAATCAGCTGTCATTTTAACACTGATAGCTTCTAACCCTCTACTAAAATCTTGAATAGCAGTTGGGGCAGCATTCCCATGAAAAATGAAATGAGTCGCTCCGTGGTGGAACAACGTGGAGAAATATTTGTGGCATATTATTTGAAAGAAAATGTGTACGTCGATAAGCCAGCAATAATTCGAGGGCTAAAGGATAAGATAATTGGCACATTAACGGCATAGACCCTCAATTATGCCTCAGCGTCATCGAAAATTTGGACCATCGGATGGAGGTGTGCCGAGGCCACGGCGAACATTTGGCCGATCTTTTTCCATGAGTAATTGAGCCATACCAATGTTATCATAATAAAGAGAAATGGCAATAATTAAAAAAAAAATTGTATTTTATTCAAAATCAATACCGGCCCTTGAAACTTAATCACCCCTTATATACAAATAACGAGATTTCCGATTGAAAAACTAGATTAGAAATAAAGACTTATTTATGGTTAAGGTAACATTTGAGTGCCAGCAACCAGGTGTTGGGTATAAGTCCATTTGGGGGTATACGATTTCCCTGATGTTGCAGACAAACAACATTGGAAAGATACGTCTCACTTTCTATTAGACTCCCTTAAGGACTCAAATTCGTTACCCAAGTTATAGCCAAGCGGCTCTAAAAGCCCTTGTATCAATAACTATCACCTCTAAATTGGTAAATGATTGCCTAAACCTTCTCAACACGTTAGGAAACCTCAACATAGTAACCTAGGCTGGATTCCGGGACATGAAGGACATGAGGGAAATGAAATGGCTGATGATCTTGCAAAACAAGGAGCAAATATGCAACTTACTGGTCCTTTCTGTGGACTCACAAAAGGCCACATTAATGAATTCCTTAGGAAATGGGAAGAAAGAAAACTTGCTGCACACTGGCTAAACTGTGCCGGTCAGCGTCAAGCCAAACTATTCCTAAGTCCCAACAAAGGAATATCTGACAAGCTTCTCTCACTATGCAGAGTAGATCTGCGTCTTTTAACAGGATACCTTACAGGTTACTGCAGCCTGAGGTACCATCTAAATAATATTGGTCTATCTGAGACCAATGTCTGCCGCTTTTGCGAAATGGACATAGAAAGCTCAGAACATGTGCTTTGTGAATCTCCTGCGTTGGGCAGACAGAGACTTCATCACCTTGGTGGTATCGTAGTATCTCCATGCAATCTTTCTAACAACAAACCTAAAATTGTGCTAAAATTTTTAAAAGGCCTAAAACTCTAGGGTTACAAAAATAGGACCTTTCGCAATAGATCAGCTCTGGTCGCAGTGCATAATGGCCTTCTAATAATAATAATAATACCCAAGTTATCTTATTCCCTAATATGCATTTGAGCCCTGGTACCCAGACGAGAGTAACTCTGTTGTAAAATTTAAATGCAAATAAAATGACATTTTTTAATATCCATACACTTTGCTTTATTTGGCGTATAATTTTAATGCAATAATACTTTCACACACTTCCTGGAGTAAAGCTGGCTGGACGTCAACTATAACTTCTTGAATACTGTGTTTGTAATTGAAATTTGAATAGGTCGAGCCGAGAAGCACCAAGAGATTTGGTGGCTCCTAACACACTCAGGCTAAAAGGTCCATAGTATTTAGAGCTCTGGAAAGAGGGTAGATAGTCAAAGAGGAAAGGAGAAAAGTATCAGAGAAAGAGATAGCAAAAAATGGAGACAGAGTCAGAGGTAGTTAGTTCTGTGAGTATTTTCCAGATTCTTTGGCGAATCTGGAAATATCCTCCAGTTTTAGAGAGCGAATATTACTCATTCTCATGACATCGGAACCCAAAACTCATAGTCTTGCTCTAGCAAAGGCAGGACCCTCACAGAGAAAGTGCTCAGTGCTATCCGCCTCCTGCAAGCATGACAGGCTCATTGGGTCCTCAATGATTCCAATGGTGGTCATATGCTGACCCCATGGGTTGTAACCTGTTATGATACCGACCATCAACCGAACGGGTTTCCTTCCAAGTTTTAGTAAAAAGTTTCACAGTTTTCTGTTCGGACCATAGCTCTTTATGTAAATTGCATACATAATCGCTGATCCAATTCATAGTTTCTGCGGAATTGATTCACATTAATGGCTATGCTCCCTGTGGGATAACCGCTGATCCACGGTTTTCAATTCAACGGCAATTTCGTTTCCTTGAACACCGGAGTGTCCTGGAACCCATATAAGTACAAGCCTGTTCTGTCTTGTAACAGAATTAAACTTCTTCTTACATTCTTGAGCATTCGTCGAGGTTTGCTTCGCGTTCTCCAAGGCCTTCAGTGTAGCCTGACTGTCACTGAAAACTCCAATCTGTTTCCCGCTCCGTCTCCTCTCGATTATCCATTCGGCTAATTTCAGGATGGTCAAAATTTCCGTTTAGAAAACAGTTGCCATTTCCCCCATAGCATAGTTATACTATTACTATTGTTTGGTCACGGGTCCGGACTCTATTTCATTCTTGGACCTGTCGGTAAAGCAAATATCCGTCAAACCTCCCTGAATGCATTCTGGATTGCTCCATTGTGTTTAATGAAGTCCAATGAAGTGTTTAATTGTTTCTGGTTTATCGGCGAAGGCTGACGGACTGTAAATATCATTAGAAAAAATAATGTAAGGGAGTCAAATCGCATGTTCGATGTTGGTTCCGTCGGCATATAAAGAACACTGAACGGCCTTTTTCATCTTTTGTTTTTTTTTTTTTGAAGCAAAATTAAAGTTTTCTATGAGGTTTTGTTTTCCGCATTTGTTGTTAAAAAAATTTAAAAAATTAAAAAGACATTGTGTTTTTTTTTCAAAAATTTTTTTAATTTTTATTTATTAAATTTTTTTTTTAAATTTTGGTTTTTGGTTTTTGGGTAATATATATTTAGTGCTACAAATCAAGTAGATTCCTGTCTACGCTCTTTTTCTTTAGTATACCTCTATTAGAAAGAACAATAATTTTCATTATTTATGAAACATACAATTGTCACTTACACTCTTTTTGGGTGTTTGACCGAGCTCCTCCTCCTGTTTGTTGTGTGCGTGTTTTATATAAGTAGATTTTCAAGGCAGAAATGCACTCGGTAGTTTATCATTGCCCGCCGAGGGGCGACCGCTATTGAAAATATGTTTTTCTTCATATTGGTGTTTTACCGAGACTCGAACCTACGTTCTCTCTGAATCCCGAATGGTAGTCACGCACCAATCCATTCACCTACGGCGGCCGAATACCCTTTCGTTAATGAGCTTGCATTGGTTGGCCCCGTAAAAGCGCATACTACCAAACCCGCGTATGGCTTTGTGTAAAACATGCAAAAGTAGCAAAAAGGAAGATGTAAAACATAGATCATCACTGGCTACTTAGTGGTGGTCAGCGGTGAGTGCCTGTTTTGTTTTTTGCTTAACTTGTCCACCATCAAAACCTGTTGCCAAAACTATAGCTTGAAGCCGTCCCATTGATTTTTGAGTAACGCAGTTAGTTAGCCCTTTTTTGCGCTCGTACTTTCCGTTGTTTGCTTTCGCCCTCTTTTCGATTTTTGACTCTTTTTTTATTGTTTTTACATACGAATCGTTGCTCATCGTAGCAGCAAATGGAGCATTTCACAGCCTAGGAGTGTTGTTCTTCCCACTTAGGACAAAATTTGTATTGGGTTTTCGTTGCGCTGAAAAGGAGAAGTGGATGTCAAGTAAGAGCACAAGAGCATTCCGCCGGTTTTGCGTAAAAAGTGCACAACTGACATTTTTCGTCGAGACTTAATTATCTATGGATTAGGATAGCCAAATGCATGAGGATTAATTTCATGCAACTTACCAAAATACGGTTTAAAATAGTGAGAGTGCTTGAATATTTTGTACTACAAATTTTGAAGCAACCAAAAAAACTAGTATTTATAATGAATTTTATAAAGCTTTTAACTTGGTACGCCATTTCTAATTTGTGATTCGACCCAGCGATGTTTATTAGGGGTTTATTAAGGAGTTGATGGGGAATGTTTGAGATTCTGATTAAAATCATATTTTTGTTTTTTAACGATTCTTAGACACTTTTCAGAAACGTTAAACAATTGCAACAAGTTTACAAAATGTAGTATACATATACTGTGAAGCCTCCCTTGAGTGGACAGTCACCGTCAGTCGACATTTTTCCGCCCAAGAGAGGTGTCCGCTTTTTCAATAAATTAAATATTATTTTTATTTCATTAAAAATTATTGATATCATATTAGTCAAATAATAATGTTTATATATTTTTTTTTAAGTAGTAACGAAAAAAAATATATATATTACATATCAGTCAATAAAATATGAAGCTAAATATGTATATATATTAGGTTGGCTTTGCCTTTCCATCTTTCCTTCAGAATGCAGTAAAATCATCGCTATACAATCGTTTTAATTTTGAAACTAAATTCAAACCCGTTTCGTTTGGGAAAATTTCATTCGATTCTTCGGTTATACTCTCAGTGTCACTACTATGGCGGTCAGCAGTTTCCATGTTTTTATCAGTAACAAAATCCAGCCCAAAGTCTCGATTATCAGTGCATAAGTTACTATCTAATGTTATAATTTATCAGAATCTGAATTCGATTCCCGAAAGATTTTTGATAACTCCAATAATGAAGCCATCGTTGTTAGCTGCAAATCATCTTCGGGCTCGAAGTCAGTTGTCTACTTTTCGGAAACAGTTTTCTATTTTAAATATATCTCACATAGACGACAAGAGTCGTAGTGGTCATATTTTGACGAGTTTTAATAAACAGTTTAAAATTTTGTCAGCAGAGGTGAAAAGTATACCGATCCCAAGCAGTTGTAACGAGTTGTTCTTGGATCAGCGCAGTGGCAAAAGAGATGTTTTAACGTACTCCGTTCTTCTTCGCAAAAGTTACACGCGTCGTTATGAGCCATTTCAGCTGCGTGATATGAAATCAAACAATATCCAGGTAGTACTCTAACCAATATTTTACATTCTTCGTTAGGAGGAGAAAATTGGTTGTTTTCGTGCTGCAAGTTCATAGCGTTATTTTGGCAATGCTGCGAAAGGTCGTGGCTCCCCATATAGACTGTGCTTCCAGAGTTAGTTCTTCGTCTAGTTTCGTCTTCAAAACTGAGAGTGAGAGATATACAAGTATGTTCGACGTACTTATCTAAGGCAATCACTTATGGAGTTAAATAAGACTTCCAAAATTATTGTTGGTAAAAGAAATTCAGAGTTCACAAAAATATTTTAAGCTGCACTTGGAGAGTTGTCTGGAAATTTGTGTTAATTGCAAAACGCCAATTATATTAACTTTACCGAAAAAATAAAGTAACTTAATCCAATCGGCTCACACCCGTAATACTATTGTGCTGAAATATAAAACTTTAACAGCTCCTACATTTTTTTGTTAGTGTTGCCAGAATCTGGAATTCTTCACCAACCTCAGTTATGTTTTTCAGCAGTTTGGATGCTTCCAAATGACAGTTTCAAGTATTTTTGTGTAATACTAAACTAATAATAGTAATAGGCGCCTACATCATTTATTGGGTGTTTGGTCGAGTTCTTTTCGCCATTTGTGGTGTGGGCCGTGATGCTTTTCTACAAATGGAGGGGTCTTCCGATTTATGCTACCATCGCAAGACAGCTGATTTTTAAAAGGAGCTTTTTGACAGCGAAAATATACTCGGAGGTAAGCCATAGCCTGCCGAGGAACAACCTCTAATTAAAAAAACCGTGTTCAATCATTCAGTGTTTCATGCCCGGAGTTGTGAATTCATGCACCACCGATTGTTGTTATTATAACTATATCATGATTTGATTCTAGTTTAAGTTAATTATGTAACACTTCGTATTTTTCTGTAAATAATAAAGATAAATAAATGAAGCGTAAACAAGTTGCAAAATAGATGCCAATCATAAATTCTATATTTGAGATGTTTTTTCCATATACATTTTTTGACATAGTTAACAATACTTCGTATTATTTTTTTTTTTTTTGTTTGCCTTGTTCACTCCCCTCAGGAGCATAGGGCCTCGACAAAGCTTGTCTTGCGTTGGTTTCGTTAATCTATTCGATTTTTGGCAGGATAGGTAATTAGCTTGCCGCTACCAGTCCTAAGGTGTAGAAATACCCACATGTTTTTGCTTAAGAGCAACGCCTTCTTCACTGCTTGAAGCGCCATTTGTGTGTCACATTTTTCTGGCAGAAGGATCACACAGATGGTTGAAGGCTTTGCTAAATTTGGTATGTCTGCGCTATTACTGCGCCTTACTGGCGCCACTGATGCATTGTAAAACTGTGTGTTTTTATTTGTTTTTTGGTTGTTTTAGCAGCCACAATCCAAATAATGCGCTGACTTTTGTGTGGGAGTAAGGATGGAAAGGAAAGTTTTTGGGTTTGAGGAATGAGATTTGGTTTTTTTGTTTATAGAAACAAGGAAAGTAGGTAAATTTGGAAAAGTGCGAGGACCGTGCTTTACGTGGGGTTCGGACCATTAACCCCTGGGATAACAGGCTAGTACACTTACGCTAGACAACCGAGGCCACTTGTTAATTATACATAAGCATATATTCTTTAATAAATAATAAAAATAAAAACTTGTAAAATTTTAGCGGTAATTCTATTCAGAATTGTTATTACATAATATTTTATTTGTATTTTTTTGCGCTTTATTTATTTTTTAATTAGTCAAATAGATGGCAAAATTTTACAAATATTTACATGGATCAAACCTTTCTAAGTAACATTTTTAACGTACCTCGTTTTTTACCTACACATATCCATATATTTTCTATATAACTAGAAAAATTAAAAATTTCTAAAATATAAGTGGCATCTCTTTTCGAAAATATTTGTGAATTAAAGCTGTGAAGAAAACCATTTATTTATCGCCCATACGCTGAGTATACTTTTTAAAATATTACAAACAGGTGGCAACTTTACTTACTGACGGTTATTACATATGTAGATTGAACTTTTTAACATTTTTCGTTGTTTGTCTACGCACAAATTTTCACATTGGTTTTTGAATTTTGAAATAATCAGTTAAAAAAGTGTACATTAAAAATTATATGGCAACCCTATTTCAAAGAAATCTTTAAATAAAGTTATCACAAGTACCTTTCGTTTGGTATTGTATTGTATTGTACAATCATATTTGCTTCTTGAACAATTTAGAAAAGGTGGCAGCCTTCTATGTATAACGCTAAGCATAGTACAGACAAACTTTGGTAGTAAAAATTTATCTAAGCACAATATTTTATACAAATTTATGCTAATTGCTCAACAAATCTATGCAGTCATATGTATATTTATTTTTTTAAAGAAGTATTCCTTAAATCTCTAAAATCAAACGAATTTAAGTTATGCGCTTTCAGCGCGAGTCTGAAAGTACTGAAATATGTACATGTTCGTCTCTGTGCAGTGAATGTCGACGCTGTTTGCCGCCCCCACCATTCACCATTAGCGGCTTGTTGCCAGTTGTTTACTACTCTTAGGGATTGTCTTTTTTTGTTTTTTTTTTTTTTTGTTTACTTCTTTTTTTGCTTTTTTCTCTTTTTTCTTCTGTAAAAATTCGGATTTATGTCACCTTGAATTGAACAACGGAATTTAATGCGTTTCACATACATGGATACATGGACACACACATGGATGCTTAAGTTAGCTACACATGTATGTGTTTGTGCATGTGAGTAGGTAATTTTATTTTTATTTTCATTTACCCTTTCAATTTTGTTCCGCAAACCCAAGACAAAAGAAGAATTTCATCAGCGCTGATCCGAGTAAATCTAGTTGGGCTTTTACAAGCGCGCATTCACATACAAACGTGCATTCATACACTCATACGCACTTTCGCACACACATACGCACACATGCGTGTATAATATTTTTAAAGGTTCACTGGCACAGCTGGCTAGCTTCGCATCAGCAATTTACAAAGACAAATGATTGCTCATACCTCTTCATTATGCATATACGCATATACTCGTATGTGTGTATGTGTGTGTTGATGACTACACCCGTTTATGTGATTATAAATATATACACGCACACAAGTGTGCATGTTAATATTATAAATAAATAAAAGCGCTAAAATAAATCGACCATAATGCGTTTGTCGGGTGCACTTCAATATGCCCTTATAAAATCGTATGTGGCCGCACACACACAGGCGCACGCTTGCTAACATTTCCAACGAGGCTTGGAAATAAATTAACAATACCTACTAAATAAATCGCTATTTTGCTTACTTTAATGGTTGGAATTTGTGGCAGCGTTCGCAATTCAATTCCAAGCCGCCAGCTCACTTTGTCAGCAATTAAGTATTGCGGTGCACTTCTGCAAACAAAGGTTGATACCCAATAGCAAATTTCAACAGCTACGAGTGGACTACTTCTTTTTTTCTCTCTAAATAATAGGAGTCTTTTATGCGATTATGGAAAAGAGAGTGTCCACTAAACTGTTTGGAATTCATAGCTCAAAAGCAGTGCTTATTTAAACTTTTTAGCTACTGTTCGATTTCGATATAATCAAATTTTTTGTAACTCGTACAATATTTTGATCAAAAATATAGGAACAAACCATGGAAAATTTTTCAAAATTTAAACACGTTGTAATATATGTATATATATTTTTTTATAAAAAGACGAGCTCAACTGGAACTCAATGCTCCAAATTTTTTTATATGAAAGAAAACTCCGAGCACCGTGAGTAAAAAAAAATGTTAAAACTCAATGCAATTTTTGAGCCACTTGAGACTTGCATGTTATTAACAAATTATTTTTACAATTGATAATAATTATAATTATATTAACAGAATTTAATAGACTATGCAACTGCTAAGTCGAAATCCTTCTAAGATTTCTGGTTAGTAGTGGTAATATAGATTAGGTTGGCAACTAAGTAATTGCGGATTTCTTTTTAGAAAATCGAAGAAAATTTTTTCATGGAATTATATAACTTTTTTCTATAACGTATTGCCCATTTTGATCAATGACCTTTTGTCATCTCTCAGGCAGCATCATAATCCCACGTTCATTAAACTTCTGGTTTTTATTAGCAAAAAACTGAATCAGGTACGATTTGACATCATCATCATTGAAATTTTTACCATTCAAGGAGTCTTGCACAGATCGTAACAAAAAGTAACCAGATGGTGTAAGGTCAGGACTCAATGGTTGATGTGGTAAAACAGCCCAACCAATAATTTTTGCCGAGTGGCCAAAGATGTGCGTGGCCTTGCATTGACATGATGGAATACAATATTTCTCGATTTGTCAGCTCGGGCCGCTTTTCTTCAACTGCATTGTTTAATTTCGTTAGTTATTCAATGTAGACATCAGAATTGATCGTTAGGTTGGGTGGTAAGAGTTCAAAGTAGACAATTCCTTTGTAATCCCTCCAAACTGATAACAAAACCTTCTTTTGATGAATATCAGCTTTTGATGTTGTTTGAGTTGGTTCACCTGGCCTGCTCCACGATCTTTTCCGCTTGACTTCCGTGTGTAAACAACCCATTTTTCTCGCCAGTTATCAGTCGTTTTAAAAATGGATCCTTTTCGTTACGTTTCTTTAGCAAATCGCAGCTGTTAATGCTTTGCGTTAAATGCGTTTCTTTCAGTTTGTGAAGAGCCCATGTTGTTTTAAATGATTTTCATAAATGAAGCTTCTCTGCAATCTCACGTGTTGTACAGTGACGATCCTAATCGATTATTGCTTTGATTAGGGTGTCACCAACTTCAACTGGACGATCACAGAAATTTGGCAAACCTATTTTGACACTGTCGTACTTTTAAGACTTCTTCACCATAAACAGGACATATAAAAACTTTTTTTTCGCTATGTTCTCTGTTGTCAACAACTGTGTTCAAAAGCTGTACAACCTCGTGCTATTTATGCACTCGTCGAATGTTAATCCCAATTCTGCATGGTTTTTCATATCGAATACTGCGTCAAATTATCCGGAAGTCTGCTTTTTATATTCATCTATACTAATATTATAAAGAGGAAAACTTTGTTTGTTTAGTTGTAATGAATAGGCTCAAAAACTACTGGACCGATTTTAAAAATTCTTTCACCATTCGAAAGCTACATTATCCACGAGTAACATGGATTATATTTTATTTTGGAAATAGGGCTCGAGATATAGGTCAAAACGTGGACCCGTGTAACCTTCGGATGTGTATGTATAATATGGGTATCAAATGGAAGCTGTTGGTGAATGCTTTAGTCCAGAGTATTTTTCATGCCGCGCTGTGACTAGGGTCTCGAGATAGAGACCAAAACATGGACCCTAGAATGTGTTTGTACAATATGGATATCAAATTGAAGCTGTTGGTGAATACTTTAGTACAGAGTATTTTTCATACCGCTCCGTGACTGGGGTCTCGAGATATAGGTCAAAACGTGGACCCGGGTAACCTTTGGTTGTGTATGTACAATATGGGTATCAAATGAAAGTGCTTTAATACGGGGTAATTTTCATACCTATTGATGACTAGGGTCTCGAAATATAAGCCAAAACGTGGATCCGCTGTGTCTTTGCACCGAATTAAACCAACCTTACGCACATTGTTAAGTAAGTATTGAAAATGGGTTTCGTAAAGTTTGGTTGTAATTCGGAGCACTGGCAACGGGTACAGCGTTCTTTTGAACCAGCCATAATGTCGCTTACTTTTTTAACGCTTGGGGCGGAACTGAACTGTCAAATTGACAGTGTGAGTTACAATGTGTCAATATTTCTTTCTGATTTGGATGCCATAAGGAAAAAACGTAAGTGCAACATGTAAAAATTGTTGTGAATTTTTTTGGAGTGAATTTTAGAACAGTGAATAATTTCTTACGAAATTTGAGAATTTTATGTGAAATCCGAATGAAATTATGTGTCGTGGAAAAAAATTTTTTTTTCGTTTTTTTTTTTTTGAAAAATATAAATGGATATTGGTTAAAAAACCTCCAATGCTTAATAAAACATATAAATTGAGACGAAAAATTCATGGATGATCAGGAAAAAAGACGATTGTTTATTCATATGCGTTGATTTGAAATTTAAAAACAATCTTCTTTTTTCCTGATTTTCAATTTATATTTTATATTTACTCAAAAACAAATAGAAAAACAAAAAATATTGTTTATGCCAAAGCGCTTGAATAAAGAATAAAGAAATAAATAATATGAAAATCATATACATATTTTCTGTTCTAAACCATATCTATTCTATTTTAGTGTGCCCAGCGAAGGGGGCCGGGTTTGCTAGTATAATATAAAGTTTCAAAAAAATATTTAATGGGAAGACCCAATGTAGAAAAGTGTCTTTGTTCAGCTGCTGTTTCCAACGAAATTGCATAGCTTGATGTGAAGTCTGGTATGCTTACCCTTCCTTCTGAAGTGTCTTTGCATGAGTCTGGCACACGAGGAGCGCCTGAGAACATTTGAGCGCAAAATATTTAGCCCAACGCGCGAAGAAGATGACGAGTACAGAATCGAGCACAATAAGGAGCTGCTTAGTCTCTGCAATGGCCAAGATATTGTAAGATTTATCAAGTCGCAACGCATCAGATGGCAAGTCACATCGTTCGCATTGAAGGCGGCAGACCAGAAAAACTCCTGATGGCCTACAATTCTTGATACTCAAGACCCCGTGACAGACCAAAACCAACTTAGCTCATTAACGTCACCGAGAGTCGGATAAGATTAGCCATCAAAACCTAGAAATCTCCAGGATGGATTTGTTGGGGTCAGTGAAAGCGTACCCTGGACTGTAACGCTAATAGATGATGATGGTGGTGATGTTGTTGTTGTTGTTGTTGTAGCAGCATAAACTTTCCCCATACATAGACGGGGAATGCTGCTGAGGTGACAGTCCTTGGCCGAATATAAATCCGGGTCGTTCCGGTTACATAGAACCGAATGTAGGGGGAACGATGATGATGGTGATATTTGCAGCTTGTTGACCCCCGCCGATAATGTATAACCCCACCCGATTGTATGGATCCAAAGAGAGCTTGAAAAACTTTCCATTTATTTTTAAGTGATACTGACTGTTTAGCAAGAAAGTTTTTTCGGATGTAATTAATGCTTGCTTTGCCTGCTGATTAAAAATGTGAAATGTTTATGGAATTTTTTTGAAGTTTTTTTTTTTTAATGGGGATAATGCGTTAAGCTTGGATTTATGTGATTTTTGCAGGAAAATTAACTGTACTTCCATTTTTTTTATGAAAAACTATATTAAATACAACAACAAAGTACTAGCTGGCAGGACTTACGACTCTGGTTATTCAAAACAAATTAAATTTACAAAAATAAATAAAAATTTGTTTTTCAATCTTCAATCAAAATTACCCCAGGTGTTATTACTTTTGCGGCCACAGCTGCAAAAGCAAAGTAAAGCCCATTGAAACAACTAATTTTGGTTTGAGCCGCGAGTAACGCATACATACACATATTGCTGCTGGTAGGGCTCCCATGACGGTGATTGTCAGATGAGGTATGAAGTATATGAGTTTAGGTTTTATTAAGATATTTTTCTTAGATTTTACTAATCGTTGCGGTAGAATCTACTAATCTTATTTTTCTTTAACGTAGATTAGTAGCAACTTCTCCAATAAAAGTCTCCATCCTGCACAGCAATCGATTTGGAGGCATACAAGGTGGCGCAAAATTAATCATCCTGTAGGAAGATTTATAATTTTTGCAAATGGCGTCGTGCGTCAATCATATTTGACACTTATGAACTGGACAGCTGCTATACACAAATAAATAGTTAAGAAATGGGCGCATAAAGGTCAAAATAAAGATTTTCATCAATCAAAATCATTTTGTTTTATTTAGCCAAAAAGTTGTTCAAAAACACAATTGGACGATTAATTTTGCGCCACCTTGCATTTAAACAGAAAATAAATGTATTTTAATCTCAAATTGGACGACATTTAATAATGCTGAAAAGGTCATGAATTTTCACCTATCTGTGTTTTATACAGGAAAAAGACCTTGGTTGGTACAGGGTGGCGCAAAATTAATCGGATTACCGGAAAATTTATAACTTTTGCAACATCAATCATGTTTTACACCTGTGCGCTAGACAGCTCCAGCATACAAACAGGCAAGCATACGAGCGTACCCACGGTCGTCTGATATATCCGGCCAAGGGACTGTCACTCCAACAGTATGGGGAATATTTATGCTACTACAACAACGACAATAACACAAGAAGAGAAGTGCGTAAAGCTCAAAATAAAGATTTCCATTACTGAAAATTATTTTTTTTTATTTAGTAAAAAGTGGTTTCAAAAAACTTCATTTTTCCCACCTTGTCTTAACGAAGCTAAGGGCTTAGATAGGTTAGGTTAGATTGAAGCGGTTCTCCATTGTAGGACACACTCAGGCTCATGACCCATTGTGATGCCGCGTGGGGAACTAGCCCCTATCCCTCTTGAAACGTGTGCTATTCAAAAATTTTGCAAGATCCTTAATTTCGACATAGCCGAGGTCTTCTAACTCGTTGAAGAAATGCCCGCCCAAAATGACGAGTCTACATCTGGATAGAGCAGGACAGTGACACAGAAGGTGGGGTTCGTCTGCAGAAGTCATGTGTTTGCACACCCATTCTCTGGGCGTGCCTACCGATTTGGCAGTGCTCCGTAATAACTGAAATCAGTGTGTTAAGACTATGCTTATCTCTTCTTGGTAGAAGTTCTCTGCATTTAGCATTGAGAGTCGGCCACATCTGTCGGGCTATTTTCAAGTGACTTCGTTACGCCATCTTTCATTCGCTACTCTTACAATTTCCTCGCGGATGCGTAGTTTACATGTTTGCGAGGGTGTACCTATATCATTGTCTATGTACTCATCAGTCAATTTGGTACCGATTTTCGCTATTTCATTGGCTCTGCAGTTCCCCTCAATGTCGCAATGGTCAGGATGCTATGGCCCATGCTATCATGAGGTGAAATGACTCAGCCATCTCGTTCACTGATGTGCGGCATTTCATGACTACCTGGGAGGTTGTCGACTGTTTTGTGAGAGATTTTATCGCTGCTTGTCTGTCAGTGAAAATGTAGATGTCATATCCATATATCGCATCCCACCGTACCAGTGTCACGGCTTTCATTATTGCCATCAGTTCAGAATAAAAGACACTACAGCGGAGCCGAAAACTGAAGGAGATCCTCAGATGCTCGAAATATACACCTCCGCCCACCTGCCATCGGGGTTAGATAGAGTTCTATAAATATTATTACACAAAACTAGATTACTCTTGTGCGTAGCAGGGTAGGAGTAAAAATATATTAGTAGAATGGTGAACTTGTTGACACTCAAACAAAAACTTACGAGTAACTTTTTTTTTCTTTTTTCAAATACTCAAAACTCATTCGTTGCCACTGTTTATTTTAGAAAGCAATTAGTTTCCTAGCAATACGTGAAATTCCCTGAAGCGTTATTGAAATTATCTTTTTTTTCACTTCTTTACACTTTCTTCACTGCCTTCACTTTTCAACTAGTTTCCACATTAGTTGCCACACCAGCTGCTGCTACCAGTCTGGTTAATTTTAACTGTCGTGACGTTACTCTACTCCCCAGTTTTTCCCGAGATTACACACTCACATACGAACACTAGCATACCCATAAAATTTCACATATAAAGACGCAGTTAAAATGCCAACAAAGCAACAATTTGAACAGTTATAAAATGTAATACGAGCGCTGTAATACGAATTTGTCGTTTTATTGCATCCATCAACATTTCTCTTTCAACTTGAGTTTGGTAAAAAAAAACCGTTTGTCACAAAAAAATTTAAATTTAATACCCAAACATATTGGCAAGCGGAAAATCAACAAATGCATTGTTGTTCATTAAAAATTTACGAGTCCCTCATAACAATTTGGGGATTTAGGGTTGGTGGATGGCGGATATAGGCAGAGTGGCAGAGTGTACGGAAAATGTAATGAATATTTGATTTTAGGTGGCAGTAAAAATATATGAGAAAATATATCGAAAAACAGGGATAAAATTTGAATCTGTTCAGCGCACGAACAACATATATGCACACATACATACATACATATATGTGCATGTGCAAGTAGTATGTGAAGATAAATCAGAGTTGAAATTTTAGTGACAGCAGATCATCATTACACCTTTGACTTTAAACTTTTTAAAGCTGGCTTGATTTGCTGTTTGTTTATTTATATATTTTACGCAATGAATGAAAGGTGGAATTGGTGGAACGGGCACATTTGGTATTTTAAAACCATTTACGTCCAACCTTCATCAAAATTGCCCTAAATACCAATATATTTCTACATACAGCTGTAGAGGCAAAGAGTTTTACTTCATTGGAAAATCGAATGTTGGTTTGAGTCCCAGTTCGCTTACGAATACTTAATCAACCATATTCTGAGCAGAAATTATAGCATTCGAGATTTAAACCAGCAAATGTGTTTGCTAAAAGACAAATAGGATCTGAATGCATCTTGACGAATAGTCAGGTTTCTCTGGAGACTTTAGTTTCATATAAAATGACACTAAGGTTGTGGACGACTCAAAAACTTTACTGAAGCAATTAGACAATCATAATAAGGTAACATTAAAGAGAAGAGGTGAAAAACAAGGAAGTCTGAGAGTGTCAGAAAACGTTTGCACAGTCTTTCAGTCTCACATTCAGAGGTTATACTGCAGAGCTATTAAGAAATTAGAAGTAAGTTTACTGCCCTTAGAACTTACTCAAGAGAATCTGCGAACTCCCAAAGGTTACTTGACAGGGCAAAACAGGCAAAGACAACATCTTAATGAGATATGGGACTTGCTAAAACAATGACTTGCTGGCTTTGTGGTTTGGCGAGAAAAACGTGAAAATTCACCGTCAGCATCCATTATTTTTATATATAGAATCAGAGCGAGTGCGTCGAGCAGCAAAGGATTTAAAAATAATTTTAAAATGTATTTCTAAAACACAATGAAGCAAATCAGTAATGTTTATTTAATTTGTCATGTTGTTGTTGTTGTTGTTGTCCACTGACATAATCTTAATTAGTGACCACCACCATTCTAGGTCAGATCCATTTAGTGAGGTCCCAGTATAGCTGCAAATTCTTTAGCCCGATGTCTGAGATCTCATTAATTTGCTGCAAGAGAGGCTTACCAAATTAACGGAGTCGTGCCCTAGCTATTCAAATAAGTAGTGGAAAGGCTTTCCTTAGTCCCTTCCGCTTGACAGCTTCTGCAGATATGGTTGAAGGGTAGGTTGTGTCTAGCTGCATGATCCCCTACTTTCCAATGGCCTGTAAGGATTGCAGTGATGCGTGAGATGTTTGGCCGGGAGCATTCTAACAGGTCATTCGTCCTCTGGATGTTGTACGACGGTTAATTGCTTCCAACTTCTTTCAGCTAAAGCATGATAGCGTGAAGCAATGGATGTTTTTATTGTGTTCAGTGGGATAGAGACTGCCACCGCCTCTGCTAAGTCTAGTGTCGAACCTTTTCTTTCTAGCTCATCCGCTATCTCATTACCCCGTATTTACCTGTAAGTCCAGTTTGGATGTAATAGAGTTGGAGTCTAAGGCCTTTATTGATGCTTGACTGTCTGAGAAGATAGTTGCTCTTGCCCCAACTTCCTTGTAGAGTTTTAGTGATTTGCATGCTTCTCAGATTGCTAATAATTTAGTTCTGCCTGAAAAACGCTGGCATAGTCAGGAAGTCGAATTGACTGAGAAAGGTTGAGTGGCCTCGAATGGAAGCCAGCTCCCGCACCACAGTTCATTTTAGAACCATCGGTATAGATTTCGATACTGTATCTTCCAATCACCTTCCCTTTGCTCCTTTCGGCTCTCGGTGGAAAACGTACCGTAAAGTCTTTCTTAAAGCTAAGGTCAGGGACCGTGTAGTCTGATCTGTTTTTGAGCAGCGAGGGTCCCTGTAGAAGGATCTTACTGTGACCGTACGACCTTGTTGTCCAGCTTCCTATATCTCTGAGTCTCGCCGCGCTGCAAGTAGCGATTGTTTTAATGTGTAAATCTAATGGTAGCAGATGAGTTAGTACATTGAGTGCTTCAATAGAACTGGTGCTAAGCGGTCCTGTAGTTAAGATACACGATGTTCTTTGTATCTTGTTCAGCTTAGTTTTGTTGTCATAGTTTATAGAATACTCTAATTTTTTTTTTTTCAAAGTAATATAAATGACTACAGCTTTTCTTCAACGAAATCTGTTTTGAAAATCGCCCAACTGCCCGTGCGTTTCTTAATATATTTTACTGGGAACAAAAATTTATTTTTTTTTAATTTATTATAAATATAAATAGCTCCAGAAGTACGTTGAATTTTTTTTGATATATCGACTTAGGTGAACATAATGTGGTTTTTTTTGTAATCCTGGTAAATTATTCATAAAAAAACTTACATAATACTCCATAAAATGCATTTATACTTCCAAGCAAACTGCAACTGTGGATCTATGAGATGATGCAGTTAAAATTTCAGGTCGAATGATCAAGGTTTATTCGAACTACATATAAGCCTTTTTGTTTGTTTTAAACTACTAAATGACGTATCTAAGTGCTACAAAGTGCACCTTATCTGGATGCCAGGCCACAGGAATATAGCAGGAAACTGCAAGGCGGATGAACTTGCAAGAACCGGTACAACGCTCGATGTCAAACCGGATAAGACGCTGATACCCATGCCTATAGCCACTTGTAAATTACTTATAGACAGGGAAACCATCAAAAAGGTAAATACAAGCTCACAAAACCTCTCAATATGCGAACTAAGCAGACATACATGACCGAACTGAAACAGCGGTCGATCGAAGATCTTGCTAAGATTCAACAGAGAGTCTATAAGAAAAATGATAGGTGTATTAACTGGTCATTGTTTAATAGGCAGCCACGCTAAAAGGTTAGGACTCCCGTACTTCGATTTCTGTAGAAGCTATCTTAATACAGAAGAAGAGGAAACAGTCAGACACCTTTTATGTGAGTGTGAAATGATAGCTATAAGAAGGCTGCGCACTCTTGATACAGCATTTCTAACCGATGTAGCGGATATACAAATATTATATAATTATAATTATAATTACATAAATTATATAATTATAATTATAATTATATAATTATATAACACGTAGGGTAAGGATAAGCTCCAGTGGTATCACAATGGACCTGCGAATGGTCTAAGTGTGTCTTTATGACAACCACCTTACCTACCTACCTACATATAAGCCTAGCTGACTTAAAAAAATGTTTCGCGAAAAAGTATTTTACAGTATTCCTAACGGTAAGCAACATAATAAGAGGGACTCTACCATGAACTCAAATAAATAATTAAATAAATAGATCAATAAATAGATGTGCATAGTATTTAGACACTTTTTGCACCTTAATCTTTTGAGTATAACATTTTCAAGGGACCAGATCAACTTTTATGCAAAACTGAATAAAAATCGAATTTTTGAAAATTGTACAGTCGCATAAGCCTTGAAATTTGATGAACCTTGAATTCAAGAACCTCTATTTTAATTACTTAAAAAAACTCTTATAACTCTACTTGTAGTGAGTAATAGCGGTAGCCTTTTCTAGCGCGGTATTTGATGAAGCGCTTATGTTTTTGCTGATTACCGCAATATGACCGGCATAAGCGTATATTTGTCTGTTGTTCTGTTTGATTCTGTATTGCGTAGAGTCATCATTGCGACGGGCGTTATTTTTGGCCAAATATTGCGGCTATAGTCATTCTCTTTATCCTGTCAAAAGATTTTTTAAGGTGATTGAACAGCATGGGTAAGTTGATCTTGTGTTCACAGCACTTTTTTAGATTGAATATTTTGGTCTGTTGGCGATCTTCTTGGTCTGAAATTGCCTTAGTATTCTAGTGGAACATTTGCGGCCAAATTAATAAGTCTTTTGTTGACAATTTTTGCAAGTAATTTGTAAGTTGTGTTCAGAATGTCTTGGTAATTTGTAGATTTTATTTGTCGCCTCTTTGAAGAATCGGTGTTATAAGTGCCGCATTCGAGTCACTAATCATCTTTTCCTCAATGCATATCTACGAGGGGTGCGTTTTATATGTCGGGATTAGAGAACAATAACTAATTTTAATCTTTATTGTTTTTCAAAATATTCTCCATGAAGATCTATACACTTTTGCATGCGTTTGAACCAATTATCGAAGCACTTTTGCCACTCTGAATGAGGTACCTCCAAAACATGCATTCTGAATGGCGCAACCGCTTCCTCAGGTGTCGAAAAACGTTGACCTCTCAGTTTGTCTTTTACGTACGGGAATAAAAAGAAGTCATTCGGTGCCAAGTCAGGTATATACGGCGGATGACCCATTAATTCGATGTTTTGGGTGCTCAAAAATGAAGTTGTTTGAGGCGATGTGTGAGAGCTCGCATTGTCCGGGTGAAGAGTGATCCGTCTTTGGCGATTGGTTTTCCTAATTTCTTGGAAGACAACTGGCAGACGAATGGTTGTGTACCACTCAGAATTTACTATTCTGCGTTGTTCTAGTGGTACGGTTGCGACATGTCCAATTTCTCCGAAAAAACAGGCGACCATTTGCTTGGAAGTGCTTCGTGCGCGAACAACTTTTGTTGGATTTGGCTCATCTTGAAACACCCATACAGTCGACTGCTGTTTACTTTCGGGCTCATACGCGTAAATCCATGAATCATCACCTGTCACAATGTCATAGACGTGTTTCGAAGTCCCGCGATCGTATGTTTTGAGCATTTCCTTCGACCAATCGACACGAGCTTTTTTTTGAGCGATTGACAAATTGTGTGGGATCCAACGCGAACAAATTTTTTTGACAGTCAAATGTTTATGCAATATTGAATGTATGCTGGTCCCACTAATGCCAAAGATTGTCTCCATCTCACGATAGGTCACATGACGATCTTGCAATATCAGTTCGTGCACAGCATCAATGGTTTTTGGAACAACAACTGATTTTGGACGATCTTCACGAAATTCGTCTTGGAGTGAACTACGACCACGACTGAATTCACCATACCATCGATAAACACTGGTCCTTGATTGAGCTTCATCGCCAAAAAATGAATTAAGTTCATCCATGCAATGTTGCTGAGTTAATCCACGTCGAAAGTTGTAAAAAGTAATCGCACGAAAATGTTCACGATTTAATTCCATTTTTGGACCGAGATGAATCTTTTAAGTTACTGTAAACAACAAAAATAGCGCTGGTATTTCAAAACGTTCTGAGTACGTAAAAGCCAAAAAATGTCAAACTTTGCGATACAGCTGTCAGTTGCCAGATTGCAACACCAAGGTTGCCAAATCCTGTCAAATAAAAGGTACCCCTCGTATGTTAGTACTCTCAAAGCTTTTAATTAAGGGCTATCTTTTCTTCTTCTGACAGAGTTTTGTGACGATTTCCCCTTTTTTCAATGCATATTTATTCAGCTCTACGGGTTTTTCTATTCATTCAGCTCTTTCGTTTTTCATTTCTATGGCTCTTTGGCATTTTTCTTTCTTTTCTTAATTTTTTTCCTATTATTAGTGATGCAGCAGACGTGATCGCATCTTACGGAACTCTCCACTTTTTTTCATTGTTTTCGGATATCCTACCTTTGGTTTTTTCCCTTGCGAAGTCACATAGCCGTTTACCATTTTCTTTCGGCATCTATTTTATCGTTAAAGTCTCCCATTACAACAACAGTGTAGTATTTGCTTACTTTATTTACTATGTCTTCCAACGCAGAAGAGATCATGTTTTTATCATCTTCGTTTGCGTTCTCTGTTGGTGCGGGCGCCGACACTTGCGTTATATTATTAAACGCGCCTGTTATCAAAGCTTGCATAGCCTATCATAAAATGGTGCAAACCTCAAAAATTTGCTTTTTATTTCCGCAGTCATCCAAAAACCTACGCCGCTCCTTCCTATTTTGTTTTCCTTACCGTTGCAGAATAGTAATTAGATGTTATTTTTTCATCAAGATCCTTCCAACTAATTGCTTGTAAATCTAGCACATCCACTTTACATGCCAATAAATATATATGTGGCGGCTCCCACATTAAACAATTTATAAAATATATCGTTCTATATAATAATAATAGTAATAATAATAATAATAATAATAATTTATATAATAATTTTATTTACCCAACTGTTCACATAAAGGTTAATATTAAGTTCATTTGTATGTATTCAACTAAGGGTTAAGTTATCCTTCATTCTACTTTACATTATTATTCTAACATTACTATGCTATACTATGCTATCTCTCTTACTCCTACTATTTTAACAATGTACTTTACATATTGCCGAGATCCTGACGATCTCTCAAACCTATCATATATAATGTATGTAATGCGATGTAATAGAATCAATTGGATTTTCGTAGTCACGTCGACCAGACGTACGTAATAAAATACCGCGATTCCTACAATTGGTGACCCCGACAATAAAAAAAAACCGCAAGAAATTTAGCAGTTACCTTGGCGCAACCAACGGAAATAAAATCATCCCGTTACCAACCACAGGCCGTACCGCTAACTGGAACCGTCCTACAAGTCACGCCACATAACCTCCAAGACGCTACGACAACGCAGTGGCGAAGAAATTTTGGATTGCCATTTCGCACAGGAAGACTTTTACAAATATAATTAAACATTTTATTATTATTATTTTAACTTTTTTTTCCATCGAAATGCCAGCTGACGACGTAACACCACTCCTGCCCAAACCATCGATATTTTTGGACGATAACGTTGTCCCTGCGACAATTCGCGTTCCTAGCTTCAATCAAGACAGGCCGGGACTCTGGTTCGCGCAATTAGAATCCCAGTTCCGGAACCATAATATTAAAAACGAGGTCGACAAATTCCACCACACGATTCCGCTAATTGACACGCGCATAGCTGCCGATGCAGAGGATATTATTTTAAATCCACCTGCTCACAATCCCTACCAAAAATTAAAGACAGCGTTGGTTGGTTGTTATTCCAAATCAAGAGAAGTAAAACTCCTTCAGCTGCTGGACGGCGAGTGTCTCGGTGATAAGACACCCTCTCAACATCTTCGACACCTGCGTAGTCTAGTCCCAGACATTAATGAGGAAGTGCTAAGAGCAAGGTGGCTCTCACACCTGCCCGACCAAATGCGTGCATGCTTAGTTGCACAACGGTCAGCCGACCTACAAGAATTGGGTGAAGCCGCTGACCGCTTGCATGACGTACTCAGACCGTCCCCTGCCAGTCACGTAGCCGCAACATCATTCCCAAATACGCAAAGCGCCGTGTCTTCAGACGTAGAGCAACAACTGGCGCACATCACCAAATGCCTGCAGAAATTCTTGGACAGCCGACAAGTGAACGGACGAAGACGTTTTCCTTCACATAAGAACAGGAGCAGGTCAGTTTCCCCGGCAATTGCAGCCGGTAACATTTGCTGGTACCACAAGAAGTTCGGTAACCTCGCTGAAAAATGTGCACCGTATTGCAAACTAGCGGGAAACGAACCAGAGAGACGTTAGCGGCGGAAAGCGCCTCTCTTCCACCATCGTACCGCCTCTTCATTAAAGACCGATCCTCGTGCACCCAGTTTTTGGTGGACACGGGCTCCGAAGTCTCAGTTTACCCGCACAGAGGTAACACCACTACGAAGATGGCGACCGGTTATCAACTCATAGCAGCCAATGGAACGCCCATTAATACATTCGGTATTATAACACTTAATTTGAACACCGGTCTTCGCAGAGCGCTAACGTGGCGCTTCATAGTAGCAGACGTCTCGCGTCCAATTATAGGCGCCGATTTACTTACACATTACGGTCTTCTCGTAGATCTCAAAAACCAACGACTTATCGACGAAACCACTTGGCTACGCACTACAGGCACAACGAGGAGCGTTGATGTACAGTCAATTAAACTTCAACAGCCAAATAAATCATCAGAATTCTGGCAAGTGCTTGCCGAATTTCCTAAAGTTACACGCCCCGACGGCGCACCTACTCATATTTCACATACAACGCAACATCACATAAAAACAACTCCTGGTCCTCCAGTCAGTAGCCGCGCTCGTCGATTAGCTCCAGATCGTCTCAAAATTGCTAGAGCTGAATTTGATAAAATGATCAAATTGGGCATTGCAAGACCATCAGATAGCCCATGGGCATCTCCACTACATCTCGCACCCAAGAAGTTCGGCGAATGGCGTCCATGTGGCGATTATCGTCGTCTGAATGATCGTACTATACCAGATCGGTATCCAGTACGATGTCTTGAGGATTTTACCGCTAATTTACACGGTACCTCATGCTACTCAACCATCGACCTAATCCGAGCTTTTAACCAAATTCCCGTAGCTGAACAGGACGTAGAGAAAACGGCTATCATCACACCGTTTGGCCTTTTCGAGTTTCCATTTATGACATTCGGACTTCGAAATGCTGCGCAAACTTTCCAGCGTTTCATCGACGAGGTAACTCGTGACTTACCGTTCGTTTTCGCATACATCGATGACCTACTAGTGGCATCAGCAAGTGAAACTCAGCACAAGCAACACTTGCGAATCGTACTCCAGCGTCTTCAACGTTATGGACTAGTCATCAATGCATCAAAAACGCGTCTAGGTCTCAAAGAAGTAGAATTCCTCGGACATACTATATCCGCTCACGGTATAAAACCACTTGCAGATCGAGTCAAAGCAATCGTCGACTATCCTCGCCCTTCAACAATCACTAAGCTACGCAACTTTATAGGAAGAATAAATTTCTACCGTAAATTTATTAAGCATGCAGCGGACCTATTAGCTCCACTTAATAATTTACTCAAAGGTCCAAATATCAGCGGAAAAACTCCAATTAATTGGACCACATTGCTCGAAAACTCGTTTGCAGCATGTAAGAAGGCTCTCGCTAACGCAACACTTTTGGCACATCCTGATCACAACGCAGAGTGGGCTATATTCTCAGACGCATCCGAGTGTGGAATAGGTGCTGCTCTTCAACAGCGCAGTGGTGATCATTGGCAACCACTCGCCTTTTTCAGCCGCAAACTTGTACCATCTGTACAAAAACGTTCTACTTACGATCGCGAACTCAACGCAATTTATGAAGCAGTTCAATATTTCCGACACATTTTTGAAGGACGACACATCGTTATCCACACGGATCACAAACCAATAATGCACGCATTCAAACAGAAACCCGAACGTGCAGCACCATGGCAATTCCGACGACTCGAGTTTATAAGTCAATTCACTACCGACATACGGCACATATCCGGTTCGAACAATATCGTTGCTGACGCTTTATCTAGAGTCGATGCCATTCATGTAGCAGTCACATCCGAAGAAATCGCACGCGCTCAAACCAATGATGCAGATCTTCAGCAACTACTACAACAACGAAGCTCTAACACGTCACTAGAATTACGCAAGATCAGAAGTAACAACGGAGATGTTGCTGTCTACTGCGACATATCAACAGGAACAGCACGACCTTTCGTCCCACAACCTCTGAGGCGACAAATTTTCGACGCACTCCACTCGGTTTCACACCCAGGTCGCCGAGCTTCCAGGGGCCTCATAACAAGTAGATTCGTCTGGCCATCAGTCAACAAGGATTGCATAAGTTGGGCCAAAGCTTGCATTCAATGTCAGCGCAACAAAATTGCGCGTCACACAGTTTCACCGATCGCTATTTTTCAACCACCGTCACGCCGATTCGAGCACATCCACATAGACTTGGTGACACTCCCGTTGTCAAAAGGACACACCAAATGCCTCACAATTATGGACCGCTTCACTCGCTATCCAGCTGCCGCACCACTCATTGATGGCTCAGTACATCGAGTAGCACACGCGCTCATGCAAACATGGGTATCCTATTTTGGCGTCCCTCTTCGGATAACTACCGACCTCGAGTCAGATCTTTTCAAGAAACTCGCTGACCTCCTCGGCTTCAAACATCAAAGAACAACAAGTTACCACCCACAATCTAACGGACTTGTTGAACGTTTTCATCGTCAAGTGAAATCTTCACTTCTCTGCCACGGTGAGAGTTGGTACGATGCGCTCCCTGCAGTGCTCCTTGGACTACGTGCTGCGTTTAAGGAGGACATCAAAGCAACACCAGCAGAAATGGTTTTTGGTGAGCCAATACGACTACCAGGTGAATTTTTAGCACCATCAACTCAAAACATCGAAGCGCCTGAACTAGTTAAAACGCTCAGGAAAGCATTTCAAAACATAACGCCTATACCTGCTTCTCGACATAGAAAAGAAAAAATTTTTATTTCAAAAGAGCTCGAAAACTCATCGCATGTTTTCATCCGCAACGACAAAGTTAGACAATCTTTTTCATCGCCATATGATGGACCATTTCCTGTAGTAAAGCGTGATAACAAATTCTACAAAGTGCTTTTTCACGGAAAACCAACACAAATATCGATTGACCGGCTTAAACCAGCTTTCCTTTGTCCGGATGAAAGCGAACACCTGAACAGCAATCTACCAGGAAACAGCCAAAGTTCCAAAAACTATAACGATACCAATGCTAATCTTCCTACCATGAAACAAAGAAGCCAAAAAAGAGTACGCTTCCAGATTCCTTCGAAATAAAAAAATTTTCATTTCCATAAACATTTTTTTTTCACCGCAGGGGAGATATGTGGCGGCTCCCACATTAAACAATTTATAAAATATATCGTTCTATATAATAATAATAGTAATAATAATAATAATAATAATAATTTATATAATAATTTTATTTACCCAACTGTTCACATAAAGGTTAATATTAAGTTCATTTGTATGTATTCAACTAAGGGTTAAGTTATCCTTCATTCTACTTTACATTATTATTCTAACATTACTATGCTATACTATGCTATCTCTCTTACTCCTACTATTTTAACAATGTACTTTACATATTGCCGAGATCCTGACGATCTCTCAAACCTATCATATATAATGTATGTAATGCGATGTAATAGAATCAATTGGATTTTCGTAGTCACGTCGACCAGACGTACGTAATAAAATACCGCGATTCCTACATATATACATAATGTCCTTTAGCACCTGTTGGGGCGTAGGACCAAAACAAAATTATTGAAATCATTTCGATTGTGAGCAAAAAGTTTTAAGGAATTCCAAGTAGAGTTTGAGTTTAATAGATTTGTATCCACCATGCGTCGCCAGGAGGTCTTTGGTCTTCCATGGTTCCTTGCATCTTGAGGATTCAACCACCGAGCAGCCCTGCAAACTTCGCTGGTATCTTTGCGCAAAGTGTGACCAACCAAATCGTCGAAAAAAGCAAATCCTGGTTTGATATAACACGAGGCTAAGCACGCGTCGACGAAAGATTGCAGCCTTCGGATGAGCACGGAAGTAGGCAGCCAGGATTCGCGGCCATATAACAACACCGATTTTACGGAAGAATTGAAGATTCGTAGTTTATTTTTGACTGATATGGAATTTGAAACCCAATATCTCGTGCAACTGTGAAAATACTGCGCGAGCTTTGTTGATACCGTGTGCTTGCTGATACATGCCAAGAGCGCTATAGAAATCTCATTAATTTTGCGAGGGTCCAAGTTTCCAATCTCTTTTCCGATTTCGATTTGAAAAAACTTCAACATTTTTGAGTTCGTTCCGAAACTTTCAAGACAAGATTGTACCACTGAGTGAGTTTTCGGCCTAACTTCAGCTAGGAATTGATTAATTCAATAGATATTCCACAAAGATAACTTTTCCTTTATAGATTAAGAGCAATCCGAACTATAAACTATAATTTAGTCAGATCCACCTATCATCTAAAATCAACACCAAAATACTGCTTTAGCCACCGAATTCGACTGGCCCGAAGTGACTTTTTCCAATTCTCACAACTGGAAAAGAAAGGAAGTAGATCTTCTAAGCCTGACGATAAGGACGAGCATCGCTGGAAGAGCTCTAGGCCTTACTCAAAGCCTTTAACCGAAGTGAACTACTTTGAAGGAGACAAAATACAAATTGATGAGTAAAAAAATATTTGTCGAGAGAAATTAGATGCCACCTTTTATTTAAGCTACCCTTGTATACGCATTTCTCCTCCCATAGAATTACAGAAACTACTCAACGCAATGAAATTTACTGTCGCGTCCATTCCCTCGTCATCGGATGTTTGATAGCTGCTCAATTACATGTTTTATTACCCAATCAAAATGGCTGCTCTAGGTTTTTGATTTCCTTGCTATGGGTTGCGTGTGCCTTGTCACACATAAAAGTATTCAGAAGAACTGCAGCACGAGAATTTGTACGCGTAACATTTCGGCGACTTTTTGACGTCGTGCTGGTCACACGTCATTTGATTGCAAAACTGTTGTTATGGCTAACGCCACCGGCAAAGAGGTGTTCGTTGAAATGGCTGACAAAAAGCAAACGAATGTGAGTAAGAGAAGGATCCGGAAAATGCATAAGCGCCGGACGCTTTGCAGTTTCGTATTAGTAGGCGCCCAAAAGCCGGTCGGCGGATAGCTGCCAGTTGTGAGATGACCGTACAAGTTTAATGGAGTGGAACGGCATTATTTTGTTGTAGACTTTTATTGGCCGATACAAATTTGTGATTTAATGTGTTTTGTGCGTATTTTATTCACGTTCTTGACGCAAAGTTTAAGCTGTAAACCGATTGCGTATACGCAATGGTGTGCCATATGAGTTTTTACTGGGTTAAGAGTTTTTCCTGGGTAAAGAATTTTGAAATGCGCAGTATGTAAATAGAAATTGGTGATTTGCCAATTTATTTTGAGCTACCCATTTATTCCTTTTTTCAAGGCAAAAGCCTAAGTACTTCGCTATATTCGAATTACAAAAATTTTGTTGCTGTATGAAGCATCATAGCCATTGTAGTTAATCATAGTAAAGCGCTTTTGAAATGCAATGTAAACAAGAATACAAAAGTAGGCAAATGTATAGTAACTTCAAACAATGGAAAATCAGAGGATTTAGTTGTGTAAAAGCAAAGGGAAATCGAAGAAAAGCGCAACAGTATGTAGCTTTGCAAGAGGAGCTGCAGCAACAGCCCCTGACTTCTGCTTTGCAGTGGAATTCCTATGGAGACCTCTGAGAAGAAGTGAGACTACTAAACAGCTACTGAGAATTGGAAACGATGCCATGCAGAATAGGGGATAATTTAAGGTTACTAGCAGGTAGCTGAGGAGGTTAGTGTAAACTGGGAAGGTTCCTTACAAACGCTGCCGATTTTGTAGAATGAGCACCGGGACTTTAGAGCACATGCCTCAAGCAGCAGAATTATACTACACAGCTCACTAAGGCAGGATCTAAAGCACTTGTGTTCGCTATCAACGGACAATCTGTTATAGTTTGTGAGGCAGTTTGGTCGAGCTGAGGTAGAGTAGGCAGAGTCAGTGCACATAAGGTAGGGAAAAAAGTCTTCAATTTTCACCCTAGTTTGAAAGCTGGCTTTGAGAAGATTTCGGGGCCATAAAAATTGTCATTCTTGGCGAGTCCTAGAATTGAGTTTTTCTTCTTGGTTCTGCAGTAGGGGCTAGTTGGACTCCGATAACAGCCTTCGGGGGTTGAGAGTTTAAGAAGGTGGTGATTAATGTTACTTAATGTCTGTCTACATACTGGCTGGTCCAGTAGTGGCAGTTGTGTTTGGTCTTGGATGTCGTCGGTGCAGTCAAACAAATGTCTCTTGATTCACCTGGGAGGTAGCCCAGGCTCTAGTAAATGTCAGCAGGGGCGATTCCTACAGTAACTCCCAATCAGAAACTGCTTGCTGATAATTTTACTGTAATCCTTGACCGGTTGCATGGGAGCCTCGTTTTGCAGTAGCTGCTGGATACATCAGAAGCTATCCCTTGGCTGTGTTAATAGCAGTATTTTGATAGGTCTTTGAGCTTTGTTCACTGAACAGACCGGTCAATTGCTTTAAATGTCGGCAGCAACATTTCTTTGTCTTTGCTTCAAATGCTGCCGGCTTGCAACAAGATTTTGAATCTCAAAATTGCGGATGTCAGGTCCCCAATTATGAGGTCGTTAGCGGTCGGTATTAATGTCTCACCTACTTTCACCTCTAACTACAGTTTGGTCTCCTCCTGGTAAAGAGGATCGCCGTGGATTTAGTGGCCGAAAGCTGAAGATGTTTTACAGTGAAAAAGCGAGAAAGGTTGTGGAAATAAAAGTGTACTTGGAAACACAAGTCATCTACGTTATTTCCGGATGTCATCATTGAACAATCGTCAACATAGGGGGCCAATGAAACTCCCTCTGGTGGTTGGGGGAGCTCCTCAGTTTTGAGCTGAGGTCTTGAAAATGAAATCAATGCCGAACACACAGATAGTTCAGGTAACCCAATTTCAGTTCCGGTGGGAGGGTGAACTTTTAGATATCAGCAAGTAGCGTGAAGTGGCTGACTGTGTCGAAAGCCTTCGACAGGTTCAACGCTACTATTACAGTCCTCCGCTAGGGGCGCTCTTATTTATGCCTGCGGTTGACCTTGAAGCGTAAAGATCCTTTTTCAGACCAAAATCTGTCGCACAGTAAACTAGCCCGGCCTAGTTCGCTGAACATTACCCCTCATTCTCTTTCTTCTTATCTATGTTCGTATCAGTGTTTTAAATAGTACTCGAACCAGAATAAAAGCGATTTACAGTATGTGAATTGATTAGACAGCTCCTTAAAAACTGGGCAGCCTGCCTCGTAAAAGAGGATTCGCTGCTGATACTATTTTTGTGTTCACTTTAGTAATATACTGGTGATTTGAAGGTGTATATGTGAGGTCCCGATCGTAGTAGTTGACATTCGTTTGAAGCGTAAAGATCCTTTTTTATCTGATGCCATCTACGTTCGTCCCGAAAAAACAGCATTTGCAGGAAGTCATGCTTCATTATTACCTTTTAAAGTGCAACTGAAACGTGCCGTACATTAACCAATATTTATGCTAATCACCAAAACAATAACCAATATTATGCTACTTCATCAAATATAACTTGTAAAGAGTGGTTTCGATGCTTCCAAAGCGGCAATTTCGACGTGAGTGATAGAGATCGCGAAGGGGCACCGAAAAAATTCAAAGATACTCAACTACAACAATTATTTGATGAAGACACATATCCAACCCTGGATGATATGTGATGATGAAGAGTTGGTTGTTAACAGATCAACCGTCGGTAAACGTTTGCATCCGATGGGAATGGTCCAGCAAGCAGAAAGTAGGTAACTGGTGACGTGTGAGATGCTTTTTGAATGGCAGAAAAAATTAGGTTTTCTGCATCGCATCGTTACTGGCGATGAAAACTAGATCTATTACGATAAGCGTCGAAAATGTTGGAGCCTGCCAGGTGCACCAGGTACAACGGCAGCGAAAAAAAAGTTCATGCTTCAAAGGTTATATGGTGCATCTGGTGGGATCAGAAGGGTGTCCTCTATTACTTCTTGCTTCTTAATCTATCTGAAACTATCACTGGCGATCGTTAGCGACTGCAGCGAAAGCGTTTGAGTTGAGCACTCAAAGAAAAGCTGCCGGAATGGGACGTTAGACATAACAAACTGATTTTGCTGCATGGCAACGCCAGGCCACACACTACTAAATCGGTCCAGAAATATTTAGACGGACTGAATTCGGAAATCTTGCCCCACCAGCCGTATTTTCCAGACATTGCACCTTCGAATTACCATCTGTTTCGATCAGTGTAGTCAGCCCTTATTGGAGAGAGGTTCACTTATAATGAGAGCATCGCATACTGGCTCAATGAATGGATCAAGTCAAAAGTACTCGAATTTTCATGTTGATATTTAATTGTTTAAATAATTCGTAACTTTAGCTAAGAATGGGCGGAAACTTATTCCCATGCCCAATATTTATTGTCGGAACGCTCGTTGGCTGTTAATAACTCATTGTGCCCGAAGCAGTTGTGCAAATTAGGTTGAATAAGGTGTGTACATCGCTTAAGTGGCCTGGGAGAAGAAATCACCCTTACTTTCTTTTAATTGTACTTCCATGATTGTCGATCATGGATCAATCTTATGGAAGATAATACTTTTTCGAACCACTTTACGCAGTTGCTATAAACAGCGATCAAATCAGTAGGTTGCAGTGTGAATTTAATTAATTCGTCATAACTTCAAAATATAAAAACTATATTTTTTTTTGACCAAATTAGTAAATGGTTTTAAAGAAAACTACGAAATTCGCATTTTTTCAACGAACATTTTTAACAAAGTACATTTTCTAAAGAAGAATTTGGGTTAGCTAGTGTTACAGGCGCCTTTCAAATGAAAGATCCAATTAGTGCAACACTGCGTATACGCAACCGCCTAAGGTGCATGCATATGCCAAAATATTTGCTGCAAACAGAACTGAAGAATATTAACAAAGGGAGCAAAAGGGGACGCCACCCAATTTAAATTAACTGTATTCCGTTAAGCTTACATTATCGCATAGCCCCAAATACGAGTGCCCAGGAGCACCATGTCGTATACGCAGCTTTCATTTGCAGAGCTCAGATAATTAAGGCATAGCAGAGAAACAAAGTTATAATAAGTGAATTACAAATACATACAACAACTAAACAATGGGGAAAAGTGCGTAAAAGAAAAAATAGGAATAAAACAAAAAAAGCGAGTGAAGAAAATGAAAACTTCTCTATGATGATTTTCCTGAAAATTCAAACAACACTTTCAACTCAATGCAACACAATGCCTGGGAATTGAATATTCATTTGCTCAGTGCATTGCTAACGAAGACTGAATGCAATAAAAATCAAAAAAGAAAAGTATGCACTACAACAAATTCTCCACAGACAAAGAACAAACAACAAACAACACAATTGAATGGCACTCCATAATTTGACAGCTGACTAGTTGTTTCCGCTACGGTTGGAGATACGTACATATTTCCTAGAAAGCCAGAGGAGTTTGCTCGCTTGTGTATAGATCTATGGCACAGCTTCACTGTGGGCGCCCTCAAGGAAGTTTCAATTAAAAACTTTTCAAACTAAAATTTTCCTTACCAACTAATACAAACAGACATAGCACACAAGTATTTATACAAATACGCGGCAAGCAATAACTCATATTTGGCATGGCTGGCTGTGATGCAAAGCACACAATACAGCACAATTAAATTCTATTTTGTTTGCATTACAAATAAAATGTTCATGGTTTTTATTTGCGCCAAGACACGCACACACACGCGCACACACCTACATTCGTGTATATGCATAAGTATGTAGCTCGCCGTCTATGTAGTGTGCGCATGTATATGTGAAACCTAAAGACGTTTCTAGCGATTGAAGTTTAGCTGTTGGCAACTCTGGGTGCGAATACAGCTGGCATGGCAGTAAACTTCATCATCACCATTGCCATAATCAGCTACGTCACTAAAGGCTTCTACATCATAATCAGCTTCTTCAGCATTTGCAGCCTTCATCTCGGTCTGCATCGACTTAATTTACGTACTTACTTGGTTAAGCAGGTTCTCGGCTTTGCTGCGCTTTCCCAATTCCCATTTTCCATAAATGTCAAATATTTGACAGCTGCTGCGACGAAATTCTCGCTTATACCCGCTACTACTTACGAAGGCTGCTTGTCACCTATTTCACACTTTATTTAATTTTATTTTACTCCTTAGAAGTATTTTATCACTCATCATCCGCTCTTTTTCTACACCAGCAGCACTGCTGCTTTCTTTGCATTTGTGCTATATATGTTGTGTATGTGTGTGTGTGTGTGCTTGGATGAGAGTGTGTGTGTGTGTATGTTGCTGTGCGCTATTATAAAATTCAGCCTCTAGCGCGCGCTTTCTTTGCTTTTCCCTTCAGTTGTACAAATTTAATTGAAAAGTCTATTCAATTTTGCTTCGTCCCCAAGCCAATAGCTTTTTCCGGATACTCTGCTGAATTTCATTATTATCGACATTTCATTCGAAATTCAGCAAAATTCTGCGAGACACAACAACAAGCGTTAGCGAAGCAACTATTGATTTTAAATTCAATGCTTTCTTCAGTTTTGTTTTTTTTAAGTGCGCCTGGCCGCCGCAAGCAAAATCAATCAACGCCATTAAAAATAGACAACCAACTCTTCAAAAAGCTGCTAAATTCACTAGAGCTCTCATCTCGTTTTATGTGTATTTCAGGCACTTTAAAAACTTTTTCTACATTTTTTTTATTTCAAGTGCAATTTTATGTATTAAAATTTTCAAAAAAAAAACTTTCTCTAGTATACAATCACCTCCACAAAATGTTGCTCATACGCCCCGTAGTACATACGTACACGCTTGTCACGTTTTTATGTTTATCCCACTACACTCAAATTCCAACTTTATCTGCTTAACTTCACTGTAGTAGTTTGTACTGCACCTCCATTCCGATAGTGAACAGATTTTTTTCGTTGTCATCGCATGCAATTACTTCATAATAAGAATTTTCTTAAAATAGAAATAAAAATAAACTTATATTTCAAAATCTTTGTTGCTTTCCTTGTGCGCGCGAATAAAACTTTTCCATGGATTTCATGGTAAATCTATACACAATTCAGTGCGTGTAGGTGTGTGGGCGGCTCACTGATTTGATTTTGATTATTGAAAAGTACTGAAGTTTGTGTGTAAATTTTTTATCTCTTCTAGAGAATTTCACAAGTGAATAAGTTTTTTTTATGCAAATTTGTACGCATTATTATTTTAATGCGAAAAGTTTCAAGCTCACTGAGGGAGGTAATATTGAGCACAAGCAAAAATTTTAAATTATTAAATCTATTTACCTGGGTCTCGTTAAGCAACTCGATGCTTGGGCTGTGTTCAACGCACAAGTTGAAAGTGATTTTTTAACACCAAGAATCAATATTCATGTTGCAACAACTTTTCACTCATGGGTTTTGACCCATATTTACACATATTTTTAAGGTACTTTCTCGCTCGTAATATTCAGCTTGGATTGAGAACTTTCTACTGCTTTATGACTTGAAAAATGACTATGAGGATAACAATTAAAACACAATGTAAGCAGATCCACTTAAAGATGTTGCTGTTATATGTATAAGCGCTTGTCGCATACCCAACATGCTTACTCTAAGGGTAGATCAGTGAAATCTGCCCTGCACACAATTGTTAACGATATTGAGGAGTCCCTATATCAGAAAGAACTCGCAGTCGGCGCCTTCCACGACATTGAGGGGGCTTTTAATAATGTTCTCCCGGAAGCAACCACTAAGTCTCTGGGTAGGCTGGGGGTTGGAGCCGACATTTCCAGATTTATTTACTGAATGCTTAGCGACAGAACGGTCGTGGCAGAGTGGGGTGGCATCTCTCTCCGCCGGCAGGTGAGCAGGGACACGCCTGTTCTCTCACCATTTCTCTGGATCATTGTTATCAATAACTTGCTGGAGGAGCTGGTGAGGAGGGGCTGTAGGGTGATTGCCTACGCGAATGACGTGGCACTAATTGTTAGAGGAAAGTTTATAAATACTCTGTACGATTTAATGCAGGGGTATCTGAACGTAGTCGTTCGATGGGCAGCAAACTTCGGCTTATCGGTGAATCCTCTTAAGACGGAGCTCGTCCTTTTCACGAGGAAATATAAAATACCCGGAGCTCAACTCCCCTCGATGGAGGGCGCTCCGTTGGTGCTTTCTGACAAGGTGAAGTTCCTAGGTCTTATCCTTGACAGTAAGTTAACGTGGAAGCCCAACATTGAGGAGAGAGTAAGAAAGGCAACAATAGCCTTGTATGGATGCAAGGGCGCAATTGGCAAAAGATGGGGCCGCTCGCCTAGAGTTGTATTTTGGCTCTATAATACCATAATAAAGCCGATCAATAATAGCCAATTATATGGAGTCGTTGTCTGATGGAACTCACTGGAGAGGACGACATCAGTTCAAAAGCTTGAGAGAGTTCAAAGGTCTGCACTCATTGGAATCAGTGGGGCGCTTCGAACTACCCCTACTCTAGCGCTTAATGTAATGTTAAATGTGGTACATGTAGACATTGCAGACAGAATTGCCGCTGCTCGTACCGCAATAAGACTGAAGGGCTTGGACTAGAAGCTCAATCTCACATATGGGCACTCAAGCATCCCCAGATGCTTTGAGTTCAGCCCCTCGTCGACGGATCAGTGTGTGCCCTAGTTTAGTCCAAGCGGAACTTTCCCCACCCATATTACATCAAGGGGGGAGTGGACCGAGGACAACACTTGGGGACATGGCCTGGTTAACCTGTTCGTGGATGGCTCGAAGTTGGACGGTAGGGTTGGAGGAGGAGTATTCTGTAAAAAGCTCCCCATCAAACTCAAATTCAGGTTACCGGATCCCTGCAGTGTATAGTATAGGTAGGTAGGTAGTCAGTTGACACACCTAGGCCTGCTATAGGCCCTCTTGATACCACCAGGGCTGTTCCCTCTCCTCACTCCACATTATCCTCATTGAACCACCCTATGGCTTTAATACATCCAGCAAGACTCGCTATTTTTATATTGCCTACTTCTACCAAGCTATTCAGGGAACTTTTTCCTAAAATATTGAACCTTCTTCTATCCAGAGCCATGCAGCCGCATGGAAAGTGTTCTATAGTCTATTTTTTCTTCAATGTCGTTACAGCTTCTGCAATAGTTGTTATAGGGTGCTCCTATTCTACTGGCATGCCTGCCAATCAGACAATGCCCTGTTAGGACCCCGAGAAGATTTCTCATGTTCTTCCTGTTCGTGTTCTTCATGTTTCAACAGTCGGCTTGTGCGGCTCCTGTTCCATTCTACCCACGTCATTCTACTGGTAGCACAGGCCAGGAGCTGAGTTCATAGCCTCTTGACCGATCTGATAGTGTGCTTGTCTATAAGCATACTAGCGGACCCTCTGCCTGCTTCGCTAGGCATATCAAAATTAAGAATGAATAATGAACACTCGATTTAAATTCACACTATGTGCATTTATTCTTTTTTTACAATATAAAATTAATGTTGATTTTAAACTTAAACTAACGCAAAGCCTTTTCGTAAACTACATTTTTTGTTTTGCCCTGAGTTGTGGTATAAATAAACAGAACTGATGGTTTTCCTACACGTGAACATGATACATATAATTGTCCGTGGGAGAAGCATGGATATTCTAAGTCAATTCCGCATAATTCCAGCGATTGTCCTTGTGCTTTGTTTATTGTGTTTGTTTTAATCTATCTTGCTCATTACGTTGCATAGGTTCTTCAGGTGAATGGCCTGAACGTGATCTGGCCATACGTTCCCTTTGATGTTGGTGTTGAATTTCTCGCTCTTCTTGTGATTGATTTTGCCTTTCATTTGATCTATTTTGCGTTCTACGCGACCGACGACCAATATCATTTATTCGCGGGCGCGGCATTTCTAAAATAAAGCGATGAAAATATAAGTAATATAATTTTCTTTTTTCTATTGTTGAAATTAAATTTCTAATTCTTTTGGCCGCATAAGTTGATTTCAAATTAGTTAAAACAAAATAATTGAAGAGTAATGAATTTAATCAAAAAAACATGAAAAACACACAATGTGCATTACAATCGCTAACAACAACAACGAAACCACCGTTTTTTTTATTTTCACTGATTATTAAAATTTTACGCACAATATATTTTATTTTTATAAATTTTTTCCCAAAAAAAAAAACACAACAATGAAAAACGTACTTTAAAATTCTTGACCACTCAACAAATGGTTTTGATACAGCTGATTATGTTGACCTCAGTATATCCAGTAAACAAACTGTGGTGAAAGTACTTTATAAGGACCAAGTTTATAGTGGTGAAGTTTTAAGTACAACACAATTTTCCGTACGCAATTTGGCAAAAATAGTAATCTTTAGAAATCATAAAAAAAAAGTTGCAAATTTTAGAGAAATTTCTAAAAGAAAAACTAATACATGCATTTACTTGAATACGTAAACACCAAAAGTATACTAAAATGACTATTTAATGCGTTGTTTGATACAAATTTATATTATTGCTCAAAACCTTCTGCGCGCTGTCGCTGTCTTTTTGTTTCTGTATCGCATCGCGGTGAATTCACGTTTTTCAGAAAGTTGGCAACAGAAGAAAATTGAAGAAAGTACATATTTTGCTCATATTTGCTATTTTAGTTGTTAAATGAAAATGTGTTTCAGGTATTTTTTAATGTTGCAACTATTCTTTGGCTTTGAAACTGCTTACACTCACAAAATAATCCACCTCTTTTAAACACACATACAAATATAATTATTTATTTTGATTTTTCCACTCGTCAAAGCAGAACATAAGGTTGCATTATTTAATTATTACCTAATACAAACTTGTTCTCTTTTAACAATGATAATATTACTATGTGAAATCAAGTAAATATGCATTTTTGTATTATATCCTGAGCATTTGTCTTCAGCGCTCTACCAATGCTCGAACACTTGGAGCATGAAATTTACAGAAGTATTGTAACAGAAATCCCTGAGAGCGCTATTTTAGTTATACCTGCTTTTAGGCATTTATCTCGTAAACGTACGTTTGCCCATATAAAATTGTCTACCTAAATGCATGAAAAAAGTGTTAGCATAACTTTTTCGAATATATATACATAAGGGGGAGGATTTATTTTTTACCTATTGCTCGTCGGCTTTCGCGTTTTCTTTTCTTGGTTTTAGACTTTCACCACAAAAAAATTACGCAAACCCATGAACAAAGTTATACTAAAATCATCAACCATCTAATTAACACATTTTATTTTTTAAAAGAACATTTATGGCGACTGTCGATCCATATTGATGGATTTCAAAAAATGTATGGATTCAACCGCTGAATAATTTCGTATATTTTAAATCCATCTAAACTTTTACATTTGCGCATTTATATATATGTATTTAACATTTAATTTAAGTAAACGTTTCAACATTTGTCCAAAAACTTTGAACTTCGAAAAATACAGGCTTATGGTTATTAATGGAATCAAATATACAATATTTAACGAATTTTTATTTTAAATAAATCATTAAACGTTCAAATCAAGCTCAAAATATTTTTCCAGTTTAAAAAAAAGCAATGTGCTTTGATGCCGTGTCACGCATGCATAAAAGGGAAACAAAAGAGAGGACAACTATTGCGTTACGATACGTCACTCGACATCGAAACGATGTTATTCATGTCTGTGTATATTCTATTCATTTGCGTGTATTCTCATTCCGTATACGTAATGTCCGTATAAGGGAAACACGCAAATATTGCATTTTTCACACTTACACAACGCACGCATACTTTTACCGATTTCTTTAAAACTTCACATAAACCATCTATGCACCAATACCAATGATCTGTGAAAGTTTGATTGAAATCGGTGAATGCGTTTAGGCGTGAATCGGCGACTAACGAACACAAAAAAACGTCTCCATTTTTATATATAAGATTGTAAGTTGCTAAAGGTATAGGTATGTTCGGTTTGTCTGGTTGTATCGGTAGTGTTGTTCCCAATGTCGCTAGATCATCTAGTTTGCAGTTGCTTGCTATATCGCTGTGACCCGGCACCCAGATCAGGTTTATTGTAAAGTATTGTGATAGTTCTGTCAAACCGTCCATAAATTCTTTTGCTATCTTCGAGTTAATATTAGGCGATGGTAAAGCTCACAGAGAGAACGTTGGTTCGAATCTCGGTGAAACACCAAATTAATAAAAACATTTTTCTAATAGCGGTCGCCCCTCGGCAGGCAATGGCAAACCTCCGAGTGTATTTCTGCCATGAAAAAGCTCTTCATAAAAATATCTGCCGTTCGGAGTCGGCTTGAAACTGTAGGTCCATCCATTTGTGGAACAACATCAAGACGCACACCACAAATAGGAGGAGGAGCTCGGCCAAACACCTAACAGAAGTATACGCGCCAATTATTTATTATTATTTTTTTTAATTTAATTTTGCGTCGAATAAGCTATGTCTTATTGTAATTGGATGAAAATTCTTAGAGTTGTGTGAGTTTTACGACTTTATTTTTTTTTACTAATTTTGTATGTATGTACGTATATTTCTATTGAAAAAGAAATGTGTGATAATAATCTCAATCAATTTTCTTTTATCTGCGGTTTAATCGCGGATTGAAAGCATCGTTTGAAACTGTGATTAATGGCCACAACGAAGCTTGCGTATACCTCCTTTGACCTTTAGTATGAACCGCAATTGTGCTGCAAAATTTGAAAAATGAAAATGAAAATGTTCCTATACCATTATTCTTAGTTTTATTATATCTATAAGTTGTGCTAGGTCTTCATAAAATTCATAAAAGTATAATATCACTGTCGTACAGTGTTATCTACTCTGATTCCACTGCGCCTTTTGGGGAGATAGGACTTAATCCAAACCAAAAACATGATCGAAATCCTATACAGAAAATTATAAATATAACGAAGCAACTCCAACCAACCAACCCATACAAACCCATCAACTTCGTTATATCGAGATTTAACTGTAATACAAATTATTAGAGGAATATTTATTTTGAATACAGTCCTGCAGTCGCCGTAGCCGAAAGGATTGGTGCATGGCGAGTCTCCGTGCATGAAACAGCAAAAATATATTAAAATAAATCTGGTTTGGTTCGGCCTCTGATTTAAGCCTTTACAACGCTGCAGAAAAATCGATCTCCAAAAATATTTGCTTACAATTTGTAGAACTATTGAGACCTCTTCTGGTTCTTACCCTATGATCAAAAGTATGAAAAAGTATGCTTAATTTAAGCGATCTATATTTTTTTCTTATGGTAGAACTGTAAGACACACATCAGTTCCTATTTATCCGTTTTGAAGCGTTTGAATGATGCTGTACGTCGCAAACGGATTCTTGGAGTTTGTATAATGATAACGCGCCATCACAGCGAGCCCAAATTGTGCTGGATTATTTGACCAAACACAAAGTAAATATCATCGTACAAGCACCGAATTCACCTGATATGGCCCCGTGCGACTTCTTTTTGTTTCCCAAGTAGAAATTACCACACCGTGGAAGGAGATTTCAATCGATAAAAGAGATCAAAGAGAATGGGCCAAAGGAGATGCAGCCCTTCGTCAGCCTACCAGGGGTGCATGGAGAACTGGGTTGAACGATGGCATATGTGTGTTGCTTCAGACGGGTCATCTTTTGAAGGAGATAAAATAAATTTGCCTGAAATTTGACTCTGTTTTGTTTTATTTAAACATTCCCGGTACTTTCTGACCATACGGTATAAATTTAAACTTTAAAGTGAGTATAATAATTTCACATCCATTTCTCAAAGCTAGAGTGCCTTTGTCTGGGGAATTCGTTACGATATTAACTTAAATAAATATTTTGTTTGGCGGCCGCCGTAACCGAATGGGTTGGTGCGTGGCTACCATTCGGAATTCACAGAGAGAACGTAGGTTCGAATATTTTTCTAAACTTTTTCTAATAACGGTCGCCTCTAGGCAGGCAATGGCATACCTCCGAGTGTATTTCTGCCATGAAAAAGATCTTCATAAAAAAATCTGCCGTTCAAAGTCCGCTTAAAACTGTAGGTCCCTCCATTTTAGGAGCACCATCAAGACGTGCGCCACAAATAGGAGAACAAACTCGGTCAAAAACCTAACAGAAGTGCGCACGCCAATTAGCTATTTATTTATACAGTCTTAATTAATCATTTTGCAACTGGTACCATTTTAGTCACTTCCGAACTAGTACGACTTCGCTCATTAAATACTAATTCATCAACTTTAATGCCTGTTGTGCAATTTTCTCATTCACTGTATACTCACATACAAACATGCATACATACTTACATACATACACACATGCATATAAGTATACCAACACCAATGCAAGCAACCACAAATGCACCGCTCCAACATCTTATTATAATTTCATTACAGGCACTAGTTGGGGTTGGAGAAGCACCAGCTACTTGTGGCTGTCGTACATATTTGCGTGCACTTTCGCTTGAGAAACTTGTATGTCTACACAAGTGCATATGCAAATACATCAATAATGCATGCACGTTGGCGTCATACTTATTCAAGTGCTTGCTAGTCGGTGTGATGCTTGCGTGGTAAACCAATAAAATTGGCTACAAAATCCAATTTGATTACTCTCACAAAAGTTGTAAATTCCGGCAAACTATAAAACGCTACAAACAAGTTTAAAAAGTTGAGATGTGGTAAGTAGCAAGCATTCAAGTAAACTGTTGATGGCCGCACATTTTCATGTGTACTTCAAATACATGCACAAATATGCATATCGGTGCACATTTTTAAGACTTGTAACACTACTTGGTATTTCGTGTTTACACATATTTCTACACACGCATATATTAGGTTGTTTTACATGAGCATCTCACACACAAAGTAAAGTGGAAAGTAACAAAATGTTGCAAAAAAAATTTAAAAAATAAATAAATCATTCCAGAAATGCGCTATAAAATGCTTGCAGTTGTTGCATAAGCGCAGCAGTAACCAGCAGCATTGGAAGTACTCGCACTCGCACTATCGAGAATGAAAGTAGCAGCTTCTATTTTATTTATCAGCTTCCGCTTTCACGTTCATTGCCATTTGCTTCTGGTATTCATTGCAGCCCAGGCAAAGGCTTACCTACGCATATAAATGTGTGAGTGTTTTGTATTTCTCGACTGCGGTTTCTTTCTTTACTTTCCACACACACACATGCAAGCAAATTAAGTACTTTTTTAAGTATCATAATGGAATTGTATTCAATAAACGTGGCAGCTACGTTGCGGAAGTGATGGGAGTGCAGTGCTCCTGTTATCGGGTGAGAGGAAAATAATCGAATTTCACTTTAACGCAGGTATAATATACAGTGAGGAATATGAAGTAACGGATGTTTTAAATAAAGGTATCCTTTTTGGCTGGCTGGAGTAAACGAGTGTGCATGACTACTCTTTCGGTAAGGCCCGGGTTCAAACCCCATTTTAGGCAACATCAAATGGAAGAAAGAATTTTTTATAATAGCGATCGCCACTCAGCTGGCAATGGCAAATCTCCGGGATAATTTCGTAAAAACTATCTGACATATGTAGGCAGCTTCTAACTGTAGGTTCCTCTATTTATGGCACAACATCAAAACGCACACCATATATCGCAGAAGGACCTAAGTCAAAAACCTAACATAAAATGTGCACGCCAGTTATATACCCTACAGTGCTGAATCCTTCCGGGAAAAATTCCTACACACTTACAAGTATTTTATTAGTCTCTAATAAATGCGCATTATCAGAATGGCATATGTAAAATGGATATTTAAAAGTTGTCTAATAAAAATAAAAAAATATAAATTTTATATATTTCTAAAAAAAACATTTTATGATAACGAAAATGGGGAGTTTTTGTCATCAGTGCTGATTACTTTTTACGAAAATGAGGAGTTTGTGTCATCAGTGCTGATTGCTTTTTGATAACGAAAATGAGAAGTATGATTACACGGTGCAACACTGAAAATACACCTGACAAATCACACACTGTAGGTTGTTTATATGGTCGAATAATGCATAAAAATATTTTTGTTATTTTTGTTGTACCCTCCAATTTTTATTTATTTATAAAAAACCGGTTTTTCAAACTTTTCGCAGTAATCTACGGATATATCAGTCATTTTTTCACCGATTTTCAATATTTTATATGTTTTGAAAATGATATTGTCAGACCTTTCAAATGATGTACAACAAGTAATTATTGAAACTAGTTAGTTCTGATTTTTATTTGATTAAACCTGGACAAAGTTTTTTTATCATTTTTTTAACTTTAACAATTTTTTATTGCATAATTTTACTACAAAATTAAAGATGTTTGTTAATATTCTTTGAGTGCATTTATTAACGAAGAAATTAATGTATTACTTTCAAAAATCGGACAAAAATTGCGTAAACTACGCTAGTTTTCCGTAAATAGAAAATATTGGCCATCATGTGTATTGCAGTGTGTACAATGTATTGGAGTAAAAAGAACAATCATACTGTTTTTTATATAAATTTTTTTGTTGATTTTACATACCTAACTTTTTCTAAAAATGTTTACCCGACCTTCGTCGTTTTAAAGAAGAATCGCTCGTCTCGCGTTTGAGCGACCAACAGTAATCCGCCAACATAAGTATTTTGTAATTTTATCTTTTTGCAGTTTATGTTAATCAGTCTTATGCCTCGGGAGGATGAAAAGGCTACACCACAACCGAGCAAGGAAAATAGTATAAACTTATTTCCAAAGTGCCTGCTATGATGGCAAAATTCTCCTAATATTTTCTTCCAGAGCATTTTTCCATCTCAGTAACTATGTTAACTCAGGCCGCCGTAGCCGAATGGGTTGGTGCGTGATTACCATTCGGAATTCAGAGAGAGAGGTTCGAATCTCGGTGAAACACCAAAATTAAGAAAAACATTTTTCTAATAGCGGTCGCCCCTCGGCAGGCAATGGCAAACCTCCGAGTGTATTTCTGCCATGAAAAAGCTGCTCATAAAAAATTTCAGCCGTTCGAAGTCGGCTTGAAACTGTAGGTCCCTCCATCTGTGGAACAACATCAAAACGCCCACCACAAATAGGAGGAAGAGCTCGGGCAAACACCCAAAAAGGGTGTATGCGCCAATTATATACATATACTAGCACACCCGGCCCGCTTCGCTGGGCACACTAAAATAGAATAGATATGGTTTAGAACAGAAAAGATATGGTTTTCATATTATTTATTTCTTTATTCTTTATTCAAGCGCTTTGGCATAAACAATATTTTTTGTTTTTCTATTTGTTTTTGAGTAAATATAAAATATAAATTGAAAATCAGGAAAAAAGAAGATTGTTTTTGAATTTCCAATCAACGCAAATGAATAACTAAGAAGCAATCGTCTTTTTTCCTGATCATCCATGAATTTTTCGTTTCAAAAAAAATTTCGTTTACGAAACCCATTTCCAATACTTACTTAACAATGTGCATAAGTTTGGTTTAATTCGGTGCAAAGACACAACGGGTCCACGTTTTGGCATATATTTCGAGACCCTAGTCATCAATAGGTATCAAAATTACCCCGTATTAAAGCACTTATCAACAGCTTCCATTTGATACCCATATTGTACATACACAACCAAAGGCTGCCCGGGTACACGTTTTGGCCTATATCTCGAGACCCCAGTCGCGGAGCGGCATGAAAAATACTCTGTACTAAAGCATTCATCAACAGCTTCAATTTGATATCCATATTGTACAAACACACTCTAGGGTCCACGTTTTGGTCTCTATCTCGAGACCCTAGTCACGGAGCGGCATGAAAAACACTCTGAACTAAAGCATTAACTAACAGCTTTCATTTGATACCCATATTGTACATACACATCCGAAAGTTACCCGGGTCCACGTTTTGACCTATATCTCGAGACCCTATCTACCAATTGGTATCCAAACTATACGGAAACCATCCTCAATACCTACTTAACAATGTGTGGAAGTTTGGTTTAATTCGGTTCGAAGGCACGGCGGGTCCACGTTGTGGCATATATTTCGAGACCCCAGTCATCAATAGGTATCAAAATTACCCCGTATTAAAGCACTTATCAACAGCTTTCATTTGATAACCATATTGTACATACACAACCAAAGGTTACCGGGGTCCACGTTTTGACCTATATCTCGAGACCCCAGTCACGGAGCGGCATGAAAAATACTCTGTACTAAAGCATTAACCAACAGCTTCAATTTGATATCCATATTGTACAAACACATTCTAGGGTCCACGTTTTGGTCTCTATCTCGAGACCCTAGTCACGGAGCGGCATGAAGAATACTCTGAACTAAAGGATTCACCAACAGCTTCCATTTGATACCCATATTGTACATACACATCCGAAGGTTACCTGGGTCCACGTTTTGACCTACATATATCTCAAACCCTATCCACCAATAGGTACCCTATATTACTTCTATCACCTCCAAAAACATGTGTACAAAGTTTCGTAATAATCGGTTAAGTAGTTTTGGCGTGAAAGCGTAACAAACAAACTTACATTCACATTTATAATATTAGTAGGGATAAATAATTATGTTAACACACTAAATTGCATATCTGGGTATCGGAAAAAATTTCGGTCTTTTGAAATGGGCGTTGAAGATGAGGAATGCTGCAAAAGGTTAACCCTTTGGGGACGGAGCCGCTCGACGGGCGAACGTTGCTGAGGACGGGAGGTACTGGAGTGCGCAGTAAAGAACATTTAACATTATAAAAAAACTAAGGCTTTATTTAACACAAGGAAAATTCTTCATACAATCAAAAAATAATTATTAACAAACGGATATCCCTGCTAATGTTGAAATGCCTGAGTAATATTCGTCAGAACGGTCACTATCTAACGTATCATCTCTAGATCGCTTCGCCTTTGTGCGTAGGATAAAATAAATAAAAAGCGTGCTGGTTCTTCTGGCAGTGAAACTGGGAGACTGAATCGAAGAACTGAAATTCGTTCTTAAGTTTACATTATAAGGAAGGTAAGATTTCATCACTTATGGCCCCTAACGTCTCTGAATGAAAATGTGACACTTTTACTATACCTATGCGTATCTTATTGCTCAGAACGACAGACGTCTCGAGCCTTGCAGCTACGAACTAATTTGAGCGGCTATATGCCGACACTCGTCCCCAAAGGGTTAATCGTCGAAAACATCGATTTGCAAGCGCACCATAATTTGTGCCCTTATTCCCTTACAAAGGAACTGAAGATTAATGGGAAAGAGAAAAGTTCGCCCAAACCTTGTTAGTGTTAACTTCATAGTCAAAATAAAGTGAAAGAGAAACTCAGAACTTTTTTCACCTAATATTTTTTGTATGTATTATTCTTGTACTGAGTAAAGCAAATTGTATTTAATAAAATTGCACACTTCTAAACTCGTTGATGCATTGCCAAATTTAGTATTTATTTATATACCTTCTGCTCAAATATGAACGAGATGGTATCAATAAAAGGGTCGGCGGATGACATATGGCAAAAATATTTTTTTTTGTTTTTTGGTAGGACCGTTATAAGCTTACATGGAAAATTTCAGCGTGATATGTCACATAGTTTGTTTTCTGTGCTACTGTAAACAAGTCAAGCTCGAGTGTGTTCTTCGAATTCTCTTTTATGACTTCAATTGTCTCAAAATGTTTTCCACGGAGCGGCAACTTGAGCTTGGGAAACAGGAAAAAGTCACATGGAGCCATATCAGGCGAATACGGTGCTTGCGGAACGATAATAACATTATTTTTGTTCAAATAATCGCGAACAAGACGTGATGTGTGAGCTGGTGCATTATCGTGATGTAAGAACCATGACTTGCTGTGCCACAATTCCTTCCTTTTAAGACGAATGTTCTCGCGCAGATGCTTTAAAACGTCTAAATAATATTCAGCGTTAACTGATTATGCGATTTGTGCGACTTTCAAGCACAATTTCCTTTACTTTTCCGATGTTTTCGTCGTTTACTGATGTTGCTGGACGACGTTCATGAGGCAAGTTTTCAACCGATGTACGGCCCTCTATGAACGATTTGTACCACTGGAAAACACGAGGTTGTCTGCAACATTTTTAAGGCGTCTGAAGCCGAAATTTTGTTGAAATAACAAAATTTCAAACAAATTCTTTGTTCAACTTGAATTTCCATCGTTAAATTCGAAGAACACACTCGAGCTTGACTTGTTTACAGTAGCACAGAAAACAAACTATGTGACATATCACGTTGAAATTTGCCATGTAAGCTTATAACAGTCCTACCAAAAAACGAAACATTTATTTTTACCATATGTCATCCGCGGACCGTTTTATTGATAACGTCTCGTTCATATTTGAGCAGAAGGTATTCACGTCAGCTTAAATGTTAGCCTTTTACAACTATTTCGAATGCAGAAAAATCAATTCACTTACATAGCTTTCGCAATAAGAGATTCATATGGCGACTTTGCTGAAAAATTTGAAACAGAAATATTCCTGCAAATTTAAAATGAAACTACAAACGTGATATGCGAATTCCTATCATTCAAACTTGCAACATATTTGAGTGCTTTTTTATTTTGCTATTCAACTCTCTCCACTTCATTCACTTAATTCCGCTTTTATTGCAAAATTGATTCTCAAAACAGCCACAAATGTAACCAAACAACTCTTCAATTATCAATAAACAATAAAATCCTATTTGAATATTTTCCCTCAATATTTTTTTATTTTTAAGCCAGATTAAAATGTGGCAAACACCTCTGTAAAGGTGATCAAAAGCATTTTTAAAATTCACTAATACGCGAGTGAATTAATTAGCGGTCTATTTTGAATGCCACAAAAAAAACAGTATTTTCATACAGCCATCTTTAAGTAGCATTAAATAGCGCAAATCAAAAGCAATGTGTGAGTGTGTATGTATTTGTTTTTAAGAAGTTAAAATCAAAATGCCAGAAACATCCTCAAAGGTATCATCGCACCAGTGGTATGTTGGGCACGCTCCCTTTAATACAATAAAAATCCTCCTTCTCAGTTGAATTTCACCCTAAGACCCTGGTAACATTTCAACAAGGTGCAGCCGCATTTATGTCTATCGATACAACAGGTACCTGCGTTCAGGTTCCTCTCACAAGGGCATATGGGGGTTATCCTCGCCGTCGATAGTATCCATTGCTTCCACTTCATAAGTGGTTTTGCAGCAAATGGAGCATCAGAAAATATGTCGTCAGGATTACTGGCACGACGTGCCACACTATGGCTTTTTATCGTTTTAGGATGCCAAAATTAAAAAAAAAAATTCTGCGGAAATGATTTTCTTTCGGTATGTTGTGTAAAAATAACCAAATTTTACGACAGTGTACTCAAAATTTATCAAAACAATAGTTTTAAGAAAGATAGCCGTTTACAAACACAAGCCGGTGCGTCAATTGAATAATTTTTATTTATTATCCGAACACCGCTGTGAAGTTTGTCAAAAGATATAATACGAATAAGTATCAATTTCATAAAATTGAGTATTTGCTGATTAAGTTTCAACAATTTTGTACTTCAGGGATAAGTAAGAGGATTATAAAGTTTTTACTATCGATACAAATCCGCTCAGTAAAATATCACTAAAACAGCCATAGCTTAATATTATTTTTGATATTTTACTGAGAAAAACTTATATTGGTCCATCGAGTTCCGTCCATTCTTTAACAGCGAAACGACCTTTAGGATTCTGTGTTTCAGATACTGGAATAAAATTTTGCTACAATTTGCTACCACAGCTTTAAAAGAAGTTTTCATGGCGATTCCTCGGAAAGAACTTTTTGAAACTTGGCTGACGAGCTCAAAAGAAACGCATCGTGATGCGGTGTTAGAGAAAATTTTTGCGGTGATCGGAAGAGACGTGGATACTAAAAGCTAGGCCTTTGAGGTATACGTGAGAGACACAAGCGATCTCTATTTGAGGGAATATGAGTGGTACAATATGCCAGTCAGTCTGCATAAAATACTGTTCCATTCAAGACATATAATATCGTCATGCATGGTTCCTATTGGTCAGCTTTCCGAAGAAGCGCAAGAATCGAGAAATAAAGATGTCAGAAATTATCGCGAATGGTATACAATGAAAAGTTCACGAACTCAAATCAATGAGGATTTATTGCACAGGCTTCTAATATCATCCGATACCTATATTTGCAGCTTACGTAAGCCATCGAAAACCAAGCGCGGGACTTTGCCTCAAGATGTAATTGCATTGCTGGCCCAGGAAGAAGTATTATGAATAATTGCTTTCGAATAAGTGTTTATGTTTTGCTTTGTTTAATCTTTAGAAACTGTTTATTGGCTTACTATTAATAAAATAAAGATTAGTGACATATTTATCATTGATTATCTCCTTCATTGAGCAGTATAATGTAGTATAAAAAAGTACCCAGGGGCTGAATGAAATCTTTTAAATATTAGTCATAAGCCTCTAAGCTAAAGTTAAGATATCTAAACAATTTGTATTTAAATTGGCACTGTAAAATGCTTTTAAAGTAGAAAATATGATTATGTGAAATTTTACCTTATATGTGGGCAAGGAAAAAAAGTGGGTAAGTGGTATCACGCCCATTTTTATTCTCAAATCAGATTTAGGTATCTGCCACCACACTGTATTTGAGTGAGATAGTAGTGAATGTCTCCACGTTTCCTGGTCACTCATAAGCTAATTTGATAATAATATAATATAAGACAAGCCTATACATTCAGCATGCGTTAGTTGACGACTCCCATCTGCTTTGCCATTCCTCTATCCCAAACAGTTGATCTGCAGCTTTTTCTTCTAATGATGGCTTAGCTCATCGCCTGCAATAGAGACGGCTCAATTCATTTGCCTGAATGTAATCTGTCATCTGTCAACAATATTCAGTTCATTGTTTGTTGCGTTTAATACAACAATGCATTTTTGTCGCTCTTAAAGATATCGAATTTCGTGCCTTCAAACTACGATTTGCGGACATCGTTGATTTTCTGTTATGAATTGAAGAAAAACGCTTCTTAAGCTAATCAAATGCTTATACATAGAAGCTTATGGTGGACATGCTCTAAGTAGAGCACAGTTCTTCAGGTGGTTTGAAAACTTCCGAAGTGGTGATTTTAGGGTGGAGAACGAGGACCGTGGCCGGCCACCGAAAAAGTTTGAGGACGCCGAATTGCAAGCATTGTTGGATGAAGATGATGGTCAAACGCAAGAAGTGATGGCAGAGCAGTTGGGAGTGACCCAAAAAACCATTTCCAAACGTTTGAAAGACATGGGCATGATTTTAAAGGTCGGAAGATGGGTGCCGCATGAACTGACTTGATGACAATGCACCGCCACATCGAACAAACGCGACCCTGATGCATACGGCTTACTCACCAGACTTGGCACCTTCTGATTATCATTTGTTTGCATCGATGGGCCACGCGCTTTCCGAGCAGCGCTTCAATTCTCACGAAGAAGCCAAAAATTGGCTCGATGATTGGTTTGCGGCCGAAGATGGCCAATTTTTTTGGCGCGGCATTCACAAATTGCCTGAGAGATGGGAAAAATGTGTCGATAACGATGGCTATTATTTTGAAGATGCTAGTCGTTTTAGCTGCGGCCCATATCGAGGCAGCATTAAAGATTACAGAATCCACAACCCACAGCCTTACACTCCGCCAGTATTAGGCAGCAGCGCTCAAGTGATGGCATCAGCTTTTCTGCTCACCGCAGATAAGTGCTGCTTGTAGCTTAGTCGCCTGACTATTATCACGCCAAGATATTTAATCGACTCCTTGGAGAGTGCTTCATAGGTGCCGATATAAAGTTTTATTTCCTCCTTTTTTCTCCGCATACTGATAAGTACCGCTTCGGTTTTTTGGGCTGCCAATTCCAATCCGGCCTTTGCCAACCATAGTCTCACCTTTGCTGCTGCGTCATTGCTTTTTGCTTCCGGCTGGTCTATGTTTCTATCCGTAACTATATACAAACGCAATATTATCTCATTGGCTCCCGCGGCTTTGTTGGTTTTTAGCCGCGTTATCGGTATTTTAACATCGTCATGGTTGGGTAGCGGAACGGCAGTTCCGTCGTCAACGATTGGAGTGTAGGGACTGTGACAGAGAATGTGACTGTGACATGCGCAGCTGCTACTATTTAGCAGGTTCGAGAAGTGTTCCCTCCATAATTACATATGCTCTGGATGTCAGTCACCAGATCTCCGTCTTTGTTCTTACAAGAAAACGCCTCGGTCTAGAAACCTTGTGTAAGCCGCCAAACTTTTTGATAGAATTTTCGGGTGGTATTTCTATTACCCAGTATCTCAAGCTCCTCGAGCTCACGTATTTCGGCCTCTCGGTTTTTCTGTCTGATTATAGTCTTTCTTCCTTTCTTAGCTCCTGGTAGAGATCCCACATGGCTCGCCTTGCGCCCGATCCAGCGTGGCTCTATAGGCAGTATCTTTTCTTTCTCGTCGTACCAACTGTTTTTTCGGCCATGCCGGAATCCGATTTCTTCTTCGGCTGCGGTACGTAGGGAACGAGAAATGTTGCTCCATTGCTCGTGCATTCCGGTTTGTTCAGCAGTACCCACTGCGAGCAGGAGTGAGGGCCGAGTGGCAAATCTTCTGGCTGTCTGTTGTGATTGCAGCTTTTCGATGTCGAACATTCTTTGCTTAGGCAGATGACCGTGTTTTGCTGTTCAGAGGCGTGTGGGCAGTTTGCTTGCAACGAGGTAATGATTCGAGTCGATGTTGGGTCTCGGATCGTACGTACATCTAAAACATTAGAATCGTGTCTTCCATTGGTCCCTTGCAAAGTCCAGGCTGTAGTCTTTGAAAAATTTATATATATTTTTTTTAATTGTTTATGCTTTAGATGTGGTGCTTTTAGGATAGCCCTGCGAGCGGTGAATTTCCTGGCTGCAATATTTACCATTTCTTTGATTGGTGTTGAAAAGGAGAAATTTTATGCAATCCTAAGAATTTTGGAGCTTTCCTTCTGTGCTAAAGCCATTGCAGTTCTGCCTTTGTATGTCTTAGCATAGGAGGCACTTTGATTCACGTAAACATCCCTTACATTTTCATTATCCTTCACTTTTTTCATGTTCGATTCTAAAACAAGTGTAATCCGGCGTGAAAATTCTGCGACCGATTCTAAAAATGTCACACTCAACGAAAGCAAATAAGGCAAATATTCTCATCTGAACAGTTTTGTCAGTTGAGTTGGCTGCCGTGAAAATCAGCTGACTACTTAAAATGTTAATATTAAAAAATGCGTGTGCCAGACAAAGATAGACATATACTTGCAGTATTTAAAGCTCTCGAGTGTGTTTTTGAGCAGGCAAAAAAACACATATTTTTACAGGGTAAAGCGCAACATTGAACAATTTCGAAGTGCAACATTTTTAAAAGGAAACGCAAGCGCCATAAATATATAAACTCGAAGTGCTCACCAGCGTGTAATTCCCCTTAAATTGCTGCCTTTTCATTAACGCAAACACTCACCTACACGCGCATTGCAAAGCAGATGTGAAAGAGGACTTAATAAATAAATATGTGCGAAAAGGAGTAAAATTTAAAAAGGATGAGTTTAATAGGATTCTAAGCCATCAAGAAGCATTTGCTACGTGTTAAGCTCTGTGCAAAAATAAGGGATTTTTGGTACTCTTTTCCACTTTAAGTGCGTTCTTTTTTCCTTTTTTTCCCCTTCTCGCCCGATTTTGCTTTCCGGTAAGCTTTGTTGTCATTTTGATTGATGAAGGTTAACTGCCCGCAGCTCAATGTGCTGCTGGTAAGTGCGAACACCAGCTGTGTAAGTGGTTTATGTCAATTATGTGTTGCGTAACTAACAACAACCAATCCAACGGTACTTGTTTATTTGCTGTATTTCTAATATCGATACTTAAACACATTTGTGAGTACCTCAATGGCGGTGAAATTGTGTCCATGTCGGTAGCGCTGATAATGGCTAACGCAACCAGTGGCTGCCGTCTCAACTGCGGAGTCTAATTTGTAACAAAGGTTGGGAAAAGTATTGCCTGATATTTAAAGTGAAAAGAATTAAAAGCAAATGTATGCAAACGTTTGTATAAAGACTTCTTAACTACACATATGGTATATAGGGTCTTTCAAAAGTGATGTAAGTAGTGAATAATTCTTACCGATTTTTAAAAAGATGATAGAAATTTACATTTACATCTGCCAATGTACAATATTACTTGATAGAACGCGTTAAAATTATTGAAACCTAGTATGAAAATGGTCGATCTTTAAGAGCAACATAACGCAAAAAACGTATCTTTTTTTCTTTTTTTTTGGTGGAAATAATCATCCGAGTGAGTCGACAATTCAAAAATTAGTGAAAAAATTTTAAGAAACTAATTTTGTCGAGCATAGAAAAAGGGCTGGGAGACCAACCGGAGTGGATATTCCGTTGAGAATATTGCTGCTGTAGCGCAAAGTGTTACTGAGCAACCTTCAACCGATGTCGATATCTTGACGTTCTCCATAATTAGGCATTACTGAATCGACTATTTTTTTGTAGACATACAGGGTTTGATTAAAAGGTAATGAGCCTTCCCGCGCGGAGCGTCTGCCAAGCGATCAACCGAATCGGCTGGTGGGGGAAAATGATCGTTGGACCTTCCCTTTCCACTAGAAACCAGTCCCAGTTCGCTGGCAACAGCGGTGCAGTCAACATCGCTCCGCGCGTGAAAGCTGTGTTAAAAGTTTGTTAGAATTTTGCAGTGGCGAAAATGTAGCGATCGAACCATGTTGCTCATCCTTTTCGACTCTCGAGGCATTGTCCACAAGGAGTTTGAACCACTGTTTGTTAGCACTTAAATGCGGCATTTTACAAAGAAGTGCCCCTTCGGCTGAAAAACCGCGTCGCCCGGGTTCGGCCCGGCCTCGTCAAAAATTGGACCCTTCATCTTGACAATGCGCCGGCGCACACCGCCTTCCTCTGCACCTCTGCATTGGTCAAGATGGGGTTCCGGTGCTTCCCAAAAATTCCATTTTTGCCCACCCGGACGTTGAAGTCGCCAAGCACGATTTTTGTGACGTAGCGGGGGCAGCGCTCATACGACGTTCCAGGCGCTAATAGAAGAAATTTTGCTCGCATCGTCCTTCTCTTCCGACGGGGAACAACAAAGAGAAAATACTTTTCCCCAAATTATGAACCAAGTCGGATTATAAATAAAATTTCTGTAAGCCTCACTATACCAGTTTCACCTACTCCTCAAACTTCCTTACTTATGAAATGAATATATCGACCAGAGCACCATTTACTCATAAACTTTTTCAGCTTCACTAGAGTATCTCACAAATACTTCGTCACAATCGAATTAATGATACAGCAACGTATAAACTTTCACATTTACTAATATGTATATACACACAAACATATAAGAAGAAATCTCTGAACTAAAAATTTTATATCAAACTTGCAAGCGCTCTGCCCTCTGCAAATGACAACTACAGCAAAAGTTTCTGTCATATTCGCACAATTGCATGACACCATCGCTCCTCTAAATCCATCTCCCGTAAGTGTGTGTCACATACAATCTCATCTCTTATTTAATTTCCCCCTCTATGGTAATTCATAAAATAATTATAAATTTTCCGAAAAATCAAGTCTGCTGCTTGACTGAATTTTCTGCTTCCGCTTTCTGTTACTCACTCTTGTTGTAGCACATTCATCTCCTCTCACTTATACTCTCTCTCTCTAGCAACTGTAATCGAATTAAGTTATTTTGTGCAAACGGCCAAAAAAAATACCACCAACATTAAGGCATTTGAGTTCATGGATTGCTGTGTGCAGAGAACACTGTTGTGTGTGAAAAGTAGAGCGCTGGCGTTCGAAAATTCACACATACACACAGGCACATACATAAAGAGGAGAACGTGCTTTTAATCTTATTTATAAAATATGTTTAAGCGCATGAAAAAACACGTTTTTTTGTTTTTATAATAACAGAGGTAGGGAGGAAAAATTGCGGGACGTCTTTTCGAAAATCGCACTTAAATGTTTTTGAATGTATGTTTGTATTAGTATAAGTATGCGGAAGTGTGCGTAACTGCCTGCTGGTCAGGTACGAGTATCACAGCGTTTGCCGATTAAGCTGATTAAGTGGGGGTTAGAAAACGCTAGTGCGTGCTGAATGAAGTTGCGGTTGAGCAAACAAACAACAAAGAGCGCAAAAAAAAGAAAAAAAAGAAAAAAAAAATGAAACAGAAAAGAAACAGAAATTAAAATAATGCTAAACAATGTCGAAAATAGTTAATTATGTCTTTTTTTCAATTAAGTTAATGCCTAGCTTAATACAGCAGGATGCGCACATCAGATTAAAATACGCATAGGAATTTAACTACAAAGGAGATTCAGTAAAGTAATCGATCCGCTTTTTCTGAGTGTATTTTGTGCGTGCATTGCCCTCAACATATCCTTGATTCGAACTTCGTTGCGCACAAAGTAGTATCTAAAAGTTTAACCCAGTAAACAGCGATCGCAAAGCCAAGAATCAACAAGTGATTTCTTGCTATGAAGGAGCTATGTAGGTAGGTTAGATGGGCAGAGAAACCAAGGGTACACAACAAGTAGCACTACGGTGCCGTTTGGATGCGAAAAATTTCAAAACTCAGAAGAAGAAAAACCATTAACAGCCATTTAGTGATGTTGATATAGTGAAGAATAGGAACCGGATCTACGCTGGAGAACTACCTCAGGCTATCCCCGAAAGGCACACTAAGAAACCTCAAGCACCTAGCACCCAGACCCGGTTATTTGCAAAGGAAGTGTTCAGCAGTCTCTTTCGCTGCCGGATCCCCACAGCTTCTGCAATTGTACAGAAATCCACGTTTCTCCGCATGAGTTCCGATTCCCCAGTGACCGATGACCACCGCTATGAGTTTGGAAACTGAATGGCGGAGAATCCCTAGCACTTTATGCATCCTACTTCTGCGGATGTAATGACGGTGGCCATCAAATTTATACTGATGGCTCATTGAGGAACGAAGGTAATAGGAACAATTTGCTCCTTCAAATTGCTCCCTTAGACTTCCAGGCTGATGTAGCGTTTTCCAAGCTGAGATCTATGCTACTGACAAAGCTGCAAAAACGATAACACTAATGGTAACGATAACGAACACACTTACATCCAGCAATCCTTACCATTTTTGTTGATAGTCAAGCAGCGATCAAGCCACTGGCTTCAACGCGCCTCAATTCAAAATGTGTTAAAGTATGCAGGAAGTCGCTCTAACTTATCCAACAACAAACCACCACACTTTGCTGGGTTCCCGGCCACTCTGGAGTGGAGAGAAATGAAAGAGCGGATCATAGTACAAGGGAAGGCTCTGAGCTTGACCTTCAGCGAGTGGTAGAGTTCATAAGTACTTCCTTAAACGGACTGCACACTGTGATTGACTTGAGTGTAATCACGAAAACCAATAGAAGCTGGTCTCTGATTACTAACTGCAGGGTATCCAAAGCGCACTGGCCAAAACTGAATATTGAAAGGACAAAATGTCTGCTTGGGTTCAACAGATCAACACCCTAGCCGGTAGAATAGGTGCACCTCACAATGACTTCTGCAAGAGCTGTGGCGATGAATAAGAAATTGAGTCGGCGCAAGACATCCTCTGTGAATATCCTGCACTTCAAAGAAGTCATGACAAATATCTTGACGATTATTTCTTTGATAGTCTGAGAAATTTGCAAAATGTCTCACTGGCAGGACTAGCTACCTTCTTAAGAAGACCTAAGTAGTTTAATAAACTTAGTAAGGGGATGGAATTCAAATGCAATTATCACAATGGCCCTTAGAGCCAACGAGTGTGTTGTCTTAGCCAAGCAACCTCGCTAGCCTAGCCTAACCTAACCCAACCTACAGAAGTTGACCGGAAAAGTCCTGCAACATGGTGACGACAGTGCCTTGATCGAGGCTTGACTATCGGAAAAGAAATTCATGTCTCCCTCCCAACAACGATCCCTAGGCATTTTGCTTGCATGCAGGATCGCGAAGACATCTACTTGAAAAACAATACAAGTTTTCGGCAGTTTAAACGAGATTAAAATATTGGCTGATCTAGAGAAAAACCACAGCTGCAAATCTAGATTCCATTTTGGATACGTCGGTGAAAACAGAGATACTTATGTCCGCGCAGACTCTCCTCTCCTTCCAATCCAACCTGCTTGGAAAGATAGCCCTAGCACAACCCTCAAATCCCTGTTTGCGAATGGAGAATTCTGAGCGAAGTTTAGAAAAGGAAAGCAAAGTCTGCCTCAAGTGTTACCATTTTCAGGAGATTACCTTCAGAGACCAACATTCTTCAACCTAATAGCGTTCTGAACTTCAGTGGATCGAACTTGAAGATCAACGGGAAGTAAATGCAGAATGATGTTCAGGGCGGCAGAGGGGCTTGATGCAAATACATGCGGTCTACTGCGCTCTCTGCGTCTCTAATTTAATGGTGTTTTAGCCCTTTTCGATGTGCAGCTTCCAATGGTGTTGGGGGTCAAGTATTACACCCAGATACTTTACTTCCGATGAGAGCATAAGAAACTGATTGTTTAGTGCAGGAAGTCTAAAAGGGCAATGGACAAATTTTCTGAGAAATAGCACTAACTTCATTTTGTAAGTTGAGGTGCCCAGAGTTGGCAGCCCAGCGAATGAGTACAACCAATGCACCTTCCAAAATTTCAGCCATGACTGAGGGGAAGTGTTCTGAATGAAGTAAGATCAACTCATCGGTATATGCCACCACCTTTACCCCACCTCCATTTAAACGATTTGGTACTGTGATGAGAAGAGGGCACAAGAGTCCGTGAGATCGAAGTGCAAACCCCAATAAATCTAAAACTAAAATAAAGAAGAATGTGAATGAAATGAGCAAAAACGAGAAAAAACTTAATAAAATAACTGTATTAATAGAAGAAACAAAAGTGAACGCAAACTTTCTGGTTGCTATATTTAAAGGGTTTTCCAATAACAGGAAAGATGCGCTATCGAGAGACGATTAACGATTTTTATGGCCGGAATTGGATGGTATTGATTTGGACAACGTTTGTTTTCAACAAAACGGCGCTACATGCCAAACCAGCAACGAAACCATTGATCTTTTACGGCAAAAGTTTCCGGCCTGTGTAATCTCTCGAAGAGGTGATCACCGAATTGGTGAATTGGACACCGAGATCTTATGATTTAACACCTTTTGACTTTTTTCTTTGGAGTCACGTGAAAGAAAAGGTCTACGCCAACAGCCCAGGGTCGATTCAATGCCTCAAAGATGGAGCTCGTGAAGCTATCGAGGACATAGGGCAGCCACTTTGCAATTTGGTTATGGAAAATTTCATGACAAGGATATTGACTTATAAGCGCGGTCGCGGTGATCATTTGCCTGATGTTATATTCCACTCTTAACGGCATACCTTCCTCTTTATAATGAACTAAACATCCGACCGTTTATATTAAAAAATAGCATTTTTCTTTGAATATCAAAATAACACCTCTGTTTAGAAAACCCTATTCACATGCGGTCTCGGTAGTCTAGCGTAAGTGCACTAGCCTGCCACTCCAGAAGTTGTGGGTTCGAGTCCCACGTAAAGCACGGTAATCGCATTTTTTCACATTTACCTACTTTCTCTGTTTCGCAAAAAACAAAAAAAAAATCATCCCATTCCTCAAACCAAAAACCTTATCCATTCCATCCTTACTCCCGCACAAAAGTCAGCGCATAATTTGCAGTGCGGCTGCTAAAACAAGCAGAAACGAACAGCTACACAATGCTTCAGTGGCGCCAGCAAGAGGAAGCGGGTATAGCCAAGACACACCAAATTTAGCGAAGTCCTCAACCATCTGTGCGATCCTTCTGGCAAGAAAATGTGAAACACAGATGGCGCTCCAAGCAGTAAAGAAGGTGTTGTGCCTAAGCAACGACAGATGGGTATCCCCACTATTTAGGACTTGTAGTGGCAGGCTAATTACCTACCCTGCCAGAAATCGAAGAGATTAAGGAAACCAACGCAAGACAAGTCTTGTCGAGGCTCTATGCTCCCGAGAGGAGTGAACAAGGAAAAAAAAACAAAAACTATTTGCATATTAGCAACTACTCACTTCCTTTTTTCCATTTTGGTCGTCATGCGAAATGTTTATTAGCCGAAAAGACTCCTCCTGTATATTCTTGCGTCTGCTTTCATGGCAATCCATCCACTTGAAGGTAATTTATTATTTTTCATTTGCTTAATTTTCACCAATTTTTTATTTATTTTCCAAACGGCACATTATTAATTGTTTAAATGTAAGGAAACTAGCAACTAAACAGTCCATCGATTTGTTAGCTTTTAGGCTTTAAGCATTTCTGTCAATCTCTCAATCTGACAGCCACTTTCCCGCCCAAATCGTAATGAATGCTTATTTCTTAAGTTGGTCGCATATCTTCATCTCTCTATTATTATATCCAATGGCCATAATAATACTCTCGTTTTTCCTGATAAAATTATTATATCTACTGTAGATGTCTATAAATCACAACCTGTCTCCCAACTGCCTTCCCCTTCATCTGCATTTACTTATATATTTCGCATCCCATCTCCTCACTACCTACTCCTATTTGTTATATCAGTTGTTGTGCGGCAATAAAACAGCTGTAAATCAACGGCACAAAACCACATTCCATCGGCACGTCGTTGCGCCTATTTCTGGCACAATAAGTTTCGACAAAAGTGTGCATACCACTAAAATATCCGCTGGTGTGGTCCTTCGTTTTAAATATTTCTTTCGTTAATTCATGGAAAAAAGGCACATTTTTTAGATTTTTTTTTTTTTGATGACACAGTTAAAATTTATTCGTCAAATCTTTTACTACATAAGACTATAGCATTTGAAGTATATTTTTTGAAATTTTCATCCAGAAATATTTAAAAATACGGCAATGGCAGAAATTATTCGGACGCATCTCAAAAAAAGTAGTTTTGCGATGCCCCTCATAACTCGGTGTTAAATCATCTGAAATCAAAAAACCAAATTTATTTCGTTAGATAATCGTTTTCTCCGGGTAACGCCGAGAGGGTTTTTTGAAATTAAAAATTTTTCGATTTTTGGGAACACGTTAAAGTCAAAAACACGATTTTCGCGTAAAAAATCGGTGAATTAGTTACCGTAAAAACAAAAGTATCAACAAATTCGAAAAAAACTCGTCGGCGTTACCTTGTAAAACATCTACAGAAAAAGTGTTCAAAATTTCAAAAGGATGCAGTAGTTTCAAAGTTATGAGGGGCACCGACTTTGAAAACGTAAGTTGTGGGAAAAACGCTTTAACGCTAACGCTAAACGCGGTTGAGCCAGGTAGGTAGCAACACTTACATGGCTGTATCTTTGTAAGTTTTCTCCGATTCATCTAAAATTTTCACAGAATATTCTTGAAAGGTTCTTCATTTAAAAAATGCAAAAAAAAAAAATTTAAAAACGTTACCCCCCCCTTAAAGAAAGTCTTCAAATTAATGTAAGCGAGCAAACAATTCAGCGGAGGATTCCTGAAGAGGGGTTTTCTAGTCATTACAAGATAAGTGAACCTTTCATCAGCAATAAAAACATGAAATCGCGACTAGCATTTTCCAGAAAGTACTTCAATAGGCCATTGAGTTTCTGGGAGGGGGTTATATGGAGCGATAAGAGGAAGTTTGAGTTTAAAAATACAAAAAGGAGAGAAAAAGTGTGGCGAAAAAGTAAAGAGAGGCTCCAGTCAAAGTGCGTGCAAAGCACAATTAAGCGGTGGAAGTGTGCTTATCTGGGGCTGTTTTTCCTATAGCAGTATATCAGATCTGGTACATATTGAAGGAAAAGTGACTGGTGAGTCCTACGTCAATATGCTAAGCACATTCCTAGAGCCCTCGTCACGAAGAATGGGTCTTGGACACAATTTCATCTATCAACAAGACAACGACCCCAAACATACCAGTCACGTAGCAAAGGAATACTTTAGAGAAAACTCAATAGAGCTTTTAAATGGCCCGCTCAAAGCTCCGACTTAAATCCTATCGAGCACTTATGGCAATATTTAGACGTAAAAATCGATCGATCAAGTTGCCGCTCAAATATCTGAAGAGCTTCTTAAGAGATTAGTTCACAGTATGCCACGCCGCCTTTTGGCTGCAATTAACGCAAAAGGCGGCAACACTAAGTATTGGGTCATTTGCATAACGTTATTACTTTTACTACAACTAGTAGGGTACAAAGGTACGCAAATTTTGTCGCTACAAGTTTCTGGGCATTTATAAAAAAAATATCGAAATAATATTTGGTTTTTGGAATTGAAATATTTTTATTTGTGTTTTATAATGTTACTATATTATAAATAAATTAATAAATTAATCGAAATTTGAATGATATAATCGAAAAAAATATTTGTGTTCGAATTTTCCCTTAGGTAGGGTATGCATGGTTATGTCGGCCACTGTATATGCACTAATGCATGCATATACGGCGTATAAGTACAAGCTACGTTTGGCGTTTGGCCAAGTTTCCGCAACGATTTGTACTGTGCGGCTTAATATTATCTTAGAAATGGGGGCGCCTACAAGTGCATGACTTTTTTGAGATGTAGTTGGGGAAAGTGACCGTTTTTTTTATTATTAAAATGCACTCAGTAATTTTGCATTGCATTTCAAGAGGCAAAAGTTATATTATTAGAACCTACTTTTTCTATCTCTTCAAATTTCGTGATCACAGTGTGGGTGTCGAACACGGTATCAACCGAATGGTAGTCACTCTCATACCCACACTTGTACGGCTTAGTTGAATTTTATTACATGTACATTCGGTAGAAAAAGTCTGTGTACAAGGAACCAACAAAAGTACTAAAGGTACCTTTCGGGTCTAGAATTTCGAATAAAATCGATTTTTTTCCTGTTATGATAGTTTATACTTGCAAGTTTTTATATTGATTCTTTGCAGCTTAGACGTTACAGCTGGCCAGACAAGCGACATGTGAGGTGATTTCCCCACGAAGGGAGTGAATTGGGATCCCCCTGACTACCTGCGGTCTGCTGCTGGAAAGATGGGCATTGCGCCAACTCAGCGAGCGCTGGGCAAATACAAAACCGTGTAAGCTCGCGAAATCCTTCTGGCCACGTGTGGACCGGACGCGCTCGGGCGAGCTTCTGAGGCTGACAAAATATCAGCTTTCCAATCTAGAGGGTTCTCTCACAGGACACAATGCGCGAGGAATGCATGCCGTGAGACTTGGAATCACCTCGAGTCCCTTTTGCACTGGATGTATAGAGGATGAGGTGGAATCATCTCAGCACCTTCTCCTCAGCTGCCCTGCTCTGGCGGGGCTAAGATCCAGGCATCTTGGCTCTTAATTCTTTGCCACGCCTGCTGATATAGCTGGCGCTGACATTAAAAATCTGATGAATTTCATCAGCAGCACAAAGCGGTTGAAGCAAACATAGTAATTGTTTGTAATCCGCACGCTCCTAACAATCTCATCACCACCTCTCCCCGCCCTCTCCCTGCATCCCATCGGACTTTCCCTTTCACCTCACCTCCTTCATAATGGTATCACAAAGGACGAAGCTTTCTTCGTCCAAGTGTGCTCACTCCCTGGGCAACCATACCAACCTAACCCTAACCTAGACGTTACAGTATAATAGACCCGAAAATAAACGATGGTGTCCTATTTCGTTGGGTCTGTGCGTCTTTTCCAATGCTCTAGAGCCTCATTTCTGTTTCGTTCTTCAAGGCAGTTACATCGTGAAGCATTAGGAAATGGATCGAAAATTTAATAAAGCAAGTTCGCAAAGACCTTCTCAGTGATCGAGAAAACGAAGTTTTCGTAGTACTCATGAAAGTAGCACTGAATTCGTGAGTACATGAGGGGAAAAATTGAAGAATAGTGCGGAGTTTGATGTTGTTATCAATCCAACGACTAATTAAGGCATTTTGAATTTTTTTCTGTGTTCAGTGTACAAGAAAATTTATTGAAGTGCAAGGATTGTGACGGTGACATTACTTTCCTGAAATATGGACAACTGGGTCCGGGTTTTAAACTCCAAGTGAAATGTTTGTGCAGAGAGACTTTGATAAACTCTTGTCCATTGGTTGACAAAGCGTTCGAAATTAATCGACGTTTCGTATTGAGGATTATCAGTGACGGTATCAATGGCATTAAACATTTCTGTGGACTGATGGATCTTTGCCAAGGTTTCAGTAATTCCACGTATTACGGTATTGTAGAAAACATACGTATGGCTGCTAAGACAATAGCAGAGATGGCCATGAGGAAAGTAGTGGATGAAGAAAAATCAGCAAATGTAGAATGTGGAAAAGAAGATAATGTTTTTACTGTTTCCGGCGATGGATCAGGAGCAAAACGAAGTTTCTCATCTCTTCTGGGCGTTGTTTCACTAATTGGAAAAAATACCCACAAAATTCTTAATGTCATCGTGCAATGCAGTAAATGAAAAGCGTGTGAACCGTGAAAAAATAAAAAAGATACTGTTGAGTACGGCGCCTGGTACGAAGATCAGAAAGAGATCTGTGATGCAAGTCACACTGGAAGTGCTGGAAAAATGGAGGTCAATGGGGTGATTGAGATGTTTCAGAGATCGTAGTTGCTTTACGGAGTGAAATATGCTCAAGGTATCGGTGATGGTGATACCAAGACGTTCAAATCGATATTGGAACTCAATCCACATGGAGACGACTTGAATGAGGGCATACTTCATATTAAAAAACGCATGTAGAGACGACTCAAAGATACGAAGAGGACGCTTACGCAATCGAGGAAAATATTGAAGGTTGAAGCAATGGGAAAGATGAACAGAAAATCATGGAGTGGTGGAAAATCGAAGTCACTTCCAAAAATAAAATCTGCACAATTATCAAATAAGTTAGTGGCTGACTTCTCGTTGTATTATGGTCTGGCAATACAACGAAATACAGATTAAGTTGAAGCTATGAGAAACGAAGCGTGGGCAACGTTTTATCATAAGGCATCAACTGACGATCATCCACAACACGACTATTGCCCAGCCGGATCTGAGTCGTGGTGTGAATGACAGCAAACACAAGCCAAAAGCGAAGATTTTGTTCATCCACCTGCATTAGACGAGGACGTCCAGATGATTATCAAACCAATTTATGAAGATCTAACTAGCGATTATCTTCTTAGAAGGTGTTTAGGAGCGAATACACAAAATAATAACCAGAGGTTTAACTCGCGTGTGTGGCAATTGGCTCCCAAACATATCTTCTGTGGACAAGAAATTGTGGACATCGCTACATATTCTGCTGTGTGCACATTCAATGAGGGTTTCAAGCCTCTCTTGAAAATTATGAACACAATGGGAGCGTCTATAGGCTCGCAAGCAGGCCAACAAATGCGATGCCACGCGCGTAGCCCAAGTTGACGTTAGTGCCTCAGAATACTCAAAAGAGGCAAGGATGGCGAGAAAAGAAGCACAGGATGCTGAAAATTATGCATTTCAGATAACTGAGGGAATATTATATCAAGCTGGAATCGTAGTTTTTGTATAAGTAGTGATTATTTACTGTAATTTTGACCTTGAAAAAATTTCAACCGTGTTTTCCCCGAAACTATTTTTTTCGAGTTGGCGTTGGTAATTTCTCAAAAAGGACTGAACCGATTGATTTGAATTTTTATTGAGTAGACTTGTGGCTCTTGCGGGTAGCAGAATTATGATTTTTTAATCAAATTTTCTATTTGGCTTAAGAGCGAGAACGTGAAACAAATCCTTTTTTCCCAATGAACAGATAAAATACCTACCATAGCGACATATCTCCTGATGAATAATCGACCGATTTTTTTTTCAGACGTACAGAGTTGCCCATATTCGACGGACCCGACGGATTTCGACGACTCTTTGGGCTCATTCCAATCGACGAGGCTTTTCCGCAGGCAACAATCTTTGCGTCAATTTAATCTTCTACGGGAATGAATGCAAATCTATGCGGATAATTCGTTGAAAAGAGTCCGAGCAATGCCCAACTGCTGAGAACGGCGATTTTGGGATGTCCTTGGCGACGCCTTGGTCGGGTTTGATTTGGACTCTTTGGATTAGAAAGAGCATCACCAGTCGAAAACCTTTCGTACAAACGTTTAATGGTGTTCTTAGAAGGCGCACTTTTCACATTATTTAATTTTTTAAATTTCAACAATTTGGGAGCGCTGGCGTGGCTTGTACTGTTCCAAGGACAAAAATTTGCTTGGACTGATGCTTCCAACGCGGTATGTGCGATCTGACGTCTCTGTCAAAAGATACAGGGTTGCCAGATGGGTCCGTCGAAAATTGGCTACCCTGTACCTGAGCAGCCCAATCAGTTAAGCCAGTGGCATGTGTTACGTCATTGAAAGCAATATTTTTTTTTGTTTTTTTTTTGTAAATGAAGAACTGATCTAATGAATAAGAACTATTTTCAATTCATACCGATTGCTTTCTTCAATTTTCAACGCCTTCAATTTTCACGTCTCTAGACCCGAAAGGTACCCTAATTAAACGAAGAGGCTTTTATATAGTTTTTATAAAATCCAATTTTTTTGAAAAACATTCCATGATATTTAGCTTTCAATTTTATGAAAATAAAAGAGGTAAATATTCCATCAATAACATAAAAACAAAATACAATTTGCTTTCGCTTTTAAAATCCATTAGATAACGTCTGCGTAGAAGGCACAAAATCATTTTTTTTCCGAATTTCCCTTAAAATTTAATAAGCAGACGGATATCTCCTACATTTCAAAACTTCTATTCAGACGTTCTGGCATGGAATTGACAAGCTTAGAGATTTCCGTCGAAAGGATTTCAGCCCATTCCACGCGCAGCACTTCCTTGAGCATAGCCATTGAGGTAATTATGCGCTGGCGAATTTTTCGTTCCAGTAAATTCCTTAGGTGCTGTATAGGATTCAAATCTGGTGCTTGTGGTGGTGTTCGAAGCTGATGCGGAACGTTATAGAGTAAGAAAAGTTTTAACCATTAACGGCCGAAAGACCCCACTACGGGGGCATAGTAGATACTTATGCGGTAGAAAATGAAAGGTCTCAATACGGGCGCATGGAAAGAATTCAGTATACAAGACAAAAGCATGTACGTAGACTGTTTCTGCAGAGTGTATTTATATACAGGTTTTTTTTGTGTCAAGACTGTAACTGTGGTTAGCTGCCACCCATTTCTAATTTGTCTTTCGTTAGTTTACTATATTTTCATATCTCAGAATCGCTTACAAGCACTTCACTTTCAACATTGTCTATTACTCTTCCCCCTCCTACTCTTTTCCTCCTCCCACCACTCCTCTCTCCACCTCTCCTCGTCTTCTGCTCTATACGCCAACCTAACCAATTCCAATTCACTAATTCATCTTCGCTGCTGCTGCTGCTGACTCAGCTTTATTTTAATACCACCAGGAACCAATCAGTGGTGTACTTCTGCTATTTTCTTCTTTTTCTCATTCAATACTCTTTTCATATGCTGAGTGGCTTAGTGTTGTATGCTGAGCTCTGTGTAGTGGTGCTCATTGCAGGTGTAGCATACTTCTGAGCTGCTTGCAAACTTCTAACTAACCAGACTCGTTACAAGAGTTTTGCGGATAACTTACGAGTGGATCTCAATGAGCGAACAGAAGCACACTCACATGTAATGTTTGCATTGGAGTTACTAACAACAACAGTTGAAGTTAAAAAAATGCAAAAACCGCTTTATGTACCAACTACTAAGGCTCTTGACAGGTAATGAAAAAATAATATGTCGCGTTTACGCTGCATAGACAGGAAACTAACTTTCGCTGGGAGCGCAAATATATGTAAACTTTTTTTTTTTGGAAAGAAGTGTAATTCCTGACTATACCAGCGTGTTTCAGGTAGAACTATTGACAATCAGGGAACCTTGGAAATCACTAAAACACTACAAAGAAATTGATGGAATCTTATCTTTTCAGACAATCAAGCAGCTAACAAGGCCTTAGAAGCCATTTGTAGTCCTACAATGTAGAGTAAAACTATAACTGCTTGGTTATTGAATTCAAATTACTCTGATATGGGCTCCCGGTCATAGAAATATATAGGGTACTGAGATAGCAGATGAGTTAGCAAGAAAAGGTTCGATACTGGGGATAACAGTGGCAGTTGCTATCCCATTCAAGACAATAAAGACATCCATTGCTTCACACTACTAGCGCTGAATGGCCAAAGTACAACATCCAGAAGACGAATTACCTGTTAGGATGCTGTTCGCGAACAAACATTTCACGCATCACTGCAACCCTTACAGGTCATTGGAAGGTAGGAGATCATGCAGCCAGACTCAACCTCCTTCCTTTCTATCCATCCGCAAAAGCTTTCAGGCGGAGGGTGTGAAAGTAAGTCTCTTCCAGTATTTATGCGAATGTTTAGGTCTAGCTAGAGTAAGATTTCGCTCCTTTCCTAAAACAAATTAATGAAATCTCAGACCTAGAAATAAAAAGTTGTCTGCTGTATTTGGATCTCACGAAATGGGTCTGACTCAAATAAATAAAACAAGAAGGAGAAAACGAGAACTGTGGTAGTAAAATGGCGCTGGTCGCTATTAGGATTATTTTGATAGAAACACTCAACTGCTTCAACAACAACAACGTAATTTGGGATTTCCCAAAAATAATTCGACTTAAAGAAGAATGTGTCAAAATTCTTGTTCGAGTTATAGAGAACTTCGTGGGAGCGAAGTTCGAGTTATGAGACTAATATTGAGTCTTTACTGGAATCTATTGTCAACCGAATTAGTTCGAGTTATAGAAAATTCGTTTTAGCAATACTTCCATAAATCGTATTACTTTTTTTTTTGGTTAATAACATCACTAAACTTATTGCTGCAGACCTTTTCAGCCCAAGCACTTTGAGTATCTGAGGTATTTATTTGCAAATAATATTTTCAAAAACTAATATCTTTCAGAAATTTTTGAGGTTTTTTTCAAGTCAGTGCAACTGATAAAAAAGTTTTAATCTGGGATATTTCTGGAATATTTTGGCGGTACCCTTAAAATATCACAACTTCTTTGGTGAGATACCCAAATGTGTATGTATCTATATATGTATGTGTATATGTATCCACGTACATATGTATGAAATTTATATGTTTCCATATACCTTCAATTATGTCCATACGTCTACTTGCGGACAGCACACATTGATGGATCACCTAGTAAACTATTAGCGTGAGAGCGGTGATGCGTTCAGCCGCAAAATAGTTGACAGAGTTGACAGCATCTCAATTACGCCATTCGCAAGCTAACCGCACCTCACCTTCACCCCTTTTCCGAAGCCATTCGCCTCACTTGCGCTATCACTTTTTGGCCACAAGACGGACACTGTGCCGTTGTGCTCTTACCGTTTGTTACTCCTATTTCTGCCAAGCGCAATAATGATTAATTTTGCTTAATTGCTACTTATGCGGCGGCTTCTTTGATACACAAATTGTCATCAGCAACAGCACCAGCCCAAGCACCAAAATCACCAGGATTTTCCCTCAACACCACCACCACGCCCTATTCGTTCATTTGTGCAATGGGCGACAGTTGTGCGTCATTTCAAGTTTGCACCGCGGGCGCTTGTGATAAGGAAAATACAATGACAATCAGCAGTCAGCTTTGAATGAAGTCTACTTTGCGGCGCTCATCTGCTGTGCGTTCGCGTTCGGTGCAGTAGATTGAAATTTTAATGGCGCCAGGGTGACATTATCTCCAGCAAGCGACTCCTTTGATAATTTCTGTTGAATTGCTGTTATAAAATATTCGTGATACTTTTGCCAGCTATTGAATTATCTTTATCGTTTTCGTTTAAAAGAAAATGCGGTTATTATTAGGCAGCCATATTCTGAGGAGAAGTAGAAGTAGATGGTGAAGATATGATTTCACTACGCGTAACTTTTGGTAGCAATTTAAGTGGCATTGCTAGTGCCACGCAAATACTAATGAATTCATTAAAAGTTTAGAAGTGAATAATTTATTTAATGGAGCTTCCATCTTCGTCGTGAAGTGATTTATTTAATGTCGGCTACATAAATCAAATACATTTTTAATTTAGATTTTTTTTTTTTTTGGATTTATCGAAATCACGAAATCGAAATGAAAATAAGTTTTTATGATTCATAAAGTTATGAAAAAAAAATGTTGGTCAAATAAATAAACTAAGAAACCAGCTCGTAAACAAAAATTTGCTTTAACAACTTTGCCTTTCTTCTTTATTTATTCATTGATGACTGCTTATAACGCAGTGCTCGCTTTGCTTCGTTTCATTGTTTTTATAGTTGCTTTGCTGGTTTTTTTTTTACTTTATAATAATCGCTTCACAACGAAACTGCGGAAAATCAATAATTCTGTAACACTTCTTTGCTATTTGCTTTTAGTTGAACAAAACTTGCAAGTTTTGCGATTTTGTGTTTTATGCTTCAAGGCGAGTCGGCAGAAAAAAAAAATGATTTTCTTATTCATCATCATCATCATAAATTCCTAGAGCTCCAGAGTGAGACAAAGGCCAGACACCCAGAGCCTTTTATTATAGGTTACGATAGATTTAGTTCACACGAAGTAAAACGAATTGAGCCCAATTTTTTTCCTAAGGAACGAATTTTGTTTTTAATTTTAATCCTTTTTTGTATTTGTTTAAGAAGCAATTGCCCAAAATTTTGAGTCGTTACGCCCCACGGTTTGAACGCTGCCGAAAGCAGCTTCTGGGTAATTGTGGTATACAAAATAAACAATTTTTTTCTTTCGAACAACTTTTAATAATTTTTATTTATTTTGAAAAATTAAGTACGACAAGACAAAAAACAGTTGTTATTGTTATTACAGCAAAGGTGGATTTTGCATTTAACGCATTTGGACATTGGGGTTCTTGTCATGCACAACCTGCAATATCCCTTTTCACTAAAGACTACCCAATGCTCCATTTTATCGTAACGCTGTGAGACTGAAGTATTCAGTTGGAACCTGTACTTTCTCGACTGCTGGGAAGACTGTTAGCTTAATGGGGAGCCCAGACATAGTATCGAGCTAGCTCTTTCAACATTCGATGGCCGGCCTTTCCTTTTTCCGAGCGAAGTAGTGACAGTAAGCAGCTCATGAGCAATTTCTAGTTGAAATTTTATTAGAGGAATATGCTTTTGCCTCGGCTTTATCAAGTTTAAATGCTTTCTATACAATAGCCATGCGTTTGTAACGAATGTTCCGAGGCACCAATAGAAGATTCTTATGCACCACTTCTTTGAACAGTGGTTGACCTTGTAGAGCTCTATGAGCATGTCAGCCAAATCAACTCCTTCCAAACCCTTATTGTAAGAAGCAAAAATCGGTGGTCTTGCAACATCAATATAAGCTTTTTGCTTTGGACTCCAACGTTGGCATATACCAACAGGTTCACACGAGGATATAAGTTGAACTGACTTAAGGGGTTATATACCTTGTGGTCCGGTGAAATTAGCGAAAGTTGGGTTTTTTTTAAAGATATGTAGCAATAATTTTATTGTATAAAAGTTTTTATTATTGGATATTACAATGTTTAAAGAAAAAAAAAGGCTTTGCTTGTGTAAAAATATTTAAAAATGGCGGAGTTATGGCGTTTTCCCCCAAGACCCTTTTTTTGGAAGAGGCTTGCGGTGGACGCGATTCAAGTCCACCAAGTCAACTGAAATCAAAAAATCGAAAAGATTTCATTAGTATAGGGTTATATCTTCTTAGTGAACGATCAATATATTAAATATTTTGATTTTTGTGAAAATAGGAACATGTTTTTAAAAAACTCCACTTCTACAGTCCTAAAATTGGCATTAAAAAATTCATATCTGCAAAATAAAAATGTATACATAAAAAGTTGATCGTTCACTAAGAGGCGACATCAATTACGAACAATTTAAAAAAAAAATTATAAAAATCGGTTGAATACTTTTTTTGCAATCGCGTCCACCGCAAAAGCATTTTTGGAAAACCACGTTTTTGAGATAATCGCGTTTAAAGTTTCAAGCGCCGCATGAGGCCGTACGCTCAGGACGTGACGACGCACAATTTAAAACGCTGTAACTTTCGATCTATTGCTCAGATCTCTATGAAATTTTTGGAAAATGTTCTCAAGGGATTGTAAATAAAATTTATTTTGATTTTTTTGAAAAACACAAGGTATATAACCCCTTAATGTCAACCCACGTGAGCCTTACAATATTATTGTTGATTTCACATTTCATATCGAAAGATCCCCTCCCACGCTTTTTTAACTCAGCATCTGGGGTAGCTTTCCAAAACTTTCTTTGTCTGTTTAGTAAAGGACGTATTTTGTACAACTTGTCATAGGTTAATTCGCCTTTTTTGGATTGTTCAGTATTATCGTTTAAATGTAAACATTGTTTTCTTTTTTAAACTTTCCGCGCGGCATTGAATCTGTTATAACGGTAAGATTTAAATCTCATTCTTTATAGTTTCCCCTCTTTCAACGATCCCTGCCAAATTCTGCTCTAGCACTGCAGAAATGTTATCTATCTCGTCATCACTTTCGTCTTAAAAAGAGATCTCCTAATCAAAGTTAACAATCTCCTCAATATCGTCATCTGACAATCCTTTCTCATAACTAAGTACAAAAATATTTATTACCACAATGGCCCAAGGTTGCCCACAAGCAACATTGCAACTTTGAAAATTACTCATCTGGTTAATATTTTTAACTAATCAAATTTAAATTCAGTGTCGTAAATTCCAATCTTTGCTACAAAACATGGCATATAAACTTTTTAAATTTTTTCATTATTATAAAAGTTAATCACTAACTTTAAAAACTCTTTTGAATTTCACAACAACATTTTTTGCGCTACACTTGCTGTTTATTCAAGATAATTTTGCTAAATGATCCACAAATGATATTATTTTTGCTCATATTTTGAGTAGATACATATCACTTATAACGAACAGACAAAAATAAAACGAACGCTTTCCGTAAACTGCAGAATGGTGAGCACTATCGAGCCATGCTGACTAAATTTTTGTTTCCAAAACTTAATCACCTAAACATCAACGAATCCAACAAGTCGGCGCGGCGTAACTTGCCCTTCGGCGCACTTAACAATCGACGCATTGCGCTATTGAAGCCACAATTGAATCCATACGACCAGATTTATTGAAAAATGTAGTAAAATATTGGACTAATCGAATGGACCATATAAATCGTACGCGGCGCACATATGCCAGATATCATATTCAATTTATTTAAGAATAAAAGCTATGAAATTATCTACCAGATTAATCTCATCTCTCAAATATTGTGGGCATCCTCACGGGGCACTGTCCTACAGGATCCAATTGTCACAAATAAAATTAAAACAATTCAGGCAGATAAGTATTTCCAGGCCAATAAGATTATTTTGAAAATGATTATCCCATTTTTGACCTTGATCTGACCTTCAATTTGACCCCGCAAGTACATGGATGGATAACGAATTCGGACTCAGCAACCCGAAAAACTCATCACAAAGGACGAATCTTTCTTCGTCCAATCTTTCTTATGCCAAGCCGAATTCGAATACATAAAATTTTTTGTTTTTTAAATTTTTCCAAAGTTTTGACATTTTGATATACCCCTATTCAAGGGTGTATTTTGACATAATAAAACAAAATTTGACATACGTGCCTAGACAATCTTTTCCAAAATCATTTACGAGCATTTTACGAAAAATCTCCATTGTGCGTCGATTTTTTTGCTTATTCAGTTAAGAATGATTTTACAGAAGACTTTAAAAGTTGCACATAGCGACATGATCCCCCTCCAGTTCCTTTCCTTGAAGGTAGCGCCCTTCTTCGGAACGTTCACCAATATGCCCTGCATCCAATCAAGATGGCTTGGAATAGCCAGGATAGTATCTGGGCTGATAGTTTCGAGTCGGTTTTTAGCATTTCGGTGGTTGTGTTGTCCACTCCACCAGGTTGCTATTACTTAAAGCAATTGTGAAAAAACTCAACAAAAAGCTATAGAAATTAATAAAAAAATAAAAAAAAATAAAAAAAATATTTTCTGGATTATTATTTTTTCAATATTATATTATTTGATATTTTTGTGAAATATTAGATTGAAAAATTGGTTATAGCGCAAGTGCACTGCAGAAATGTTTAGAAAAACTATACTTACTTAAATTTCTCAATATTAAAAATTTTTTCTCATTGAAAAGGCTCGAGCTTTAAAATTAAGTAAAAAAGTTACTTTAACTGATTTTGTGGAGAATTTCTGGTAAATTTCAGCCCGCAGATATTCTGTAAGGTGGATACTCCTAATTAACCACTTCGCAGAGCACTACCTTTGAAAATAAATTTTAATAATTTCAATGCATTGTCGAAGTCTATAGCCTTCTGTAGTTAGATGCCTAGACTAGATAAGTATTTGTATCAAATTTGACAACTGCAGCTTTACCAAGATGACTGCACACTATGACAGCTCTAGCGCACTGTTGCCAAAATTTCGCACAAAGAAGTTAAGTAAAATCTAAAAATGGCATTCGCACTTCGTTTGCTTCACAAAAAGTCTCGTTAACAAAAAAAAGCTTAGATTTTGTAGCATCACCAACCAAAGGCAAATTTTAAAGCAGTTGCTACTGAATTTCCCAACCATTCTACAGCAACTGCATTGATGGCCAAGTTGCTTGAATTTTATTTTTATTAGTACTAAAATTTTTTAAAAAGCTGTAAAATTTCGAAAAATATGAGCTTCGCACAAACTAAAAGTGGCATTTTTTTATTATATGCAAAGTGTGGAAATGAAGAGGGAGTAGTCGCCACAACTAAGTGGGCTAAGTGAGTGACTACCATTCGGTTGGTTCCAGCTTCGAAACCAACTAAGGACATGCAATGTCAATGGACATTCAAGAGAAAATGGATTTTTTTAATAACTATTGTCGTTCGACAGAAGTCGTTTCAGTCATTCAAAAGCTTCTCACAAAATTCACCTATTATCTGGTAAGCCATAAGGGCTCAGACCTCTCGAATTGGAATATAATATAAAGCGTCTCAGCTTAAACTTCATTCGGCTCGAAGCTCGGCTAAGCCCCTAGCAAAGGTTATACGCTTCAATTATGCAAGAAGCTTTCAGATACATGCCACCAGAAGCTTTAATAGTGATAAAATATGCATATTAAAAATATATTTAATTAATATTTCTACCTTTTGAGTAACAGAACCACAGAAAACGGTGGCATACCCTCACACGCATACACTTTTACCTTCTATCTCAACTGTATGTAATATCTACGTCCATCAGATAAAACCTGTCTGCTTAGTGAATGCTTGCCGCTGCTACTCGGGCATGACGTTGAAGTGGCCATTTCACTGGCGAACGATAACGACCTGCATGAACTGATAGAATTACCTCACCCAAATAAGGAGAGGCACACAATGCAGTGGTTATGCGAACACGCACACTCACCCACACACACAGTTGTGGTTGTAGCGCAATCAAGTAAATACAGTTGCATGTTTGCGTGCCTAGGTATTTACAGTATGTGTGTGTGTTTGTGTTGTTGCACATGTATAAAATATCACTGGTGACAATTTGCGAAATTTATGTCATAAAATGTGGTCATCTGCCTCAACAAATTTTACTGCGCTTTCGCCCGCGTGTTTAGCGCGACAAAGTAACTTATGGATGAGACAGGCAAACTAAGTTGAAACTTTAGAACAAAACCAAAAAAAAACCAAAATCAAAAAAACATTGGTTTTTTTTTTTTGTGGCACCAAGCTTCATAGAAACTTATCCATGCAGTTGGCAAAGAAGTGTGTCCTTTTAATATTTGCCGCATTTTACAGTGCGGGGCGTATACGCAACTTTACTCGCCAGTTATGCAGTACCGCTCGTTTTAGTGTTTTGATGGCGACCACTTATTTTATTATTAAAATAACTTGCACTATTTAATGATTCTAGTGTAATGCAATGAAATGTGGCGAGTTAAGTGGCCATTGACCGCTTTTTCATTCTCTCTCTACCAACTGTCATATTTCGTCTAGGAAATGGTGATGAAATGGTACGCATTAAAAGTTTCTTACTTTTCACTCAATTTAGATTTACCAAAAGTTTTGTAGGACATTGTTTTAGTTTGCATAACTTTTCTACCCCTTCTACTAATTGTACCCACATCCACACAAATTGAACACTGGGATGAGGTAATTATGTGCCATTTCGAAGACTATCAGTTAAGTACTCGTAATGACGGTGCTGTCATTAATTTGTACTCTACCGTAAAATCAGGAAGAGGGGAAATATAGTACATTCTTCAAAATTTATGAATTCTTCCTCCCGCTGGTACGCACCCACATTCCCACCAGCAGCAATAAAGTGCGACTCGTGGAACTTCATAAACCAAAAAAAAGAAGTACACAAAAAAAACCGGAATAGATAAAGTGAAAAGTGTAAAGAGCAATAAAATTGTAATTTGTAGCGTTAGTTTTATGTCTTCCCATTTCGTGATATAACTGGCATAGCTCGTAGTGAGTAACCCGAAGTCCACTTAAGAGTAGAGGATGTCCAATAATAAATGCGCGTTTGAACTGGAATAAAATAAGCTGCGTGTGACGTGTTAAGGAAATTTCTTTTCTTCATTTGAAAACGATTCGCATGTTTCTATATCGAAAATGTGGCATATTTCAAATTACCACCATAAACGGTGCCACCGCTCCGAGACGGATGTTATACCTCTCGTAGAGGCGTATATCCGACTGAATTTGATCATTGCCACGAGGCAAGTTGATTTATCGCTGCAGGTTAATCACCTACCCGGCCAGAAAGCAAAATAGATTAACGAAACCTACGCAAGACTGAGTCTTGTCAAGTCCCTATGCTGCCGAGTGTAGTGAACAAGGAAAAAAAATGATTTTGAAGGCACAGCTCAATTGATACTTATTGGTATACAGAAGGGATGTAAATTAAAAAAAAAATATTATTATAATATTATAATATTTTCGGGATCTTGTTATTAAAATCCACGCCTCTTATTAGTATAAAGATGTAAATTTTTTTGGACTTTTACAATCCCGAACATTTCGGGACTTCACTATTGCAACCCCCGCTGCTTATTGGTACAGCCTTGGGATGTAGATTTTTTCGGTTTCAGGATCCCGAACTTTTCGAGATCTGCTTATTTATATAGCCTAGGGATGGATGTAATATGTTTAAATTACAACCCCGGCTGCTTGTTGGTATCGCCTACAAATGTAAAAATTTTAAATTTTTATTGTACAAACCCACAAAATTTTATTGTACAAACCCACAATTTACGCAGAAAAGCAAGGTAGTACACCTTAATAAATATTAATTTATGTAAAAATAAAAAATCAAGTAATTCAGTGCAACCTTTTGAAACAGAGTAATAGCCATGCAGGTATTTCTAAAAACAAAAAAAGCACAAATAGAAATCCAAAACATTCCTCATTTACTGAAAAGTTGAGGTCAATGGTCATTTAAAATGCTTCGCAAGAAATTTTAAATCCCGCAAATACCGAGATTGTAGATTAACAAAGCTGAACCACCGAGATTCCGGGTATACGTCTGCGGCTTCAAAGAACCCTGCAAAGAATATTTTAGTAGAATCTTGCATCAAACGCGCCACCTCCACCGTGAAATCGTAAATGCAGAATGTGCATCGTGGCAATCGGTGTGTCACATTACGTAGTCCCTCTAAAACCTCAGGTTGTACACATCCATATCGTTCCATTTGATGAGTTCTGCGGTTTCCTGCCTATTATTGAATCTCAACGTTTAGCTCACGGAGGCAGGGCCTCATGCGTCTAGAAAGCGGTTCTGGCACTATAAGAGGTCTGCTGTTATGGTTCCTACAGTAACCCAATAATCACTGCTTGCTGAGCATTATGTTATGCTTCTTAAAAGGCAGCATAAAGATCACGACATGGATACGGTGTTAAGGCGACATTCGGGCACATCCCGTGGCTGTGCCAATTTGTCTACTAATCAGTTACCAAATATGTCTATGAATCTCTCTGGCTAGCTATCTCGAATTTTATCGCGGTTCATTGCTGAAGCAACGATTGCCTTAGTGTATCAAGTAAGGGGGAACAAGTTGTCTAAGGTAACCACTCAAATCTTCGGTTTATTCATCGGTTGTTCATCCTGCTCTATCGATGTGGAGATCTAACTCCACCCATAGTCATCATTGTCATGGCTTGATGCTAACTACTGCCGCGCAATGATTGGGATATACAACTAAGTGCACTCCCTTCGTTAGTTTTGAAATACTTTGGAGAATTCCCGTATACCTTCATTTAAACGGAAGAGGGCATGAAAGTACCGGCATCTACCTTACTATCTAAAGTTTCGAATTACTCTCCACTGTCCTCAGTTAGAAATAGTCCAATCTTCTCGGCGGTTAGACATGCTGGATTTGTCATTGGATACGTTCAGCAAACCCATGCAAAATCAGTGTAGAATACTGCTTTAGCTGAGCGCTAACATTTCTCTTAGCACTTTTCTAAAACGACAAAAACAAATATTTCCCAAAAATGTTTAGTAAAAGAAATTTTACCACACCATTTATGGTACTTTACCAACAGCCGTAGTATTTTATAAATCTAAGCAATACAACTTTGTTTTTTGAAGTGAAACTTCTTTTGCCTCGAAGGATGAAACGCTGTGAGGAGTAAACCCATAGCGTTTCATCGACATGTGACGCTACGCCAGCGCCATCTGTTAAAAGCGTGGCGTGGATGAAACGCTGTGAGGAGTAAAACTAGCGTTTCATCGACATGTGACGCTATGCCAGCGCCATCTGTTAAAAGACTGGCGTGGCGTGTCGTCGTGAATGTAATGCGGTCGCCATTAGTAACGCCAGACGCGTCATAGAGTGTGTGTGTAGTTTTGAGCAAATCTTACAAACATATTTTGTTTTGTTGATTGATTTCTGTTAAATATGGCATCAAATCAAAAACGGAAACCGAAAACAGGTGCTGAACGGCAACGTGAGTATTTGGAGCGTAAAAAATTAAGAGCTACTGTTGAACACCGTGACAGTGAATCCTCCGGTTGTACGATAAGTGATAATTTGTCATCTGTGCATCAGGATATCGATGAAGAACATTTCTCCGTAAATCGATCAGTCGATGGGCGGTCATTTCATCAGTATCATGGACCTAATTATGTTGTGTGTGAAGCTATAGTTCATACAAACGATCCACTGCCATCAACATCGACTCATAGAGATTTCGTTTCTCCGATAAATAACGAGAACGAAAAAAAGCAATGCTCAAGTTTGCCGAGAATATCGTGCAGGAAAAAAAGCAGCGCGTGAAAATCCAGACAGTGATCTTGATAGATTAGAATGTAGATCATTTTTTACGTATTTCAGTTACCATAAAGCCCTTGTTTCATTTTTGGAAAACGAATCCAATAATGATAATGACAATGCCGAGAACCAAATGTAATTGAGTACAATAAATTCATTTCTTTTTATATTAAAATAAATAAATAATTCTGTTTAATAAAATTCCATTCCATGCTTTCCATGACTTCTGCATGCATTATATTGAAATAATAGTTAAATTATTGATTTGTTGATAAAAGAAGTTTCACTTTAATCGTGCGGGTTCCGTGAACTACCACACACTTTCTTTTTTTTTTGTTTTTTAAACCAAATAAACCAATTTCCATAAAAATTTAAGAAGAAATGCAAAATTCTGGGATCACTTCACATGGAATCGTTCAATACTAGAGTCAACAGAAAAGAAGAGAAAAAAAAAAAAATACGAAGAGAAATGAAAAGAAGAAGAAGAAAAAACTATATGAAAAAGAAGAATGAAAGGAAAAAGAAAGATAACGAGAAGGGGAAAATAAAAAAAGGAAAGAGAAAATAATATAAAAATAAAGAAAATAAATAAATAAACATAAAATAAAAAAACAAAAATAAAGGAAAAATAAAAGAAACATAAAATAAAAATAAAAATAAAAATAAAAATAAAAATAAAAATAAAAGAAAAATAAAAATAAAAATTAAAGCGAGGAGAAATAAAATCAAGAAAAAAAATTAAATGAAAGAGAAGAATAATAGGAAAAATAAAGAGAAAGAGAAAAATAAATGGGGCTGGAAGAGAATAGGAAAAAATAAGGAAAATAAAAAGAAAAAAGAGAAAATAAAATAAAAATAAAAATAAAAATAAAAATAAAAGAAAACTAAAAATCAAAATGAAAATAAATATAAAAATAAAAGGGAAAAGCGAAAAGCGAAAAAGCGAAAAAGAAGAGAAGCTACTTAGCCTTCAAATGATCCGGTTATTTGCCTTATCTTTGCCATATCAACGAAGTCCTTCTTATATAAAATTTTTTGTATCAGAAATCTGACATTCATGATTGCCACACTGCTTTTAATATTTAATATTTACTTTAAGTTTTAACAAGCAAGTAAACGCCGAGACATCTTATGTTTGAGACTTTTTTATTATTTTAAATAAACTCGCTCTCCAGTACACTTTCTCTATTACGTATGGAACAAAATATTGGCTAAATGGCCACCACTGTCTCGGCGACACACCTCCATCCCATGGTCCAAATTTTCAATGACGCTGATGCATAAATGAGGTTCTATGTCGTTAATGTGCGAATTATCTCATCCGTCAGCTCTTGAATTGTTGCTGGCTTATCGACGTACACCTTTTCTTTCAAATAACCACAAAGAAAAAAGTCCAACGGTGTCAAATCACATTATCTTGGCAGCCAATTGAAATCGTCGCGACCTGAGATTATTCGGCCAAGAAATTTCATTCACTGTTGCCATTTCCTGCCACCATTCTGACCATTGAGGACGCTTGAAATGATGAAGAGGCTTTAGTTCTTGAGTCAGTTGCACCTTGTAAGCGCGTAAATGCAAATCTTCATGCATAATGTTCATGAACGACGAGCGTGAGAGAGGCAAGTGTTGGGCACGACGACGAGTTGAGGTGGACGGCTCTTCAGCCACACTATCGCGAACAGCAGCAATATTTTCTACAGTATGAGCTATACGAGCATGCACTGGTATTTTCACATCTCCTACAGACCCGGTTTGCTTAAACTTTTGCACAATTTTTCCGATCGTACGCACATTTGGACGATTAAAGTGCGCGATATGCATTTCGATTTGAATGCCCGTTTTCATAATAAGCCTGAATAACTTTAACGCGTTGCTCGATTAGAAACCTTTCCATGGTTCAAATTGAATTAGTCTGAAATTGAAAAATGTCAAATGAAATGCAGAAAAAAAATTGACGTTTAGGTGTGGTTTACATTCAACACCGGCCCTTGAAATTTAAGTAGACAAATTATATAACTATGCCTAAACTTATCGACTTACATACTTGAAGCCCTTTCACGCACTTCTCCACTCATATAGATATTTTGATTGTGAAACTTTTTACAGCCAGTAATCTCATCGCTGCTGCTACTACTTAACCGCGCTTGTCAACAGCACCGCTTTGCCACACAGCACAACAGACCGCAAGACGCAAGGGCGGAAAGTTCAGATATTTTTCATATTCAGATACTTTTACCCATCCTACATATACATATACACCTATAAATATTTGCATGCATTGGTAACCCACTTCGTCATTCACGCTTTACCGGCTTTTCACTCACACACCCAACCACGTAAAACAGCCAACAACCGGCCGAACACGAAAGCTGTGGTGAAATGTATTGAGTAAGGGGTGGCGTGTGCAGATTCATGGAAACGTAGTTTTCTAGTTGTGGAAGTTTCTATGCGCTTAATTAAATTGTTTACTAGTTGGTTCTGTGTGAAATTTAATATCAGAATTTGTTAAGTAGAGTTTGGGGATATATTCACGTTTGACTTAAATGCTTTTTATTCTGAAAAGTAATAAATCAAATAAGTGATGTGATACACGAGACATCAAAGTGTTGTACATGTTTTGTTGCATAACTTCTTTAAAAGTTTCATTTTTTTTCAAAGTTTTCAATGAAAACCGAATCTGATTGCAGTTAAGAACTTTTTTATTTTCTTTCTTTGACACGATGAAAGCATTGCAAAGAGATATCCCAAATATTTTTGATATGCTAAAGTTAGTTCTTGTATGCGGTTGGCGTCAGTGCACCGCCAATTTCTGGAAAGGTTTAAAGGTGACTCAATTATTTAGTGAGTTGTTTAATTCAAAACTGGCTGTCGATTTCACTTGGAGCCACACTTGAAAGCGCTAGACACACTGGAAATGCTTATCAGATAAATCTCAGAATCAGCGAAGCCTCAGATTAGTCAAATCAAATTTATCATTCTCACTTTAGCTTGAGTTTTTAGTTAATAACCAGAGCTTGCTAAGATCGGTCGCAAGAGGGTGAGCTGCTCGAACTAATTTCTGGGATCTCTCAGGTTTATGGCAGATAAAAAAATTAACCGGTTCCCAAGGAAAACCCCATTAGCACTCGTAAGTAAGAGATATTCCGAAAAAAGCTAAAAATGGTAAAAAATTCTAAGAGATTAAAACTAAAGCTTTAAAAAAATTTGAATTAATATGTAAAAGTTGGTGTTTACGAACTTGAGAACTTAGTGTGATAATGGAGAAATGGTTGAAGTGTCGGTCTGGCACTCCTCAAATAGCACTAAAGCGCCGTTTTAATTGAAGTGATTATACAAACCAGAAATATTATTGGAATGAATTTTATTATAATCAGTCAGATAATTTCATAGGATTTATTTTCTGTATATAAATTTGGCATTCCTCCGCCATGGCTGCGAGTTATATGACCCATTCGAGCAGCAATATTAAATTAATTGTACTGCATTCGGGTTCCCTTTTTGAATTGCTTTAAATCTATCCGACCTCCGAAGAAATCTGAGTGGATCTTCTGGTGCCAAGGCGCCATGGTCGTCGCTTCTTAACATATCAGTGCCAAAGACCTGAAGCCTGACTCGAGCGAAGGCCAGGCAGACGCAGAGAAAGTGGTCCACTGTCTCATCCTCCTCTCCTGCCGACGAAGTGGGTGGATTGCTACTTGTGTGAGTTTCACCCGGAGTAATGATCCTCTTATTGTCAATTACCTTCAGACAGTTTTAGTTCGGGAGCCCTCCCTAGCCAGTTTGTGTCGCGGATGGAACCCCGATTCTATGCAAACTTTGCTCCTCACACAAGTTTTGGAACTTAATTCATCTGGAAAGGCCACTCTTGTGATGCCAGGGCTTCCCTATCTACCACCTGTGAGGCGCCCGATAAGAGATCAGGCAACTCCTCATGGGCAATTTAGGACTACTTTTTCCAATATCTCGGAAAAATACATCTAAATGAAATAATGTAAATCTAGCATTAAACGATTCATGATAACTTGCCGGGCCTTATTGAGCAGAAATATCAACATAGTAATCGATATCGTTAGTTCTCATGCAGCTAAAAAAACCCCTATACATTATTTTATTATACGTATATTGGTCCCATCTATGGGACATAAACATGCAGCAGCAGCGAAGTTGGGTTGAGAGGGTATAGAGCGGGCAAACTTGGACGAAAATCAAGAATTCATCCTCAATGATATCATGATAAATGAGATAATTAGGCTGGGAAGAAAGAGAGGACGAGGAGGAGGGAGTGAAAGATGTGTATTCAATAAAAACAGCCGAGGCATTATAAAGAGATCAGAGATAAGACCTTAGTCCTACGAAAGCAGGGTACTTGAGGAAAAGGTACTGAGATGATTCCTTCTCATCCTCCATGAAACTTACGTAAAAAGAACTCAAAGTACTGCCGAGTAGCACTTGATGTTTTCACCCAAGGAGAGGCCTTGAAGATCATCTGCAGGCAAATTGGTACGGTCTCTGTCCGGCATTGGACAACAGAGTAGGTATCGACTTCAACCCAACGATTCCCTCCATGCCCCTTGACTTCATACCATCAGTAGTGGTACTTGAAAAAAGATAGAGTGTATGCTGCCAGAGGCTGAAATGTGGTCAAACTCTGAAAATGAGCCCGGCAAACACTGTTTTTACATTTTCACAGATGGCTCCAGAACCGAGCACGGTTCTAGCTATGGTGTCTACGTGGAATCCAGTGGGACAAAACTACACTTTGTTCTTGGTATGTATGCATCTGTTTTTCAAGCGGAGGGCTATGCTATTCAAGAAGCGATGAACTTTGTTGTGGAAAACAGGTGGATGGAGAGGCAGATCTATATGTGTCCACAGTGACAGCAAAGCTGTGGGCCTTAGACAGCCCCCCAACCACATCAGGGGTAATCGAGTCCTGTAAATCCAGGCTGCCAGTAGACACGTAAGTATCGCTGATAACAACACCTCTGACTCTTAAGCTTGGATGGGGGCCAACTTCTTCGTCCCAGACTCCGCTCTGTCACTCCCTTCGGCCATTAAAGCCACAGTTAGCAAACGGGTTACTTCAACTCACAAGCGAACTTGGCAGACTGAGAGAGACTGCAGATGGACTAAACTGATGTTACCTGACATGTCCGACCGACTGTCGCAGTTCCTCCTGTCATTAAGCAGCAAGTTTGAGTTGACGCGAAGCTCTGGGTTTCCCCAGGAGCAGACCGCAGGTAATCAACGGGAACCCAATCCACTCGTTTCGCGGGGTAACTACCTCACAAGCAGGCAAAAGTGGCAAGATTGCAATGGGGTTTTTTTGTGCTATGTCTTTTCACTCTAAATTGTTAAATTTAACTTAAACTGCCCTAAAACGTGAATCTTTGTTTATAGATTTTGACCTTCTAGCGACCAAGAGCAAAAACAACATGCATTGCTCTTATGTTTTTCTTCTGCTGCTACTTCATTTTCATCTCTTCAGTGCGCTTTGGCTCCCGCCACAAAATGTACCACAATGAATAGCATCTGAAATTTATTTTACACAAGAAGTAAAATATTTTTTTTTAAATAATAAATTTACAAACTCATTCACATTCTTTTATTTCTTCTTCCACCTTCATTTTCGTTGATTCAGGAGACGCGCAGAAAAAAAATTCCTACTGCAGTAGCGATAGCTGCTGCACCAGTGTTCAGATTTGTATGATTTTCACGTTTTTCGCACACACGCACACACACCAAACACACCTCCAGGCATGCCTTCATGCATGAATCGTGCATGGCGTCTATGTTGACGGTATCTATGTAAGATTCACACTAAGGTTCAAAAAAAAAAAAAAAACAAAAAAAACTAAAAAAACACCACTAGGCAGCAGCGTTCAACTGCAATCGGGGAGTGTAACCAGAAACTAGAATTTTGTGGTCAAACTTATGGTAAGATAAGTGCATTTTTTGAGCGCACACATCAACAAAAGTAAATATGCAGTAAATTTCATTTGCTCACGGAAGATTTTTTTTCTTTAAATAAATACCTTTCTCACGCATGCACCCTATCAAACCAACCCAATTCACTGGCCACCGTCGTTTGAGTTGTGCAAACTGAATTAATTTAGAAGGGTGGTTAAATTTTAAGGCCCGATGTTGAATGTGAACCACACCTAAACGTCAAGCTTTTTTCTGCACTTCATTTAACATTTTTCAATTTCAGACTAATTCAATTTGAATCATGGAAAGACACATAATCGAGCAATGCGTTAAAGTTATTCAGGCTTATTATGAAAACGGGCGTTCAAATCAAAATGCATATCGCGCACTTCGTGATTCAGTAATGAGGCACATTTTCACCTCAGTGGATTCATCAATAAGCAAAATTGCCGCATTTGGGCGAATGATAATCCAAGAGTAATTGCCGAAAAACCAATGCACCCACAGAGAGTGGTGCGGTTTATGGGCCGTCGGCATCATTGGGCCGTATTTTTTCCAAAATGAGGCCGATCAGGCAGTTACTGTGAATAGTGTTCGCTATCCTGAGATGATAACGAACTTTTTATGGCTCGAATTGGAAGATATGGATATGGACGATATGTGGTTTCAACAGGACGGTGCTACTTGTCACACAGCTAACGAAACAATGGCTCTTTTGCGCGAAAAATTTGATGGCCGAATAATCTCACGTCGCGGTGATGTCAGTTGGCCGCCAAGATCATTTGATTTGACAACGTTGGACTTCTTTCTTTGGGGTTATTTGAAATAAAAGGTGTACGTCGATAAGCCAGCTACAACTCAAGAGCTAAAGGATGAGATAATTCGGCACATTAACGGAATAGGACCTCAATTATGCCTCAGCGTCATCGAAAATTTGGACCATCGGATGGAGGTGCGGCGCCAAAGCCGCGGCGACCATTTGGCCGATATTTTGTTCCATACGTAATTCAGCTACACCATTATTATCATAATAAAGAAAAATGACAATAATTTAAAAAAAAAATTGTATTTTATTCAAAATCAACACCGGCCCTTGAAACTTAACCACCCTTTATACCACGAAAAAGCTAGCAAAAATACGAATTTCCTATGCATTGAGAAGTACTCGTGTGGCACTTTCTACCCACCCAGGCACACTTACTTTAAACACAAGTGCATACATATGTATATGCATGCAAGTCACGTGAAGTAATGTAAGTGCATCAAAGCTCGCAAAGTGTGGGAATATCCGCAAAATCATGTGGAGGCAAAAGCAGCAAACCAATGGGAACTGGAGTGCATAGTTGAAATATAGTCAACTTCTAAAAGCAATGCCGCAGCAAGAAATGCAAGCGCATTACCCAACAAGCACACACACACACACAAACATGCAGTTATTCACAAATAGACTCGATGACTCATGCCTTTGCACTTTGACATGCACACTTGCAATATCAGAAATTCTACTACTCATCATCAAATTTTTACTCCTATTACTTTTTGTTATATGTCAACGTGCATCATAGTGACAGTCAAGTCGGTGTCAAGTTTCATTTGGACTTTTCACATAGTTTCTTTCGGTCGTATGGTCATTCCATATTTGCCGCTACTATATATACATACTTTTTGTGCTCTGACCCTGTCAAGTGCTCGAGTTTTCATTATCTGCTTGACTTTCAATTCAGTTGCCATCGTCGTCGACCTTTCGCCACTGACTTGCATTTCAACCGTCAATGCTTTTTCATTCACTTTCCCATTTTTTTCTACTTCTATTAACTCTAGCCAGCATATAAATACTCGCTCACACTTTTTTACCTTCTTTGTGGTATTTAGTGCTCATATTTTTATTTCCTCTATGTAATTTTGTGTTTCACCAGTACTTTTCAATATTTGAAAAATAACTTCATATTTTTCTTGTGTCGCCATGTCGTCCGAAATGAGTTATGACTGCGTCTTGTAAGAGGAGAAGCTTTTTATTTTTTATTTTTTTTCTTCATTTTTCAAGCTTATTTGATATGTCGATACGAATGGTCGAGGTCGTTACTTGAAGCCAAAGCGATTTGTTTTCCAAATTAGTGCTCGTACGAAGAGGAAGGCATTTGTTGTGGCGAAAAAATATGGAGAAAGAACAGGAAAATGAAATGAAGGAAAATTAGTTGACTTACGCTATTTGGGGCAATTGATGAGTACTACAAACATATGAATGTATGCTTTTCATTTTTATGGAATTTTTTTTTTTTTGTGTGTGAGGTAGATTTAAAAATGCCTTCGCCTTTACAGTGGCCGTCGTCTACTGTGTCGTGTGGTTTGGCCACTAAAACAATACCTACTCCTCTTCTGGGGAGACTCCATTCCCGGAACTACTTTCTGCATTACTTCGGGAGAGCCCAAAGGAACGTTCATGAAATGGACCAGTTCTCTTCGCCCACGTCTGTGAGACTTCGCATCGGGGTCTTGCCGATCACATTGGTCGGCGCAAGGTCGGCAATCTGCACCCTCAGAGTATGTCTTTCCACGAACCATCTGTCGCAATTAAAGAACGTGTGTTCGGCGTCATCTTTCAGTGCTTCGCAGTATATACACCAGGGGTCACTTACCATATCCATGTGATATAAGCATCCGTGGCCCGAAAGGAATTGAGTCATGAAATAACCAACTTCCCCAAAGTTTCTTTAGACCCGTTTGCCCATTATAGGAATCAGCTTCGTCGTCCATCTACCACACGATTCAGTGTCTCACAGGCTTTGCCACTGCTGCATGCTTTGGCATTTCCATTCCATGACGTTAGTGGTGGCATTTTCTTTCTTTCCTGGAAGCCCACACATTCACTCGTTCTCGGGCCATGAGGTCGACCAGTATCTCTCCACAGATTACAAAATCCACTGCACTGAGAGCCGCTGCTCGTCGCCTCCAGTACTTTGCGCTTGGTTGTACAGTTTAGAGCCTCTTCCCATATTTCACTGACATACAGAAGTATTGCCTTTGTGGTCGCCATGATCAGCCTCTCACCTGCGTTGGCACACCGATGTTCGCCATTAGTCTGCTTAGCATTCCCGTGATCTTCGTTGCCTTAGAAGCCGCGTGCCGTATCTGGGTCCACAACAAAGCCTGCAATCGAGTTGAATAACCAAGTATTTCACTGCTTTTTGAGCTACTAGGGACGTGTCACCTGGTTTTATGCTGGCCTCAAGTGGCATGTGGCCTCATGTCATCGGGATTACTTCGGTTTTATGTTTGGCGAGCTCCAGGCAATGGTTCTCGCGCCAAAAGTGAGCCCTTCAAATGACTTGTTTCAGCTTTATCCTGGCGTCCTCGGTATCTCGCGCTGATATGGTCGCCGCTATATCGTTCACGTATTCCAGGAGATATGTACCTTCTGGCACTTTTATGCTGAGGATCTCGTCGTAGCTCAGATTTCAGAGATCGGTGCCGAAATTAAATCCTTGGCTATCACCAGACGTTACCGTTTTAGTTTTCTGAACATCTGGTGTATCGTACAGACGTTCACACTCGCTTAGGTAGCTTTGGAAGGTCCTTAGCAGGTATGCGGGTATTCGAGACCTTTCTCGTAGTACTTTTATTATGTCTGCTCATCGTAAGCTATTACAAGTATTTCGTGCATAATTGGCGATGGCGAAAATACAATTTTGTTTTAAAATTAGTTTTACTAATGAAAGCTCATGAATTTTTTCATAGATATGAATTTTTTAAATTCTTAAATTCGCAAAAACCTCACCTTATACAGGGTGGCACAAAATTAATCATCCATTTAATCACCTTATCGAATGGCATCGCACATCAATCATAATTGACTCTTATGAACTAAATAGTTACAACAGAGCGCTTAAAGGTCAAAAAAAAATATTATGTCACTCAAAATCATTTTTTTTTATTATTTAGTATTTTTTTTTATTATTTAGTATTACAGTTTATTCAAAAACCCATTTATTGAAGAGGAGGTGTTAAAGTCATTTGGAGCCGATTGGCTTGTCAAAAGCTCTTTTCATTAAAATTTAACTATTTGGAGTTCCCACACTCCGACACTTGTCTTTTATAATAACAGATTTTTATGTTGGGAAAATCATAAAAAACTATTTCAAAAAACTCAATAAATCTGCATGAACGTTTGGTTCATGAAACCTCAACTCATTTCACTTTTATGTTCATTTTGATAAGTGAAAAGTATTTATCTCTTTAAAATGTGTATGCAATGAAGTGTGTGTGTGCATGTATACTAAAGTATGTCTGGAAATAGAAGCGTGAGACCGTAGGTCTGTAATGTAAATAATTAGCTTAGCGTAAAGAAAGAATAAAATAGAATAAATTGAATAAATAGATAAAATTGTAAGACCACTACAAATTGCAAAAAATGTATGCATAGCAGCCACTTCGCTTGAATTATTGTAAAAAAACATCTCCATATTTTTTTTGTGTTTTAGAAAAATATTTGATAAAACATTGAAAAAAAAAATTTTTTCTATAATAATTTTTTTGTAGAATAATTAAGTCCTTTTTCTTTTTTCTTGTGTTTCTTCATATTTTTTTTCTGTTTTTAGAAAAATATTTTTTAAAACTAAATTGAAAACTTTTGTTTTTCTAATTTTTATGTGGAATAATTAAATTTTTTTTGGTAACCACACATGAATTTCGTATAACTGTTTTATAAAAACCAAAAAGCAATTTAAAACACCATTTAATATTTATTTTGTTTTTTCCTTTGTTCTAAAACCATGAAGGAAAAATTATTTTCCTTTTTTTGTGGAAAGGCATGCAGCACTTTTTTTTGTATAAAACCACAATGAAAAAAAAACTTTGTAAAACAGGATTCAATAGATTTTGTTTTATTTATAAAACCGAGGAGAATCTTTTTCCTTTTTTTTGTATGATGACGCAGTAGTTTTTTTTCTACAAAATCTAAATGAAAAAAAAATTAAAACACCATTCCTTTATTTATTGTGTATTTTTTTTCTATGGACGAAAAACTATTTTTTTAAAGGCAAGCAATAATTTCTTTATAAAAACCAAATGAAAAAAAAATTGTGGAAAAAGAAAACATTTTTTTGTTATAATTTTTTTATAAAGACAAAAAGAAAAAAAAACTTTTTCAATTGCCAAAATATCATAAATTTAAGCCCATATTTGTAAAAATAAATAGTAAATAATAAAACAATTTGTAAGACACTATTTACAATTTTTTTTCTTTTTTGTAAAAGCCAAAAAAAATTTAATAAAAGAATAATTTTTAATAATTAATAAAAAAAATTTTTGTATTGACACGGAATTATTTTTTTTTTAAACCTAAATGAAAAAAATTCTAAAGCAGCTTTAAAATTTTTTTTTTATTTTTTGTAAAGAAATAAGCATCGTTCATACATTTTCTTTATTTGTAATAACAAAAAAACATTTTAAAAATTTAAAAGAATAATTTTTAATAATTAATAAATTTTTTTTTTTTTTTGTATTGACACGACATAATTTTTTTATTACACCTAAATGAAAAAAGACACATTCTAATTTTTTCAATTTCCATTCCATATTTTTTTCTTATTTTTAAGTTTTGTAAAAACAAGAAAAACAATTTTTTTTTCAAAGACAAGCAAGAATATTTTAATAAAAACAATATTAAAAAAAATTTGTTAAAAGAAAAGCATTATTTTCTGAATAACTTTTTATTCTTTATTTGCAAAAGCAAGAAAAAGTTTGAAAAATAAAACCGAAATAAACAATAAAAAATTTTTTAACTCCACTAAATAACCAAATTAAATTTTTTAGAATGCACAAATCTGTTTTAAAAAGAAAATGCAAAAAAAATAATAAAACAATAATTTTTAATAATTAATAAAATATTTTTTTGTATTGACACGCAACAATTTCTTTTTTATAAAACCTAAATGTAAAAAAAAATTCTAAAGCACCACTGAATAATTTTTTTTTTGTTTTTGTAGAGACAAGAAAACATTTTTTTTTTCAAAGACATTCAAGAATTTAAAACAAAACACTATAAAAAAATTTGTAAGAGAAAAACATTTTTGCTGAATACTATTTTATTCTTTATTTGTAAAAGCAAGAAAAAATTAAAGAAATAAGCCTAAATTAAAAATAAAAAATTCTTTTAAACACCGTTTAATAATTTGGCTTTATAGTGTTTATAAAAACAAGACTTTTTTTTTTAAACATGCACAATTCTTTAAAAAACACTTGAAAAGAAAGTTATGTTAAAAGAAAACCATTTTTTATTTTTATTTATTTGTAAAAGCAAGAAAAAATTTAAAAAATAAAGCCTAAATAAAATATATATTTAATTTTATTTTTTAATATTTTAATTTCAATTTTTTATTTATTTAATATATAAAATATTTTTTGTAAAAATAACATGTTTTTTTAAACATGCACAATTCCTTTTTAAAAACAAAATGCAAAAAAACATTTTGTAAAAAGAAAAGCATAATAAGCAGAAAGAAAAAAAGATATTTTTTCAATTGCAAAATGTTTTAAAATCTAAACTCATATTTCTTATCTTACTCATATTTTGAAATGGTTTGTTTCTTAATCAGATCTCCATAGCCTTTTAAAAAGATCATAATACTAATAAATAGATAAATAGAAAAATATTAAAAAAAGTATAAAATAAATTAGATTATTTTTGTAAGTCTTCTACATACAGAACTACATATCAAAATGTGCATCAAAACCAAAAAAATACTAACTAACTACTTAGAAAACTATCGCTGTAAAAAGTATTGAATAGTACGGCCAATAGAAATTGATTAAAACGGAAATAAACAAAATACATATTTAACTCCAAAAACAAATTATTTTTTTAACATTCTCATGTCCTATTACTAAGTGTTTTCTCTACCAAAGCAAGCTATGAATTTATAAGTACAATTAGGTCTATGTATGTGTGAAAGCATAAGTTACCTTAAAACGCTGTGTCATATTAGTGCTCTCATTTGCAACTGAAACTGTGTACCTTAAATAGATAAAAAAATATTTAAATTTTATCCACTAGCAGAAATTTACTTCCATTTGTTGCTAATAAAAGTCTCAGTATTGAAAATATTGTCATTGGAAAAATGTTATTGTTGTGGTTGTTGTCACAACATGAGTAATAATTACATATACACAACGCACACTCTCTTCAAAAGTGGCATAACTCAAAATTTGTAATTTTTGGTTCTTATAGTTGAAAAATCAAATGTTGTTTAAGGGGTAACACCACTGTACACGCGTAAAATAAACACGATTTTTAAAGAATTTTTTTGTATAGAAGAAAAGGGGAAACAATCACTCTGATTTGGGAAGTTATTACTTATATACAAAAATACAAAACTACAAAGTTTGATCGAAAAATTTTATAAAATGGCGGCATTGGAGACATTTTTGTAATGTGGTTTCTCTTGAAGGAGCTCCGCGGCACGCAGCACAGAGGGTGCAAATTTTAATCTGGAACAAAAAAACATTTTTTTTCTTAATCTAGATAAGAATAGCTAGAGAAACACGTAGAGGATTTAAAAAATATTTATTTTTGTGGAATTAACAAGCATTTGAAGGAAAACACTCTATTTTGGGCTAAAAAAACGGCACTTAAATAATTATAACAATCGTTTAAATTAATCTATCGAAAATCCCCTAGGCTCTTCTCTTAAGAAGGTTATTATACAGACGTAGTGAAAAACCTGATTAAAAATATTTAAAATTGTTTGAGTTATGCTGCGTGCCAATTTCAGAAAACGTGTTTTGAGAAAAACGCGTTTAAAGTTTGGAAATTTGGAGAAGTCGTTAGGTAGCAGTCACTAACGCTTGGTTAAAAGCTTCAAATGTTTATGAAATAAACTTCGGTAACGTATAAAACTTTTTGTTCTGTATTTTAAAAGGTTCAAAGAATTTTTTAAGCTTATAAAAAAAAAATCAATTTTTTGAAATTTCTACAGTGGTGTTACCCCTTAATGGAAAGAAATTAAAAAAAACATCCTGTGGAAGAAGACTATGATGGCTGTTATTGAAACTTCTTGGAAAAACAGATTCCACGAATTATGACGCTTTTGCTAAAATTATCACGTAACTCTTAATGAATTGTTTTTAGTTCTAACTCTGATATGGATTTAAAAAAGAAAAAGAAAACTATCATACACAGAAGCAGAAATAGAAAAAAAAACAAGAAAAAAAAAGGAAAATGAAAAAGAAAATGAAAAAGAAAAAGAAAGAAAAAAGAAGGAGAAGAAGAAGAAAAATATTAAGGTGAGGCAAAAGAAAAACTGAAAGAGAAAGAGAAAGAGAAAGAGAAAGAGAAAGAGAAAGAGAAAGAGAAAGAGAAAGAGAAAGAGAAAGAGAAAGAGAAAGAGAAAGAGAAAGAGAAAAAGAAAAAGAAAAAGAAAAAGAAAAAGAAAAAGAAAAAGAAAAAGAAAAAGAAAAAGAAAAAGAAAAAGAAAAAGAAAAAGAAAAAGAAAAAGAAAAAGAAAAAGAAAAAGAAAAAGAAAAAGAAAAAGAAAAAGAAAAAGAAAAAGAAAAAGAAAAAGAAAAAGAAAAAGAAAAAGAAAAAGAAAAAGAAAAAGAAAAAGAAAAAGAAAAAGAAAAAGAAGAAGATGAAGTAAAAGAATGAGAAAGAAATAGAGAAAGAGAAAGAGAAAGGGAAAGAGAAAGAGAAAGAGAAAGAGAAAGAGAAAGAGAAAGAGAAAGAGAAAGAGAAAGAGAAAGAGAAAGAGAAAGAGAAAGAGAAAGAGAAAGAGAAAGAGAAAGAGAAAGAGAAAGAGAAAGAGAAAGAGAAAGAGAAAGAGAAAGAGAAAGAGAAAGAGAAAGAGAAAGAGAAAGAGAAAAGGTAAAAGAAAAAAAAAGAAAACGAAAACGAAAACGAAAAAGAAAACGGAAGAGCAAAAGATGAAGAAAAAAATGCAATAGAAGAAAAAAGAGAAGAAAAAACAGAAAGAAAAAGAAAAGAAAAAAAAGGAATACATAAAACGAAAAAGAAAAAAGACAAAACAAAGACGCAAACAACGCACTTCGAGTATCACCACAGAACTAATGTTAGTCAATTACAGTGCAATACCAAAAGAGACCCATATATTTTCTTCCTCCAATTTACAATAACAAATTTGAAATAGAATTTTGTCTATTAGTAAACAGATGAATAATAAGCAAGTTTCATATATCCATGCCAAAGAGAGAAATATTCCGTTAAACCTCTTTTAAGGAGGGTGTGCGTCATGTATGCGCTATGTAAGTAAACAAAAAAAACCTAAATAAATTATTTTTTGGCTTTTTGTAATATATTTTTTTTTTGTGAATTTTTTTTTTTTATTATTTCATTTTTTTTATTACTTTATTTATTTCACAAACTTTACTAAAAACTAAATTTTTTCAATAAAATGTTTCTCACAAAACTATGTTGTTTTCATACTAACAGCAAGCATCAATAATCTGGGCACGCCAGTAATCCGCATGACCGCCAGAGAATGGCCATCTGGATTAGTGAGATAGCAGAAAATAATAGTAGAGTAAAAATAATAGAGCATAAGCAAAAAGTAAGCAAAACTACTACTGAAATTGGTTTTTGTGTTTTTGGTGTTTTTGCCTGAGTTTTTTGTTTTAAGTTCACTTCATTCATTGCAATACGTTTTTTTATAACAAATAATTCAAATTTCAAATTAAAATTTACAAATTTTAAATTAATTAATTTCAAACTAAATAAGTAACAAATATCGTCCACGTGCTCCCAGTGATGAAGCTACATTTTATATACAGATTTGCAATATTATAGATATCATTTTGGTCTCCTTTTAAGTCGCTGAAAAGAAACTGTATGAGAAGAAATAAGAGGATTTGGCTGATCAAGAATTTTTTGTTGGTAAACAAGCGCATGCTTTTTAATTTCAGAAGAAACAGTGGGGATTTCAAGAGCACTGAGAATTTGATAGTTTGCGACGTAGAAAACGGAACGTTCACAATCTTTCTAAGAGTTTTCGATTAGAATCCTGGGAGAATTTCTACATTTGAAGCTGCCGCGGATACTCACAGTTGTACTTCACAGGCCTAAGTAAATTACATATTTTTTTAATTATTTATCATCCTTTCTTTTCTCATTTAAATAATATAAGAAACCAAAAAAACTTGGTCAAATTTGTCATTATTTCTAATAATTATTATTATTATTTATTTATTATTATTATTTTTCTAATATTATAATTATTATCAATATTTTTTTTTTTTTTGATTTGTTTTTGATTCAAGAAATTGTATTACTCTTTGTTCTTCTCTAATTCCCAAAATAAATAGATCTGAAACGAATTTTTCATTTCTAATTTTTTTATTTTAGTTTTAAAATTATGAAGGGATTGGGGGTAGTCAAAGGCTCGAAAAAATGATGACTTCAACAATTTTTTTTTTTTGCTAGTCAATTGCTTTATTTTACAAAAATAAAAACATAACATTAATTCATCATATTTCGACTTGTCTTTAGCAAAATTTCAAAAAAAAAATTAATAATTGTAAAGTCATCGCTGGCACGATCAGGCACGAGTTTTTATGTTTTTCAAAAGCAGTATAAATTTTATTGAAATCTACCAAGCGGTTGAGAAAAACGCATCTAAAGTTTTGCTACTTGTTCTCGAATGCCCTTTGTTAAGTGTTGAATAAATCTAAGATCATTTGTCAGATTCACTTCAAACTTTCACACAATATTCTTAAGATATTATACTTTAAGAAAATGCACCCTTAATATGATGAATTGAGGCAAAAATAATAAAACTATATCAAATTATTATTTTTTATTTAATTTTTGTTTATTTCTGTTGTTTTCTTAACGAAATTGTTTTTTAAATAGTAAAACAACGTTTTCTTATTTTTTATAATAGATGATTTATGATTTATGATTTGTGATTTATGATTTATGATTTATGATTTATGATTTATGATTTATGATTTATGATTTATGATTTATGATTTATGATTTATGATTTGTGATTTATGATTTATGATTTATGATTTATGATTTATGATTTATGATTTATCTTTTATGATTTATGATTTATGATTTATGATTTATGATTTATGATTTATGATTTATGATTTATGATTTATGATTTATGATTTATGATTTATGATTTATGATTTATGATTTATGATTTATGATTTATGATTTATGATTTATGATTTATGATTTATGATTTATGATTTATGATTTATGATTTATGATTTATGATTTAAGATTTATGATTTATGATTTATGATTTATGATTTATGATTTATGACTTATGATTTATGATTTATGATTTATGATTTTTGATTTATGATATATGATTCAGTTAGCTCGTAGGTTTTTTTTCTCTATATAGTTAAATCCATAATAGTGTCCACGTTATATGAATTCAGATATCTTTCGTTTAGCAGTTTTTGAAGCCAAAAGTTTACGCATATTGACACATTTTTTAAGCAACTCCTACTGCCCGTAACTCTTTGGGTAGTTAATGTACATATAACTCTATTAATAGGTTCTGAAGATTCGTTTAAGATATTTCAGATATACCCTAATAATTTAGTAAAATTTTATATCGCTAATACTAGCACTTATCACGAATCTAATCTTATTTTTATTTCATTTTATTATTATTATTATTTTCTTTTTTCTTTAACTCTCTTTCATTAAGAACCTAAAATCTACCATAGAACTATGTATTACTTTAACACAAAATACGCCATAGTACAATATTAAAAAAAAATTATAAAATTGTGTTGAATATCATAAATGTGATTATTTAAAATACTTCCAAGTACCTTTGCGAACATTTCAATTATCAACAAATCAAAATATATTTAACTCTTCGTAAGTATAAAAATGGCTCGTAAAAATTGAAGCAGTTGTCATTAAGAAAATGCATACAAATCATAACGAAAAAATAGATAATATATATTTAGCATGTGAAATGCATAGAAACCTTCAAAACAAAAACAAACAAATATGTAATTATGAACCAAAGAACTGCTAATGCAATCTACACTATTAGCCAAAGATTAAATTAGAAAGTTGAGATAGGAAAAATATTAGAAATTAGTTAATTGTTGTACATATGAGTAAGTGTGTATGTATAGATGTATTTGAATACTCAAGCATGACAAAATATATGAATGTAGTAAAAATTGCAACTGAAATGTAAACTAAGGTATTTAGCGTAATTACTTGCAAATAAAATGAAAACTAGTAATAAATATTTAGAGTAGTTACTATAAATAGAAAATAATGCAATAAAACTTCACTGAGAGAGCATAAAAATTTAAATAATAAATTGAATGATTATTTTGCACATATGGACACATGCAAATATATGCAAATCAGCTTAATTACTCTAAAGCTAAATTGAGCAAATCAAAAGAGCAATTAATAAACATTGTATAGAAAATATTTTAAACTAAAATGTTATGATAATTAATGAAATAGAAATGAGAAATATAAAAACTAAAAAGTATGAAAATGTGAAAATGTGAAAATTAGAAAATTAGAAAATAAGAAAATAGGAAAATACAAAAGTATAAAAAAATGAAAATACAAAAAAATTAATATGTAGAAATAAAAGCAATAAAAATATGAAAAATATAAAAATAAGAATATAAGAAAATAGGCAAATTCAAAAGTATGAAAATATGAAAATATAAAAATGTAAAAATACAAAGTATAATACAACAAAAATATAAAAATAGCAAAATACAAAAATATGAAAATATAAAAATATAAAAATACAAAAATTTAAAAAATAAAAACATACAAAAATATGAAAATAGAAATATATAAAAATGTAGAAATAAAAAAAAACAAAAAAATATAAAACTTCAAAAAACATCTTCTTTTTAAAATACTTGAAGAGCTACTTTGTGAAGTTAGAAGAAAGTAAGCAGCAAAACTAGCATAATATTATATATAAGAAATAGAAAAAAAAATAATTTAAGTGAATAAAAATAAATAAAAAATACAATTAAAGCAATTGAATGTGATTATTGCTAAGTTTTTGTGCATTTGAATTAGATTTACTTGTATTTAATGTAAATTTCAGTGACTAAGACTTAGAAAATAGTAAGCAGTGAACTAATACATATGCAACTACCGATGTAAGTATGTAAAATCTGGATAATAAAGTCATAGTTAGTACAGACTTCCTATCAGTAGCTTAAGTTAACTTAAGTCAACTTAACTGAACTCAACTTATTTGTTTGCCAACCTGCTTGATGAATCATAAACTACAAGCCCAGTTAGTCCAGACTTAACTTCGATCAAAGCAAATCTATGCAATCAGAATCATGTGCAGGTATAACCGGTAATTCCACAAGGAACTTAAGACATAGCCGAGGCTCAAGAGTAGTCATTCAAAATGTCTGCTAAAACTGAACAGAGAGAATACAAGAACTTTGACAGGTGTATTAAGGGGGTATTCTAGTGTAGAGGCATGAATTTGAGGTGTTTTTTCGGGTGTTATAAATAAAAACAAAATCAAAACGAACACCACAAATAGGAGGAGGAGCTTCGGCCAAACACACAAAAAGGGTGTACGCGCCAGTTATACATATATATTATATAAATAGAAAAAAAAATAATAAATAATATTTTTACTAACCATTTTTTAATAAGATATTTATTAATGTTTTAAAAATACATAAAAATTAAAAATCTAAAAAAACCAAAAACTAAAAAACTCAAAAAGTTATAACTTGTTCAAGTGGGGGGTTAACAAAAAATGGCGCGCCACACCTACCACGATTGCAAGCTTTCCAATAATCTGAAACAAAAAAATTAAATATATTATTAATCTTGATGAATGCTGCTTACCACAAAAAAGTCGAAAAAAGATATTTTTGGCCAAATTACGGCTGCCCGAAAAAATGAAAAATTTATTTCCTACTTTTTCTTACTTTTCGGAATTTTTAAAAAATAGTAAAACTATTTGGCCAAATTACGACTGCCCGAAAAAATGATAAATTTATTTACTATTTTTGTTACTTTTCGGAATTTTTAAAAAATATCAAAAATTTTATTTTGGTTACAATAATAGTAAGTACAATAAATATTTATATTGAGAAGGTTTACACCAAATTTCAAGTAAATCGGTTAAGTAGAACCTGAGAAATCAAGGTAAGCATTTTGAAATATATACTTTCGAGAAAACGCATTTAAAGTTTTGGGTGCAAGTACGCCCTGTGGCATTCCTGCCGATCCAGTTTAGAAGTCGTTACACTAAAACAACTATATCTCATATCTCTGAAAATAATTAAATTTTTAACAAATCCTTTGAAGGGCATATTCTTGAAAGGTTAAGCTTTGAGAATATCAAAAAACAAAAAACGATTTTTTCGAATTTCTTCACTAGAATACCCCCTTAACCGGTCATTGTCTAATAGGTAACCTCGTTCGAAGACTAGGAGTTTCATACTACGATTATTGTAGCAGCTGCTTTAATACAGAAGAGGCGAAAACTATTAGACACCTCCTTTGTATTCAACTATACTGACACAAATTTTTATTAAAAAATTTTAAAAATTACAATTGGTATTAATATTAATGCAATGACGTCATAAAAAACTGATGCATCCTGATGGCCACGATACAGCGGTGAAAAATCATCTGAAAGTAAAAAACCAAAAAAATTCTTAATCTATACATCAATGGCTATCGTCGTACATGGCGATTTTTTTTTAATTTTTTTTTTTTGAGAAAATAGGTGCGGGTTTGAAAAATAAGTTTGTGTTTTTACCCTTTTTTTTTGTTTTCGAAAGGCTTGAAAACATATTAATTTTTGGAATATTTAAAAACGGCTATGTACTACTGGTCAATATATATACAAAAATTAAATTAAAAAAAAATTAAAATCGATTCATAAGTCTTCAAAAAATCGAGGCCACCGTCTTCAGAAAAGTCGTTTTGAGAAAACAGCGGTGAAAGTTTTCATTGGCCGTTGTAACTCACTACCTGCACATTTTTATTGCGTAAAACTTCGCCAATTTTAAAGATTTTTAGTTAAAATTTTTAGTTTAATTGTTTACATATTTTTGAATATATCTACTTTAAGAAAATGCAAAAAAAAAATCGATGATAAAATTCTAAGCATGAGTTTACACAGTTTTAAAAATAGAAAATATGCGTTCTTTTAAAACACCTAAAATTTGAGATATTTCAGCACTCATAAGGGTCTAGGAATGTTATTTGTGGCATATACGGCTAGATGTATGTACATATCAATTAAAAGTGCATACATTTGTCAATGTTTATATAAACCATCAAATATTTTTTATTTCATCATCTCTTCATTGATTAAAAAAAATTTCATTCCCCGAATATATCACTAAATCACGCTCCAGCCATACAGTGAGCTCCGCAACGTTAAGTCTCGACTAACTGGGCCTTAAACGCAAGCGTAATTTAAGTATAAAAACGACTGTGCTCTCACTCCCTTTTGTACTGCTTTCTAATCTTGCGCACCATTAAAATGTCTGATCTGCAGCACTAAAATGTGTGAATCGCTCATTTTGTTGTTATAATATACATCAACTATGTAAATATGTACGTCTTTGCACTAAAAAACGGTGCAACCGAATGTGTTGCATTCTTAACTGTAAATTATTGTCATCATAAAAAAATACAATATATATCTAATTTATTTAAAAATAAGGTTTTTGTTTAGCAAAAATAAGAATTAGTGAATAAATGTATATGTGAAAAACCGTTAGAAATAAGCTATCATATAATTAGAAATGAGAAAGAATTTAAATAAAAATCTAGAATAAATAAATACTGTCAAATGTTGTTGTTGTTTTTAATTGAAAATTTACGAGGTGAGTACAAAATAGCATACATACCTACATATAGTCGCTCACACCTTATTTGATACTTGCATAAAATCAACACTCAACCGTACTTGAAATACTTGGGAGTCATGATTGATGCACGCTTGAACTTCAAAGTGCACATTGAAAAAGCTTGTGAGAAAGCAGTACGGGTAAAAAACATACGGCAAAATTACAAAATCTCTGTTTCGACTGAGCGGTATTAGAGTCGCAAGCGCTTTTCGCACTGTAGCCCATAAAGCTATCGGGGTAATTTCGGGCATATTGGCTCTGGAAAATAAGAGAATATATGAGAAAAGCCGAAGCCTTGGCAGGTCTTTAATAGCTGAAAAACGCGAAGAAATCAGATACGAGAGTCTAAATGGCAAAGACGCCGAGATATAACAACCAAAGGGAGATGAACACACCGACTCATTAGAAATGTGCAGGCATGGGTCGATAAAAAACGCGGTAATGTCGACTTTTATATGACGCAGTTCCTGACAGGACATGGTTGTTTTAGAGAATATCTCCACAAGTATGGCCATGATGATGGAGTTATATGCTCATTTTGAAACAAGGGTAATGAAAATGTGGAGCATATTCTCTCTCACTGCCAAAGATATAGTAAAAAACGAGAGCTTTTGAAAAATCAAATAGCAGAACAAATAACACCGGACAATGTTGTTTCACACATGCTGATGTTTGTTTCATTATAAAGAGAAAGGTATGCCGTTAATAGTGGAAAATACCATCAGGCAAATGACCACGCTTATAGGAGAATATCCTTTTCATGAAATTTTCCTTAACCGAATGGCAAAGTGGCTGCCCTATGTCCTCGATAGCCTCTCGCATTCCATCTTTGAGGTCTTGAATCGACCCTGGGCTGTTGGCGTATACCTTCTCTTTCACGTGGCCCCAAAGAAAAAAGGCACAAGGTGTTAAATCACAAGATCTCGGTGGCCAATTGTGATCACCCCTTCGAGAGATAAGACGGTCCAGAAAAGAAGATTCCAACAAAAATGCTGGAAATAAGGCAACGCTATCACAGTTTCCCGACAATCGAATTATGAGCAATTATTTTTGGTGCTTAATAAGAGAGAATTTATGGTGCCTCATAAATTAAAAAGAAATTAAAAATATAAAGGGTGGTTAAATTTTAAGGACCGATGTTGAATGTATACCACACTTAAACGTTAAGCTGTTTTGTGCATTTCATTTAACATTTTTCAATTTAAGACTAATTCAATTTGAATCATGGAAAGATACACAATCAAGCAACGCGTCAAAGGTATTTAGGCTTATTATCAAAACGGGCGTTCAAATCAAAATGATCAATGTACAAGATCAAGCTGTCACAAGAACTGAAGCCGTTTGACCATTCGAAGCGACGTCGATTCGTAAATTGGGCTGAAGATCAACTCGAAAATGATCCAGATTTTTTCCAAAAAATCATCTTCAGTGATGAAGCTCACTTTTGGCTCAATGGCTTTGTCAACAAGCAAAATATGCATTACTGGGCAGAAAGCAATCCACACGTGATTCATGAGGCACCGTTGCATCCCGAAAAAATCACTGTTTGGTGCGGTTTACATGCCGGCGGCGTAATTGGCCCATATTTTTTCGTTGACGAGAACGATCGCCACGTTACTGTGAATGGAAATCGATACCGCGACATGATAAACGATTATTTTTGGCCGCAATTCAATGGTATGGACTTAGACGACATGTGGTTTCAACAGGACGGGGCCACAAGCCACACAGCACACGCTACAATTGATTTGTTGAAGAGTAAGTTCGATGAGCGCATTATTTCCATAAATGGACCGGTCGAATGGCCGCTGCGCTCGTGTGATTTGACGCCTCTAGACTATTTTCTTTGGGGTTATGTGAAGTCATTGGTCTACAGTAACAAGCCGGCGACGATTTGTGAGCTCAGAGCCAATATTGAACGCGAAATTGCTGGAATTTCGGCCGATTTATACAAAAGAGTGGTCGAAAATTGGGTTCAACGATTGGACTTCGTAAAACGTGCACGCGGTAGTCATGCAAAAGAAATCGAATTTCATACTTAAATGTATATGTTCAAACTCGATAATAAAAAAAAATTAGTTTAAAAAGTCAAACCGTTTGTGTTTTATAATATAAGTATTACATAAGTTGAAGCGCTCTTACTGAAAAACGCTTTAGTTCCGTTATATTCCGCGAACAATTTTTTGTATGCAAAAATCGAACAAAAGTGAAATTATGGGTAAAATACGCACGAACTTATGGACTGACCTGATATTATAATTTTTGCAATTATGTAAGTGTGAGATATTTTATTTCTCATTATAACTTTAGAAAAAACATTGGATTTTGTAAATAAACAAAAATAAAATTTGAAATGAAATTAAAGTTAAAATTTAAAATTTTAAATTTTAAATCTAAAATTAAAACTGAAATTAAAAATGAGATTAAAATTTTAATTTCGAAGGATACTGTTAGCCTCATCCTTCTTTGATACCTGCATTCATGCAGTACTTGGAAAAATTTTGCTCAAAGTTCAAATCGGCAAAAAACCAAATTTATAACCCTAAGTAATTTGTTACTAGGAAAACCAACTGTTGATATCAGAAGGATGGATGTTGTGTTGGGCATTTCTTAAACTTTGCTTTACCGAGAAAGATAGCAAATGACAGCGCATCTATTATCTATTATCTATTATCCATTATATATTATCTCCGAATATCAATACTAAATATTTATGCAAAGAATTTAATGTGAAGGGTGAGAAGGCCTCAGGCCCAGGTTCAGTGATGAGGCCCATTTTTGGCTTAATGGCGTCAATGTAACAGTGAATTGCGAACGCTATCGAGCCATGATAAACAACTTTTTGGTGCTGGAAATTGAAGCCGTGATCGTCACAACATTTGGTTCCAACAATACGGCATACAGCCGGTGAAACAATGGATTCGCTGCGTCGTCGTCGTTTCGGTGAGGAGTTTAGCTCTCGTCGGACCAGTAGACTGGCCATCAAGATCGTGTGATATCACACCTTTGGACTTTTATTTGTGGGGATGTGTAAAGTCTAAATGTTTTGTGGATAAACCTGCTTCGACTAAAGCATTGGAATCCAACATTACTAAAGTAATTCACGAGATACCAACCGAAGTACTCGAGGAAGTCATTCAAAATTTTTGCGTTTATATATATAATTCGGAGATTTTTTATTTATTCTTATTTTTTTGGAAATTATATTGGACTTTATAAATAAACCATTTATATGACTTTAAGAAATTGCAGAGTTCTTTTACTCATGAGCTGAGTTTCCATTTTAGTAAATATCGAGACGAAATGTGAGGTAGTCGTTTTTTGTTATGCAGAAAGTGCTGGGAGCACAATATTTAAAGTTCAATTACTTACGAATAAATCAGAAATGATTCTATTAACTAGCCCATGAACTGAAACTCGGTGCGATTAAATCGCTTTTGGAAAAAATTTCGATCAATTCAATTTTTTTGGTTAAACTTTCCATCCCTCAATTTTCCACAATTTATAGGGGTTATTTTATTGAGTCTGGGAATGGTAATTCGCCAGAGGATACTTACTTTTGTGAGCGCAAGTGTATGCATAACATCGTTATTCGTGTTTAATAAAAAAAAAAAACAATTCATAAAAATTACAAAGGGAATGCAGTCGGGTTCAAGTATCACTTCCCGGAGAATTAGAGTTGGAAATTCGCCAGCCCCTTCTGTATACGGAAAAAGGGGAAGCACAAAATAGCCATGTCTTTGCGCATTCACAAGAAGTGTTTGTAGATTCCTCAAAAAGCCTTGTGTGTGCGTGTGTTCAGTGCAAATTGTATGCTCGCACAAAGGGTAAGCAGCTTTTGATTGCTTGTCAGTGCAGAATTTAAACATGAAAGGGCACTGAAAATGGAAAGACGAGAAAAAGGAAAATATATCCATGCATCCACATGTTAGAAAGGAAAATAGACAGCAATTAAAGCAACCGAATGAAAATGTAAATTTTCGCAAGCGCTCATGCAGCTGCATACATAAATATTAGGAACTTTGCTTTTCGTAAATAAACGCATTTTTGGTACGTTTGCGATTGGCTGCTTTCACTTTTTGTTTTAAGTTCCCCTAAAACTTTGGTGCTTTCATTTTTAGGTCCTTTGAGAGCGAAAGCAATGTGCACGCAAATACTTTTCTTCCAAATGAAATGAGATGCGGAATATTACTTGAAATTACGCGATCCAACGGCGGGGCATATGTTCATACGCGCTCTATATGCATACGTAGGTACAGCGATGGAAAAAGTTTCCGGCATTACATCATATTAGTATATAAGTAAAGGGTGGTTAAGTTTTAAGGGCCGGTGTTGATTTTGAATACAATACAATTTTTTTAAGAAATTATTGTCATTTCTCTTTACTGTGATAATATTGGTATGACTCATTTACGTATGAAACAAAATATCGGCCAAATAGTCGCCGTGGCCTCGGCGGCACACCTCCATCCGATGGTTCAAATGGCGTAATTGAGGTTTTATGCCGTTAATGTGGCGAATTATCTCATTTTTTAGCTCTTGAATTGTTGCTGGCTTATCGACGTACACCTTTTCTTTCAAAAAATCCCAAAGAAAGAAGTCCAACGGTGTCGTTGACGTTTAGGTGTGTTTCACATTCAACATCGGCCCTTGAAATTTAACCACCCTTTATAAATTTACGAATGGGTTGATTAATTTTGCGCCACCTACCAAACATACTCGAATTATATTTAGAAATGGGTTTTATCTGTTCAACAATTTTGATCATTTCGAAGAACTCAGCGGCCAGTGCATGATAATAGTTTTCGGCATGAAGCACACATACACTTGAGCACGCCAATATGTATGTGTGTTTAAATGCTGTTATATCCTTCGCGCATATGGCCACTCAGTTTATCTCTTGAATATATTTATGTACATATATATTTCCACACATTATCTATGGCAACACTCGTGGCTTTGTGAAAAGCGATTTCTACTAGGAGAATTTCTCATTTTAATTCATTCCCTCACAAACAAACGACGCAACGTAACTTGCTAAATTCGTTGGATTATTATCATATACCTCTTCATGCATATATACTTATATATATATAAATGAATGTATGTATCTACATGCATTTGTGTACTTCAGTCCTTACATGCCACAAACATAATGCTCATGGCACTCTGCTTTTCAACATTTTATACTCTTCCAACTTCGTCTTCCTCTAGCGAGTATACTTAAATTAAGTTAGCAATAATCCGACGGATGGATGTGTGCTGTAGTTGCAATTAAGCGTGTATGTGTAAGTACACTTAATTACATGTATTTATATATGTAAATACAAACTCATATGAGAACATCAGCATACTTGGCATATCCCATCATTTTTATACAACCACCAAACAATGCAACAACAGCCGCAGCCGAATGTAGTAGATGCAGAGTGACTCATACGAGAATACTTGTATGTATGTATATGTAAATATGTAAATGCATAGAGATATGTACGCATATGCACAAATAGTATCTGCTCTTATCAACTGCAACTTTTTCACTGCCAAAGTTCACTTTTACTCGCACTTTTAGTCTGTATCCTTTCATTAACGTCGTCCTTACACTTTTGTTGAGTTTTATGGCTGTTCATTCCCAAAATGCAATTTTACATAAATATTTGCAAAAACAATTCTGGCAGCATCTGTATGTGTTGGGTTGCTTCTAATTTTTGCATAAAATTTCTTGCCAACATTTCAAGAGGACTTAGGAGCTTTGAGTGGATGATTACTAATTGGTTTAGTCAAACAAGTTAATTCGAAATGACAAACTACAATTTTTATTTTCTGTCTAAGAACTTATGGGCGTACGTATAGTACATACGTACATTAGGATGCAACACTCTTCATATAACAAAAAACAAAAAATGCCAAAAACGCTGAATTATAAAATTTATTATCTTTTAAGACATTAACTAAAATATTTCGGGAAAATATTATAGTACGATCTACAAGAGCTGGACCGATTTGAAAGTACTAAACATTGATTTATTTTTTGTAAATAACATATACCTATGAAATGAGACTTTCAGCTATTAGTCCATAGATGTCGCTAGGATTATTTCTAAACCTTCCCAAATCTCTTTTTTTTCGTCTGTCATCTGTCAACAATATTCAGTTCATTGTTTGTTACGTTTCATACAACAATGCATTTTTGTCGCTCTTAAAAATGTCGAATTTCGTGTCTTCAAACTACGATTTGCGGAGATCGAAAAACCACTTGTGAAATGCTGTTCTCCCGGTTCAAAAGGAAGTCTTTTTGCATCGAATCGTTACGGGTGATGAAAAATGGGTGTATTTCTCCAATCCCAAGCGTAAACGATCGTAGGGTTCGTCCGGCCACAAACCAAAAACAACGGTCACACCAAATCGCTTCGGCCGCAATGCTGTGTGTTTTCTGGGATCAGCGTGGTATGATTTAGTACGAGCTATCAAAACCAGGTGACGGTGCACGCTACCAACGACCATTGGCCGATTTGAACAGCGCTATACACCGAAAACGCCCAGAATATGCGGATCGGCGTCACAAAGTAATTTTTCTTAATGGCAATGTACCGCCACATCGAGCAAGAGCGACCCGGGAATTGGTGGAGACATACGATTGGGAACCGCTGGTGCATGCGGCTTACTCACCAGACTTGGCGCCTTCCGATTCTCATTTGTTTGCATCGATGGATCACGCACTTTCCGAGCAGCGCTTCAATTCTCACGAAGAAACCAAAAAATGGCTCGATGATTGACGCCCAATATTTTTGGGCCGGCATCCACAAATTGCCTGAGAGATGGGAAAAATGTGTCGGTAGCGATGGCTATTATTTTGAAGATTAAATTTGTAACCATTTTTTGTTAATAAACATTTGAAATTGAATATATATATTTTCCCACAGTTCGTAAATGAAACGTAGGGCCTCAATAAACAAGCTATAATTTCGTTTGTTAAAAGCTAAAGTTTAATTTGACTCCAGGCACTGCCCGCTTTGTCCGCCTTTGCTGCTACTTGTCGACTTCATGTGTTGGCTGGTCTCCCGTACCTACGGCTTCCTTGGGGATTCCAGTCTAGCACTGTCCTTGAGATGTCATCATGTGTGTCCGATCCATTTCCGCTTTCGACCCATAATTTCTATGTGAACTGTTGTTTGTCCGGTAGCCGCCCAAAGATCATCGTTGCTTATAATATCGGGCCAGTGTATCCGCATTATGTTTTGTAGGCAACGGTTTAGGAAGGATTACAATGATTGTGAAATGCTTGTTGGGGCGGGGAGATGTGGGTTGATCTCCATACCTTGCCATGCAAGCGTCTCTTAGATATTCGGTTGCGTTTATCAGTTGTAGATCCACCGTTTTTTTGAAATTATGCTGTGTGCGATAGTAAACAAATGTCGTCCGTATAGTCTAGGTCTTCAAGCCGGCCGCATAAAACACAGGAAAAAAATATTTTTCCAAAAATCACCTGATGTGAAGGAAGAGCTTAGGGTTAAAAGGTCGGCATAAAAATGTTTATATTTAATTCTAACAACATTTGCGAAAAATAATTTGCGACCAAGGAATTAAAAGAATGGAAAAATATATCTACATTTTTGCAATGCTACCTTAGAACTCTAAATTGGTGAAGAGTTGGTTAAGGTAGTGAAATTTTTCTTCTTATCTTCTAAAAAAAGTATAGAAATGACATCAAAAACCTCATTTTGTTTACATTTTTATACAGACTTTATTCCGACTGTTTATGCTTTAACTCTTGTATTATCGGAGTTGGCTTTTTCTAAAAACATTTTTATGCCCAAAACTATTACAATTTTTTCCACATAACGTAACAACAAATGATAATCGAGATAGATATACACATTGGGACGGGCCAATTTTTTTCGACATCGTTTCCACCAGCTCTACAAAAGTATAATAATAATGGTTGAATATAACAGCATAAAATCTATATATACAAAATTCAAATTATGTATGTATCTATAGATCGACTTGCGTCCTAAACGCATAAACCGATCGTAACCAAATTTGAAACACGAACTGGATACCTTACCGGGATGGTCATAGGCTAAAAAATATTTAAATATATATAGGGGGCGTGGCACCTCCCATACAAATGGCGTTTTTAACAGTCCGTATTTCTGAAAGTATTTACGTTAGACCACTGAAATTTGGTAAGGGGTTATATGACATTATAACTAACTAAAAAGGGGGAGTGGCACCTCCCATACAAATGGAATTTTTACCAGTCCGTATTTCTGGAAGTATTTACGTTAGACTACTGAAATTCGGTAAGGGGTTATATGACATTAATCCTTACCACATCCAGAAAAATTGCGTATAACGAAAAAGGGGGCATGGCACCTCCCATACAACTGGAATTTTTTATAGTCCATATCTCTGGAAGTATTTAGGCTAGACCAATGAAATTTGGGAAGGGGTTATATGAGGTTAATTCCTAACACCTAAAAGAAAACTGAGAAAAACGAAAAAGGGGGCTTGGCACCTCCCATACAAATGCAATTTTTTATAGTCCATATCTCCGGAAGTATTTGGGCTAGACAACTGAAATTTGGTAAGAGATTATATAAGGTTAATACCTAACACCTGCATGAAAACTGGTGATAGCTAGAAATGGGGCGTGACACCTCCTATACAAATGGGATTTTTCATACTGCATATTACTGGACGCATTTATGGTAGAATACCAAAAATTGGTAAAAAGTTTAATGAAGTTAGTATTTAGTACTCCTAGAAAAAATATGAGCTTAGAGAAAAATGGGGGTTAGACCATTTGATATAGAAACGAATTTATATTATCAACGATAGAGGTATTGATGAATTGAATGCATTCTCTTATTGGGAAATTAAATATGAAATAATCCAAATTAATAAAATAGCAAACAACACATATTAAATTGAAGTGCAAGTTTAACTAGCGGAAAATATTGACAGTGTACACCACAAGTTATAAAATCATCGTTTAATTGCCATCACTGTAAATATGTAAACAAAAAACAGCTGATGCATTCCATTGTAATATCTACTTATATTCGCAAAAAGCTTTTAGAAAGAGGGCCATGATAATTATGCTGCGTAATTTGGATCCTCCACGTTTATGCAATGGCACAAGGCTAATCATCACGAAACTTTTACCGAATGTTATAGAAGCTATGGTTTTATCAGGAAATTTTGAAAACCACAAAGTTTTCATACCAAGAATTCCAATTATACCGGCGGATATACCTTTCAATTTTAAACGCTTCCAATTTCCTATTAGACTGGCTTTCGCAATGTCCATAAATAAAGCTCAGGGGCAATCATTAGCTGTAGCAGGAGTCAATTTAACCAACTCATGTTTTACCAATGGCCAATTATATGTAGCCTGATCCAGAGTTGGCGCACCGAAAAACCTTTTTATTTATACTCAAAATAAAATAATATAACAAAAAATGTCGTATATCCGATCCTTTTTTTTTTAAACTAACTTAAAAAAGTTAAAGTTGTTTTATTTACATTACTTTTTGATAGAAATGTGGGGTGAAACCCACGGGTATAAGCTAGTAATCGATATAAATATAAGCATTAGGGTGGATCAATTTTTTTCGACATTGTTTCTAGCAGTCTCGTGTTCTACAAAAGCATTATAAATTTGTTCACATAACGGTTATATGTAACAGCATAAAATAATCGATACAAATATGCACATTAGGGGGGGTCAATATTTTTTGGACATCGTTTCCAGCAGTCTCGTATTCTAAAAAAGTATTATAATTTTGTTCAAATAACGGTTGTATTCAACAGCATAAAATAATGGATACAAATATGCACATTAGGGGGGGTCAATTTTTTTTCGACATTATTTCTAGCAGTCTCTTATTGTACAAAAGTTTTATAATTTTATTGACATAACGGTTTTATGTGAGATAGATATACACATTAGGGTGGGTCAATTTTTTTCGACATCGTTTCCAGCAGTCTCGTATTCTACAAAGGTATTTTAATTTTGTTCACATAATGATTGCATATAACAGCATAAAATAATCGATACAAATATGAATATTAGGGTGGGTAAATTTTTTTCGACATCTTTTCCACCAGTATCGGGCGCTACAAAAGTATTATAATTTTGTTCAAATAACGGTTGTATTTAACAGCATAAAATAAACGATACAAATATGCACATTAGGGTGGGTCAATTTTTGTTCGACATCGTTTCTATCAGTCTGGTATTCTAGAAAAGTATTATAATTTTGTTGAAATAACGGTTGTATTTAACAGTATAAAATAATCGATATAAATATATACACATTAGGGTGGGTCAATTTTTTTCGACATCGTTTCTACCAGTCTCGTATTCTATAAAGTATTATAATTTTGTTCACATAATGATTGTATATAACAGCATAAAATAATCGATATAAATATACACATTAGGGGGGGGTCAATTTTTTTCGACATCGTTTCTAGCAGTCTCATATTGTGCAAAAGTGTTATAATTTTTTTCAGATAACAGTTGTATGTGAGATAGATATACACATTAGGGTTGGTCTATTTTTTTCGACATCGTTTCCATTGAGGTCGGATTCTACGTAAAATTATAAAAAACACTGGAGCATAGCTTTAAAGACAAGTTCGAGTCCTCAAATTTTGAAAGAAACTATCATCAATCGAAGTGCCCCAGACCTTACCTAGGACCTCAGAAACGAGTAAATGTATGATTACCAGATTCGAAGTGCTTTACGATAGTTTCCGTAGCAGCTGTAATGATTAGAATAAGCTGGACTCCATTTTAGAGTTAGCCAGAGACAGACATGCTTTTCAAATATTAAAAAAAAAGTGTTAAAAAACAAATTCCGTTGTAAACATTTTCATTTCAATTTAAAATATGAAATATGCATGAAAATATGAAAAATATAAATATTTTTTATGCATTTATTGCATTCGCCGTAGCCGAATGGGTTGGTGCGTGATTACCATTCGGAATTCACAGAGACGTCGTTGGTTCGAATCTCGGTGAAAGCAAAATTAATAAAAACATTTTTCTAATAGCGGTCGCCCCTCGGCAGGCAATGGCAAACCTCCGAGTGTATTTCTGCCATGAAAAAGCCCCTCATAAAAATATCTGCCGTTCGGAGTCGGCTTGAAACTGTAGGTCCCTCCATTTGTGGAACAACATCAAGACGCACACCACAAATAGGAGGAGGAGCTCGGCCAAACACCTAACAGAAGTGTACGCGCCAATTATTTATTTATTTTTATTTCATTCATTAACAAATTGCAAATAAAGAAGAAGAAGAGTCCTTTCAGTTCTACCTTTGCGAATTCCCACTACTTTTACGAGTTCCCGCTATTTCCAAGATTGCGTTTGAGATTTCTGGTTAAACACTTTTTCAAGGAGCGTAATAATCCAGGCACAGTTTCACCGAAAGGGCTGATTGCATACGCCAAGAGACCGAAATAGTTTGGAGACTTGAAGTTAGAGGAATAGAGAAAAATTGTCTGGTTCACGCAACGATTTTTTGTGGCCACTGAGTGAAATATTTTTAACAGCAAACCATCTGAATTAACCTAAATAGGTTAGGTTAGGTTTGACATGCGCATCGCACATAGAGACAACGATGCCACTTAGACCACGAAATGGGTCCGTTGTGAGCCGCGAGGGCTGGGCTACATTTCCCTCTCCATATTGAACCATCCTGAGCTTTTGATAAAGCGTAAAATGTTGTTGATAGCTAAAGTGTACAGATTATTTATATTCGTTAAGAAGTAGGATTTTAAAAATCGGCTCCTGCTTCTGGCTAGAGCCGGGCATGTGCAAAAAAGGCATTGAATTGTTGCCAACTCCTCATCATTTCTGCAGCTACGACAGAAATCATGCGTGTAAACGCCTAATCTCTTTGCATGGTTTCCTATGAGACAATGTCCTGTGAGGGCCCCTACTAAGGTCCTGATTTGAAGTCTACTCAGTTTTATAATACTCTTGGACAGACGTAAATTTAGCCTTGGCCATGTTTGCCTAGCAATTTTACAGGTGTTAACGCCAATCCATCTTTGATTTGCAGAACTGATTAGTGCGTCCTTAATGAGAAGCTTACAAGTTGCGAGAGGTATCTCCATAAAATTACTTATGTCTGGCATACAGATACCTTCTCTTGCAAGTTGGTCTGCCCTACAGTTCCTAAATAATCTTTATAAAAAAATTCCTAAAAAAATTGTACGACCTTAATTTGTGGCGCTATTACTCGTATAAATGTTCCGCATGCTGTTGAATAGCTAAGAAATTTAAGTTGTTCTAAAACGCAGACCTGATTTTTTTTGTTTTTTTTTGAAGAAATTCACAAGCCCACCAGCAAAAAGAAAATTACCAAAAAATCAAAGCGAACTCGCTCTTTATTACATTAGAATTCAATGGTCTAAAAACTGCATACTCGATATTTTTCTAAAGGTTCAAATAAAATAGTTTGAAATTTTGATGAAAATTTATTTCACTTTTTTTTAGTTTGGTAAAAGGTTTTAAACTTTAAGCTGCATGGTTTTGTTGTTTTATAAACCATATTTTTATATAAAAAAAAACATTATAAAAAAAAAATTCAATAAAAATTCAATAAATAATCAAAACTTTGCAACATATTGCACTGTTAGCACATTAGCTACTATATGGCAATTTTTTGCGTGTTATTATATGAATCATTTACCAATAGAACTTTTTTATTTCTAATACGTTTTTATTATTTACTCATTTTGGCGAAAAATGATTTTATTTAGTACAGCCATTGAAGTTTCACTGGAATTAATTAATTATTTGTTATTGAATCCTTTATTGGGGATTACTAAAATCTAATATGAAATTGCCATACTTGCAAAAATTAAATTAAATAAAAATTCGAATAGCCAAAGCTTGTCACGCGACCGCAGGTATGAATGGATTTTGCAAAGCGAAACTTTTGCAATTTCGCACGTAAAACGGATATTAATTGTTGAAAATTGTCGTGGAAGTAATTAAACGCGTGTTGCTAATTTTGAAACCATGCAAAATGCAAAGGCAAAAAAATAAATTTAAATAATCAGTAAATGAAAATTAGCGAAAATTTATTAGCCTATTAATACTCGTATGGCAGAATAATTAGCGTGCATGCATACAGGCTTTCACAAAGCGCGTGGCACTTGGCATAAAAAAACTAAAATATATTATTCAGGAAATTCTTCCGTAAATGTCAGAAAATTTGAGGGTGAATTTGAGTTTCGGGAGCGTATAATTATAGAAAAATATAGAAAAATACTTTTGATATGTGCCACAAATTTTAAAGGGCTACGTCTTTTGCTTTCATAGTGACGCTTGCGTTTTTGAGCAATCAAATGTGAATGGACATTTCTCTTATTTTTCAATTAGCTGACTCTACTGAGCTAAGAAGTAATTTTTGTTATTGTTTTCGCAATGAAGTTCAGTAACACTAGGAATACTGCAGAAGGACTTTGTTGAGCTGGTCGAGCCAAAAAAATGCTGGAAGTTAGCAAAACAGTTCACAGCAGGCAGAGAAAATGCTGGAGAAAACTTGCCATCCAAGCAACCAAAAAAATTTACTGTGAAACAACCCGTGGAACATGTCTGAAAAATCAAAGCTTAAGTCATCATAAACGGCCAATTGACCATTAGCCACATTTTTCAAATTATGATACTAGCACACCGCCACTCACAACCTGCAAAACTATCGCGCGGCTTCCCTTCTTAACACAACGCATAGAATCTTCACAAGGATTGTACACAAAAGGTTTAAAGCCCACACAAAAAGAGCACTTCCGGAGTATTAATGTGGTTTTCGACCTGGAAGGTCAACAATAGACCTTTTTTTCTGTCAAACAGTCGTCCATGGAAAAATGTTTTACGCACGACATTGTGCTGCACATATTATTTATAGATTGCAAATTTTCGATAGCATCAACAGGATGGCCAACCCCAGAATATTTCATAAATGTAAAATCCCAAACAAGGGTAGATAGGTGAAATGGTTGAAATTTCACTCTGGCACTCCTTAAGTAGAACCAAAGCACGGTTTTTATACCATTATGAGACCTCCAACAAGCAGATATCTACAGCCAGCCAGAGCTGTTGATATAATGAAGAAGATTGATGGAATTAAGATTGGCGCACTGCCCCACACTGTCGGAGAAGGGAGTATCCAGTAACCTCAATCGTCTAACTGACAAACCCGGACATTTACAGAGAAAGTGCTCAACTGTCTCCTTCTCTGAAAGGTCTCCACAGCTTCTACAATGGAGCTTAAATGGTAAAACTAGCTTACCTGCATTGGTGCTCATCGTTCAATGGCCAGTAAACACAGCCAGAAGGAAATTGAATGGCGAGGAGTCCCCAAGACCTTCTGAGTCCTCCTTCTATTGTACAAAGGGTTTTCGAAATAGCACCTGAAGAAATGGAGCTCCATCTTTTCTGCGCTTTCCTGAGAAATAATTTATGCAGTTCCCCTTCAACAACTGTCAGGAGGATGTCGATGACCGGGTAGGAGGTCTCTGAGGCCAATTCAATCCCCTTCCTGGCAAGCTCATCAGCAATTTCATTTCTCTCTATGCTCCTATGCCCTGGAACCCAAATCAGAGAAATGTTACCTACACACCTAAGAGATTGGATCTCCTCCTTACAGGAGTTTACTAATTTCGTTCTGCACCATGGCGTTGTCAGAGCATTGATGGCGGCTTGACAATCGGAGAAAATGTTAATACCTATCTCCCTCGCTCCCGCGTTCGCTAAGCATTTTGCATGCCTGCAAGATCGCAAAAGCTTCTGCTTGAAAAACACTAGCAGCATTCGGCAATTTAAAGGAGCGCTCAGACTCCCGATTCCATCCTGGAACCGTCAGTGAAGACAGAGGTATAAGCTTCGGTGCAAATTTTATCTTCGATCCAATCCTGCCTATTTAGAAAGATTGCCCTAGCATTACCCCTAAACCCTAATTGGCGGATAGTGATATCTGTTCGAAGTTGGGAGAACAAACAAACTAACTAGAATAGTGATAATGTTTTTGATAGAAACTGTGATGATACTGACAATAAATCTGAATCCTTCAGAATTAATACCACAGTAAAACAAAGGAATACGATCGCATCATCCTCTTAGGCTTCGAACTGAATAAAGACAATTCAACAAGCCTCACTACCAATGAGAGAATCCAAACAGCTAACAGGTCGTATGCGACACTAACTAAACTCTACTCTTCTGTACACAACTATCATTAGACCAGTCTTAAGTTCTGGAGCTATAACGTGGGTGCTAATTGCAGCAGATAAAACTGCAAACCTTCCAACGAAAAATACGCAGAAACATTCTTGGAGCAATCGAAGACCAGATATTAATGGCGATTGAGATGTTCGTTTCATCGAAGCGCACCGATTAAGATGGCTGGGTCATATAAAAAGAAAGCGCGGGCGGACGAGGGTGTAGAAGAAAATTGTAGAAGCCAGAGCGTTCAATACTAGAGCAAGAAGAAGGCCGAGCACAAGATGGGCCATAATAGGAGAAGGGCATCAATAAACTTTGAATAAAGGATTGGAAAGAAGTTGCAAGCGATCGATATGTATGGAGGTCCTACCTGCAGTAGGTTAAAACTCACTAAGAGCTGTAGTGTCAAAATATGAAAGTGATGATGGTATATCATTTTTAATATTCGAAAAAGATTTCAGAGAATGTTGGGGCCTGGTCGCTTGCTCCATAAAAGTGCAAAGCCTCTCATTGTCTTCAGTCCAGCCTTTCGGCCAAAAACTTGCCTCACAACCAGTATATTTGTTTGGTTTGGCTCTAAGTGACTTCGGACTAGTAATTAAATTAAAACGACTATCCAAAACACACCATTTCTAATCTACAAGGCGAAATCCAAAATAAATAAGACTGGCCTCATAAAAATGATTTCGATGGCACCAACTTTTTAATGATGGTTGGAAGTTACATCCCTAGCTGACTTCTAGTGAAAGCTTGATGACATTCGGTTCAGTATGTGTCAGTGGTTTACACGTTTCAGAGATGGTTGTGAAGACATAACTGACAAAGAAACTACGGGCCCAAAATCAGAAATCTATCGAAGTTGTCCGTACATTTATCAAAAATTAACCGAAATCATCGTTGAAATTCCTGGAATCGGAGTTAAATATCTCCAAGCTAGCGATCTATCGCATTTTAATTGATCATTTGGGCTTACGAAAGGTCTGCTGTGCGACAAAGTGCCGAATGGAAGGCCCCAGACGAGCCACTATCCAAAAAATCGCGTTTGGAGAAGTCAAAAATCAAGTGGATGCTCATTTGTTTTTACGATTTCAAGTTAATTATACCCAAGAAGTTCATGCCAATGGGCCAATTTTCTATCTTGGCGTTTTAAAGCGTTTGTTGCATCGCATTCGTCGAATTCGGCCTGAATACCGCGAAGGAGGAAGCTGGCGCTTATTGCATGATGATGCACCATTGATCCATTTTTGTGACTGATTTTTTTACTAGAAATCGCGTTTTAACCATCAATCACTCACCGTATTAGTCTGATTTGGCTCCCTGTGACTTCTACCTATTCGAGAAATTGCATTCGACTATGAAAGGAAAACGTTTTGTGTCCGTAGAGATCATCCAAAAGGCTTGTACCGACATCCTGAAGGACATTCCGTATTTCGGTTAATAGCCTGAAACACTCTTTGGAAAAGCTTTCAAATCGCACAAAACAGTGTATCGATGCCAGAGGGGACTATTTTGAATAAATTAACTCGAAGTTATCAGAACAAAGCCCCTGTGTTTCCTATTTTAGCTCAGTCTTGCTTATTTTCGTTTCGTTTCAGCTGTAGTACGTTCAACCTCTTTGTTGGACTTTAACAATTACCGCAACTTTCGGTACGTTTCACAAAAAAAAAATATAAAAAAATTATTATATAAGCTTCCCCCAGGAAACACAATTTTTTTCCAATCTCAGAAGACCTATTTTAATCTATGTACAAATCTCGGATATTGTCTGTGCCTAATCGTCCCCGCTTTGACGTACCTGATTACATTTGCAATGGATTTCAGCATCCAGATTTCGCACCCGTATGTGAGTTTAGGTCCTATGATAGTTCGATATATTCGTAGGTTCTGGTTTCTAAAAAGTAACCTCGGCTTTATTAACTTTGTATGCACGAAGTAAAACTTATTTGTAGCTTGAATTCTGTTCGTATGGCAATAGATGTATCTAATAGCGCTAAGCACAACTCCAAGGTACCTAAGCTCATTGACTGTTTCAAAGCTATAGCTGCTGATTTCTATGTCATGTGTTACATTGCCCGCTGCACCTTCCATATATTTGGTTTTTTTCTCCGTTGATGATAAGTCCTACCATCCTAGAAGATGATTCTATATGAAATTTGTGTAGATTTGCAAAAAATTTTACCTCGGGAATCTATATCAGCTAATATATATAGTACCAGGTTAAAAAGCAGGGATGAAAGCGGAGCTCCCTGTTTTACACCTGAGATCACTTCAAAACGGTCGGTGGCAGTATCTTGGATTCTCACCATTGTCCAAGTGTTCGTTAAAGTTATGCCCATCAGGCAGTTTACAAGGCATACCCTAATATCTTCAAATGATCTTCAATCTGTTTTCGATTAAGTTTATCAAACGCTTGTTTGAAGTCTACAAAAAGACAACACAGCATAATTTTGTATACATGACATTTCCCAAATAGCTGGGACAGTGAAAAGCATTGGTCAATTGTTGATCGCTCTGCCCTGAAGCCGCATTGATAGTCGCCGATAATTTTTTCAGCATATTCATTTAGCTGATTGTAGAGAATATTTGAAAATATTTTGTAGCACGTATTCAGTATAGAGACCTTAAACAGACCTGAAGATCTTATGCTCCTCGCCAGAAAGGATTTTAAGCAGCGAAATCCGAAAAACCATTTTTAACCCGATAAAATGACTTCACGTAATGAAAAACAGTTGGCAATGCTTTAAATTAGTACTGGACGTTAACATTTTTTAAAATGCTTATTTGCATATTGAGCTCTTTGACTCATATTGTTGGAAAGACTGCACTTCGATTATTCACTTCGGCAAAATATTCACAATGGCTTTGGGTTACTCAATTCTGTTAACCTTCGTTTCCATATTAAGCTCAAGGTTTTACAGACAAATATGCAAATAGAACACTAGTAGAACAATAGTAGAACACCGCAAGCGTCTAAAAACATGCAAATAAGGAAATTAAAATTTTGGCGAGCAGCCAACATAGGGATGCAAATTTGTTCGATATTTTAGAAATTCGGGATTTTCGGAGCTCGTAGTTAAAATTCCGGGATCCCGTTACTAGTACCAGAATTTAGGTATTCATTACTTCTAAACAATTTAACTCCATTAATTTGTGTGAAAAAAGTCAATGCTACTTTTTAAAACAGTATTGGATTTACATAAAAAAAATTAAAAAAAATGTGAAAAAGCTCCACATTCACATTTCCTCAAAATTTAAAGTCAATGCTACTTTTTTCGCCATAATAAGGTATATTTCTGCCACTATTTCTTATTCCTCGTAAGAAGTAAGATAGTTGAAATGGTTGAAGTATCACTCTGGCACTCCTCAAGTAGCACTAAGCGACATTTTGATACCATTATGAGACCTCCAACAGGCAGATATCTACAGCCAGCCAGAGCTGTTGATATAATGGAGAAGATTAATGAGATTTAGGTTGGCACACTGGTCCAGGCTATCGAAGAAAGGAGCACCCAACGATCTTAATGGTCTAGCTGCCAAACCCGGACATTTACAGATTTCCTTCTAGGAAAGGTCCCCACAGCTTCTACAATGTGGGTTAAATGATAAAACTATCTTTCCTGCGTTGCTGCTGATCGTCCAATGGCCGATAAATACAGCTACGAGTTTGAAAATTGAATGGCGTTGAGTCCCAAGTCATCCTTCTATTGTACGCGGGCCAAAAGATTTTCGAAACAGCATATGAAGGAATAGAGCTCCATCTTTTCTGCTCTTTCCTGACAAATAAGTTGTACCACAGTGAAAGGGATGCCGATGCCCGGGTAGTAAGTCTCTGGGACCAATTCAGTTTCTTTCCTGGCGAACTCATCAGGCAATAAATTTCCTATGTCCCGGAACCCAGGTCAGAGAAGCGTTACCTGAACACCCATAAGATTGAAAAATTTTAAATTGGCTGATTTAGAGAAAACCCCTGCTCCGACTCCGATTAGATCTTGGAGCTGTCAGTGAAGACAGAAGTGCCAGTGTCGGCGCAGATTTTCCTCTCGTTCCAATCCTGCCTATAAGAAGTTACAAATTCCGAAAAACCCGGAATTGTAGGCAAAAAATCCGGGTATTTTCGGCACTGAAAAAATACCGAAACCACATCGCTCTGAAGTTGCATCCCTAAGTCAACCAATTATTTGTTTACCGCTGTCAGCATTGCATGATCGCTTTTCTGAGTCACAGAACGAGTGGAAAATTTGATTGAAATTGCATAAAATTGTATCTGTGTAACTCCTGCTGGCAGTTAGTAGCCTGCCCCTCACAACAACAAGAAAATGATAGCAATGTATTGCTCTGATAATAGTTGCATACCCACACACACACACCTTCTGTTGTGGCTGTATATACCCACCTACTGGCTTTAGCCGCTCCAGCATTCTACCTACGCTCTTGGCATTGTTTGCCACTGTGGTTTTTGTTGTTAGCGCACGTCAAGTGTTAATACAAAATTCAACAAAAATCAAGCGTAGGAGTTAAGAGCGTTTAAAAATAGCAATGATGCTGCACCAGCTGCAACAACAAAGTTAATGAGAGTAGCTACAACAATTACAATTAGATGAAAATGCAATTTTCGCATTTAGTGCGCTTTCATTATGTTAATATGAAGTATAGTACATTTTGAGCTGCAGGCACTTTGCTCTTAACTATATTTGCACGCAGTATAGATACAGTGATTTGCAAAATTGTACATTTACCACATACATTTTTTGAACTTTAAGGCTTCAACAAGAAATCGCATACAAAATAATCATTTCTGCTTTCTCGAAGTACATGGTAGCCAAAAGCTTTAGCCACTTGGACTTACTGTGAGCGTTTGTGAAGTCAATATTAATAATCATTTCTGGTTTGACTTGAAAAAAGTTATGCTGTTTGCAGATATCTTCATATTTAGGGACACTCTGAAGGCAGTAAAAGCTCTGAATGCTCTCACGTGGAATCCTATACTTGCGTCGGACTATTATCAAGCTCTACAGGAGATGACTAAGTAGAAGAGACTTCACCTCGTATCGCGGCCGGACTGTATGGAAGATGAGTTTTCAAAGCAGGGTACGAGCAAGCAGTTTCTTTTCCGAAAATATTTCATGTTCTGGTAGGCAGGCTGAATAGAGACGTCGTATCCACTGCCAGTAAAGGACAATGCTTAAAAGGCAGTCATGCAAAATAGCTGAATATGCCTTTTCGAAGATGCTGTAGAAGCAGCAAAATCGATAACTAGAAAGAAACGATCTATCATCTCCTATTTTGCTGCCCCGAACTGTCCAGAAATAGATTTCCGAATTTTGGCACATTTTAGCCACTCTTGATTTCGGTAACGAATATGGACTCAACGAATTGGGAAAAGTTTGTCAAACTGTGAGAAGACATACCTCAACGGCAAAAGTGTGATATTGGCTTCATCAAGAGGCTTTTAAAACCTAATCTCACCAATGATTTTCTTACACTTTTTGTTATGCAGAGAGTCCCGACTTACGAAAATATTGTTTAAAGGGTCTTTTTCAATGGCCCGCCTATTATTTTAAAATAAAATATGTACAAATGTAGATTCTTTCAGGCTTCACAATTTTTATTCAAAATACAGAAAATTATATCATTTAAATGTGCACCAAAAGAACGAGATTTAAAACTTTCAAGGGCTCGCTTACACATAATCGCATTGAGTTCAGCAATCTCTCTCTTATGAATCATTGTTCGCTTATTCATATAGACTTTACTTTCCAAAAAACCCTAGAAAAAGTGGTCTAATGGCAACTCGCCAGTTTATGTGCCATCACATTCAATGTTATCCCATGTTGTGCAATTTGTAAACAGCTTCATCCAGTTAAATAAAACATCGTCTATGTATACATACGCCTCCAAGCTCGGGCACAAAAACTATTCAATCAGTTGTCTACTGCGATGCGCATTGACAGTAAAAGTTCTTTCATTTTCATCTTCCTCCAGCCCAAAAACCACACCAAACGCTATTTTTAGTGGATGTAATGTAAAAGTTTTTGAAATTACTCAGGATTTTCTTCTCCCCAGATGCGGCAATTTCGTGTGTTTGTTGACAAATCCGCCCAGTGTGGAATGGGCTTAATCAATAAAAATTATTTTACGTGAAAAACCAGCATCATGTTCAAAGAACCAATTCTGAAATTTTCGCGTTGAAGATGACATAAAAAATGTTACCATCTACAAAATATTCATTACTGACATCTAGACAACACTTTTTAAAACCCCTTTATTTGTATTGGTAATACTTCATTTAATTCGCAGAAAATTAAAAAATGTTAAATATATTACAGCCTCTAAATTCTTTTGTAATATGTCATTTGTGCCTCACAGTGTTAGTTGTCTCACTGGCCAAATATTATTGCTGTAAAACTAATAATCACCAATGCTTTTTTGGCAAGGGGGTCTAAGACTAGGCAAAGAACTGAGCGAACTTTATTAAATAAATTGATAGTATTGGAATATGCCGACATAGCTGGAGCAGTGAGAAACTGCCTCACTTGTAGGAAAACTTCTCATTCCGACCATAATAAAAAAGCAAGCTAATCCACAGCACTAAGATTTCACAATATTTTTGAGCGAAATTCCGCAAGACATATGGAAATCGAAATAAAATTCGTATACAATTCTTAAAAGCAATTTCGTAATGCGTTTAAGTTCTTTAGAAATTTGAAGATATATATTTTAGATCGGGTGCTCTGGATGACAGCCAATCCATACATTCGACATGACTCGGAAATATGCTACACCTTGGGAGACACACGTTTCACTGAAGGAGAATCGCGCATTGGAGTCTGAAACCTACTGTGGTCCTATGGATATACACGGCGCTTATCAGACCAATCATCACTTACGCCCCTGTAGTCTGGTGGCGATGGAGCATGGTTAAGTCCGCAATCCGGGAACTATACAGGCTGCAAAGAAGGGTATGTTTATGATTTACGGGTGCCATGAGTATAACCTCTGGTGATGCCCTAAATGCTATGCTCGATTTGCTCCCCCTGGATCTTAAGATACAAAGGAGGCAATAAAAGCAATGTGTAGAGTCCATAAATATGGTTTCTGGCACGAAGATGGACTTTAGTAAGCCCAGGTTTAAAGAACTTTGAGAATTCGTTCGGCAGTCGACCTACTTGAGTTACTATCTGAACAGTATCCACTGTTTTTGGCACCTAAAGATACCCTGATACCCACAGTTTCATTTGGAAGGAAATTTGATGTCAGAGCAATCCAGAATGCATGCAGGGAGGTTTGACGGATATTTTCTTTGCCGAGGGGTCCAAGAATGAAATAGGGTGGAGCCGGATGGTACTTAAACAATAGTAATAGGTATCACTATGCTATGAGGGAAATGGCAACTGTTTTCCAAGCAGAAGTTTTTGCCATTTTGAAAGTAGCCGAATGTATAATCGAGAGGCGATGGAGTGGGAAACAGATTGGAGTTTTCAGTGACAGTCAGGCTGCACTGAAGGCCCTGGAGAACGTGAAGCAAACCTCAAAGATTATTCAAGAATGTAAGAAGAAGCTTAATTCTGTCGCAAGACAAAACAGGCTTGGACTTATATGGGTTCCAGGACACTCCGGTGTTCAAGAAAACGAAATCGCCGATGAATTGGCCAACCGTGGATCAGCGGTGCCCCCACAGGGGCTTGCGACAATAATCGGAATCAGTTCCGCAGGAATCATGAATTGGATCAGCGATTATATATGCAATTTACATAAAGAGCGATGGTCCGGTCTAGAACGCTACAGAACTGCAAAGTGTTTTGTGACAAGTCCGAACAGAAAACTGTCAAACTTTCTACTAAAACTTAGCAGGAAAGACATTCGGTTGATGGTCGTCATCATTGCGGGACACAACCCATGGGGTCAGCATATGACTAGCATTGGAATCATCGAGAACCCGGTATGCCTGTCATGCTTGGAGAAGCCGGATAGCACTAAGCACTTTCTCTGTGAGTGTCCTGTCTTTGCTAGAGCACGGCTACGAGTTTTGGGTCCCGATATCATGAGAATGAGTAATATTCGTTCTCTAAAACTGGAGGATATTTAAAGATTTGCCAAAGAATCTGGAAAATTCTCATTTGACTAAGCATCTATCTTTTGTCAGAGAGCCACCCATCATTAAATGAGCTGCGGTCTCTCTTCACTACCTTTAGTACCCAGGTAACAAGGAAAGCTGTTTTGTCAGTGCCAGTGCTGAGTGCCAGTTGTTTAAGATAAATGCGTGTCCTTGCAAGGAGCCCACTTGGGCAAATATTCAAAATTTGTCCGTTGACTTGAAGCAATATCAAGCCTCACCGCATGGACACCTAATGGACAATGTCAGTTGAGAATACCCACCAAATTCGATAGATGCAGCTTTTTAGCCTTAAAAGTTCTTTCAAGGCCCCCCCGATCTACCCTTGGCAAGAAGGATCTAGCGTCTTTGCACGATAGCGCGCTAGCCCAGCGCTCGGTGAGTTCACGCGAGGCCATTCTTTCAAACAGCAGGCCACAGGTTCTCAAGAGTACCCGACACAAGGAGGTCGACTGCCGAACGAATTCTCAAAGTTCTTTAAACCTGGGCTTACTAAAGTCCATATAAAGGAATTTATCAACGACTGAGGAGGCACGAAATCCAGGACCAAATCAGGCAAAACAGCGCTTCCTTTCTTCTGAAAAATGGTATCCTTCCTTCTAGGAATCTTAGAAATAAGAACGTGTCGGCTTTTCCAGCTGCACAATGAAACCACAAATCACCTTCGCAACAAATGTGCAGCTCTCGCAAGGAGAAGACTCACTCATCTAGGTAGTGTGACTTTAAATCTATCAGTGATATAGAAAAAATGTCTGAGGAAGTGCTTGAATTCATTAGAAGCCTCCAATTTAAGATTGCTTTTAAGCAAAATATATCACCTCAGAGGCTCCGTACTCTATGATCCATTAGAGAGCTAAACTGATCGTGTAAATAAAAAACAACGATATTTCTTCCGTGTTAAAAGTCCATTACTTCAGTATCTGACTGTAAATGCGCCTTGCAGCCACACCTCATAAATTCATGCGTATTTCCCTGGGAATTTGTGTGCGGTTACGCGCGCTTAAGCACCCGAAGCTTTTATTGACACTGCAACTAAAGCCGCACCACTGCCACTTTTGCCGCAGCAAGTAACAACAGCCACCGGTGACAAAAACAAAAATAATGGCAACGCTGACGCTGATTACGATGTGAACGCACCAATTTGACTAATGTTTATTTTGCCAAATTCGCTACTCTCGCATAAAATAATGAAGTTCTGCTGCATATTTTGTTGACAAGCAAAACAAGCAGCAAGCGGAATTAGCTGTCGTTGTAATGGCTCATTGGAGAGCCGAATGCTAATGTCAGAGTGTAGGCTATGTGGAGCGGGGAGTGTTTCTGTTTAGTGCTACTATCACCTGCAGATATGCCACCTGCTATTCAATTAATTTGTAACCACATTAAACTAGTGGCATGCCTCAAAAATTCTTGATATAGCGCGCTCTCATTTCAGTTGGATTTAGCTGTATGGGTATTTAGATGTTTACAGCTGATTTTCTAATTCCTTTTTAATGGATAAGTATTTGATTTTATTTGATACTTCCAAATATGTGCTCTTTTTTATCTCAATTCAGCTTTACGAAAATAAATAATTGGCGCGTACACTTCTGTTAGGTCTTTGGCCGAGCTCCTCGCCCTATTTGTGGTGTGCTTTTTGATGTTATTTCACAAATGCAGGGGCCTACAATTTTAAACCGACTCCGAACAGTAAATGGTTTTTTATGAGAAGCTTTTAGGTTGCAGAAATACATTCGGAGGCTTGCCATTGCCCGCCGAGGATCGACGGCTAAAAGAAAAAAAACTTTTCCATTTTGCTGATTTATGTGGCATTCCCGAACAAACATTTCCAAAAGATCAAGTTTTCTTTGTCAAAATGTGATTCTTGGATGGAAAAGGTGGAGAGGCAGATCTGTATATACCTTCAGCGACAGCAAAGCTGCCCACATGGCCTTAGATGGTCCTCCAACCACTTAAAGGTTGCTTGACTTCTGTAAATCCACGCTCATTAGACATAATAGCCTGATGCTTACGTGGGTCCCAGAACACGTAAGTAGCGCAGCTAACGAGACCTCTGACTCTTTGGCTAGGACGGGTTCTAAGGCCAACTTCTTTAGCCCGGAGCCCGTTCTGTCACTCTCATCTGCAGCCGTCAAAGTCACGGTTAGCCAACCGGTTACTCCACAAGCGAGCTTGGCTGAGAAGGACAACAGATGGACAAAACTGATGTTACCTGTCATGACCGACCGACTGTCGCAGATCCTCATGTCACTAAGCAGAAGGAACTGTAGACAGTTAGTTGGATTGATAACGATCCACTTTTATTGGGCACAGCACACGAGGAAAAGAGGTACCTCAGATAGTGAATATGAAGAGGAGACGGCGGAACACTTCCTTTGCATCTGTCCGGCCTTCACTCGAATCAGCCGTGAGGTCTTTGGCACTGATGTGTTAAGAAGTGACCACCTTGTCTCCTTGGCAGCAGAAGATCTACTCAGATATCTTCGGAACTCGGGTAGATTTAAGAAAATTAAAAAGAGAACCCCAGTGCAATAGAATGGACTTAATTTTGCCTGAGTACTGCACTTGCTGGTCTGTTCCGACGAAAACAAACCAAAACAAAAAACAACAAATGGAAAAGGATGGAGGAAGGAATTCTCTTAAATTCTTTAAATTAAATTAGGATCTTATAAGAAATTTATTTTACTTTCCAAAACCATTATTTGATTTATTGTGGGGTTATTAGTTGTTGAGATATCAATGATCAAATATAAAATGGTTTTTTTTTTTTCGTAAAAGGCGGATATCTCAAAGAGAAATGGTCGTAGCGAGAATTCAAAAAAAAAGCAAATTGAAGCTAAATAATCAAGCTAGTTGACTTTATAACTAGTTTTAGTCGGACAAATTTTTCCAAGCCCGTGCAATCAAAAAAAAAGGAAAAAATTTCGAAAATTTGTGTGTCGGCATACATTCTTTTGAGGAGTATTGAAATTAAAGTTAAATACAATATTGGGCCGCGCACCACTTTCAAGCTATGTTTATATAATTTTTTTGTTAAGATATGACTTAAAACAATTTTCTTAATTAACACTAAATGAATTCTATATAATGTTGAAATTATAACCAGCAAGTAATGATTAAGATTTGACGATATCATAAAAACTACATTGGTTGGGTTCTGAAAGCACCTCCTTAGATCCATCAGTACATACGTACTGTACATGTGCACCTACATGCTAACTATTTACACAAACATATTTAAACTTCCTTCTTTCCAGTTTTTATATAAAAATCTAATTACTTATGCTTGATGGCATACGGGTCGTATGAGTAATTTAAAAGTCAAAATTCCTATTCTTATATACTATTATATATGCCAGAAACTTCTATCAAACGGTAGTTACATGCATACATACTCATATATACATCTGCTCCGTCTTGTAATACAAATTTATAACTCTTGTGTAGACCACAAAACAGCAGGCATAACAAATACATCTACAATCTCCAGGAGGATCTTCTTTGTTGAGAACTTCCATGTGCGTATCTGCATAAATGACTGCTTCGCTTATTTGCAAGCAATTCGCAATAGACAATATCTCACAAGCCAACAGGTAAATGCACGATGAAGTGGAAAATGTAGCTGAGGAATAAACAATGAAATACACAAATAAAACTCAGTGAAGAAGTATAAATGTGCCTAAGTCAAGTCGAGTGGAATTCTATTTCATGCAGTCGTACCCAGTGCACGTTTTAATACCTTACCTACCGGTAATGTTTGCAAAAAAAAATTCTCTGGTGCCAGGTAAAATTCAAAAGAACCAAATACCGGATGTACCGCTTTTCGTGGAACCACATACGTGGAAAGGGAGGGCATGGCAATAGCAATAAAATCTCGAATGTTAGCGGAAGAGTGAAATGCCTTATTCGGCATTTAATTATATCAGTCAACCGCAAGTGTACTCTGCGATTTTCACTGCTGAATCATTGAAAATATTGCAGAAGTGTGCTTTATCATCACGGGTCTACGAGTGGTATAAGGCTTTTGCAGAGGGCCGAGAAGTCGTGTAAGATTTGCCCCCATCTGGTCTCCCATCAACATCCTATCGGAAGAAAATGTCAACAAAGCCAATGAAATAGTGAACAGCTGTCAAAACTTAAATTTACTTGGAACCACTTAATGAATATTAGTAAGTCCGTTCACACATGGAAATATTTGTTGCTTCAACTCGTTACTTGTGATGCTGTGCCAACACTGTTTGCGTTCTCGTTTTTATCGTTTCTGTAGACTGGAGACCAAACACTGAGACCAAACAAATTCGCAAAGTTGCAGCATAATCAGTGTCCCTGTATGAACGGGGTCTAATGAATCTCTCTTGAATAAGAGTTAGTAGTCTTGAAAGTAATGAGTTATACCAGTTTTGTCAGGTATTATCCTACTGACTAGAAGCGAATCTTGTTCGATAATCTTCTTGTTGCTTTCTCCTGCAAGTGAGCAGAGCCCAGAGATAGCGAGCAGAGAAGTGTCGAATCGAAGGCGTCTTAAAGAAATTAAATAAAATCTAAATCTTAGCTAGCAGATCTGCCACTTATTTGTAATTTAAAATAGGTAAATTTTTAGAACTAAGCAGAATTAAATACCCAAATATTGAGCACTATGTGGAATGGTATCGAAATATAGGAAGATCTAAGCATCTGAAATACAAAATAAATAAATTATTGGCGCGTACACTTCTGTTAGGGGTTTGGCCGAGCTCCGCCTCCTATTTGTGGCGTTCGCCTTGCATCTGAAATAGTTAAGTATTAAAGTTTAAGTATGACGCAAAATTAAAACTAAAAACAACAACAACAAAATTAAAAAACAACTACGTTAAAAAGCTAAAGGGTGATTTTTTAAGAGCTATAGAAAAGTTGTTCAAAAAACACACGTAAAATTCAAAAAGATGCGTGAAATTTTTATTTAAATCAATAGTACAGTCCATATAATTTAATGTTTGAAGATTATTTCATGCAAATGTTGACCGCGACTGCGCTTCAAATGGTCCATCCGCTTAGTCCAATTTTGGCATACTCTCTCCAATGTTTCGGCCGGTATCTCACATATAAATGCTTTAATGTTGTCTTACAATGCGTTAATTGAAGCAGGCTTGCCTGAATAGACATGACCTTTAACATAGCCCCACAAAAAATAATCTAAAGGCGTTATATCGCGCGATCTGGGTGGCCAATTGACAGGTCCCGAACGTCAAATAAAATGTTCACCGAACTCGCCTCTCAACAAGTCCATTGTTACGCGTGCTGTGTGGCATGTGGCACCGTCTTGCTGAAACCACATGTCATGCAAGTCAAGCTCTTTCATTTTGGGCAAAAAAAAAGTTGGTTATCAGTTCACGGTAGTGCTCACCATTCACAGCTACGTTACGGTTCGCAGCATCTTTGAAGAAGTACGGTCAAATGATACCTCCAGCCCATAAACCGCACCAAACTGTGACCTTTTCTGGATACATTGGTAGCTCTTGCAATTCTTCTGGCTGATCTTCACTCCAAAATCGACAATTCTGCTTATTTACGTACCCATTGATCTAAAAATGAGCTTCGTCGCTGAACACAATTTTTCGATAAAAAAGTGGATCTTCGGCCGACTTTCCAAGAGCCCATTCACCAAAAATTCATTAACACTGACCGATACTGGTGCGATATTTTCCTCAGTTCGCACTCTACGTAAGCGTGTTGGTGGTTTGATGGCCAATAATGTAAATTTCGTTCTAAATTTAGTCACAATAGCTCGAATAGCCGTTTCAGTGGGTCGATTAAGCTGACCATAAAATGGAAGAAGCGCGCGATAAACTTTCCTAACAGAACACGCATTTTTATAATAAAATTCAATGATTTGCAAGCGTTGTTCGTTTGTAAGACGATTCATGGTTAAATTATAGGCCAAACTGAAGATGTTTGACAGTGAAACAAAACACGAAACGTGCGTCAACTGTTTAAACCAACTGTTTTCGGGATCGTTTTTTCCTGGCAGTAATACACTCGGAGGTTTGCCATTATAAATATTGTAAAATAAGTTTTAAAAAATATTTTTTCCAAAAAAAAGTTTAATTTAAGCTTACAAAGTCGAATGTCATCAAATAATTGTTGCAGAGTTAGGCATGAAAACATCCTGAGCAATGGTATCCAAGTAAAAACAGGAGTAAGGCAGAGATGTGTGTTCTCCTAGCTTCTATTCAGCATAGAGCTGGGCCTAATAATGCCTTAAACTTCAGCGGCTAATAGTGGTATTTCGTGGGGCAACCTGGAAGGCAACAAGTATGCAGTCAAAGTTTGCAGCGGTAAGCGAATGTGCAACGAAAGTGGGCTTGAAAATCAAATATGGCGAAGACGATGTTGTGCATCAACACTGCGGGCGCGCAAACCTTTCAGATAAATGGCACTAAAGTCGAAGTAATAGATGAGTTTTGCTTTCTCGGAAGCGTTATCAACAAAAATGGGGGCTCAGCAACCGATATTCGCAGTCCAATATCGAAGGGCCGAGCTGTGTTCGGTTTTTTGAACAGAGGGTGAAGATCTTTGAATCGAAAGTGAATTCTGTCGTTTTGTATGACTGCGAAACATGAAATACGACAATGGGCGATGCACCAGCTTCGCAAACATTCATCAATCGTTGCTTCTGAAGAATTGTGCGCGTTTTTTGGCCAAACACCATTTCCAATACAGACATCTGCAGTTTGATGAAAAAGATTTCTGTTTATCTCCAATATTCGACTACGAGAATGGAAATGGATTGGGCATGCACTTCGGAAGCCTCGTGGAGATATTGCAAAAGCAGCCTTATACTGGTGCCCATAAATAAGTCGCAAGCGCGGGAGACCATCCAATACGATTATTTGAAACTGAATCGCTTCAAGCAGGCCGTTTATGGCGGCAAATCAAATTTCTTGCATTAAATAAACCTAACTTTACCTTTTCTGGCTCTCCTGGGAACCACGGGAAACTACATATATATCCAAAGGTATGCATAAAAATTATTAAAACTACATCAGAGAACCAAACTAATGAGGTTTTTGATGCTTGGTTTTAACTTTTTTTCGAAGACCCAATCTTAGCCGGCTTTAACTTCCAAGTTAATAGTGAAAATGTATTTGCTCACGATTTTAATGTCATCATCAGTTTCAGCAAAATGTAAAAAATATGCTTCGCCTTGTAAAAGCACTTTCACGATAATCATCTAATTTTCTTTTTAAATAACTTTTTCACAAAATTTTGAGTGGTAGAAATCTTTATCTTGATCTTGATACTCTCCATTGCTTGTATGTTTGCATACTGCAACTGTCTAGCTCAGAAGTGTCGGACGACGTTATTTGCAAAAATTATAAATCTTCCGATAGAGTGATTAATTTTGTGCCACCAATATATGGTAAATAACCCTTACAAATTTCAAACCAGTGTTGATGCTTCGATTCCATTCATTAGATTTCAGTATCTTGAAGTAAATTTGTACTTACATTTTGGAAATTTTCAATTCGCGTTAGACTCCTACCAGCAGCAATTAAATGTGTATTTGTATCGAGCGATGGGTATAAAAATCGGTAAGAAATCAGTGTCTGCAGTAGGACTCGCAGCAATGAACTGATAACAATTTTGCGCCGAATGCACAGAATGAAGGACGAAGGATGCGGGAGCGCAAACAATGTTGATAAAATTAAAGTGAAACAGTGCAGAACAATGATAAAGGCAAAAATGCTAAAACAAATTTACCAACAACAATTAGGTTGGCAGCAATACAGCAAGACGCAAAACGCAAGTAAACCTGCAATTGCGATTGGAAATGGAAATGTAAACAAATACAATTGCCTCGTAGGTACGGTAAGCAAAATGTAATAGGTAAGTGGCATGCAACAAATCGAACAAAGTGATTGTACACGCGAAGGGCAGTGATTCGCAAAAGCCATAAGGTGACATTAAAAGCACAAATAAGAGAGAAAGTGGAGGCGGTGGCAGAGTGAATCAATTAGACGACAGGCACGCTGGCGCAGATCAAAATATTTTAGCTAAAAATTAAATTATGACATATTCGTAATTGGCTGGAGCACTGGCATTGTTAGAAGTTGCTGGAATAGGGGCTACATTCCGCTAAATTAGAGGGAGACGAAAGTCTCCGTCATACCGAAGGCAGGCAGGTCCTCACACACTAATTCTAAATGCTACAGACCTATCAGTCTCACGTCTTTCCTGCTCAAAATTCTGGAAAGCATTGTCGATGAGTATTTACGGGACGTCATACCAATCAGCAGGTTCTCCCCGCCACAATACACCTACATAAACGGCAAGTCTACAGAAAACAGCTTTACACTCGCTTGTTAGCTGCGTGGAAAATAGACTGGCAGTAAAAAAGTTTGCTTTGGTAGCTGTTGTAGATATCAAAGGAGTATTTAACAATGTAAATACAAGCGTCATAAAGGGGGGCGCTAGAGGGTTTTGGAATCGAATCTAATGTTGCTACTCTGATCGTGACTATACTTGGCAGAAGAAAGGAAACTGCAAAATTAGGCGGCACGATAATAAGCAGACACGTCTACAGAGGTACTCCTCAGGGAAGGGTCTTCTAGATTTTGGCAGTGAACTCCTTGCTAGTAACCCTAAATAGATGGGGTTGCCACGTTACAGCTTACGCTGAAGATTTGGCAATCGTGTGGAGATTTCCTTGAAAGAGATTGTGAAAAATACTTTGGACTCATATTAGACAGGAAGCATACGTGGAAATCTAATATTGAAAAAAGGGTTCCAAAGGCCAACATTGCATTGCACAAATGCAAAAATGCGGTCGGAATTAAGTGGAGATTAACACGTCCTATCGCACACTGGCTTTAAACTTTGGTAGTTCCGTTTATTTTACTATATGGAATACTTATGTGGTGGCCATCAACTCAAAAGGTAAGTAAAGCGAAACTTGTGACCAAATTCCAAAGAACTGCGTTTCTATGCTCAACCGGCGCCTCCCATAATAAAGCGCTCGGGTTGCTAATCAACTTGTCTGCTCTAAATCTGGTAAAAAAACACGTGGCCGCCGCTTCAGCGCTTAGACCTAATAGTATGGCGCTATGGAAGACCCGGCGCCATACTCGTGCAGTCGTCAGCGTATGAGGCCAGGGAGACTTACTCTGGTGGCTGGGGGAGTTTCGAGATGTAGAAGTTGAACAGTGAGTGAAAGGACACCACATTGCGAAACACTTTGCTTGATCTTCCTCAGATCGTTGGCGGACCTCTTCATCCCTGGTGGGAGTGTCGACAGATAAATACCATTTAGTAGCGTGGAATGGGTGACTGTGTCGAAAGCCTTCTTCAAATCCAACGCTATTAGGACAGTACTCTCACAGGGGCGGATTTGGTTAAGCCCGCGGTTTATCTGGGCGTTTATGACGGTGAGTGCTGTGGTGCCGCTATGCATTCGTCGGAAACCATGCTGATGTTTCGTGAAGAGTGAGAGTAGGAGGACTTCAAGTGTATTCACTACTGGGTAAAGGAGAGTTATCGGACGATAAGACTCCTCTTGGTTGGCGGGTTTCCCAGGATTGAGTAGTGGGACCACTCTCCCTGCTTTCCACTTGTCAGGGATAATGAGAGTGGCCAAGGACAGATTGAAGACACTTGTGAGAAATCCTACTCCCAATTGTCCCAGGTGCTTCAGCATCAGCGCGTTCAGTCCGTCAGGGTCAATAGCTTTTGATGATTTTGCTTTATTGATGGCCCCCTCGAAAAAATAAGTGGCGCACTGTCGTTCGTCAGTTTGTGCAGCCGTCTGGTGGCACGACGCTTGGTTCAGTCGGCCGGAGGATGCAGTGCAAAAAGTCGGCTAAAATAGCAGCACTTCGGGTCCGACGAAGTACAACCGTTGAAGATGATAGCGACCTTGTCGCTGTGCTTCGTCGTGTCTTCAGATGCTCAACCCATTTGGTCCGCTTATGTTGATCTACCAGTTTCCGGATCTCCAAACTGAGATCCCTTACGCGGGGATCCCCGGGATCGACCTGGCGTAGGTGGTCACGCTCGTTTGCTAAACTGGCTGCTTCGGCTGCCTGACTTAAGGCCTGAACAGATCTTAAGGTGGCTCCACCCGTTGCACTTATTGCACCTAACCTAAAGTGGAGCCGTTTATGGCATACGCAGCAATAGAATACCTCTGGCCCAGGGTTGGATTCGATACCAGCCCTGAGGAGAAGTATTTGGAGCAAGACTGCCGCGAGAAGTTGCTCCTGTGACGTAAGAGGTGGGGTGATAAACTGTTCACTAGACAGGGCTAGTTTACTGGGGTGGCAGCCCTTGGTCGGGAAAAACCCGAGTCATTCCGGTAACGTAGAACTGGCTACCATGGGAATGTGCCGGACCCCGTATTTAGTCTTGCCATAAATTCCGTGACAAATTTTGCAATGCATATGGCAAGAACAAATTCGCAGAAAAAAGTTCCGTTAAAAATTTTACTCAGTTTCATGGCAAATTTCGCGTATAACAATGGATTGGGGAGCTAAGAAAAATCGCATTGCAGTGATGGCATTCCAAAAGTGTGGTAAAAGTGCAAGTGAGGCTTACGAATAGCTGAAAAAGTTAGTATTTCGAGAATGTCAATCGGTAAGTCAATCGTTATTTCCAAGTGTCATAAGGGACAAAAAGAACGGTTGGAGAAAGAATTCGCAGAAATCCCCTTAGAAAGCAGAAAATCATACCCAGGAAATTAATGTTTCTCCAGATCCATGTCAAGACTAATTAGAGATGGATGGGCGCGTTCCAAGTGGTGGATAGGGAAGACCTGGTATGATAAAAGACCCGGCGGCTCGACCACGCTCTTGTCCCTCTTACTATGAGTAGTTGCAACTAGGCAATTGACTACTCTTTCCTTAAACTCACCTTCAACAGGCTCTTCAAAACTAGCATACCGTCAAGAGGAGAGCGACAAACTGAAAGGCCATGGAGAAGAGAGTAAATTAATTTCTACCTGGATGAATGGATGGATGCTAGCTAGAAAATGAAGTAAACTATGGAGTTTTGTCCGGTCGTCGTAGCCGAATGGGTTGGTGCGTGCCTACCACTCGGAACTCAGAGAGAACGTAGGTTCGAATCTCGGTAAAACACCAAAATGATGAAAACGTTTTTTTCTAAAAGTGGTCGCCCATGGCAGAAATATACTCGGAGTTTCGCCATCGCCTGCCGAAACAATGACTTAATTTTTTATTTTTTTTATTATTTTATTTAATTTTTCTTCCAATATTTTTTAACGAATTGTCCCCCTGTGCATGAGGTTATTGAATGTTAATAACAGCTGGTAGACAGTTAGCAAGCAAATAGCGAAAGTCAACCGACTGCAGCTGCTAGTGATTACAGCATAAGTTCAGATGCGGGTGGGAAAACAGATAAAATCTGAGATACTTACAAGGACCTGCAGGTAGAAGCATGCGCCGCAAAACGAGGCAGGTAAGTCTGCACGTTTATACATTTGTGTGTGTTGGAGTATGCGCCTGCATATTAAATACAAATATTTGATTTCACTTGAAGGCTATTAGGAATAAATTGATGAGAAATTTATGCGGTATGAAAGCAATGCGCCAGCTAAAAAGAAAAAATTACGCAAATGAGGCAGTTTGTCGATAGGCAAACACGATTGCATATAAGTTGAAGGTTTATAGTATATTCCGTTGGCAAATTCTCGCAATTATTTAAGAATACACAAGGAAAAATTATATTTCCATGAAAATTTATATTTAAAATCTCGAAGGTAAAATTTATACTTGAAGCCACTTTTTGTGACTAAAGCTTCTACGAGGTGAAGGGGATATTTTTTCTTGGTTAATGTTTCTTTATTCATCAATAAAAAGTATATTTGGTTCCCTAAAGTAAACCTCCATCTGGATATAGTACAATGAGGCTTACTTTAGCGGGAGGATTGTTTATTCTCGCTTTTTCCAATCCTCAAACCACTTCCGATATACGTCAGCGAAGCGGTCTTTAGCTTCTCAATCGTGGCAAATATTGTCCGTTCATAGGTATTTACAGTTTTGGAAACAGCAAAAATCACAAAGCGCCCCTATTTGAGGTGTAAAATGGCTAGCGCGTGATTGCGATGTTGATTTTGTCGGCCAAAAATAGAAATGTTAAGATAATTTTTTGATTTTCAAAGCAAACACGGTACACCAAATCAGATTTAACTACTCAGCCGGATTCTTATCGTGGAGTAGGGTTCTCGTTTATATTCGTTGAGTATTTTATACTCGTTTCCTTCCCCTTACTCTTTTTCCCCCTGTTTACTCCTATCGCGAGCGTAGGGCCTCGACCAGACCTTTCCATCGCACACGGTTCTCTGCTGTGGTTTTTACACCGTCCCATGTGATGTCGGCATCTGCTAGTTCGCCCTGCATCGACCTTCCACAAATGTTTTTGGTCGACCGCGACATCTTTCAAATTACAGACCAATTTCCAAATTATCTGCTGTATCTAAACTTTTTGAATGTGTTGTCAAAGATAAGTTCTTCTTCTTCTTCTTATTCTTAATTGACACAATAACCGCTTACGCGATTTGCGCGCTGGTCGTTTCTTTTTCTTGCTAACCGCCGCCAGTTGGACACACCAAGTGAAGCCTAGTCCTTGTCCACCTGATCTTTCCAACGCAGAGAAGGCCTTCTTCTTCCTCTGCTACCACCAGCTGGTACCGAATACTTTCAGAGCCGGAGCGTTTGTATCCAGTCGGACGACATGACGGATCATTATTCGCTGCGCTATGTCTATGTCGTCGTAAAGCTCATACAGCTCATCGCTCCTCGCCTGCGATATTCGCCGTTGCCAACGAGCAAAGGTCCAAAAATCTTACGCAGAATCTTTCTCTCGAACACTCCAAGCGTCGCTTCATCGGATGTTGTCAACGTCCACGTTTCTGAAACAATCCCTCCTTCCTTCTACGGAGACACTCCTTCCGGGACTACTTTCTGCATTACGTCGGGAGGTCCCAGAACGGCATCCATAAAGTGCGAATTATATTCGCCCACGTGTGAGTTCACCATATTAGTAGCTTCCTGCCATAGGCTCATCTTCTTCTGTCTCTATCTGTGCGGACTCACTTTGTTGCACTGTGTCGAGGTCTATCTGTTTTTCTGTAGTACATTCTCGATGTGTCTCTTTTCCGCGTTTCAGCTTTCCTCGCGTTAAAGCACGTTCGGCGCGATGTCGCCAATCTACTTCCTCAGAGCATCGCTTTTGGCGAGCCGTCTGTCACAACTAAAAAAAGTGTATACAGTGTCATTGCTAGGCACTCGGATATGCACTTGGGGTAGCTTACCTTGTCCATGCAGTCTACAATCTCCGGAAGTGGTCCGAGAGGAACTGAGTTAAGAAGAAATTCACTTCACCGATGTTCATTTTCTCCCATTTTACTATTGATGGAATAAGTTTCGCCGTCCATCTGCCACTCGGTTCAGTGTCCCATCGACTTGTCACCGCAGAATAGTTTGGTATCTCCGCTCCGCGAAGCTAGTGAACGGAGTCTTATGCATTCATTCGTTAAAGGTATTGAGGTTTGCGCCGTTTTTCTGCAAACTTTGCGCCAACTTTGTCACATGAGTTTTATGCAAAAAGGTACCACATTGATACGTCAAAGACATGATTTCCTCAGCTGAATCCGATCCAGCATTCATCAAACGCACCATTACTGAGGACGAGACGTGGGTTTATGGGTGCAACACATACTCCAGATAGCAAAGGAGAGCTCCAAATTAACCAAGACCGAAAAAACCACGTAGTTTTCAGTAAAAAAAGAACGCGATGCTCACGGACTCGGACGTTATGAGACGTTTGCGTGAAGAAATTTGCCAAAAAAGAAAGGATTTGTGGGAAAACAACTCGTGGATTTTGTACTAAGATAACGAACCGACGCACAGTGCCATGATTATCCATGAATTTTTAACCAAGAAGGAAAGGAATACCATCCAACAACCATCGAATTCACCTGATATGGCTCCCTTATTTCTGTTTGATCGAGTCATAAAACCACTACGGGGAAAGTATTTTAATAGCCGAAAGGATGTAATAGAAAAGTCGAAGACAACTCTGATGGCTATACCGAAAATAGAGTTCCAAAAGTATTTCGAAAGCTGGATTAAACGCTCGCATAAGTGCTCTGCAGTTGATGGGGAGTACTTTTCGCTTGTATTTTGAATTTTCTGAACCTATTCTGGGCACTGTCCCATCAAGGCGGTATCACGCACAAAAAGCACTACATTTCCGATAAAGGCAATTAAAAGCAATTGTCAACTTCGGTGTAATTTTCCGAATTTCAGTACTTACTCCTTGTGCCATACCAAAGACTTTTGCCTCCATAATATACTTGTAAGCCATTGGCTCATCACCACATTATGATGCATTTTATGATAATTTCATCATCTCGGGGAAAAGCATCTCCTGCCAAATAATTGCATTGCCTTTTGTACAAAACAAAAATTACCAAGAATAAACAGATAAAATTAATATTTTTTTCCGCGTGTTTTCCAAGGAAAATTTCAAACAACCACAACAAATACATTTTGCATTATCCTTCCTAATCGATTCAATACATATTTGCATCCACACATGAGACTTTCATTAAATGAAATTAACATTTTGGTGTACACGCAAACCCGCATGTGGATGGCAATTTCTGTTCACACGTCCGCGTGATTACTATTGTCGTCAGCATTATCAGCAATTCGCTTTTTTAAGGCGTTTTCATTTGATATGCAGCCAAGGTACAATTCAGGCAGTTTTTATCGTCTACTTGCGCGAGTAAGTGCAGATGTCTCTGCATTAGGGTGCGTCACTCTTCATACAGAAAAACAAAAAAAAAACAAATCGGTACTACTTTTCCATCGGAATTATATCCATTATATTTTATGACTTCCACCAAAAAATTCGAAAAAATATCAAAACTTGCTAACTAAACTAAACTAAAGTAGATTAACAAATCGATTTTTTATAAATAAAATTTATTTTTATTTATTCCAAAAGTTATCTCAAATGATAGAAGAGTTTAAACTTAAAGCATAAATTCAAACAAATGTTTAAAAATTTTGTCAATACATTCCGGATATTGTATGCACATTGAAGTGGATTGCCAAACGAAGTCGGCGTTCTTTCAACCGTCATAAAATTTGATATAAATTATTATATGTATCTTTGTGACAATACTATATTTCCAATATGCAAAATTTTAAGACTCACACTCAAAAATTTTAGTTTGAAACATGGTTATTTGTGAGTTAAATCACTCAGAAAATACCTTAAAAAATATCTCTGCATGCTAAAATATGTTAAAAAATACTAACGCAGGTCTCATAAATTTTTCAAACATCCACTAATACAAAAACTTCAATAAGATTTATAACAAACCAATTTTTCGTAACAAAACATTCTAGCAATGCAGGTGATGAATGGCTCAGTGTTTAGCTAAAAAAAAAACATAAAAGAAAGTCATATGATATGACGGATTCAGGAACCCTAAAAACGTAGTCATAGTTTTTTTGAAATTTTCCATTTAATATTCTGACCTTTCTCGTGGATTGTCTATGTTTGACCTTGAAGTGGCCCCTCAAGGTCCAATTAACAAGGAAATCGAGCTCACCCAAGAACATATGTTTTCATTTACTTGAAACTTTTCTGGTGGATTGTCTATGTTTGACCTTGAAGTGACCCCTCAAGGTAAAATAAACAACGAAATTGTACTCAACCCCAAAAATATATCTTTTCAATTTTTCGAAACTTTTCTGGTGAATTTTCTATTTTTGACCTTCAACTGCCCCACAAGGTAAAATGAACAACGAAATCGGACTCACCCCCAAAATCGTATATTTTCATTTATTTGAGACTTTTCTGGTGGATTTTCCATGTTTGACCTTTAACTGGCCGCTCAAGGTCAAATGAACAACGAAATCGAACTCAACCCAAAAAATATATATTTTCAATTTTTCGAAACTTTTCTGGTGAATTTTCTACGTTTGACCTTTAGCTGACCCCACAAGGTAAAATGAACAACGAAATCGGACTCACCCCCAAAATCGTATATTTTCATTTATTTGAGACTTTTCTGGTGGATTTCCCATGTTTGACCTTTAACTGGACGCTCAAGGTCAAATGAACAACGAAATCGAACTCAACCCAAAAAATATATATTTTCAATTTTTCGAAACTTTTCTGGTGCATTTTCTACGTTTGACCTTTAGCTGACCCCACAAGGTCAAATGAACAACGAAATCGGACCCAACCCCAAAAACGTATCTTATCAATTTTTTTAGACTTTTCTGATGAATTTTCTATATTTGACCTTAAACTGACTCCTCAATTTCAAATGAATGACGAAATCGAACTCAACCTAACAAATATAATATATATTTTCAAATTTATATACATTCTAAGCCGATAGCCCTGGCAGCTAGTGCTTAATTAATTATAATTTTAATTGTAATTAATTTAAATAATAAATAAATAAATATATTTTCAATTGTTCGAAACTTTTCTGGTGAATTTTCTACGTTTGACCTTTAACTGACACCACAAGGTCAAATAAACACCGAACCCCAAAAACGAAAATTCTCAATTTTTTTAAATTTTACCGGTGAATATCTAGATTTATCCTTAAAAAAATTAGTTTTAAGTTTTTAGGTACTTAGGGGATGAGTTCACTCCTTAAGGAGGGTTAGTACTTGCTGTGATGTATATATAATATCACCATTGGTTAGAGCCACAATATAAAAATGCCAAAGTGAATTTGAATCCATATAACTTTTTTTGTTGTTAAGTTTTTCTAAATTCTGAAGCTGGGGGGTTCCCCCAATACGATCGTAATCTCTAATACCCTAGATCCAGCTATGGTCGAACATTTGGGCAGTAAATATGTTGAGATTTTCTATCGCCCTCCAAAAACGTTTCACATTCTGTGTCAGTAGACAGACTCATACAGTTCAGCTGCGTACGCGGTCGATTATGCCCAGTGAGTCAACCCGACAAAGAAATTTATAAAGTACACAAAATTGCATAATATAATTGGCGCTTATACCTCTTTTTTGGTATTTGCCATCCTCCTATTTGTGGTATGTGTCTTGATGTTGTTCCACAAATCAAAAGACCTACAGTTTTGTGCCGCCTCTGAACGGCAGATTGTTTGTTATGAGAAGCTTCTCCATGACAGAGACGCACTCAGAAGCTTTGCCAACCGAGGAGCCACAGCTTTACAAAAAACATCTTCTGTAGTTTCATCCCCGTGGTTTCAAAACAATGTAACCCATTCGGCTACAGCGGTCGCTTTTATGATACGCTTGGAAAAACTGATATCATTTTTTCGCTTTTTTTGTATGTGAGTGATGAGCCACCTTAATGTGCATGAAATATGTAGGGGTGCTGACACTTGGTTCAATAAACTGCGGCAATTTTATTTACTTTACGAATTTGACACGTTTTCGACATTCAGTTTTAGCTATTTTTCGAAATATGCTACATACTTATCGATGCATGAATATGTGTTTGTATTTGTTTGTCTGATTTTCATGTGTCTTTGCATATATAATAATTGTTATTAGTGGTGTTGCTGTAACGCAACTCCATATTTATTCCGTAAAAGTAATGGAATGTCGCACTTTTAATGAAATATTTATTTACGAATATCTATATGTATGCCTTGCAAGGAAACACAGAGCTTATAAAGCAAAATTCTATTTCGTACAATCATGTAACCGATTAACCTACATACGACGGGCGTTGAATGTATTATCAGTATGATTGTGAAAAACAACTCGAATTAAATTCAAAATATTTATGTTTTCCAATATAATCCCCCATAACTTCAATGCACTTATATTTGGAAATGAGTTATTCCTTTTTTCACAGCACTGCAACGCGGGGTGCGTCAAAGCATTATTCACAAAGTTCCTTGAGCTTTTTCTTCGTAGTTACGTATTCCCATCAAGTCCGCGGTCCGCCCTTGGCCTTTACGCCCATTAACTTTCTTGGCTTCATTAACTCTTCATGGCTTTCTTCACGGCACAGTCAGCCGGCATACGGGTAACATACCCCAGCCATCTTATGCGCTGCACTTCAACAAAACGCACAGCTGTCTCGTTCTGAGTGAGTTTGTTTCGTTCGGAGTTGTACCGGATTGTATAGTAACATCATCCATTCTTATTGGGCCAAAGATCTTTCATAAAATTAAAATAAATTTTTCTTTCCATGTAATCAGCACGCAGTCAGCAGCTTTAGAAGTCCATAGCTCACATCCATACGTTAAGATTGGACATATAAATGTCTTGTACATAGTTAGCTTTGTAATTTTAGACAAGAACCGGGACTTGAAGAAGTTTAATTACCGCTACATGCGGACATATGCTGCACTGCTTCAAGAGTATAAGCTCCTACATGAAATTTTTGCACCTGTATACACCGCCTCGACTTCAGCAAATATTTGGTTGGGTCTCCTTTAAAAACATATCAGTTTTTGTTCGCCATTTTGTTAATTTTAAAAGAGGTTTCTTTTAAATCGTTCGTATTCCTCGAGAGAATTGCGATGTCATCTGCGTAAGCACATATTTGTGTTGTCTTAACTAAGAAGGTACCACCTTTGTTGACTTCCTTTACGACAATTTGCAGCATCAAATTAAATATGACAGTTGAAAGGGCATGACCTTGTTTCAATAGAGCAAGAATCTGTGAGCTTCCCTTGAATAATCACTTTTGCTTTTGTATTGATGAGCGTTGCGATAGCCAGTCTTATTAGTTTGGCTGGTATCCAAGACTTAGCAGTACATGTTGAATCCCATCTCTTTTAACACTGTCGAAGACTTATTTAAAATCAACGAAAAGGCAGTGAACATCTAGCCCGTATTCGTGACGTTTTTCAAACAAAGCATTGCCGATTGTTGACTTTCCTTTGCGAAATCCGCATTGGTGGTCATCAATAAGGTTTTCTGCATATTTGTCGATTCGTTCATAGAGAACATTTGTAAAAAGCTTGCAAGCCGTGTTACGCTGCAAGAGATAGCGAGAATTTTTTCATCTACTCTAAAACGATTTCTTTCCTCTTTGTCCGAAAAAATTTGCATTATGCCCGTCTTGAGCTCTTCATTGTCTGAAAATTTTGTTCCACGTAAATATTTTCCTAAATCTGGAAACAAAAAGTAATCACTAGTCGCCAAACTTGAGTTGTATGGTGGGTGCTTGATTTCTTCAGTACGGCTATCATGCACTGCGGCTTCGAAATACTTGAAACTGAGTGTTCTCGTGAAAAAGAAACACATCGGCAATGAGTTTCCTCCATCTTTTTTCTTTAATTGATTCTCTTAACTTATGCAAGATGATACGAGTAGCATAGGATACTTCATTTACAGTTTCACCATTTTCATGTACTCAATCAATAAAATTCCTTTCCATTCCCAAAACACTGTGGCCATGATCTTTCTGATGGATGAAGTGACCTTACATCTTTAGGAGGATCTGCACCCTTCGTGTTCCATTTCTTGTCATGTCTTGCTAATATTTCGAGTCGTAGTGATGAGCCCATGTCTCATCTCCAGTAACAATACCGTCGAAAATACTCATAGAATTTTCGACACGGAGCTCCAGAAACTCTAAAGGCCTCCTCTCGCACTTGTTCTTGAGCTGCCGGAAGTATTTGCGTTGCACTTACTTTTCATAGAGTCTTGTTCTCTCACTTTTAGTTTTCTCTACTAATAATTTAATCTTTATTTGAGCAATTTACAATAGAAGTTTCTCTACTTATTTCACTTCTTCGTCAGTAGCGAGGTGACCGCGCGAGGGACATCTTCAATACTCTCCCGGTCTCTTTTAATTTCTTTTCACCACTTTCGAATTTTAGATAGTGAAGGTGCAAACGCTCTTCGAGATGGTTTTTTATGAAGAGCTTTGTCATAGCAGAAATACATTCAGAGGTGTGTCATTGCCTGCCGAGAGGCGACCGCTATTAGGAAAAACTTTTTCAAACTATGCACTCCTAGGTGGTACCGCATAGACCAATAACTTCGTTTTCGAATGACAAGCCTACAGAATAATAATCAGTTTAACTTTTTCGTTTTTCGTTGGAAATGTCCGGAAGAGCCAAAATCCTGTTGACAAGCCCCCTACCTTTTCTTTTAAGACGCTTACTTTGCTGGCACCCTACCACAAAAATATATATAAAAAAAATAGTTTTTTTTACTAAATTTCAAGGGCCGATGTTGAATGTGAACCACACTTTAACGTCAAGCTTTTTTCTGCACTTCATTTGAAATTTTTCAATTTCAGACTAATTCAATTTGAACCATGGAAAGATACGCAATCGAGCAACGCGCTAAAGGTATTCAGGCTTATTATGAAAACGGGCGTTCAAATCAAAATGCATATCGCGCATTTTGTGATTTTTTCGGTCAATTTAATAGTCCAAATGTGCGTACAATGGGAAAAATTGTGCAAAAGTTTGAGCAAATTGGGTCTGTAGGAGATGTGAAAACACCAGTGTATGCTCGTACTGCAGAAAATATTGCTGTTGTTCGCGATAGTGTGGTTCAAGAGCCGTCCACCTCAACTCGCCGTCGTGCCCAACAATTGCACCTCTCACGCTCGTCGTTGATGAACATTTTACATAAAGACTTGCATTTACACGCTTACAAGGTGACTCAAGATCTAAAGCCTCTTGACCATTTCAAGCGTCGTCAATGGTCAGAATGGTGGCAGGAAATGGCAACAGTGAATGACCAATTTTCGAAGAAAATCATCTTCAGTGATGAGGCATATTTTCACCTCAATGGATTCGTCAATAAGCAGAATTGCCACATTATTGCCGAAAAACCAATGCACCCACAAAGAGTGACTGTTTGGTGCGGTTAATGGGCCGGCGGCATCAGCCGTAATTTTTCCCAAATGAGGTCGGTCAGGCAGTTACTGTGAATAGTGTTCGCTATCGTGAGATGATAACGAACTTTTTATGGCTCGAATTGGAAGATATGGATGTGGATGATATGTGGTTTCAACAGGACGGTGCCACTTGTCACACAGCTAACAAAACAATGGCTCTGTTGTGCGAAAAATTTGATGGCCGAATAATCTCATGACGCGGCGATGTCAATTGGCCGCCGAGATCATGTGATTTGACACGGCTGGACTTCTTTCTTTGGGGTTATTTGAAAGAAAAGGTGTACTTCAATAAGCCAGTAACAATTCAAGAGCTAACGGATGAGATAATTCGGCACATTAACAGCATAGAACCTCAATTATGCCTCAGCGCCATCGAAAATTTGGACCATCGGATGAAGGTGTGATCGATATTTTGTTCCATACGTAATTGAGCTATACAAGTATTATCATAATAAAGAGAAATGACAATAATATTCTAAAAAAAATTGTATTTTATTCAAAATCAACACCGGCCCTTTAAACTTAACCACGCTTTATATTAAATCTAAGCTATGTAACTATTCATTGAAACATGTTATTTAAAGTAACAACTAATCTCCCATACAAAATAAATATAAAATTTACTGAGTGTCCATGGACAGATGTCGTAAAATTTGAGATGTAAAAACAAAAAAAAAAGTTCAGAAAAGCTGCACTACCGCAATTATTACAGCTCGAGCACACTCTCTAAAAGTTCCAGTGGTGCTTTATGTGGCTACCTAAAACTGTCATTGTATTGCCATCTCTCTGAACACATATATGTACTTATCTGCAAAAATGTTGTCGCATGAAAAAATCATCAAATTAATTATAATTATTTGAAACTTAAGGTGTGAAATTTTCATGCTAGTTTTTCTTCTTGAATTTAAATTAAAAAAAAATGTCCGTTTTAAAGCAGAAACGAATTATGTGTGTGTGTGTTTGTAAATATTTGTCTCGGTTGGCGTCTCTTGCTGCAAATTGGCATAAATTTCAATTACGCCACCAAATTAAAAGCGTTGAAAATGATTTTCACTGCTGAATTAATAATGAAATTTGCATAAATCATACAAATTGCTTGGCGTGCCGCTACTCGAATTTATTTCTCAACCTTCCTCGCCAACCGACTTGCATTTTTTACCAGGCCGTAGGGTCATCAACTAGGTAATTGTTTTCGAGATGAAAGTAAAGTGGTAAGTGCTAAGTTTAGCTAAGTTGAAAGAAAGTTTTCTCTTACCCTTTAAAGCATAATAAAGTTGTATGGGGCTGCCCTCAACGCAAGTCTGCATTTTGTATTTTTACTTTGAAGTTTCGCCAATTGACTTACTAAGTGAGAAATTATTTCGCTTTGCTTGTATTTTTACGTTCTTAACTAGTTTGGCTTTAAATAACACAACTTTTTGTATTTTTAGTACATTCAACGCGTTGCTTTATGCTGCACACGCATAATCCCCTTGTGGATATTTAATGTTGGCAGATTTTTGATGTTGTTGCGACTTTTTTATTGTTGTTGTTAGATATATACATGTATAATATTATGTTATAAATAAATAGCGTACTTTCATTCGTTATTTGGCCGAGCTTCTGCACAAACTTCTGCGGAACATCTTGTGATTCGAGGCACCCACAGTTATATGGCAACAACAAATGGCAGAGTTTGTGAGTTAGCAGCTTCTTTATGACAGACTCTTCACGCATTGCTGTCATCAGGCGACCTTTGTAGAGGTAAAACAAAAAACTTTTCCAAATACTTAGTGCTTCATCTTCACCATAGGCATCGATCCCGTGACCAGTCGTTTGGTAGTCTGCCTACTAATCCGCTGCTCTGCCACCAGGTCCAACACAATTTATTGCCTTCAATTAATGACGACGTGGAAGTCTGCATATAAATTATTCGGTTAAAAATGTTCGAAAGTACGACCACACCCACTACCTGCTTTCACGCAGCTCCCAAATGTATGCCATGCTATACAAACTTACTGACATTTAACTATGTAAAATATTTCGCAACTGCTGCCGCACCCAGCCGAAATGTAGGCTATATAAGAAAAATGAGAGCCTTAAGCCGTTATTATTGTTGCTTTTCACGGATTTCTCAATCCTGCGGTTCGTTTGTTTTGCACTGCTTTTACGTTAAGCCACTTTACACACACATACATGTATACATTTATACCAACACTGCGTGTATTGGCCTTTCACGTCTATTCATTTGGCGTTTTTGTCGGTATGTCGGCTTATTGAGGCGAGTCCATTAGGGCTGCCGCGTCTCATTCAAACCCCGGCGACTGATGCCATTCATACCGCTTGAAAAACGGCCGCAGTAAGATTTTAATGCAGTCAAAGTTATAAATGTACAACATTAAAATTTTGTAACTACAACTACAAAAATTTTTATGTGCTAAGACAAAATCGCAATGGAGTCGACAAGCAGGGGTTGCTGTGTTGGTCGGAGTTGTCATTACAATTGGTAAAGCTATTGTGGCCTGAAGAGTGCCATAAGCAGCTGAGCATCTTTGTATATGACATTTCGACTGTTGCTGCAATGGTTAGGAGTTCGAGCGCAACCACTCGTGCGTGAAATATTAGAAATGAACGGAAATACATTTTTCCCATGATTCTCGACCAGATGCGAAAGATGATTTCAGGCTGAAATTGAAATAGTGATCGTCCAGATAAATCAAATAATAAAGGGTTTTCCAATAGCAAGTGTTAGGTGTGAATGGATTGCGCTATCGAGAGATGATTAGCGATTTTTATGGCCAGAATTGGATGGTATTGATCTGGACAATGTTTATTTTCAACAAGACGGCGCTACGTGCCACACAAGCAACGAAACCATTGATCTTTTACGGGAAAAGTTTCCGGACCGTGTTATCTCTCGAAGAGGTGATCCCAATTGGCCACCGAGATCTTGTGATTTAATACCTTCTGACATTTTTTTTGGGGCCACGTGAAAGAGAAGATCTACGCCAACAGCCCAGGATCGATTCAAGACCTCAAAGATGGAATTCGAGAGGCTATCGAGGACATACGGCAGCCACTTTGCAATTCGGTTATGGAAAATTTGATGAAAGGGATATTGTACTGTAAGCGTGGTCGTGGTGGTCATTTGCCTCATGTTATTTTCCACTATTAACGGCATACCTTCCTCTTTGTAATGAAATAAACATCCGATCATTTATATTAAAAAATAGCATTTTTCTTCGAATATCAAAAAATAACACCTCTTATTGCAAACCCCTTTATACAATTCTGTGTTTTATTAAAATTCAAGTCTTGGGCACGGCTTTTTTCTACATATCTTGTCTGCAGAAAATAAATCTAACAATAAATGCCGAACTATGGTTTGCCAGTTCACTTCCGAGCTCACTTCCGCTCAGAATTGAAACAGCAACTCGGCCTTAATCTTTCACAATTGTATTTGTATTCACAATCTGAGGATATTATTATTGTTGTAAGCACTTTGGACTCTTGAAAGTTTGCTCAACTTTGTTGAAGATTTTATTTGTTTGTGTTTTTATACAATAAGCAGCTTTGTATAAAGTTAGAAATTTTTGTCAATTATTAAATATTCAGAAAATATCAAAACAGCCTACCTCATTTGCAGGCAGAATTGAATATTTCGAAAATTCTGTGTGACACTAAGCACTTGTGCGGTTGAATGGATAAAGTATTCTTCACCGGTTGTGCGTATATATTATATATAGACACCTCCCTACTTACTTGGTACAGTAGTTAAGTTCCTTTAAAGCCCATAGCTCTAGTAGCTTATGCTTTGATATTGTTTTGTAATTTTAATTGAAAATACAACAAAAAAATTATACTATAATACTTAGTTAATTTAAGGCTTACGCGAAATTTTTTCACTTCCACTTACAGGGTCCGGCACTCGAAGTGTAACCAATTAAAAAGGCTATTAATTTAGTTTGGAAAATTACTTATATTCAATTCAAAGTAAAAAATCTGTGAAAATAATACAAAATTAAGAATCAATTTATTTTTGCTCGATATGACCACCGTTTGCCTCGACTTTAGCCTTGCGATGGTCCAGAAACGAATTGCCAACTACCCGAATTTGGCTTGCAGGTATTTTGGCCCACTCGCGGACAATGGCTTTTTTCAACGCGTCGAGACTGGTAGTAAAACTTTTAGACGAGACCTCCAAAATGGCACAAAGAGAATAATCCATCGGATTCGCGTCTGGTGAATTTGAGAGTCATTGTGTGGGCATTATCAACTTCGGAACGTAGTTTTTAGCCATTCTTGGTTCACTCGAGCTTTATGAAACGGTGCCGAGTCTTGTTGAAACGTTCATGGTCTGCCACCGAAATGTTTGTCTGCCGACTGCTTCAAAACAACCTCCAGAATACTTTCCCGATAATATTTAGCATTTATCTTGACGCCAGGCTCAATGAAACGAATGGAGAGCGTCCATCTGCGGTTACAGCGGTCCAAACCATTGCCTGTGGCGGGTGCTGCCTCCTGTTGGCCAATCGATGACTCAAATTCTCGTATGAATGGTCGGTCAAATAAACCCTATCGTTTTGGCAGTGTACGAATTACTTAATTTGAAAAATTTTATCATCAGCAAACACCATGTTCGGATTTTATCATCGCTTGCGGCCAAGCGAAGCAACTCCTTCGCTCTCTCAAATCTGACCTGTTGCTGCTTTGGTGTGAGATTATGCGCCTTTTGGATCTTATATGACTTGACTTCCGGATCATTTTTGAGTATGCGGCGGATGCTATGGTGAGATATTTTCTATTCTTTCGCCATTTGGTTGGCACTTCGTCGGGGATTCGCTAAAGTCACTTGCTCACTTTTTGAATCATTTCACGTGACGTTGCAGTCTTTTCACGACCACCTACATGACGTTTCGCGATACTACCAGAATTATTGTAACGAGTAATGTTGCGATAAACAAAAGCTTTATTTACTTTAAGGTGCCTTTCACTAAGTGAATATCTATAAATACGGCTGCGTAAGGGATCAGGAACTCGTCTGCTGCAGCTCAACTGACCTATCTACTCTGACGATAAGCTGCTGTAAAATCTCTTCCTCTTTATTTGATATTCGTAATCGAATGTAAGCGATTACACAATTTAATAGCAATACAATTTTTTTTTTCAATTTTTTTATTATTTTTTTTTTAATCTAAATTTTGAACTATATTTATATAATAATTCGCGGTCTCTAGCTGCTACCAAGAGGGGTACCACACGTTGTATACCACTGCACTGCCTCATGTTCCTCAACCAAGAAAACTGCTTACCCGATACCTCTTCTTTCTTCAATCCTGCCCTCAAATATGAGTTGCAATAATTCATATTTCGGGTTTCATAGAATGTGCCCCAAATACATATGAAGGTTTTCCTCGTTTGGTGCACTTCATTAGTTGGCTGTCGCCGTGAACTCTTCGCAGCACTTCTTCATTAGAAACACGTCGTTGGTCCATGGTATCTTGAGCAATCTCCGGAGAAGCCACATTTCAAATGCTTCCAGCCTGTTCATTTCGGATAGTTTTATGATCCATATTTCCATGCCATATAGCAAAACTGACCATACATAGCATTTTATGAAGCGCATTTTTAGTTGAAGATTGAAGTCGCGACATTTTAGAACTTTACCATATTTAAGATTTGCGAATCGAAATGCGGTACCAGCTGATGGTAGCAGAGGAAGAGGAAGGCCTTCTTTGCGTTGAAAAGATCACACAGAGCAAAAAGTACCTAATAAAATTAATAATATTGTCTTCAAGAGCAGTTTTTGGACTCAGGGGTAGTCAAAACGTGTGAAACAAAAAAAATATCATGTGAAATTCTCTTTGGTTTGATTAGGAAATTCTTATTGATATTATTAAGTGCAATTTCTTCTTAATTTTGTAGCAATTCTTTTTGAACGTGCTATTTATACGAAAATCTTCTCATTTCCTTTCAAAATTTCTGAGAAAAAATGGGGAAAAATGAAAACAGAGAAAACTTCTTATTTTTTGAAGGTATCTTTATGAATATTTTTATAAAGAAAACTTATTAATTCGATTTTTAAAACTTAACTGTCGGTTTGCAAAACTCAAAATGTTTTGTTTCGTATTTTCTAGTAATTGGCATATATGAATCTATGTATGTTCGTATGTAAATATATTCATGTCAGTGAAATGCTTACTTATGTAGCACAACATAACGGTTCCTTGCATTCCTTTTTTATTATTATACTAGCTACCATCAAATTAACACATTTTATTTTTTAAAAGAACATTTATGGCGATTCAACCGTATGTATGGATTCAACCGCTGAATAATTTCGAATATTTTAAATACATCTAAACTTTTACATTTGAACATTTATATATATGTATTTAACATTTAATTTAAGTCAACGTTTCAATATTTGTCCAAAAACTTTGAACTTTGAAAAATACAGGCTTATGGTTATTAATGGAGTCAAATATATTTAACGAATTTTTATTTTATCTAAATCATAAAACGTTCAAATGAAGCTCAAAATATTTTTCCAGCTTAAAAAAAAGCAGTGTGCTTTGATGCCGTGTCACGCATGCATAAAAAGGAAAGAAATGAGAGGACAACTATTGCGTTACGAATAATACAGTCGCATACATCAATCGACATCGAAACAATGTTATTCATGTCTGTGTATATTCTATTCATTTGCGTGTATTCTCATTCCGTATACGTAATGTCCGTATATGGGAAACACGCAAATATTGTATTTTTCACACCTACACAACGCACGCATACTTTTACCGATTTCTTTAAAACTTCACATAAGCCATCTACGGACCAATACCAATGTTCTGTGAAAATTTCATTGAAATCGGTGAATGCGTTCAGACGTGAATCGGCGACTAACGAACATAGAAAACGTGTCCATTTTTATATATACGATTTTCAGTTTCAGTTTAACAGGCAAAGCGTGTGGACCAAAGTGCTAATTTTTCAGTGTAATTCGGAAACTATAGAACGAAAGTGTTGGCTACATCACAACTGCAGTCCATGGGAACAGGTGATAACGTACTGGAAAGTCACATGGAAGACTAGAGTTGCAGAAATTAGAAAAAACGTTTCCTTAGATGCCATCTTCAAGGATTGGCCACGGTATAGTGACTACAATGGCTATGATCTCGTAAGTATCTGCTACTAAGTTTTTTTTTTTGTATTTATAAAATTTTATTCATTCCTTCACTAGATCGAAATAGACTCTGAAAGCTTTCACCCAGGCAAGGGAAACTTATTGTTTCTAAAATTGGAATCTTTTTATAAGGGCATAGTGGACATTTTTAAAAAGAATGTTGTTCCCCAAATGGAGTGGCCTATAGAGATGTTGTTCCCCAAATGGCGGAAAAATGGCTTTTATGAGGAGTTTTTTCATGGCAGAAATACACTTGAAGGTTTGCCATTGCCCACCGAGGGGCGACGGCTATTAGAAAATATATTTTGTTTCATTTGGTGTTTAATGTCCGGCGTTTCGAGACACATATCTAAAGCTGGTCCAGCACTGATATTACAATAATCTACAAATTTAAGGGTTTAGGGGTAGTCAGAATTTTCAAAAAATTGTATTTTTTCTTTTGATTTTTTTTAAAGTATAAAATTTAATGTCAATCCGACTACTCCTTTTCGAGTTATTTTAACAATTAACAAAGGGCATTCAGGCAAAAGCAAACAAAAACAAAAACTTTAAATGCGTTTTTCTCAAAACTATGTTTTTTGAACTGGCGATCACTGTAACTTAAAAACCGCTTCGTAGATTTTAATAAAATTAATACTGCTTTTGAAAAACATAAAAAAACTCGTGCCTGATCGTAGGATTGTTTTTCAAAAACTTCGATTTTTTAAGAACTAATTATCAGTTTTTTTCTCGAAAATCTGAAAAATATTTCCTTAGGCCGCCATATTGTTAATTTTCAAAAAACAAAAAAAGGTTCGATCAGGCACAAGATTATCTATTAATGAAACTAATTTCTCTTGTCCGATTGATTTTAAATGAATCTCCAAGGACTTGTTATAATCACTGCAAGGGACTTCTGGAGAAACGAGATCCACATAAACAGCGATAACTTTTACAATTATTAATTTTTTCTTTTAAAATTTTGTCAAGTCGAAACATGATGATGAAAAAACATTATTAAAAATCATCATTTTTTCGGGCCTCTTACTACCCCTAACCACTTAAGAGGCTGCACTGGCCCACTACGTAGGTTTTGTGCGAAATGCATGAATTTTCCGCATAATGCGCTCTGAAACTGAAATGAGAACTGATCTGTTTACAGCAGAATTGAACCAGCACTCAGCATTGGTTTTTTTCTGTACTCCTTAGCAAAGGCGAGGTGCGTGGATTTGTTCCCTGGACTTATATCGACCACATTACGTACAACATAAATTTTGATTTTTGGGCTTTTTAATCTACGCTGTACTGTTACTTCACTTACTGTTTTTCCATTCAATCCGACGGAGTTTGAGTCAAGGACAGCCAGAATTAACAAGGAATTTTCCCTGATAGACTTTGGTAAGATTTTGCCAAATCTGAAACCGAAATGCATTTCTTTAACTTGGTAACGATTTGCGCTCATATTTCATTGTTTAGCTCCATTGGATTAACGATAAATTGTTTATCTTCTCAGAACGAATAGTTTTTCTCACTAATAAATGCCACAGCGGCCACATTTTATCATGACAAAACCTTAACCAGCCTTTAGTGCTGTGTAACCCTAGAAGATCATCGTTATTTTTGTAACGTAGATTCGACGACGGCATTACTCAAAGTCATTAATATATTATCCTACCTATCAAAACCTACGAAAATCAATATATTTACATTGCCTTGTTTATATATCTTCTAAATAAAACAATATCAAATAGTTTTTTTTAAATCTTTTTATTATAAATAAAGTTTTCACAGCTCTGATTCATTTGGCTTTTGTACAAAATACAAACATATTATTCACTGAATGGTATTTTTTCATAAAGATAATACTATTAACTAAAAAAATAAAATACTTTGAGGAATGAAAGTTCTCATTTTGTACAATATTTGATCGCAACGACGTAGACAATGCTGGTACTTCAAGTCTGTTTGTCAAGTGATTTTGAATAAGGGCAGAATGCAATTTTTTCATAAAAGCTGGACGACTAAGAGGTGTTTTATTTGTTTGAAATACGTTGTGTGAATAAATAATGTGGCTGTTTATAAAATCCATGTTCAATATGTCAAAAAATGTACCCATTGGGCATCGGTTTGTTTTGCGTGAACAGCTCATGACACTACACATTTGGTCAAAAGTATCAACGCCTACTTTCGTTTTGTTGTAAAATTCGATCATGTAGGGTTTGTTGGATTTGGGGTTTACTGCTCCTTCCTCATTACAGGATGATAATAAATATATTACTTTACTCGGCTTCGGCTTATATGATAGAAGCGTCAGCTCATTATCATTACACTGCAGACAGATGCTGATCTTTCTTGACTGCTGTTAGTACCAAGAGTCCAATTAAGGCAGAAATTTAATTTGAAGAAGTTGCTTTCCTTTGAGCTTCATCTGTAGTTCCAAGTAAGATGGACTGCAGATTATCAATCTCAATGTTTGTCCATTGGACAATTTCCTCCACGATCTCTGGTGTAATGAACATTTGGAAGCATTGCAGTGGGTCTGTTATATTTTTACAATGGCGTGTTGGTCCTCGAGCTTTATGTACTACATTTAGACCATAACGATAAGATTTGCCCTTTTTTGTTGACCACTTATGTTTATTTTTACCCCGCGAAATAGATTTATTAAAATAAATTATATTTTACTTGGCTCTCAATAAATGTAAAGGTATGTTATCTTCATCTGTGTCGGTTGTTTCTTCTGAAGAACTTGCATCGCCTAAGCTTTCGTTTTGTTCGATTTTTGCATCAGTTTCTAGTTCGCTGTTGTCTAACTCATCGTCTAACATCGTCAAACATTTAAGCGCTTGCTTCAACGTGAAATATACCGTTATTTTATTTGAACTGGCACTAGTTATCTTTGCATACTCCAAAGACTTCAACAACAACAGCATTTTTCAATCCAGTTGTGTAAATACTTTGGACTATATTTTTTTTTTTGTTGTAGGTGAGGTAGGGTTTTCCAAATGCCTCTGCACTTATGGCGACCATCGTCTACTAGTGGTGTGGGCACTAAAACAATCCCTCCCTCAACTCCTTCTGGGGAGACACCCAGTAGCAGTAATATTTGTATGCAACTACAGCGAAAAAACTCTTAACGAATAAGGGGTTTTTATAATTCATATTTTTTAATATTTTCTATAAATAAAAGTCTTTCGTAAAATATGTGGTAAATATTCACTATAAGTTTATTTACAATCGTATTTGATCAATACTTAGTAGATCGCTCTAAATCATATGAAGGCTTCAAGGCTAAGGAATTCCACAGAACTATTTTTTATTATCTAATAACAAGCGTGAGAATTTCAAATTCCAAATTGGTTTTGCTTAGCTAATTACAGCAGTTAAAACAATCCATTGTTGGCAGCAACATGAAAACCATAACAGTAAATATAATGGCCTTTAATTAAAAAGATAAACATCTAAGAACCCCAAAGGAAAAAATAAAAAATTACGTGAACACCAAAGTAGCCACTCCAGTAGAATTAAGTGGAGACGAGCGATAATAAAATCCGTTTCGCCTGTCAGCTCCTTCTTTTGCTACTCTCCTAGACTTCAGTGCAACTCGAGAGTAGCAAATTTGTATGTATGTGTGTAAATATTTTAAATTGCATGGAGGCAAAACAGAAAACAACGAAAGATAACAGATAATAAGAATACAGAAGCGAAAATCGACTACAAATCGACTACTAAGCAAGATCAAGAAGAACAGTAGGAACGTTATAATGGAGCTGACAAAAGAAAAACAAAAGCAACTTGGGATGTGTGCGTGTGTGTGTATGTTTAATGCATAATAAAGGCAATCAAACGTATCGAGCAGTGTTCGATATGAAATTTGATAAGCGTAATGAGGATAATAGAGAAAGTGAAGAAGAAAAGCTGAATATTGACGGACAATAATTTGGGTGATGACACAGGGATGGCTGATTGGCACTAGGGTGGAAAAGTAGTGGCTGCTGTGCATGTTCAGATGCTTATCAAGGAGGTGAGCCACGTCACTGTGTAGCAAATTCAGCAAATTGCAATGGTTTTTGAATTTTGAATAGAAAAGCAAATTGTAGAGCGCAGCTGAGTTGAAAACAAATGCTAACAGCGATGGAATTTCAAGGGGAAAAATAACAGAGAGTAGTTAGTTTGAGTTGCAAATAAAAAAGTAATTGGATGTAAATAAACAGACCTTTAGTGCCGAACTTGCACAGAACCAGTGAAAATTAATTATTATTAATCTAAGCCGAAACTGCGTTTAAAACATTTCTAATTAAAAATTCAGAAGTTGCTACGAAACAAATTTTATTTCTACAAAAGTTTATCTCAGAGGAGGAGCTAAAATGCATAATCTGAAACTTTTTTGAAGTGAAACTTCTTAAGCGTCGATGGACGAGCGAGAATGGAGAGTAAAATTTCAAGGTCATGCAACGTTTTGGGCATTTTTGTTCCGCGAGAGAGAAAAAAGATATAACGTAGAGGAAAAGGAGAGAGAGAGCTACACCTTATATATATTTTAGATACACTTTAGGCTATTTATCCTGAGTTTTAACCTGAGAAATAACAATGCCTACTTTTTGGCGCTTGTTTGTTGATGCAAACTTGTATGAAATATATTTTTGAGGCTTAATTTTTGGCGTTATATTTCCTTGTTGCCTACTGTTTGGGGCGTTTTTTGGTCCCAATTTTTTTGGCGTTTTTTTTTTTTTGGTGCCTACACTTTGGCGGTTATTTCCGTTTCCTGGCTAGTTCTTGTGGTACTGCGGATTTATGGGTACTGCCTTGCTTTAATTTGTGCCGTTGCTGCGGTTTTATGGGTACTGCCTTGCGGTAATTTGTGCCGTTGCTGCGGTCCTGGAATCGCTGCGTTTGTACGAGTGATAACCGCTCGGAATAGTGCGCGTTGATGCCACGGTTTGTGTCCCGCGTTTACCTACACCGGTCGACCCTTCTCCGTTTTTTCTAAATTTTGTCTATTTTTATTCTCTGCAAATGTTGTCAATTTATTTAGATATATTTTCTTTCTCTCTCCCTCTCTCATTCTCTATCATTCTCTCTCTAGTCTCTCCTCTTTCTTTGTCTGAGAGGGAGACAATTTTCACTTCTGTTATGTGTACTGCGCTACATTCACTTTTTTATTTAAACATTTTTTTATATATTTTTTTTTTAATTTTTTCAAATTTATTAAAAAAAAATCTATTGTAAAAATATGCGAATATGCGGTTCTATGAAAGAACAGCTTATTTATTATAGAAAATTACATTTTTATGACACATCCAGTCTTGATTAATGTCCTTGATAAGGGGTTAGAAGTAGTCAGAGGCCGGAAAAAGTTATGAATTTCCATAATTTTTTTTTTTTTTGCTAGTCAATTGCTTTATTTTACAAAAATAAAAACATAGCATTAATACATAATGTTTCGACTTGACTTTAGCAAAATTTCAAAAGAAAAAAATTAATAATTTTAAGAGTTATCCCTGTTTATGTGAACCCCGTTTCTCCAGAAGTCCCTTGCGGTGACCATCACAAGTCTTTGAGGATTCATCTAAAATCAATCGGACAAAAGAAATTAATTTTATTAATAGATAATCTTGTGCCGATCGAAGCTTTTTTTTTCAAAATTAACAATACGGCGGCTTGAGGAGAAAAAAAATCGAAACTTTTGAGAAAAATTTAAATTTTTGAAAAAAAAAACTCCTTCGATCAGGCTCGAGTTTTTTATGTTTTTCAAAAGTAGTATACATTTTATTGAAATCTACTAAGTGGTTTTTAAGTTACAGTGATCACCAGTTCAAAAAACATAGATTTGACAAAAACGCATTTAAAGTTTTGCTACTTGCTCTCGAACGCTCCGGAGCGCCCGAGCGGCCTTTGTTAATTGTGGAATAACTCGAAAAGCATTTGTCCGATTCACTTCAAAATTTCTCATAATATTTTTAAGATATTACGCTTTAAGAAAATGCAACAACCATTATTTCCTTTATGGATTGTGAAGAAAGACAGTCTCTAGTGGTGTCGTTATCCTGAGGGTACATTAACCTATCACCCCAGGCCTGAACTCCAAGTTTAACAATTTTACCACATTTAGCCTTACATAAAGGCCCGAAGAACTCCACCGATTTCAATGAGGACACACTTTTGGAAACTCTACAGCTACTCTACGAAAGTCGTCTGTTTAAATGCGCTTGAAAGCATCCACTATTGAATGGACTTGAGCTCCGAGTATCTTATAACTCCTCGTGAATAGGACGAACTCCATCCCGGAAGAATTCATAGATAGGCCGCGACCTACTTGACAACGTGAAAGTATATCTGCATCAATATGTATAGTGTATCCGGAGTATTCAGCACTGGAACTGAACTCTAAAGAAAATATTTGCCAAACAATTATTTCATAAAAGCTGTATTGGTTCAATTTATACAAAAGCTGATTGAACAAAACATTTCAAACGATAGATACTTTCGAGTATGATTGATCATAGAGTTTGATGTCCAAAACTTAACCGTTTTTAAACACATGAACTCATCACTAACCTTGCTACGTGGTTACGACAAAGACACGGAGTAGTGAATTACTTCCCCTCTCAGATATTGAGCGGACACGGCTGCATTCAATATTATCTGCATAGGCTTGGTATCTCCGCTTCACCACACTACCTCCTACCTGCCCAGAGGAGTTTGAAGACGCGCGACACGTACTCTTCAACAGTTCAAAGCTCGCAATAGAACGATCTTTGGAATACAGCCAAGGGAGAGAAATTTAACTGGCAGTATCAGTAAATCAAAGCATTGCAAGTGTTTTGTACGCTACCCAAGCAGAAGGTTTGTTTTAGTACATATCATTGCTGTAACGGCCTCAACCAAAATGTTTCTGACAATTTTATTGTCCCCTTCCCAAACAGCAAAAAAATGTTTTTGAAATATATGTTGTTGAAGATTATTGAAAAAAAAATTATATTCTCTTCCCGTCCACTTTTTTAAATGTTAACCTGACCCTTCAAGGTTTTTATCCCCTTATATCCTTAGTTCAAGGGTGTGTCAATTAATGAAAATCGTCAATAAAATATTACAGCTAAGAACGGTTTTTAAAAGTTGTGGATTTACGATTTTTCACTAAGATTTCCTTAACTCACATCATTTAAAACAAATGTTGGGAACTATTTGGAAAATAATTCTAAAACCTTGTATGTCTCTTTAGGTATCCAAAGAGGTGTAATATTCCAAGAATAATGTAATTGAATAGACTCAGCAGGTAGTCCAATAAAGAGTATTTTAAAAGCGTCGCCTAGACGTCTGTAGTGAATAATTCCTAGACGGTACTTTTTTTATATCATCTTTGACATTTTTCAAGTAGACAGATATACAATTTTACTCGATAGAACAACGCGTTGAAATTATTCAAACTTATTATGAAAATAGTCGATGTTTAAGAACAACATAACGCAAAATTCGTGATTTTTTTGGTGGAAATAGTCATCCGAATGAGTCGACCATTCAAAAGATGGTGAAAAATTTGAAGAAACTGTTTCTGTTGAGGATATAAAAAAGACTAAAAGATTGGCACCAGTTCAAAATATTGCTGTTGTAGCTCAAAGTGTTGCTGCAGCCTTACAAAGTTCAATTAGTACAAGAATTGAAGCCAACGAATGTAAATGCAGAAATTTCTTAAATTGGTTCTTTGAACATGATGCTGGTTTTTCATGCAAGTTCATCTTTAGTGATGGACCTCATTTCTCACTGGACGGATCTCACAAACAAACAAAATTGCCGCATCTGGGGAGAAGAAACCCCTCCAGTAATTTCAGAAAATTCACTAGGCGTACAATTCAGTTCAAAAGTACTGTTTGGGGTAGTTTTAGGGCTGGTTCCATAATTAGCCCGTTTTTCTTCGAAGATGAAATTAAACAAGTTCTTACTGCCAGTGGACATCGCAATAGACAAGGCCACTTATATCATGCGATCTAACTCCTCTACTTTTTGTGCTTTTTTTTTAAGTAAAGTCTATGTGAATAAGCCAGCAATGATTCCTCAGAGCTAAAACACAACATTCGGATCGAGATTGATGAACTCAATGCGGTAATGTGTAAGTGAGTCCTTGAAAATATTAATTCTCAGATTACAGCCTATAGACGTGTTCATGGTGGTCTAATTGTCCAATGATGTAATCACGCACATAAAGGGTGATTTTTTAGCTATTATCTTTTTAAACAGTTGGTTTAAACAGCTGACGCACGTTTGGTGTTTTGTTTCACTGTCAAACATTTTCAGTTTGGTCGATAATTTAACCAGGAATCGTCTTACAAACGAACCACGTTTGCAAATCATTGAATTTTATTATAAAAATGCGTGCTCTGTTAAGAAAGTTGGCCAAAGATCCACTTTTTTATCGACAAATTGTGTTCAGCGACGAAGGTCATTTTTGGATCAATGGGTACGTAAATAAGCAGAATTGTCGATTTTGGAGCGAAGATCAACCAGAAGAATTGCCGTATGGACCATTTGAAGCGCAGTCGCGGTCAACATTTGCATGAAATAATCTTCAAACATTAAATTATACGGACTGTACTATCGATTTAAATAAAAATTTCATGTATTTTCTGAATTTTACGTGTGTTTTTTTGAAAAACTTTCCTATAGCCTGATTGAAGCTTTATTTTCAAAACTAACAATACGGCGTCCTCAGGAAATATTTTTCAGATTTTCGAGAAAAAACCCGACTATTAATTCTTCAAAAGAAAATCGAAATTTTTGAAAAAAAAAATTCTTCGATCAGGTACGTGTTTTTTATGTTTTTCAAAAGCAGTATAAATTTTACTGAAATCTATCAAGCGGTTTTTAGGTTACAAAGATCACCAGGTTGAAACCGCATTTAAAGTTTTGCTATCGATTTACGTAGAGTTATACGAATTATTTAATTACTTACACTGCCTTATCTATTACTGGGTCATATAGGGTGGGCCATGTAAAATTTGCGTTTTGAATCGGCTATAAAAAAAAAAACGAATCAATATTTTTTCAAACTTTTTTTTTTATTTTGAAGATTGAACATTGTCATTTATGAATGAAAAATAATATCGTTCAAATGACTGCCACAACTGGCTTTACAGTAGGCCATTCGATCAACCCAATTTTTAAGCACATTTTCGATTGTTTGGGCTCCAATTTCATGAATGGCAACTTCGATTTCGTGTTTTAAAGCATCAACTGTCTCTGGATGGTTCGCCTAACATTTGTCCTTAACGGCTCCCCACAAAAAATAGTCCAACGGGCTTAAACCACAGCTCCGAGGCGGCCAATTAATATCGGAATTCAAAAACGGTAGCCAAAAGTTCGAGTGTAACTTTGGCAGTGTGACAAGTTGCACCGTCCTGCTGAAACCAAATGTCGTCCATGTCATCCTCTTCAATTTTTGGAAACAACTCGTTGAGCATGTCACGGTAACGCTCGCCATTTACTGTAACCGCAGCTCCTCGCTCATTTTCGAAAAAAAATGGCCGATGATGCCGCCAGACCAAAAACCGCACCAAACAGTGACTCGTTGTGGATGCATTTGCTTCTCTACAGTAACGTGTGGATTTTCTGAACCCCAAATCCGACAATTTTGCTTATTAACGTAGCCATGTGATGTGAAAATCAGAAAAGAAGAAGAAGACTCACCACTTTGGAAATAAGTTTTCAATATTTCCCAATATTGTTCAAGCGTATAGCGTCCCATTTCGTAAATGTCAAACCTTTAAGTAAATTATGAACACATTTGACATGTCATTTGTGTTACTATTCTCAAAAAAATAGGTGGTTCAAAAAGCAAACGCTATATGGCCCACCCTGTATAATAGTTCTTCAGCCGTCCTAGCAGCTTCCAAAATAGCGATTTGCTTTTGCCTACGTAGCATTCTACCTTCTGGAGTGTTATCTTTAGCGCGCTTATCTTTCACTTCCAGACGTGCAGCATCCAGCTACTTGCTCTCGAACGCTCCGAAACGAATTAATTGTTGAATAACTTGAAAAGTATTTCTCGGACTCACTTTAAATTTTCACACAATATTTTTAAGATATTATATTTGAACAAAATGCAGAAAACCCCAATTTTTGAAAATTCTGACTACCACTAACCCCTTAAAAACAACATCTAGACGCGTCTTTTGGCAGATCGTTTAGCAGTAATAAGCCGGTCATGTCGAGCAAAGATTATAGTGAATAAAGAAGTTTAAATTGTTAAGACTAAAAGAATTCACGCATTTCTTTTTTTAATTTTTTTTCCTGTTTAATTTTCCGCCTCATATTTCAATCGCTTTTAAACTATCCGCAATTCATCAGAATTTACCACTTTATTTTAATTATCACAAAGCAAAATCCATGGCATTCAAATAATATTGAATTACATATACGTAAATTATTAAAATACAATTTAGAAAATTACTGTTGCTTTCGACACTGACAAATGACACCAACAACAACTTTTTGCTAGCCACACAATAACGGAATTTAATCGCCGCACATTAATTAACTACGAAAGAGTATTTAATTAGAGCATAAAATTCAAATGAATTCATAAACAATTAAAGGCCAAATTATTAACATTTATGTATGTGTGTGTGTGTGTGTGTGTGTGCATAAATATTTTTTTATTGGTTATTAAATAAAACGATTGACAATAAAACAACTTTAATTTCACATATGTCACAACACTAAACCTTTGTGTTACCAATCATAAAAACAAGAATGCAAACAAATTGATAGACACAAGCATTCGCACATAAATGAGAACGCATTTCCTGGATTTACACAAATTAATTCATAATTCAATGCACAGAATAAATGAAAAACTGGAATTTCGAATAATGCTTGACATTTAGTAAAAGTGGAGAAAATAATAAAAATATTTAAAGCGGAAAATTGATTATGTGACAGCTGACAAAGTGAGTGAACGTTTGCGTTAGAGATAAGCAATAAGTGATTTATGATAAAGAGCTGCTGGATGCAGAGTAGTCGGAATTTCGTTATCTATTTGAGCCGCAGATGCTAAGGACATCAAAGGATTTTCTCGCTCGAGAATTTAACTCACAGTCAACTTCATACAAGGGGGAGCTGATAAGGTGTCAAGGTGACTAAGGTACTCATCTTCTTGTTATTAATAACACTAATAGCGCCATTTACTGCTAGCATAAAAAACACATCCTTTCCTTAGTTGGTTTACGAAGATTTTCTCGTACAAAACACACCAAGGCAACATGAAGCTGGAAATTGGAACAATTTGGTGCAACGCTGTTTCCTTATTAAGAAAAGGAATAAGCCAAAGCAGACTGTTAAAGAAATGTCATCTGCCCTGGAGGATTCAATGTCTTTCTAAGTTATATAAGTATTTATGATTGTGCACAAATGGAGGGACTTATAGTTTTAGGCCAACATATGTATATTTTTTATGAGGAGCTTTTTCATGGCAGAAATACACTCGGAGGTTTGCTATTGCCTGCCGAAGGGCGATCGCTATTAGAAAACACTTTTCCTTTATTTTTGTGTTTCACAGAGATTCGAACCTACGTTCTCTCTGAATTTCAAATGGTAGTCACGCACCATTCAATCAGATCATGTCCTAGAGAGGCTCTCAATGCACTGAGACACGTTATTGCAATAGACCTACTTATAAAGAAGACGGCAACCATGAGTGCATTTAGGTTAAATGAAGCGGGTCGCTGGAAAGGAAAAACTTATGGTCACACTAGTCTATTATTGCGACAAACTCAGTTAACCTCGGTGAGGACTGACTACATCGTCCCGATGGTAACGTTCAATAGGAATTTTGCCACACTCTTTCCATCTAAAAAAGAATGGAATAAGGGATTCTCTCTAAACAACTTCGATACCACAGTCTATACAGATGGCAGTAAAATGGACTGTGGTGTTAGAGCTGGTATATATTCTCATAGACTTGGAATTGAAAAATCTGTGCGTCTCCCTAATACCAGCAGCGTCTTCCAAGCGGAAGCACTAGCAATTGGGGAAGCCTGTAGGTTACTAATCGCAGATTTCTCTTTTAAGGGCAATATCGCTATTCTTTCGGATAGCCAGGCCGCAATCCAGGCGCTGGACGCGACTATAACAACCTCTAAAGTGGTGGAGCAAAGTAGGAATAGCTTCACCAATTTGAGTGAAAACCATAGAGAAACCTTAATTTGGGTCCCGGGACACCGGAACATAGAAGGTAACGAAAAAGCTGATGAACTGGCAAGAGGGGGATCTGCCATGAATAGCGCTCTTGCAGTACCAGTATTCACTCCACTAGGTGCGGTCAAGAATGCAATCTCCCTAAAATACCTTCGAATTGCGGATTGTAGATGGAGAGACCAGACGAAATGCAAAATTAGCAGAACGTTATGGCCCACCTACAACCTCAAGCAATCGTTGACATTAATACACATGAAACGGCGGGACACCTGTAGACTTACGGCAGTCATAACTGGCTTCTGGTCTATCGGAGAACAAGCCGCCAAAACGGGCATCCTTCACAACACATACTGTCACAGTTGTAAACAATCGGAGAAAAAAGAAACAATCTTCCATTTCCTCTGTGAATGCCCTGCCCTATGGAAGGACAGAATGTTAACCCTGGGCAAACCGCTGTTTGAAAGTCTCGAGCAACTGTCTGGCTTAGACGTCAACAACCTAATAAGGTTCCTAAACCGCACAGACTGGATATAGTCCTGCTGCAAATAACTGTTAAACAATTTGGTAACGAGGATGTGGCAACAAAATGGTGCGGAAGCGCTAGTTGGATTCTGGATGAATCACCACTCTAACCAACCAACCAACGCACCATTCAGTTCGGATACGGCGGCGGCATATACTTGCAGTCTGTGTCAGAAAACGGAACCGCGTGCAAAACTACGAGTCGCAATCACTCAATAAGCCGTTCATCGTTGTCGAGTATAGCCTGGCATCTTCTCGGCATGCTTTGAACCAGCTTTGCTACGTAGCTCGTCGACAAACAGGACTAGATTTTGCGAACTTGATGAACGAGTTGCTTTAAATCATGGACTGGCCTTCCGGCAGGATACATTTTCATAGTTCTCCACACATTTTCAATGGGGTTGGCGTCTGTGAACTGTGAAAGCCAGTCCAATACTGTGACACTTTGTTGTTTCCCAATGTGTTTTTCTCAGAGAAGCGGTTTTGATGATGTGGGACGGTAGGATATGTTCGCCTCCTTCAGTTGTCGTTCGATGGTGTTGATACTCACATCAATTCCCTTGAACTGATCGTGCTTGGCGTAGTCATGAAGAAAGGTCCCTCTTCAAAAGTTGGACGATCACTTTATCCTGCTTTTTTGTCGACTCGATTCTAACCGCACTGAAAAAGTCATCAACATTTTTGTACACCTTATACGGCAACCTAACTTTGGAATCTACGAAAGCTGGCCTGATCATAGGTAGGTGGGTAGGTAAGTTAGATGACAAAAGTACCAGAGTACAGTAAAAGTCGCCCCAGAGTGCCGTTTTCACACCATAATGAAGGCGACTACCTGCGATAAGTTTCCAACTTACAGGAAGAAAAACCATCTACAGCCATTTAGTGCTATTATGTAGTGAAGGAGATAAACGGGATCTATGTTGGAGAACTGCCTCAGCCTATCCTCAAAAACCACACTAAGGAACCTCAAACACCTATCACCCAGACCCAGACATTTGCAAAGAAAGTGTGCAACAGGAGATGACCAGAAGAGAAGATAGGGTAATACATGGCGATGACAGGGCCTTGATCGCAGCTTGACAGTCAGAAAAGATATTTATGTAGGTATATCTCACTCCCAACAACAATCCCTAAGCATGTTGCATACCTGCAAGATCGCAAAGACCTCTGTTTGAAAAATACTACTAGTTTTCGGCAGTTTAAAAGACAATGAAATATTGGCTGATCTAGAGGAAACTCCCGGGTTTCAAACTAATCCACGGCAACGCAATAAGCATCACTACCGACGAGAGCATACAAGAAGCACATAGAGGATTCTAATCACTTATCAAACTCTTTTAATTAAAGCTGTTGAACAGACCTTGCAAAATTACGTTGTATAAACCTATAGTCAGATCGGCGTATTGGACATAAAGTGAAAAGACAAAAAGAAAGCTCCAAGTGTTTGAGAGAATCGAGGCCAACCTTCGATGCAGTCAAAGACAATGGCGAATGGTTTATTGGATGGAACCATGAACTGGAACAACTTATAAGAGGACACAATGTTGTGCGGTTCATCAAAGCTCAAGGGCTGAAATGGCTAGGCTAGGCATGAGAATGGACGACACGAGAGCACAGCAAAAAATAATTGACGCTAAAATATTTGCAACGAAAGCAAGAGACAGACCAATATCAAGCGGGATTGACGAACTAGAAGAACTATAACATGAGGAAACTCAAGGTCAGGTTAGGTTAGCGAAGGTGCTTGTCTAAGATAAGAGACTCCTTAGCTCTAAGGTGTATTGTGAGACCTGCATTTGATTTCATTAGATGACTTAGATCTCCTTAAGAAGGTGAATAGTCCTTCCCGTGAGACATTTTGCAAATTTCCGAGGGTCTTCACAGAAATAATCGCCAAGATATTTGGCAAGACTTCTTTGAAGTGCAGGACTTTCCCAGAGAATGTGTGGTACCGAATCAATTTCTTTTTCATCCTCACAACTCCTGCAGATGCCATGGAGAGGTCCACCCGCTCTACTGTCTAAGGTGCCAATGTTGCAATAACCCGTTATGACACCTGCGAGGACGCTTCCTTTTAAGATTCAATTCTGGCCAGGACGCTTTGGGGACCCTGCATTTTAGTAGTTTCATTAGTAGTCAGAGACCAGCTTCTATTGGTTTCCGCCATTACGCTCAAGTCAGTCGCAGTGTACAGCTCGTTTAGAGAAATGTGTATATCCTCCACCACTCGCTGAAGCTCAGAGCCTTTCCTTGCACACTCATCCGCTCGTAAATAACCGGAGAAAAAGGAAACAATCTTCCATTTCCTCTGTAAATACTTTGCCGATGGAAAGACAGAATGTTAACCCTGGGCAAACCGCTGTTCGAAAGTCTCTGGCTTAGATGTCAACAACCTAATAAGGTTCCTGAACCGCATAGACTGGATATGGTCATGCTGTAAATAACCGTTAAATAAGTTGGTAACGAGGATGTGGTACGGTAACAAAATGGTACAGAAGGGCTAGTTGGATTCTAGACGAATCACCACTTAAGCCAACCAAGCAACCAACCATCCGCTCTTTTATTTCTCTCCGCTCCAGAGTGGCCGGGGACGCAACGAAGTGTAGAGTTGTGTTGTTGTATAAGCGAAAGTGACCTCATGCAACTACAAGTCATCAACTGGAAGGAATCTGGCAAGGATCAGAAGACATTTTTTGCAGTAAGACAAAGCTCACGCAAGGCTGTGGCGCCAAAGGATGATTAATCAATGACTTGCACTCCGATTGGCTTAGTGAACGAGCTACTCTTGTTACAAGAAATAGAGACGGTCAGGATGATATTCTGTTCACCCAAGAATGATAGAGAAAGAGATTGCGCCTTCCGAATTCGCCGTGTCATAAGAGTTCATCAATAAACAAACAAAAGGAAGGGGAAGCAGCATTTCGTTTGCATTAGTTTGTTTAGTTTAAATCTCATAAATCACAATATTAACAAGCCATTCACTGAATTTTCACAAACATATAATATCTCCTACTTTTGTTTGTTTTATTCCTTTGTTTCGTATTGCAAAGGGAGCTGACGTCAGAGTAAAGCAACAGTATTTTAATGGAGCCACCTTCAGTACTCAATGAGCCTTGCTCTTCAACAGTGTCATTTAGTCCAGCGTATGCTTTCTCCTTCCTTCCTTCCTTAATTATACGTAACCGGACTGAGTCAAAGCGAGGCGTACAGCTTGGTACAGCTACAGCTCGCTGTTTACACAGTAGCGCTTAAATTGAGTTGACAATAATAACAATATTAACAACAGATATAACAGAAACATAAACTCAATTCAAGTCGTCAAGGATACTCACAGCTAATTTTATCATAAACATCACAAAAGCACATATAAGCAATTACACAAGCAATTATTCGCTACTGGCAAGTGAAAACGAGAAGTTTGTCAAGGGCTATCAGACTTGGCTTTGCTTAGTAATCTGCCACTTTACAAAGTTATTTTGCTGCATAAATATTAATACTAATGCATATGTTTCGATGTGTGTATGTATTGTATGCTTGTTTGTGCAAATTTCATTCAATTACATATCATCCTGCAAAATTCCTGCTCTTGTTATTGATGCTGATTCTACTCGAATGCTGTTGCATGTTGTTATTAAAAGCAAGTCAATAATTAAAAGTGCCGTTGCAAGTGCACTTACCGACAAAGGAATAACAGCAGATGCATGCCTAATTGTATACTTGCATGCACAGTGAGTGTGCGTTGGATCTGTCTTGCCACAAGTGTGCTTTTCATGCATAATTATAACTATAAATATATGCAAGCATCTGCGCCAAAGCGGATGTAAGAAGGTGGCTGGGGAAATCATATGCCGCCTTGATTACACAGGCCGAAAAAATAGTTTACTGGGAAGCGGAATAGAACTTTCCCGAAGGTTTTTATGGCACTGAATCTGAGTTTCACTTCGTAACAACGCCATCGCGTAATTTGTCTCTTGTTCAAGGATGACTCTAGGATCGAGCACGGTTCCAGCTCTGGTGTGTACGTGGAATCCAGTGTGACAAAACTACACTTTGCTCTTGGAGTGCACACATCTGTGCTTCAAGCGAAGATGTACGCTATTCAAAAAGCAATGAATTTTGTTGTGGAAAACAGATGGACGGAGAAGCAGATCTGTAGGTGTCTACAGCGACAGCAAAGCCGCATTCATAGCCTTAAACAGCCCCCCAACCCCTACAAGAGTAGGCGAGTCCTCAGGCTTAACCAGGCTGAACTATGTCGCTAGACATAACATCCTGATGTTAGCATGGGTCCCGGGACACGTGGGCATCGCGGGTAACGAGACCTCTGACTCTTTAGCTAGGATGCGATCTGAGGCCAACTTCTTTGGCCCGGAGCCTCTTCTGCGACTTCCTTCTGCAGCCATAAAAGGCACGGTTAGGAAACGTTTACTTCATCCCACAAGGGAGCTCGGTAAACTGAGAGATACTGCAGAGGGATCAAACTGATGTTACCTGTCACTTCCGACCGACTGTCGCAGATACAACCAGGATTAAGCAGAAGGGACTATAGTCAACTGTTTGGACTGACACATTTTCTTAGGGCGAAGCACATGGAAAAGCTAGGCATCTCAGACAATCCACTTTGTAGAAGCGGATGAGACGGTGAACCACTTTCTGTGCGTATGCCCGGGCTTCCCTCGAATCAGCCCTGAAGTCTTTGGCCTTGATGTGTTAAGAATCAACCACCTTGGCGCCATCGCCCTTCGCACCACAAGATCTACACAGGGGCTTGTAGATTTAAAGAAAATTAAAAGGGGAACCCTGAGGGCAGTACACTGGATTTAATGTTATCCGAGTGCTGTACTAGCTAGTTGTCCCGTATACAAGAAGACCTCATAAAACTGCAAGTGCGTAGCTATATTATCAGACTAATTCAGAGCTATTTTGATGCTGAGGCTTACAAAGGACAAAAATGTTGGGGAGCACAACGTAACAAAAGGAGTCCCCCAAGGATCAGTTGTAGGCGCACTACTATGTTCGAGGGTGTTCTCAAACTGGATATGCTCCCTACAACAAAAGTCACGATTGATATCGCGGTAATCATGGTAGCAAAATACATACAAGGAATTGAGAAAATCACCACCGAACCATTAAGCAGATTGAAGGCTTGGCTGGTGTCCATGAATCTGGAATTAGCTGAGCACTAAGCTGATGTTGTCCTAATCAGTAGGAATCAGACATTAGAAATTCTTAAGGTAAATGTTGGGACTGTAAATATCCATTCAAAACCTGATATTAAATCACTAGGTGCGCCGATTGATCTTCTTCCTAGCTTCACAGTCCGTGATTGACCATAGCTTCGATAACAATTTTTCTCCACTTTATTCTATGCATGGCTTCATATCTCCAGTTGTGTAAGTTCTTTCCTTAAGATCTGATCCGACGGCATCTAACCATCTCTTTTGTGAGGGATGATTGGATCTAAGACATGGTGTGAAGAAGGCAACGAGTGTGCAGGTCTGTCTGGCATGAATAATGACAAATAACGGTAGCTCTAGCCCTAGTTAGTTCGGCTCTTTTATACACAGGACCGATCTGGGCCGATACATAGAACGAATTCAAGAAAACTTATATCCATTTATCGGCTAATCGCTTTGTCGATTATCTTCTGATGACGCTTCTATCGTCATTGCAGGATTAGTCCTAGTCAATAAAAGAAATGAAGACAGTACTTATAGGGCTATCCAAACACGTTTACGACATGGTTAGGAAGGAACCATGAAGGAACTGCTTACTAAATACTTAACTCAATTCCTTTCAAGGCACGGGGTATTTAGCAAGTACCTCCATAGATGTGGACAAGACAGTTCATCAAACTGCCCAAGCTGCACGGAGAGGGAAGAAGATGTTGATCACGCCTTGTTCCATTGCCCAAACTATGCGCCCGAAACCTTTAAAATCTTAAACGTAGAAAATACTGCAGACTTTATGCTGTGGTCAGCTGATAATTGGAAGAGGATCTGCGCGCTTTTAAACATATTCATAATGATCTGAAACGCATGGAGTTTCGTAGGCGTCCACAATTATTAGGACCACACCCGTAAGGTAATAACTTTTTGGCAGTTCCGCTATTGAGAGTGGTAGATTGTGGAGAGGGGTTTAGTACGCAGGTGCAGTTGTTAGAGTACAAGTCGTGTATAGCCGTGCCGATATAGCCGTACTGATGAGAGGTTTTTCTTCACGGGATTCGACCCGGAAAAAATGCGAGACTCGCTTAAAAGCAAGGCGTGTGCTTCACCAAATTAATCTCACACTTTACTTATCTTCAGACATCACAGACTACTCAAAGAATTTGCGAAATCTGTTGAGGGATGTAGAATATAACTGACCCTTTGTCAGTACAACTGATACAAAAATTCGCCTCCTTAATCTAGTAGTGGCCGTCATAACCGAATGGGTGCTTGACTACCATTTGGAAGTGCGTAGGTTCGAATCTCCGTGTATGAAACATCCAAATGATAGAAAACTTTTTTTTCTAATAACCCTCGCCCCTCAGTTGGCAATGGCAAACCTCCGACTGTATTTCTGCCATGAAAAGCCCATCATAAAAAATAACTGCCGTTCGTGTGAGCCGCAGTTCAGTAGTGTATTAATTTATGCAACATTTCGTTACCTTAAACATAAAAGTATCTTCGTATTAACAAAAATTGAAACTTATTCTTTTTTTTTGAGGTTTTTAGCTTCAAATTCTATTCGTATTACGGTTTTCTAATGGCCGATTATGAGACGCATTGTGCCAAAGTCATTGATTTCCACTTTCTTCTATCGTTGGCTGTTTGTTTGCTTTGCGTCCAGGTGAGATTGTTGCTGGATAATTCCTCCTGAAGGTTACGTCGCCAGGATCTTTGGGTCGCCCTCCGCACATGTGTAGCCTTCAGAGTTGCACTCTAAGGCTATCTGTTCGATTCAGGCCCACTTCCTCTCACAGATTTCCACGGATTTGAATATTGGACGTGCTCTGATTGCATCTTTCGTGTAAACCAATGTTTAATTCTGGTTTTCTGGTCACCAAGCGTGTATCTTTGCACGGAGACATCGATTTAGAAAAATTTGCAGTTTGGATGGTGACTAGGTGACCAGGACTAGTAGTCGTACAATAAAACATTCGAGTTAAAAATACGGATTTTCGATTTTTCGGGAAGCTGTTTGGAGGACCATACGTTTTTAAGCAAGGCAAAGAATGCTTTTGCTCCATCATACATCAAAATGTGTCTCCATCTGCAGTATTTTTTCTCCTGTAAACTCCTGAAGTTAATCGATCTGTTGGCCAGCAATGATGATTCTTGGTCTGGATAGCATTGATATTCTTCATTGACGGATTTTGTTTTCAGAATATTGTTCTTCAATCTGTATTGCTAAAGTCGAACTTCATCTTTTTTGTGGCGAGATTTAGTCTCAACTTCCACCCGTATCGACTGCCACTAAATACCCCAATCTGATGTCTACACCACCGCTTCTCTATTTTCCATGTCGCTGCATTGGTAATGATAATAGTTGTACGGATTACGCTAAGGTCTTATGCACTTTTTGTTTTTTTCCCCCTTGTTCACTCCTCTCGGGGGCATAGGGCCCTGACAAAACTCTTCCATCGTACACGGTTCTGTCCTGTTATTTTTGCACCGTCCCCTGAGATGTCGGCATCTGATATATCGTGCAGCATCGAACTTCTCTGTTTTTTGGTCGACCCCGACCTCTGGTTCCTTGCGGGTTCCAGTCAAGTGTCGTCCTCGAGATGCTATCTGGTGTTTTTCTCAGTGTGTGACCTATCCATCGCCACTTTCGGCGTTTGATTTGCCTAAGAATGGGTTCCTCGTTCGTTAATCTCCACAGTGCGTCGTTACTGATGGTGTTTGGCAGATGATGATATGCACTGCGACCCTTTAATTATTTAGTATTGTGAGGAATCGAATTAAGTCTTCATCCTCTAGTAGGTATGAGCCCGGAATTCTGTGTCTCCTATGACCGAATGCTTCACAGTTGGTGATGAAGTGCTCCCTGGACTGCTCTTCATCACAAAAGAACCTGCAGAAATTAGTGCTAGGTAGTCCTTTGAGATTGAAATGTTAATTGCAGGTAAAGTGGCCTGTAAGTGCTCGACAGAGTAAATTGAGGCATTTTTTGTGGTTAGAACAGATTTTGTTCTGTTGATATTAAAAGAACTTTTTAAAAGAACTTTTTGAAGTGACTAAGGCCGTTTGCCCTGTTCCAGTACTCCTTGGTGTTTATATGGGTCCATTTTTTGGTTTACTCTTTTAGATTGCATTATTAAACCCAAAAAATGGTGTTGGCTCAATAAATTTCACTTCCGTCCCTTTTTTGGCATACAACTCTGACTTCTCGTTTCGTGTCCCTTGAGAGACGCCAGTTTGTTGAATGCATTTTTATGATCTATAAGGACTTTTAAGGATTTGGCTGTCCGAAAGTATTTTAATTTTTTACTTTTTCGAACTCGCTTTTGTATAAGATTTCCACTGTTTCCATTATAGCGAAAAGCTGCGTATGGAAAATTGTAATATCTCTGCTCAGTGCTAAAGATTTGTGTGCTCTAGGCCTCACTATTCCTATTCCTACCCCCTGGAGCGTTTCGGATCCATCTGTATACCATCTGCACTGAGTAATGAGCAGAACAAAGACCTGCAATGGGAAAACTCCCATCGTAGTTCTCAGTGCTTTAGCGAGCCTCAAGTTTTTCTCCCCACGAGCACCTGTTTATTTTCCATTGAAATGGCAACCACCTAAATAACTCCTTAAATCTAGGTGTCCTTTAACCAAATGTACTCAACTATACAAATAAACTGAAATTACCATTTTGAAGCAACTGCAATCCTCTCGTAACTAGCTTTTATGGCCGCCAGTGCGTATAGTACGTAAGTAAGTGCGTAAGTAAGTGCAAGCGTAGGTGTTCAATTTGTCCACAATTTAATTAAGAAACGCAATATGCAATTTCAGTATCGTATACAACTCGCCCGCTACTATACACCCGAACACACGCAAGCACACTCCACAAATCCACATGTATGCGTGCTAGTTGTGGCCAGGAAATTGTTACTCATACGCCGCAGAGCATTCTCAGATCCATGCGTACTTATGTGCATATGTACATATGTATGTGTGTAGGAGTGTATGCATAATAATGTGCTTCGTATATTCAGAGGCAGATCAAATTGCAATCACTGTCATAGAGTCGACTGCAATGTTCAAACCAATTCTGCTGACAATGAACTAATGCAGTATTAATCTACTCAAAGTTGCCTTCAGTGCGGTCATCAAGTTTTCGTGTAGCAATGGATGCTGGAGTAAACAAGGCGGTGCAAATATAACTTTAGAAAGTTAATAAAATAAATGAAATGAAAATATAAATTTCTTATGACTTTATTGGAAGAAAGAAAGTGACTTATAGAACACGATTTTATTCAAGCGGCGGCATAGGCTGGCTTCGCAGTAGCAGATCTTGTTAACTCTTGTGACGTTTTCTTGAACGAATTTTCTGCTAGAAGTTAGTATCATATGTGTAATATTTCAGTAAAATCTATGTATCTTTGGGGACCACACAACCAATCATTACTCTAAAAGCAAGAGCCGCACATACGACTTTGCGAGTTACCAGAAGAGACAATTAATTTCTTGTCACCCAGACAAGAGTGTGATTGGCATTTAGATTTGGCGAGTTAAAAAGCTCTCACAGTCAATGTAATAAATAATTGAAAAATATCGATACTCATATCTAGACCACCCTGTCTATACGTTACAGCCCAGCAGCGTTCAATTCTCGTTCTCAGACTATGGAGTAAGGAAGTATGGAGCTTTAAGTTATTTTCTCACCCAATTTTTTGTTACAGCTAAGAATTTGCATTGAGAATCATTTCACAATCGTGCCATACCAAGCCTCTAAATTAATTTGGTATAATATACAGGGTGTGGCACTCGAAGCATACGGGCATCAGCTGTCTGTTAGTTGGCTCAATGACAGTCCAGAGTATTGTTTACAAGCGCGCGGAAACTTTTTGCCGACAGTAAACGCGAAAAAAAGAAAATCAGTAATGGATTTCAAAGCAAATGCCGTGTCTGCCTTACACTTGGTTGGAAAATCACAACCAGCGATAGTTCGTGAGCTCGAGTACCTTAGAGTGCATAAAGGTTTTGTTTATCGCAACATTACCCGTTACAATGATACTGGTAACATCGCGAAACGTCATGGAGGTGGACATCAAAACACTGCAACGTCACGTGAAATGGTTCGAAAAGTGAAGAAACGACTTGAGCAAAATCCCCGATGAAGTGCCAATTAAATGGTGAAAGAACTGAAAATATCTGACCGTAGCATCCGGCGTATACTGAAAAATGTTCTCAAAGCCAAGCCAAGATCCAAAAGGCGCATGATCTAACACCAAAGCAGCAACAAGTCAGACTTGAGAGAGCGAGGGAGTTGCTTCCAGAGACTACCAGAACGACAGAGTTTATTAGACCGACCGTTCATACGAGAATTTGAGTCATCGATTGGCCACCAGGAGGCAGCACCCGGATATGCTCAGATATGCAGGGCGCTTTTATAGTTTGCATCCTAACTTCCTTTGCTCGATCTCTTAATGACTTAAACTCCATGACCTGTGCCACACTTTCACCATAAACAGTTTCCATCTGAGAGAGTTTCACAAGGATTTAGTCTTTGTTGCCGACATTTTTTTGTAATATTTTGATGCACATTTGTCAAGACTGAGAGCCATTCGTTGTAAATCATCTCCAGCTAGCAACACATCATCGTCTGCGTAGCAAATTATTTTAAATTCTATGTCCACTAATTTATTACCATTCGCTCTTGTATTTTTAACATCTGTTATTATTCCATCCATGATTGTGTGGAAAAGTATCGGGCCCTGCCTTATGGCTGACACAATTTTTGTTTTGATTGAAATGCTTTTGTTTGCTCTAATAAAGGTTAAGTTGTCTGGAGGTATATCTTCTACTACTGCAATGATTCGTTCATCTAAATTTCTTTTTCTAAGTCGATTAATAATATCGTGCAACTTCCCCCTGTCAAATACTTGTGCTAAGTCGACAAAACATAAAAATGTTGGCTTTTCATTTCTATTTCCTTTTCTGCAATTTGCCTAATAATAAATAATGCATCTGTTGCCTTTCGCTTATTCCGGGGGCGGCAATCTCCAAGGCAAGTAACTATTTGAAGGGTTTTAAGACAGAGCTTATGGGGTCCCGGTGGTCTAGAGCTCGAAAATTTAGGGTATTTTCAGGATTTTTTTTACAATAAAAAAATGAAAAACGATATTTAAATTTTGTTAGGCTTTTTATTTAACTTCTTTTACATACAAAAATAAAAAAAAAATTTAATTTTAATAATTTTAAAAATGGCGCTGAAGTTGGCCCTCCCGAAAAATTGTACCTATACGGTGTTGTCTATTTTGGCACTTCTATTTATCTGGAACACAAAAACAAAAAAGGATATAAATCAGTATGACTGTAGGTATCTCCCGTACTAGAATAAAAAAACAAAACAAATTTGACAAAATAGCGGGGTATTGAATGTGACACTCCAAAAATACGAAATAATTGAAAAATTGCTATGATTATAGTACGGGCGATAGCCGTTAATGATGTGAACAGCATATTAAAATTTTAGACGACTCAGTTGAATAGTGTTTTTTTTTTTTGGCAACACCACGCCGGAAAAAGTCGTTTCGTGATAAATGTGTTAAAAGTTTGAGGTACAAGAGCGCCCGGCTGTAGAAGCTATAATATTTTGAATTTCCGCATGAAAATTTCACAGTATATTCTTAAGAAATAACGAAAAAAAAATCATTTTTTTTTAATTTCCAGACCACCGGGTTCGCTTAAGGGGACCGTCCAGATCATGCGCTGAAAAAAAAGCTATTTTTAGGAATTATTTTTGAGTACGTAATGAAAGATACAGATATAGATATTGTTAGATATAATAAATAAAGTCTTAAATTGTGTAAGAAATTTTTTTTTTTTTTATTGCATTTTAATGTACAAAATGGTGGCCGCACGTAAACGCCTTAAAATCGAAGTACAAAACGGTACCAAGCAGATCTCGGAAACGGCTAGTCTGAAACAAAAAAATCAAAATAGGTTAAATTCAGTATAACAAATACTAGTTAATCCACCTATAAAAAATGCACTTTACCTCGACTCAATCTTCAATGCCTGCACCGTAGGGAACACCTTTTTGTTATGGCCTCTTTTGAAGACTCCAAGCTGCGGCGATTCGCATTGCTGACGCGCTCGCTATCATTCTTCCTGATGTACTCGACAGCGTCGAAACTTTTATCGTTCGATTGCTTCAACTTTTCTGGTGATTTACTCGCATAATCAGTATTTGTTTCGTCTGAAAACTGATTACCACGGAATGGACGCCCTTTGTTAAATGGTTTCGAACGAAAGGCAGCAGCCTTTCCCCATGACGAATGCGATCGAGATTCAAGGCTCGTTTTGCTCCAAAAAGTGAATAATACTGCTTACTTTCTAAGAGAATAAGTCAGAAGAGTCAATATATCTTACATCGTAAGAAGCAGCAGCTGCCTCTATTGTCAAAAAAGGATTAGCCCACCGAGGGGTCGAGAGAGCGCGTATACCTGTCTGCTCGCTCGGGCAAGCGCTTCTAGGTAGTACTGTTCAGGTAAGAAAAAAATATATTTACACTGCTCCGAACTCTCTGAAATTTAAACACAATATTTCTACATACATATACTTTCGAAAAATGTAAAAAAAAAATTGATATTTTGAAAGTGCTAAACTAGACGGTCCACTTAACAGCATTATTCCCCTATAACCTTGAATTTGTACAACGCCTTTTTTGTATATAATCATCGCATTGGTAATTTTGACTGCGCCGGAATGATAGTCACGCCACAACACATTCGGCTATAGCAGCCGACAGTCGTCGGCGGGATATAAATACGGGTCGTTCCGGTAACGTAGAACTGACTGTTATGGAAACGGTTCTGATTACGTCTTTGAAGTTGCTGTTTAAATCATAGAATCAAAAGCAATATATCTTGGCTTCAATTCATACGGTGCTCCTTGTCCTTACTTCTGAATCATTTTCATGACTATGGGAAGTTTCGAAATAAGTTGCTGAATCGCTTCCAATAATTTCGTAGCATTTGACACGAGTCTTCATCATATTACGTTTAATTCTGGCCTTCATTGCCATAGTCACTGCGCTTAGAGCATTCATACCAGTCACGGCACTTCTTTCACTAATGAGAGTCCCACTACAAGTACCCTTAAAGTATTCGACAAGCTTCAGCTGCAATTTTCTTTGAATAGAAGCATAAAATTAAATATTCTCACAAATAAACAAGAGTGACTTGGAACAAATTATACAGCATTGCAGTTCATAGCTTTTCAAGCTTTTTTTGTGCCCGTATTTTGTAATTTGACTAGCACTTACTCTTACAGCCACATATGGAAAAACGCTAGGATTAAAGTTGTGCATATGATGTATTGCAAAAAGTTAAAAAAACCGCAATAAAAAATTTAATTTTAGTATTTTTAAAAAAATTTAACTCAAGTTGTGCTTACTTGTGGTCACTGATAAAAATTACGTTTAGCTTTTCGATTTCAGATTATTTAAACTCTCGCTAGCTTGGCAATTGTTCAAGTAGCTTTGGTGGTCACGGTGCTATACATATGTATATGTAAATATGGATTGAATATATTTTTTATATATATATTTTCTTTTCATAACTAAATAGAGGTAAATAAATACATAGGGAAATGTTCAAAGTTTCGCTTTTGAAGTTTTTCAGCTCATTAAACTAAATTCTGAAAAAAATTCCACACATCAGCTGTGAAAAGGATAACCACCTTAAGACCAAGGGAAGCCAATTCCTTCTTCTGATCTTCCTGAAGTTCTAAATCGAAAACTTTCAGAGTTGGAGCGAATGTATCTACTAGCAAGATATGATCTGGTGGTATCTTTATTTGCTGTAAAGCTCATATATCTCATTGGTCCAATCCGCACAATCTTACTCTCGAATACTTCTTAAAATATGACGTCCAAAAACTATATTAATAAAATATAATAAGATTAGGTAACTATTACTACTAAATTGCCTTCTTTTTCTTGATTGGCACGAAAACCCCTTACGCGATTTTGGCTTAGTTTAATAAAGCGCGCCAGTCGTTTTTTCCTCGTGTTAACTGGCGGAGCGTTTGTATCCATTCGGATCTTTATTCTCGGCGCTATGTCTATGTATATCATCGTAATACTCATATAGCTCATTGCTCCATCGCAAACGATTTTCGCCGTCTCCAACGTGGTCCAAAATCGTCAGGAGAATGTTTCTCTTAAACACTCCAAGAGCCGCCGCATTGGATGTTGTCATCGTCCAAGTTTCTGCACCGTACATTAGGATCGGCATGATGAGATAGTTCTAGAGTTTAGTTTAGTTTCACTCGTCGAGAGAGGACTATACTACTCCATTGCCTAGTTAGTACAAAGTAGCCCTTGTTGGCAAGAGAGATTCTGCGTTGGATTTCTAGGCTGACATTGTTATCGGTGTTAATGCTGGTTTCTAAATAAACGAAGCCTTTGGCAACCTCGAAATCATAACAATCAACAGTGACGTGGGTGCCGATGCGTGAGTGCACCGACTGATTGTTTGATGAAAATGTCTCAGCGATTAAGTTCTGTGACTCGTACGATCACTTCCGGCTTCAGGTTAAAGAAGTTACACGATAGCGTGTCATCCTGTCTGAAACCTCGTTTCATATCTAATGGCTCAGAGAGGTCTGGTGGTATTGATCAACGGCAACTTGCGCAGTTTGGCACATCTTGTATTAGTTTTATGGGGATACCAAATTCAGACTTCCGGGCATATAGGTAACTCATTTTCGTGTTGCCAAAGGTGGCTTCAATTTAATAGACGAAAAGATAGTGCGTGTCGATCCACCTTTTATAGGTACTTTCCAAAACTGGGCGTATTGTTAATATCTAGTAAAATGTGGTGGATTTTCCAGATCTGCAGCAATACAGATAAGATCCAATGTATTGGTCGATGGTGAGGTTTAGCCTTAGACAAACTTCGTGGCAGTTGCGCAGGCGCAGAATGCTTAATCCCACTTTTTTTAGCCCCTTAACAGTTCTTCGCCGTCTAGCTTAAGTAGCTTGCAGCTGGCAGTCTGTCGGCTCCTTAGGTGGGTTGCTTTCTTACCTTTTCAGGGTAGGGTAATAGAACAATAGTCGCGTCATCAACGATTGGCAGATTGATGGCGTCCCTTTCCCTGTAATATTCACTGCTATTGCCACTCAGCAGATGAGAGAAATGTTCCAGGTCGTTTTCTTTGTTCTCACAAAGTTACAAACAGTTAATATGCACTCTAAAAGTTAAAGCAGAGACTTGGCCTTATCTGTGTAAATGCAAAAAAAAACATATTTTCACTGCAGAAAAAAAAATTAAAAAGAAAAAATACTAAGCATATGCTTCTAACGGCATACGAAGATATTCTGCCAACTGAACTCTCGAAAAAATTCATTATTAATTGAACAAAAAGTGGTATCCAACAATGATGCCTGAAATGATGGCGGAAATGAGAGCCCAAAGGAAGCGACAGTTGTCACAGCGCCGAAAATTAAAAAAAAAAAAAAAAAAAAAAAACTGGTGTCAAAGTCAACCTCGCATAGACAAATGGAAATTTCTATTTGAAGCAGGTAAAAACCATTTGCCAAGCTGACAGTTTCTCAACTCGGAATCGACAAGAGTTAGCCAGCAAAAGGGGCAGCCCGGCTTGCAGGCCAAATTGCATAAGCAAACGCGCAGTTAAAAAGTTGGAAATTCAACTAGAGATTTTTTTTTTTTTGTTATAACGTAAACTTTTTCCGCGGGCATCGCGCATAAAAGCAAAAAAAATACAACGTAGCATAGTTTGATATTCTTTTTAGCGTGAAGTTTTTGCTTGAAGTTTGTCCATTCTAGGCACATACAAACACATTTTTTCAACTTTTTAGTAAAAGTGGCTGTCAGTCGCTGCCCTAAGCTTACCAGCTAGCAATTCGTACACACTTTCAAGCGAAGTCTCAGCTAAAAATTTTACACCGATTTTCTTGCAATTATCCAGGTACAACAGGCTGACACCCATGGCGTATGAGTAACTCATTCGAAATGCCTCAGTATAAAGTCGGATATGGTTGGCCTATTGCCAGGGAAAGTAAATAGTAGAATTGCAGCAAAACGCATGCAGCAGCAAGCATATTTAAAAGGTAACCTTTAAGAGATTTCAAAACATTTATTGTTTGGATTTCAAAATATTGATAGTAAGTATTCAAATGATGGGAATGAGTCTTTACTCAAGTAACTTGAAAGAGATGCTTGAAGAAAAGGGTATTAGTTAAAGTTTTCAAAGCAAACGTTTTCTCAGAACTTTGAAGTTCTTATTTTTGAATATGTTTTGTTTTTAAACACTTTTTACTAAATAATACGAAATAAATAATAAAATATGAAATTATAAAATTAATTTTTTTCAAACCTTTCCTTCTACCAATACACAAGGAGATTTGTTATTGGTTTTCGTATTAGGCTTTTGCACTAGCGTAAGTGACGGGCTCGGTAGTTTAGCGTAAGTGCACTAGCATGTCATTCCAGAGGTGGTGGGTTCGAATCCTACGTAAAGCACGGTCCTCGCACTTTTCCAAATTTACCTAATTTCCCTGTTTCTAAAAAACAAAACAAAAAAAATCTCATTTCTCAAACCCAAAAACATATCCCGTACAATATTTAGCGCCTTATTTACATTTGTGGCTGCTAAAACGAGCCAGTAAGAGGAAGCAGGCAACCGCGGTAATAGCGCAGACACACCAAATTTAGCGAAGTCCTCAATCATCTGTGCGATTCTTCTGGTAAGAAAATATGAAACACAGATGGCACTCCAAGCAGTAAGGGCATTTCCACTAATTAGGACTGGTAGTGACAGGCTAATCACATACCCTACCAGAAAGCAAAATAAATTAACGAAACCGACGCAAGACTTGGTCTTGTCGATGCCCTATGTTCCCGGGTGGAGTGAGCAAGGCAAAAAACAAAAATTAAGCTTTTACAATCATTTTTTTTGCATGTAACAAGTTGCAAATATATTTTATTGCAAGTTAGTGAAGTTATCGCTACCATAATGCGACAAAAAATGTCCATTTTTTTTAATAATTTATCAGCCGATTTACCTCAACTGATCCTTTTCCATCGGTTGCTTCAATGAATTTTGGCCAAATACTGGAAGATGTGTCCATACAAAATTTGAATGCATCAACAGCTGGTGCTAGATAGCCGCAGAATATTCTCAGAGATTATTGCAGTCATTGAAGGTGAACGCCGAGACGCATTTCCTCCTCACGGTCAACCAATAAAGCTTTTAACGTAGTGAACACTGCTCTACATTTTCACCATATATGGCGAGTTTACCTCTGAGAGGATCGTCAGGGATTTAGTCTTTGTTTCCGATATTTTCATGTTATATTTTTCTATAGATTTCTCAAAGCTGAAAAGCAAAGAGAAGGAGCTGTAAGATGATTACCTACGCGAATGACGTGGCACTAATTGTTAGAGGGAAATTTGTGGATACTCTGTACGATTTGATGCTGGTGGTGCTAACGCCGCACATTTTTACTACTAACGAAGTTGTATATATTTGAGTATGAAAAGAACATGTTTAAAAACTATTTTTTAAAAAAATTTAAAAAAAAAATTGTTTTTTAAAATTCATACTTTTTTTTTTTTTTTATTATTAATATAAGCCAGCAAATATTTACGCACAGGATACATGTAAGTTCATAATTCTGAATTACCCTCAAATGTCAAAACAAAATTAAAAGTGTTTCGTTATCATTATGCACACACTAGAAAGCGTTTAGTTGTTATCATTGCCAAAAAATAATCAGTGGCGCCTAGTGGCACCTGCAATTGATTAAAACTGAAAGAGACGTTATTAAGAAACACGTTGATACTAGTTTCTAACCGTAGGTAAATGTAGCTCAACTTGCAGATCCAAGAATATGAAGGAAAATGATTTTTTTTTTTTTCGTAAAATTAATTATAAATAGATAATCAAATGATTCACAGCCTTCCGGCTAAAATATATAAAAATATCGTACCCTAAATGAAAAATAAAAAATTGGAAGTCGGCTCAAGCAAAAGGAAAAAAAACCACCTTGGGCTTTGAAGTTTTTTCTTAGTCAGTTCAATACTATAAAAAAATTATACTTTTGACATATCTATAAAAAAAAACTGTAAGTCGGAGTTTAGTAATTCTTTTTGATTTTATTGTTGGTTCTATTCTGGAATTTAGAAATACCATTAAACATTGCGTAGGTGGTATGTTGCAAATTTGACTTTTTTCCGCTAAATCCCCAGTGTGCGCCGTTGGTGCTTTCTGAAAAGGTGAAGTACCTAGGCATTATCCTTGACAGTAAGCTTACATGGAAGCCCAACATTGAGGAGAATGTAAGGAAGCCAACAATCGCCTTATATGGGTGCAAGGGCGCTACTGGTAAAAGATGGGGCCTTTCGCCTAGAGTGTTTTTTTTTTGGCTATATAATACCATTATAAACCTAATTTTGTTATATGGAGTCATAGTCTGGTCGAACTCACTAAAGAGGACGACATCGGTGAATGTCACTGGGGAGAGTGGGGCGTTTCGAGCTACTCATCATTTACTTGTAGACAACGCAGGCAGAATTGCCGCTGCACGCACCGCATTCAGTCTGAGGCGTACGGGCTATATGCTCAACTTCACTTATGGACACTCAAGTATCCTACGAAACTTTGGACAGATCAATGTGCACCCTCGCTTAGTCCAAACGAAACATTACCCACTCACATTGCATCAAGGGAAGAGTGGACGGGGACTACACTTGGAGACAGGGCCTGGTGAACTTGTTCACGGATGGATCGAAGTTGGAAGGAGAGGTTGTTGCAAGGAAAGGTTGGCGGAAGAGTATTTTGGAGCTCCGCATCATACTCACCCACTGCAGTGTGTTCCAAGCCAAGGTGGCCGCAACCAAAAAAGCAGCTGATTTGCTACTCACATACGTACTAACAGCCAAGAAAGTAAGTATTTACTCCGACAGCCAAGCGGCAATTAGAGCCCTCGAGCAATGATAGTGCATTCAAAACTGGTCAGGGAATGCTTGGCTTCACTTCACGAATTCTTTGACTTAAGATTAATCTGGGTTATAGCCACGGACAAGCTAGCCAGAGAAAGGAGGTAGTTTTCACGCGAAAAGAGAGGATCGGAATCCCCGGGATGCCGCGCCAACTCAGCGAACACTGGACAAGTACACAAACTTGTACGGTCGCGAAATCGTTCTGGCCACATGTAGATCGGAGGCGCTCAAGCGATAATCTGAAGTTGACAAAATCTCGGCTCTTGGACTTCGTGGATGTACTTTATACGCGAGGTGCGTATGCTGTGAGACTTGAAATTGCCTCAAGCCTTTTGTGCGTCAGCTGTATAGAGGTGGAATCATCTCAGTCCCTTTTTCTTAGCTGCTCCGCTCTCGCGTGACTAAGATTTAGGCATCTTGGCTCCTAGTTCCTTGCTCGCTTGCTGATATAGCAAGCATTTACATAGAACTCTGATGAACCTCATCAGCAGCATAAAGCGGTTGAGGCAACCGCAACACAGTCATCGTTCCTAATTCACACACTAAGCCCATATGAGAATTCCTTTTTCGCCTTTTTTTTTTTTTGAATACTGTTATTCTTTCTTTCCATAATGAGTCGTGCTTTTATCTTAATATTCGTTCGCATAAAATTCTAAAAAATTTATGGAAACTAATATAGTTTCGTGGAAGTTACGAAGTTCGCCGAGTTTCTGCCTTTCTTCATTAATACCTATAATACTTTTTTTTCAATTTCAAACGTTTATTAACAAAAACTGGTTACAAACTTAATCTTCAAAATAATAGCCATCGCTAGCGATACATTTTTCCCATCTCTTATGCAATTTGTGGATGCCGCGCCAAAAAACTTGGCCTCTTTGGCCTCAAATCAATCATCGAGCCATTTATTGGCTTCTTCGTGAGAATTGAAGCGCTGCTCGGAAAGTGCCTGATCCATCGATGCAAACAAATGATAATCGGAATGCGCCTAGTCTGGTAAGTAAGCCGCATGCACCAGCGGTTCCCAATCGTACGTTTCCACCAATTCCCGGGTTGCTCTTGTTCGATGTGGCGCTGCATTGTCACATTGTCAGTTCATGCGGCACCCATCTTCCGACCTTTAGAATCATGCCCATGTCTTTCAAACGTTTGTAAACGGTTTTTTTGGTCACTCCCAACTGCTCTGCCATCATTTCTTGCGATTGACCATCATCTTCATCCAACAATGCTTGCAATTCGACGTCCTCAAACTTTTTCGGTGGCCGGCCACGGTCCTCGTTCTCCACGCTAAACTCACCATTTCGGAACTTTTCAAACCACCATGAGCTTCTATAAGCATTTTATGAGCTTGAGAAGCGATGTCCGCAAATCGTAGTTTGAAGACACGAAATTCGACATTTTAAGAGCGACAAAAAGGCATTGCTGTATGAAACGTAACAAACAATGAACTGAATATTGTTGACAGATGACAGACGAAAAAAACAAGACAAAAATACTCCTAGCGACATCTATGGCCTAGTAGCTGAAAGTCTCATTTCATAGGTATATAACCTGTATATTTTCAACCAAATAACAGTACTTCCATCCTACTGAGATCTACCCTGTTATCGCAGCTCCAACATAAACGCATGAAGAAGCTTTGCATGAAAATCACTTGCCGCTCAGATTCACCCTTCGGATGTAGAAAAATATAGATAGTAGACATGAATGTATGTGTATGTAGATACAAAAATAACAAAATGTAATGGATATAAGCAGTGAATAAAATATAAAACCATTGTTGTTTTAATACACACAAGCATGAAAATTGCGCTCAGCGTTCATTAAAGTGGAGGAAATAAAAGAGAGATAATAAAAATGGCGAAAATCCTAATGAAAAATTGAAACAGAAGAGCGCACACAAAACAATTAAGCCAAAATAAAACAATAAAATCCATTGCAGCCAAATTAAAATTATCTATTAAACACCCGGGAATACTTTAATTTACCACTTAAATCAGCGCAGCGTGGTAATCACTGCCAAAGCTATGAATTCATATGCAGCAACAACGACTGAAAATAATTTCGTTGAAAGTGAGGAACAAATTATGTTAATTCACGCGGGAATGTGTGCGAAGGTATGCTTCTAACAATCGAGTATTTTAGTATACTTGAAATTTTTTAATACCTTATTTTTTTTGCGTTGATAAATAAAATACTCAAACTCGTTTCAATTGGCTGCCAAAGAGCCACTATGTGCCTAGAAATGGGTAAAGGACTTTTTAGAGGATTAGAGAGTATAAATACGTAAAAACTGCATCGGATTCTTTTTCTCTCGTGTTGCAACTAAAAGGAGTAAAGTGCATGTCAATTATGAATATAACTTTTTTCAAAGTCTCCGCTGGTCCTGCAGTACTCCAACCTGCTCAACAGGGGATGCTATCCAATGCGTGGCAGACTTATGTAACAACAGAATATTGCGCTGTGTTAGCTCTGGATGGTAAAAATGATTTTAAAACAACTAACTGGAAGTTAGAATAGCTTTCATGGAAGTGGGGGCGCTTAGTTATATTGGTTGGGGAAAAAGAAATGTCGTATTTTGTCAATTGAGCGCGACATTTAAACATATCTTGCGTTGTACTTATTGCATCGGGTCACACTAAACGGCGATTTGAAGACGACAATCTGTACTATAAGTGTATCTTTGACAGTGTTGTGATCGTACATTTCAGTTTTAAGTAAAAGCGCGTCAAAGGTGGAGTCCACCAAGCAAGAAATTCGTCATATTTTACATTTTTACTACCTTAGAGGTAAAAATGCAACGAAGGCGTCGACAAAAATTTGTGAAGTTTAAGAGCCTGATACTGTAACGATTCGCACAGCACAGCGTTGGTTCGATCGGTGTCGTTCTGGTGTAGTAGATGTCGAAGATGCATCCCGTACTGGTAGGCCAATCGTCGTAGAGACTGATAAAATCGTTGAAATTATCCAAAGAGACCGGCATGTGAGCATTCGCTCGATTAGTCAGGAACTAGGTGTAGACCATAAAACCGTTTGGAACCATTTGCAGAAGATTGGATTCCAAAAAAAAGCTGGATGTTTGGATGCCACACGTGTTGACGCAAAAAAATCTCTTGGACTTAATCAACGCTTGCGGTTCTCTGCTAAATTGGAACGAACTTGACCCATTTTTGAAGCGGATGGTGACTGGCGATGAAAAGTGGATCACGTACGACAACGCCAAACGAAAAAGATCGTGGTCGAGAAGCGACGAGCCGGTCCAAACCATCGCCAAGCCCGGATTGACCGCCAGGAAGGTTTTGCTGTGTGTTTGGTGGGCTTGGAAGGGAGTTATCCACTATGAGCTGCTCAACTATGGCCAGACCCTTAATTCAATTCTCTACTGTGAGCAACTTGACCGTTTGAAGCAGGCGATTGGCTAGAAGCGGCTTAGAATTGGTCAATAGGAATGGTGTTGTGTTCCACCAGGACAACGCTCGTCCTCACACATCTTTGACGACCCGCCAGAAGCTACGGGAGCTCGGATGGGATGTCCTATCGCACCCACCATATAGTGCGGACCAGGCACCAAGTGACTATCATCTCTTCCGGTCCATGCAAAAAGCCATTGGTGATACCAAGTTGGCCTCAAAAGAGGCTTGCGAAAACTGGTTGTCTGAGGTTTTTGCTAATAAGGAGGGGGGTTTTATAAAGGGGGGCACTGAAGTTGCCCTCTAAATGACAACGAGTTTGCGAACAAAACGGGGCATATTTGACTTGAATCGGATAATTCTAATTACGTTAAATAAAGCGTCAAATTTTCGTTCACAAATACGACATTTCTTTTTCCCCAACCAATATTATCAGAATAATTACAACCTTTTTTATGGAATGTCAAATGAGGTTTGGAAGGGACAAAGGCATTGAGGAGTACAACGTAACAACAAGAGTCTCCCAAGGATCAGTTTTAGGCCCACTACTATGGTCGACGGTGTTCTAAGATGTGGTTCCTAGAACGATGATGGATGATATCGCGGTGGTAATGGTGGCAAAATAAATACAAAGAATTGAGAAAATCGCCACCGAGTCATTAAGCAGATTGAAGACTTGGCTGGCGTCCATGAACCTGGCATTAGCTGAGCACAAATCTGATGTTGTCCTAACCAGCAGGAAGCAGAGATTAGAAATTCTTAAGGTAAATGTTGGGACTGTAAATATCCATTAAAAATCCGCTTTCAATACCTAAGGGTGATGATCGAAAGTCGTTTAAACTTCAAAACGCACATGCTGTGACGATTAATTATTCTTCTTCACAGTCCTGTCTGTCCAGAACAATGTCAAACAACGGTGGCCCTAGCCCTAGCAAAAAATCCAACTCAGCTCGGTCCTCTCTGCAAGAAATCAAATCCCGTCTACCGCTATCTACAGCTTTATTCTTCATTGGAAGACTAATCCCGGTAGATATTTGGCAAAGAGAAGAAACAAAGAAAAGATTGCAAAAATGTAATTGTGCATCTCAGAAATTGGAGCCTACGCACTCCCGAATTGAATTACTCTAGTTTTTTATTTCGTTCTTGTGGTAACACTTCCATCTTTCTGCGAAGTCACACTCAGTGAAGCACCTACCCCCCGCCTCTGATGATCTAGTGCTATAGCAGTGTTACTTAAAATAAGTATGATAAACTTGTTATACTATTGCAATCCAATTAATCTACTTAAGTTAGGTTAAACAGCTGCACTAGCTTGGGTCCCACTTGGACACGTATTCAAAATTCGTCCGTCGACGCCGACGGTGACTGATTTACGTTCGTAATTAGCCCGAAAACCTGCTGATGACCTTCACCAGATGTGTGATATTTAAACCCGCTCTATCCGCAGGCGTAGCGAAAAAAATGAGAGCCCAGATATCGAAATCTCTGCCAAACGAGAGCACGACCTTGCAGCTTTGCGCACTCGCCCAACGCTCGCTGAGTTGACCCGAGGTCCAACTTTGCAGGAGTATAAGAGAACCCCAATCCTCTCATTTCGTGACGAACCCACAACCAAAGTTCCCTGTCTAACCAATCCATCAGCCCAGCAGTTTCCCTCTATGCTGCTGTGACCGGGAACCCAAATGAGCCCGATATCGAACTATTCGGATGCCAGACAAGGACCTAATTGCCACTTGGCTATCTGAGTAAATATTTACTTCCTTAACGGTAATTACCAAAGTAAGCAACCAATCCACGGCTTCCTTAATTGCGGCTACCTCCACTTGGAAAACACTACAGTGGTCCGGAACCCTGTGTTTGAGGTTAATGAGGAGCTCCTTACAGAACCCTTCCATCCAACTTCGAGCCATCCGCGAACATGCTTACCATGCCTTGCTGCCAAATGTTACGCCCACCCACTCATCCCTTGAGGGAATATGAGTGGAAAAAAGTCCACTCGGACCTAGCGTGGATATACAATGATCCAGCACCATGAGTGATGAACTCAAAATTTTTAAGAATGCTAGAGTGTGCGTAGCTCAAGTCTAGCTTATGACCCGAGCCTCTTAGTCTGATTGCCGTGCATGCAGCAGTAGTTTTTCCTACAATGTCCACGAGTGCCACATTCAGCATTAAGGGATAAGCGCTAGAGTACAAGTGGTACGGAGCGCCCTACTGATTCCAATGAGAGCAGATCTTTGTGGTCTCTCCAGGTTCTTAACTGATGTTATCCTTTTTAGCGAGTTCCACCCGACAAGGACTCCGTTCAGCAAGATTGGTTTTAAAGGGTGGTTAAATTTTAAGGGCCGATGTTGAATGTAAACCACACCTAAACGTTAAGTTGTTTTCTGCATTTCATTTAACATTTTTCAATTTCAGACTAATTTCATTTGAATGATGGAAAGATACACAATCGAGCAACGCGTTAAAGTTATTCAGGCTTATTATGAAAACAGGCGTTCAAATCAAAATGCATATCGCACACTTCGTGAAGAAAATCATCTTCAGTGATGAGGAACATTTTCACATCAGTGGATTCGTAAATAAGCAGAATTTCCACATTTAGGCGAATGATAATCCAAGAGTGATTGCCGAAAAACCAATGCACCCACAAAAGTGACTGTTTGGTGCGGTTTATGGGCCGGCGACATCAATGGACCGTATTTTTTCCAAAATGAGGTCGTTCAGGCAGTTACTCTGAATAGTGTTCGCTTTCGTGAGATGATAACGAACTTTTTATGGCCCGAATTGGAAGATATGGATGTGGACGATATGTGGTTTCAACAGGACGGTGCCACTTGTCACACAGCTAACGAAACAATGGCTCTTTTACGCGAAAAATTTGATGGTCGAATAATCTTACGCCGCGGCGATGTCAATTGATCGTGGTCATGTGATTTGACACCATTGGACCTCTCTCTTTGGGGTTTTTTGAAAGAAAAGGTGGACGTCAATAAGCCAGCAATAATTCAAGAGCTAAAAGATGAGATAATTCGGCAAATTAACGGAACCTTAATTATGCCTCAACGTCATGGAAAATTTGGACCATCGGATGGAGGTGTGCCGCCGAAGCCGCGGCGGCCATTTGGCCAATATTTTGTTTCATACGTAATTGAGCTATACCAATATTATCATAATAAAGAGAAATGACAATAATTTTTTAAAAATATTGTATTTTATTTAAAATCAACACCGGCCCTTAAAACTTAACCATCCTTTATAATCGTGTTATAACGCAAAACTTTACTGACTTTAAGCGAGAGGCCCCATCTTTTGTCGATAGCGCCCCGACATCCATACAAGGCGACTGTTGCCTTCTTAATTCTCTTCTCAATATTTGGCTTCCACGTTAGACCTCTGTCAAAGATAAGTCCCAGGTACTTCGCCTTGTCAGAGAGCATCAACGGAGCGCCCGCCATTGAGGGGAAAAACACTCTAGGTATTTTATTTTTCCTCGTAAATAAGACGAGCTCCGTCTTCAGAGAATTTATCGAAAGGGCCCAATTTGCGTTCCATTTCACAACTAGATTCAGATAAGCCTGAATCAATTCCATCAGAGTATCTAGAAACTTCCCTCTGACAATAAGTGCCACGTCATCCGCGTAGACAATCACCTTGCAGCCCCTCCTTTCCAGCTCCTCCCGCAAGTAGTTAAGTACGGCAATGCAGAGTAGTGGCGAGAGAGCACCGCCTTGCGTAGTGCCTGCTTACATTAATCCTCTTGCATTAATCAAACTTCAGTAAGGAGCGCTTTCAAATTTAATGACAAAACATCACTCATAACAGTTGGTGCCTAAGGGGATGGGACGAATACTCGCAATCAATAGAGAAACTCAGCCGAAGGGATTGTTTACAATAGAGTCGTTAAAACAAAATTGTGTGTATACATACATCATTACAACAAATAAATACTTTTGCGACAAATAAATACAGGCGAAAAGAAATTTGTAGAAAAACGTGCAGTCAAGTATGTCCAAAAAGTATGTACACAAGTGCCCTTATTAATGCTGCACTTGGCCAAGTTCATGGTCGAATGGCACTGACTGGCGGCACTAAATGAAATGTTGTGGCTCTCGATTGTCCCAAAAAGCTGGCTGAAAGCAACTTTTCAAATGTTAAATGTATGTGTGTGTGTATGTGCATGTGAAAGTGAATACGTAGAATTGTACACATGTGTGTGTGCCTAGGTAAATCGGGGTATAAATTTTTCTTAGATGGTATCAGTGACAAGGCCACTGCCATCGCCGCCTGCAGAAAGGTGCTTGAAGTGTCTGCGTCCCGGCTGTCTGCAACACTTTTTGCGTCGCTGAACGCAACAGTCAGACACCTGCCAACCGCATAGATAATTATCAATTTAAACTTATTTCCACGGTGTAGCGACATTGCGAAGTCTCGATTGTGCCGTTGAATGCCGATAAGACCAGGCAATTGTGAAAGTTACTCCAGCTCAGCCGTTGACTGGATTGGGACAATTTTGTGTAGATGTTTTTTTTTATTATTTGTTTTTTTTTTTTGTTTTTCGTATTCGTTCGATTGCTTGAATTTGGGAATTTTTTGCCTTGTTTGGTTTGTATTTTTTCGTTTGTTTTGCTATTTGGCTTTTGAAAGAAATGTGTTTCGCATTTTAATTATTCAGCTCCGCATGAGATGGCACTTTGGAGAGAAATAAAAGCGCGAAACAAACTAAAAAAAAAAAAATGTGCGCAAAATTGTGGAAACCAAAGAATTAAATTGCTCGATAACCGCAATCACTGCACAAATATCTCGATTTAATTCTCTACTTCGTCCTGGGCAGCGCCATTTAATTGAGAATTGCTGAGTGAGGTTTTGTGCGTTGATATGTATTTGTATATATATTAAACAAAATTTGTGATATCAGTAAAATTACTGTGTCCTGTACCCAGCATTTGTAGGATTTTTTTTCATGTATACAGTAGCAACTCGATTCATGCACACTTCGATTCTTGTGACACAAATTTTTTTTTTTTGCGTATTCAGTACTTGCGAAATTAGAACATTTTTATCTCGATACTTGCAACATTTTTTGTTTTATTTTTCTCTTTTACTCTTTCTACGTTGTATATTTGGGAATAAAGCTCGGGGAAGTACCGTCAATATCATTCTGGTAATGACATTTTTTGAATTGAATCAGCTGAAAGAATTTAGAGGAAGCATCGTCTAATTAATTTACTAACGAAATGCCAGTTTTGCGTTAACTTTTTCATGGTATTCTTGTTCTTTCACAACATTACAACGCGGATTGCGTCGAAGCTTCCTTCACAATGCTCTATCAGAGCGATCGATCTTGAGCTTTTGCTTCATAGTTACGTATTTCCAAATTCTTGACATCGTTTTCACTGCATCTATCCATCAGTTCCTCGGTCTGCCTTTGTCCCATACGCCCATTAGGTTTTAGGCATACGAGTAATATGAGCTAACCAAGTTATTCCATGCCAAAATTCAGGAAAATGCTAGACGCTTCGTTTTGCAATCACCTCTCATCGAATTTTACGTTATTTGCATCGCAGCTCAAAGTGCAATCAGATTAAAGGTGATTGGCCTCTGGAGGTAATCTCTCAAGGGACATGGTGGCATTTTCGGGCAGTTAACACCGTATTTCTCCGAACTTCGTACAGATCTCACTATCTGCAGACTAGAGTTTGAGGGTCGTGCTAGAGCAATCTTTCCAAATAGGCAAGATTGAATCGAGAAGAAAATCTGCACCCAAGATTGCACCTCTGTCTTCACTGACGATTCCAAGATGGAATCGGGAGTCGGAGCAGGGGTTTTCTCTAAGCCAGCCAATTTATCTATCTCCTTTAAACTGCGTAGTTTTCGACAGAAGTGTTTTTCAAGCAGAAGTCCTTGCATTCCCAAAGGCATGCCAAATGCTTAGCGGGAGCGAAGGAGATATTCACATTTTCTCCTATAATCAATCCGCGATCAAGGCTCTGACGATGCCATTGTGCAGATCGGAACTAGTAAGCTCCTGTAAGGAGGAGATCAAATCTCTTGGGAGTGAAGGTAACATTTTTCTAATCTGGATTCCAGGGCATAGGAACATAGAGGGAAATGAAAATGAGAGACTGAATTGGCCTCAGACACCTCCTGACAGTTATTAAAGGAGAACTGCACAAATTATTTCTCTTGAAAGCGCAGAAAAGATGGAGCTCCATTTCTTCATGTGCTATTTCGAAAACCCTTTGGCCCCAGTACAATATACGAAGGACTCAGAAAGTTCTTTGGACTCCTCGCCATTCAATTTTCAAACTATTAGCTGTGTTTACCGGTCACTGGACGATCGGTACACACGGGAGAATGCTAGGATTACCATTTAACCGCCTTTGCAGGAGCTGTGGGGACCTTTCAGAGAAGGAGACTGTTGGCAGCTAAACGACTAAAGTCACTGGATGTTCCTTTCTTCGATAGCCTGGGTCAGTGCGCCAACCTAAATCCTACAATCTTCTCCATTATAAAGGGAGGTTAAATTTCAAGGGCCGATGTTGAATGTGAACCTAAACGTCAACGACACCGTTGGACTTCTTTCTTTGGGGTTATTTAAAAGAAAAGGTGTACGTCGATAAGCCAGCAACAATTCAAGAGATAAAGGATGAGACTATTCGGCACACTAACGGCATAGAACCTCAATTATGCCTCAGCGTCATCGATAATTTGGACCATCGGATGGGGGTGTGCCGCCGAGGCCATTTCGCTGATATTTTGTTCTATACGTAATTGAGGTAAACCAATATTATCATAATAAAGAGATATGACAATAATTTTTTAAAAAAATTGTATTTTATTCAAAACCGACACGGGCCTTAAAACTAAACCACCCTTTATCAACAGCTATGGCTGGCTGTCGATATCTGCCTATTGGGAGTCTCTTAATGGTATCAAAACGGCGCTTTAGTGCTACTTGAGGAGTGCCAGACCGACACTTTAACCATTTCACCTACTTACGTACCTCAACAACAACAACAACAACAAGCATTAAACGTTTAAGGTGAACTTTTTGAAAAACTTTTGACGGAACTGGTAAACAGCTAAAGGAAGTATTTGAGCACCATTTCAATTTGTGCCACTTTCCATTGAGCTGAGAAGATATTTCTGGTTAAGCACGAGGAGTAATGGCTCCGATGTTAGTCCATAGAATAGCTCAAGCATTTCATGAAGATTCAGTAGGAGTCGAGCTGGTATGGTGCCACGCTATAGACGAAGAAATGTTGCAGTGTCTGGTAAGATCTTCAAAATTCAAGTGAATTAAATCAATTTACGCTGGGAAAGTAATCAAAATAATTGTGATGAGACATTAACTAAGTTTTCATATTACATTTTTTTAAATCCCCGATTGGTCGATGCACGTACCTCGTGCGTACAAACAATCTGCAAGAGCTGAAGCGCCTGTCAAGTGACTAGCGAATTCCGCGTAATTCCTCAGTTACACAGTTTGCCCATAAACATTATGTAATGTGTGATACCACTACATTTACCATTACTGCATTAAGTACAAGTAAGTTTTCTCTCAATTTTTCTTCGTCAGCTGCGTTTCGTTGAACCAACAAAAAACTACATTAATTCATTTTATCGTATGGATTTTCATGTTAAAATCCATTTAAGCTCCATGAAAATTCAATTAAGGGGTTAGGTGGGTTTGAAAATTTCAAAAAATCGATTTTTTTTTTTGTCTTATTAAATAGTATAATATGTTTAAAATATTCTCCTAAAATTTCAAATTGATCCGAGTAAAATTCTACGAGATAGACCCTTCAGAAGTTCCGCCCATCAGGCCATGTCAGTGCAGCGTTTCGCAGGTATACGCGTTTATCTCAAAACTCGATTTTTTAAGTCGGTGGACACGATTTCTCGAAAAGTTATGAAGCGATTTTGTTCAAATTTTGCACACATCTTTGGAATAACATTATCAAGTTATTGAACGAAGGATTTTTTTTTATTTTTATTACAACTAATTTTTTCGAGCCAACACATGACGAAAATTTGACCAAAAAATGTGTTTTTTTGTTCAAAGTCTGTCAAAAATTCAAATTAAATTTTTTTTTTTTTTCCTTCGTCCAGTAACGAGATTTATCCATGTACTAACGAAATATTTTTGGTTTTTTGATTTTAAATGAACCAATTATGAGTTATGCTGTCCACGGCAAGAGCATTTTTTTGTGAGACGTTAAGGGAGATGAGGTACCAACGGCTGAGTTTTCGGAATTTTTAAATAAAAATTTCACAAAATACTGTTTAAATATGTATCTTTGATATGCTGAATTGTTTAAATAAAATATATGATTGTATATATTAAAAAAAAATAGTAAAAATACCCTTTTTTTGAACCTCTGTAACCCACCTAACCCCTTAAGTTTCATCAAATTATTTTTAACTATGTAAATACGTGCATATGTATGTACTCATAGACCTACATACATTCACAAACACATGCGATAAAAGTGAAATTTTCGTAAGTAGCGGATAAGCGGAGAAATGGCAATTCTCTCTTGCACTAAAGCAACGCAGCCAAGCTCACTGGAAACATTATTTGTACGAGCATATTTTTCATGTGTTTTCGACACGCACACACTTGCATATTTGCATATATTTTTGAAGAAAAATTTGTGCACTGTAAATGTAAGTGCTCGACAGTGTTTTAAGTCTCGGCGTAACACTTTCAGCATCCGAACGCAGCTGTTATTAATTCCACTTTCCGTTGAATTTTTCACTTTCACTGTTGTTCTTGTTGTCATTGCAATTTCTAACTTAAATACATACATATTTTTCACGCATTTAAAATTATTTTCTTCAGTGATTGTGTTGCATATTTTTACTATGTATTTTTTGCACTTTTTCAGTTCTATTTTAAACATTCATTTACTCGATTTTATTTTTACTTCCTCTTTATACCTGTGCATATTAAAGTTCTGGCTTACTGTAATTTTGCGGTTCTTTGTATCAGACCAACGGAAATGCTGGCATATGAAAGCCAAAATACTGTGATTAAAGAGAAGAGTTGGTTTAACCGGACCTCCCTGCCTTTCCGCTACTCCGTTTGCCTGTGCAATGAATATCTGGTACACAAATTGAGGCGCCCATGCAAAACTCATGTCTCTAGCTATAGCGCAGGTGACAATATCCACACCCTCTTCATAATAGTTTAGAAAAGGAGAAAAAATGCAATGAAAAAAAATCTGATGAAAAAAATTGCTCAAAATTCGTATAAAGGATGATATCAGGATATCAATAATATAATAAAATTTTAGTAGATGAACTAAATTTTAAGAAAAAATAGATATAGGTTTCATTAAAACTACCAAGGGAGTAGTTCACTGAGCTGTGCGGCGAAAATTTTGATAGGCATCTAGGTAGGTAGGTAGGTAAAATGGCAAGAGTGCCACAGGCACACTTTAAGTAGCACTTACGTGCCGTTTTGATATCATAATGTGGACCATTACCTGTGCAAAGAAAAATTATTGGGAAGAGAAAACCTTGTACAGCCATCCAGTGCTGTTGATGTAGTGGAGGAGATAAAAGGTATCTAGGCTGGAGAATTTCTTTAAGCCATCCCCAAAGCGCCCGCTATGGAATCTCAAGCGCCTAGCCCCAGAGCCGGACATTTGCAGAGAAAATTTTCAATAGTCTCTTTCTCTGTAGGATCCCCACCGCTGCAGTAGGGGTTGTACGGAATTCCAAGCTTCTCCGCATGAGTACCGATCACCCAGTGACCAGTGAACACCGCAATGAGTTTGGAAATTGAATGGCAAGGGATTCCCATCACCTTAGGCGTTCTGTTTCTACCGTATTGCAGCCATAGTATTTCACGATGAGACAGGCCTCCATCTTTCCTGCGCTTTTCTTAGAAAGAAATTGTGTAGTTTCCCTTTAACAACGGACAAAGGGACACCGATGTCTGTGAGGGGGGCAGCTGAAACCGGTTCTGTCGACTCCTTCCTGGCAAGCTCGTCGACAATTTCATTTCCCCCTATATTCCTGTGCCCAGAAACCCAGATAAGGGAGATGTTTCCTGCTCGATCGAGATGTTTGAGTTCCTCCTTACAGGAGTTCACCAGAAGAGAGCTGCAATACGGCGACGACAGTACCTTGATCGCAGCTTAGTTATCGGAAAAAATATTAATGTCTCCCTCCCAACAGTGATCTTGAAGCATTTTGCATGGCTGCAGGATCGCGAAGACCTCTGCTTGAAAAACGCTGCTCGTTTCCGGCATTTTAAAGGAGAGCGAAATGCTGGCTGATTTACGGTAAATCCCTGCTCCCACTCCAGACTCCATCTTGGTTCCGTCAGTGAAAACAGAGGTATATATATATAACCGTACCGACGCTCCTCTCTTTCCAATCTTGCCTGCTCGGAAATATAGCCCTAGCACAACCCTCAAAGCACAGTTTGTGGATGGAGAGGTCAGTGCGAAGAAACGAGAAGGAAGGGGACATCTGCTTCAAGATGCTACTATGTCCTACAGGAAGTTGCCTCCAAAGGCCAATCTCCTTCAACCTAATAGCACTCTGAGCAGCAAGTTCGAAGCTTTGCTTTGTATGGTTTTTGTTGTAATATGAACTATATTTTTATAGAAAAATAACTGAAATTACAAAACAAATAAATTAGTAGGCCAAAGTTAAAAATATGTGATGTACTCTTTATTTTGACGCTGACGGTATATATTCACACGCAGTGTTGTAAAGGCGAATAATATAAAAGACAACAACGTATTTGTCAAACAGTAAAGGCAGCTTGACTTCTCGGTGTCCTCTAAGGTCATTGGTTATCTACCTTTGTCGTATTACCTCTACGGATAATTACGCACTTCAATGCGACATTTCGATATTCATCGCTATTTAAGCTGCTGACGACTTTCCTTTACTAAACTGGGTTGAATATATTTGTGTGGTCTGACTTATGTTTGTTGCTAAATCCGATTAGTGTAGAATAGAAAAATACAAATTCCCCGCTTTACTTTGTGCGGTAACTTTTTTACTGCTTTCTTAAACCCAGCAGCCATGGACTTGCCAATACCTAAACGATCCAAAACAATTACAACAGAACAAAGAAGACAATACAGCTTCCCACGTTTCACTGTTGTGCATTTAATTTAATTTTAAAATATTCGTACTCTCATTCCAATTTCCTATAACACGTCGGCAACCTCGAACGAAAATCACAAAATTGAGTGCGCGCGGCTCCTTGGGATTATTAATGTACCGCAGCACATAATGATAACGGTACTATGCGCACTTATCAGCATAAAAGCTTAAGGGGGTCTTCTACCGTCACGGTTTGAAAAAATCGATTTTTTTTTTTTTAGATTTTTTAAAAGCTACTAATGTTAAGAGTATGCTATAAAGAGGGTTTTATGAAAAACATGTTCCTTCATGAGCATTTCGGGGAGAATACATGCATGCGCGTGGCATTTTCGAGCGTTTCTGTTATCTTTAAACGCCTTTCCCCGAAAGTTGACTTTTTTCAACTTTCTGGTCACACATCTACTATAAATATTTGTCGAATTCATTCCATCTTTTTTCCAGTTATTCAGTGAACATCTCGCTATGTTTTCCCAGACCACTTTTTTCAATTTTTGATTAGTTTAATTTTGCGGGCCTCTAAAGTGTAAAAAAAAGAGGAAATTTTCAAACTTTTTTTTTAAAATCACGCATTTTTTACAAATTTCAAAATATTTAAAATCGCCACTGGGAAAACATAGCCAACGCTACACTTTATGATAAAAAAAAAATTTTTTTGATTTCAGATAAGTAAAATGGTCGATCGCGTGCCACAAAGTCGCCTAGGACATTTTTACAAGGGCAACCTCGAGGACGGTTCAAGGACACAGGGCCAAAGAATTCGATTTGAAAAATATATTTTTAAATAGTGCAAACTTGTGCAAATTAAATAAAAAAAATCTGATTTCATTATCTCAAGTGGTTGCTTTGTAATTAATTCCCAAAAATAGGCCCGAGATTAAGGCGCGACGGTAGAAGACCCCCTTAAGCGAATTCGCTCTCATTACAAACAAGACACAGAATTCAAAATTAAATGGATATTGAAAACATTGTGTGAGTCATTGCATCTCTGTGATTTGAATTTGTTTGATTTTCCTGCTTTTCAAGGAAGTTCGCTTCAATCTAAAGTATTATCGAATAAATCTTTTTCCTTCCCTTCTACTTCTATTCTGGCAACTTTATTTGTATTCAACTTTGAATTTGCTTTTGAAATGATTTTAGCAATCGCAAACGTTCGTTGCACTTTATATGCGCATTACCACAAAAGACTAAACTTTCCAATGGATTTTTATTTAGAATTTGAAATTTCCAACTTCAAATTCATTTCAGACACAATGGCTTTTGGTCAAAAACTTTGCTGCCAAAACTTGATTTTCTGGTTGCTGCCGAGCATTTGTACAGATTGAAAGAGATTTCGAGCGCAAAGTTTTACTGCGCTTAGGAATAATAATAAGACAAACAACACATACAAAAACTAAAATTGACGACAGGAATATAAAAACAACAACAGAAATCAAAATCGATGAAGGCAACTTGTATGAAAATAAATGGCAGTAGATGAAGTACAGTTGGGTGGAGTAGAGTAATACAGAGGATTGACTGCTAGTTGATTCAACTCTGGAAGTTTAATATTGAAGTTAATTAACATTTCTTCGCTACGAAAAAATATTCAATTAATAATTCGAGAATTTGAAATTTATAATTTATTTTGATTTTTTCTATCCAATTTTTTTATTTTTTTTTTTTGTTTTAACTGAAATAAAATAACCAACCGTAATGAATTCACAGGATGCGTACGGTAATTGAGGGCACCTTAAGAATAACTCTATTTAGGTGATTATTCGATGTTTTGTTGGGATATTCTATTTATTTATTATATTTTACTGCTACTTATTGCTTCACATTTTGAATGTATATTTTTTTCGTCGGGACAGACTAGCAGCACTCTGACATAATTAAGTCCATTGTACTGCACTCGGGTTCCCTTTTTAATTTTCTTTAAATCCACTCAACCGTTGAAGAAATCTGCGTAGGGGATTTGGAGCCTTTGCTTGTGGTGCTGAGCAGACGCTTCTTAACACATCAGTGCCAAAGACCTGCTTCGAGTGAAGACTGAGCAGACGCACAGAAAGTGGTCCGCTGTCTCATCCTTCTCTCCACATGTTGGGCAGAGTGCACTGTCTGAGATGCTTTGCCCATAGAAAGTGGCCCGTCATCAGTCCAACCAGTTTACTACAGTCCCCTTTGCTTAGTGACAGGAGGCACTGCGACAGTCAGTCGAACATGACAGGTAACATCAGTTTTGTCCATCTACAGCCTCTTTCAGCCTGCCAAGCTCGCTTGTGGGTTGAAGTAACCCATTGTTAACCGTGCCTTTAATAGCTGCAGAAGGAAGTGGCAGAACGTGCTCCGGGTCAAGGAAGTGGGCCTCAGAGCCCATTCTGGCTAAAGAGTCAGAGATTTCGTTACCCGCGATACATACGAGTCCCGGGACATATGTTAACATCAGGCTATTATGTCTACCGACATAGTTCAGACTGGATTTACAGGACTGGACTATACTTGAAGTGGTTGGGGGCTGTCTAAGTGCATGAGCGCAGCTTGGCTGTCGCTTCAGACACATACAGGTCTGCCTCTCCATTCACCTGTTCTCCACAACAAAGTCCATCGCTTCTTGAACAGCATACACCTCCGCTTGAAACACAGATGCATATATTTCAAGAGAAAAGTGCAGTTTTGCTCCGCAGGATTCCACGTAGACCCAGAAGCAGAGCCATGCTCGGTCCAGGAGCCATCCGTGAAAATGCGAAGACAGTGTTTGCTGGGCTCATTTTCTGAGTTTGACCACAGTTGAGCCTCAGGCAACATCACACTGTATTTCTTCTCAACCCTGACTGTGGATGGCACTGAGTTAAGGGGCATGGCGAGGATAGTTGAATCGAAGTCTATGCCTACTCTGTTGTCCAATGCCGAACAGGGGCCTATGGATGGACTTGTAAATCTATCATACGCAATTGTGCTTCTTTTTTCATTCGCGAGTCTTTGATGTTTTATGTCATTGTATTGGGAATATATTTCTGTAAATAGTCGACAAAACTCGTCTCTATGGCCAGTTTTCACTATTACGTACTTAGATAGTAGCAATGCATGGCATTTTTATTTATTTAATTAGTCCATATCATGCGAGGTCTGGATTTTCCAGATTTAATGGTTGCAGGTTGATCTGACCAAGCACTGGTTGGACCGGTGTCTTGATCGAGCTGTATGTTCTGGCGTCGTACTCGATTATAACGGCGTTTCTACCACATAGAACTATTTTTCACATGTAGAAGACGATTAGACTTTATAGATGGATTGCTAAGGGCTGTCATATTTCCTTCGTAGTATATCCTTGCGGTATTATTATTATTATCCCACGCCACTCTCTCTTGCGCATACCAGGCGAGGCGGGTTCCACTTTCACCAAGCACTACTACAGTTTCAAATTGCATGTCGTGTTGGCACTTTTGACTTCAACAATTTTACTCTTGTCCTTTTTGGATAACGGATGCGTTGCAGGTGTTATTGGGTACGCCGTTCCTTGACCTGGTAGTCATACAGCATACTGTTGCCTTGAGGTTGAGAAGGAGGCTTAGTATGCCGCTGCTGCAGGACACATAGTCATCCGACGGAGATTTGGAAAGGGATATTTGGAGTGTAAGAGGCTCCTGAACGTGTGTGTGATGAGTAAGAGGCAAGACCGTTGGAACAAACTCTCAAATACTATGTGACATATGAGTGCATTCGGAATGTTTCAATTGTCGAGGAAAATCCGGAGTTTGGATATTCCCTTAGCCTGTGTTTCCTCCTTACTGGACATAGGCCACTTAATGCGCTGAGGAATGTGTTTGTGCGTCGCCAAAAAAGAACTGGGTTCATGTCCTCAGCGTATACCCAATGTACTCCGACATAAGGAATCCTACGGCTGTGGGGATTAGTTGGACTGATGGACGATACGATGTGTGTAGTGTAGTCTCTACCCGTCGGAATGTCGAATTGTAAGGACAGTATGCGCGTGAAGTATTGAGACGGCGAAGAAATTTTTATGCGTTCAGTTGATTAGCTGGAGCTTGTGTGTGCTGTTTTGGGATTTGGGGTATAGCCACCAGTTCAGAGCTGTATGGAAATTCAAGTGGTAGTAGTCTTGGCTACAAAATCTGAGCGGACACTTAAATCTGGTACCACGGGATGCAGGAGCCCTCGGAGCTTGCTTCAACCTGTTCTTGAGGACGGCCCTTCGAGAAGAATCGTGGTGGTTGCAGTTTACTACACAAATGCGGGCAGAGTCCTTTTGGCTCGATGTGGGGTTGCATTGCAACGGGGTGTTGAACCCATAGTACGGCCGAGGTTTAGATAGGCCTGGACCCCACCAAATTGATTAGTGTGTCCATTCCAAACTGCCAATTGGTGCCGTCAATGCTTTAAGCATTTTTGGGGTGCTGATCAACGCATTGATTTGATTCTTCGTTCTTTTGGTGGTGTCAGACCGCCGATGGGAGGTAATCGCTCTTAGTAGTGGTTGCTACGTCTATTCTCTATGCAAAGTTGACAACGGATAATTTTCTTGTAATCAAAAAAAAATAATTTCACAAAACTTGAGACAGCAATGATAAGAATATACAGGATGTTTTGTTACCGAATACAAAGACTTGAAGGTTATATTCTGTGGTTGATTTCTTAATGAAAGATGAGTAAAAGTTGGGCTCCACACCAAATCCCCTACGAATTACAGCCATTTTTTATTTATCTCGTCTAACTGCAAAGGTTTGTCTTGAAAAGACCATACCTTTTGAAGTTTTCTTAGAAGTCTTATGCGTACGAGCGAGCAAAAAAAAATCAATATAAAAAAATTAAAAAATAAAAATAAAATTTTTTGTTTTTAAAATTATAATAAAAAAATAAATAAAAACACAACTTTTTTTTTAATTTTGAAGGTTGGTAGGTAGGTAAGATGGCAAGAGTTCCCCATAATGTGGACCACCTGTGAAAAGATTTAGGGAACAGAAAAACCGTCTACAGCCATCCAGGAGGAGGAGAGAAAAGGGATCTAGGCTGGAGAATTTCTTCAAGTCATTCCAAAAGGGCACGTTGAGGAATCTCAAGCGGCTAGCCGCCTGAGCCGGCCATTTGCAGAGAAAGTGTTTCACAGGCTCTTTCTCTGTAGGATTCCCGCAATAGGGGTTTTACGGAATTCCAGGCTTCTCCGCATGCGTACCGATCACCCAGTGACCAGCGAACACGGCAATTTCATTTCCCTCTATATTCCTGTGCCCAGGAACCCAGATAAGGGAAATGTTTCCTGCACGTTCGAGACGTTTGAGTTCCTCCTTACAGGAGTTCACCAGAAGAGAGCTGCAATACGGCGACGACAAGCCCTTGATTGCAGCTTGACTATCGGAGGAAATATTAATGTCTCCCTCCCAACGGCGATCCCGAAGCAGTTTGCATGCTCGCGAAGGCCTCTGCTTGAAAAACGCTGCTTGTTTCCGGCAGTTTAAAGGAGACCGAAATGCTGGTTGATTTAGAGTAAACCCCCGCTCCCACTCCAGACTCCATCTGGATCCGTCAGTGAAAACAGAAGTACCTATATCCGTGCCGACTCTTCCCTCCTTCCAGTCTTGCCTGCTCGGAAAGATAGCTGTAGCACAACCCTCAAAACACAGTTTGCGGATGGAGAGATCAGTGCGAAGAACAGAGAAGGAAGGGGAGATCTGCTTCAAGATGCTACCATGTACTACAGGAAATTGTCTCCAAAGGCCAAGCTCCTTCAATCTGATAGCACTCTAAGCAGCAATGGATTTATCCTGCAAATCCACAGGATGTAAGTGCAGAATAACGTTGAGCGCAGCAGAGAGGCATGTTCTACAAGCATCAGTGATACTCACACATGCAGTTCTCTGCACTTTCTCTAGTTTAGTGGTGTTGTAGCCCTTCTGAAGAGCTACCCACCAAACTAGGCAACCGTAAGTCAAAATTTAAATTTGAAATTTGAATAAAAAAAATTTTAATTTCAAAAATAAAAAAAAAATAAATAATTTAAAAATTATTTTTCCTTAAAAGTTTTTTTATTCAAATTTACACAATTTTTTTTTTCTGATAAAAAACCAAAAACATTTAGCCGATATTTTAAAATTTAAGGAATTAAAAAAACTTTTTATTTTTTTATTCAAATTTAATCATTTTTTTTTTTCATTCAAAAACATTTCTTTGTTATATTGATTTTTTTTGCCTGCTCGTTAAAACTTAAATTTAAAAAATTAAAAAAAAAAATTATTATTTTATTCAAATTGTATACCAAATTTATTTTGATATTTTGCGACAGTCAGTCAGCCTAATTATTGCAACAACATTAAATTTTACTTTATATTACTATTTTAGAAGCTTGAACTTGAAATAGGCTACCTTAAGGTTTGTGGCAAGCTGAGCAATCAAGTTCGCTTTAAAATAAATTAGTTACCATTTCCAAAATAGCGAAAAAAATAGACTTATATTTTCAAAATCGTTAACTCCTGTGACTTTGAGACAGACTTTGGCAAATGGTTTTTTATGAGCAGCATTTTCATGACAGACACGCATGCGTAGGTTTTCCATTGCCTGCCAAGTGGCGACCGCTACAAGAAAACCCCTTTTCTATCATTTGGTACTTCATAACTTCATTTAATTAGTACTTCATAGCTTTCGAACCCAGATCCTTCCAAATATTACTCCCGCAAAAACCGGCGGTCGCCGAATAATAAGAATATTCAAGTAAAAAAAGCTAAAATAGAAAATTTACCATGTCAGAAAAACCATCAGTTTGTGGACCCATTCTTATTCATTATTTCATTTCTTCATTATTGGTTTTCTCCTTTTGATCCATATCTAAATATGTATTTAACATTCTTTTTTTACCGCACTGCATACAAATTGGCACTCCCTTTGCTCAACTTATTTAATCTACAGCATCCACATACAATGTTACAAAATCTGACAAACGACTCACCTCTTTCTAAGATAAATCACCTCTTTTGTTTTATTCAAAAAAAGTCCATACTTCAACTACACCTTGGATTAGCCGCTGCTCATCAAGCAAATGCTCTCCACTTAAATTGAAAACCCAAGCAAAAACTTGCAAATTCTTTCAACACCAAAAAATACCCGCTTAATGCGATAACAAAAGTGAAGCAACTAAAGATGACAAAATTTATTGCCAACATACATAAATTTATGTACGCACATAAATATATTTTAAATTCTCCCGTATTATCTGTCAGTCAGAGGCCACAAAAATAAAGTTAAGAGTGTGAAAGTGGGATAGAAAGTGAAATGCAATGAAAGTCGGCAAAATGTCGTACAAGTCTAGTAAAGCAGCAATTTTTGACTTTAACCAGAAGCAGCAAGAATTGCGCTTTCACTGGCGTCAGGCATTCGATTAAAAGTAGTGCGACATACTTCCGCAACTCCGCTCCATCAGCCTTTCCGCATTTCAGCTGTTCTAGTACTAAATAACTACGCGACACCTATACACTCGAATTGGATTTGCTTGCGCTCAAAAGCTTTATTCCTGAGTAGTTGCTTAGTGCGCAGAATCGCTAACCAAACTTATTCACCATGCCTAGTGGTGCAACCCTCCCGCTTTCATGCAGTACTCATTTCTCTCGTTATACGCCACGCTCTCGGCTTTCATTCGTTCTCAATTCACCTGTTGTATCCGGCGTGCCAATTACAGCACTCACACCTTTTCTGTAAGCCCATACCCATGAAAATATTTCAAGCTATTTTGGTATTAATTAATTTATTAATTAAGTGTTTCGGAGACTTCCAAATTTCGCTTAAATGACCTTCAACATATTTTGTGTTTAATAAAATGACTTAAAGGCGCAAAATATTTGTATCTTGAAAGATTAACTGATTTTCAAAAAAGGTTTATTATTTGCCTAGGTGGCATAACTGAGGGTTAAACAAAGCAAGAACTACTTGTACTTTCGTCTTTTTTGTTTTAATATGGAGTGAGTTGCTAGATAGCATTCAGGTTTTGCAAAGCATCGTTTTTCTTATTTTAATATAAAAGTTTTATCGTAATGCATCGTTACGCGATTATGACAATATTGCCATAACTGAGACGTGGCTGAATGACAACTTCTGCTCAGCCGAATATTTTGATAGTTACTATCACGTATACCGAAATGATCGCTGTCGGTAAGCTACTGGTCTTCAAAAAGGTGGTGGAGTGCTACTTGCGATTAGAGCGGACTTATGCAGTAAAGGTGTAGAATTGCATAGTTTTGAAGGCACAATTGACCAAATCTGCGACAGTGTAAAATTTTCTAATAATACGTAAATTATAATTATGTTGTCTTATGATATGTGCCTGATTATAATGACATAGTTAATTATTAGAAACACTTAGACAATTTAATTAATATTTTGGATGTTATTAAATACGATGAAGTAATATATGATACTTAGGAGATTTTAATTTAAGTAATATAACTTGGTCTTACCATAGCAAAAGTTTGTTACCAATTAATATGAAATCGGATGTTCATATTTTAGTTATAAGTACCATACTTTGCCAAAGTCTAATGCAATGTAACTCCATTTTAAACAACAACGGTAAAGTTTTAGACCTTGTGTTTGCTTCCAATGACTTGAAGACTACTTGCACGGAGTATATCACTTCAATTTCAAAGAATACTTTGCATGACAAAGCTTTATAATGGGTGATCAATTAAGAGGAGTTTTTTTCATTTGCGTTTTTTTTACAGATCGCGAGCGAGTTGTGGCAAACTGTCATCGTGGATTTGTTGAACAGCGTTTGGCATTTCATCATGGAAAGACTCACACCGCAACAACGTCTACAAATTGTTCAACTGTATTATGAAAATCAGCGTTCTGTGACAAATGTTTTTCGTGCGCTTAGACCGCATTATGGTCAACATAATCGGCCTGCCTTAAACACTATTCGACATACCATCAACAAATTTGAATCCGAATATTCATTGGTGGATAATTCTCGACCGAATAGACCACGTCCAGCAAGAAGCATTGAGAATATAGCGGCAGTAGCAGAGAGTGTACGTGAAAACCGCGATGAATCGATTCGGCACCGTTCTCAGCAACTTGGACTGTCGTATGGAACAACTTGGTCAATTTTACGGAAGGATCTTCATTTAAAAGCATACAAAATACAGCTCGTACAAGAACTAAAGCCAAATGACCTTCCTGCACGTCACCGTTTTGCTGATTGGGCTCTTGAAAAGATTGAAGAAGATCCGCTGTTTTCGAGCAAAATTTTGTTCAGCGATGAGGCGCATTTCTGGCTCAATGGTTACGACAATAAGCAAAATTGCCGTATTTGGGATGAAGAGCAACCAGAACAGGTTCAAGAGCTACCTTTACACCCAGAGAAAACAACGGTCTGGTGTGGTTTATGGGCTGGTGGAATCATCGGTCCATATTTTTTCAAAAATGATGATGGCCGCAACGTAACTGTGAATGGTGCTCGCTACCGTACCATGACATCGAACTTTTTGCTACCTGAAATTGAATCTAATGATCTCTACGACATTTGGTTTCAACAAGCCACAAAGCTCGTGAAATAATGACTTTATTGAGAAGTCATTTCGGAGAGCAGCTGATTTCACGTTTAGGACCTGTGAGTTGGCCACCAAGATCTTGTGATATCACACCTTTGGACTTTTTTCTTTGGGGATTCGTGAAGTCCAAGGTCTTTGCTGATAAACCAGCTACGATTGAAGCTCTGGAAGCCAACATTACGCGTGTTATTCACGACATACCAGTCGAAATGCTCGAACGAGTGATTGAAAATTGGACCTTCAGAATGGACCACCTTAAGCGTAGTTGCGGCCAACATTTGAATGAAGTCATATTCAAAAAGTAAATGTCAAAGAATGTCCTTTCAAATGATAAATAAAGGTTTTGAACATAATTTACATTTTTGTTTTTTTTTTAACTATTGAAAAAAGCACCTCATGATTGATCACCCGTTATATCAATTTTAAATTTTATAATTTTGATACTCAAATAGCTGTTGATGCGGCAGAATACAATTATTTAAAGGCCGATTATAAGGGCATTAGGAGTTTCTTTGATGAAACCGATTGGAGCTTTTTGGATTCAGCCAGTGATCTTGATGATTCCTATGAGATTTTATGCCGAAATCTTTCAAATGCAGTTTCAAAATTTGTTTCTTTAAAGAAATCAGTAACCAACAATAAACCACCATGGTTTAATCCTAGTTTAGTGAACTTTAAAAACAGAAAAAGTAAAGCTATTAAAAAGTCTAAGGCTAGTAATTCAAAAGACGACTATGCACAATTTCTTAAGTTGAGGAAGGAGTTCAACTCCTTGCATACTTTTTTATTTATTTTTACGCAATATATGCTTTCTATTGAAACAAGCCCAAAAGCCAATCCATCGACTTTCTGGGATTGCATTTAAACCAAAAGAAAAACTACGAGGTTTCCTGCTCGTTTAAAATATGATAGAAATACCAAAAGTTCATGTGACTTTGCTCCATTTTTCAGAAAGTTTATGATAGATATAACACCACGTTATTTCCTACCCTACCAGCTTCACCTTTCCAAACTATCAGCTCCTTTGAGATTGATAACGATGATGTGCTTCTAGGGATTTCTAAACTTAAGCCCAGCGCTAGGTCAGATAGTGAGGGATTCTCACCACATGTCTTTGAAACTTGCGCCGATTAACTAGCTCGTCTTCTTTTATTGATATTCAAAATGTGTTTAAATAGTGGAACTTTTATCGACTCATGGAAACTTTGCTGGATTGAAGGTCTATTGCCAAGTTATTCGATCAAGTAATACAAATGAAGTAATTTGATCATATAAATCAGGTTATATCGCACTGTCAACATGGATTTTTCCCCGTCAGGTCTACCTGCTCTAGCCTTGTTTTTGCTACAAATAAAATAATAAGTGCATTTAAAAACTGTTCCCAATTAGACGTAATTTATACAGACTTTTCGAAAGCCTTTGACAAAGTGGACCACTCAATACTTTTGTATAAGTTGGAACACAATGGCATTGAAGGAAACCTCTTGAAGTTTTTCGTTAGTTTTTTAAAAGGTAGGAGACTATTAGTGATCCAAATTAGATTATGCCTCTTTTACTTGGAGACCTTATCATGCAGTTCATATACATCGAGTGGAGAGTGTTCAAAAAATTTTTGTGCGTTTCGCGCTACATTCACTCAATTTCTCAGACTGCAAACCATCATACGACTCACGCTGTCGTTTGATTAGTCTCTGTCCATTAAGTGACAGAGGTACGTTTCAGGCAGTTTCTTTTATTTTCGATCTCGTTAATGGATTAATTGACTGCCCGTTTCTTCTAGAAAGAATACATTTTAATGTTCCTTGCAGGAATTTTCGCCGTTGCAAAGTTTTTCATGTTGGCTTTAGGAGGACATTATATAGTGCCAATGTGCCTCTTGTTAGAACGCTGACTGACATTAACTATCTCGCCTCCCTTTTGCATCTAGACTTTTTTAGAGCGAAACATGTATTTAATACCCAATTAAAAAAAATTAGTTTCCTAAGCTTTAATTTTGTTAATTACTTCTATATAGATACCCTTAGTTCTATGTTGCCTGTAAGAAACTTTGTATTTCTTGACTTACTAAAATGAATAAATAAATGAAAAATTGGACCCATTGTGTCTAAAGTAATAGTCAATGCATGGTCTGGTATACTGCAAGGGACTCATAGCGAATCATTGCTGTTTACTATCTTTGTAAATGACTTACCTAAACATTTCAAGTTTGCAAACCGTTTAATGATTGCGGACGATATAAAACTTAAAATATAGTCAAAACTTACAGTCGGAAAATGTTTTATTATAACATATACCAGGAAGCCAAATTACTTTTCGAGGTGATGCCATGTGCAGTTTCTCTTCTCTACGTCAGCCACTATATACCAGGAGGGGTGGCCAAGTTCCTTGATGGTCCGAGTTATTTTTCAAAATTTGAAATTTTTCACGAGCCGCAATTAAATACGTATTTAAAAGGTATGCAAAAAAGGGTTAACAAAAATTTTTTTTACAGAAATTATATTTATTGAAAGTATAGATATTTATTTTCTTCTTCTATTGATAATTCTTTAAAATTTGGTGAATAATTGGTGAGAGCACTTCTCAGTAATTCCTTGGGATGCTAGGTAGTTAATACTGATCAAATTTTAAAACGAGCTCAGTGGAATTATTGTGAGACATTTTATTTGGATAAAAACGTAAAAAATTTGTAACAATAAAATAGCACAAAAATGAAAAAGGAACTCGGGTAAATTTATCGAGAACCACAAATAATCCTTATAGGCTCGCAGGCAAGCATAATAATTCGAATTTAACGAAGCGCGCAGTGATTTTTTCCCTGCCACCAGTTGGACACGCCTAGTGAAACCAAGTTTTTCCTTACCTGATCTTTCCAAGCTCTTCTTCTATCTTTCCCACTGAAGCCAAGTCCTTCTGCACCTGATCTTTCCAAGCAATTTCTTCTATCTTCTTCATACCAGAGCCGGGGCTTTAGTTGGGGACACCAAATGAACTAACCGTTCTAACATAAAGGAGGCCTTTCACTACCTCTGCTACCGCCAGCTGCTACCGCATCGAATATCCTGGAACTTTGGTATCCATTCGGACCAACGGAGACGCAGGATCTTTATTCGCTGCACTATGTCTATGTCGCCGTAAAGTTCATACAGCTCATTGTTGCATCGCCTGCGAGTTATTACAAATAAATTATCGATCTTTTGTATGGTGAAAAGATTTTTAAAGGTGTACTACCTAGCAGACCATAATGGGCTCTGAGCGAATTTGACAGATATACCGACGTCATTCGTTTTGTGTTTCACAAAATTTAGCTTTAACCAAGGCGAATCTAATGAAGGTGGTATCGGTAAATCTGATTTGTGTTTTTTCTTTCGCCGTGTCAATGTGGCTGTCAGCCCATAATGAAGCCAGGCGAATTCTTTCTTTTTTTTTCTAAATTGCCAATACTTTTCTTTGACAATCAAACTTACAAAATATTGTGGTTGGTCTACTGCCACCACCTTTAATGAATGCGCCTTAGCTTTGGTTTAGTGAAACACAAAACGAATGAAGTAGAATCCAAAGTTCTCCTCAAATTTTTTTCCCATCATCCTTGGATCATTCGTCTGGATTTCAACTCGTACATATGCCATGACTATTAGAAGCCTGTAAACACAGTTCGAAATCCTTCGAAAATTCGCTCAAAACCTAAATTTTGATATAATTTATTGTCATTTTCTTTTGAAACGCTTCACTTGCCTTCGAACTATTTTACAATAATTTGACTCACCACTGTGTGTTTTTATGGCCTTCATTATGTCTTTGGATCTAGTCAAAAAACTCAACTGATTCTCAAATCAATAAGAACCAACAGCAATCATAAAATACAGCATTATAATTTTTTAGTGAAGAAGTTTGTTTTCATCGAAATCCACCTACTTTAAGAAAAGTTCAAAACAGATGCTTCTATCGGTCGCTCAAAAAAAAATCAAAAACATTAGTGGAATTGCTGCACAAAACTGGATTTAAGGCGAATTCATATACGTAAGGTGATAACGACAATACTTTCAATGTTTCACTTGTAACCATTTTTTCAGAATAAAGTTGTATTTTCATGAAAAAACAGCGAGAACTTAGCTGCGCACCTAATCGTTGGTCAACGACTGATAAACCAATTACTTTGGAACCTTTTGGAGGGAAACTCCGGCATAAAAAAGTTATGCCAAAATCGCAAGAATTCGTAGAACATGTTATAGGGTTGCTTATTGGAGAAGATTTACTTGAGTATATGGTTAGCCAATCAAACATATATCATTCTGAAATGGAGAAAATATTGAAAATATCATCAAAGATAAGAAAGTGGACGAACATTACAATACCAGAAATGACACAATTTTTAGGCTTAATTATTATAATGGAACAAGTGCGCAAAGAATGACTTAAAGATTATTGGTCAACTGATCCATTTATTGAAAAACTAATATTTTCAAAAGTTATGAGCAGAGACAGATTTATGCAAATATGGCAATCAATTAAGCCCAAATACTTCTACTGAAGAAAATACGTGTGTGGTGCGATCGAAGTAAATAGAGGACTACCCGAAAACCTCAAGTCGGTAACACCTTTAAAAGGTGAAACTATGTTCCGCAGAAATAGCGATGGTAAAACCGAAATGCTTCAAACACATTGTAGTGTGTACGCGTCAAAAAAATCAGAAATCGAACATGTTTTATTTGCAAATTTTTCAAAGTACCATTGCATAAAGGTGACTGCTACGAGCGCTATCATTCTCTTGCAAAATACTATATTAATAAATTAATTATTACTCAAAATTTAAGTTTTCACCAAATAACGTAAGATCAAAAATATTTTTATAATTATGCTTCCATATATATATAAAAAAGTTTGGCTTTTTTTTTTTTGAGAACTTTGATGATCGCAAAACCGGCCCGGTTTAGGTGCAAATGTTAATAGCTTTTATATTAATATTTAACAGGAAAATCAAAGCTAATCATACCTGACTGCGAGTAATAAGGCTGCCATGGCCCTCATTGAAGGTATACAAGGTGGCGCAAAATTAATCACATTAACGAAAGATTGTTAATTGCTGTGTCGCACATCAATTATATTTGACACTTATGGGCTAGACAGTTGCAGCACGCAAACAAAGAAGCAATGGAGCGCGTAAAGGTTAAAATAAAGGTTTCCATTACTCAAAATCATCTTTCTTTTATTTAGTGAAAAAGTTACTCAAAACAAAGTGGATGAATAATTTTGCGCCACTTTGTCCGTAGTTTAGAAGTTTTCCATAAAATCACGCAAATGTCTTAAGGTAACATCAGAGTATTTGACTAGCCTAATCTCTGTTTAAAAGTTATTCATGCCCCAATGATCTATATACCTACATGAGGAATTATGAATGTATGTGTGTATATAATCCCCGTCAATTATTATAATTAAACTGGCACATTGGCAACACAGCTTAACAACTGACACATCTCAGTGGGCAACACACCAACATTGAAATAATCGACCCAAAATCTTGTAGACAGCAGCTTAGCTCGCAGCATTTGTATGTATATTATGTATGTAAGTGCATGCATTTCCTAACAACTAGGTATAACTAAATATATATGTATATGTATGTATGCATGTCAACTTCTTAACAACTTCAATTAATTATCATTTAATATGACATTGGTGCAAAATCACCCGGAGAAAGTTTATGGTTTCAGAAATGTAAGCAAGAAGCGAATAAAAGCATCTTCAAATGCATTTACACATGAATATTATAAATATTAAATAAGGATATGAAAGGACAATGTGCGTGACCTCAAGTTTTCTCGCATTTGTACACAGATTTATGCTAAGGCTACCACAGATATCTCCATGTATAAAAAATTACGGTTGTCTCTTAAAACAGCTAGTTTCTTATTGCCCATTTCGTCACTGCTTTCAAATTCGCACTCACTGTACGCAGGGAGTCTCAGTAGGAAATAGGTGTGGGAAAATTGTGGTCGCAAATATTGAATAAAAGAGTGATGACAAACTGAAGCGCTGTATATTGTTTACTAACGTGTACAAGAGAATATTATTGTAGGTAATTTTCAAGGCCCACTTATAGCTACTTACAATTCTACAAAGTCTGCCTTTTATAATGAAGTATTGAAAAAAATTGTTTCACGGTGAAAATATCCTTATTTTCAAAAATACACATTTAAAAAATAATGAAAAAGTTTTGTACTTTTTTTTTTAAGAAACCATATATAAAAACTAGTTGGAGAGAATATTGAGATGGCGCCAATTGTGGTCCCGTTACTTTGCTCTCAGCGAATTTGACAATATCATAAAGATAGAGATGGAGATAGAGATAGAGATAGAGATAGAGATAGAGATAGAGATAGAGATAGAGATAGAGATAGAGATAGAGATAGAGATAGAGATAGAGATAGAGATAGAGATAGAGATAGAGATAGAGATAGAGATAGAGATAGAGATAGAGATAGAGATAGAGATAGAGATAGAGATAGAGATAGAGATAGAGATAGAGATAGAGATAGAGATAGAGATAGAGATAGAGATAGAGATAGAGATAGAGATAGAGATAGAGATAGAGATAGAGATAGAGATAGAGATAGAGATAGAGATAGAGATAGAGATAGAGATAGAGATAGAGATAGAGATAGAGATAGAGATAGAGATAGAGATAGAGATAGAGATAGAGATAGAGATAGAGATAGAGATAGAGATAGAGATAGAGATAGAGATAGAGATAGAGATAGAGATAGAGATAGAGATAGAGATAGAGATAGAGATAGAGATAGAGATAGAGATAGAGATAGAGATAGAGATAGAGATAGAGATAGAGATAGAGATAGAGATAGAGATAGAGATAGAGATAGAGATAGAGATAGAGATAGAGATAGAGATAGAGATAGAGATAGAGATAGAGATAGAGATAGAGATAGAGATAGAGATAGAGATAGAGATAGAGATAGAGATAGAGATAGAGATAGAGATAGAGATAGAGATAGAGATAGAGATAGAGATAGAGATAGAGATAGAGATAGAGATAGAGATAGAGATAGAGATAGAGATAGAGATAGAGATAGAGATAGAGATAGAGATAGAGATAGAGATAGAGATAGAGATAGAGATAGAGATAGAGATAGAGATAGAGATAGAGATAGAGATAGAGATAGAGATAGAGATAGAGATAGAGATAGAGATAGAGATAGAGATAGAGATAGAGATAGAGATAGAGATAGAGATAGAGATAGAGATAGAGATAGAGATAGAGATAGAGAGAGAGATAGATAACCATGGGACTTACGAAAGCTACGTATACTAGCGGAGATAGCGGTCATGAGTTGGGACCCTTACAGCATGGAAAAACATTTAAAACCTACAAATAAAAACGAAGAAATAATAACAGCAGGTGGCATCAAGGCCTTTAGGAGGAACTGGGTCATTCGGAGATCCCCGGAGGAGGCACAATCGGTAAATCGGTACGTAGCAATCCTCTAATAGTTATTGCTGAGGAAATGAAAGGGGCGCCCCAAGTGCAACCGGAGCTATGCAGCACGCCGTTAGTAAAATGCATTCCCAGAGAACTAATAAGGGCCGAAGACATAACGCCCCAAAGCAGCGTGATAACGCCACCAACAGTAGATATAGGGACATAGACACGAGTTGTGTGCTGTAAGAATACCGACCATCAACCTAACGTCTTTTCACCATGTCTTAGAAGAAAGTCCGACAGTTTTTTGTTCGGGCTTGTCACAAAACACTTTGCACTTTCTCTTAAAACCTAAACGTATACTGCCGCCATTGCAAAATAAGCGGTAAGCCATGAGACAATCAGTTTTAATCCGGGGCTTAAAGCGAACTAAGAAAAATCTAAAACTGTATTAGACAGGCATTGGCAAGATTTTTCGTACACACACCAAAATAAAAAAAATCACAACTGCTATGTAAACCAAAAAGGAAACATGTGATTAAAAATTGACAGCTGACAATGAAAAGAAGACAGTGTTAAGGATATGTATGCGCTTCTTGCTGTTGAAATCGTAATCTTCTTTGTTCCGCCACTCAGATGCAAAACCATCAAGACACAGGTGGTGACTGCGTGCTTTTTAGCATTAACTGGGGTGTGTCAAAGCACAGAGGTTTGTATGAAATCTGAGCAAACAGATTGTCCCAATAGTTTATGCGAGACATTGTATGTATAAAACTACACACACACACGCACAAAAATACCACAGTTTGCGTAGCCGACAGTGTTTTAATTCCTTCGTTAATATTTCATGTATGCCACAACTACCCAAAATCGTCACAATTTTCTGACCACCCACCAGGTACATTGACCAGCCACAATGCTGCACATAAGTGTCACATGCATGCCAAGTAGCAACTCCTCTACACTCACACGCATGCATACGCACCAATCACATTTGCTATTTATTACTCATACGACACGTAGCACATCGCTATATATGTTCTAGTAGTTGTAGGATATGTAGTTTGTGCGTCCACGTAGGTGCCGAGATTGTTAAGCAGAGAGAAAAGAGAAATTGGTTTAACATGCAGGTGTGCTGTGCAGAGGTCACTGTGCGGTTAAATCTCTGCGGTTTGTCAACATCTTCGCAACACTTTCACAGCTGTTACGTCCGCGTGCAATTAGGCCGACATGTGCATGTGTTTGTGAAATGAGTTTATGCCGCTGTCATTTATCATCCTTTTACTTGTACGTGATTGTGTTTATGGCTTTAAGTCATTTGCGGTTTGACACCAATGCGTCGCATGACTTCTGTGTCACCAATTGACACATGAAGGCGTGAATTGGTTTTAATAATTTTTGTGCGTGAAATGTGTAGTCGGATTTCAGCATCAGTTATCGAAATTATGCTAATTATCTAGCGTAGGTGTTAGTGTACAGATGTGTAGGGTTTTATATCGCCTACATGTAATACCTAATAGCTACTTTTCAATAGCCAAAAAAAATCTGTTTTTTCTTAAATCGCGCAGTGTTTATAATTTGTGTCATATAGACACGTCCATTTGTGGTACTTCTATGCAGCTTCTGAAATGTAGAATATGTTAGGAGATAATTTGTTGATTGATGTGAAAAATGTTTTCTAACTCCATTTACAAGAGTCGTGTGAAAAGTACGTCCAAAGTCAGAGAGATGACACTACTGGCGCGTATCGACATATTATCTCTTGGCAGCCGCCGTAGCCGAATGAATTGATGCGTAGGTTTAAATCTTCGTACATGAACCAGCAAAATGAAAAAGTTTTTTGTAATAGCTGTCACCCTCGGCAGGCTATGACAACCCTCCGAACGTATTTCTGAGATGAAAAAACTCCTCATAAAAAACCACCTGCTATTCGGAGGAGGGATAACACTGTAGGTGCCTCCATTTGTTGCACAACATCAAGACGCACGCAACAAATATATGGAGGAGTTCGGCCAAACACCTACTAGAAGTGTACGTGGCATTTTTTTGTTTTTATATCTTGAAAGAACACACACCAGTTTTTATCCAGATCGGTATATTTCTTTGTGTTTGGCATTCTTTTGAATCGAGGAAGTCGAGTGATTTTCAAAAAAGTCCTTTTCGCACCAGCTCACTCCTAAGCAGTGGTCGCAAAATTAATAAGAATAGAGTTCGAACTCATTTCACATCCCACCTATTTTCGAGACTTGGCTCCCTCGGATTCCTCAGTCTACTATTTGTTCCCCAATTTCAAGGAATAGCTGGCGGGGAAAAGATTTTATTCAAGCGAGGAGGGGTTTGCAAAACCGAAGAGATATTTTTCAGACTTGGACAAATCTTATTAGTCAGAAGAGATCAACAAACCAGAACAGCGTTGGACGAAGTGTGAAAATAGAAAAATAGATCAGATCGAAAAATAAAAGAGGTTAGTTATGTATATGAACCAAACGAAACCATCGACTTCAATTAATGCGATTGTGTCGAGCACTGCGCAAGAAGCGGCTGCAATACGCGGAGAGGCATGAAAAAGTGATTCTACAGCATGACAACGCTCGCCCTCACGTTGTCCGATTATCACCTGTTCCGATCGATGGCACATGGTCTAGCTGACTAGCAGTTCCATTCATATGAAGACATCAAAAAATGGCTTGGTCCGTGGATTGTCTCAAAAAATGAACTGTTTTACCGCGACGGTATACGAGATCTACCAGCCAGCGATGGCAATACTTTCAATGATTCACTTGTAACCATTTTTTCAGAATAAAGTTGTATTTTCATGAAAAAACAGCGAGAACTTAGTTGCGCATCAATCATCACAACTTTTTTTAAAAGCGAAAGAAAAAATGATGTTCGTAATTATAGGCCAATTTCCAAGTTATCAAGCATCTCTAAGCTGTTTAAATTCATTGTAAAGAACTAACTTTATTTTGCGGTTAAGTCTTTAATTAGTCTAAACCAACATGGTTTTGTAATTAGCCGCTCTAATCCTGCTGTTTTTACGGATTCTGTATGTGATCGTTTTCCATAAAGACTTCAAAATAATTGCGTTTACACTGACTTCTCTAAGGCATTTGACAAAGTGGTGCACGAGATTCTAGTAAACAAGTAACCTTGCTTGGGCCTTACTGCACCTTTCTGCAGAGATGTAGTAAAAATAGATGGAATTTTACAGAACCATTTTGTGGGAACATCTCAGGGCTACTGCTTTTTATCATTTTTATGAATGCCACGAGTCATTTTCTAATTTCTTGCTCTTCGCGGATGATTTAAAAATCTTCTCATCCGTTAAGGACTCAGTGGATGCTAGGGGCTTGACTTGAGCAATCTTCATCGTTGATGCGTGAGGTCGCGTCTGTCTTTGAATATTAAAAAAAATGTTTTCATTTAATATTTTCGAGGTGTCAGTACATGTTTAACACATCCACCAGTTCTAATAATATACTACAAAGTTTAACAGAGCTTAAGGATCTTCAAGTTTTCTGCGATATGAAAATTTCCTTCGTAGTCACATTAATTTCATTCTTTCAAAATCTATCTTTTATTCTTTCAAATCATATTAGGCTAGGCTTCATTTGGAGCAATACATCTGAATTTTCTTACCCGTATACTTATAAACTGTTGTTTACGGCTCTTGGTCGCTCTCACTTGGAGTTGCTCTTATCAATTAGAGACCTCACGACGAACTTTCGATTAATAGAATAGAGAAGGACGTCCTTTCACTTTCGTTCATATTCAATGTTGCTAATGGCATCGTTGTCTATCCACTTCTACTTAAGCGGAAGAGCTCTAATGTTCCACAAAGAAATTTTCGCAATTTCTACTCTTTTTATAGGGAAAATTTTAAGGCTAAATTTGTGAGTAAGGCACAAATTGCCCGCGCGCTACAAGACTTTAATTCTTTATCCAATTCCAACCTGATTGATTTCTCTTTATCTAAATTTAATTTTTTTAATTTTACATTTAGTTACTTAATAATGAATTTATACCTATATTGATTGCCAAATTTGGCTGTTTTTTCTTAACATTTTTGTTGAGACTGTGAGGTAATTTGTACTGTAGATTATTAAAATTAATAAATTTAAGCCATTTGCAAATTTCATGACTCACATTATCAACCTACGTTGAATTTAGAAATATAAATTAGACATGAAATTTTATTTTGGTTCTATATAAAGTTGAGCAGGTCTATAAAAGATGATCTACCATTTCTTGACTCCTTGCTAAGTTACAGCTCCTGCAGGAAATGAAGTGCACTATTCACAGTCTGGCTGCGTCGACATAACTAAGCAGTGGCCTATAAAAATTGGTTGCAAATCGCTTGGAGCAGTAAGAAAATCATAACCTTGTGCAAGCCAATCCACAGCCTTAAAAAGAGTATAGATATATCTGCGCATTATTTTTACTCAAAGGCTTAAAAGTCTCATCTGACACTGGGTATCTGTAGCTAAGCTATTTCGGGCTATGCTGTCAGCAATTCCGTGAACGTGAATGCTGCAATACCTGAGCATCCATATCAGATTAAAAATTTGTCTATCAGGTAAGTAAGTTATCGTCTTATTTGTATTTATTTTGCAGGACTCGAAGTTAAAATTAACAAATTCAAAAGCTTTCATTATTTTCATTTTCTAGCTGCCTGAGCTAAGTTCGTGACGTGTTCTATGCACTTTATCACAAAGCTCAATGGACCAATAAGAAACTCAAGCCCCGAAAATATTGGCATATCACTCTCTGATCGATCCGAAACTAGAACTAAACGAAAAACGAAAAGCTGCGAGTTTAGAAACTGAGTAGCGTGGAGTCCGCAGAACTTTCTGCATCCGGCATCTGTTGTACGGGGACCAAAGGGTTTTCGAAGTAGTACATGAAGAAAATGAGCTTTGTCTGTTCTGCGCTTTTGTGAGAAACAAGTTGTGCAATTCCCCTTTAATAACAGTCAGGGGGAAGCCAATGACCGGGTAGGAGGTCTCTGAAACTAGTTCAGTCAATCCCTTTCTGGCAAGCTCATCAACAATTTCCTTTCCCTCTATGCTCCTATGTCCTGGGACCCAGATCAGAGAATTTTTACCATTGATCTCCTTCTTATGGGAGTTGACCAACTTGGATCTGTATCGTGCCATCGTCAGTGCCTTGATCGCAGCTTGAATATCGGCAAAAATGTGAAGGTCTCCCTCGCAGTTTTAAGCAAATGGATAAATTGGTTGATTTAAATAAAAAACTCCTGCTTCGACTCCTGATTCTATTTAGCAACCGTCAGTAAATATAGCATCGGTACAGACTTTCCTCGCATTCCGTTCCTGCCTACTTGAAAAGATTGCCCCGGCAGGATTCTCAAACTCTGTCTTCGTACGAATGTACTTTGTGTGTTTTAGCACAAATTTCTCCCCTCTCCATCCATACAGCATCCATCTTTGTGCAAAAATATTTTTCATTTTATCATTTGAAAAACTTCTGCCACCAGCAGGCAATACTTTTATGTGTATTTGTATTCCATTTTCATGTTGACTAGTACATCAATAAATTAAAATTCCCACTCAATATTGACAAACATCCTAAAAAGAGAAAGAAGCAACAAGCCACATGAAGGGTCAGCGAAATAGCATTTTGAGTTGTTAGTGCTGAATGAATAAATGTATGTATGAGCGAGTAACTGTTGTTTTTGGCTGGACAAATTGAAAATCAAAATGAAATCAAGGCGGTCGGGCAGGTGAATTGTGAAAAACAAAACTGCTGTCTCGAATGCAAGGTTTGGTATCAAAAAATAGTAAAAGGAAAAAAATAAAAAAACTAAAAAAAAAAATTAAAAAGTATGAAATGAAATATTGACAAATCTGGTGAACCAGATGAATGGCCATTTTGCTGTGGGAAAGTGTTGTTGCACATATGTAGATACATATTTATGAATTGGTGAAAATTCAAACGTTAAGGAAGAGTAATTTTTTATATAAACTCATATACATATGTACATATATATGGGCATTCATACATATATATTTATTGAATTATTAATTAAACTGTGCAGCAGCAAAAAAGAGTAAGCTCTGCAGAATATTACACCACCCGCATTTTTGTCTCTGAACATCACTATTTTTTTACAATATATAATATTCAAGTTCTCCTAATTTAGTATCAACTCGATCTAAATTATTTGAAAATACTCATAGAACACTGCAGTTATTATAGCAATATTAATTGAGAGTCTATAAGAAAATTTGTTGGCGCATATTTTTGTGGAAGCTTTGAACCCAATATTTTCTACGCGTGCTGGTCATTTTGGCCCTTGTTTTTAAAAATCCCAAAAATATAAAGATTGTAAGGTCGATGGAGGGTTTAAATGTTCCAAAAAAGTATTTCTTGGAAAATTTAGAGGCGGTCAGACAAAAACAGTGCGCGATATCGTGCAAAAGTACACCACCAATTTGTTTCTAACACTTAAACTTATTGGACTTATTGATCATGCGATACCGCCTTGATATCGCTACATTTACTTATTTCTGGTATCGCAATAAAGTATCGAGTACTGAATAAATATAGCTAAGAAGTTTTCATAAAAAACAATTTGCCGTTCGGAGTCGGCTTAAAAGTGTAGGTCCCTCCATTTGTGGATCAACATCAAGACGTACGCCACAAATAGGAGGAGCAGCTCGGCCAAACACCTTGCAGAAATCTACGCGCCAATCATTTATTTTTTATTCATTTTTAGGACATATTGCGTACATTCTAGTCTCGAGTAAGAAATTTAAAATATAAAATTCAGATTTTCTTTTATTTTTCATTTCTGAACGGCGGCTGCTCTAGAAGAATGAATTGGTGCGTGACTACGATCCCGGGCAAAAAACACCAGGTAGTTAGGTAGGTAAAATGGCAAGAGTACCCCAGGTACACTTCAAGTAGCACTTACGTACCGTTTTGATACCATAATGTGGACCACCACCTGTGAAAAGATTAAGAAAAAAAACCGTCTACAGCCATCCAGTGCTGTTGATGTAGTGGAGGAGAGAAAAGGGATCTAGGCTGGAGAATTCCTTCAAGGGCATGCTAAGGAATCTCAATCCCGAGCCACCAGAGTCGGACATTTCTCTTTCTCTGCAGGATCCCCACAGCTTCTGCAATAGGGGTTGTACGGAATTCCGAGCTTCTCCGCATGAGTACCGCTCACCAGTGAACACCGCAATGAGTTTGAAAATTGAATGGCGGGGTATTCCCATCACCTTAAGCGTTTTATCGTATTGAGACCATAGTGTTTTCGAAATAGCACACGATGAGACAGACCTCCATCAGTCTTGCGCTATTTTTAGTAAGAAATTGTGTGGTTTCCCTTTAACAACGGACAAAGGGACACCGATGTCTCAAACCGGTTTGAGTTCCTACTTCCACTATTGGTTTTTGCGTCCGCGAGGGCAACTTGAATATGATCTCTGGCCACCTCACTGTAAGCCGCTCACGCGGCCGCTGCTGCTGCACTGGTTGAAGAGCCCTCAGACCCTGGGCTGAGGAGTATTTGCTCTTCTTGGCTTCACATCCACTCAAATCCTGTGAGCGGTTACACTTGGTCGAGCTCCGTGCCGATTTAGGCTGTTGATTTGGTTGTTTTTGTGGCTGATTTAGTTTTACTGCGGTCGCGGCCTCATACTCCTTGATCGCACTTTACCGGCTTGTTCATTCTTGGCAATCTTTGCTAGAATGAATTTCGCCCTCAGGTAACGTGGGCCTTACCAGAGGCCCCACGGAAACCTTTCCAGAGGCCGCCTTGCCTTCCTCACCAGAGGTCGTCTTGGAGGCCGACTGAAGTCGGCTTGGCTTGAGAAGCGGGGTGCTGTATCGTGCACCCCTCGCCGTACATGGCTCGACGATCGTGTCCTGGCTGGAGGCCAGTGGATCGTCCTCAGAGAGCGTGGCCAGCCCACTCTCAGCTTTTTCTACTCCTTCTTTTCTTTTGTTTGTCTTTGAATCCATTTGCTGTTTGGTGCCACGAGTAGGCACGGAAGGGGTAATCCGCCACGGCAGAGCCGGCATACCGCGGTAAGGCACTTGATACAACCGACCTTGCCTGGGCATCGGAGGGGGCCTTTAAAGACTGGTTATTTATACACTACCAGCCATGCAGCTCTCGGCACGGGTACCTCGACACTTTAGCTTAAAGTGCTGACAAGATTTTACCGCCTTGTCACCGGTCGACAGAGCCTCGTTAGCGAGTCAAGTCTTGGACAGTAGGTAGAGGTTGCCATTTGGAGAGGAGTGGCTATATTGTTCGCATCACTTGCCCATCTATGAAATGTGATGCCCTTTTAAAACTTGCATTTTTATACATCAAAATTCATTGGGCTAAAAAACTACAGGCTCGAAATGTTTGTAAAAATTCGAACTAAAAATTTCAAAATTTAGGTGAAACTTTGTTTCCATGTCCTAAATTTTGTATAAATTTGATTGAAACATTTTTTTTTTGTTTTTAAAATAAACTTTATTTTGTATTCTGTCTACACTTAAAATTCATAGAAGTCCCTTTACAAATGTTGGATTTCAGTTAAGAACTGACTTTGACTTACGTGTTAAACGTATTTTTGCTGTAAATATCCTTTCTAGTAAACAAAATGAATATTTCGTAGGTAAGCTGGATCCGTGTTTTCCTTTTTAACCTTAAAAACATACGCAATGGTGGCACGAGAGTAGAGGCAAGTTCATTTGGGTGTGATTGAACAACAAAAAACAAAAATACTTTAACTCGAAAAACATTGTAAATATTAAAAAAATTAATTTGAAACAAAACAAAAAAGTTTAACTTGAAGAACCTTGTTATATTAAAAAATATATATATATTTACTTGAGAAACATAGTAAATATTAGAAAAAATATAAATATTTACAAAAAAAGTAACAAAACAATTTTCCTTAAAAAACCTTGTAAATATTTTAGAATAGTAACGAAAAAATTGACTTGAAAAATATTGCAAACATCAGACAAAAAATAGCAAAAAAATTTTAGCTCGAAAAACAGTGTAAAAATTAAAAAAATAGCAAAACAAAATTGCACTTGAAAAATAATAGAAATATTAAAAACAAAAAAAATCATCACGCGCTCTGTTATACTCCCCACTTTACATCGAAAACCAAAATATTTACTTGGAAAACATTGTAAATATTAGAAAAAATTAACAAAAGACTTCTAACTCGAAAAGCATTGTAAATGCTTAAAAAAAATAACAAAAAAATTTGAGCTCGGAAAACAGTGTAAATATTAGAAAACAAAAACAACAACAAAAATATTAACTCAAAAAATAACACAAAAATTTTACTTCCAAAACCGTGTAAATATTTAAGAAAAATTACAAAACAAGTGACTTGGAAAACATTGTAAATAAAGGGTTTTCCAATAACAGGTGTTATTTTGATTTGATTATTGATGATTAACGAGTTTTTATGGCCAGAATTGGATGGTATTGATCTGGACAACGTTTATTTTCAACAAGACGGCGCTACGTGCCACACTAGCAACAAAACCATTGATCTTTAACGAGAAAAGTTTCCGGACTGTGTTATCTCTCGAAGAGGTGATCACAATTGGCCACAGAGATCTTGTGACTTTTTCTTTCGGACCACGTAACAGAAAAGGTCTACGCCAACAGCACAGGGTCGATTCAAGACCTCAAAGATGGAATTCGTGAGGCTATCGAAGCATAGGGCAGCCACTTTGCAATTCGGTTATGGAATATTTCATGAAAAGGATATTGTCCTGTAAGAGTGGTCGTGGTGGTCATTTGCCTGGTGTTATTTTCCCCTAATGGCATACCTGCCTGTTTATAATGAAATAAACATCCGATTGTTTATATTAAAAAATATCATTTTTCTTTGAATATGAAAATAAGGTCTCTTATTGGAACACCATTTATTAGCAAAAACAAAATTAAAAAAATTTTACTAGAAAAACAGTGCAAATATTAAAAAAAAATTAAAAAAAAATTAAAAACAAATTTTATTCGAAAAATAATATAAATATTAAAAGCAAAAAAATCATCACGCACTCTGTTATGTTCCCCATTACATTAGAAGCTGGTTTTTAATACTTCTGTCGCTCAATTATTTTTCGCAAATGAAATAAGTCTATTTCTTCTACTCGCTTTATTTTGTTTATTTTATTTACTAAAGCGTTTTTCAATAGGTGCGCTTCAACTTTTTTCCGATAGGGAGGGCGAACGACGCAATATTTTTATTTTTCCTTTGTCAATTGTAAACTTCATTAGTATACATTTCATCATGGAACGCTACACACTTGAGCAACGATTGCAAATCGTGCAAATTTTTTATGAAAATAATCGTTCTGTTGCTGCTAACAGATCCAGATTTTTTCCATAAAATCATCTTCAGTGATAAAGCTCACTTTTGGCTCAATGGCTTTGTCAACAAGCAAAATATGCGTTACTGGGCAGAAAGCAATCCACACGTGATTCATGAGGCACCGTTTCATCCCGAAAAAATCACTGTTTGGTGCGGTTTACATGCCGGCGGCGTAATTGGCCCATATTTTTTCGTTGACGAGAACGATCGCCACGTTACTGTGAATGGAAATCGATACCGCGACATGATAAACGATTATTTTTGGCCGCAATTGAATGGTATGGACTTAGACGGCATGTGGTTTCAACAGGACGGGGCCACAAGCCACACAGTACACGCTACAATTGATTTGTTGAAGAGTAAGTTCGATGAGCGCATTATTTCCAGAAATGGACCGGTCGAATGGCCGCCGCGCTCGTGTGATTTGACGCCTCTAAACTATTTTCTTTGGGGTTATGTGAAGTCATTGGTCTACAGTAATAAGCCGGCGACGATTTGTGGTCGAAAATTGGGTTCAACGATTGGACTTCGTAAAACGTGCACGCGGTGGTCATGCAAAAGAAATCGAATCTCATACTTAAATGTATATGTTCGATAATAAAAAAAAATTAGTTAAAAAAGTCAAACCGTTTGTGTTTTATTCAAAAAAAAAAGTTGAAGCGCTTTTACTGAAAAACGCTTTACTTACTATCCACTAAAATTATTTGAGTTAAAGTAAATGAAAAGTACAAAAAAATATTCAACAGAAAATCGTCAATAAATCCGTATTAATCACAGTACCCAATTTTTTCTATAAAAAAAGTAAGAGTAGCATCCAATTCAAAGCTTTAGAAAGTTGAAATGGAATTAATGATCAGCAGCAGCATAAAGGAGTCGTTAGGAGAGGGCGCATATTCATGTATATACATATTATATATATACACATGTGTGTATGTTTATGGGTGCACTGCATAAGTGTATAGAAAGTGACAGTGATGTATTAAATGTACAGTTTTAATTAGTAAACTATTTTCATTAAAAGTTTAATTTTAAGTAGCTCACATGCAAGCTGCTGCATTAAGTGGAAATGTGGATAATTTGACATTCGCGAAAAAATTGCACACAAATGTGTTTTTGCTTTGGATTATTGAATTAAAAGGAGAAAGTTGGTACAGTTGAAGCGAGCGTACATGGCTCCCATACACTTGTGCACGTTTTCGATGTTCACTGTGAGATGTGCAAAGTTTGGCCTAATGGCGGTCACAGCTCAATAGGCGATAGCTGACCTTGAAGTGTATTTCTGCAATAAAAAGGGCTCTTCTAAAAACTGTATGCCGCATGAAGCGTTAGCGGGCACCAAAAATGAGGGAAAGCTCGGCCAAACTTCTGAAAAATGTTATCTGCGCGTCGGTTATATTATTTATTTTCTTTTTTTGATTAGCTGAGAAGAGGGGAAGATGAAAGAAGTACTTATGTATAAGCAAATAAGTGCTCATCAGTTTTATATTCACTTGCACATTATTCAGTTAGTCCAGCATTGAATTTTGCTCGTCCGTTTCTACGTGCAACTAATAAAGGAATGGAATTTGAAATGGAATATTCACGAAATTTGAGATGAATGTTTTGTATTGATACATGAGCGATATTAGTGATTTAACACGCCAATTTTTCATATAACGGTTGCTTTCAAAAGCTCAAAAACTAATGAAGCATTGCAAAGTATTCGTATAGAGTTCTTGATGAGGACAGGTAAGATAACGAGCTTTAGTAAATTTAATCTTATTTTGAAAAAAAATACCAGTCTAACGGTTAGACGCGATAGAAGTGAAACCTTCCGTAAAACAAACTGATAGAGAATGAGACGAACGCAGCATTAGGAGCGGGATAATTATAGGTTCATTATAATATTGCTATAAAGTTCATATTTTATTTTCTTCATTTTATTATTATTCATCCTCAATGTTTTCAATTTCAACAAATGATACGAGTGGCTTATGATAGTTAAAATATGATACAAATGCTTTGGTTTCGATGTTGTCAACATATCTTTGAAATACCGCGTCAAATGTTGTTTTTGATCGTGTTGTCGATTCAGTGCGATTGTTACACATTTTTAAATTGAATGTTGTATTGAGAACGTCAATTAAAGGAAGCGCTGTGTCCAATGTAAAATTTACGTTAAAATCGCCACTTAAAATCATTGGAACTTTATCGTAATCTTTTCTAAGTACCCGCGATACTCTGGTGTATACTTTATTAAATTTTCGTGAATGAATTCCGTGATGCTATTTATTGATTGATTCGGTGAAATATAAATTGCCACAATTAAAACTGTTTTTTCCATTGCTCAATCTGGTTTTTAGTTTTATTTTCTTTTTGTTTTTTTCTGTCGATATTTGCGACACTTTTCTGCATTATTTTTCGGCATAATTGCAGTAAGTTAAGTTAAGTTAAGTTTGGCAGCCGCATCGCACATAGAGACAACGATGCCACTTAGACCACGAAATGGGTCCATAATTGCGGTAAATATTTAAAAATGAAAATATTTACAAATATAAAAATACGGGCGCAATACAGCACACGCGGTTGCTATTATGAGCGTCGTAACGCGTATATTACACAGACGTACTAACATACACACAAACATTCGTAGGACGCTTGGTCTAAGCAAGTATTAGGTACTACACTAATAGGTATACATAATGCCTTCTCGATTACCGTGGCTCCGTAATACGCAAGCGCGCACACATACGTACTAGCATACATACAAACATACATACGTATGACGCTTAAACTAAACACCAAAGCAAGTAATAGGCAGTGTAGTATACATACTGCAATACTCACTATACTAGCGTGGCTCAGCAGTACGCAGCCACACACATATACGTATATCAACATATAACGCTTCGTAGCCAAGAATGTCGCTTTTTCGTTTCATCGAGTCTCAAATCACTCCCAACGATTCTAAAGAAGTTTTCACTTCAATAATTTAATATTTATTGTAATTTTTGGAGAATGCTGAGGTGCTCGCTTCGCGATGGACAAAATCCAGCAACGATGTGGTTTATTTAAGGAACCTGAAATTCATGTTAGTTCTCGTACTTTAATTTCAAGACGTGATAATTTGAACATTACAAAAGAGCACCGCTTGCAAATAGTGGAAGATGCTTTTACCAATCATCATCATAAATTCCTAGAGTTTCAGTGTGAAACAATGAGTTTCTTCCATTCGGGTCTTTTCTGCGCCAGTCTCTTAACTTCATTCCAGCTAATCTGCATGGCGCTGGTTTCTGACTCGGGCAGTTGTTTCCAGGTATTTGCTCGTCTTCCACGTCTGCGGCTTTTCTGTCAATGGCGGCGCTTGTTAAGTCACCATTTCCTATGCGTAGAACATGTCCCATCCCGCTCCATTTTCTCTCTCGGATCTCTAATCGTATTGGCTTCTGTTGGAATCTGGACGATAAGTCTGCGTTCAAGATAATATTTTGCCAGAGTGTTTTGAGAATTTTTCAAAGTCATCTGTTTACAAAAGCTTGTGTCAGCTGACGTCGGATTCCACATGTCGCAACCATAAAGAAAAGTCGACTTTACATTGGAATTAAAAATTCGCGCCGTGAAATGTGTAATTCGTTCCAAATTGGTTTCAGAGAGCCAAATGCTTCAACTGCTTTCTTATTCGGCTTTTGATATCATCGCTCGAACCTCCGATATAACGCTGCCTAAATAACAGAAGGATTGCACATCTTCGAGATCGAAACCATTAATTGAGAAATTTTGCGTATTTCCTGGGTTTATACGCATGACTTTGGTTTTTTGGATATTTATGTTGTAGCAGCATAAACATTCCTTATACATATACGGGAAATGCTGAATAGTCCTTGACCGGATATAAATCCGAGTCGTTCTTCTTACGTAGAACCGACTGTCGTGAAAGCGACTGGATACTGGTAATTTCCCAGGTAATACCGCCTCCAATACCGCGTTTTTCGAGACAACATCCAAAACGTAGTTAAAAAGAAGTGGCGAGAGAATACATCCTTGTCGTATACCCGCTAATGTTTTGATTTAATCACCCACAAGTTTCCGATGCATTATCCGATAGCTTCCATCCGTATAAAGTGCCTAGACAAGCTGAGTCATTTTTGATGAGGGCCCCTTTACACTCGAGGGCGTTACGAATAGCGCCGTGATGTGAAGTAGCGAACGCTGTTTGGAATACCACAAGGTGAAGTCCAAAATAAACAAGACTGAGCTAAAATAGAAACGAGAGGAGTTTTGTTGTGATAACTTCGAGTTTATTTATTCAAAATAGTCCCCTCTAGCCTCGATACACTGTTTTGTCCCATCTAAAAGCTTTTCGAAAAATAGTTTCAGGTCATTCAGCGAAATGTCCTTGAGGTTGTCGGTACAAGCCTTTTGGATGACCTCTACGGACGCAAAACGTTTTCCTTCTATACCAAAATGCAATTTTCCGAATAAGTAGAAGTCACAGGGAGGCATATCAGGTGAAAACGGTAATTAATTGATGGTTAAAATGTGATTTCTAGTTAAGCAGTCAATCAAAAGACTGGATCAATGAGATGGTGCATTATCATGCAATAAGCGCCAGCTTCCTCCTTCGCGGTATTCAGGGTGAATGCGATGCAACAAACGATTCAAAGCGCCAAGATAGAAAATTGCATTGACGATTTGGCCCATTGGCACGAACTCCTTGTGGACAATTCCCTTGGAATAGTAAAAACAAATGAGCATCGACAGGATTTTTGTCTTCTCCAAACACGATTTTTTAGGTGGGGGCTTATTCGGGGCTTTCCATTCGGCACTTTGACGCATAGTTTCAGGTTCATCTTGGAAACCCAACATTTTGTCGCCAGTTACAACAGATGCTTTCCATTTCAATTCAACCGGGCTATTCGGGTCATGTTCTTCGATTTCGATGTAACTCAAATATGTGCTCTCTGGTCAAAATAATGAGACACGTATTTTTTTGTTCGCCCGAAAAAAATTTTTTTCAAGAGTTATCGGCAATTTTGTTTTTCGGCTCAAACTCGATTTTTTTTAATTATATAAGAAAAAATTTTTTTTAAATGCCCATAACTTAGTCAAAAATGAACCGATTTTAATAATTCTGGGTTCAAAATGGTCGTAATTACTTACACGAGCGATTTCATGTAGAAACAATTGCAAAAAATGCAAATTACAAAAATTCATTACTCCAAAACAACGCACTTTAGCTACTAGGCATTCAGCTCAATTAAAGTTTGAGATGTCCTTTTGATTTATAAGTCTTTTGAGTTATAAAAAAAAAAACAATACACGTTTTGAAATATTGAATTTCGAAAAAAATTTAAATTTTTTTTCTTTTTTGCTAAATAAAAAATTTTCAACTACTTTTTTGCAATTGTTTCTACATGTTTCGCTCGTGTAAGTAATTACGACCATTTTGAACCCAGAGTTATTAAAATCGGTTCATTTTTGACTAAGTTATGGGCATTTAAAAAAAATTTTTTCTTATATAATTAAAAAAAATCGAGTTTGAGCCGAAAAACAAAATTGCCGATAACTCTTGAAAAAAATTTTTTTCGGGCGAACAAAAAAATACGTGTCTCATTATTTTGACCAGAGAGCAACATATTTCAGTTACATCGAAATCGAAGAACATGACCCGAATAGCCCGGTTGAATTGAAATGGAAAGCATCAACATTGTAAAGGAATTTCTCGTCTTTTCTCGCCTCTTTAATGAAGTCTTTCGAATGTTGAATTCTGAGTAATTTTTGTTCCTCAGTTAACTTGTGCGGAATGTAACGTGCACAGACCTTTCGTAAGCCCAAATGATCAGTTAAAAAAAAAAAAAATAAATAATTGGCGCGTACACTTCTATTAGGTGTTTGGTCGAGCTCCTCCTCCTATTTGTAGAGACGCTTGGTGCGTCTTGGTGTTGTTCCACAAATGGAGAGACCTACAGTTTCAAGCCGACTCCGAACGGCAGATATTTGTATGAGGAGCTTTTTCATGGCAGAAATACACTCTGAGGTTTGCCATTGCCTGCCGAGGGGTGACCGCTATTAGAAAAATGTTTTTATTAATTTTGCTTTCACCGAGATTCGAACTAACGACCTCTCTGTGAATTCCGAATGGTAATCACGCACCAACCCATTCAGCTACGGCGGCCGTTTGGAGATGTTCAACTCCGATTCCATGAATTTCAATGATAATTTCGGTTCATTTTTGATAAATTTACGAACAATTTCGATGGAGTTTTCGGTGGTTACTGATTTTGGGTGGCCCGTATGCTCATTGCCATTTATGTCCTCACAACCATATCTGAAACGTGTAAACCACTCATGAACTCTGGCACGAGATAGACGATCATCGCCATGAACTTTTTTCATCAATTCAAATGTTTCGGTAAACGTTTTACCGATTTTAAAATAAAATTTGATATTAGCTCCTGTCTGAGTTTTGATTGCAGCACCGTTGAAAGTCTTTTGTTTATGATTTATTGGATTATTTTTTTATCATACTGAGTAATGAGATGCCCCTCTAATTCTTAGATTACGTCAGATTGCCTTTCTTAGGGATTTTCACGATCACGCCTTCCTTCAGTTCATCAGACAAGTGTCAGAATTTCATTGAATTACATTCAATTATAAAAATTATTTATATTCATTTATTTTTTTCCATTCATACTATTCATTTGTACCCCAACGATTTATTTTCATATACACCGCGTTGCAAAATTATAAACGCATCACTATTTTTTTATAAAAATATAGTTCACACTACAACAAAACCCATGTAACGTAAAATTACAAATCTCCTACAAAATGTTTCAAAATTACATCAAAACTTTTTAAGCAGAATTTTTAGAATTCCCCTGGGTATGCAGTTTTAAAGCCAATCAAATTTAAATATAATTAAATACTTTGTGAAGAAAGAGGACAGAAAATATTAGATTTGCCTACGAAATATCAGTTTTCTAATCAAAATCGACTAAATTGTTTATCAAAAATCCACAAATATTTTATAGAATTTTTTTTTTTTTTGACTTTTCTGTGCCACACAAATATTGCATTTTTGAACTTTTTGTATGCTTATGCAGACAACTTAAGATGCCTTTTTCAAATATGGACTTGTTTTCAGTTGCAAACAAATATTTGTAGTTCTCACCGAAGTGACCTACTTTGCATATGTATGTGTGTACTCACAAACTACAACACCAATGGCCACACCAACACTCCTTGTTAGTAATTACCCTTCTGCTCCAATATTTTACGCCCCCCGAGTTGATGGGTGCCACCATTCATTCTTACTAAAGAGCGTCCTGTTTTACCCAGGTCACGACCTGGTCAATGGACTTAAACTTCCTTTTTATATGTTTGCCATATTCTAAGTTATGAGGGCGCTTCGTTTATGATTAATTAAAGCACCGAGTAGTTTATAGGCAGAAGAAGAAGCAGAAGCAGCAAAATAGAAAAACGTCAAACTAGATAAAAAACGAAAACAACAGCACAAAAGGAAGCCCGGTGAAGGCGAAAGGAAAGAAAATAGGACCGGAAGCCAAGTAGCTGTAATTAAGCAAGGAAATAAAAAACGGCTAGCATGCATGCATTAGGGTGGAGTGATTTTTCTTTTTTCTTTTTTTTAAATCGCTTTTGGTAGACCTTCAGATAATTGGCTCTCTAACGCAGAAATAAGGGTGCAACATATTAATTGCGTCATTGGATGTTAAAAGCTGCCACCGACATCGTTAATTTTTGAAAAAACATTAAATTCAACCTTGTAATTTTTATTTCCCAAAATTATGTAGGTGCTTGCGAGCATTCATTTATACATAAAATCGTATCCACTCTTTTTCTTCTTTGTCGTATCTCTTCATGTCGCATCAAGTCCCGGCAATTAATGCCTGCTATAACGCGGAATGACTGCAGTTTATTTCTTGATATTGCCTGCTCGATAGTTTTCATATCCGCTCTTGTCTCAATAGCGTATGTCAGTATAGGGCTCACCAATTTTTTGTATACCCTATGATCAAAAAGTACCGGGAATGTTTAATTTAAACGAACTGCGCACGTGGGAACCGGTCCATATTTTATTCTTATATTGGTAGGACTCTAAGACACGCATCTGTTGCTTTTTAGCGCCATCGAATCATTAGTCTCTGCCTGGCGTTTGTTTACATCAGTCAACTTTTTTCAATTTGTCACATTTTACCATGGATAATTTTGTTGAACAAAAAGTTTGTTTGCACTGAAAATGTTACAAAAAGCATTTGGCAAATCTGAGCTATCAAGAACAAGAGCTTACGAGTGCTATAAAGACTTTAAAAGTGGCCGTATAGTGGTGGAAGATTTGCCTCGTTCCGGACGCCCATCGGCGTAGAACACCGATGAAAACATAAAAAAAGTGAAAAAAATTGTGCTTGAAAATAGTCATACCAGAGATTTCTTCTCATTCCATTTCATTTGGAACGGCACAACACATTATGGTTGATGTTTTGGGTGGTATGAGATGCGTTACAGTTAGACTCGTTCCGAAGGACCTGAATTTCGTGCAAAAACACCACCGAAAGACAGTTGCTGAGGAGATGATTTCTGAAGCCCAAACGAGAGACATGGGTCTATGAATTTGACATGGAAATCAAACAACAATCATCTGAGAGACGCTTCGAAGACGAGCCGAAACCGAAAAAATCGCGCCAAAGCCGCGCAAAAGTGAAGCAGCCCAAATTGTGCTGAATTAAATATTTGACCAAACACCAAGACAATACCATCGTGCAAGCATCGTATTCACCTGATATGGCCCCGTGCGCCATCTTTTTGTTTCCCAAGTTGAAGTTACCACTTCGTGGAAGGAGATTTCAGTCGATTGAGGAGATCAAAGAGAATGTGACGAAGGAGCTGAAGGCCATCCCTTTGTCGGCCTACTAGGGGTGCTTGGAAGAATGGGTTAAACTTAGGCACATATGTGATGCTTCAGAAGGGTCATATTTTGAAGGAGATAAAATAAATATGCCTGAAATTTAATTGTGTTTTGTTTTATTTAAACATTACAGGCACTCTCTGATCATAGGGTATTCTGATTTTGCCTTTGGTGCTGAGCCATCCTAGTACGCACACTGCTTTGTATGTTTGCGCGATGACTTCAGAACTAAGGCCTTTAGAAAAACTTAGTTTGGCACCGAGGTAATTGAACTCCACAATCTGCGTAATTGGTGCGCCTTACGCTGCAATAGAGATTGTATGTCTACAATTTTGTTTTTGATGCGGATATTTTCATATTAAAACTTTCTACAAGGAGACGTTGTAAATCGTCTACATTGTCGGATATTAGTATTGCGTCCTCCGCATAGCAAATTATTTTTATTTCCGCTTTCAATTTGTATCTCATAGCTGCATTTTTGATCTTTGCTATAATCTCATCCTTAACTAAGTTAAAGAGTATAGGCCTTAAACTGATACCTTTCCTTATCCCAGAGGTTACTGATAAATTTTTGGTGTTAAGATTTTTGGCCAAGAGAGCTGATACGATTCGGTTGCCTCCTTTTCGTTTCTGCAGAATTCTAATCACGTTTTCCAAGACAACCTTTTCAAAGGCTATCAGGTGTCTATGGGATTCCTTAGAAAGCAGAAAATCATGTCCAGGGAAATGAATGTACCGACCAAATCCATGTCAAGGCTAATTAGAGATGATCTCCACATGAAAGACTTTCGTCGCTCAACTGGTCATCTTTTGACAACGCGCTTGAAGAAAATTAGATGCGACAGATGCAGTCAGCTTTTTCGGTGGCACGCGGTCATGGGCTATGAAAATATTATTTGCACAGGTGAGAACATTTTCACTGTTGAAGAAGTTTTTAATAAGAAAAACGATAAAATCTATACTAAAACTTCTAAAGATGCAAAAAATGTTGTTCCGTGTGTTCCCAACCAACCTCCGTAATGGATTGGTGGGGAGTGTCTTGAAAAGGTGTTACATCTCTTCATTTGTTTTTCAGGAGGATTTTGTTGTTGTGGTAGCAGTAATACAAGAACTGTCAGTGTAGTGTAATCACTGGTCGCCATCGTCTAGCTCATCTAAAGGTAGGTCCAGGAAACTTGCTGTTTCGACAGATTGGGCCCAGAGGGAGAGGAGTGCTAGATGTGTGCGTTTTAAGGGGCTTGTGAAAATGTGGTTAGTGTCGTGCGGGGTGCTTTCAGATGCAGGACATGTGTTTGGTATGTCGGGGTCAGTTCTGGATAATTAGGAGTTTAACCTGCTACAATAACCAGAACGTAATTGTGCCAGTCTTACGCTGGTCTCACGGGGAAGCTGGAGGTCTTCATCTGCTATAGGTGGTGGTTGGACTCCGATTAGGGCATTCTGCGGACGGGAGCTTAAGAAGGTGGTAACGGTCTCCCGATGAATGTGATTTATTGTCTGTCTAAACACTGTCTAGTGCAGTAAATGTATCTTAATTTTGTCCTGGATCTCGTCGGCGTAATTTTGGAGGTGTCTCCTAACGTGCCTAGGAGGCGGATCTGGCTCAAGCAGGTATCTGCAAGGGTGAAACCTGCAGAAGCACCCTAACAGGAACTGCTTGCTGAGCAGTTTATTGTGCTCCATTACAGGGAGTATCTGTGCCTCATTGTGAAGGTGTTGAAGAGGGGACATCAGGAGGCAACCCGTCGCTGTCCGAATGGCAGTGTTTTGGCAAGTCTGAAGCTTTATCCAATGCATGTCACTGGTTCCAGGCGACATGATAAGTGCAGCATAGCTTAGAACCGGCCGAACAATTGCCTTAAATGTCGATAGCGACAATTCTTTGTCTTTACCCCAAGTGCTGCCGGCAAACGGTAGCAATTGCGGTTGTGTGCGCAGAGAAGGAGAGCAAACTGTCGAAGGTTACACCCAATTTTTAAGATTGTTAACAGTCGGAATTGGTGTGTGATCGACTTTTACCTTAATTTGCAGTTTGACCTCCTTTGTCCAGGTGGTGAATAAGGTCGCCGTGGATTTAGTGGGAGAAAGTTGTAAGTTTCTCACAGTGAAGAAGCGAGAAAGGCAGGCGACGTAGTTGTTCACTTTGCAGCGCAGGCCATCGATGGTATTGCCCGACGCCATTATCATGTAGTCGTCAGCGTATGAGACCAGGGAACCCCTTACTTGATCTTCCTCTGTTTGGAAGTTGGGTCTCGAAAAATATATGAAGAGTGACGACCGCTCAGATAGTTGGCGGACCACCTCTTCAGCCCTGGCGGGAGTGTCGACTGAAAAATAGCGTCTAGTAGCGTGGAATGGCTGACAGTATCGAAAGCCTTCTTCCAGTCCAACGCTACTAGGACAGTCCTCTCGCAGGGGAAGTTTTGGTTAAGTCCGCGGTTTATCTGGACGTTTATGACGGGGAGTGTTGTGATGGTGCTGCACACTCGTCGGAAACCCTGCTGATGTGGGGCTGGGGCCAGATGTTTCGTGAAGAGTAGGAGTAGGAGGGATTCAAGTGCTTTCACTACTGGAGAAAGGAAAGTTATCGGCCGATAAGATTCCCCTTGGTTGGCGGGTTTCCCAAATTTCAATAGGGTGACCACTCTCCCTGCTGAGAGTGGCCATAGATAGATTGAAAACCCTTGTGAGAAATCCTACTCCCAATGGACCTAGGTACTTCAGCATCAGTATGTTTAGTCCGTCAGGGCTAATGGCTTTAGATGTTTTGGCTTTGTTGATGGCCCCCTGAACCTCATCACAGAGAAAGCAAGTGGTGCACTGTCGTTCGTCAGTTTGTGCAGCCGTCTAGTGGCACGACGCTTGGATCTGTCGGCCGGAGGATGTGAAAAGTCGGCTAAAATAGCTTGCGCATCTCTTCGGGTCCGACGAAGTGCAGGAGGATGTCTTAGAAGGCGGTTTAGTAGTACTCTCTCTCGATGGAGAACGTTGGACCTTCCAGCAAGACTTCGCTCAAGTACATAAGACAAAAACCATACAGCAGTGGTTAAAAACGATATTCCTGCGTTCATAGTTGCAGAAGATTGGTGGTCTGGAAGCCCAGATCTGAATCCATTGGACTACATTTTGTGATCAGGATTGGAGGGCATGGCCCGTCGAAGACCTCACAGAAATTTGGAAGGTTTCAAACAATCTTTGGTTCGAGTAGCGATTTTTTTATATTAACATGAGTAAATAACACTAACTTCATGAAAGAAAGTATTATATTGTGTCTTCATATCTATAGCGGAATTTACTTGTAACAGAACTTATGGCAAGACTTAGTTTATATAAATATATATATATATTCCCACTATTTCTACAAGGAAAATGGGGCCGTTATAAAAATAGTCCAATTTTCTCTATCTGAAGCCAGGGATTTCCCCTCTCCAGCTTTCGAGCTCGGTCTGCCTTCTCCACGTATGTGCTGGGCGTCCTGGCCTACAGCTGCCCTGCGAACTGCATTCGAAAGCCATTTTCGTTACGTCACCCGTTGGGCTACGCAGGACGTAGCCAATCCGTTACCCTCCATTCACGTCTAACGGCAGTATTGAAGTACTGACTTTACATTGATGCTGAAAATTTTTATTTTCCACATACCATCGCTCCACCTTAATACGTATGTATGTGTGTGTGTATCAGCATGCAAGCAAGCAATGCATACGTATTACGGCGTATACAGTTTGACCCACCCTACATACCCGAACATACCAGAAATACCTAGAAATGTATGAAAATGTACGCGGCAGCCCATAAAATCCTGCAAACTAACTCACGCGATTGCTGCTTGTAAAATCATTTTTCATTTCTCATTTTGCACTTTTCACTCATTCTGCCTCGAAATGCAAATTCTTGTCTGTAGAGCTTCCTATCAAAAATATGCCAACTAACAACGTCAAAGCCGGCCAGACAAGCAAAAAGGCGTTCATTTAAAAACAACAAGTGCCGAATGAAAAAACTTCAGGCCAGCAACGAAAATAAGAGTACAAAATTTAAATGGTGAAACTTTATACTCCATTAACCAATTCAGTCCACATTGTCCCATAAAGTGGGGGGCACTACACCAACAACATGGCATAATTTAGCTTTGTTTGGCGTTGGCGTGCGGTCATTGCGGGTCAGCAAGGGTCAACTGTAACTGCCATTGTTGATTTGTTGTTTCTAATTTTTTAAGCATAAACAAGTATTTGATTGTTTGCGAGATAATAAAAACTTGTGTAAATACAGTTTAATTAACATATTAGCGCACCCATTAAACACAGTCCACTACTGCGGCCCGTAACATATACAGATCTGCTCGAAAATGTAGTTAAATTGTAAATTGTGTCTTAATAAAATTTGTAGCTGTGACAAGTTTTTTTTTTTTTTTGAACCGGAAAATAAAGACTTTTGTCAACTTTTATCGCCTTTTGATGAATTTGGTTAATTTTCGAGTACAAAAAATGTTAATATTTTGGGTGTACTTAAATCAAAGAGCTGTTGAAGTGCCACTAGACTTTATTTTTTGTTTTTGTTATAAAGGGTGGTTAAATTTTAAGGGCCGATGTGGAATGTGAACCACACCTAAAGATCAAGCTTTTTTTCATATTTCGTTTGACACTTTTTAATTTCAGACTAACTCAATTTCAACCATGGAAAAATACTGAATCGAACAATGCGTTAAAGTTATTCAGGCTTATTATAAAAACGGGCGTTCAAATCAAAATGCATATCGCGCACTTCGTGATTCAGCGATGAGGCACATTTTCACCTCAGTGGATTCGTCAATAAGCAGAATTTGCGCATTAGGGTGAATGGTAATCCAAGAGTGATTGCCGAAAAACCAATGCACCCACAAAGAGTGACTGTTTGGTGCGGTTTATGGGCCGGCGACATCATTGGGCCGTATTTTTTTCAAAATGAGGCTGGTCAGGCGTTACTCTGAATAGTGTTCGCTATCGTGAGATGATAACGAACTTTTTATAGCCCGAATTGGAAGATATGGATGTGGACGATATGTGGTTTCAACAGGATGGTGCCAGTTGTCACATAGCGATGTCAATTGGGCGCCAAAATCATGTGATTTGACACCGTTGGACTTCTTTCTTTGGGGTTATTTGAAAAGGAAGGTGTACGTTGATAAGCCAGTAACAATTGAAGTGCTAAAGGATGAGATAATTCGACACATTAACGGCATAGAACCTCAATTATGCCGCAGCGTCATCGAAAATTTTGACCATCGGATGGAGTTGTGCCACCGAGGCGGCGGCCATCCGGCCGATATTTTATTCCATACGTAATTGAGCCATATCAATATTATCATAATAAAGAGACATGACAATAATTTTTTAAAAATATTGTATTTTATTCAAAATCAACACCGGCTCTTGAAACTTAACCACCCTTTAGAAAACTTAAATTTTATGCATAGCTTAGCAAAGCAGCGCAAAACTTAGGTAGTGGAGTTGCCCAACTGTTGACCAGAGAAGCCACAATCCTGCTGTTGAACCAAAATCCTGTTGTTTGCGATGAAATGACAACAAAATCCTGTAGTCTGAGACGTAATGAGTATAAAGTCAAAATCCTTAAGAAAACCAAAATCCTGCAGCTATAGACGAAACGACGATAAAAAATATCAGTTAATTTATTCACTGGCGGCCGCCGTAGCCGAATGGGTTGATGCGTGACCACCATTCGGAATTCACAGAAAGAACGTAGGTTCAAATCTCGGTGAAACACCAAAATTAAAGAAAAATATTTTCTAATTGCGGTCGCCCCTCGGCAGGCAATGCCAACCTCCGAGTGTATTTCTGCCATTGAAAAGCTCCTCATAAAAATATCTGCCGTTCGGAGTCGGCTTAAAACTGTAGGTCCCTCCATTTGTGGAACAGCATCAAAACGCACACCACAAATAGGAAAAGGAGCTCGGTCAAACACCCAAAAAGGGTGCACGCGTCAATTATATATATGTATATATAATTTATACACTTCAAATTACGATTTACAATTTTTACCATCCATTTACAAAAATGTTTCCCTTTATGTATATTACAAAAAATATTTCAATCAAAGCCTTCTTATTTCACAAAAAAAAGAGGTTGTATGTAAAATCGGTTTACTGCCGATAGTTGAACGTGACAACGCCATAAGAAAATACTGTTGGAATGGTTGCATTTTTCAAAAGAAAATTTTACTTTTATTTGTCTGATAGATATTTTGTATGGATATAGAAAAGGAGGTAAACAGAATCGCAATGGAATTGATCAAGTTACATTTACACAAACGTGAAAAATGACGAAACATTTATCAAACTCATGAAAGATACGTTCAATTTCGAATGTGCATCAGACGTTAATAAGTCAACAACACTAAGAGGCAACATCATCGATTTGCCTTTTTCAAAACACATTACACTCGAAACACCCCCCCTCATTTCCTATTTTTCCTATCATCGTCCTATTCTCAACAGAGAAATGGTTCATTACCATGCACACAGGAAGAAGGCATATGCAAATACGAATATGTGTATTTATACATACATATATATGCTCACTCAAGTAGGAGAGAGCCAGATGTCGAACGTTGCCCAGCGCGGGGGCCGATTGTGCCTCTTTGTCGATCGTTCCGCGTTCTCGCTTGCGGTTCAAGCAAGATAACGCTGTATGAGCAAAATCACGCCTCATTTTTTGGTGCGTGAAGCCAGCTACGTCAAAACAGAACCTACTTATTTTCACAAATAACAAGTGCTGATAAATTTTAAAGTGTATAACTCACAAATGTCATATACTGTTTCACTTCAAATCGACTACTTCTCAATTACACTTCACTGATACTTCGACTAGCTCACTCGCTTTCAAACTACTTTATATTTGAATGAGCAAAAAGGCTCAAAACGAAGATGAAATATTCTTGCAGTTTTTCTTCTTTTTTTTCATTCACTTGACAGTCGATTTAACGTTACCGGAATGACCTGGACTTTCCTCCATCCAAAGATTGGACCATGCACATTCGATCCAAGATTCTTACGTAAAATTTTTCACGTAATTGAAGAATGAAGGCCCACAAGTTGGAAAGGACGACGATTCGACATTTCGTGGTATTCTTCAACACTTCGCGAACTAATTTTTTTAAACTAAATTTCCACAATTTCGAAGCGTTGCTCTGTCGCTAAACGATTCATTTTGACTTGCCAAGCCTTATTGCACAGTAGTGTCAGCACAGTTTGCCTTTCTCAGATGTCAAACCATTGTTGTCGATAGTTCTCATACTAGTTACAAAATCATCGATATTTGGAGCCACTCAATAGTCCCAATACTTCAAAATACCTATTACAATAATATATCCGGTACATTGTGGAATAGACCAGTAAATCCAACCAGATTGCTTTGAAAAAACACTAAATTTCTTAGATGAACTTCATCGTTAAGAAAAACAGTGCAATTTAGCATTTCCTGAATCTCATAAAAAAATAAACATATGAGAAAAATTTGCCTACTCATAAGAGTACTTCCAACTGCAATTAGAAGCTGTAGTGGTAGACACCGACCGTATCCTGACCATTGATGATCTTGATGATGCCGTGCTTCAATTCACGCAAATAATTCAAAACGCAGCTTGGAACAGTACGCCCCAGCAAGTTGTCACAGCAAAAAAGAAAAAATACCCATCATATATTAAGACGCTGATAAATAAAAAAACGAAAACTTAGATGTCGTTGGCAGCAAACCAGATATCCTGAGGACAAATTGAAACTCAATCAAAGTACAAAACAACAACAACATTCAACAATGATAATTTCAATCGATTTCTTAATGGCCTCACATCTAATAAATCCACAGACGACTCCTTATGGAAGGCAGTAAAGTCATTCAGTCGTCCGCTAAAACACATAGCAACCATCAAAATAAACGATACCCAATGGGCAAAAACCAATGATTTATTTGCAGAGAATCTTTGTAAAACCTTCTCTGCCAATGATGGATCTGAAGATATTGACATCGCGTCAAATTGAATTGAGAGTGATATCAGCATTTAGCCTGTTAGTACCGTAGAGGTAATGAGCGAAATATTCAAAATGAAAGCCAAAACATCGTCTGGTTTCGACCTCATAACTGCAGAAATTCTTCAGAGATTGCCCAATAATTGTGCTACTTGCCTGTCTCAATATATCAATTTGTAGTTTTTGTTGAAATATGTTCTTATGTACTGAAAGACAGCAGAAGTAGTTATGATTCTGAAAGCCGGAGAATCGCCAAATGATGTCTCTTCATACCGACCTATTTCTCTGCTACCAATGCTGTCCAAACTTTTTGAACGCCTGTTACTGACTCATATGTTGCCGATTATAGAAAACAAGAGAGTTATTCCAAGGCACCAATTTGGCTTTCGCAAAAATCACTCAGCATCCGACCAAATTCACTGGGTTGTTAGAACCACAGAGTATGCGATAGAGGAAAATAAACTTTGCGCAGCGGTGTTCCTTGACGTCTCGCAGGCGTTTGACAAAGTTTGGCATACGGGCTTACTCCACAAACTGAAATTGATTTTGCCCAGGAATTATTGCGAAATCCTTTCTTCCTACCTTGATGGCATATACATTCGTGGCAGACTTGACAACGCCTATTCTTCATTGCAAAAAGTAAGCGCGGAGGTACCTCAAGGAAGCATCCTTCGCTCTCTCCTATACCTCTTGTGCACGCATGACTTACCGGTGCACGAGCAACACGTTACCGCAACCTTTGCAGATGACACGGCTATCCTAGCAGTTGGAGAATTAATCGAGACCTGAAATTACAATCAGATGGGCACCTAGTAGCAGCTGTACCTTATATATAATATTTATACATTCATAATGAATTTATGAATATTGAGGCATCTTAGTTTTTCCTCGTTTGATATATATGTTCAATAAAAATTGCACGTTAGTATCTTTCTTTATTTATACTAGTTATAATTTCTAAACATTATTCTGTTTATATTTTAAGATACGTTAATACAAAAAAACCAAATACAAAAAAAAATATGATGTATTATGATGCGATGTGTTGTGATGTGATGTGTTGTGATGTGATGTGATGTGATGTGATGTGATGTGGTGTGTTGTGTTGTGATGCGATGTGATGTGATGCGATGTGTTGTGATGTGATGTGATGTGATGTGATGTGATGTGATGTGATGTGATGTGATGTGATGTGATGTGATGTGATGTGATGTGATGTGATGTGATGTGATGTGATGTGATGTGATGTGATGTGACGTGATGTCATATAATGCGATATTTGTTGATGTTATGAGATGCGATGTGATTGATATCTAATGATCTGTTTATTTATTTATTAGCTTTAATATACAATAATAAAACTAGAATGCATAGAAAACTTGCTGCAAGGGCTTGGAACTCAATCAAATGAAGTTATATTGGATAGCAATCTTGTTTATAAATTCACACAATTTTGATATGCTCGTATGTATGATACGATATTTTTGATTCGTACGAAAATAAGAATACACACTTGGCCTCAAATTTCTTTGTATGATGGGTATTAGTAAAAATATATAAAAATATAATATAATGTAAAAATTATAATCGAAAATGGCCCTATTATTTTTCACAATATTGTTCATGAGGATCAATGAACTTCTACGTACGTTTGAACCAATTTTCGAAGCAGTCGATTCGAGTCTCTTCTTAACCAATTGTCACTAAAATGTTACTAAACCGGATGAGAAAAAATCTCAATACTGAATGTATGCAAGTGCAAGTAAGGCCCAAGCATACCTCAATCTCACTGCATGTACAGTCTGTCTAATCAAAACGTGACCGCCAAAGCTCAGCAACTATTTGACCAATTCGATTCTAACAAACTTCGTTTTATGGGCTTACAAGTTAATATTTATTATACGCAATATATTGAATAAAATGTATAGTCAATATGATTCATGAGCACAATACTTTCCATCCAATCTGTATATTAATTTTAAAAGCAAGCCTCAAACTGACCATACGTAAAATTTTTTTGTTCTGCAAAACCTAGCATTGAACTAATGACGTTTGTTTAGCTTAGTATTTTGTACAAATCTATTATTATACCTAATTTTTATTTAATATTTGATTAAAATGTCAGGCTGTCATTGAATTTTCAGAGTTAATTTCACGCCCACGCACACCCGGTTTTGGAAGTGTGGTAATTGAGTCAGTATCATCAATATTTTTGTACTATTCATTAGTCTCGGCATAATCATTGAAAAGCTCAGTGGTTGGCCTTCTTAGTCGTTTTGGCCTTTCCACCTGGTAATGGACATAAATTTACCTTTTCATATCAAATACATAAATATTTAATGTGCCGATTTGAAATCATAAATTACTTTGCCCAGCTCAGCTTCCTTCCGCAGCGGATGCTTTCGATGCAATAAATTTTGTATTTGTTTGGCTGTTTGTTGTAATGAAGTGAGACATAAATAGTTGACTAAGAGATAAACAAAGTAACAGCGTAAATTGTTACTTATTGCTTACAAGCAAACGAACGAAAGTCTTCGAATTGAAGCAGAAGGCTTTACGCACTTTAATTGAAAGGTGGAAAATACTTGGTGGCGCAAACTTCATTTGGTGTTTGAATAACTTTTTACTAAATAAAACAATATTTTGAGTGTCTTTTTGTTATTTTGTCTATTTGTGTAATGCAGCTGTTTAGCGCACAAGTGTCAAATATGATTGACATACGTGGCTGTTTGCAAAAGTTATAAACAGTACACCTACGTACTAAACCCTTGAACTCCGTCTGCTCCACCACTCTCCCTGCGAAACTGCTTCAACGTATTACTTCGTGAGGCTGGTTAGCTATATAGCTTCGTCAATGTCTATCGGCTAATGCGTCTCATTTGCTCGATGAATCTGAGCTCTTTTTGAATTCTAGTAGCGTATGCAGCTACCTCTTCCCCCTTTTCTTCCGATTGCAACATGAACTCGACTACGTCAGTTGCATTTGGAATTATTCTTCCTGTTCTAAAGCGTGGGCAGTGGAAACTGGCCTGTTCCACGTCTTCTTCTACATTGATGCACACAGGGCAGTAGGGGCTGCCATCATGCCCGAGCCTATGCAGATATTTCCTAAAACCTCCATGTCCAGAAAGGAACTGTGTCACATGGTAGGTAGTATCTCCAAGACTCCGATTTAACCATGGTCGCAAATCGGGAATCAGTTTATAAGTCCATCGCCCTTTACTGGAGGTATTCCATCGGTCTTGCCTCCTTGTTAGTGACACAAGCCACTCTTCTTCTCTCACCGCTTTTTTATTTCTTTCGGCATCCGCTGCACATCTGTCATAGACTCGCTTCATTTCACTCGCGAGAATATCCGCTGGTATCATACCAGCTATAACAAACGCCGCGTCATTCGATATTCTTCTGTATCCGCAATATGCCCTTAGGGCACTTAGCCTATATACAGACAATAGCTTCCTTTTGTTATCCTTCAGTTTCGCCGCATTTGCCCAAACTGGGGCTGCATACAGGAGGATTGAAGTGGCCACATTTACCAGCACCTATGTTAGGTAAGATCCTTGAGAATGCCGCTTGTATGCTAGCAGTTTTCTCTACCGCGTAGTCAATATGGGCCTTAAAATTTAACCTACAATCGATCATAACTCCAAGGTATTTCAGAGCCGGTTGTGAGTGAACAATTTGCTCACCCACTCTGATTCTCATATGCTCCACTTTTTTCCGACTTGTTATCAGAACCGCCTCCGATTTGAGTCGCGCCTGTTCGAACCAATCTTTCACTTGTTTTATCGCTCCATTTGTAATCTGTTCCACTTCCTGTATGTGCTTAGCCACCGTCACTATCGCTATATCATCCGCAAAGCCTATTATTCTTACCTCTCTGGATACCGGTAAGCGAAGGACTTTGTCGTATATGATATTCCAGAGGACAGGACCTAGGACCGATCCCTGTTCCAGCACTGCTCTCATACATAAGTTCTCTATCAGAGAAGTAACTCCTTAGTATCCTGAGAAGATACGGCGGAATGCCAATTTCGTACAGCCTATTCAAAATGTGCGACCAGCTTGCCGAGTTAAAGGCGTTTTTGACATCCAATGTGGTTACAGCACAGTATTCCTTGGTGCCCCAACGCCACCGCTTTCCTTCTATAGCCTTAATAGCCGCTTTGACAACCGTAGTAATTGCATCAATCGTCGAACGGTTTCTCCGGAAGCCAAACTGCATGGTACTCAATGCTCCCTTCTCCTCTAGTATAGGCAATAGTCTATTGCAAATAATACGCTCGAGTATTTTGCCTGTTGTGTCAAGTACGCAAATCGGCCGGTACGAGGACAGATCATCGGCTGCTCCTTTTCCTTTTGGTATCAACACAAGTCGTTGCAATTTCCACTGTGTAGGAAAAACACATTCGTCTAAGCATTTTTGTAGTACCGCAACAAATATTTCGGGACGCAAGCGGATAGCCGCCTTAAGGGCTACATTTGGTATGCCATGCGGCCCCGGTGCTTTTCGGTCGCCGATTTTCTTCCACGCTTCCATTATCTCTAGTGCAGATACGACTGGAATCTGCTGGGTGTTTACGATATCTGCAGATTCTAATCTATCTATACTCGGTCCCTGGGGAAATAGCGTCACTACAATTCGATTAAGCATAACTGGAAATACGACTGATGGAGCTCGTTGTCCCGCCAATTTGAATACGCGAGTCTATACAAGTGTATTTGTGTGCACATATACATAGAGATTAATACTTATAAAATTTCCATATTTTTAGTTAAATCCTCTTCATATACAGGTATTACACTTACAGTTGTTACGCAACTTACGCCTACTTCATTAATTTAAAGCATGCTTTTGTTGGTCACCTCAAAGTTAGCTGGTAGTAGAAGCTCCCCATAAAAGCATCGCCGAGCAAACGATGCATATTTAAGGATCCAAAAGAAAATGTTCACCGTATGGGAGTGGGCTAGTGTGTGTGTGACAATCATTTGCTTGGTGCCGGACTAAATGCGCACAGTGGACGGGAAAACTCAAATGAAAGAAACAGCGTTCAATGAAATCAAGCGAGTGTATTTCTGAAAGGAAGATAGCTTCTCATAAAATACCTGCCATTATTTCGAGGTGGCACAAATTTGTAGGTCCCTCCAAGTGTAAGAGGGTGTTAGATAATAGGGTGTAAGATAACATGAAACACACTATATACAAACTGAAGAAAAGGATCAACCCAACATCTAACAAGTGAAACATTTATATTTATATGTATATATGTGTACATGCACACACACTTATGCACTATATAAAGTACACAAAAAAATTGAAAAATATGCTTATCAAAAGATATTTAATCGGCTTAAAGCAAAATAATTTCCATTTCAATTTACCGAAGCACCATAAATATGTTTCCTATTTGTTTATGCAATGCCCAGCAACTTAAAGATTTAGAACTTTTTCCGGCTTTATTTTTCTAAAAGAAGAAACTTTGCTTTATTGGATTGGGTGAACTTAAGATGCTTTGGTATTTAGATGCTTGCAAAGTTTTTCTTTACTTTTACTTATTCTCACTCAAATAAGCACAATTTATTCTACGTTTTTTTATGGTTTTTATGGTATTTATATTTATGCAACTGTGTAATACTCTTAAGAAAATTCATTACTGAGGTTCATAAACACAAATTGATAATGGCGGTTACTGCTTGAAAATTTTCAAGGAAAAAATGATTTGATTTGGACCTGTCTTCCATCCGCCCATCTGTTTATGCAGCGAATAACTTGAGTAAAAGTTCTAAACCTCTAGCAGGTATTGTATAGGGTGGGCCATGTAAAATTTGCTTTTTGAATCAGCTATAAAAAAAAACTAATCAATATTTTTTCAAACTTTTTTTTTATTTTGAAGATTGAACACTGTCATTTATGAATGAAAAATAATATCGTTCAAATGACTGCCATGACTGGCTTTACAGTAGGCCATTCGATCAACCCAATTTTTAAGCACATTTTCGATTGTTTGGGCTCCAATTTTATGAATGGCAACTTCGATTTCATGTTTTAAAGCATCAATCGTCTCTGGATGGTTCGCATAGCATTTGTCCTTAGCGACTCCCCATAAAAAATAGTCCAACGGGCTTAAATCACAGCTCCGAGGCGGCCAATTGATATCGGAATTTCGGCTGATTATTCGGTTTTCAAAAACGGTAGCCAAAAGTTCGAGTGTAACTTTGGCAGTGTAACAAGTTGCACCGTCCTGTTGAAACCAAATGTCGTCCATGTCATCCTCTTCAATTTTTGGAAACAACTCGTTGAGCATGTCACGGTAACGCTCGCCATTACTGTAACCGCGACTCCTCGTTCATTTTCGAAAAAAATGGCCCGATGATGCCGCCAGACCAAAAACCGCACCAAACAGTGATTCGTTGTGGATGCATTTGCTTCTCTACAGTAACGTGTGGATTTTCTGAGCCCCAAATCCGACAATTTTGCTTATTGACGTAGCCATGTGATGTGAAAATCAGAAAAGAAGAAGAAGACTCCCCACTTTGGAAATAGGTTTTCAATATTTCCCAACATTGCTCAAGCGTATAGCGTCCCAGTTCGTAAATGTCAAACCTTTAAGACATTTGACATGTCATTTGTGTTACCATTCTAAAAAAATAGGTGGTTCAAAAAGCAAACGCTATATGGCCCACCCTGGGATAAGGGCAATAATTACGTTCGACTTGTGTATAACAGTAAATTTAAAAATTGTAAAAACTGCGAATATTCTGCTTATAGACCACCTTGATCAAAAAGTTCGCGAAATAGATTCAGAAAATTCAAAAGTTTATTCCTCAAAAGTTATATTATCGCTTTCAAAGTACTCCCCCGCACCTATACTAGTGTTTGATCCAGCTCTCGAAACATTTCTGGCACTCTATTTTCAGTATAGCTATCAGAGTCGTGTTCGAATTATCCATTACCTCCTTTCGGCTGTTAAAACGCATTCCTTGTGGTGTTTTCTTGGCTGAATCCAACAGAAAATAATATCACAGAGAGCCATATCAGGTGAATTTTATGGCGAATGGATGTTACTCATTTCGTTCTTGGTTAAAAATTCACGGATAATAATGGCACTGTGCGACAGTGGTTTATAGTGGTCCAAAATCGACCAGCTATTTTTCCACAAATCCTTTTTTTTGTGCGAATTGCCACACGTAAACGTCTCTTAGCACCCAAATATTAGGATTTTTTAACTGTCTGATCTTCTCGCAAAATTCGTGCTGTAAAATATCATTGAAATCCATAAAAACCCTGAGCATCTTTACTTTTTTAACTAAAAACAACGTAGTTTTTTTGGTCTTGGTTCGTTCGCAGCTCTTCACTCATTCGCCTGATGTCAGGAATGCGTGTCGTACTCATAAACCCACGTCTCATCTCTTGTAATAAGAATTTTGTTGGGCGTTGGGTCGCCTGATGAATATTCAACCGTCGAAATCATGTTTTGGCGGTATCTACGCGGTGCCTTTTTCGCTTGAAATGAACGTCCTTTAGGACGAATTCAAATTAACTTTTAAAACTGTATAAAATCGCAACAACAAGCAATGGTGAATGTTGGTAGGAATGTTAATCACAGATGTGCTTTGATCATGTAAATACAATATTAAAAAAAATGTGGAATTTTTTTCGAAATGGTTCAATCAGCTATTGCAGCATGCACGGTTTCCATGGATATTGACGTCCAATTCTGACCACAAACTGTATTCCAATGGATCCAAATCTGGACTTCCAAACGACCAATCTTCTGCGGCTATGAACCCATTAATCTTTTTTTTAACCACTGCTGGGTGGTGTTTGCCTTATCCTTGCCGGAATCTTGCTGGAAGATCCATCGCTCTCCACTGCTTCACCGCGCTTTCTAAGACATCCTTCTGGTACAGTTTTGCCCCGGTCTTAACCACTTAACCACTCCTATTCAGAATCAAGCTCAGATATTTTGCCTCACTAGCATTAGAGTGATGTTCCCTGGGTAACTTTATTAGTAAAAAAAAAACAATTCAATTATAGAGTAGTTTACCTCCAGGCCAAGTGTAATCGGAGTGAGGTTTTTTTTTTTCCTTAGACTGAGGTATTCTTTTTTCTCTCTCCGCACAAGAGCATCGTGCCTCAACAAGACTCTTCCATCGTACACAGTTCTGGCTGTTGTTTTTGCGCGTCCCATGTAATGTATGAACCTGCTAGCTCGTGCAACATCGGGCTTCTCCAAGTATTTTTTGGCCGAGCCAGACCCCTGCTCCTTTGTGGGTTCCAGTCCAGTACTCTTGTTGCTATCTGAGGTAGCCTGTGTCTGATTTTGTTGGAGACCAGCCATGTTTCACTGCTGTACAACAATACTGACTTCACTCATGAGCTGAATATTCGCAGTTCAGAGTTCTGGAGATTTGCGAACTCGTCAATACCGTAAGCATTCGCCTGAACGTCGCCGTAGCTTTGTTTAGCCTGCAGTTGACATCTTCATCTGCTCCGCCGTCTGCCGTGATAGTGAAGCCGAGGTAGCACAAACTTTCAAAAAAAAAAAAAATTTCACCGGGCACCCATCAACCATATGTCTTGCTTTACTGTGGTTGACTTTCATAGCCATCATCTGGGCGATGTTGATCTCCAGTTCGACAGTGCGTGCCGGCCTGCCCGCCTTCGCTTTCATGTCAGTGAGTTTGTGAGAAAGGAGGCATCATCGGCGAAGTAAAGGTCTAGATATCTTATAAAACTCCATACGAAGCCTCTTGTGTGCAAGGTCAATTGGCTCATGACGTTATCTAGGACAATGGCGAACAGAATGGTCGGCAGAAGCATCCTTGCCTTAGACCTGCGTTGATGGTGAATTGATCGCTAATGTTGTCGTTGTGAAGCACTTCCTGTTCGGTATTCTCATAAAGGACTCTGATGAGGTAGAAAATATTATCAAAATGTTGGCTTTAAATTTTAACTTATTTCCCAAAAATCATATTAATAAAAATAAATAATAAAAAATAATATTTTTTTTCTCTCTTACGAACCCAACACAATCACCAGAGTACTAAGCAGCAACACAAATAGTCGTAAAACATTTACTCATTCACTTTGAGCAAACAATTAAATATGCAAATTTTGGCCTCGTATGAAATTTTTGGATAAACATGAATCACATTTACAATCACTTCAACAAAAAATTTATTATTTATAGCAGTTTACTTGTTTTTTTTTTTTTTTGATAACCGAGCGCACTAGTAAAGCAGTAAGGTATTATAACTCGTTCACATAACGGTTGTTTGTACCAATATAAGCAAACTTATACCGAAATCTTCAAAATGATGATTTAGTAATGGTTGTCTGTATGTCTATCCGTCCGCACGCATGAAACCCTAGTGTAATATGAGGTGTCTGAGTATTGAAATGAGCAGCAAATCAGCCACTAACTACGCCTACTTTCAATGTAACGGTAATTTTCAAAAATGCAAAAAAAACTTTCAGTAAATCTTCTTCTTCTTAATTGGCGTGATAACCGCTTACGCGATTTTGGTCGAGTTTAACAAAGCGCGTCAGTGGTTTCTTTCTTGTGCTAACCGGCGCCAATTGGGCACACCAAGTGAAGCCAAGTTCTTCTCCACCTGTTCTTTCCAACGCAGAGAAGGCCTTCCTCTTACTCTGCTAACACCAGCTGGTACCGCATCGAATACTTTCAAAGCCGGAGCGTTTGTATCCATTCGGACGACATGACCCAGCCAACGTAGCCGCTGGATCTTTATTCGCTGCGCTATGTCTATGTCGTCGCAAAGCTCATACAGCTCATCGTTCCATCGTCTGCGATATTCGCCGTTGCTAACGTGCAAAGGTCCAAAAATCTTGCTGATTTCCCTCGAATATTCCAAGTGTCGCTTAATCGGATGTCGTCATCGCCAAGCTTCTGCGCCGATAGGACGAGCATGATAACAGCCTTATAGAGTGTTAGTTTTGTTCGTCGAGAGAGGACTTTCCTACTCAATTGCCTACTTAGTCCAAAGTAGCACTTGTTGGCAAGAGAGATTCTACGTTGGATTTCAAGGTTGTAAATACTAAAGCAAATTTACTCCAACTTTGTGTAAAAGGCGATGCCAGAGAATAAATACGCTGAGAATGAAAATAGGCGCTTGAAAATGGGATTGACACTCTACATCCAAAATCTCTTTTATGAAACTCCAAACAAATTTCAGCACACAATGCATTAAAACTCAATAGGCATGACTATTGAAGATCACAGAAATCGGATAAAAACCACATCTCCTATAATGCAAAACTTCGTTTTGGCCACCTGGTTGCCGGTACTTAGAATAATTCGCGTATACACCAAGATACCATATTTTTAAAAAACTACAATACTCGTAGCAAAGGATGAGTGTTTGAAATCTGTTATTAGCCACGCCCATTTTCTATATAATAGTCTTTTCAATTTCAAAATCCTACTATGCCACTCACTCAGGCGAATATATTAGGTCTTTGCGGTCGTATGTCTACGCTCAGCCACCAAGAGTAGGCATCAGCCGACTGTGAAGGGCAAACCAATCCATCCCATTTTATTGTTGGCTATCGTTCTTCCAAACATCTTCGTAGCTGACGGTAATAATGTTTTCTGGTAAATTTTATCAGTCAAAACTGCATTCAAATTGGCTCTAAACACATATAAATTGTCAAATCCTTTTTCAGAAAAGCAGCCTCAAACATGAAGCTTAACTGAATGTTTGACAGTTCGTTGAAGTTGTCGATTTTTAGCAGTACACTAAGACTCACGCATAGAACTATTCGCCCAGAAAGAAGATTTATTCCTGAATAATATGTTTGTCCAATTCCATTCTGAATTTAACTTAGGTTCGGTTAGGTTAGGTTGATCTGCTTGACTGCAAGAATGGTTCGGTCCATAGCGATACCAAATGGAGCTAATTAGTTATGCGTTTTGAAATAGTCCACCCGCATGGTGCCTGTTTCTATTGCGAATTTAAGGAGACATTTCCAACCCACTTCTGAGATGTCTTCCAATCAGTCAAACTGTGGTGCCTCCAAATATTTTAAGCGTGTTTTGAATAATGCAAGACATCCTCAAAGGAGATGCTCTACAGTTTCCCTTGAACCCGGCACCCTACATTTCCTGCATTCCTCGTTGTCCGAGATTCCTATCTTAATGGCATACGCTGCTACTGCGCTATGCCCCTATGGATTTGACTTAACTCATGCAAGTCCCTTTTCAATATGTGATAAGGGGAGCGTTTTTTCTGCTCGTAAATGTCCTCGAATCGTGTCTTTGGATATACAAGGTGAAGTTCACAATAAACAAGACTGGCGTCATAAAAAAGTTTTTGATGACGCCATTTTTTTAATGAGTTAGTGCTTTGGAAGTTACATCCTTAGCTGACTTCCAGTGAAAGTTGGGTGACATTCGCCTCAGTGGAAGCGAAGTTATTGCGTCTAAAGTGTCAGTACAAACATGAATTTGTCATCGGTACAAAAATGAGTTTCGAAGAAAGAGCTAATATCAAATTTGGTTTTAAAATCGGCAAAACGCTTAACGAAACATTTGAATTGATGACAAAAGTTTATGGCGATGATTGTCTGTCTCGTTCTAAAGTTCATGACATGAGTGGTTTACACGTTTCACAGATGGTTGTGAGTGCATAAATGACAATGAATATACGGACCGCCCAAAATCAGTAATCACCGAAAACTCCATCGAAATTGTTCGTAAATTTGTCAAAAATTAACTGAAATCATGGTTGAAATTCATGAAATTGGAGTTGAATATCTCCCGAACATCGATTTATCGCATTTTAACTGATCATTTGGGCTTACGAAAGATCTGTTCACATTTCATTCCGCACAAGTTAACTATGGACCTAAAATTACTCAGAATTCAACACTCGAAAGACCTCATTAAAGAGACGAGAAAAGACGAGAACTTCTTTTACAACATTCGAACTGGTGACGAAACGTGGTGCTTCCAACATGAACCCAAAACTAAGCGTCAAAGTGCCGAATGGAAGGCCCCAGACGAGCCACCACCTACAAAATCACGTTTGGAGAAGTCAAAAATCAATTCGATGCTCATTTGCTTTTACGATTCCAAGGGAATTGTCCACATGGAATCCATCCAACGGGCCAAATCGTCAATGCAATTTTCTATCTTGGCGTTTCGAAGCCTTTGTTGCATCGCATTCGTCGAATTCACCCTGAATACCGCGAAGGAGGAAACTGGCGCTTATTACATGATAATGCACCATCTCATCGATCTAGTCTTGTGACTGATTTTTTGCCTAGAAATCGGGTTTTAACCCTCAATCACTCACTGTATTCACCTGATATGGCTCCCTGTGACTTCTACCTATTCGGAAAATTGCATTTGGCCATGAAAGGAAAACGTTGTGCGTCCGTAGAGGCCAGGAAAAAGGTTTATACCGACATCCTGTAGACAATTCCGGTCAATGGCCTGAAACACTCTTTCGAAAAGCTTTTAGATTGCACAAAACAGTGTATCGAGGTCACAGGGGACTATCTTGAATAAATAAACTCGAAACTCCTGTCGTTTCTATTTTAGCTCAGTATTGTCTATTGTGGACTTCACCTTGTTCTTCCCGCAACGATAATTTCGAGTATGTCACAAACTAATCTTCTGATTTTGTATACATTCACTCTTCTTTAAAGGTAATACACTTCTCACATCTTTGATAAAGTTTATTTCCATATCTTCGTTCTCTTTGCTGTTTTATAAAAACGTAAAAAAAATTCTTGAACTTTTTTCATAGATGCAATGGATACCATAAAAAATATCTATAACTATAATATAGATATATCATATATAGGCCTTATATTATTTGACTATGGCCTTTCAGTAAAAACATGCGTCGGGTATATACATGCGTCGAGTATAAAAGTTTAATTTTAATTTTATTTAGATGGAGAAGTAACGCAAAAAAACGTGTCAGTGCCACACTTGACTTCAATACCCATATAGAGATAGCAAAAAGAGTAAATAGAAGAAATCTATTTAAGAAAAAAACGCTCAAGAAGAACGCAAAAAGAAAGCACTTGCCTTGCTAAATATGTTTTGCTCATACTCGTATCGGTAATTCACCAGGGCGCTACGCATGCGCGATTTTTACCGATTTAGAACAAAGTGAAATTAAATGCTAACGCCAGTGAATGCCTCTCATTGCTACCAAAGTTGATGTCAACCCCACTCAACTGACGCCTACTTCATGCAGCTCAAGCACGCAAATCAACGCGAGCAAAAGAGATTTTGTGAATAATGCAAACATTTCCAAACGAAAACAATCGATTTCGTAGATAATTCACCTAAAAACTCTAGATCGTGGGCGATTAAATGATTTCCTATTCAAATTTACAGTCGCCTTGCGTGCAGGTCGTCAGATGTTTGTCGCCAGCAACTACTACACTTTGCGCTGGTTGGGTCGTCTCTCTTGCGTTGCACCAAAAGCAGGTACGATTTATTTTAAATGCTAGCAGCCGAAATTCACTTTCGCTTTGAGGCTATTTGTTTTTTTGGTTTTTTTTTTGCTTTAATTTTTTGGTGTTTGATGGCACTTTTAGTATATTTGTTATGCACGGCGGTATTTCGGCGAGAACCCCAGATATGCACGTATATTTATTCACCGCTACTGTGCGCTGCTGGGTTAACTGAAAGTGGGCTCTGAGGACGTGCAATCAATTTTTGTGCGATTTTGGGGTATTATAAAATGAATTCTTGTAAACAAATATTGAATATTTACCAGACTACAGAAACGTGTAGAATTTCAAGTAGAGACGTAAATACACAATTTGCAAAACAGTAAAAATATCTTTGAAGGTGAGAGTAGAAAAGAAGCAACAAGTAGTGAAAGTATTGGTCGCTGAAATTCGGCGTGACTTGCGTTCCATGAAGCGAAAACCGAAAACAGTTGTGTGATTTTGAAGTGACCAAAATTGGCAGTCAGAGTTGATAATAGACACTATCAAAAAGTTGATCGTAAAAAGTCGTCATGCGGGAATAATATAAGGTAGTAGTCTGGTGAAATACTAATTTTTTGCAGATATTTTTTAGGATTTTTTTTTTTGAGTAAATAAAATATATAATATAAAATTTGTTTTTTTTAGTATGTTATTATTGTCATCAAATAGTACACAAAAACATTTTTTTTGTAGTAGTATGGCACCAAAGTGCCTTAAGGTAGTACTCGTAATCCGGTGTAACGACCGAAATTTCGACGTTTTTAAAAAGAAAGTAAAATGCGATCGTTTTAAAGTTTTTACATGTTTTTATTGGTGCTTTGAAGTATATAAAAAAATTTTTTTTAAGTTAATTTTATATTAATTTGTTTAAAATTTTTGACGTCAAAGTGAAGTCCTTAAAAAAAAAGATGAGTTGGTTCGGGGAAACACACAGCCTTCCAAAGTCATCTGAAATAAAAAAATCAAAGAGATTATTATTCTGTAAGCTTTATTTTAGGTCCCGAACCTATAATATGCATAAAAATAAAAAAAACAAAAACAAAATGGCGGAGTTATGAAAAAGTTCTCAAAATCTAATTTTTTTTCTTCATAAATTGTTCAAATTGAATATTTTATTATTAAAAACTTAAATGTTTTAAAGCTCCGGGATCTAGATATATGTGTCTAGAATAACGGGTTAAATTTTTAGCCAAATCGGTTGAATAGTTTTGAGTCAGTGATTCCCCGAAATTTCGAAAACAGGGTTCTGAGAAAAACGCGTTTAAAGTTTCAGAGCAGCTGCTGCTGTCGTGTCACACGCTTTCATACACACTACGGCACGCTCTCTTATTTTAGCTATAACTTTAAAAATAATTAAAATTTCTGTCTGAAATTTTTATAGTATATTTTTAAGATGTTTTTCTTCCGAAATATGTAAAAAAAAAATCGATTTTTTGAACCCCTCACACTGGCCTACTACCTTAAAAAAAAGATAGGTGGCTTGTCAACAGGATGTTGGCTCTTTAGGACATCTGAAACAATAAAGTTAAACGGATTATTATTCTGTAGTCTTGTCCATTGTATTTTCAAAAGTCCGTCATTTTGCTATTTTTCATAAAAATATTTTCCATTGTAGCACCTATTTGAAAATATCCATTGTATTTTCAAAAGTCCGCCATTTTGTTACTTTTCAAAAAAAATTCTTAAAAAAAAATTCCTAAAAAATATCTATAAAAAGGTGAGTATTTGACCAGACTACTGCCATAAAGCAATGCACTGTAGTTGTTCAGAAATTAAAGTACTTTCTAAAAGAGAAGAGAAGAATAGTTAATAGGCGGTCAAAGTACAGTTTAACCTTTTATCAGAAGTAACTGTATATTCGACAACAAAACTCTAGCGCTTCGAGCATTTCAATTTTGTTGCAAAGATAAGATTTATGAATGAATATTTAGATGTACCACAGCAAAGAAGAACTGCCAGCTAAACATTTTTGTATCCCAGTTAGAAGAGGGTTAGGTAAGTAGATAAGTTTGGAGACCGCAAAAATGACACATTTAGATCTGTCGTAGGTTCGTCGTGATACCACTGGAACTTATCCGAATGCTATGAGTTCCTTTTTAAACCATTCTGTAGCTTTGGATTAAAACCCTAAACATTTCCGTGCTCTTATTTTTCACAATTTTCGACGTCGATAAGCAAGATAAGAATACAACGATGATTATACGGCAACCAATCACTCCTCTTTAGTTTGGGGAATGGTTCCATATGTAGAAGTCCACACAAATGGGGAAAGTACCTGATCGTCAATCACTTGGGAGTGGCGCGGACAATTCTTCTGAATATGGTCCAAGCAGCTCACAACGTCCGGGCCTCGCCCAAGTATGCTCTCGGTAGCTTCTGAATATCTGTTCGAGAGCAAGTTCATCTGATAAGGCCATGCAATTCAGGATATCTGGTTGTGCGCTGAGTTTGGGACCCGCCACGTAAAAATCTCCCTCAATGAAAACTAAAACAAAGCCTCGTATGAGAACTACCTACACTGTTGATATTCGATGCGGTACCAGCTGGTGGTAGCAGAGGAGAAGGAAGACCTCATCTGCGTTGGAAAGATCAGATGGGGAAGGGCTTGGGTTCACTTTGTGTCCAACTGACGCCGGTTAGCACGAGAAAGAAACGACTGGCGCGCTTTGTTAAGCTCGGCCACAGTCACGTAAGCGGTTATCGCGCTAATCAAGAAGAGAAGTCAAACCATTCTTTCCACTCTAAAAAACTGGTGCACGCTGTTCGCTCACCGATTAATTCTGGGCAGGTCGTCCAAAATCAGTTGTGCCAGAAAATATCGACACTAATTGAACGCCATGGATTGAGTGAGATTGTGGCATTTTTAGGTATTAGCATTCTGGGCATAAATATGTATAAGGATTTGCAGGATCTCCTTGCAATAAAAAGGATTCCACATATTTCAAAAGAGGCCATGAAATCGTAACTGGACAATGTGCTTCGAAAATTGGTTCAGACGAATGCAGAGGTAAATCAATCATCATGGAGAATATTTTGAAAAACAATAAAACAATTTTCAATCACCAATACTCATATTTCCTTTGTTAGACCAGAAATATAATTAGCAACCCTCTTTAATCCCGAATACCTAATATTTCTTCAGACTCTCAAGCAGACGTTAGAGATTAGATTAGATTAGTTTGAGGTTTGTGGTAAAGTCCCCAGCACAACATCATTGTGATGTTGTTTGTTCAGCGTATCGTCCTGCTCCTGAACAAGCTTACTTGGCATCAACCAAATCGAGAAAGTCTTGATGGATGCTTGATTATATAATATTAAAACTAGCTGACCTGGGGAACTTTGTTCCGCCCCAGAGGCAATAAAAAAGCAGATTTTTGATTTTATTAAGTTAATTTTTATATTAATCAAGTATTTCAATGAAGCTTTAATAGATTGCACTTTTCATTTAAGCACCTCGTTATACACAACATTTTTTGTTTTATTATCAGGTTCAAGAACAAACAACGCAGATGGTTTTCCGACCCGTGAACATGCCACATATAATTCACCATGTGAGAAACATTGATTTTCTAGATTCTGACCACAAACTTTCAAGGATTGGCTGTGTGATTTGTTAATGGTCATGGCGATTGTAAGACGCATCGGAAATTGAAGTCTTTTAAAATCAAACGGAAGATTGGTTGGGATCATTGGGATCCTCGGAATGAGAACTTCTTCACCTTCGAATTTTCCTTTGAGTATCGTCGCGTAAATCACATTGTTCATCAATTTATTTACCACCAAACGCGTACCATTGCAAAGCTTTGGTGGGCTTATGTTTCGAAGCATGATTACTACGGATCCAATTTTTAGGCCTAAATTGTGCGGTGGTAAGCCAGGCACATCCAAGGAGTTTAAAAATTCAATTGGATAGTTGGTGGCTTCATCTTCGTTTGTTACACAGTCAATGGATTTGAATCAATGCATTGTTCCAATGATATCATTTTGAATTATATAGTTTAGGTCATCTACATCTTAATTCTCAGCCGCTAAAATTGCTCACTCACTCCACCATTCATTATTTTTGTAGTTATTAATGATGTTTGGGAATACTTTATTGATAAGTTCGTCTCTCGATGAGACAAAGTTACAGAAATTCTGAGGAAATGAAATCAATCCACTTGATTCGTCGACAGGTACTCGACCATTACCGATAGCCAGTGATTGCTCAGAGAAATCTTCAGTAGATGTATCATTAAGTAATGCAACCCTCATGTTTGTTGTCAGCTGAAGTTTCTTCACATAGCGCCATAGATTCGATGATTTGAGGCAAGCGTTTATTTCGTCAGCAGCCGTTGATCTAGGAATTACTGGCAGTGTTTGGCGGAATAACGGCAATTTCACTCTTCCACTAAGGCAGCACAATTCGGGTGTTTCTCCGGAAAACTTCAATGCGGCCCAATGCAAATCCTAGGATGCAAGCAGTAATCAGTGTTGCAATCATATCGAAACGCTGCTCCATTCAAATCAGCACTTGATAGTTCTCTTCTTGTGCGTCGAAAATGATTTACTTGTTGATCTCTGTTATTCGCACGACGATTTCGTATTACCAACCGAGCCGTTTCACGGGCTGCCTCGTTTTGCTCTTGTGATTGAGAAGCACGAAGTCGAGCCATACTAACGCGGCGCTCTTCACGGGCAATTCCTTGCCCTTCTTCAGTCGTTTCATTCGCAATGTTTCGTATCCTTCCTGCATTACGGCTTTGTCGGGAAAGATTCGATCGTCTTATTCGATAATGATGATTCAAAGAGAATACAAATAACTGTGATTATATATTTCTGACAAAATTTATATTATCAAATTTTCTACTTAACCATAGACAAAATTACGTTTAGCTGTCATTTGCGTTTTGTTATTCCATATCAGATGCGTTTTTGTTATACTTTTGTTACAGTGGCTTCACGGAAACGCGTTCGAATGGGATAAAAAGTATTCTATGTCCGTCTCCTGGTTCTAAACTACCTCTCCACCAATTTTCAGCCAAATCGGTTCAGCCGTTCTCGAGTTCAAAATAGTGTAACTAACATGACTTTCTTTTATATATAGCGTTTTTCAGTAAGAGCGCTTCAACTTTTTTTTTTTGAATAAAACACAAACGGTTTGACTTTTTTAACTAATTTTTTTTTATTATCGAGTTTGAACATATACATTTAAGTATGAAATTCGATTTCTTTTGCATGACCACCGCGTGCACGTTTTACGAAGTCCAATCGTTGAACCCAATTTTCGACCACTCTTTTGCATAAATCGGCCGAAATTCCAGCAATTTCGCGATCAATATTGGCTCTGAGCTCACAAAACGTCACCGGCTTGTTACTGTAGACCAATGACTTCACATAACCCCAAAGAAAATAGTCTAGAGGCGTCAAATCACACGAGCGCTGCGGCCATTCGACCGGTCCATTTCTGGAAATAATGCGCTCATCGAACTTACTCTTCAACAAATCAATTGCAGCGTGTGCTGTATGGCTTGTGGCCCTGTCCTGTTAAAACCACATGTCGTTTAAGTCCATACCATTCAATTGCGGCCAAAAATAATCGTTTATCATGTCGCGGTATCGATTTCCATTCACAGTAACGTGGCGATCGTTCTCGTCAACGAAAAAATATAGGCCAATTACGCCGCCGGCATGTAAACCGCACCAAACAGTGATTTTATCGGGATGCAACGGTGCCTCAAGAATCACGTGTGGATTACTTTCTGCCCAGTAACGCATATTTTGCTTGTTGACAAAGCCATTGAGCCAAAAGTGAGCTTCATCACTGAAGATGATTTTTTGGATCTGTTAGCAGCAACAGAACGATTATTTTCATAAAAAATTTGCACGATTTGCAATCGTTGCTCAAGTGTGTAGCGTTCCTTGATGAAATGTATACTAATGAAGTTTACAAATGACAAGCGAAAAATAAAATATATTGCATCGTTCGCCCTCCCTATCGGAAAAAAGTTGAAGCGCACCTATTGAAAAACGCTATATATAGAAGTAGCAGTAAATGCGTATTCAAATATTTTTCTTTTAGCTGGTTCTGGGTGGATAGTTGGATCTGTAAATACATATCTGACCCCGTTTGCTGATCAGTGTACCAATGGGCATACATGTTTGAGCTGTTCCGTTCTGTTTTTCATCAATCGTTAAATAATATTTACCAGATTTCTCTTGCCATATTTTTTTTTTTATGTGGTAGGGTTTAAGAAGCCTTCGTACTTACAGCGACCGTCGTCTACTACGTTGAGTGGTCTGGCCACTAACATAATCCCTCCTTGTCTTCTGAGGAATCAGAATATTTGTTTCAACTATTTTTAAGTATTGCTGAGCCAAATATTCGTATTCTAACTCTCTGGATGATGCTGCTGCCTGCACGGATATAGAAATATAAATCTGAGTGCATCCCCAGATCGAATCCAATGTGGCATTCGGGCAAGTTAGGTGAAATAAAAAACAACAAGATGACGTTTATATTACTTCCTACGCAGAAGTGAGATGCACTGCGTTTGAAAGAGATAGCGTCTCGCTAAACAGCTAGCGCTTGTAGATGGTCACAGGCGTTTCGCGTGGGTATACTTCTTCTCTAGCAGCGCCAAAGTAGCCATACGAAAATGAAATTTTATAAAGTGCATGCATTGAACAAATTTGAATGTTTAGGAAAAAAAGCGAATTTCATACTTTAATTATTTTTACTTTCCTAGGTTTGAAATATGACATCATAACAAACTAAAACTAGCTGCTAAAAGCAAAAAAATCAGTGGAAGAATATAAATTTTAATAATAATAAAATTAAAACATACTCGTACATATAAATATCAACTGTTTGCATATGTAAGTAGTGTCAGAAAGTACGAAAGCACTTAAAGTGAAGAACTAAAGTATGAATTCCATTAAGACAAGCGCTAAGTATTTGTTGGTCATTTTCAGAAAACAGATTTTATGGACAATAAATATCACAGGCATGCGGAATATAGACAAGTTTTTATATTAACGCGGGGACATTAGAAAAAGCGGTAATTACATAGATACTCGTACGTTTACCTTCGTGAGCCATGTATGTGCGTATGTGTGCAATTACCTTTGAGCATAAACGCAAGCATTAATGATTTTGAAATCTCAAATACAGAATAATTTGCATAAGCAATTATCCAAGAGCTAATATTTGCGAATTGTGTGTGTTTTTTATAGCAGGTACTACACTTTTGGGTAACTGCAGCTACAGGAAGAACTGGGCTTCAGAATTTTTTGGCTTTTAAATATTTATTTTTTAATGTAGCTATGCAATACTTTGATTTCAACTCACATAAACTGCTTAAGTTCTGTATGCAAATATTAGCGGACGATTTTGATCTCGGAATTTCGGGATATTTTTAGAGTAGGGACTTGTCCCGAAATTTAGCTTGGAACATAACTTTCTTAATATGATTAAAAATTCAATAAAAGTTCTGATTCCGGGATTTCGGGGTATTTTTGAGGTAATTCCGGTATTTCAGGACTCGTCCCAAAACTTTCTTTGGAACATAACTTTCTTAATGTAAGTAAAAATTCAATACAAATTGTGATCCCGGGATTTCGGGACATTTTTAAAGTTTTTTGGGACTCGTCCCGAAATTAAGCTTGGAACACAACTTTTTTAATATGAGTAAAAAATCAACAACTCAAAGCATTTAAATTCTTTAGTGCAAATTTTGTATACGATTTGGATATTGATCTAAGCTATTCAGGTTTTTCAGATACTTTGTCCTTTGTCCTATCCGTGACGGAAAATGACGTCCAAGAAGTGATTGCAACTCTGATGCTGATGGTCTATCACCTCTTCTCCTCAAAGACTGCTTCTCCCTCACAAAGCCATTAAGGGGTTATATACCTTGTGGTCCGGTGAAATTAGCGAAAGTTGGGTTTTTTTTTAAAGATATGTAGCAATAATTTTAACGTATAAAAGTTTTTATTATTGGATATTACAATGTTTAAAGAAAAAAAAGGCTTTGTTTGTGTAAAAATATTTAAAAATGGCGGAGTTATGGCGTTTTCCCCCAAGACCCTTTTTTTGGAAGAGGCTTGCGGTGGACGCGATTCAAGTCCACCAAGTCAACTGAAATCAAAAAATCGAAAAGATTTCATTAGTATAGGGTTATATCTTCTTAGTGAACGATCAATATATTAAATATTTTGATTTTTGTGAAAATAGGAACATGTTTTTAAAAAACTCCACTTCTACAGTCCTAAAATTGGCATTAAAAAATTCATATCTGCAAAATAAAAATTTATACATAAAAAGTTGATCGTTCACTAAGAGGCGACATCAATTACGAACAATTTAAAAAAAAAATTATAAAAATCGGTTGAATACTTTTTTTGCAATCGCGTCCACCGCAAAAGCATTTTTGGAAAAACACGTTTTTGAGATAATCGCGTTTAAAGTTTCAAGCGCCGCATGAGGCCGTACGCTCAGGACGTGACGACGCACAATTTAAAACGCTGTAACTTTCGATCTATTGCTCAGATCTCTATGAAATTTTTGGAAAATGTTCTCAAGGGATTGTACTTTACGATAAAGAAATAAAATTTATTTTGATTTTTTTGAAAAACACAAGGTATATAACCCCTTAATGTTAATTTTTAAATAAATCGATCTTTGCTGGATTATTTGTATGGTACTTCGAAAGAACTAACATAACTCCAATTTTTAGAAGTGGAAATAAGAACGACGACCCAAAATATAGACCTATTTCGCCGTAGTCGAATGTGTTGGTGCGTGACTTCTAGTCGGAATTGCACAGGTTCTAACCTCCGTGCATGAAACAGCAAAATGACTGAAAAAGGTTTTTCTAATAACATTCGCCTTTCAGCAGGCAATGGCAAACATCTGAGTGTATTTCTGTCATGAAAAAGCTCCTCATAAAAATCCATCTGCAAACACCCAAAAAGAATGCAAGCGCCAATTATGTACAGGGCCCGGCACTCGAAGTGTAACCAACTTCAGACCGCTCGCGCGGCTGATGCACGGGCATCACGTGTCGGTAAGTTAGCTAAATGGCAGTCCAGAGTATTGTTTAGAAGGGCGTGGAAGCATTTTCCTGAGAGTAAACGCGAAAAAAGAAAATCAGTAATGGATTTCAAAACGTGTGATTGCATTATATTAGGCTGGAAAATCACAACCAGCGATTGTTCGAGAGCTCGAACACCTTAAGCACCCTGGTAGCATCGTGAAATGTCATGCAACGTCACATAAAAGGGTGCAAAAAGTGAAGAAGTGACTTGAACGGAATCTCCGACGAGGTGCCAAGCAAATAGCGAAATAACTGAGAATATCTGACCATAGCATCCGCCGCATACTGAAAATTGGTATCAAAGTCGAACAGCTGTAACCGCAATTGGGCGCTCTCCAATCGTTTACATTGAGCCTGGCGTCAAGGTAAATGCGAAATATTATCGGAAAAGTATTCTGGAGGCTGCTTTGAAGCCGTGGTCAGACAAACATTTCGGTGACAGAGCATGGACGTTTCAACAGGACTCGGAATTGTTTCACAAAGCTCGCGTGAACCAAGAATAGCTGAAAAACAACGTTCCGAACTTCATAACGTCCAAACAGTGGCTCTCAAATTCACCAGACTCGAATCCGATGTATTATTCTCTTTAGACCATTTTGCAGAGCAAGGTCCAAACTAAAAGATACATCAGTATCGAGACGCTGAAAAAAGCCATTGTCTGCGAGTGGGCCAAAAACCCTGCAAGTCACATCCGGGCAGCTTCGTTTCTGGACCGTTTCATGACGTAGTCAAAGCAAAATTGAATTAGGTAAAAGTAATTTTTCGAATTACATTTATGGTCTTTTTAATTGGTTACGCTTCGAGTGCCGGACCCTTTATACTCTTATATCATTTCAAAATAGTTGTCAATTTATTTGAGGTTGAAGTTAAGACAAATCTGATTTTAGGTGTTGTGAATGGTCAATTAAGCAATTTTTTCTGAGGACTGTTTCGATAGCTTAAGCCTGGCTATCAAGTATGGGTGTCATCTACACTAACCTTTCGAAGGTTTTTGATAGGGTCTCTCATAAAATATTTCTAAGGAAATTAACTTATTTAGGACTCCATTACACCTGCCCAACTTGGATAGTATCATTTTTATCTGGAGGGAGTTGGAAGTTTTACTGGAAAACACAGCTTAATGTTATTTCCAGGTATCGTCTGGTTTTTCTCAAGGTAGTATTCTGGGTTCACTTCTCTTTATAATTACGAAAGCCGACGCTCTGTGAAAAGTGTTCCTCGCGCCCTCAGACCAACTTCCGGTGTACAGCCCATTGAGGCTCATTTTGTCATTAATGGCTCCGTCAGTAAGCAAACTTGCCGTACTTGGGTTGAAGAGCCGAAGCCATACAAGCCATACAGCCATTGCATCTATTATAAAACAACTGTTTTGTGCGGCCTATGGACTTGAGGAATAATCGGCCCATATATTTTCAAAGGCGAAGCTGGCAAAGCAATAATGAATGATGAAGCCCGTGATATTCACAACATTTGGTTCCAACAAAACGGCGTTACTTCCACACAGCCCGTGAAACAATGGATTTATTGTGTTGAAGTTTCGGCGAGCAAGTTATCTCTCATTCGGTGTTGCGGTCAACATTTGAAAGGGACTATCTTTAAAAAATTCATGTCATGATTGGTTCTACCCAAAAATAATAAAGATTGCGTAATCAATTTAAATTTTCGTTATTCTAAAAAGTTTATACCTCCTTCAGTTTGATAATTCTAATTTTTAGGGACCCCGAAATTATGATTCAAGCGAGTCTCGGGATTTTCGCTACCTGTAAAATACCGGGCATCTCTAATGTGTGTATATGTATATATGTATGTATGCATGTCTGCATGTACATATGTAACGATTTATTTGTGTCAACAAGTATGCGCACTTGAATTTAGTAAAAACAATATTTTTCATTAACTATTTTTATTTTCTACCTCTTCTTATGATTATTTTTATAAGTATTCATTTTTTTCATTATTATTAATATTTTTTTATTTACTTTTCAATAAATATTGTTTTGGTCATTCCTCCTCAACATTAAATGCTCACACCTGTGAAATGTTTAGCAAAATGCTGGCGGAGTAAAAATCAAAATAATATGGAAAAAATTCAAAGATCAAACAAAAACAAATACTCGTGCGTCTGCGACTGCGACTGCTTTTCTTAATGATGAACTCTTGTGTTGATCTTCTATTATTATTATGCGCTACTGACTCGCACTTAAACATAAATACTATCGTACGAATGTGTAAATAAAGTTTACAGAAATCTCAGTGTGTTGGCATACATACACACACACGCATACGTACGTACCCACCTTCTATGACGATTGGCATCGCCAATTTGCAAACACTTGATCACTATTTGCTATTTGTTGTTTTCTTTTTACAATTTCAACTACTTTTCATATGCTTTGCGCTTATACATGCGCGTGTACGTGTATGCCTGAGCATTTTTAAGTTTGCTTGTGCGATGATTTCTGTGTGACGCTGCGCAGGCGCTTTGCGGTAAATGAAGTTACAACGGCCTTGCGTAAAGCGTCAGTCATCGTTTGACTTTGGCGCGTACCTCACACAAGTTGTCGCAGCTTTGCCAATCGGGTATTAATTGATTTTACGAAAAGAAAATTGAAGAAGTATATCGAAAGGACGCGCGAATTTTACGAAAGAAGTGAAGAAATTTTACGAAATAAGAAGAAAGTGTTAACTTAAAACTAGCAACAACAATTAGTTGCAAAAAAAAAAAACAACTATGAAAAATCAAACAAAAATGGTACGCTTACCTTTACATTTTATTGTGATACATAAATATCTAAGTACTCGGTGGCGCAAAATTAATCATCCACTTTTTTTAATAAATTCTTTTATAAAACAAAAAATAATTTTGAGTGATGAAAGTCATTATTTTGACATTCAAATGCTCCATTTCTTCATTTCACAAGTGCCAAATCTGATTGCCGTATGACGCCATTTGCAAAAATTAAAAATCTTCTGATGGGGTGATTAATTTTGCGCCACCTTGTTCATATGTTCGTTACGAAAACAAACCTAGCGGCAATGGGTGTAGTCAAAGAAATTTGGATTGCCTTGAAAAAATTATGTTTTTTAATAAAATCAAGGGTCTTCCAAAAGTGACGCTTAGATGCCAGTAGTGAATATTTCCTAGACGGTGCTGTTGTTTCATGTCATTTTTGACATTAATCAAAGAGAGCGATGTACAATTTTACACGACACAACAACGCGTTAAAATTATTGAAACTTTTTATGAAAAACTTAAAGGGTGATGCTTTTCTTAAAAAGTTCTTATTATGAAAATAATTCTTATTATGAAAATATTCGGTCTTTGCAAAATTCGCAATTCTTTTCGGGGAAATAATCGTCCGAAAAACTCAACCATTCAAAAGTTTGTAAAAAAATTCTAGAAGCTGGTTCTGTGGAGCATAGAAAAAGGACTGGCAGACCAAAAACTGGACATTCTGTTGCGAATATTGCTGCTGTAGCGCAAAGTGTTGCCGAACAACCTTCAACTGATGTTGATTTCTCGACGTTCTCAACAATTAGACAGTCATGAATCGACTTTTTGGCGGATTTTACCTAAAGACATAGTGGACATTTGAATGATATTCATTTTCACATACAATTATAAAGAGCCGTATTTTGAATAAAAGTAGTGAAACCTGAGAGAATTTAAATTTTCACATTTATTTTTTAAATATTCTGAAAAAAATGCAAAAATTAAAAAAAAATGTTGTGTCATCATAACGTCCCCTTAGTATAACAATAGCCTATGTGCTCATAGGCTATTATTTTTTTATTGAATTTTTGGATTCTCCATCGTCGATTTTATATGTGGTCAAAATTTTGTCAAATTCTAGTTCCACAAAGTGGGTCAAAACGTCAGTCAAAAAATAATAAATATTTACAGACATAACGAGATTTGAGTGAGAGCTACTTTCGACAAAAAGTTTGAAATTCATTTTCTCAAAACATCAAAAAATTTATAGGCTATTTTAATACTAAGGGGACGATAAGTGAGCTGCCCTCAAGAAACCTGCCATTTTAGTTTCATACATAGAAGAGATCGTCGAGTGGCATTTGTTGTAATTTCGCCCAGTTCGGCACAGACATATACCTCCGCGAAGGTGCAAAGCGCCACGACAAGGTACCTCCATTTCCCTTTGTCATGTACGAACCCCTTGATTTCGCTTGTTGGTTTTGAATACGTCGACGGGCAGGCCTTTATTTTGCCCCAACAAAAAGCCCAGTATCTTCGGGGTTTCCAAGGACTGGGAATTGGGAAAGTACCCCACTACGATCCGCAGGTGAGGTATCTTTGATTGCTCTGTGGTCCACAGTTAACACCCTCCCATGGTATCGCGTCTGTGATAGCCACTTTTAACCAGTCCGTAGAAGTGCCACCCTTACAATGAAGGACCATGTAGCCTGCTTTGTAGACCGCACCCAAATATGCTGGTTTTATGCTCTGGTCTTTTTCCACCAGTATTTTCCCAAGAATCTGGATGGAGTCCATTTGCTCTGTTGTTAGAGGCGTATTGGAGTAGTCTCTTGAGAGCACTACCATTTCGACACGTGTTACTACATCCTTGTAGCAGGCAGAGCGCTGCCTCTTCACGAATGTGGTGATGCTGTTTGCTGCTTGTTTTGCAGCTGCTGTTGCTGTTATTGCTGAGGCCTTGGATGTATGTAGATAATTTATTGTCTTTAGCCCGCCTCTTCGAGGTAGGCTCTGGTGGTGTCTGTTCTGACGCCCTCTGCCGTTTTGGACCTGGCTAAATGTCATCTGTCTTCCTTGCGGGCATGGGGAACAGAGTTTTTGCATATGCCTGCTCTCTGCTGAACCTTTTTTTAAAGAGGCTATTGAGCCTCTTTTTGTCTGCCCCTCTCAGTCTTTTGGGTTGTTCGGCTGTATCTGTGCCGATGGTGTATTGTTTAAGTGTTTCAGTTGTTGAGGTCACACCTAAGCTGTTTGTCAGCTTCCAGATTCCTGCTCCAAGCCAGTGCTTGGTCTGCCTCTACGCCGGCTGTCCTGAAGGTTCCAGTCGATTGCGCTGCGGGTGAAGTCGGTTTGGTCTCTTCTTAACACGTGCCCGAGCCAGTCGCATTTCGTTTTCAGAATTTCCACCCGCATTGGTGGCTGGTTACAAAAATTCCACAGGTCAGTGTTTGAAATCGTGTCAGCCCAAAAAAATTGGAATATTTTGCGCACACAACGATTGTTGAAAACCTGCAGCGTTTGTAGGTCAGAGGCGGCAAAGTCCCAGGTTTCGCAACCGTACATAAGAGCGGACTTCGCGTTGGAGTTAAATATTTTTTTTTTTTATGATCGTGGAGTTCCACACAGCATTTAGAGCACCAAAACCTTTCTTCGCTTTTTTATGCGGCTTTCGATGCCTTCTCTTGAGCCACTATTAGCAGATATAATACTCCCCAAATAGCAAAAGAAGTCAACGTAATCGAGCTCAGCTTTACTGATTTCGAATTTTTGCGTGCAGTTAGTGCTTACACTAATCACTTTTGTTTTGGCAATTTTTATTTTTAGACCTAAAATTAAATTGAAATTTGAATAGGTCAAGCCAAGAAGCACCAAGCGATTTGGTGGCTCCTATAACAGTCAGACTAAAAAGCCAATTGTATTTAGAGCTCTGGAAAGGGAGTAGATAGTCAAGGAGGGAAGGAGAAAAGTATGAGAGAAAAATATAGGAAAGAATAGGGACAGAGATAGAGATAGTTAGTCCTGTGAGAATTTTCCAGATTCTTTGACAAATCTGTAAATGTCCTCCAGTTTTAGAGAACGAATCTAACACATTCTCACAACATCGGAACCCAAAACTCGTAGTCTTGCTCTAGCAAACGCAGGACACTCACAGAGAAAGTGCTCAGTGCTATCCGCCTCCTCCAAGCAAGACAGGCATATCGGGTCCTCAATGATTCGAATGGTGGCCATATGTTGCCCCATGGGTTGTGTCCTGTAATAAAACCGACCATCAGCCGGACGTCTTTCCTTCCAAGTTTTAGTAGAAAGTTTGACAGTTTTCTATTCGGGCTTGACAGAACACACTTTGCAGTTCTGCAGCGTTGTCAACCGGTCCATCGCTCTTTATGTAAATTACCTACATAATCGTTGATCCAATTCATGGTTCCTGCGGCACCGATACCGATTATTGGTTCACGGTTGGCCAATTCATCGGCAATTTCGTTTCCTTGAACACCGGAGTGTCCTGGAACCCATATAAGTACAAGCCTGTTTTGTCTTACGACAGAATTAAGCTTCTTCTTACATTCTTGAACAATCTTTGAGGTTTGCTTCGCGTTCTCCAGGGCCTTCAGTGCAGCCTGACTGTCACTGAAAACTCCAATCTGTTTCCCGCCCCATCTCCTCTCGATTATCCATTCAGCTACTTTCAGGATGGCAAAAATTTTCCCCATAGCCTACTATTTTTAGACCTACTTCTGCGACAGTTTTAGACATGGCTACAAAAGTGTCGTGAAACGTCAGCGTAATCAAGATCTTCGAGCCCTCCATTTAGTCCCCATATTATTGCTTTAGTTTCGCGTGCAGCTTTGCTCATCACGACGTCCAAAACAATGTTAAAGAGTAGAGGTGATAGGACACAGTTCGGCATGCTTGTTTTGGAGCAATGGCAACTTTACTTGTCCTTCAACGTGTTCAACTATATTTTTATTTTTATTTTTTTTTTTTAACTACTTTTAATCAGCATGACAACACTACGTTCGCTCGAAATATGAATAGTGTTCGCATTCACAAATTCATGCTACAATAATCAATTTCGCAAATTGCGAATATTTGGTTTTTATAAAACAGTTTTACTGTCGGCGCACTAAATAATATACGTAGTAGTGATCAGCTGTTCGCATATACATTTGTAAGTGTGTAAAATTGCTGTGACTCAGCTGTTGCGTATTAGTTTCGCCACAATAAGAAAAAGCCAACTAAGCCGAATACTAATAAATTATCTAATAGCTGTTATTTTTAGCCAATAGCCGATACATTTACTTTGTTTTGTTGATGATTAACAACAGCACAAAAAACGTAAACAATTTCTATATTTTCTTCAAGATTAAATAACAAGAATTTAAGAAATGAATTAAATTGATAGTATATTTTATAAACAATAAAACTCAATGAGTGACTTAAGGGGTTACATACATCCAGTAGCGCCAAAAATGCGGTAAAAGAAAAACTGTTTTTAGAAGGGATAACAATGGAAATAAATATGAAAAAATGTTATGCGTTGTTTATAAGGTCTTAAACTTTATAAAAAACAGTATTTTAATTTTTCTTTACAAAAATTAGTATATAAAAAATCATGTGACCCAAAGTACAATGAAAAAAAAGTTGCTCGACGGTCTGCATCATTTCTCCTTGAAATGTTGATTTATCTGTAAAAAGTAAAAAAAAAATCTTCTTAAATAAAGTTGCAGTTATAGGCTGTCAAGCCGGATTTTCGATTTACTATGTTCGAAAAATTTTGCAATTCACGGCATTAAAAAAAAAATTATCACAATTTAATTACGTTTATAAAATTTTTTAATAAAAATATCAAAAACTCGGCTCGACAGAAACACTTTCGAATATTTAAAAAAACCGCCCCAAAAAATGTTAAAACCTGTATGAGTTATCATGCAGACTGTGCCGGAAGAAGTAGCTTCAAGAAAAACGAGTAGTAAAAGCCAGCTGCCTCAAACGCAGGACAGCTACCTGTGCGCATCAAACTCTCATCGAGCAGTTACATTTTCTACCATAACTTTGTATCTATGGGGAATTTTTACAATCGACTTCCACCGAAATACGCCTTAAAATATAAAATAATCTGTAAAAAAATCGATTTTGGAAAATTCTAGACGTATGTTACCCCTTAAACAGAGATCTTGGCAGCGCAAAATAAAGATCAAAACTTCTAGAAAGCCGATTAATCTCTTCAAATCCTGTTGTAAAAGGGGCAAACTTGTGGTAATCAGATCTGATAACTTCAATATAAAATGAATTACTAACTTTTGTTTATAAATTTTCATTTCCTTGATATCAAAAAAATTATAAAAATAATTTCATTTCAGTTGCTTATGAAAATATGCTCAGTTGTATACTTGTTTTGTAAAGGGTGGTTAAGTTTTAAGGGCCGGTGTTGGTTTTGATTAAAATACAATTTTTTTAAGAAGTTATTATCATTTCTCTTCATTATGATAATATTGGTATGGCTCAATTACATACAAAATAAAATGTTGGCCAAATGGCTACCGCGGCCTCGGCGGCACACCTCCATCCGATGGTCTAAATTTTCGATGACGTTGAGGCATAATTGAGGTTCTATGCCGTTAATGTACCGAATTATCTCATCCTTTAGCTCTTGAATTATTGCTGGCTTATCGACGTACACCTTTTCTTTCAAATAACCCCAAAGAAAGAAGTCCAACGGTGTCAAATCACAGGATCTTGGCGGCCAATTGACATCGCCGCGGCGTGAGATTATTCGGCCATCAAATTTTTCGCGCAAAGGAGCCATTGTTTTGTTAGCTATGTAACAAGTGGCACCGTCCTGTTGAAACCACATATCGTCCACCGCCATATCTTCCAATTCGGGCCATAAAAAGTTCGTTAGCATCTCACGATAGCGAACACTATTCGCAGCAACTGCCAGACCGGCCTCATTTTGGAAAAAATACGGCCCAATGATGCCGACGGCCCATAAACCGCACCAAACAGTCACTCTTTGTGGGTGCATTGGTTTTTTGGCAATCACTCTTGGATTATCATTCTCCCAAATGCGGCAATTCTGCGACGAATCCACTGAGGTGAAAATGTACCTCATCACTGAAGATGAAGTGCGCGATATGCATTTTGATTTGAACGCCCGTTTTCATAATAAGCCTGAATAACTTTAACGCGTTGCTCGATTATGTATCTTTCCATGGTTCAAATTGAGTTAGTCTGAAATTAAAAAATTTTTAATGAAATGGAGAAAAAAACTTGACGTTTAGGTGTGGTTTACATTCAACATCGGCCCTTGAAATTTAACCACCCGCTTAAATCTAAGGGTATTTTTATTTTCATTTTTTTCTTGGTGTTATGATTTTTTTTCTCGTTGGAGAAGCTGCAGCTGCTACTCTTGCCACATTTTTCTTTATTTTTTCGATATCATTGAGTTACTTTTTGATTAATTCGTATTGATTAAATCTACACGCATAGCAATGACAGCTAACTATAACATATTCCTGATTTACCTCCCTCACTCTCTGTCATAATATGGCTCTCTAATACCATGGCAGGTATTAAAAACCTATTCCCATATATGCCTTTCATTGCTCTCACAATACGCAGACATTCTTGTACGAGTACTCTAGCCACGAACGTGTTAAACGTAAAGATTTTTCCGCACCGCAAACTCACTCGTTTGCTTAATCAAAAAATTTCAATGCGAAATCGGAATAGCCAAGCTGCTGTCCTCTAAATGTATTGTTAGTGGCTACTTAAGTGCATATGCATGAATTCATTTCAGCTTGCATACATATAAAAACATATACATAAGATATATAGCCCGATAAAAAAAAATCAAAAATATCATAACATGTTTCTTTAGTGTTTTTCAATCAATGGGCATTTAGTCGCGCAAATACCCAAAATTTTACGCATATTTAAGCCTTGGCTGTTAGTTCAACTTTGGTGCGATTGGCTGAGCATCACCCTCACCCTCAAATGCCTTCCAGTAAAAGATTTATTCGATAACAAAAACACACAATTTTATGATGAAATAATACACTTTATTATTCAGTATAGTCTCCCTTAACATCAATACACTTGTTTCAACGAGATTCCAATTTATGAATTCCATCCCTGAAGTGAAAATCTGGAAGGGCTGCAAAATACGCGCCCACAGCTGTTGAGACCCCATCATTTGAGGAAAAACGCTTCACACGCATGAATCCTTTTGGGTCTGGAAACATATGGACGTCTCTGAAGGCCAGATCTGGTGAATAGGGTGGATGCTCCAACAACTCGAACTTTAATTCATGGATTTTAGCCATTCTCAACTTGGGATACGGTGCATTGTGCTGATGAAAAAGATATTTTTCTTTTGCAAATTGGGTCTTTTTTCATGAATTTTTTCCAGCTGGTCTAAAAGGTTCCAATAATATTCAGAATTTATTGTTTTACCAGTTTACAAGTAATACACAAACAAAATTCCTTTCGCATCCCAAAAAACTGATGCTAACACCTTCTTGGTGGCCGCCGTAGCCGAATAGTTTGGTGCGTGACTACCATTCGGAATTCAGAGAGAGAACGTAGGTTCGAATCTCGTTTTTTTCTAATAGCGGTCGCCCCTCGGCAGGCAATGGCAAACCTCTGAGTCTATTTCTGCCATGAAAAAGCTACTCACAAAAAATATCTACCGATCGGAAATGTAGGTCCCTCCATTTGTGGAACAATATCAAGACGCACACCACAAATAGAAGAAAGAGCAAGGCCAAACTCCGAGAATGGGTGTATGCGCCAATTATATATATCATCAACGTCAAAATTGTTCTAATATTGTTTATATGCCATCAAAAGCATTTGCATCTCAGTTTTGTTGAATTTTTTTTCTGTGATGGAATTCAAGCGTAATAGTGTGATTGCGTTATATTATATTTGGCTGGAAAATCACAACCAGCCATTGTTCGTGAGCTCAGTCACCTCAAAGTGAATAAAATGTTTGTGTATCGCACTATAAAACGTCCTGGTAGCATTGCAAAACGCTACGGAGGTGTACCAAAAAACACCGCAACAACGCCAGAAATGGTTCGGAAAGTGAAGGCTTGAACGAAATCCACGTCGAAGTGGAAAAAAAATGGCCAAAGAACTGAAAATATCGCAAGACAGCATTCGACGCATATTTAAAAATGAGCTCAAGGTCAAGGGTTACAAGTTCTAAAACGCACACGATCTTTCACCCCAGCAAAAAAAAAGTTCGGTGCGAAAGAGCAAAGGAGTTGTTGCGCTTGCACGAACGTGGCGAATTTCCTAACATTGTGTTTTCCGATGGAAAAAATTCCCCAATTGAGCAGATCATAAACACTCAAAACGATCGTGTTTACTGGACCGAACGCTCATACGAGAATTTGAGCCTACGTATGGCCACTCGAAGTAATTTCCCATCGCAAGTAATGGTTTGGGCCGCAGTGACCGCTGATGGACGCTCTCCAATCGTTTTTATGGAGCCTGGTGTCAAAGTGAATGCGACTTATTATCGGGAAAATGTTTTAGGAGCTGCTTTAGAGTCGTGGACACGCAAACATTTCGGTCGTAGACCATGGACGTTCCAACAGGACTCGGCACCGTCTCATAAAGCTCGCGTGAACCAATAATGGTTAAAAAATCATGTTCCATACTTCATTTCGTTCACACAATGGCTTTCGAATTCGCCAGATGCAAATCCGATGAACTATTCCATCTGGTCCATTTTGGAGAGCAAGGTGAGGACTAAAAAATATGCCAGTGAAAAGCGATTATACGAGAATGGACCAAAATACCTCAAGTTCACATTCGTGCAGCATGCTACTCATTTTGACGTGATAACGTCTTATAATTCGATTTAGCCGGCTGCACGCACGAAAAAATGTGTCGTTACCTTGCTCATTTGTCGTTACCTTGCTCATTAGTGTTATCTTTCTCATTAGTGTTACCTTGCTCATTTATCGTTACCTTGCTCATTTGTCGTTACCTTGCTTATTTGCCGTTACCTTGCTCATTTGTCGTTACCTTGCTTATTTGCCGTTACCTTGCTCATTGTCGTTACCTTGAATGAACTGCAAGCGAAAGCGCGGAACGAACGACAAAGCAAACAAAGCAAACGAACGGCAACGTTCGACATCTTGCTCTCTCCTACTTAAATGAGCGTATATATGTATGTATATGCGCATATGTACATATATAAATTCACGTATTTGTATTTGCATATGCCTTCTTATTGATTATTATTAATTTGATTTACTTAAAGAATTTAAAATAAAACCAAGTTTGTTAATAATACCTGTTGTTTTAATGTTATTATTATTAATTTTTTATTATATATGAAGGAAAAAATGTATGTATAACCGCACCAAACAGTCACTCTTTGTGGGTGCATTGGTTTTTTGGCAATCACTCTTGGATTATCATTCTCCCAAATGCGGCAATTCTGCGACGAATCCACTGAGGTGAAAATGTACCTCATCACTGAAGATGAAGTGCGCGATATGCATTTTGATTTGAACGCCCGTTTTCATAATAAGCCTGAATAACTTTAACGCGTTGCTCGATTATGTATCTTTCCATGGTTCAAATTGAGTTAGTCTGAAATTAAAAAATTTTTAATGAAATGGAGAAAAAAACTTGACGTTTAGGTGTGGTTTACATTCAACATCGGCCCTTGAAATTTAACCACCCGCTTAAATCTAAGGGTATTTTTATTTTCATTTTTTTCTTGGTGTTATGATTTTTTTTCTCGTTGGAGAAGCTGCAGCTGCTACTCTTGCCACATTTTTCTTTATTTTTTCGATATCATTGAGTTACTTTTTGATTAATTCGTATTGATTAAATCTACACGCATAGCAATGACAGCTAACTATAACATATTCCTGATTTACCTCCCTCACTCTCTGTCATAATATGGCTCTCTAATACCATGGCAGGTATTAAAAACCTATTCCCATATATGCCTTTCATTGCTCTCACAATACGCAGACATTCTTGTACGAGTACTCTAGCCACGAACGTGTTAAACGTAAAGATTTTTCCGCACCGCAAACTCACTCGTTTGCTTAATCAAAAAATTTCAATGCGAAATCGGAATAGCCAAGCTGCTGTCCTCTAAATGTATTGTTAGTGGCTACTTAAGTGCATATGCATGAATTCATTTCAGCTTGCATACATATAAAAACATATACATAAGATATATAGCCCGATAAAAAAAAATCAAAAATATCATAACATGTTTCTTTAGTGTTTTTCAATCAATGGGCATTTAGTCGCGCAAATACCCAAAATTTTACGCATATTTAAGCCTTGGCTGTTAGTTCAACTTTGGTGCGATTGGCTGAGCATCACCCTCACCCTCAAATGCCTTCCAGTAAAAGATTTATTCGATAACAAAAACACACAATTTTATGATGAAATAATACACTTTATTATTCAGTATAGTCTCCCTTAACATCAATACACTTGTTTCAACGAGATTCCAATTTATGAATTCCATCCCTGAAGTGAAAATCTGGAAGGGCTGCAAAATACGCGCCCACAGCTGTTGAGACCCCATCATTTGAGGAAAAACGCTTCACACGCATGAATCCTTTTGGGTCTGGAAACATATGGACGTCTCTGAAGGCCAGATCTGGTGAATAGGGTGGATGCTCCAACAACTCGAACTTTAATTCATGGATTTTAGCCATTCTCAACTTGGGATACGGTGCATTGTGCTGATGAAAAAGATATTTTTCTTTTGCAAATTGGGTCTTTTTTCATGAATTTTTTCCAGCTGGTCTAAAAGGTTCCAATAATATTCAGAATTTATTGTTTTACCAGTTTACAAGTAATACACAAACAAAATTCCTTTCGCATCCCAAAAAACTGATGCTAACACCTTCTTGGTGGCCGCCGTAGCCGAATAGTTTGGTGCGTGACTACCATTCGGAATTCAGAGAGAGAACGTAGGTTCGAATCTCGTTTTTTTCTAATAGCGGTCGCCCCTCGGCAGGCAATGGCAAACCTCTGAGTCTATTTCTGCCATGAAAAAGCTACTCACAAAAAATATCTACCGATCGGAAATGTAGGTCCCTCCATTTGTGGAACAATATCAAGACGCACACCACAAATAGAAGAAAGAGCAAGGCCAAACTCCGAGAATGGGTGTATGCGCCAATTATATATATCATCAACGTCAAAATTGTTCTAATATTGTTTATATGCCATCAAAAGCATTTGCATCTCAGTTTTGTTGAATTTTTTTTCTGTGATGGAATTCAAGCGTAATAGTGTGATTGCGTTATATTATATTTGGCTGGAAAATCACAACCAGCCATTGTTCGTGAGCTCAGTCACCTCAAAGTGAATAAAATGTTTGTGTATCGCACTATAAAACGTCCTGGTAGCATTGCAAAACGCTACGGAGGTGTACCAAAAAACACCGCAACAACGCCAGAAATGGTTCGGAAAGTGAAGGCTTGAACGAAATCCACGTCGAAGTGGAAAAAAAATGGCCAAAGAACTGAAAATATCGCAAGACAGCATTCGACGCATATTTAAAAATGAGCTCAAGGTCAAGGGTTACAAGTTCTAAAACGCACACGATCTTTCACCCCAGCAAAAAAAAAGTTCGGTGCGAAAGAGCAAAGGAGTTGTTGCGCTTGCACGAACGTGGCGAATTTCCTAACATTGTGTTTTCCGATGGAAAAAATTCCCCAATTGAGCAGATCATAAACACTCAAAACGATCGTGTTTACTGGACCGAACGCTCATACGAGAATTTGAGCCTACGTATGGCCACTCGAAGTAATTTCCCATCGCAAGTAATGGTTTGGGCCGCAGTGACCGCTGATGGACGCTCTCCAATCGTTTTTATGGAGCCTGGTGTCAAAGTGAATGCGACTTATTATCGGGAAAATGTTTTAGGAGCTGCTTTAGAGTCGTGGACACGCAAACATTTCGGTCGTAGACCATGGACGTTCCAACAGGACTCGGCACCGTCTCATAAAGCTCGCGTGAACCAATAATGGTTAAAAAATCATGTTCCATACTTCATTTCGTTCACACAATGGCTTTCGAATTCGCCAGATGCAAATCCGATGAACTATTCCATCTGGTCCATTTTGGAGAGCAAGGTGAGGACTAAAAAATATGCCAGTGAAAAGCGATTATACGAGAATGGACCAAAATACCTCAAGTTCACATTCGTGCAGCATGCTACTCATTTTGACGTGATAACGTCTTATAATTCGATTTAGCCGGCTGCACGCACGAAAAAATGTGTCGTTACCTTGCTCATTTGTCGTTACCTTGCTCATTAGTGTTATCTTTCTCATTAGTGTTACCTTGCTCATTTATCGTTACCTTGCTCATTTGTCGTTACCTTGCTTATTTGCCGTTACCTTGCTCATTTGTCGTTACCTTGCTTATTTGCCGTTACCTTGCTCATTGTCGTTACCTTGAATGAACTGCAAGCGAAAGCGCGGAACGAACGACAAAGCAAACAAAGCAAACGAACGGCAACGTTCGACATCTTGCTCTCTCCTACTTAAATGAGCGTATATATGTATGTATATGCGCATATGTACATATATAAATTCACGTATTTGTATTTGCATATGCCTTCTTATTGATTATTATTAATTTGATTTACTTAAAGAATTTAAAATAAAACCAAGTTTGTTAATAATACCTGTTGTTTTAATGTTATTATTATTAATTTTTTATTATATATGAAGGAAAAAATGTATGGTAATATTTACCATATACCTTGTAAGATATGTTGTATACTAATATATGTATATAAACATGCATATACATATACAATTTTGCGCAATTTTCAAAAAGAACAAATCTATATGTAAAGATGCATACAAGTCATATGGACATATCAAATATACGAATCTATTCCGTACGCAAGCAAATGTAAGCTAATGTGCTTGAACTGCAAGCGAGAGCGCGGAACGAACGACAAAGAGCACAATCGGCCCCCGCGTTCGGCAACGTTCGACATCTGGCTCTGTCCTACTTGAGTGAGCATATATGTATATGTATGTATATGCGCATTTGTATATAAATACTTGCATACTTGTATTTGCATATGCCTTCTTCCTGTGTGCATGGTAATGAACCATTTCTCTGTTAAGAATAGGACGATGATAGAAAAAGTAGGAAATGAAAGGGAGTGTTTCGAGTTTAAAGTGTCTTGAAAAAGGCAAATCGAGGATGCTGCCTCTTAGTGTTGTTGACTTATTAACGTCTGATGCACAATCGAAATTGAAGATATCGTTCATGAATTTGATAAATGTTTCGTCATTTTTCACGTTTGTGTAAATGTAACTTGATCTATTCCATTGCAATTCCATTTACCTCCTTCTCTATATCCATACAAAATATCTATCAAACAAATAAAATTAAAATTTTGTTTTGAAAATTGCAATCATTCCATCAATATTTTCTTATGACGTTGTCACGTTAAACTATCGTCAGTAAACCGACTTTACAGACAACCCCTTTTTTGCCCGTTTGATGGCTATAGTCAAAGCAAAAGGTGGTCCTATCGAGCTAAAGTGAATATATGTATGTTAAAATTGTAATCATTTTTGAACAATTTTGTCTTTAAAATCAATAAAAACTAATTTCACACAAAAAAGATATGGTGTTTTGAATAGGTAACACTTCATATCGTTCAGCCTGTACATATAACACCTTCTTGGCCGGTTTCTGGACACAAACTCGTTTCGGAGTCGAAGAATGCTCTAAATGTTGCTGAGAAGCCGCATTCGAATGTGTTTTTGTTCCATTGTTAGCGAATGGGTGCCATATTGGGCACACAGCTTTTAGTCAAAATATAAAGTGTTCAACGGAGGGTTAATAGCACTCCGTGGACAATGATGAATCTCTGGAGGCGGCACAAAACTGTAAGAACTATATTAGATTTTTTTTTCGATTTTTCCACGAGCATTTGAAATGTTCGAAGTTGTGATTGAAGGTAATTAGGAGCGCAACTCCAAATTATTCACGTTAACAAATCTCCGTGAAAAGTTATTTACTAAACTTTCACTAGAGCTTTTAGATTGATTCCTTTTATTTCCTTACACGAACTAAACAATTTTTTGTCAAAACTAACCACACTAATCCAGAAAAACCAAATGCATCATTAATCTCTTATTTTTCTTCACCTCCACCAAACAGCTCACCAATTACCAAATCACCGGCGCCATCATATTTTTATTCGCATACTTCCTCACCGCCTCCAGCACACCTCTGCCGAAAATCGAAGCGCTCGGTGCACTTGAAGCATTGGACTATGCACAACGTCCGAACGAAGTGTTGCCCATTCAACCTTTATTACTCTATCCGACGTCACGCAATTTGCAACTCCAAGGTCGCGAACTGGAAGATGATGACAATGAAATTATTTTTGTGAAACTGTTGAAGCGCAAAGCCTACCGCCCGACAAACCAGCACTCGAATGAATTGAATGATGCGAGCAATGTGCCACGTGAACTTACGATGAAGGATATCTTCTATGTTAAGGCGCTGGCCAATGGTCAATTTAGTCATCAGCGTCTCAAATTGTATCGGCTACCGGAATTTTATGCGATAACTGTGTTTCGCAAGGGAGTCAAACTGTGAACAGTTGTTGAAAGGCACGTACACACTTACTCGTGTGTGTGCGTGTGTATGTGTAGGTGCATAGTGGTAAATTGAAAAATTAATTATAACCAATATTTCAATGGAATATCTTCAGCCCATTTGTTGTATTGTGTTTTTTTTTGTAGGTGATTAGGTTAAGTGCCGCTTATTGCTCAGATACAAAATATTGTATGTCTTATTGTGATTGATTTCTTGTGTGTGTAAATAGTTATAAATAAAAAAAAAAATTATGCATAGTGTAATATGTATATTTAGTATTCGAGCAACACCAACAACAACAACAAGTGTGCTATTTCATAGCTGGTTTTAATGGGTCGCGCGGAAAGGTGGGTGTGTTAATTGATAATCATAATGAAGCCATCAATCTTGGCGGCATGAGTGGAAGTAGCCGTCGAGTGGACGTTGAGTGGCCGCAGCCAAGTACAGAGATTTATTATTATCAAATATTATATTTTTATTATTATTTTTTTTATTTACTTATTTTTTTTCATTTTCTCAATACCAGCGTTTGGGCGATGGTGTATGAATGTGTATTTTACACAGCAAATATAAATATAAGAGGTCATCAATGGAGTGTAATTAAGCATATGAATTTCGACACCGAAGCATACATATATATGCATGATATGTATGTACAACACACACACACGCACATACACCAACATGACCACAACAATTGATAATGTTGCCGCAATATTACCAGAGAAAACAATTAACTGAATACTAATTTGTTAGGCTTAAATTTTTTGTTGTTTTGCTGTTTCGCTTTTATCTGATACTTCTTTTGTCATTTCCCCCCCATTTGCCTTCCCTTTGCATTTATTTATACACCAGCGCCAACAGCTTTACCAGGTGTTAACAGTAGGCCAATTAATTTATTATATGTTTAATTAGCTATTAGTCCCATTACGGTTAGAGGCTACTGTGCTCGTTGTAGGTTACGAGCTTTTATGGTGTGTCGGTAGATTTTGCGGTAATTAATGGTAATTTTTGCGTAATTTTGTGAACTTAATTAAATGTTGCCTTTAAGAAGCGCCGTGGAAGAGAAAGTTGGCAATTAGATGAATTTCGTGCTAAATTCTTGGTGAAACGTTAAAAATGCAAAGTCAATTATTGTCGATTGGTGACAATTAATTCGATGAAGAGAATCTCACTTTAGTATAACTAAACTAAACGCTACTGAAATCGATGTATTAATCAAGTAAAGTAATCAATGCCGATTAAAAGTCGGATCAGGAAACGAGGGGTCGGACCAAACAGAAAGTGGTTTTTGGAAAAGTTAATTTAAATCGGCATGAGAGAAGATTATGTCCTCAGGATCCTCAGAAATAAATTTCTCCCCAAAACGACGACGACGTACACTATGATCAAAAAGTACCGGGAAGGTGGTGTTGACTGTTTGCTTCGATTGCCAAGACGTCGTGCACCAGGAGTACCTTCCACCGGGCCAGACAGTCAATAAAGAATATTATTTTTCCATTTTGAAGCATTTGAGAGATGCTGTAGGTACGTTGCAAACGGCCGGAAATGTGGGCTAACAATTCTTGGATTTTACTCGATGATAACGCGCCATCGCACCGAGCCTAAATTTTGCTGAAATATTTGACCAAACACCAAGTAAATAGCATCGTGCAAGCACCGTATTCACCTGATATGGCCTCTTGCGACTTCTTTTTGTTTCCCAAGTTGAAGTTACCACTTCGGGCAAGGAGATTTCAACCGATAGAGGAGATCAAAGATAATGTGACGAAGGCGCTGAAGGCCTACCCTTCGTCGGCCTACCAGGGGTGCATAGAGGACTGGGTTTTTTTTTTTTGGTATGCGGTCCTTGGAGGTGGAATCTTCTAAAGATACGTATGAGCCGACTCATACGTATGCCCGATTCACATACGATATTCCCCGGCTCTTTTGAACTGCGTTTCGTAGTGCCTGCGGACTAAACCACCCCATCGCCTCGCTGTTCTGCTTTCCCCCCCTCGGTATTAGCATTTAAGACATTCCTTCGAGGGCGCAGGATGTGTTTTTTCACTCATTTGTCTGCGTTCGTTGTCATCATGTCTCAGTATTCGCATAATTGTTGAGGCTACGTTAGAACCATAGTTTCACGTTTCTTCAGTTTCTAGCATCAATTGTACTAGGTTAGCAGTCTTCATGCTCTCGCCGATATTTGAGCGCCACATGCTTCATTCCCCATCAAACCTAGAGTATTCTAACAGGGCATGCTTCCATGTTTTTCTTGACAATATAGGCAAAATGGGGAGTCTGTGTGCTTCTATTTGTACAAATATTGCCTGAAACAACCATGCCCAGTTAAAAACTGTGTCAGCATGAAGGTAACGTTTCCATTTGTTCTCCGTATCCATTTCTGTATGTCGGAGATCATAGTGAAAGTGGTTCTTCCCTTCCCATTATCCTTCCATTTGGTCTGCCAGTTTTGCAGAGCGGCATCATCGATCCTCTGTAGGGCGTCCCTCAGTGAGGCTTTGTTACCAGATACCCACAGGCTTTTTATATACAGGTTTTTTTTGTCTCATATCGAGGGAGATTCTACCTGGTATTACCCCTGCTGCTTCGTCAGATATGGTCCTGTAGCATCTAATTATTCTAACATTGCATAATCTGTACACCCGTTTAGCCTGTCTCAAGTAGCTGGGAAATTTGACTACGTCACCTCTCACTTCCACAGCGTAAAACAGGATCGAGTTGCAGACGCTTGCTAACAACGCTCTCATTTGTTGCCTTGGTCCACCCACATTGAGCATCAGCCGCAATAAAGCCGCGCAGGATTTTGCAGCTTTCGAGCTTGCGTATTCCAGATGCTTTTTAAAATTGAGCCTTCTGTCGATCATTACCCCTAAATATTTTATGGTATCTGTTGATGTTATATTGTGACCACTAACCTTTATTTGAATGCTTTCAACTTTTCTGGTCTGCTAGTCTTAGCCAGACGATTGTAACCATTGCTTAATTTTATTAATAGTGTCCTCTGCTCTTTGTGAGACCTCTTTTAGCGTTTTCCCTACGACTTCCACAGCTAGGTTATCTGCGTACCCAACAATGCTGGCTTATTCGGGCTGTTCAACGCGCAGCACTCCATCATACATGATATTTTACAGTGCCGGGCCTAGTACAGAGCCCTGAGTAACTCCTCCAGTTATCTGATAGCTTTTGGGGCCTACGTCTGTATCATACCATAGAGTTCTGTTATCAAAGTATGAAGCAAAGTATCAGCTTTATCAAATAATTAGTCACATACATACTCCAAAGTGCCATCAGTATTTGGTCCCATTTGACCGTATTGAACGCATTTTTAACGTCCAGAGCCACGACTGCGCAATATCTTTTCGTTCCTCTTAGCCATATTCTACCAGAGATAGCAGTTTTTGCTATTTCGCATACTTCTATTGCATTTACTGCACTGCGATGCTTTCTGAAACCGTGTTGGCGAGCTGACAGACCTGTATGTCCTTGTGAGTACTGCTCTAGTCGGTTACAGATTATTGCTTCTAGCACTTTGCCAGCTGTGTCCAGCATACAGAGCGGCCTGTATGATGAAGGATCTTCTGGAGGTTTTCCAGGCTTCGGCAGTAGGACTAGTCGCTGTTGTTTCCATTTCACAGGAAAAACTACATATTTCGAAAAACTTCTGGTTTCACTTGTAGTGCTTTTTTCAGCACGGCGTTAGGGATTCCATCAATCCCCGGTGCTTCTTTCCAATTTAATTCTTTTGCAGGCCAGTTCTAGTTCGTCGAGGTCTACTTCAGGCACTTAGTCTTCGTTATCAATGAAATCCCTTCTGATAGAGAGTACACCTTGATCCGGAAAGAGATTTGTTACTATATGTAGCATTTTAGCTTGTGGTAGCAGCATGTTAGTACTCCCATTCTGGAATGGGAATGCGTTACCCCATAGATTCGCATCTACCTCACTTAGGAAGCTATCAAATGTTTCCGCCTCCGGACTGAGCTAAACGTTGGCGCTTCAGACGGATCATATTTTGAGGAGATAAAATAAATTTGCATGAAATTTAACTCTGTTTTGTTTTATTTAAACATTCCCTACTTTCTGATAGGCATAAGTTGGCCTTTTCAGAGAGCGTCGATTTTCGTATTACAATTGTACGATTTGTAAACGTTGTTGAGGGGCAAGTCTTTCTATGATGAAATGTCAATGAATACTGAAAAAATTATGTATTTAGTTGTTCACGAGTGAGCTATCAAAAAACAAAAACCTATTGGAAAAAGTACCTCCAATGATCTGATGAACTTCATCAGCAACATAAAGAGGTTAACACAACCGCAGACTAGTCACCGTTCGTAGTCCACAAACACTCAACCTGCCCCATCCCTTTCCTTTTCGTCCTCTTTTTTCCTTCACCTCTTTTCCCCCTCTTGCAATGGTATCACAAAGGATGAACCAAACTTCTTCGTCCAAGTGGGCCCACTCTCTGGGCAACCATCAGTACCTAACCTAACCTATGATCACCCTTTATTAAATAAGCTATGGAAGGACAAAAATTAAAATTCTATGAATCATCTTCTTTCTCATTCGGTACCTTCCTCTTCTATTGACCGAGTTTAACAAAACGCGCCAGTCGTTTTTTCTCTTGCTAATCGGCGCCAGGTGGATACACCCAGTGAAGTCAAGTCCTTCTCCATAAAGCAGATCAGGCCTTCATTTTTCTCTATTACATCTAGCTGGCACCGCATCGAATACTTTCAGAGCCGGAGCGTTTGTATCCATTCGGACGACATGACCCAGAACAGAATTAAAATTTTTGCTCTCCCGAAAAAATATTGATTGAATGGTTTTGGGCTAATGAAATATGTTTTTTCGCATTACTGTGGTCAACAGAGATTTTTTGCAGCCTTACGGGCAAGTATACACGTATGCTAATATATACATGAGTGCTTAATGTTGAGAACATCGAGAAATCAACATCAGTTGAAAGTTTTTCAGCAGCACTTCGCGCTACAGCAGCAATATTCTCAACAGAACGCCCAGTTTGTGATCTTTCAATCCCATTACTATCCTCAACAGAAAGTCTTTCATAAAATGTTTGAATAGGTTAGGTGGGAATGGTTGCCGAAGGAATGAGCACACTTGGACGAATATAAACGGATTCGTCCTTTGTGATCCCAATATGAAGGAGGTCAGGTGAAAGAGAAAAAACCGATGGGATGAAAGGAGAGGGCGGGGAGACGGAATGGTTAGGAGGATGGGTTTCGAGTGTGTGGATTATGAACGATGACTGTGGATTATGAACGATGACTTCATCACATTTTTAATGTCAACGCCAGCTATATCAGCAGGCGTAGCAAAGAAGTAAGAGCCAAGATGCCTGGATCTTAACCCCGCCGGAGCAGGACAATTAAGAAGAAGGTGCTGAGATGATTCTACCTCCTCCTCCATACATCCAACGCAAACAGGACTCGAGGTTATTCTGAATCTCACAGCATGCGCATAGTCTCTTGTGAGAAAACCCACGAGATTCGAGAGCTGATATTTTGTCAACCCAGAAGCTCTCCCGAGCGCTCCCTATCTACACGTGGTCAGAAGGATTTCGCGACCTTACAAGTTTGTATACTAACCCATCGCTCGCTGAGTTGGCGCGAAGCCCATCTTTCCAGCAGCAGACCGTAGGTAGTCAGGGGGATCCCTGTTCTATCCCATCGCGGAGAAATCACCTCACATGTCCCTTATCTGGCCAACTCATCCGCCTGACAGTTTCCCTCAATGTCGCTGTGACCAGAAACCCAGATGAGGCTTATATCAAAGAATTCGGACGCAGTAGAAAGTGAGGTCAAGCATTCCTTGACCAATTCCGAATGCACCGTCATAGACCCGAGGGCTCTTATTGCCGCTTGGCTGTCGGAGTAAATATTTACTTTCTTGACTGTTAGTACGCACGTGAGCAACCAATCATTTGCCTCCTTGATTGCAGCTACCTCTGCCTGGTCCGGTAATCTGAATTTGAGTCTGATGGTGAGCTCCTCGCAAAAAACTCCTTGGCCAACCTTTCATTCCAACTTCGCTCCATCCGTGAACAAGTTCACCAGGCCCTGTCCCCAAGTGTAGCCTCCCGTCCACTCTTCCCTTGATGGAATATGAGTGAAGAAGGTTCCGGTTGGACTAAGCGAGGGTATACATTGATCCGTTGACAGGGAAGATGGACTCAAAGTTTCTAAGGATGCTTGAGTGCCCATAACTGAGGTTGAGCCTATTCGGGCTCACTCTGATTGTGGTACGTTGTCAGAAAGCATCAGAGGAGCGCCCCCTAGTGAAGGAAGTTGAGCTCCGGGCATTTTATATTTCTTCGTAATGAACGAGCTTCGTCTTAAGAGGATTCACCGACAGACCGCAATCCGTTAACCATCTAATAACTATGTATATCTGTGCATCAAATTGTACAGAGAACTGACAAAATTTTCCTCTAACAATTAGTGCCACGTCATCCGCAATTACCCTGCAGCCCCCCCCCCTCATCAGCTCCTCCAGCAAGTCATTCACAACAACAACCCAGAGAAAAGGTGAGAGAACACCACATTGCGGAGTGCCCCTCCTCACCTGGCGGCGGATGGAGATGCCGCCTCACTCTGCCGCGACTGAGCATTTTGTAGATAAATCTTAGAAATGTTTAAATAATTTTCTATTGTGTGAAATTGATAGAAATTAAAGATAACATAAAACAGGTACCGTCTAAGACTTATTCACTACTAACATCTAGGCGTCATTTTTGAAAGACCCGAAATACAGCGCAAACTTTAAACGACTAACTGTTAGTGTAAAACTAACACGTGATTGAAAGAGAAGTAAAAATATGGCCTGCCCTTGAAACACCCTTTACAAGTTGCTCGGAGCAGGTTGGTACTGGGTGGTTTGTAGAGCTTTTCTGTGCCACTTTATATGCACGCATTGTGACGATGGTATGCTGAAACATGCTAAGAATGCTGAAATTATTATTTATGTTTGCAGCTGGTCAAAACTGGTCTGTTTAGCTTTTTGCAGTTCAAACACCTTTGCCGGCGCCCCATCGACTTTTGCTCTGCACTCGAAACTAAAACAAATACAGACGAGATGGATTTTTTTTTTAATTTTTAGCAGTTTAATAATAATTTTTAATTTTAGATGCTATCAAAAATATGATGGTTCATTCTTACTATATATACATATTTTTTTGTTTTTGTAATATGCATATGTATGTATGTAATTGTTAACAACCTTGTTTTATGTGATGCTTGGCTCACATTTCGATGCTTTCTTCATTGTTCATTTCATCTCTAACCTGTGATTATTAGCACTTTTAAAGAATGTCCGAGATAATAGCGAAGTAAAGAGAAAATAAATAGAAACTTAAATATGCAAACAAGATAATGATTGAGTAAATGATCAATTAATATTCACTGTCGACTGGGTTTATTGATTTATTTGTGTATTTTGAATTTATAAATAGGAAATTCAGCTAGTGCGTTTATCGATCGGGGATAGCAGGTACCTCTATGCAATGTGGCGCAGAATTAATCACCCTAATGAAAGATGTATAATTTGTGCAAATGGTGTCATATGTCAATCATAATTGACACCTGCGAACAAGACAGCTACAGCATACAGGCAGACAAGCAATGGAGTACGCGAACGTCAAAATAAAGATTTCAATCACTCAAAACCATTTTGTTTTTATTTATAAGAAAGTTCTTCTTCTTCTTAATTGGTACGATAACCGCTTACGCGATTTTGGCCGAGTTTAACAAAGCGCACCAGTCGTTTCTTTCTCGTGCTAACCGGCGCCAATTGGACACACCAAGTGAAGCCAAGTCCTTCTCCACCTGATCTTTCCAACGCAGAGGAGGCCGCCCTCTTCCTCTGCTACCACCAGCTGGTACCGCATCGGGAGCGTAGCGTTTGTATCCATTCGGACGACATGACCCACCCAGCGTAGCCGCTTGATCTTTATTCGCTGCGCTATGTCTATGTCATCGTAGAGCTCATACAGCTCATCGTTCCATCGCGTCCGATATTCGCCATTGCCAACGTGCAAAGGTCCAAAAATCTTGCGCAGAATCTTCCTCTTAAACACTCCAAGCGTCGCTTCATCGGATGTTGTCATCGTCCAAGCTTCTGCGCCATACGTTAGGACGGGCATGATGAGAGGCTCGTAGAGTGTTAGTTTTGTTCGTCGAGAGAGTATTTACTACTTAGTTGCCTACTTAGTCCAAAGTAGCACTTGTGGGCAAGAGAGATTCTACGTTGGATTTCAAGGCTGGCATTGTTATCGGTGTTAATGCTGGTTCCTAAATAAACGAAGTCTTTTACAACCTCGAAACCATAACTGTCAACAGAGACATGGGTGCCTATACGCCAGTGCGCCGACTGTTTGTTTGATGACACGAGGTACTTCATTTTGTCCTCGTTCACCACCAGACCCATTCGCTTTGCCTCTTTATCCAGTTTGGAGAAGGCAGAACTAACAGCGCGGTTGTTAAGGCCGATGATGTCAATATCATCGGCATACGCCAACAATTGTACGCTCTTATAAAAAATTGTGCCTGAGCGATTAAGTTCTGCGGCTCGTACGATCCTCTCCACCATCAGGTTAAAGAAGTCGCACGTCAGCGAGTCACCCTTTCTGAAACCTCGTTTGGTATCAAACGGCTCGGAGAGGTTCTTCCCAATTATGACAACGCTGCTGGTGTTGACCATAGCCGTATTAATTTTGCGCGGGTACCAAATTCAGACATCGCGGCATACAGGAAACTCCTTTTCGTACTGTCGAATGCAGCTTTGTCGACGAAAAGATGGTGTGTGTCCTGGATGGTGTCCTTTCATGAGTCTTTTCCAAGATTTGGCGGATTGTGAATATTTGGTCGATGGTAGACTTTCCAGGTCTAAAGCCACACTGATAAGGTCCAATCAATTGGTTGACGGTGGGCTTCAGCCTTTCACACAATACGCTCGCTAGAACCTTATAGGCGATATTTAGAAGACTAATTCCGCCGTAATTGGCACAGATTGCAGGATCTCCCTCAAGAAACTTTTTCATAAACAAAATTGGATGACTAATTTTGGCCCACCTTGTATCTATAAATGACCAAACGGAGCTTTTGGAAACAAAGCAAAGTTTCAATCCCTGCTATGCGAGGATATGGAGGCAGAGGACGTCGATGTAGACGAATATGTATGCCTGCTAGAAGTAGAAGAATCATCGACCAAACTGAAAGAGAAAGCAGAGTATCCTGGATCTTTGCCAGTAATAGACAAGAATGGGATTATGGTTGCAATATCACAAATTTCAGCGCAAATATTATCGGAAACGTCATTGCAGTTGGCAAAAATATTATCCCATATGTCACAAATGTCAACATATTTGACGTCGAAACTAAATGCGCAGCTGGACAAACCAGTTAAAAGCATAGAAGTTCGAGGTAGAGAGTTAGAAGCAGACAAGACACATATAACGTTGGAAAGATCAGGTGGAGAAGGACTTGGCTTCACTTGGTGTGTCCAATTGGCGCCAGTTAGCACGAGAGAAAAACGACTGGCGCGCTTTGTTAAACTCGGCGAAAATCGCGTAAGCGGTTATCGCGCCAATTAAGAAGAGAAGATGCAATAAAGACTCGCCTCTCTGAACTACAATTGAATCGTCCGAATATTTCAACCAGTGGTCCCATAGTAAAAGCTCCATTCCATTCCGAAATTTTGAGCTCCAGTTTGAAATAACACCAAAAACAAATCGCTGGAGTACTGCGGATAAAGTCGCTGGGCTGATGGTTTCTCTTAAGGATTTCACTTCCGAAGTACTGCCGGCAGTTCCAGAAGCCGATGGGGTAACTATGAGCGTCTGATGGCGGCAACAGAGAGATGTTACGGGAGTGACCACAGGTAGCAAATGTTCCAGATGGAATTGACAAATCGCTGCCAGAGGACAAATAAGACCTTGCCGTCCCCCACAGCTTCTGCAAGGGGGGTTAAATAGTAACCCTAGCTTTTCCGCGTGTGGGCCGATCGTCCACTGACTGGTAAACACAGCTTCGAATTTAGAAATGGAATAGCGAGGAGTCCAAAGGACTTTCTGAGTCCTTCGTATATTGTACTGGGGCCAAAGAGTTTTCGAAATAGCACGTGAAGAACTGGAGCTTCATCTTTTCTGCGCTTTCCTGAGAAAAAATGTGTACAGTTCCCTTTTAACAACTATCAGGGGGATACCGATGACCGGGTAGGAGGTCTCTGAGGTCAATTCAGTCCCCTTCCTGGCAAGCTCATCACTAATTTCATTTCCCTCTATGTTTCTATGTCCTGGAACCCAGATTAGAGAAATGTTACCTGTACACTAGGGCGGGTCGATTTAAAAATCGTTCATTGCTCTGTGAAAATCGTATTCTAGGGATCAAAATAAGAAACTTTGCCGAAGGAACCATACCTCTAAAACGAATTCTGATGTCCCCCAATTTCGGTCGAACGAAAAATCCCACTTTGACCCATTTAGAGTGCTCCAATCGAGTCCAAATGTATAACCGACCCCCACTAACTTTGGACGGCCGATCCACCCATGCCAGTGGCACACCCCCTGGAACTCCCCTGGGGGGTTCCCCATACAATCATTTCAAAATATCACCATTTTTGGCCTTTACATGAGAAAAGAAACTAAAAAGTTCGACCCAAATTGGGGGACATCAGAATTTGTTTTAGAGGTATGGTTCCTTCGGCAAAGTTTCTTATTTTGATCCCTAGAATATGATTTTCACAGAGCAATGGGCGATTTTTTTGCCTCCCCACAAATCGACCCGGCCTACTGTACACCCAAGAGATTTGTTCTCCTCCTTACAGGAGTTAACTAGTTTCGTTCTGCACTATGGCGTCGTCAGAGCCTTGATCGCGGCTTGACTATCGGAAAAATGCATATATCTCCCTCTCTCCCTTGTTCCCTAAGCATTTTGCATGCTTGCAGGATCGCAAAGACTTCTGCTTAAAAAACATTAGCAGTATTCGTCACTTGAAAGGATGAATTGGCTGATTTAAAACCCCTGCTCCGACTCCCGATTCCATCTCGGAACCGTCAGTGATGACAGAGATGCAAGTTTCGGCGTAGATTTTCCCCTCGATCCCATCCTGCCTATTCGGAAAAATTTCCCTATCACGAACCTCAAAGAAGTTCGGAAAAATACGGTGTTAACTGCGCGAAAATGCTACCATGTCCCTTGAGAGATTGCCTCTAGAGTCCAACCTCCTTTAACCTGATTGCACTTTGAGCTGCGATGGAAATAACGTAAAAGTCGATGGGAAGTAAGTGCAAAACGACATTCAGGGCAGCATTAGGGCAAGCTTTACATGCTCAGGTGAGGCCAATGCATACAGTCCTTTGCACCCTCCCCCGTTCAGTGATACTCGTATTATAACCCTTCCGAAGAACTCCCCACCAAACCAGGCACCCATACGTTAAAATTGGCAAAACCACTACACTGTACATCCACAGCACGACCTGTGGCTTGAGTCCCCATTTTTTACCCAACATAGATTTGCAGGAGTAGAAGGCTATACTGGCCTTCTTTACCCGTTTTTCAATATGTAGCTTCCAATGGAACTTGGAGTCAAGTATCACTCCAAGATACTTCCGATGAAAGCGGGAGAACGTGGGTGTTTAATTTGGGAAGTCGAAAGGGTGGAGGTTTATATTTAAAGTATAAGAGGTATACGAGATCCAGACTCGAAACGGGCATCATCTTCATCAGCGAAGGGGACTTTTGTTGAGACAGTATCTTTTGCACTGACACAGAAAAAGCCAGCCCTCTTGAGCATGATTGTGCACAAAGTCCGTCGGGTTAGAGTTGAAGAGCCTACCTCGCGGGAAGGAACAATAAGGAGAATAAAACTAGAACCCTCTTCTCAAATGACGCGACCCAGCAGCTCGTATATAAATTGATGCAACTGCGGTATCACTGGACATATTGCACACAATTGCAGTATACCACACCGCCAACCAAAGATGAACTCAAATAGAAGCAAGCGAAGCAGAGGCAGGATGATAGAATACAAGATAGTGCCTTCCGAATTCGCTGTGTCGTCAGGCTCCACGAATAAACAAACAAAAGGAAGGGGAATTACTTGTCTGTGAAGAGGAAGTGAAAGTAATAGAAACTACCAAATACTCACACGGCAGTTGGTTTTACGTAACGGAACGACTCGAATTTAAATCCGGCCAAGGGCTGTCACTCCAGCAGCAATCCCCGTACATGTATGGGAAACGTAAAGTAAAACGATTAAGTACTGAAATTAAATAAAGCAAGTTTTTTTGCCATTAGTTTGTGGGTTTTATTTAACAATCCAGTGGTCGAACTCAGAGACATTTTATTTGGATTAAAACGTAAGAATTTCGTAACAGCATATAATACCCAAATTAGAAAATGTTTTATGATGCTACAATAACAACAACAAAACCAGATTTGAAGCCAAATTTGAACAGAATATGATATTGTTCAAACATATCCACCGCAATTTACTTTCGGCTATTATTTTAAAATTTCTCATTAAATAACAAACAAGCCGTTGTAATTCCATTTTTAACGCCGTTATTGTAAGTAATAGGCGGCGCTTCTCTTCCTACAGCTGCCACCCCGGCTGTCATTGTTTCGTTTTGACAGTTCACTAAGAGGCATTTTTTCGTGATATTCTTGGTGTGAATTTTTTAATTTTTCTAATAAAGTATTGTTTTTTTTAATATAAAAAGGCAATTTGCAGTAATCGTATCTGCAAGAATTCCTCCTAAGGAATTCATAAACAGAAAAAATGATGTACGAAGATGATGGTAAGTAAATTGAGTTTTTTTTTGGCTAAGCTCTGCTACACCACCTGGGTGCTGCGTCGCCATTACTAAATTTAATTTTTTGCAGAAATGTACGAGGAAGAAAATGCGGAGGAAATCTCCCATGAGTTGTGGCAGGAAGCTTGCTGGATTGTTATTAACGCATATTTCGACGAAAAGGGTTTGGTGCGTCAGCAATTGGACAGTTTCGACGAATTTATACAAATGTCCGTCCAGCGTATTGTAGAAGACTCGCCAGCAATTGATTTGCAAGCCGAAGCGCAACACACTTCTGGTGAAATCGAGACACCTGTGAGTACTTAATTACTTTTTTTTTTTGCTTACAGATTTTCTTGAACTAATTTTATCCGTGTCAAATAGCCGCGTTTTCTGCTCAAATTCGAGCAAATTTACCTATCCAAGCCCACACATTGGGAAAAGGATGGTTCTCCAAGCCCTATGATGCCGAACGAGGCACGTTTGCGCAACCTTACATACTCGGCACCACTCTATGTGGACATTACAAAAACTAAAATTGTCGAAGGGGCCGACCCAGTTGAGACACAACATCAGAAAACGTTCATTGGCAAAATTCCCATTATGTTGCGTTCCACATACTGTCTGCTCTCACAGCTCACAGATCGTGATTTGACCGAGTTAAATGAATGCCCGCTGGATCCAGGCGGTTATTTCATCATTAACGGTTCGGAAAAAGTGCTGATTGCTCAAGAGAAAATGGCCACCAATACTGTCTATGTATTCAGCATGAAAGATGGCAAATATGCATACAAATCGGAAATTCGTTCTTGTCTCGAACACAGCTCCAGACCGACGTCTACGTTGTGGGTTAATATGATGGCGCGTGGTTCACAAAATATCAAAAAATCGGCCATTGGTCAACGCATAATCGCCATTTTACCGTACATCAAACAAGAAATTCCAATTATGATTGTTTTCCGTGCTTTGGGTTTCGTAGCAGATCGTGACATTTTGGAACACATCATATATGACTTTGATGATCCTGAAATGATGGAAATGGTAAAACCATCACTTGACGAAGCCTTCGTTGTGCAAGAACAGAATGTGGCGCTCAATTTTATTGGCGCGCGCGGTGCACGACCAGGTGTAACAAAAGATAAACGTATTAAATACGCGAAGGAAATTTTACAAAAAGAAATGTTGCCACATGTAGGCGTGTCCGATTTCTGTGAAACGAAGAAAGCATACTTTTTGGGCTATATGGTGCATCGACTGCTCTTGGCGTCTTTAGGTCGGCGCGAATTGGATGATCGTGATCACTACGGTAGGATAAGCATTTATTTATTTTATTATTACATACATTAACATATTTAATTTTTTTTTAAAAGGTAACAAGCGTTTGGATCTAGCCGGTCCGCTATTGGCCTTCCTCTTCCGTGGGCTATTTAAAAACTTGATGAAAGAGGTGCGCATGTACACACAGAAATTCATCGATCGTGGAAAGGACTTCAACTTGGAGTTGGCCATCAAAACGAATATCATTACTGATGGTTTGCGTTACTCTTTGGCCACTGGCAACTGGGGTGATCAGAAGAAGGCACATCAGGCCCGTGCTGGCGTCTCTCAGGTGTTAAATCGCCTCACATTCGCTTCGACATTGTCCCATTTACGGCGTGTCAATTCACCAATTGGACGCGATGGTAAACTGGCCAAACCACGTCAGCTACACAACACTTTGTGGGGCATGTTATGTCCTGCCGAAACACCGGAAGGCGCCGCTGTCGGGCTGGTAAAGAATTTGGCGCTTATGGCGTACATTTCTGTTGGTTCGCAGCCTTCGCCCATTCTAGAGTTCTTGGAGGAATGGTCTATGGAAAATTTGGAGGAAATCGCACCCTCTGCCATCGCCGATGCAACGAAGATTTTCGTCAACGGTTGCTGGGTTGGCATACATCGTGACCCCGAACAGTTGATGGCAACTCTGCGCAAATTGCGTCGTCAAATGGATATCATCGTCTCGGAAGTGTCAATGATTCGCGATATTCGTGATCGTGAAATAAGAATTTACACAGACGCGGGACGCATTTGTCGTCCACTGTTGATTGTAGAAAATGGCTCGCTACTGCTTAAGAAGACGCATGTGGACATGTTGAAGGAACGTGATTACAATAATTATAGTTGGCAAGTTTTGGTCGCTTCAGGTGTGGTGGAGTATATCGATACACTGGAAGAGGAGACTGTGATGATTGCCATGTCGCCATACGATTTGAAACAGGATAAAGATTATGCCTACTGTACGACATACACGCATTGCGAAATCCATCCGGCTATGATTCTAGGTGTATGCGCGTCTATTATTCCATTCCCCGATCACAACCAGAGTCCACGTAACACCTATCAAAGCGCTATGGGTATTATTACCACGAACATTCATATCTGAAGAAATATTTCTTAACGAATAGCTTCTTTTTTTTGTTTTTGTAGGTAAACAAGCTATGGGTGTTTACATCACTAACTTCCACGTGCGGATGGACACTTTAGCGCACGTACTCTACTATCCCATGAAGCCTTTGGTCACTACACGTTCCATGGAGTATCTACGTTTCAGAGAGCTGCCAGCTGGCATCAATTCAATAGTAGCCATTTTGTGTTACACTGGTTACAATCAGGAAGATTCTGTCATCTTGAATGCCTCAGCTGTGGAGCGTGGCTTCTTCCGTTCCGTTTTCTACCGTTCATATAAAGATTCTGAAAACAAGCGCATTGGCGATCAGGAAGAAAACTTTGAAAAGCCCAATCGTCAAACTTGCCAAGGCATGCGTAATGCTCACTATGACAAGTTGGATGACGATGGTATTATCGCGCCTGGTATTCGTGTGTCCGGTGATGATGTGGTCATAGGTAAAACGATTACTTTACCTGAAAATGATGATGAGGTAAAATAGTTTAGAAGTAATTTTGTTGAATTCATACAAAAAAAAAAACAAAATGTATCTTTGCTTTCAGCTCGATGGCACTACAAAACGCTTCACGAAGCGAGATGCTTCCACTTTTCTACGTAATTCCGAAACTGGTATTGTGGATCAGGTGATGTTAACGCTAAATAGTGAGGGCTATAAGTTCTGTAAGATTCGTGTGCGTTCAGTGCGCATACCACAAATTGGTGACAAGTTTGCCTCACGTCACGGGCAGAAGGGTACTTGCGGTATCCAATATCGCCAGGAAGACATGGCGTTTACATGTGAGGGACTGGCCCCCGATATTATAATTAACCCTCACGCCATTCCATCTCGTATGACCATTGGCCATTTAATCGAATGTCTGCAAGGTAGCTATACAAAATTAGTTTGTTTTGATTTTTCAAAAGATTTACAAGTAAATAAAAATTTTTAATTTTTTTTTATAGGAAAATTGGGCTCAAACAAAGGCGAAATCGGTGATGCTACACCCTTCAACGATGCTGTCAACGTACAAAAAATCTCCACTTTCCTGCAAGAGTATGGCTATCATCTCCGTGGCAACGAAGTGATGTACAACGGCCATACAGGTCGCAAAATCAATGCCCAAGTATTTTTAGGGCCTACCTATTATCAACGTCTCAAGCATATGGTGGATGATAAAATTCACTCACGTGCTCGCGGTCCCGTACAGATTTTGGTGCGCCAACCTATGGAGGGTAGGGCGCGTGATGGTGGTCTACGTTTCGGTGAGATGGAACGTGATTGTCAGATATCGCACGGTGCCGCGCAATTCCTGCGCGAACGTCTCTTCGAAGTCTCCGATCCTTATCGCGTGCACATTTGCAATTTCTGCGGTCTCATCGCTATTGCTAATTTGCGCAATAATACTTTTGAGTGCAAAGGTTGCAAAAATAAAACACAAATATCGCAAGTCCGCTTGCCGTACGCCGCCAAGCTGTTATTCCAGGAACTAATGTCGATGAATATTGCACCGCGACTCATGGTTGTCCAATAGACTTCAAACGAAGTGCGAAAAAACAATGATCCTTTTATATTTGTGTGCGTCATTGAATAGACGATATGCTAGTTTTAATTTGCATTCAAAAAAAAATTACAGTACTACAGTTTATCAAATAAAGAAAAGAAAATATAAAATAAAATAAATAATTGGCGTGTACACTTCTGTTAGGTATTTGACCTAGTTCCTTCTCCTATTTGTGGTGTACGGCTTGTTGGTGTTCTACAAATGGAGGGATACAGTTTCAAGCCGACTCTGAATCATAGATAATCTCTGAATGGCAAATGGCTTTTGACAGAAATACACTCGGACTACCTTTTGTTTTAGTATTTTACGATCAAAGGGTGATTTGTGTTATTAGTATTCGTACCGGTGTTTGCATTAACTACTCTGTAGCAGCAATACCAACAAAACAATTGCGGTGCTCTCACTATTCCAACTAGAGAGAGCACTTAAATTTCTTTTTATTGTTGCTCTTAGCTACTAACAACCAAGTCTAACCTAACCTAACCTACAAACAGCAGTAACGAACCGTAGCTTGGAGCGGAGCAAAACAATCGATCCCGTGTTTTCTGCTAACTGTTTCACTACTTATCTGTTTCAGTTCAAAGCAATAGCGTGAACAAAAATGAAAACAGGGGAATAGCGGAGCAATTCAATCCCTGATTTTTACATTCTGGAAATGTCACATATTGAGTTATTAATACTTCTTAGTGCGATACTTCAGACTTAAATTCTTGACACAGTCGCAAAATGGCTCCTCGATAAGAAGGTCGGGCAATACTGCTGTTTCCGTGGTGCCGCAATTTAATGGCGGATTCTTATAGAATTGTCGAGAAAACGAAATGAAAGAGTAAAATTTTTTGATATCTCGCTTAGTTTTCGAGATATTAAATAAAAAATAATAATAATAATTTTTTCTTCAGTTTCGATAGAATTCGGCGATATAAGACAAGATATAGGAGTAAAATTTTTCGATATCCCGCGCTTCAAAAAAATAACCCTCATCAGTCCAACTCCGGCTACGCAATCCACAGTATTTTTATTCAATATCTCGAAAACTAAGCGAGATATCAAAAAATTTTACTTATTCCTTTCGTTTTCTTTTGTCGAGTTCTAAAAGAATCCGCCATTAAATTGCGGCGCCACGGAAACAGCAGAATCCCGAAGGTCGCATAGACCTAACGAGAAAAAGTTGGAATAAACCAAAAGTGTAAACGTGTAAATTGTGTAAATGAGTAAAGAAACTATCGTAGTAACGGTACAGAGAAAAAGAAGCTGCCGTATTAACGGATTAAACAATTACAGTTTATCGTTCCCACGACAGTCTGTTCAAGGACTGTCACTCCAGCAGCATTCACCGTACATTTTCATATGGGGAATGTTTATGCTGCTACAACAACAGCAACACTACAGTTTTATGATAAAGAAATTAAAAAAAAAGTAGAATACCCTGGCGTTTTATGGATTTTTATCCTGCAATTTAAGTTATAGTTAAAAAAATTCTTGGCAAAAACTTCAAAACTTAATTTAAAAACAATTTTATACACAGTAGCCAGGTCTATGTTATTGCGATGTTCCCAATTTCTATCCCTCCTAGTATTACCATTCTAACGAGAGCATCTTTTATCCGCCCGAGAAAAAATATTTATATATTTGAAAATTGTTTGTTTTGTTGAAAAACATATTATTAATTAACAAAATTTACCCAATACTATTTTCGTTTTATTTTCACATTGCATAGGTTTCGAAAGGCGTATAATTTCATTATAATAAAAAAATATATATTTTTCATACAGTTGCTATTTCACCTTTGTCCCTGCACGGGTTAATGTTGTTTGAACTCACTTAACATACTTTTGGATAAATGTAGCATACACTGAACACACCGCGTAACATTAATCGCAAACGAAAACGGTGATCAGCTGCAGCAGATAAAGTTGCATTCTTTTATACAAAAATTTAAGACTTCATTAAAAATTTAGCAGGCTGCAGCTTATAATGTGGCTTCAGTTAAAAACGAAAATTTCTTTGCTAGTCCTGCAACTGATCGGCTTAAACGGCGTATTGGGTAAGTCGCTAACGCCCCCATAACCGCAGACGTGTGTCATTCCATTGCACTGTGGACGTTTTAGATTTGGAGTAAATTTAATACTCTTTACATTTGTCTAATAACATTAATATTGTTTGTTTAACAATATTCCGCTTGTGGTGCGAGCATTGCGAACAAGTCCTCAGCAGTAAAATCAACTTTTGATACTTTGACTTTCCTGCTGCTCCAGTTAATTGTTATCAGTGACTCATAAATATTGATATATTTTCATATATTTTGTGCATACTTCATCTTTCCATCACTACATCAAGTAGCCGGCGACAGTCAGCGAACACGCGATCAAATATACACAAGCATTAGCGGTGCCAGCTGTTTCAGACGCCTCAATGGCACGCATCAGACAGGTTGCTCTTGTAAGTTTATATTTTGATTTCTGTGTGCATACACATACATACACACACACACCTAATTGTGCATATACATATACTAATTTTCGTTTATTTCCTGCAACAGCAAAACAATTCGGCTCCGTTGGTGCGCTGCATCTAATACAAGTTGTAGAAGATTTTGAATTTTTACTGCGAAACCCACCTGCGCCTCCATATGCACCGATGATACCACCTCGCCTCTTCACACGCCAAAATATGCTGCGTTTGAAGAACGAAGGCAAAAATAATATATCTGTAGTGTTGCTCATTAACGATGTCGATAAGATGATTCAATTCTCACATGAACTTACATGCCCAAATCAATATAGTGGCTTATTATTGCCTGACAGCAAGGAAACAGCGACATGCGATACGCAAAATGCGGCGAATTCGTGGAATCCTTGGGGTACTGGACTGCTACATGAAGACTTCCCCTTCCCCATATATTACATAGCAGACGAAGAGGAGGTCTATAAGCTGAAGTCATGTTTTGACAAATTTAACAATTTCGATTACGAAGGACATGCTACACGAAGTCTTTGCGCTGTAGAAGTAACTACATTTATGTCGGCTGCGGTTAATTCAGAAGTTTGCATGCGTCGTACGAATTTCATCAACAATTTGGGGCCCACTAAATTCTGCGATCCCTTAGAGGGCAGCAATGTTTATGGCACACTTTACCCACGTAACCTCGTAGGAAGTACAGTGTCCGAAGAGAGTTCTCAAGTACGCAAAGTTGACCCAAGTGAAAAATTTATTTTAATCAGTTGTAGAATGGATACTACGTCAATGTTTGAAGGATTAGGTGAGTAATATAAAATCTGCTCGAGTACGTTTAGATACATCAAATATAAGCAATACAAATCTATTAATTAAATAATTTTTAGGTCTGGGTGCCATGGATTCGTTAATGGGTTATGCGACATTAATGAGTTTAGCGGCAACTTTAAAACAATACCTTCCAAAGAACTATGCGGATTTAACCACGAAAAGCAATATACTCTTTGTTATATTTAATGGCGAATCGTACGATTATATCGGCTCACAACGATTAGTCTATGATATGGAAAACTTAGAGTTCCCCTTAAGCTCAACCCAAACAGCGCCGATCTCTTTCGAAAATGTTGAATTAATGATCGATATTGGCTCATTAGATGATATTTCGACAATAAATGTGCATGCATTAAATGCCACCGATGAAGTGAAAGCATTCGCAATGCTTTTGAGTTCGCATGGACAAAATTTCAATATACAATTTGAGTTAAATGTGGGCAAAAATTTGCCGCCTACTTCAGCACAATCATTCTTACGTAAAATACAAACATTCCCTGCATTTATATTAAACGCGAAGCCGCAGAATAGATACTATCACTCCATCTATGACAATGCGGCAAACGTGAACTTCACCTACGGTAACTACACTGAACAAAACTACACTAAGCTCATGTCAACAGAGGAGGCACTACGCTTTTTCACTGCCGATTCATTACAAATGAAGATACGCAATGTGTCAACAAGTGTGGCATTGACATTGGCGCAATTACTCTTAATGCAAGAGCGTACAGATAAGCAATATGCGAGTCCTTTGTTAGTGGATGAGATTTTGCATTGTTTTCTACAAGCATCTGATTGTCGGCTTTTCAAAGACGCTTCGCCTGTGAATAGCCTGCCTGGCCTGCCATTTCCACCAATGCGGTAAATCGCGAATGTAAAATTTTATTATATGTGGGCACATCATTACACTTCTACTATTTGCAGTTATATCAGTGTTGCTGGCAGCCCGGCCGAGTCTGCCGGTTGGACTTATCGCCTACTCGGCTTATTATTGTCATCGGAAGAACCAGATATTACCGAAGCAAATTGTAAACCATTACCGCTACAATGGATTACCGGTCAAAAAGGTGTAGGCGAATGTCGACGGACTACGCAGAACTATAGCCCCGCTTTGAGTCCCGCATTTTTAATCGAGAGTAAGTAAGCAAACTACATATATAGGGTTTTTCCGTAAGAGCGCTTCAACTTTTAAACTTTTTTAAATAAAACACAAACGGTTTGACTTTTTTAACTAATTTTTTTTTATTATCCAATTTGAACATATACATTTAAGTATGAAATTCGATTTCTTTTGCATGACCACCGCGTGCACGTTTTACGAAGTCCAATCGTTGAACCCAATTTTCGACCACTCTTTTGCATAAATCGGCCGAAATTCCAGCAATTTCGCGTTCAATATTGGCTCAGAGCTCACAAATCGTCGCCGGCTTGTTACTGTAGACCAATGACTTCACATAACCCCAAAACGGGACGGCTTGTTAAATGGACCGTAAAATGGCCGTAATGCTCTTAAAGTAGCAGCAACAGAACGATTATTTTCATAAAAAATTTGCACGATTTGCAATCGTTCTCAAGTGTGTAGCGTTCCATGATGAAATGTATACTAATGAAGTTTACAAATGACAAGCGAAAAATAAAAAATATTGCGTCGTTCGCCCTCCCTATCGGAAAAAAGTTGAAGCGCACCTATTGAACAACCCTATACTTAGACTTGCTATAAATTCTGTGACAAATTTTACAACAAATTCGCAGAAAAAAGTACCGTTATTTTTGTTTTTGTTCGTATGCATTGTCTACTCATAAATTATTCTTCTTAATTGGCGCGATAACTGCTTACGTGATTTTGACCGAGTTTAACAAAGCGCGCCAGTCATTTCTTTCTCGTGCTAACCCGCGCCAATTGGGCACACCAAGTGAAGCCAAGTCCTTCTCCACCTGATCTTTCCAACGCAGAGGAGGCCTTCCTCTTCCTTTGCTACCACCAGCTGGTATCGCATCGAATACTTTCATAGCCGGAGCGTTTGTATCCATTCGGACGACATGACCCACCCAGCATAGCCGCTGGATCTTTATTCGCTGCGCAATGTCTATGTCGTCGTAAAGCTCATACAGCTCATCGTTCCATCGTCTGCGATATTCGCCGTTGCCAACGTGCAAAGGTCCAAAAATCTTACGCAGAATCTTTCTCTCGAACACTCCAAGCGTCGCTTCATCGGATGTTGTCATCGTCCACGCTTCTGCGCCATACGTTAGGATGGGTATGATGAGAGCCTTGTAGAGTGTTAGATTTGTTCGTCGGGAGATGACTTTACTGCTCAGTTGCCTACTTAGTCCAAAGTAGCACTTGTTGGCAAGAGAGATTCTACGTTGTATTTTAAGGCTGACATTGTTATCGGTGTTAATGATGGTTCCTAAATGAACGAAGTCTTTTACAACCTCGAAATTAAAACTGTCTACTGTGACGTGGGTGCCGATACGCGAGTGCGCCGACTGTTTGTTTGAAGACAGGAGGTACTTCGTTTTGTCCTCCTTCACCACCAAACCCATTGGTTTTGCCTCTTTATCCAGTTTGGAGAAGGCAGAACGAACAGCGCGGTTGTTAAGACCGATGATATCGATATCATCGGCATACGCCAACAATTGAACGCTCTTATAAAATATTGTACCTGAACGATTGCATAAATTATACTGCATCGTGGAAATTTTCGCTTGTTAACAATGGAGTTGGGAGCTAAGAAAATCGGATTGCAGTGATTGCAATACAGTGTGGTAAAAGTCCAAGTGAGATTTACAAATTACTGAAAGAACTTTAAATTTCGCGAATGATTGTTTACCGCACGATCAATCGTTTGTCCTAAACATCGGAAGTGACAGACAGAAAAGGAAGTGGTCCTCCTCGCGTGGTTCAAACCAGTGCAGCCATAAAAGCTGTCTGCGAGTAAGAATTCGCAGAAATCCCCTTAGAAAGCAGAAAATCATGCCCAGGGAATTGAGTGTATCGACCAGATCCACATCAAGACTAATTAGAGATGATCTCCACATGAAAGCCTTCCGTCGTTCAACTGGTCATCTTTTGACAACGCGCGCGAAGAAAACTATACTCGACAGATGCAAGCAGCTTCTTTGCTGGCACGCAGTCAACGACCATGAAAAAATCCATTAATAGATGAGAAAATTTTCACTGTTGAAGAAGTTTTTAATAAACAAAACGACAAAATCTATGCTGAAACTTGTAAAGACGGAAAAATGTTCTTCCAAGAATTCAACGTGGCCACCAACCAGCCTCCTTAATGGTTTGGTGGCGAAGTGACTTGTAAAGGCGTTGCATCTCTTAATTTTTGCGAAAAATGGGTAAATACCAGGGCAAAAGTGTACCAGGAGGATGTCTAAGAAGGCGTGGTGAAGCAGTCCAGCAGTACTTTCTCTCGAGGATGTGCCAGCAAAATTCCGCTGGAGTCAATAAAGCAAAAACCACCCAGCAGTGGCTAAAAACAATATTCCTGAACTATAGTTTGTGGTCATAATTCAGAACATGGCCTGACAAAGACCTCACAGAAATTTGGAGGGTCTCAAAAAATTTCGGTTCGAGGAGGTGCAACGTCATGGAAACCGTGCGTGCTGCTAAATACGCTAATCGTTCGAAGCAAATGGTTGTTGTTGTTGTTGTAGCAGCATAAACATTCCCTATACTTACATACGGTGAATGCTGCTGGAGTGACAGTCCTTGGCCGGATATAAATCCGGGTCGTTTCGGTAACGTAGAACCGACTGTCGTGGAAACGAAGCAAATGGTGATCATTCCCTATGAAAATAAAATTTTTTTTAATATTTACATGATTAAAAAAAGCTAACTTCAATAAAAAAAAGTATTATAGGCCCTTATTATGAGCAACATTCGATCTTCGACTGTAGTCGAAAGTGCTGATCGAACGAATTTTCATTTGGTATTATGGTGCTCATTCGTTGAAGAATAGGACTATTGTGAATTTCGATCGTTAGACGCATTTACAATAGATAATCTTTTCTCAGCTGATACAGCAAATCAAAATAAGAGAAAAACCGATTGTGTTGAAATTCTTTGCTAACAACATTTTTAAAAGTTAAAAAAAATATTTTTTGTGAAAATGAGTACAACGGAGTTGCGGTTCGACGATTTATCGGACGATGAAAGATTAGCGGAACTAGCTAGAAGTAGAAAATAGTTGAGGGGCGCATCCAACCCCCTAGAAATGGCTTCCACTGAGTAATGTTCAACTTCCGGATGAAGAGTTATCCGATGAGACCCTCAACGATGATGCTGAAGATATTGAAGTGGAGCCAAATAACGGAGAAGCAGAAAACATAAGAAATGAAATTCTTAGAATATTATAAAAAAATCTAAAAAGTATTAAATAGAAACCTTTACGCCACAGTTTCTGTTTTATTTTTGTTATAAATTTTCTTTATTCAATTATTCGTCATTCGAAAAAAATATGTATTTCAGTTCCTCTACGTATTGCAGCCCATACCTACCAAGGGAAAATAAAAATGTATTTCTATAAACATCACAAAAAAAAACATTATTAACCTTAATCCATTTTGCTGCCGTTCTAACTGGTGGTCCCAAGCAATTCAGCTCCGTTGTAAATCCCTCCCATTTTTTTGCTGCTTGAAGTTTGGTGCAAATCCCTTTTGCGAAATGTGGATTCTCTTCCATTAATGAAACTAGCCTTTCTAATTGCTGTTTGGTACTCACGACTTTCGACCTGCATAAAATTAACAAAATTAGTATATATTTATTATTTGGTTACTATAAAACCATAAATAATCGCAAACAACTTACATTTTAACAAGTTTACCCACAATACGCTGCACAATCGAAAACAAAATTGCATTCGACTCTAAATTCGGTATACAACGAAAATTTCGACAGGGCTGCACCGCTCATAATAACAAATTGACATTCGATTTTCGATCTTCGACAACCAACGAATATCGAAGATCGAATCTAACTCATAATAGGGGCCATAATTTCATATCTATGACGGGCTTAACTTGTAACAGAACTTAAGGCAGAACTAAGTACTAAAAAGTAATGAATTTCTTTTATTTTAAACACCTCCAGGATCGGTTATTATAATTTTTTTTTTTTTATTTATATTAAATTATTTCATATTGTATAACCCACTAATAACATAACTAAATATTTTCTACACTAGACTATGATTGGAAATCTGGTGAATACTCAACCTGGACTGAGTCGACTTGGACACAGTTCAGTGCACGCATGTTCCTACGGCCGTCCAGAATACATGAAATCATCACACTCTCCATTGGCATTGTTGTGCTGATAATATCGTTTTGTTTGGTTTACATCATTAGCAGTCGCTCGGAAGTGCTATTCGAAGGCGCAACGACAAGTTCCGATGCGTAAGTAATTTTAGCATTGCTTCTCGGGAATAACAGCTCATTCGGCATGTTTAAAACTCACGACCAATCACACATACATACACACAGTTTGATGTTTGTATTTAAATGTGTTAAATATTGTTGAAATATGCTAACTTAGGCCGAGGTTTTTACGAGCGAAAAATTTTGGAAAACTCAGTCCTAATCAAAGTGAAAGTTAACAAATTTCAACAATATCTCATTTTCAAGTTCCGTTACGTATAATACATTATGAAATTTTGTATATTCAGTTATATGCAGTATGTTCAGTATGTTAGATCGTTTGCATGCGTGTTATGCAGGAATTCGCAAGTGTCAGCATTTTTTGCAAATATGTCATACAGGGATGTTCACTAAGTGGTTGTCATCGAAACTGGCATGCATTGTGTATATCCATTTATATAAATATATGTATACGTATTTTAAAAGTTCTATATATGTAAACAGCGAAGTAACATTTGTTGCCTTCTTCTAGGTTAACGGCTCCAACTGCTTGTTAATACAATAATAATAATAATAATACAAAACAATGTGTTGTAAACATAAATGACAGGACCGTCTCTCTCTGATTAAAATTTAATTGGAAATGCCAAAATATACAACATACACACTCAACAACAACAACAAAACAATAATTGTACTGTCTACTCATCCAATATCTTCATAATCATCAGCCACACTAAAACCATTCTCCAACACCAACACACCGTCTGTTTCAACTAACCGTTATAAAATAGTTCACAATCAGCATACACTAGAGCACTCGTTAATTGGTAACAAAATATATGTACAATTCGACACAAGCTGATGCAAACAGAGACGCACACACTCCAGTTGCCGTACGTACTACACTTAAAGACTGCTGCCAAGTTGTTACATTTTTACCAAAATAAAAACCACGATACCATAAAATAAAGTAGTTAAACTAAGGTAAAAAAAAAAATAATAAATAAAGTGAAATTATAAATACAATCCGTAAATATGCTATTGTAGTAGTACTGCAGACACGAGTTTAAGGGTGTTCCTTGGATTGATTGCACTCGCCATTTAAAAGCGTCTTACTATAAATTCTTGCTTTGCATACATTTTGAACTAATTGTTTAGCGCAAACGTAATAAGTACTAAATTTTTAATCATCAATAATGTGGACTTTGTGTGTGTCATATGCCCATACGACATCTTCATGCAATTCGTTTTGTAATCTCATTTTTTAACTCAATAACACATTGGTACATACTAATATATGCTATAAAAGACAAGTTGATATTCTATTTCATTACTAATTAACTTTGTATTACTCAATATGTTTCCAGATATTCGTATAGTGCATTATAGTTAAGCAATCGCAGTATTGGCAAAAAATTGTGTATGAATATTAAAAAAATTAATCAAATAAATTTTAACGATACTCTGGTTTACTTATAAATTGTAAAGTTTACTTATAGCAATTACTTTCGTATTTTTCAAATAAATTATATATTTCTAAATTTACTATTCTATAGACAGTAAGTCAAAGTTATATACTATTTTTTGTATATACATATAAGAGAAACAAAAATATCGTAATTATAAGTGCTTTATGGAAAAAAAAAATTATTTTTATTCAACGAATGTTACGAAAGTGTCATTCATTTATTTATAATATAAATGCGTGTGAAAACGTAATTTCGTAGAAACAAACGCAGTTTGTCAAGTAAGTTTCGTGTGTGTTTTTGAAATTCTTTTGAAATGCATTAATGCAAAAATGTATGTTTCTTGTATGAACAATAATATTGTATACAGACATTTACTAGAATACATAATAAAGTCAAAATAATAATAACCGATGATTTCATTTTTTATAAATAAAAATATTGAAGAAAAAACACAAAGCGGGTTTGAAACGAGATGTGAGCGTGATTAACTCATATTCTAACAAAGATCAAATTAAAGTGTTAGGGGTAGTCAGAATTTTCAAGAAATTTCATTTTCTTAAAGTATAATATCTTAAAAATATTGTGTGAAAATTTGAAGTGAATCCGACAAATACTTTTCGTGTTATTCAACAATTAACAAAGGGCGCTCGGGCAAAAATAAACAAAAACAAAAACTTTAAATGCGTTTTTCTCAAAACTACTAGCCGAATGGGTCGGTGCGTGATCACCATTCGGAGTTCACTGAGAGGTCGTTGGTTCGAATCTCGGTGAAAGCAAAATTAATAAAAACATTTTTCTAATAGCGGTCGCCCCTCGGCAGGCAATGGCAAACCTTCGAGTGTATTTCTGCCATGCAAAAGCTCCTCATAAAAATATCTGCCGTTCGGAGTCGGCTTGAAACTGTAGGTCCCTCCATTTGTGGAACAACATCAAGACGCACACCACAAATAGGAGGAGGAGCTCGGCCAAACACCTAACAGAAGTGTACGCGCCAATTATTTATTTATTTTTATATTTTTTTAACTGGACTATGCTTCGAGCACTGTATCTTAAAAACCCTTGATAAATTTCAATAAAATTTATATTGCTTTTGAAAAACATAAAAAGCTCGTGCCTGAGGATTTTTTTTTATCAAAAATTTCGATTTTTTGAAGTGAAACTTCTTAAGCGTCGATGTACCAGCGAGAATGGAGAGTAAAATTTCAAGGCCATGCAACGTTTTGGGCATTTTCGTTACGCGAGAGAGAAAAAATATATAACAGAAAGGAAAAGGGGAGAGAAAAAAGATATAACGTAGAGGAAAAGGAGAGAGAGAGAGATATACCTTATATATATCTTAGATACGCTTTAGGCTATTTTCCCCGAATTTTTCCTTGTGGTTGCTAATTTCTAGTAAGAAATAACACTGTCTACTTTTTGGCGCTTGTTTGTTGCTGTAAACGTGTAGGAAATATATTTTTGGTGCCTACTTTTTGGCGTTATATTACCTTGGTGCCTACTGTTTGGAGCGTTTTTTGGTCCCAATTTTTTCGGGTATTCGGATTTATTGGTATTGCATTGCGGTAATTTGTACCGTTGCTGCGGTCCTGGAATCGCTGCGTTTGTGCGAGTGATAAACGCTCGGAATAGTGTGCGTTGTTGCCACGGTTTGTGTACGGCGTTTACCTGCACCGGTCAACTCTTCTACGGTTTTTGTAAATTTTGTCTATTTGTATTCTCTGCAAATGTTGTGAATTTATTTAGATATATATTCTTTTTCTCTCTCTCTCTCTCTCTCTCTCGGGTCTCTCTCTCATTCTCCCTCGGGTCTCTCTCTCTTTCTCCCTCTATCATTCTCTCTCGGGTCTCTGCCTCTGTCTTTGTCTGCCTTGAGAGTTTCACTTCTGTTATGTGTACTACGCTACACGCACTTTTTTCTTTAGAATGCAAAGCCTATTTCTGATAAAAATCTTTAAAGTGGTGGCACTAGACCAACAATACTGTTCTGTACGTTTGATTGTCAAAGGAAAGTATTGAGAAACTAGAAAGCAAATAATGATTTCGCCTTGTTTCATTCTGTGCTGACAGCCACGTGGACGCGGCGAAAGAATAAAAAACAATTCTGCTGATTTATCAACACCATCTTTAATAGATTCGTCTTGGTAACTAGCCTCTTGATAAATCGGCTATTTTAAACCTAGAAATTTTGAGTAAAAGTGGAGAAAAAGTAAAACTTTTAGGGAAACATTTCGTTTTCAAACAGGTGTGCTTATGAGCAAGAACTTGCTCGGTATGTCCAGGTCCAAAACGGTATGGAATACATCCTGACAAGTCGCTTAAATCAGGATATGATAGAGCATCTTTTTGAGGCAATGCGCGTGAGAGATGCACAGTTTAACAATCTGAGTTCGATGCATTCAAATATAGCTTGTGGAAGTAATTACTAAAAATAATGGAAAAAAAATATTTGACGCACACACTTCTGTTTAGGTGTTTGGCCGAGTTGCTCCTCCTGTTTGTGGCGTGCATTTTGATATTGTTGCGCAAATGGAGCGACCTAAGGTTTTAAGTCGACTCCGAACGGTTTCTTCATGGCATAAATACACTAGAAGGTTTGCCATTGCCTGCCGAGGGGCGACCGCTGCACAGTGGTCCGACCAGAAGGCGTTGGCGGACAAAATTCAAAAACTCATTTAATTAAGCTGAAAACATATATTTAGGGGTTTTAAGGATCAGTGATGACGAACCTGACCTTAGTTTTAGCAAATTTTAAATTCATTGAATACTATATTATAAATACATTGTTACTTCCGTAATTAGCTGATGAGTTCATTTTTACATTTTTCACGACCCCAGAGAGTACCACGTGGAGGTTTACGGTAAGGTTATTCTCTCCTCATTTTTTTTTTTGGTTTTAGATTTTTTTTATTTTTTATTTTTTATTTTTTTTTTTTTTAATTTTAAAATTTTTTTTTTTTTAATTTTTTTTTTTATTTTTAATTTTAAATTTTTTTTTTTTTGTTTTAGTTTTTAAATTTTTTTTTGATATTTAGTTGTTTTTTTGTTTTTCATTTTTAATTTTTTTTTATGATTCAGAATACTCGGTTTCTGATGAGCTGTTTTCTGAGGCTGGATCATTTTTCAAATTTTTGAAAATGGTTTTGGCTTGTTTTTCGGAACCTTAGTTTTTGTAATTATAACTACATCTGATGAACAAAGCAAAGCATTTAATAAATCTGTCATTGTTTTTTTAGTTGTCTCTTAATGCTGATGGGGTCTGTGATGTCTTTTTCTGTCTTTTACACAAAATTGCATAAGCCATATGTAACGTTTTGCCTGTGGGTAAATGCACAAAAGCTACATTATTTTTAATTTGCGCAACTTTGCGCAACAGGTTTCAGTTTGAGATCATAGCTGAAATATGTGGACCGGTGTGGACCACTCGAAAAAATGATCTTTAAAAAAAAATTTTTCGAAAAATTTTGAAATTTCAAAAAAAAAATTGGATTTTGTACCACAACTTAAGAGAATTATTACTGTTTCCGTTAATATATTCAATTATCTTTTTTTTTCAATATTTGGTTAACAATCAAATGGTAATATTTATTTGCAGACATGAAAATGAAACTCTTGTATGAAGTACGATTTGCATACAATTTCATGTTTAAAGTCAAAAATTACAACGAAAAATTTTTTAAATAAAGTAATATTTTCAGGAAATCTACCTTGAATATTTAAGAAAACATCTGCATTATCATATTTTTATTTCAAAAATGTTGAAAAATTGAATTTTGTCCGGCCGCCGGACCACTGTGCGCTGTGAGAAAAAACTTTATTTTATTCAACAAAAAAATGAAAAACGAGCAGAACTTTTTATTTAATTTTTTTTTTTACTTTTTATTTATTTGTTTTTATTATTTATTTGAATTTTTTTTAATTTTTTTTTTTTATTTTATAAATAATTTCATTTTATTAATGGAATGTAAAGTTGCATTTCTAATATTACATCACAAAATTTAGTTACAATCAGTTACAGCGTTGTGTATATCGATAAATATTATATTAAAAATATGGATACAGCACATCTAAGCAAATTTTGTAAATACACTAATCTGCAGGAACACTTAATGAATTTTATCCATATCTATTTTACTTCGTAATATGCCATTGAAGTAGTATAATAGATTTGCAGTTTATCGAGCTTTCGACGCTAATGCACAAGTTGCAAATGTTGAAAAACTTTGGCTTCATTAATACTAAGCCTCTAATCCATATTTATTCATCACTATAAATGGCGCAAAAGCATGTCATTCAGCAGACAAGCAGACCCTTAGCTTTCAAGTTTATAATAGATTCGGCTATAACTTTTGCTGACGACTTCAAATAACCGCCGCTAAGTAGCATAACAATTGGAATGCGTTGCTCACGACAAGTGGCAAAAACAAATTGATCACGCTCCATGACGCCCTACAGTGGTTACATAAAAGTAAGCAGAAAAATCAAACGATTTCCGATTATATACACATACCTCGGGCGTGATAGAGAGTAGTCCTAGTGGATCGCCTATAAGGACATCGGTGCCAGCATTATATACCAATAAATCGGGACGAAACTCATTCAAAGAATGTTTCAGCGACCTGTCGTGACGTAATGCAATAAATTAATTTCAAGAAACTTATAAAAGGTGGCGCATTAAAACTTCTAGAGAAACTCATATTTTCAATGTTACAAATAATCAGTGAAATAATAATGATTTACAAACCCGCATTTATACGAGGGCGGATCAATAAAAGAAAAAGAAATACTGCTTCTGTCAACAGGCATCTGTCAGTTGACTCTGTCAAAATTTGAACGTGCTGCGTCAGTTAGTTTGCGTTTTACAGCTACCTTTATCAGACTACCCAGTAATTTGAGGAGAAAATGGAGAAAACTGAATTTCGTGTGCTAATTAAGCCGATTCATCCTCAGAAACCCACTGTTTCGACTGTTGTTTGGTCTCTGGTGTGGTAATGGATCCATGTTTCGTTCACGGTTACAAAACGGCGCAAAAACTCCTCCATATTGCGATTAAACAACGCCAAACCTTCCTGTGAAGTTGTTACACGATTGCGTTTGTGGTCGACTGTGAATTACTGGGTAGTCTGATAAAAGTAGCTGTAAAACACAAACTAACGGACGCAGCACGTTCAAATTTTGACAGGAGTCAACTGGCAGATGCCTGTTGACAGGAGCAGTATTTCTTTTTCAGTAAAGAGGTCAGAAATACAAAAAGTCACGGACTTATTGACCCGTCCTCGCATGAACTACTCTCGCACACATACACATACATACCTTTTCAATTTCTTCAAGTAAGTCTCATCCGCAGTGCGTGGCTTTAGCTCCACTGCACAACGTATAGCCAATTTCGCTTCGTGATCGCGTGGATATATTGCCGCATTGTACATATCCAATATGAAAACTTTGTCATTTTCGTAAAAATCACGTTCGTGTCCATTTCCCTGATGTGCATCCAAGTCAACAATCATTGCTGTCTCGACATCATGCTCCTCCTCCAATGTTTTTGTGACTAACAAAGTAATATCAGCATAGGGACAGAAACCGCCGCCTTTATAAGCACAGCAATGATGAAATCCACCACCCAAATTAATAGCCCAACCGTAGCGCAAGGCCAAGCTACCAGCTAATATAGATCCAGCAGTTTGAAAACGCATGGGACGCAAGTAGCCGCGTTGCACAAATGTATTAGGCACGAAAACTAGTAAAGGGATTTCGGAGATTTTGGCTGCATTCAAACTCCACTTAATAGTAATAATAATGAAATTAATAGAAGCACAAACAAAAGTCTTATTAGAATATTGCACCTTTAAGCCGCGTAAGTATTTGCGTGTATGCACTTTTTGTAGCTCTGCCTTTGTAATCTCAGCTGGTTCATAAAATTGGCCCGGCCACAATACTTCGTTTTGCAATAAGAACTGAGTAAAGTGTATTTGTACTCGTAATTTATTGATTTAAAACAAAACTTAAAATAGGTATGGTATGCACTTACTTTCAGTACATGTGCCCCTTTAGCGGCATCGAACGGATGCAGTTTTTCCATACCACAAAATTTGACGCCATATCTATTTGAGTAAACAATTGGTAGTTTAAAAGTTGCATCTTCCTCTTCCGCATTTGATTTCCGCTTCCCTGGCTGTTGCTCTTTTTGCCTATCATCTTCATCGCGCATCACCCACACCACTTCTTTTTGCTGCTCATGATGCACTTTTTCTGTGAAACGCTTCATTCTATGTCGTATTCATGATTTTATACAAATTATGGCACAAAATAATCAAACAACCAAAACATCTGATTGCATACTTCTGCGACGATTTGAGGGTCCAATAACTGAAGTTTGTAAAAATATGAAACGTCAAAAAAGGCCCACCATTATCAATTTAGTGACCGCACGCACTGAACACACCACACGTAGCAGTACAGCTAGTTTAAAAGCAAATTTCCGCTTCGTTATTTCTGATTCTGCGAATATTAAATTGAAATTGTGTGCAAACCGGATGTAATTTATAGAAATATGTAGTTCACTTTCTTTGAATTTTTCTAATATAAAATACATAAGTAAATCAGTTTTTATTTAACTTCTACGTGAGTATTCAGCCATCCAAATTAGGTATGAATAACGGCTGCGTCTCACGGAAATTGCGAGCCATACAATTTGGTGTGCTTTCACCGGATGAAATCAAGCGTATGTCCGTTACGGAGGGCGGCATTACACGCGCGGTTATTGTAAAAGATGGTCGACCAGCATTAGGTGGTTTGATGGATCCGCGCCAAGGCGTTGTCGATCGAAATTCGCGTTGCCTTACATGTGCCGGCAATATTGTCGACTGTCCCGGCCATTTCGGCCATATTGAATTGAGTTTACCAGTTTTTCACATTGGCTTCCTATTGAAAACTATTAAAATATTACAGTGTGTATGCTTTTCCTGCTCCAAGTTATTGGTATCACCATCCAATCCAAAGGTGCGGAAACAGAGCGCATGAAAGCTTGCAAATACTAATCATTTAAAAATATAAACACATATGGAAACATTTAATTTAATTTTCATACAGGTGAAGGAAGTACTACAACGTACTAGAGCCCGACCACGCATGCGGCTCAGTCTTATGCGCGAACTATGCAAGTCCAAGACAATATGCGAGGGTGGGGAAAATATGGATATTGCTATCAATTGCACCAGCCAACGTAATATTTCGGATCATGGTGGTTGCGGTCACCACCAGCCGCGCATTACGCGTCACAAGCTGGAGCTGCATGCCACTTGGCAGCGTATAACCGAACATCGAAAAGAGCGTCAAATTATTTTAACAGCAGATCGTGTATTGGAAATTTTTCGCAATATTTCCGATGAAGATTGCGCCTATTTAGGTATGGATCCACAACACTGTCGCCCCGATTGGTTGCTCATTTCGGTGTTGCCAGTTCCCCCGCTCTCCGTGCGTCCATCAGTGCTAATATATGGTAGCTCTCGCTCTCACGATGACGTAACACACAAATTAGCGGATGTAATCAAGGCAAATAATGAGCTGAAGAAATGCATTGAAACAGGCGCCGCCGATCACTTGATTCGAGAATGTTCCTCTCTATTGCAGTTTCACGTGGTTACTCTGATTGACAATGAAATGCCTGGATTACCGCGTGCTCTCCAAAAATCTGGGCGCCCACTGAAAAGCATAAAATCCCGATTGAAAGGTAAAGAAGGACGTATACGTGGCAATTTGATGGGCAAACGTGTTGATTTCTCGGCTCGTACTGTTATAACGCCAGATCCAAATTTAAATATCGATCAAGTGGGTGTGCCACGCTCTATTGCACAGAATCTGACGTACCCTGAAGTGGTGACACCTTTTAATATTGAGGTAAATATAAATAAAGTTTAAGCAAGAGTATTTTCTTCAAGATTTCTTAGCAAAAAATTTGTTCAGAAATCATTTGTGCAAGGCTGTATTGAATTCAATTTTATTCCATTGAGGCAGTTTTGCAGAGACCGAAACGCATTCTTGGTCAGGACTATGTGCTAGATGCATTAGAACTTCCTAACCAAGCTCACTCTGCAATTAATCTCTTCCAGGCAACTGTTTGCTGTCGATAGAGGTTAGAATCAATTGTTTGAGCAATAATTAAATGATTAGTCATCCAATTTGGTTTTTGAACAACTTTTTTACTAAATAAAAAAAGAGGTTGTCTGTAAAGTCGGTTTACTGGCGATAGTTTAACGTGATAACGTCATAAGAAAATACTAATTGAATGGTTGCATTTTTCAAAAAAAAAATGTAATTTTATTTGTTTGTTAGATATTTTGTATGGATATAGAGAATGAGTTAACATTAACATAACATAATATACTTTAACATAACATAACATAACATAACATAACATAACATAACATAACATAACATAACATAACATAACATAACATAACATAACATCACATAACATAACATAACATAACATAACATAACATAACATAACATAACATAACATAACATAACATAACATAACATAACATAACATAACATAACATAACATAACATAACATAACATAACATAACATAACATAACATAACATAACATAACATAACATAACATAACATAACATAACATAACATAACATAACATAACATAACATAACACAACATAACATAACATAACATAACATAACATAACATAACTTATAACATAACATAACATGCTGTTCAAGCAAGGTAACGACGCATGAGCAAGATAACGACGCATTTTTTGGTGCGTGCAGCCGGCTACATAGAATTATAAGACGTTATCACGTCAAAAATTATTAATAATAACATTAAAAGAGCAGGTATTATTAACAAACTTGGTTTTATTTTAAATTCTTCAAGTAAATCAAATTAATAATAATCAATAAGAAGGCATATGCAAATGCAAATACGTGAATTTATATACAAATGTACATATGCGCATATACATACACATATACGCTCACTTAAGTAGGAGAGAGCAAGATGTCGAACGTTGCAGTTCGTTTGCTTTGTTTGCTCTGTTGTTCGTTCCGCGCTTTCGCTTGCAGTTCATTCAAGGTAACGGCAATGAGCAAGGTAACGCCATATGAGCAAGGTAACGGCAATGAGCAAGGTAACGACAAATGAGCAAGGTAACGACAAATGAGCAAGGTAACACTAATGAGCAAGGTAACACTAATGAGCACGGTAACGACACATTTTTTCGTGCGTGCAGCCTGTTAAATCGAATTATAAGACGTTATCACGTCAATAAAAAAATGATTTTGAGCGTTGAAAATCTTTATTTTGACCTTTACGCGCTTCATTGCTTGTCTGTATACGGCAGCTGTCTATTTCACAATTGTTAAATACGATTGACGTGCAACGCCATTTGCAAAAATTGTATTTCTTCAAATAGGGTGATTAATTTTGCTCCGCTCCCGTAAATATGTGAGAATAAACTTAATTAGCTTTCAAAATTGAATGAAACTTCACTAATTTTTTACACAACATTGACTTATTAAATATCTGAAAGATCATTCAATAAAATTTCCATCAGCTGCAGTAATTTCCACCAATCGATTGCTCGACCGAATCAAATGCTGCTTATTCATATTGAGCATAACGGTATTAGTTGTAGCCTTTAGAGAAGAAATGGTGTTATGAGAATGCGTATTGGCCCCATGCTTAGTAATCCAGGGTATTAAAGTCTGGGAAATTAAGCGGTTTTAAGTTCGGTGTTTTGCACCATCCGAACTTATATTGCCGTCGCTTTGTGTGAAGGAGCAGATTCTTGCTGAGATATATATTGGCTGTCACCGCATACATTATCAATCCAGGACCCCGATAGTGTACCTGGAACCTCGATATATGCATCAGAATTCAATTGAAATCCTTGAGTAAAGAAGTGTGGTTGTCACGACATGTCCTTTGTTGCTCACAACACCTAAAACCACAGCAGTGGCTGGAAACTTCGTGTGCACATAGCAAGCTGTAATTTCTGCGGTTGGGCTTTGTTGCGGGTCTTGTTTAAAATTTCTTTCGCCAGAAAAACTCCATAACATCTCAGGTGGTTCAGAGTGTTTAATTTGTTTTAACTGTTTAATTTTCATTTTGGATAACTCGCAGTTCGCTTGTGTTTGCTCCGACCCAAACAGTCTTCTGTATATAACGTAGGATTTGTGCCGGAGATCTTCATGGGCAACTCGACGGACAAGATCCTCAGAAGCATTGGTGCAAGCTTCCTCGCAAATGCCATCATTAATTTTAAAGGGTCCTCGTCAATGATAACTTCCACTTATTGAATAAATCCTACAGATCTCACAGTGTCAGAATGCTCCTTGTGTTTTGCACGTTTTGCACCAGATTCTGCATCGCTGTCTATTGCTACCAATTCACGGCGAACCTTATGAACGGACGCAATTAAGTAAAAAAATAATTGTTTCGGGTAGTTGTAGCCACATATACATATGCATGTACTCAAGTACCGTATGCACCCTGTAAATATATTTGGCGCTCACACCCTTTTTGGTAGTTTTCCCAAGACCCCCCCCCCCCCCCCCCCCCCCCCTCCTATTTGTGACATGCGTCTTGGTGTTGTTCCACAAATGGAAGGACCTTCAGTTTTAAGCCGACAGATATATTTATAAGGAGCTTGGAGATTAGCCCTTGCCGCGTCTTATCATTTTGATGTTTCATGCACGGAGATTCGAACCTACACACTTCTGCATGGTAGTCACGCACCAGCCCATTCGGCTACGACGGCCAATTGAGAGTTGAGTTGCTCACAAGGGCTTTAATATGTCTATGGCCACTCTCATTATTCCTGACAAGTGGAAATCAGGGAGAGTGGTCCCACTACTGAAACTTGGGAAACCTGCCAACCAAGGGGATTCTCATCGTCCGATAACTCTCCTTTCACCAGTAGTGAAGACTCTTAAAGCCTTTCTACTCCCACTCTACACGAAAAATCTAACTCCAGCCTCACACCATCATTTCTTCCGAAGAGTGCACAGTACCACCACAGCACTCACCGTCATTAACACTCAGATAACCGCGGGCTTAACCAAAACCGCCCCTGCGAGAGAACTGTCTATTAGCGTTGGACCTAAAAAGGGCTTTCGACACAGTCAGCCGTGCTACGCTACTCGATGATATTTTACAGTCGACACTCACGCCAGGGCTGAAGAGGTGTCCCGCAAACTACCTGAGTGGTTGTCATTCGTCGGTGTAATTTCGAGAGCAAATCTCAAAATAGAGGAAAATAAGTTCGCAGGATGGTGTCCTTTCACCCTTGCTTTTTAACTTCTATATTTCGAAACTCCCCCAGCCACCAGAGGGAGTCTCCCTGGTCTCCTACGCTGACGTCGAGCAATGACATTGATGGCCTGTGCGCCAAGGTAAATGACTACCTCGCCTGCTTTTCTCGCTTCTTCACTACGAGGAACCTACAACACTGCGACAACACACGAAGTCCACGGCGACCCTCTTCACCACCTGGACAAAGGAAGTCAATCTGCAACTTAAAATAAAAGTCGATGGCACACCAATACAAACTGTTAACAACCCCAAAATCTTGGGAGTTACCTTCGACAGTTGCACTCCTTTTCTTCGCACACAACCTCAACTGCCATTAAAGTCCAGAATAGCAACAAAATCCTCAAATCGCTTGCCAGCAGCACTTGGAGCAAAGACAAAGAAATGTTGCTATCGACATTTAAGGCAGTGTTACGCAGTGAACGAAGCTACAGACTTGTCAAAACACTGCTATTAGGACTGCGACAGGATACCTACTGATGTTCCCAATACAACACTTACATGACGAGGCCCATATTCTACCTGTGAAGGAGCATAATAAACTGCTCAGCAAGCAGTTCCAGCTGGAGCCTGAGTCACCTCCCAGGCATGCCAGGAGGCACTTCCTTAACTACGCGGACGAGATCCGGGACAAAACATACCGACAATTACTGGATCGGACAGTGTACAGACAGACAATTAACGACATTCATCGGGAGACTCTTAAAAAAAAAAAAATAAATAATTGGCGCGTACACTTCTGTTAGGTGTTTGGCCGAGCTCCTCCTCCTATTTGTGGTGTGCGTCTTGATGTTGTTCCACAAATGGAGGGACCTACAGTTTCAAGCCGACTCCGAACGGCAGATATTTTTATGAGGAGCTTTTTCATGGCAGAAATACACTCGGAGGTTTGCCATTGCCTGCCGAGGGGCGACCGCTATTAGAAAAATGTTTTTATTAATTTTGCTTTCACCGAGATTCGAACCAACGACCTCTCAGTGAATTCCGAATGGTGATCACGCACCAACCCATTCGGCTACGGCGGGAGACTCTTACCACCTTCTTAATCTCCCGACCCCCGAATGCCGTCATCGAAGTCCAACAACCACCCATCGCAGACGAAGAGTTCCAACCTCCCCGAAAGTCCCGCGTAACCTTGGCACAATTACGTTTTGGATACTGTAGCAGGCTAAACTCCTACTTATCCGACATACTCAACATATGTCCGGCATGTGAAGGCACCCCACACGACACTAACCAACTCTTCACATTCTCCATCAAACTCACTCATCTAACACCCCTCTCCCTCTGGGCCCAACCTGTCCAAACAGCAGGTTTCCTGGATCTTAGATGAGCTAGATGAAGACACTACACTGACAGGGCAAAGTTACTGCTACAACAACAGCTACGACGGCCACAGAAATACACTCGGATATTTGCCATAGTCTGCCGAACAGTGACCGCAAGTATTAACTGTTCATAATTTATCACTTCCTATCAATGCTACGAGGGGTGCCTTTTATATGTCGGGATTAGAGAACAAAAACAAATTTTAATCATCGAAAATTACTTTATTGTTTTTCAAAATATTCTCCATGAAGATCTATACACTTTTGCATGCGTTTGAACCAATTGTCGAAGCACTTTTGCCACTCTGAATGAGGTACCTCCAAAACACGCATTCTGAATGCCGCAACCGCTTCTTCAGGTGTCGAAAAACGTTGACCTCTCAGTTTGTTTTTTACGTACGGGAATAAAAAGAAGTCATTCGGTGCCAAGTCAGGACTATACGGCGGATGACCCATTAATTCGATGTTTTGGGTGCTCAAAAATGCAGTTGTTTGAGCCGATGTGTGAGAGCTCGCATTGTCCTGGTGAAGAGTGATCCGTCTTTGGCGATTGGTTTTCCTAATTTCTTGGAAGACAACTGGCAAACAAATGGTTGTGTACCACTCAGAATTTACTGTTCTGCGTTGTTCTAGTGGTATGGTTGCGACATGTCCAGTTTTTCCGAAAAAACAGGCGACCATTTGCTTGGAAGCGCTTCGTGCGCGAACAATTTTTGTTGGATTTGGCTCATCTTGAAACACCCATACAGTCGACTGCTGTTTACTTTCGGGCTCATACGCGTAAATCCATGATTCATCACCTGTCACGATGTCATAGACGTGTTTCGAAGCCCCGAGATCGTATTTTTTGAGCATTTCCTTCGACCAATCGACACGAGCCTTTTTTTGAGCGATTGACAAATTGTTTGGGATCCAACGCGAACAAATTTTTTTGAATGTATGCTGGTCCCACTAATGCCTAAGATTGTCTCAATCTCACGATAGGTCACATGACGATCTTGCAATATCAGTTCGCGCACAGCATCAATGGTTTTCGGAACAACAACTGATTTTGGACGACCTTCACGAAATTCGTCTTGGTGTGAACTACGACCAAGATTGAATTCACCATAAAATCGATAAACACTGGTCATTGATGGAGCTTCATCGCCAAAAAATGAATCAAGTTCATCCATGCAATGTTGCTGAGCTAATCCACGTCGAAAGTTGTAAAAAACAATCGCAGAAAATGTTCCCGATTTAATTCCATTTTTGGACCGAGATGAATCTTTTAAGTTACTGTAAACAACACAAATAGCTCTGGTATTTCAAAACGTTCTGAGTACGTAAAAGCCAAAAAATGTCAAACTTTGCGATACAGCTGTCAGTTGCCAGATTGCAACACCAGGGTTGCCAAGTCCCGAAAAATAAAAGGCACCCCTCGTACTATCAAACACATCCGTACGAAATTACATTTTCGAAATAGTGATATTTTGTTTTAATAATTAATCTATTTGGCTCCACGTCACACAGTTGTAGACTTGCTGCATTAGCTTCTAATTCATATGACATCCACAAATCGAGCTTATTTCTATTTCTAATCCTTTTCGAATGGCTCAAAACAGTTTGTTGTTGTAGCAGTAATACAAGCCCTGTCAGTGTAGTGTATATCACCGGTTGTCTTCGTCTAGCTCAGGGTCAATTCTGGATAAGTAGGAGTTTAGCCTGCTACAATATCCAGAAGGTAATTGTGCAGTGTTACGCGGGTCTCACGGGGAAGCTAGAGCTCTTCATTTGCTGTAGGTGGTGATTGGACTCCGATTACGGCATTCGGTGGTCGGGAGCTCAGGAAGGTCGTAACGGTCTCCCTATGAAAGTCGTTTATGTCTGTTAGTCGTAAATGTCTGTTAGTTTTGTCCTGGATCTCGTCGGCCTATCAATCTCCTTCCCCATCAACGTCATGACTACTTACGTATTGGTCTTTCGTTAGCCTTCCTTAATGTCATTGAATTTTCCGTGATAGATCAACCAGAGTCGACATTTTCAGACCAAGACCCAAACATTTCTATAAGTTTAATATATTTATCAAAATAGTTTAAATCCAACATTCATCTATCCGCAGCTCATGCAAACACTTGTAAAACGCGGCAATACCCAATTTCCCGGAGCCAAGTATATAATACGAAACAATGGTGAACGTATCGATTTGCGATTCCACCCCAAATCCAGTGACTTACATCTAGAACTTGGCTACAAAGTGGAACGCCATTTGCACGATAATGATTTAGTGATTTTCAATCGTCAGCCAACATTACACAAAATGTCAATGATGGGTCATCGTGTCAAAGTGCTGCCTTGGTCCACATTTCGCATGAATCTCTCTTGTACGTCTCCTTATAACGCCGACTTCGATGGTGATGAAATGAATTTACATGTGCCACAGAGCATGGAAACACGCGCCGAAGTTGAAAATATCCATTTGACACCACGACAAATTGTCACACCGCAAACTAATAAGCCGGTAATGGGCATAGTGCAGGATTGCTTGACGGGAGTGTGCAAGATGACGAAACGTGATATCTTCATAACACACGAACAATTGATGAATTTGTTGATGCACATGCCGTGCTGGGATGGTGTCATGCCAAAGCCGTGTATTTTGAAACCGGCTATTTTGTGGTCGGGCAAGCAACTTTTTTCGTTGATCATTCCTGGAAATTTGAATATGATACGCACACATTCGACTCATCCCGATGAAGAAGATGAGAGTCAATATCGCTGGATTTCGCCGGGTGATACAAAAGTACGTATTTTTGTCTATGTTCTTTGTATACATTTATATGATTGCTTTGTTAGTATGGAGAATATAAATACTGCGTTTGCTTGGTGTGACTATTATATAACGAGACTGACGCGTCATGACGGTATAAAACATTTTATTTGTATTTCATGCATTTGATTGAAACTTTGCTGGACGACTTCTTTTCTCATCTCCTTCAGGATGCATCCCGTTTTATCTTTCACAGATTATAGGAACTAAAATTTTGTTCCCTCTAAATCAAATTTTACTTTACTGCGCCAAAATACGTTAGTTTTGGTATGTACTACTTATATATAGTGAAGAATTTAGGCGTTCGTAGCTGTTCGAAGTATTTTAGCCGGTTTATAAAAAGTTTTGCGATATGCAGTTAAAGTTTTCGACTTTGTTCAAGAAATAAATAAATATTTTTCCATAAAATCCCATTCATGTGTATTATAGAATACGTAAGTAAATTAATTAGGCGGCCGCCGTAGCCGAATGGGTAGGTGCGTGACTACCATTCGGAATTCAGAGAAAACTTTGATTCGAATCTCGGTGAAACACCAAAATTAAGAAACATTTTTTCCAATAGCGGGCGCCCGTCGGCAGGCAATGGCAAGCCTCAGAGTATATTTCTGCCATGAAAAAGCTCCTCATAAAAAATATCTCCCGTTCGGAGACGGCTTGAAACTGTAGGTCCCTCCATTTGTGGAACAACATCAAGACGCACGCCACAAATATTAGGAGGCGCTCGGCCAAACACCCAAAAAGGGTGTACGCGCCAATTATATACACATATGTATATAAGTAAATTAATTTTTCGACTTTCACATTCATACAAGGACCATCCGAAATGGCAGTTATTAGTTAAGCTGCATCTGTCGACTATAATTTTCTTCACGCGCGTTGTTAAAAGATGACCAATTGAGCGATGGAAGGCTTTCGTGTGGAGATAATCTCTAATTCAGATTGACATGGATCTGGTCGATACATCCATTTCCCTGGACACGATTTTCTGCTTTCTAAGGAGATTTTTGCGAATTCTTTCTCGAACAGTTTTTATGGCTGTACTAGTTCGAACCACGCGAGGAGGACCACTGCTTTTCTGTCTGTCACTTCTTGTCACGAAAATTCTCGAAATATTAAGTTTTTACAGTAATTTGTAAATCTCACTTGGACTTTTACCACACTTCTGTATTGCAATCACTGCAATGCGATTTTCCTTAGCTCCCAACTACCATAGTTAACAAGCGAAATTTTCCACGAAGCAGTATAATTTATGAGTAGAAAATGCATACGAACAAAAACAAAAATAACGGCAATAATGGTTCTGGCCATATGCATTATAAAATCAAAAAATCACAGAATCTATGGCAAGACTAAGTAGACCCACTCACAATAAACGTAATTAAGGCAGCAGTGGATTGGTTGCTTACTTCGGTAATTACCGTTGAGGAAGTAGATATTTACTTCGATAGCCAAGCGGCAATTAGGGCCTTAGGCTCGTTGTTTGTGCATTCGAGATTGGTCGGGGAATGTCTGGCTTCTTTTTCGATTGCATCCGAATACTTCAATATCAGGATCATTTGGGTACCCGGTCACAGCGGCATAGAGGGGAACTGCTGGGCTGATGAGCTGGCTAGACAGGAAACTTGGAGACGGTTTCGTCGCAAAATGAGAGGATTGGGGTTCCCTTAAGATGTCCCTCGAGTTAACTCAGCGAGCGCTGGGCTAGTGCGCAAACGTGCAAGGTCGAAAGATCCTTCTGACCACGGGTAAATCGGGGACGCTCGAGAAACTCATAAGGCTAACAAAGCTCCAGCTCTCAAGTTTTGTAGGTATCCTTACCGGCCATTGTCCGTTAGGCATCCATGCGGGATTACCTTAAGTCAGTTCTGCAGAAACTGTCTTGAGGTCGAGATGAAATCATCTCGACACCTTCTTCTCAGCTGCCCTGCTCTCGTCTGCCAAAGATTTGGACATCTGGGCTCTAATTTTTTCGCTACGCCCGCGGATATGGCGAGTATAAAAATCATACATGTGGTGGAGTTCATCAGTAGCTTGATGCGGCTAATTACGAACGTAAATCAGCCACCGTCGGCGTCGTCATAAGTGCATGTCCATCATTCCCTAATTCCAAGACTCCTCCATGGCCAATTTACTTCATACTTAAATATAAGCCCAACTTTTTACAAAACTAGCATTTTTATGAAGATTCACAACATAAAAATAAAAAAATAATACCTACCTATACTTCGATCTCACTCAGTTTTCGACTACCCGTCTACTGTAGTCACTAGCGAGACTCGGCACCAAATTGACCGATGAGTACATGTCATTGACATAGGGATATCCTTACAAACATGCAAGCTACTTATCCTTGAAGAAAGCGTAAGAGCAGCGAACGTAAGATGGAGTAATAAAACCACTTGCAGAATCGCCCGACGACTGTGGCCGACTCTCAATGCTAAACATACAAAATCTCTGCTAAACCAAAATAAGCATAGTCTAAGGTAGACACACCTAAGTCCAATAGATAGACACACCCATAGGATGGACTGCTATAGAAGTTGTCTAGATGAGGAGGAGGAAGAGACAATCTCGCACCTACTGTGCCATTTTTTTTTTTTTTTTTTTTTTGGGTAGGAGGTTAAAATCAAAATGTCAGAAACATCATCAAAGGCGCCGTCGCACCAGTGGTATGTGGGGCATGCTCCCACTAACACTATAACATTCCTCCTCCTCGGCTGATTTCCACCCTGGGACCGCTGTAAACATTTCATCAAGGTGGAGCCGCGTTTATGTCTATTGACACAACCAGGTACCTGCGTCCAGGTCCTTCTCTTGTGGACGTATGGAGATCTTACGTTAGCGATGGTATCCACTCCCCCCACAGTTTTCATACGTGGTTCTGGAGGAAATGGAACATCGGAAAATTTGCTATAGCGCAGTATTTACGAACTATCGTCTTGTCTTCTGTCTGATATTATTGTGAGTGATTCACTCAAGTGTTTGTGTTTGTCGTCATTCTGTCCGCAAACAGTTCATCTCCATTTCGTAATTGCAACTGTAATTACTGTTGCTGGGTCTTGCGCTCCCATTCGATGAATTGGAGTCGTAGCATAATATTTCCAGCAAACGCTCGAACCGCCACCCATTTAGCACTGGATGAGCACATGTCCTGTACGATGTCATTAGGACTAGCTGAGTGTCCCAAAACCCTTTCAAGTATTGCACGTTCTCGTGCGAAACGATCACAATGAAAAGCCACGTGTTCCGCGCTTTCGATTGCATTAGGACAGCTTGGGCAGAGTGGGCTTTCTGCCAGCTGAAAGCGGTGGAGATATTCCATAAAGCACCCATGACCGGTGAGTATCTGCGTAAGGTAATAATCAGTTTCACCATGCTTTCTTTTTACCCACAGCTCGAGATGTGATATTAACTTGTACGTCCAGGGCCCTTTAAGTGACTCTTCCCATCTTCTTTGCCACTCATACATAGATCGCTCCCGTTCGATGGCTTTTTCTGTTGCCGTTGGTTTAGCTCCTTGCTCGCTATAGAGGCGGCGAAGCTCTCTTGCATGAATATCAACTGGCAATTTTCCGGCTACAACACATATTGCATCGTCTGATACCGTTCTATATGCACATGAAACCCGTAATGCACTCCGCCTGTGTGTGCGCACCACTTCACGCATGTGAATGTTCTTTGCTTCTGCCCATACCGGTGCCGCATAGAGTATGATTGAGTCCACGACTGTTGATAATAATTTCCTTATTTCCCCTTGTGGACCACCTTTATTCGGTAGTATATTTGTGAGAGCGCCCATTACCGCCGCTGCTTTGTTATTAACTGCTGCTAGATGTTGCTTAAAGCTCAATCTCGTGTCGATCATTACTCCTAGGTATTTTATTGCCTTCTTTGAGAGTATCTCGTGTCCACCAACTGAGAGTGCCACTGTCCACTGGATACAGCAATCCAGACGTAGGTTTACTATTCTAGGTAAACAATTTTTTAATAAGTTGGAAGACCTGAGTTCTGCAGAAATCAGAGATATTCTAAAATTTCTAAAAGGCACACACTGGTTTTAGGAGAGATAGGGACAAGCTCCCCACGCGACATCACAATGGGCTATGAGCCTGAGTGTGTCCCATAGGGCAACCGCTTCAACCGAACCTAACCTACCACCTGCCTTGAGTGTTTATTTTCTATTTATATATGTGGGTCTGGGTTCCGAGAATGTATATATAATATGTTTTAAAAAAATTATTTTCACCGCATGATTTGGTATGCCGTCTCATTCTAAGAAGTGGTAAATGGTGACCCCACTCCAAAAATAATACAGACGTAAGCTGTAAGGTTCCTGACATTCTGTTATTTGAAAAAAGTTTCTAAAAAATTTCTTAGACTTGAATATAAGCAAAATAGGATCTTAACAAAATTCTCAATTTATCTCCCTAATCCCAGGTCATGGTCGAATACAGCGAACTAATTATGGGTATTCTATGTAAACGCACTCTGGGTGCCACCGCTGGGTCACTCCTTCACATCGCCTACATCGAGCTCGGCCATCAAATTGCTGGCGAATTTTATGCAAATATACAAAAGGTTGTCAATGCTTGGCTGTTAATCGAAGGTCATAGCATTGGTATTGACGACACCATTGCCGATCCAGCCACTTACAAGGAGATTCAAAATGCTATTGCCAAAGCGAAAAATGATGTCATGCTGGTCATACAGAAGGCACATCACATGCAGTTGGAGCCAACACCGGGCAACACATTGCGCCAAACTTTCGAGAATCAAGTCAATCGCATACTGAACGATGCGCGCGATAAGACAGGAGGCTCAGCAAAGAAATCACTCACAGAGTACAATAATTTGAAGGTAAAAACAGGGATAGAATTAAAATAATAATCCACAATAACAATAATTTATGCGTGAATATGTCGCAGGCCATGGTAATCGCTGGTTCCAAGGGTTCTAACATCAACATTTCCCAGGTGATTGCTTGCGTTGGTCAACAGAATGTAGAGGGCAAACGCATACCTTACGGCTTTCGTAAGCGTACAATGCCGCACTTCATAAAGGACGATTATGGCCCGGAGGCGCGCGGTTTTGTCGAGAACTCTTACCTAGCAGGGTTAACGCCTAGCGAGTTTTACTTTCATGCAATGGGTGGACGCGAAGGACTCATCGACACTGCGGTTAAGACGGCAGAAACCGGTTATATACAACGACGCCTCATCAAGGCCATGGAATCGGTAATGGTGCAATACGATGGCACTGTACGCAATGCTGAAGGTCAAATTATTCAATTACGCTATGGCGAAGACGGACTCTGCGGTGAGTCGGTGGAATTTCAAACACTCCCCACCATACAACTGTCCAACAAAGCATTTGAGAAGCAATTCAAATTCGATGTTACACAGACACGCAATTTACGTAAATACTTTAGCGAAGAGACAGTGCGCGATATAACCGAATCCACGGAGATTATTGCACAGTTGGAGGTAGAATGGGACCAATTGTGTCGTGATCGCGAAGCTTTGCGTGAGATTTTTCCCACCGGCGACTCAAAAGTGGTGTTGCCATGCAATTTACAGCGCATGATTTGGAATGTGCAGAAAGTCTTTCATGTTGACAAACGCGCCACCACTACACTCAATCCATTGGACGTGATGAAAGGTGCCGCCGCTATTAGCTTTTAAAAAGAAAACTAATTATCTTACTAAGAATTATCAATTTTCCTTTAGGCGTGCGCGAACTGCTCAAACAATGTGTTATTGTAGCCGGCTCTGATCACATTTCACAGCAGGCCAACGACAACGCCACTTTCCTTTTTCAATGCTTGGTACGCTCCATGCTTTGTTCCAAGGTAGTGGCCGAAGATCATCATTTAACGCCAGAGTCATTTGAGATGTTACTTGGCGAAATCGCTACACGTTTTCAGCTCTCACAAATTTGTCCTGGTGAAATGGTGGGCGCACTTTCTGCCCAATCGCTGGGTGAACCGGCCACTCAAATGACACTCAACACTTTCCATTTCGCTGGCGTTTCGGCAAAAAATGTTACTTTAGGAGTGCCGCGCTTGAAGGAGATCATCAACGTATCCAAACGTCCGCGTTCACCATCGTTGACAGTTTTCTTACGAGGCAAGCCAGCGCGTGATGTAGAGAAGGCCAAAGATGTTTTATGCCGTTTGGAGCATACAACGCTTAGAAAGGTTACCGCTAATACAGCCATTTATTATGATCCCGATCCGATGAACACCGTAGTGCAGGAAGATCAAGAATTCGTTAATATTTACTATGAAATACCAGATTTTGACCCGGGTGCGTATTGTTTTCATTTATAAAGGGTGATCAGTTCAGAGATATCGGATTTTAAATTAAAAAAAAAAACTACGAAAATTCAATTTGATTGCGCAATCTTTATTATTTCTGTGTAGAACCAGTCATGACATTTATTGAAGTGAAAACTTCTTTAGAATCGTTGGGAGTGATTTGAGAAAAAGTGAAACGAAAAAAGCGACACTCTTGGCTACGAAGCGTTATATTATATGTTGATATAAACGTAGCGACGAACTAAATAACTTTTAGGCCAGCGCCGACAGCATGGCGCGGTAGCCGAGCGACTAGCAATGTGAGCTTCCTATCCAAAATCCTTGGTTCGAATCACAAGAAAAAAAATTTTTTTATACAGTTATTTTATTTTATTTTATTATATGTTTATGAGGAGCTTTTTTTCATGGCAGAAATACACTCGGTGTTTTGCCATTGCCTGCTGAGGGGTGAGCGCTATTAGAAAAATAGTTTTCCTTAATTTTGGTGTTTTCACCGAGATTCGAACTGACGTTCTCTCTGTGAATTCTGAATAGTAGTCACGCACCAACCCATTCGGCTACGGCGTTTGTTTAATTTTACTGATGCAAAAATGAGGGAAAATATTTGAATAAAGTTTGCTTACTGTTTACACATTTTCCAAAGGTGACGGAGAACCAAAAAAAAAGTCGATTTTCAAACAAATACGAGTGCATATGTGTAATTGTGTTAGAGTTTCGGTCACGCCCCAGCAAAACCTGCGTGCATATGTGTTTGTAACATTCAAAAAAATGTAATTGTGTTAGAGTTTCGGTCACGCAGGTTTTGCTGGGGACGCTCATAATAGCAACCGCGTGTGTATTTTTATATTCGTAAATATTTTCATTTTTAGATATTTACCGCAATTATGTCGAAAAATAATGCAGAAAAGTGTCGTGAATATCGACAGAAAAAAAAAATCAATAAATAGCATCACGGAATTCATTCACGAAAATTTAATAAAGTATACACCAGAAGTATCGCGGATACTTAGAAAAGATTACGATAAAGTTCCAATGATTTTAAGTGGTGATTTTAACGTAAATTTTGCATTGGACACAGCGGTTCCTTCAATTGACTTTCTCAATACAACATTCAATTTAAAAATGTGTAACAATCGCACTGAATCGACAACACGATCAAAAACAACAATTGACGCGGTATTTCAAAGATATGTTGACAACATCGAAACCAAAGCATTTGTATCATATTTTAGCTATCATAAGCCACTCGTATCATTTGTTGAAATTGAAAACATTGAGGATGAATAATAATAAAATGAAGAAAATAAAATATGAACTTTATAGCAATATTATAATGAACCTATAATTATCCCGCCCCTAATGCTGCTTTCGTCTCATTCTCTCTCAGTTTGTTTTACGGAAGGTTTCACTTCTATCGCGTCTAACCGTTAGACTGGTATTTTTTTTTTTTTTTAAGATAATCCCTTTCAAGTGCTGGCCGCAACTGCGATGTAATTCGGCTATCCATAAACACCAAATGAATTGAATGACTCGATTGACTAGTTCGTTCGGTATCTCGTGAATAACTTTAGTAATGTTGGCTTGCAATACCTCAATCGAAGCTAGGTTATCCACAAAGCAATTAGACTTTGCATACCCCCCGGCCAAATAAAAGTCCAAAGGTGTCGTATCACACGATCTTGGTGGCCAATCCACTGGTCCGAGATGAGGGATAAATTTCCCACCGAAATGACGATGCAATAAATCCATAGTCTCACGAGCTGTATGGCAAGTGGCGCCGTCTTGCTGGAAACAATGAACCAAATTTTTTGGAGATCACGGGCCTCACTTTCCGGCGTCAAAAAGTCGTTTAATATGGCGCGATAGCGATCGCTTTCACTTTTACATTGGTGGCAGCCTCGTCTTTGAAAAAAAATGGGCCGATGATCCGTCCAGCCTATAAGCCACACCAAGCGGTTATTTCCAATAGATGGAATGGCTGTTCTTGAATGGCTTCGAGTTGGTCTTCAGCCCAAATAGGACGATTTTGTTTATTGATGTACCCGTTAAGACAAAAAATGGGCTGCTATAAGTGGACCATAAGTTGGACTGAGCGCACGATGAACACTTTTCAGAGAGCGTCGTTTTTCGTAATACAAATGTACGATTTGTAAATGTTGTTGAGGCGTAAGTCTTTCCATGATGAAATGTCAATGAATACCGAAAAAAAAATTATGTATTTAGTTTGACAGTAGCCACGCGTGATCTGTCAAAAAAAAGCCTATTGGAAAAAGTGCCTCCAATCCAAGGCACATTCATTAAAGATGGTGGCACTAGACCAACAATAATGTTTTGTACGTTTGATTGTCAAAGCAAAGTATTGGGAAAGTAGAAAACAAAGAATGAATTCGCCTTGTTTTATTCTGTGCTGACAGCCGCATGGACACGGCGATAAAAAAAAACAAATCAGCTGATTTATCACCTTTAATAGATTCGCCTTGATCCAATCTGATCATTTTTATTATTATTAAATTTTGTATTTTTTTCGTTTTACTACTACTTTGATTTTTCTTTTCAGGTGAAATTTCACCGTGGCTCTTACGCATAGAACTCGATCGCAAGCATATGACTGAAAAGAAGCTCACCATGGAACATATTGCAGAACGCATCGCGGCCTCTTTCGGTGATGACTTGAAGTGTATTTTCAACGACGACAATGCACCCCGTCTGATAATGCGCATACGCATTATGAACACCTCGAATCCCGAGAATAAATTCCAAGGTAACGAGTTGGACGAAGAGGAAGCCTCGCTCACTCGTTTGGATGACAATATGTTTTTGCGCTGCATCGAGAGCAATATGTTGTCCGACATGACGCTGCAGGGTATCGAATCTATATCGAAAGTGTACATGCATTTGCCGCAACAGACAAACAAGAAGCGCATCTACATCACCGAAACGGGTGAATTCAAATCGGTGGCCGAGTGGTTGCTGGAAACCGATGGTACAGCGCTCATGCGCGTGTTAAGCGAACGAAATGTCGACGAAACACGTACGTGCAGCAATGACATTTGTGAAATGTTCACAGTGTTGGGCATAGAGGCCGTGCGCAAGTCCATTGAGAAAGAAATGAATAATGTGCTACAATTTTACGGTTAGTTTTAAACTTCTTGCTAAATAGGTGTATACACCTAACTTTTCTTACGAATGTGCACAAATGTACATATGCATGTGTGGTGTAATAGGTTGGGGAATAAGTTCATAGCGTTTTTATCGAAGACTTTTATTTAAACAAAAAAGCAATAATTATATCAATAAGTTAATAAATTATATATTCGCCGTTGTTGATGCCCTTTCGCAAAACTCGCCTGGTCTGGAATCAAAGAAGTTGTTGAACCCATCTTTAAGGACCTCCTTGTTATCGAAGGTACGCCCTTCATATAGTTTGAAAGGGAGCAGAAAAAATGGTAATCGGTCGGTGCAAGGTTCGAAAAATACGGTGGATGCTGAAGGACCTTCCATTCGAGCTCTTGGAGTGCGGCTTTGACGACTTGTGTAACATGGGGTCTGGCGTTGTCGTGAAGGAGTATGGTTTGACCATGTCAATCAGGTCTTTTCAGTCGAATAGCCTCATTCACGCGGTGTAGCTTGTAGCAATGTAGGGCTCCTTGTTGACCGTGGCACACTTTTCGAGCATTTCACAGTGCACCATGCCCTCCCAGTCCCACCAAATATGTACATGCCATGACCTTCTTTTAGATGAAGATCCGGCCTGACTCTCGGCTTTGCCGTATCTCCTGGAGCCATTCACTTATTTCTTTGCTTCATATTGATGTATAGACATCATTTCTCATCTCTCGTGACGATTCGGTGCAAAAAGTGGTGCTTATGAACGCGTGTTGCTCTATGGCGGGCGAGATGTCGCGAAGCAATTTGAAGGCGACTTTCTTTGTTTTTCTCGTTGAACTCGTGAGGCACCCAGGCTCTCAATTTTTCGGTAAATCGCATTCAATGGTAGGTGATTGAGAATAGTTTTATGATCGCAGTTAATTTTTTCCGCCAACTCACGACTAGTTTGGCGACCGTTCTCCTTCAAAAGTGATTTGAAATGTTCTTCATCGAATTCAGAAGGCCTTCCTTCGCCATTTACACCACCTCGCCTATTACACCGAATGTCACGGGCTGCTTCGGCTTCGGCAGCTTTTTGACCTCGATGAGAGCCGAAGAAGAGCAGGTGCCGAAAATGTTGAATTTTGCTTCCTGGGTACTCCATTTCTAAGCCTCAAAACTAATAAAAAATTAAATAACTCAAAAATGCAATTAGCATAGTTTTGTAGGGCAGCAAGAGTTTTACCGAATGAATACTTACCCTTTGCCAAACAGCAAACAAATCGTTGTAAAATAAAATAGAATATAAAAATGCTTTGAACTTATTCCACAACATTATATTTAACATCAAAAAAATATTAAAAATCGAAATCTTCCAGGTTTGTATGTCAACTACCGCCACTTGGCGTTACTCTGCGACATTATGACGGCCAAAGGACATATCATGGCCATCACTCGTCATGGCATTAATCGACAACAAACTGGCCCGTTGATGCGTTGCTCTTTCGAAGAAACGGTTGATATCTTATTGGACGCTGCCGCACATGGTGAACGCGACGCTTTGCGTGGTGTATCGGAAAACATTATCATGGGTGAAATTCCGCGCATTGGTACCGGTTGTTTCGATATGATACTCGATGCTACTAAATGCAAATCCGCTATGGAAGTCGATTCAATCAATAATAATAATGCATTGTTTTACGGTTCAATGTTTACGCCAAATATATTGCCAGGCAGTGGACGTAGTGGCATAATCGAGTTTTTGCCTGGTTTGAGCGATGATCTGACGCCACAATCTACACGCTCCGCCTGCTTCTCGCCTCTATCGAATATGAGTTCGCCCACCTTGACAGCCGATGATTTCAGTAGCTCACCATATTTATCGCCATCATCATCGTCGCTCAAATCGTACTATGGTGGCGCTTCGTACTATTCGCCCATATCACCGGTATATGAGAAAGCCATGGCTAATTTCCCAAATTCTTCGAGTGGTTGTGCTCAGTCGCCATGTGGCAATGATTTACTAACTACCCTGATGCGGTCACACAAGTATTCGCCAAGTTCACCGGAATTCTCACCAAACTATCAAGTTTATTCACCACAATCATTGTCAAATAATAGCACCACCTTTTATTCGCCAGCCAGTCCTGCAATTTCGTATAGCAGCGTTACCGGTTCTTCGCGTTACTCACCAACCTCGCCTAGTTACTCGCCACAAACCAATTACTCACCTACTTCACCCTCCTATTCGCCGATGGTTATGAATTCAAATAAGGGCGGCAGTAGCTTTTCACCGAACTCGCTAACAAGCAACAATGACTCGCTCTATTCACCATCTTCACCACTGGACACCCCCGATTCTTTAGTTGAAGACGTATTAACAGCATCTACTAGTGGTTCCAAATGTGTAGAGTCTAAAAAATATCGTGTCACGCCATATTTCTTCCCTGAAAATAACGCCAGCCCTTCAAGCAATGCAACTTACTCACCTACAAGTCCCATCTACACGCATTACTCACCATCCAGTCCAAACTTTGTTGCACAAACTCCGCGTTATTCACCCTCAACACTTAGCTACAATCCCTCTAGTCCCAGTTACACACCCGTTAGCCCGTCATTCTCAACAAATTCTCCTCAATATTCGCCGTTAAGCCCGACAATCAGTTACTCACCCACCATCTCTTTGCCACGTTATATTCCACCACGTTCGCCACAACAATATTTAGCATCTTTACTAAGCCCACGCTATTCAAGTGGCTCATCAGCAACCTATTCACCAACATCTCCAACATATTCACCAAATTCACCCAATTCGAATCGTTACTCACCCTCCAGTCCACAATACTCACCCGCCAGTCCCATTTATTCAGCCAACTCCCCCTCAGAGGTGGCTCCTTCACCACTTAGTCCTAATAATTATTCATCCCCGCCTTTGAGTCCTATTTATAGTCACAGTGAATCGCCAATGTCGCCTCAGAGCACCGACAGTCCCGCTAGTCCACGGTATTCCCCCACCTCAAATTAAAGTGATGGAGTACAAAATTTTATTCTGTTTAACAAGAAGAGCAGGATAAGCGAAGCATTTACTCGTGCCATATGTTTAATATTATTTAGTTGAATATAATTTTGGTTTATTTTAAGTCTCAGACTAACTATGTTGAATTTCTATCATTTTTTTTTTTCTAGTTTTTCTTTTTCATATGTTGAAATGAACAATTTTTTTTTGAATTTTTCTGAGTTTAAATGTATTTATTTATTATTTTCTTCTGTTCAATAGAACTCGACCGTTAATGTTCAAATCTCAATAAAAATCTTTCATTTATCAAAAAAAAAAAAAATAATTACAAGAAGCCAATAGTATCTACTGCAAAAATGGTACATAGCAGCTGGTTCTACGTACCGGAATGACTCGGGTTTACCCCGACCAAAGGCTGCCGCCCAGTAAACTAGCACTGGAGCAGCTCTCAGTTATTGTGCTAAGAGTGACACTACTTTTGCCATTTTCAAAACAACGGATACAAAAGAATTTTGTTTTTCAATTTTACACTGCTTCTTGATGGGAAGAAAACGCCTCACTCGTGTACGGGAAGACCGAAAATTTATACGCGAGCTTCTCAAGGAACGTATAAAATCCTCTTCTGCCCCTGCAGCTGCCCTGTCGGAAGAAATTGAAATATCCATTAGTGCGCTCGAACAGCTAGAAGAAGGCTTCTCGAAGCAGGTTTAAAAGGATGCAAAGCCCGAAAGAAGCCGTGGCTTTCAGAAAAAAACGGGGAAGCTTTTTGGAATGAGCTCACCGATAACAACATTTTATGCAGGAAGATTGGTCTGATGAATCGAACTTCGATGGAGGCTTAGTTTACATCATTTAAAAATATCAAGAACCATAGGAGCTTACCTTAGTCGAATTTCAAGGAAATAACACAAATCTTATAAAACAATTTTGTTTCCCTTCCTACAGATATTTGGAATACCTGGAGTGACGTTCGTGAGGCGACGTGAGGATTGCCGAGGAATACCATCCACATTGCGCTAAGCATGCAGGGAGCCAGCATTATGATTTGGGGCTGTTTGGCTGCTGATAATGTCGGCGAAATATTCTTTTGCGAGGGTCGCATGAACAGTCAAAAAGTGAATGCGCATTTTCGGCGACACTAAATTAGATAGAGTTGGCCAACACAGTCTCGAAATCCAAACCCCATAGAGCAACGCACATGTGCTTTTTTAAAACGTAAGGTAAAGGAACACAGCGTAACATCGCAAACAACCCTGAAACATTCTTTAATTCACGAGTGGAATGCCGTAAGTGCATCCGAATGTGCAAAGCTTCTACGCAATATGCCCCAGAGAAGCAAAGGGTTAAGGTACTAAATATTAATGTATCTACCACTAATTCCTTTTATTTTATTTCATTTATTAATAAAATATCATTGATTCATATTTTAAAATGAAAAATTCTGTAATTAATGCAGGCACCCCCTTTGACCAGGGTATTGTAGAAAAATTCTTTCTTCTCTCTCTTTTGTTAGAACTTTCAAGAATTTAAGTTAATTGTAAATACACAACTTTTTTTTGGAAAATTTTCGAGTATTTCAGTTGGTTATTGTTGATATAGTAAAATAGTTGATTGAAGCTTATGGATTGAAAGAAGAAACAAGTGAACTGGACGGTAAATTAAACTAGAGTGGAACTGCATTCGAAAGGAAACTCCAGGGGTTTACCCTGCACCAGTACACAGATGGCTCGATAATGTCGAAGACCGCAGAACCAAACGCTCTGTGCCGATGAGTAGTTTTCCAAGCGGAGATGAATGACATCTGTCTATGTGCAGAATTAAATTTAAACAGAAATTTCCGGAATGACCGAATTGCCATTCTGAGCGACAGTTAGGGGGCGCTGAAAGCCCTATCTTCCTGTGAGATCAACTCCTCACTGGTCCTTGAGTATATCGAGCAACTTAATCTACTAGGAACGCACAATTATATTCGAGGTGTGTTCAAAAAGTATCGTGATTTCGATTTTTTTGTGGCGATATTTTGGTACTCATGTCTCTCACTCATGCCGACGAGTTCGGCCATTTTGAATGTTCAGTTAATTGTTGACAGCTGCTTTGCTTGCACGTGTTTCGGCTCGTCTTCGATTTTTACCTATTCACACAGATGGATCAAAGAACCTGTATCAAATTTTATATGAAAAACGAAAAACGAAATTAAGTGCGCGGATGCATTCCGAACCTTGACTGTGTCATACGGAGAAGCTACTTTGGACCAAAGCAACGTTTATCGGTGGTACAAAATGTTCTCAGAAGGCCGAGAAGATGTGAACGACTAAAAACGTGCCGGACGCCCGAGCACTTCAACAACAGACGAAAAAATTTATGAATTGATTAAGTGAAGAAAATGGTATTGACCAATCGTCGAATCACCGTTAGAGAAGTTACTGAGGACCTAGACATATCGATTGGCTCGTGCCATTAGATTTTTTTCAATGATTTGGGCATGAGACGGGTTGCCGCAAAATTCGTACCAAAAGCAGCATCGCATGAACATTGCTAATGAGATGTTGGACTCTGTCCGCGACGACCCAAATTTGCTCCAGAGGGTCATAACTGGTGACGAGACGTGGGTTTGCGGTTATGACGTGGAAACCAAAGCTCAATCATCTCAATGGAGGCTGCCGCACGAACCAAGATCGAAAAAAGCGCGACAAGTTCGGTCGAATGTAAAAGTTTTGCTTACCGTTTTCTTCGATTGCAGGGGCTTTGTGCATCATGAGTTCTTGCCACAGGGTAAAACGATCAATAAGGAATATTACCAGCAAGTTATGCGCAATTTGCGCGAAGAAATCCGCCAGAAAAGCCCGGATTTGTGGAAGAACAAAAATTGGTTTTTGCATCACGATAACGCCCCTGCTCACACATCGTTGCTTGTGCGTGACTTTTTGGCCAAAAACAACACACTAATGATGCCACAGCCACCGTATTCCCCAGATCTGGCCCCCTGTGACTTTTTCTTGTTCCCGAAACTGAAAAGGCCCATGAAAGGACGACGCTACGTTACGATTGACGACATAAAGACGGCATCGAAGGAGGAGCTGAACAAGAGAAAAAAAATGATTTTTTGAAGTGTTTCGAATATTGGAAAAAACGTTGGCACAAGTCATAATATCTCATGGGGATTACTTTGAAGGGGACAAAATAGATATTAATGAAATGAAATAATTTTTGAAAAAACGCAAAATTTTCGATACTTTTTGAACACACCTCGTATACATATAATTGGCGCTAACACCATTTTTGGGTGTTAAGCCGAGCTCATGTTGTTGTTGTTGTAGCAGCATAAACATACCGCTTTTGAAGCGGTGCAACAATTCAAATATCTAGGTGTTATGTTCACTTGTAGCGATAACTCAACACCCGCAATCAAAGATCGCGTCAACGCCGCCAATAGAACGTACTATTCACACCTTAGTTTGTTCAGATCTCGTCTTTTATCTAGATCTGCGAAGCTGACCATATATAAATCTCTTATACGACCAATTTTGACATATGGTTACGAGGTGTGGACTATGAAAATTAATGACAGTGCGCTTATTGCTAACTTCGAAAGCAAAATTTTAAGGAAAGTGTTCGGACCCATTAAAAATGAAGATGGCAGCTACAGAATTAGGTACAACTCGGAATTGAACGAACTTATCCAAGACGAGACAGCTGTGCGTTTTGTAAAGGCGCAGCGTATGCGGTGGCTAGGTCACGTGCTCCGCATGCCTGCTGAATCCGCTGTAAGGAAAGCCATGACTGGAAAGATAATTGGTGCGAAGGCGAAGCGAAGACCGAGAAACCGATGGATAGACACTTTGGAGGAGTTTTGTGAAGGAAGCTTTAACGCACCCCGCGTTGTAATGCTGTGAATGATGATGAAACATTCCCCATACAAATGTATATGGGGAATGCTGCTGAGGTGACAGTCCTTGGCCGAATATAAATCCCGCTCGTCCCGGTAACGTAGAACCGACTGTCGTGGGAACGCCGAGCTCATAATTGCATCCGGCTAATTTGGGTCCTAGGAGACAGGGATATAACTGGGAACGGAATAGCGAACGAATTGGCTAGAGAGGCTGCGGCGTCACCTTTAATAGGACCCGATCCCTACCATTCTATGGGACAACACACATCCATCAAGGAGAAGCTTAAGAGGGAAGAGCTAAGGCGAAGGGAGGTTTGCTGGCACCAAACTATGAAGCTACGCCTGGCAAAATCCTTACTGGGAGGGTACAACCAAAAGAAGTTTCAAAAACTCTTAACCCTCCCCAAAGATAAACTGAGAATGCTCACGGGTATTCTCTCAGGCCACTGCAGACTACGCAGTCATCTGCACATGATCGGGAATTGGTCTACGGACTTTTGTTGTTTCTGCGACTAATCTCGAGATACTCCAATACATCTTCTCCTGGGATGCAACGCTATAGCGCGGAGAAGTTTGAGACATCTTGGCCAACTGCAGTCAGAGGAAAGGCACATACGCTCAATCCAACCCAGCTCTATTCAGAGTTTAATAAGGAAACTGTGCCTGGATGAGGAACTGTGATGAGTAGAGAGCACAAAAGACCATGAGGTCGAAGTGCAAACCGCATAAAGAATCTAATCTAATCTGCATTGATAGTTTTTGCTATTTGTCTTCATGAGATCACAGAAATTTAGTGCTGAAAATACATAGATGTTCTTGGAAACTGTAAATATTATATTAATTGGCTTAAGGTAAAACTTTTAATACTGTAATGCTTGTTTTGCTGGTCCCACGTTTGACGTCTAATACAAGTAACCTTGGATATTTTTATAAATAAATTTTCAATAAGAATTTTAAAATTAGTAAATTTATTTTTGGAGGAGGTTCCATATGTAGCAGTCCACGCAAGTGGGGAAATATAATGATCGCCATTCACTTGGGAGTGGCCAGGACGATTCTTCTGCATATGTATAGTTCAGCAGCTCACAACTCCCGCGATTAGCCCAAGTAGCCTGTGGGTAGCTTCCGAACACCCGTTCGGAAGTGAGCTAATCTGAGAAGGCGAAGCATTCCAGGATAGCTGGTTGTGCGCTGGGTTTAGAAGCCGCCACTTAAAAATTCCCCCCATGAAAAGATTAACAAAGCCTCGGATGAGAGCTACCTATACTGATGACGACCCCTGCAAACGAAATAAGGAATATGATTTGAGGGCAAGCCCCTGGAATGTCCGGTCCTTGGTGAAGGTGTCTCTGCCCAGCTGGTTCATGTTCTCGGGAGAGTAAAGGTGACATCACTGCCATTCAAGAAATGCGATGGACGGGGCATGGCAAGAAAAACATAATACCTTGCGACGTCTACTACAGCTGCCATGTAAAAGAGCGCAAATTCGGTGCCGAATTTTTTGTGGGAAGGAGACTTCGTCGCCAAGTACTGTCGTTCATTCCGGTGGATGAGCGTCTCGCAATAATCTGCATCAAAGCCCGTGTTTTTAACATCTCGCTAATTTGCGCCCACTCCGCGACGGAAAAGATAGACGATGCGACCAAAAGATTCCTTCTATGACATAAAAAGCGCGCTTGGTGACTTCAACGCCACGGTGGGCAAGGAGGGAGTTTTTGGTCCCACAGTCAGAAAATTCAGCCTACACAACGAAACATCCGGTAACGGACAGAGGCTGGTCAACTTCGCCGGGGCCCGAAACATGGTAGTCTGCAGCACCAGCTTCCAGCATAAAAAGATACACCAAGCTACCTGGCTGGCCCCTGATCGAAAAACGCGAAACCAGATCGATCATGTTGTGTTAGATGGAAGACACGCTTCTAGTGTATTAGATGTACGTACGATCCGAGGACCCAACATCGACTCGGATCATTACCTTGTTGCAGCCAAACTGCGCACACGCCTCTGTGCAGCAAAAAAAGAGGTTGTCTGTAAAGTCGGTTTACTGACGATAGTTTAACGTGATAGCGTCATAAGAAAATACTGATTGAATGGTTGCATTTTTCAAAAGAAAATTTTAATTTTATTTGTTTGATAGATATTTTGTATGGATATAGAGAATGAGTTAACATTAACATAACATAATATACTTTAACATAACATAACATAACATAACATAACATAACATAACATAACATAACATAACATAACATAACATAACATAACATAACATAACATAACATAACATAACATAACACAACATAACACAACATAACATAACATAACATAACATAACATAACATAACATAACATAACATAACATAACATAACATAACATAACATAACATAACATAACATAACATAACATAACATAACATAACATAACATAACATAACATAACATAACATAACATAACATAACATAACATAACATAACAAATTACCCCGTATTAAAGCACTTATCAACAGCTTTCATTTGATACCCATATTGTACATACACAACCAAAATTTACCCGGGTCCACGTTTTGACCTATATCTCGATACCCCAGTCACGGAGCGGCACTCTGTACTAAAGCATTTACCAACAGCTTTCATTTGATACCCATATTGTACATACACGTCCGAAGGTTACCCGGGTCCACGTTTTGACCTATATCTTGAGACCCTATCTACCAATAGGTATTCAAACTATACGGAAATCATCTTCAATACCTACTTAACAATGTGTGTAAGTTTGGTTTAATTCGGTTCAAAGACACGGCGGGTCCACGTTTTGGCATATATTTCGAGACCCTAGTCATCAATAGGTATGAAAATTACCCCGTATTAAAGCACTTATCAACAGCTTTCATTTGATATCCATATTGTACAAACACATTCTAGGGTCCACGTTTTGGTCTCTATCTCGAGACCCTAGTCACGGAGCGGATGGAAATACTCTGAACTAAAGCATTCACCAACAGCTTCCATTTGATACCCATATTGTACATACACATCCGAAGGTTACCCGGGTCCACGTTTTGACCTATATCTCGAGACCCTGTCTACCAATAGGTATCCAAACTGTACGGAAACCATCTTCAATACCTCCTTAACAATGTGTCTAAGTTTGGTTTAATTCGGTTCAAAGGCACGGCGGGTCCACGTTTTGGCATATATTTCCAGACCCTAGTCATCAATAGGTATGAAAATTACCCCGTATTAAAGCACTTATCAACAGCTTTTATTTGGTACCCATATTGTACATACACAGCCAAAGGTTACCCGGGTCCACGTTTTGACCTATATCTCGAGGCCCCAGTCACGGAGCGGCATGAAAAATACTCTGTACTAAAGCATTCACCAACAGCTTCAATTTGATATCCATATTGTACAAACACATTCTAGGGTCCACGTTTTGGTCTCTATCTCGAGACCCTAGTCACGGAGCGGCATGAAAAATACTCTGAACTAAAGCATTCACCAACAGCTTCCATTTGATACCCATATTGTACATACACATCCGAAGGTTACCCGGGTCCACGTTTTGACCTATATCTCGAGCCCTATTTCCAAAATAAAATATAATCCATGTTACTCGTGGAGGATGTAGCTTTCGAATGGTGAAAGAATTTTTAAAATCGGTCCAGTAGTTTTTGAGCCTCTTCATTACAAACTAACAAAGTTTTCCTCTTTATAATATTAGTATAGACAACATATCGCTCATTTGCTGCAACGTCGTCATAACTCAAAAATCGTAAAATTTTAGTTAACATCACTAATATATCGGAAATAATATGTTTGATCAACTGACAAAGTGTTATATCTGAAGTTTTAACATTTCACGCAGCATCGCGATAGATGCCTTTCGCTCTAATTACATATCCTATTGCGTCGTATTTGCAACAACGTATTATCTCAGTTGTGCGTCGGCTTTTGTGTGGTTAACATCGTGAAGTTCTCTAGAAAAGTGTCATATTTCGTTTTGTGACAATATTAATAAAAGGTAAGTTCACTTTTATATCTCTTTCTCTATCGTGTATATTGCATTATTTTAAGATATGACGTTGTGCATGTAAAAATTTTAGTGAATTTCTGTAGTGTTTTTGAGTGTTATGACGTTTTTGCAGAAAATAATAATTTTTATTTCAGTACTATTTTGTCTTGAAACACTATTACAAATAAGATGTATTAGTGAAGCAATAGTGTATTAAAGAACTATTCACTGTTATGACATTCTTGCACTAAATATTTTTTAAGTATAAATTATTTGCTATGAATCATTTCCATTTATGTCAGTATTGTTGTCATTTTCGGACAAAAAATAATGGAAACTAATTCTCCATCCGCCAAAATGGTGGGAATGGCTTTAAAAAACAAGATGGAAAGGGTAAAGAATGCCAGATAAAAAGTACATGAACAGTGAATTTTGTTGAAATGAAATCAGACTCATTAAGCTCGAGCTCATTTTCTGAGGATGATGATTCCGTACGTGATACCACATAATACATTCCACCCGATATTGTCAGTAAGAGTAACAGTCACTGCGAACCAAATTCAACATCAGACAGTTCTGAGGCTAACACAACCGGTGTCGAAACTCCGATGATTTTAACTAGTCCACGAAAACGAATTTAAGGTGGCAATAATATCATTAAAAAGAAAAACATGAAGGATATTACAATGACAAGAGCATTTTATACAAAACCTCAGATAGCGGACCGCAAAAGAAGATCTGCTAGAATTGATACAGAAAAATCACATTCCTAGGTATTATAGACCTTTTTACGAGCAATTGTAATCCTTATTCAATTCATTTTTTTATTTAAAATGAATATTATTTTTTACGTGAATTTATGTTTCTTTATTTTTGTACCTGAAGTAATATGTTAATTTTTATGTTACAATAAAATATGCAATGAATGCAATACATTTTATTTAATATCCATATTTTTGTCTCTTATAATGTTTAGTAAGGTGCAAATATAATACAGTCACAAGTCAGAATTTGCAATAGATTTTCAGCTATAAAACTTTTTGTTATTTGCAGTAACGTCACAATTTTAATTATGTCAGACCATAAAACCTATTTTTGCAGCAACAACGTCATAAGAAAAACTCGGAGTACTTTTGAAGCTACAGAAAAAAGTCCATTATACATTTCAACCTTTAATTTACATATACGTCTTAACCAGATGCTATTTCAGCAAATTTAATCATAATTTTCTTTTCATATACAATTTTAATATATATTAAACAATTTAAAAACTGAAAAATGGGTCTCCTGTAAAATCACAATTTTTGAGTTATGACGACGTTGCAGCAAATGAGCGATATCTTATAAGGTATATGGTAAATATCACCATACATTTTTTCCTTCATATATAATAAAAAAATTAATAATAATAACATTAAAACAACAGGTATTATTAACAAACTTGGTTTTATTTTAAATTCTTCAAGTGAATCAAATTAATAATAATCAATAAGAAGGCATATGCAAATACAAATACGTGAATTTATATACATATGTACATATGCGCATATACATACATACATACGCTCACTTAAGTAGGAGAGAGCAAGATGTCGAACGTTGCCGTTCGTTTGCTTTGTTTGCTTTGTCGTTCGTTCCGTGCCTTCACTTGCAGTTCATTCAATGCAATGAACAAGGTAACGACAAAAGAGCAAGGTAACGGCAATGAGCAAGGTAACTACATATGAGCAAGGTAACACTAATGAGCAAGGTAACGACACATTTTTTCGTGCGTGCAGCCTGTTAAATCGAATTATAAGACGTTATCACGTCAAAACGTACATCTACCTACGCAAAGAATGTTCAACATCGAAAAGCTGCAATCACAACAGACAGCCAGAAGATTCGCCACTCGACTCTCACTCCTGCTCTCAGAGAGCACTGCCCAACAAACCTGCATGCACGAGCATTGGAGCAACATTTCTCCTTCCCTACGTACCGCCGCTGAAGAAGAAATCGGATTCCGGCGAGCCCGAAAAAACAGTTGGGAAGACGAGGAATGTCATGCTGCCGCAAAAAGAAAAGATGCCGCCAATAGGGCCACGCTGCGATTGGGCGCAACGCGATCCATGTGGGATCGCTACAGAGAGCTAAAAAAGGAAGAGAGACGTATTATCCGTGACGTGAGTGCGAAGAGCTTGAGATGCTGGCCAACAGGAACAACGCCCGAAATATCTACCAGAAAGTTCGGCGGCTTACAGAAGATTTTAAGACCGGGGCGTTTCCTGTAAGAACAAAGACGGCGAACTGGTGACTGGCATCCAGAGCATACTTAAATTATGGAGGGAACACTTCTCGAACCTGTTAAACAGTGATAGCTGCGCATGTCCCAGAGAATGTGAAGATCCCGATACCCCAATCGTCGTCGACGAAATTGTCGTTCCGCTACCCGACCATGACGAGGGGAGAATAGTGATAACGTGGCGGCGAGGAGCTGGTAAGATGCATGTATCAGCTCCTATGCAAAATATGGTTGGATGAAAGTATGACTGCCGATTGGAATTTAAGTTTGCTCTGCCCAATCTATAAGAAGGGCGATCCTGCAATCTGTGGCAATCACCCCGGGATTAGTATTCTAAATATCGCCTATAAGGTTCTAGCGAGCGTATTCTGTGAAAGGCTGAAGCCCACCGTCAACCAATTGATTTTACCTTATCAGTGTGGCTTTAGACCTGGAAAGTCTACCATCGACCAAATATTTGCAATACGCCAAATCTTGGAAAAGACCCATGAAAGGAGAATCGACACACACCATCTTTTTGTCGACTTCAAAGCTGCATTCGACAGTACGAAAAGGAGTTTTCTATATGCCACGATGTCTGACTTTGATATCCCCGCAAAACTAATACGGCTATGCAAGATCGCGTTGCTCAACACCAGCAGCGCCGTCAGAATTGGGAAGGACCTCTCCGAGCCGTTTGATACCAAACGAGGTTTCAGACAGGGTGACTCGCTGTCGTGTGACTTCTTTAACCGGATGTTGGGTAGGATCGTACGAGCAGAATTTAATCGCTCAGGCACAATATATTGTAAGAGCGTAATTGTTGGCGTATGCCGATGATATTGATATGGAGCAGAAGCGTGGACGATGACAACATCCGATGAAGCGACGGTTGGAGTGTTTGAGCAAAAGATTCTGCGCAAGAATTTTAGACCTTTGCACGTTGGCAACGGCGAATATCGCGGGCGATGGAACGATGAGCTGTATGAGCTTTACGACGACATAGACATAGCGCAGCGAATAAAGATCCAGCGGGTACGTTGGCCGGGTCATGTCGTCCGAATGGATACAACCGCTCCGGCTATGAAAGTATTTGATGCGGTACCACCTGGTGCTAGCAGAGGAAGAGGAAGGCCTCCTTTGCGCTGGAAAGATCAGATGGAGAAGGACTTGGTTTCATTTGGTGTGTCCAACTGGTGCCGACTGGCGCGCTTTGCTAAACTCGGCCAAAATCGCGTAAGCGGTTATCGCGCCAATTAAGAAGAAGAAGGATTAATCCGATGATAAGAAGGCGAATTTATTACAGGTGACAGCAAACACATATAAGTAAAACCCTACATGTATTTGTTGTTGCGTTTGGTCCAAGCATCACGTCAAAATCAGTAATCAAATGTAAACATACGAATGTAAACATACCAATACATACAAACAAAGCATATCATTTTGACGTAAGCCATACCTACGGCGAAAAATTCAGCTGGCTGAATGCTGTCACCCAAGGTGGATTTATTAAGGTGTTTGCTGTCACCTGTAATAAATTCGCCTTGCTGTCACCTTAATAAATCCACCTTGGATGATAATAAGAGCGAAACTTTTTCATGTTGAGAGAGAGCGCGCCCATGAGGACGTTTCAAAACTTGGCAGCATTCACATATTATGGGATTTTGAACAGCTGATAGGCGAAATGGCAGACTGCCAGAAGAAACGCGCCAAGAATAACTGACGAAAACACTTCGTTTTTACTCAATGGAGAAATTACGCGATTGAAATGTTTATAATTATTTGTCTTAGAATTAATTTAATTGCAACATAATAATTCAATTAGAAGGGAGTTTGCAGAATTTTCCAAAGCTTTTATATCTTTTTCGGCTTCTACTTTTAATTCGCCTTGTGTACATATCTGAATACATTTTACATTCATGTAATTTTATTGAAAACTGTGTGTTGGTTTATGTCTAGTATTGTATATATGTAAGCATTTTATGGTTAAAAAGTGTAGGTAAGGGAATTGAATTTGAGTTTGAAATATTTTGCAAACATACATAACTATTTTTAAGTAATAAAAAATTAAAGGTATCTGCTTCTTACATTAAAACATTGCAATATTTTATCTATTTATTTATACATTTCGAGTTCATTACTTTATTATTATTATATAGCATTTGTATTTCAATTTTGAATAAATGCTTTTTAATATTTTTGACTTTTTAGCCTATTTATTGTATGTATTTTATGGTGATTGCACTTATTTTTATTATATGTAGGTGTATATGGGTGATAATGGGCCACTGAGCAACCGGGCACTATATACTCACCTCATTGGCGGTGTGGAAACTAAAAACTCCCAATTTTTGTTAAAAAAATACCCATTCAAAGTTTCTTCCGGTGTGGCATTACGGTCGAATGTTATAAAAAATACTCATTTTTCAGCGCTGTCACGAGAAAAAGAGTTTCGCATCTAGTCATTTATGTTCTAGTCATCTATGCCAGTCGTAGTCAAAAATAGTATTTTTGGTACACACTGAACAATCCAATGTGGCAACACCAGTATTCGAAAGGAAGTTCTCACGAATTCCTTTTAGTTTTTTTCTTCGCAGTTTTTTTGCAAGAACTTTTTGAATAATAATTTTTCTTAACTGACACCAGAGATTTCAGAACCATAAATAACTAGATGTGAAACTTATTCATTTTGAGAGAGAGCGCGCCCATGAGGACGTGTCAAAACTTGGCAGCACTCACACATTATTGGATTTTGAACAGCTGATAGGCGAAATGGCAGACTGTCAGAAGAAACGCGCCAAAAATAACAGACGAAAACAGTTCGTATTTGCTTAATGGAGAAATTACGTGTTGAAATGTTCATAATTATTTGTCTTAAAATTAATTCAACTGAAATGTAATAATTTGAATTTAAGTGAGTTTGTAGAATCCAAAGCTCGTTATATTCTTTTCGACTTCTACTTTTAATTAGTCTTATGTACATAATGTAATTTTATTGAAAACTGTGTGTTGGTTTATGTAAATTTGTATATACGTCAATATTCTATGGTTGAAAAGCGTAGGCAAGGGAATTGAATTTGAGTTTGAGATATTTTACAAAAACTAAAGGTAATCTGCTTTAACTTATTCTGTTCGTTGTTTGGGAATTTTTGTTTTTTGTTACCCACTTTCTGTGTTATATTAAAAAATCGTAATAAGTCATGTTTTTAATTATAACTTATTTTTTTCGGGTTCATAACTTTATTATTATTAAATTACTTATGTATATCAGTTTTAAAAAATTTAATTTACATATAAATTTTTAAATTTTTGGCTTATTTATGTACATATTTCATACGGATTGTGCTTATTTTTAGTATATGTAGGTGTTTACGATTGATATACGGCTATTGGGCAACCGCACACTAAATACTAACCTCAATGGTGGTGTGGGAACTAAAAATTCCAGACCTTTGGTTCAAAAATACCCAATTCATGTTTCTACCGGTGTGGCAATATTGGAAAATGTTATAAAAAATGCACATTTTTCAGCGCTCTCACGAGAAAAAGAATTTCACATCTAGTCATCTATAACATGAAATATGAACATTGAAAATAAAAAGGGGACTCCCCGTTGAAATCAACGACATACAGCCATAGATAATTTCAGAACCTTGAACCGATTAACACGCAAACTGAATTTATAGTTTGTATCTTTTATTTGAATAAAGAAGTTATGTGTGGTACATTCGTGTCCCCACAGTATCAGTATCATTGCTTCATATTCAATGAGTTGGCGTCAAAGCAAGAATTCAAAATTAAACATTTCTGCCAAAAACTAAGCCACCTAATAAACAAGCGAAACAATCTAAACCCAAGCAGAGATTTTGTGAATCATAAATTTTGCAATTAATCTTGGAATAAAATATCAAAGTAAGTATGTGTGTATGTATGTGTGTAAAACAAAAACATTAATTAAGTCTCCTCCTTACAGCTGTTCGATACAAACCAAAAATAGAACAAAGCATTTTTTGCTATTTCAATGGCAAAGGTATGGTTAATTTGCCAAATTCTTTGAGTGGTTGTGCTTAGTCGCCGTGTGGCAATGATTTACTAACTACCCTAATGCGGTCTCACAAGTATTCGACAAGCTCACCGGAATTCCCACCAAACTATCAAGTCAATAATAGCGCCAACAAATAATAGCGCCATCAAATAATAGCACCAACTTTTATTCGCCAGCCAGTCCTGCAATTTTGTATAGCAGCGTTACCGGTTCTTCGCGTTACTCACCAACCTCGCCTAGTTACTCGCCACAAACTAATTATTCACCTACTTCACCCTCCGATTCGTTATGGATTCAAATAAGGCCGGCAGTAGCTTTTCACCGAATTTGCTAGCAAGCAACAATGGCTCGCTTTATTCACCAGTGGACACCCCCGATTCTTTAGTTGAAGACGTATTAACAGCATCTACTAGTGGTTCCAAATGTGAAAATGGAAATAATGCTAGCCCTGAAAATAATGCTAGCCCTGAAAATAATGCTAGCCCTGAAAATAATGCTAGCCCTGAAAATAATGCTAGCCCTGAAAATAATGCTAGCCCTGAAAATAATGCTAGCCCTGAAAATAATGCTAGCCCTGAAAATAATGCTAGCCCTGAAAATAATGCTAGCCCTTCAAGCAATGCAACATGCACACGCTTAGTATACGGGCGATGTTTATGCGACGACGACGACGACGACAACAACTCACCCAGAAGTCCCAACTACGCTCACTACTCACCTAGAAGTCCCAACTACACTCACTACTCACCCAGAAGTCCAAACTACACTCACTACTCGCCATCCAGTCCAAACTTTGTTGCACAAACTGCGCGTTATTCACCTTCGACACTTAACTCTAGTCCGAATCACTCAAGAGTTGTTTGGGTCCGAACATATTCTGGATATTCGCCACAATATATTCCCGCATCCCCAGCATATTCACATTCGAATCGTTACTCACCCTCCAGTCCCAATTATTCAGCCAACTCTCCCTCGGAGGTGGCTCCTTCATCACTTAGTCGTCCTAATAATGATTCATTCCGGCCTACGAGTCCTATATATTCGCCTCAGAGCACCGACAGTCCCGCTAGTCCACGGTAATCCCCCACCTCAAATTAAAGTGATGGAGTACAAAATTTTATTCTGTTTAACAAGAAGAGCAGGATATGCGAAGCATTTACTCGTGCCATATGTTTAATATTATTTAGTTCAATATAATTTTGGTTTATTTTAAATCTCAGACTAACTATGTATGTATGTTGAATTTCTATCATTTTTTTCCTATTTTTTCTTTTTCATATGTTGAAATTAACAATTTTTTTGAATTTTTCTGACCGTTAATGTTCATATTTCAATAAAAATCTTTCATTTATCAAAAAACAAAAAATATAATTACAAGAAGCCAATAGTATCTACTGCAAAAATGGTACATAGCAGCTGGTTCTACGTACCGGAATGTCTCGGGCTAACCCCGACCAAGGGCTGCCGGCTAGTAAACTAGCACTGGAGCAGCTCTCAGTTTTTGTGCTAAGAGTGACACTACTTTTGCCATTTTCAAAACAACGGATACAAAAGAATTTTGTTTTTCAATTTTACACTGCTTCTTGATGGGAAGAAAACGCCTCACTCGTGTACGGGAAGACCGAAAATTTATACGTGAGCTTCTCAAGGAACGTATAAAATCCTCTTCTGCCCCTGCAGCTGCCCTGTCGGAAGAAATTGAAATATCCATTAGTGCGCTCGAACAGCTAGAAGAAGGCTTCTGGAAGCAGATTTAAAAGGATGCAAAGCCCGAAAGAAGCCGTGGCTTTCAGAAAAAAAGAGGTTGTCTGTAAAGTCGGTTTACTGACGATAGTTTAACGTGACAACGTCATAAGAAAATACTGATGGAGTGGTTGCATTTTTCAAAAGAAAATTTTAATTTTATTCGTTTGATAGATATTTTGTATGGATATAGAGGAGGGGTAAATGGAATCGCAATGGAATAGGTCAAGTTACATTTACACAAACGTGAAAAATGACGAAACATTGATCAAATTCATGAAAGATATGTTCAATTTCGAGTGTGCATCAGACGTTGATAAGTCAACAACACTAAGAGGCAACATCATCGATTTGACTTTTTCAAGACACATTACACTCGAAAGGGGGTCATTTCCTACTTTTCCTATCATCGTCCTATTCTCAACAGAGAAATGGTTCATTACCATGCACACAGGAAGAAGGCATATGCAAATGCAAATATGTGAATTTATATACAAATGCGCATATACATACATACATACAGTATCGGACAAAACATTTACAACTGCAATGCAGCCTTCAATTTATTTTTTGTCATAATGTCATTCTTCACCCAATTGTAATTCAATTTCACGCTATGGATACTAGATCATCTGAGTAATATTTTCCAAAAAATCTCTTCAAGATCCTTTCCTTTTTGTAGCTGTATTTAAAAAAAATTAAATTATCTGGCAACTATGAGCGACAAGACAATTGCAACATTGTGAGCTTAGCTATATAACGGTAAAAATGCTTGAGCTTGGTTTTGTTTTCTAACTGTTCTGAGTTTAGTTTAATCGTGTCAATTTGTGAACATCAGTTTTGTGCAGAATTTGTGGCGATAACACAATTTTTTTGTAAAGTTGAGTTATATGAAGTAATGGCTCGAAATAAGTTCGGTGAAGTATTACGCGCGCGTGTTGTAGATGAATATAACAAAGGAATGACCCAGAAAGATATATCCATAAAATGTAATATTCATAAGTCATCAATTTCTCGAATTATTGCGAACTTTATAAAAAACAAAACTATCGCGGTTGTGCATCGAGGAGGCCGACCAAGAAAAACGGATGAAAGAACTGACAAACTGATAGCGAGAGAGGTAAAAAAATATCCATTTAGAAGTGCCCCCCAATTGGTAAAGGAACTTGGGTTACCAATCAGCTCGAAAACTGCCGGTCGTCGCCTGTCTGAAGCTGATTTACGAACGTACCGACCAGCAAAGAAGCCGCTTATTAGTAAGCGTAACCAACAAAAACGATTGCAGTTCGACAGTCGGTTCTACGTTACCGAAACGACCCGGATTTATATCCGGTCAAGGACTGTCACTCCAGCAGCATTCCCCGTATGTAAGTATGGGGAATGTTTATGCTGTTACAACAACAACAACAACATTGCAGTTCGCAAGGGATCACATAGATTGGCCATTAAGCAAGTGGAAAGCTGTTCTTTTCAGCGACGAATCCAAATTTAATTTGGTCGGAAGTGATGGCGTATCCTACGTTCGACGCCCACGTAACAAGCGTCTTCAAAAATCATACTGTGTAAAGACTGTTAAGCATAGTGCTTACATTATGGTCTGGGGATGCTTTTCTGCTGCTGGTTTGGGACCACTCCATCGTATTATGGGCATAATGGACCAGTACGTTTACAGGGACATTATGGAATCGGCAATGCTGCCACATGCTGAGTGGGAAATGCCCTTGAACTGGGTCTTCCAACAGGATAATGACCCGAAGCATACGGCGAAGGTTCTGAAATCATGGTTCCAGAGGAATAAAGTGGACGTAATGGAGTGGCCCCCACAATACCCAGATCTTAACCCCATAGAAAACCTATGGGAAATAGTAAAAAAGAGAATTGATCGGACTAATGTGGCAAATACTGACCAATTTTTCCAAAGAGTCCTGGAGGCATGGAGAAATATACCACAAACGATAGTTGACAATTTGATAGCTTCAATTCCGAGATGATGCAGAGCTGTTATTCAGAGCAATGGTTTTGCCACGAAATACTAAGTTTAATAAAAATAGTTTACTGATTTCCTTTAGTTGCAATTGTTTTGTCTTATTAGATACAGGTGTTGGACACATTTGATTTTTAAATTTAAGGTATGAACTGTTGAATTTGAATAAAGTTGTTTTATTTACGTAAATCAACATCTTTTATTACAAATAAAGTGAAATTAACAGGTTCCAACAAAAAACGGCTGAGCAATCGAAAGTTTTCATTGCCCACATTTTAGTTGCAAATGTTTCGTCCGATACTGTATATATGCTCTCTCAAGTAGGAGAGAGCCAGATGTCGAACGTTGCCGAACGCGGGGGCCGATTGTGCTCTTTGTCGTTCGTTCCGTGCTTTCGCTTGCAGTTCAAGCAAGGTAACGGCCATTGAGCAAGATAACGACGATTGAGCAAGATAACGACAAATTTTTTCGTGCGTGCAGCCGGCCAAATCGAATTATAAGACGTTATCACGTCAAAAACGGGGAAGCTTTTTGGAATGAGCTCACCGATAACAACATTTTATGCAGGAAGATTGGTCTGATGAATCGAACTTCGATGGAGGCTTAGTTTACATCATTTAAAAATATCAAGAACCATAGCTGCTTACCTTAGTCGAATTTCAAGGAAATAACACAAATCTTATAAAACAATTTTGTTTCCCTTCCTACAGGTATTTGGAATACCTGGAGTGACATTCGTGAGGCGGCGTGAGGATTGCCGAGGAATACCATCCACATTGCGCTAAGCATGCATGGAGCCAGCATTATGATCTGTGGCTGTTTGGCTGCTGATAATGTCGGCGAAATATTTTTTTGAGAGGGTCGCATGAACAGTCAAAAGTACATAAATGTATTAGAAACTGCGCTTTTGCCTTCGTTAAAGTTTGGCCTTGTACTTTGAAGCACTCTGAAACGTCTTTTAAAATTTGCGTGTAACTTCGAAAATATTTACCGGAACGATATTAAATTTTCTGTGTGTAAGAAAAAAGAACAAAATTGATTTTTTGAAAAGGCAGTACTGCTGTTTTCGTGGCGCCGCAATTTAATGTTTTTGATATCTCGCTTAGTTTCCGAGATATTAAATAAAAAATAATAATAATAATAATTTTTTCTTCAGTTTCGATAGAATTCGGTGAGATAAGACAAAATATAGAGTAAAATGTTTCGATATCTCGTTTAGTTTTCGAGATGTGTTTTATCATCGATCGATGTGTTTTATCATTTTTGCGTAGTACTCCTTATCGCGTGGGCGGCCTTTGGCCGCGCTTCAAAAAAATAACCTTCATCAGTCCAACTCCGGCTACGCAATCCACAGTATTTTTGCGTAGAACTTCTTTTCCCGTGGGTTGGCGAAAGTTCCAAAGTTTCTTTATGTGAAGTCCAAAGGGCATTTTGAAGGCAAATAATTATGAAATTATTATATTATTTCGCGAATAGTTTGGAGTTATAAAGAGTATTCCTTAAAACCTCACTAACATCTCCACCAAGTTTCATTAATAAAGACATAATAGTTTGCCAAAAATTGCCCAATATACATACATTATTCTAAATTCCAGCCTATCAGCAATTCCAGCAATATCTCGAAAACTAAGCGAGATATCAAAAAATGTTACTCGCTCATTTCGTTTTGTTTTGTCGAGTTCTATAAGAATCCGCCATAAGATTGCGGCGCCACGGAAACAGCAGAATCCCCTTTGAAAATTCTAACTGTACATAACCCCTTAGCTTTACAAATCAAACTTTGCAATATTATTTTCCCACTTAGCATAACAAAGAGCGGACAATTTAGGAAATTACTAATTATATTTGTTTTAGTAGCTATCTATGGGTCTACCTACTCTGCGGTTTCTGCACCTATGCTTTAGTAATACAAAATTACATGTCTCGCGCGGACACTTTTCAACATTGTTGTTGTTGTTGTTGTTGTTGTTTTAACAGCACTTTTCAACATGTTTCAGATTACCTCAATAAATACGTGATATCTGCATGTCATATGCCTTTCTTGCTAGAACAGCAAAACAGTCAAAACAATAAACAGAAGAATTGTAAATAAAAATTGAAAAAAACATTCAGACAACAGGGTAGCGAAGACAAGAAAGAGCAAATCACCGCTCACACTGGAGCCAGAGAACAAGCTGACGTTGGCTTTTGCAACTACTCCGCCGTACGCTCTGAGTTGCCCAACGAGTCTTACAACCATTCACTTATTGATTTTTCCCCCAAAATAAATACGCGGCTACCGAAACAGAAAACACCAATAATAAACAGTCACACTTGCACCGCACACCAGTCGCAGTCAAAAATCATATCTCATTGCTCATATTCATATTCAATAAGTTAGCGTCAAAGCAAGAATTCCAAATTAAACATTTGTGCCAAAAACGACGCCATCAAATAAACAAGAGAAACTATCTAAAGCCAAGCAGAGATTTTGTGAATCATAAATTTTGCAGTTAATCATGGAATAAAATATCAAAGTAAGTATGTGTGTGTGTGTGTATGTAAATAAAAGACATTGAGCCCAGAGAACGTTAAATATAGAGAATTCTCACGAGCTACGAATAGTGTGAATTGTCAAAAATGAAGTGAAACCGCGAACACTATTTCACCTCGCTTAACTCGAAGGCGGGGAAGTTCTTAACAGACCTGATTACAGTGAATTATGTACAAGTACATTGGCTCTGCTCAGTTTTTGGTTTCTGTATGAAATCAAATTGACAAATGCCGACGGCATTTTGCAAGGCATTTGCTTGTGCATTTTTATGTTCCCTTGATAAACGAAAATTTATTCAATTTATATTTTCAAACAAATACAACCAAATAAAGATTTAAAATCCAAGATTTAAAATCAAAGTAACTTTAATGCACACATTTTGTTGTGTGCGTTTTAGTAAATTTGATGAAAATTTTTACTAATTTTTCGAGTCGAAATTAATTTTAGACAAAAATTCAAAGAGCATATTGGTATATTGATGAATATATGTATATGTATATCAATATATGTATATATACATATATTTTGTTAGTTATATTTGTGCAAAAGTTCAATTGCATCTTCAATTCTTATAGTGTTAGAAATGTATGTATGTGCACACGCACTGCAGCAACAATGACCTACCTCACGACGCATTGCCTTATCATATTTATGTGCATTTGAATATGCATTTTTTGGTCCTGTGCCAAACGAAAGTTTTTTAAATTTACCTATGTATATTACAGGGAATAAATCATATATGTATGCATTTTATAGATAGTACCAAACTTTGAAATTTAAAATAAATAAAATAAAACTTCAAAGAAACGTATTTGCATACATATATGGGACAACTAAGTTCTATTGCATCTTTAATAAATATAGTGTTGCACGCATATGTACATATGCACTGAAGCAACATGACCAACCTCACGAGCATCGCCTTATCATATTTCATGCAATAATTAGGGTGTAAATATTCGAATGATCGAATTCCTGCAAATGCTAAAACAACTTCTTCTGCATATGCATCGACGTATGTGCATGTGCGTATATGCACTTGATGCCCCAACTATATCTGTCTATGTACGTTCAATTGATCAAATCAATAAATTCTGTATACAAAACGCTTCATTACCAGGCACACAGGAAGATGGCATATGCAAATATAAATACAGTAGGTTCTGTTTTTATGCGGCTTTTTTTTATGCGGTTTTGAAATAGTGCGGTTTTTTTTTTAAATTACAAAATGCATGTCGACCTATCGGGAATTGTACATATAAACAAGATTCTAAGCCAGCTAAGCAAAAACTCATCACAGATTACATCAGAAATGCTAACCCTACAAGTATGGAACCGCCTGCATAACTATCTAGATCAGACGTGTACATTTCCTCAAGTGACGAAAGTGATTTTACGCCAAATCCTAAACGAACGCGCAACATGTGGGTATTGTCTGATTTTATTTCTGACTTAAATTTATTTTTCGATTCTGACGTTTCTTAAATAAAGATATAATTTTCAAAAATACAATATTTTGTTTATGCGATTTTATTTAATTATTTCAGATTCATGCGGTCTATGGAACGTATCTATAGTTATAATATGGGACGAGTGCCATTTTTTATGCGATTTTATTACATTATTTCAGATTTATGCGGTTTTAGCATTTGAAACGTATCTATAGTTTTACTATAGAACTAGTAGCTTTTTTTATGCTGTTTTTTTTTTATGCTGTTTCTTGCGGAACGTATCTACCGCATAAAAACAGAACCTACTGTATGTGAATTGAATTCAAGCAAAACAATGCTTATTAATATACACATATGCATGTACATACAACCGCACACACAGGGCATTCGCTTTATTGCTCAAAATGCGTATGTCGTTCAAAGCTAAAATTCTATGCCTAGCGACTACAAGAACAAAATGCAGTCCTAGACGCAGGCGTAGCGGCCATCATTCTAGTTGCCATAGCGCTGAACAGTCGCGGCGGCGCCGAACACTTTCAACTATTGAACTGTGCAACAAAAACTCATCATCAAAAAATTCATTGATAAGTTCGAGCTCATAGTTCTAAGAGCAAGAACTTTCATTCATAAAACGAGCCGCCCATATGCCAATTTTCTCGACAATTTGAAATTAGTCAATATTGGAATATTTCGCGAAGAATTATTTGCCAATATTTGATAAATCTTCAATTTTTGTCAAGTCGAGTGCCCGCGGCATCGTACATATGTATGCAAAAATATATGTATGTAAATATGTCGTTCTAAATGCTCGACAGCCGCAGCTGCTGTGCGTCAAGTGCGCGCATGAGCATACAGTAAGTTGCAGAAGAAAACAAGTAGCTTAAAAAAAAGGTCTGATTCGGACATTTTAATACTAAGATAAAATTTGGAAACAATTATTTTATGTTAACTGATAGTAGGCAAATAGTTAATTAGTAGATTACTTTACGTACATATGTAGTTTTTCAATTGATAAAAAGTGCACAAAACATATGCATATATCTGCAGTTAGAAACTTACTCTGAAATCAGAGCATTTGAAGATGCCTGTAACATTTCAAGCTTACTGTACATACAATGCTGTGCCAATGAATGTGCGCTGCGCCATGAGTGCGCGCTGGATTTCTTGCGAAGTTTTACCGTTTTATCTTGAGCTGTGGCTGGTGAGCACACATACACACAGCATATACATATGCGCAAATGTATATACATTCACAAATGTACATATATAAATTCACAAATTTACATTTGTATATGCCATCTTCCTGTGCGCCTGGTAATGAAGCGTTTGCTATAGAGGATTTTGATTCAGCAAAGTTTTACAGACACCAGACAGACAGACATAACATATGTACATAATTTGGATGATTTGGAGAAATTCAAATATATAGGTCATATTAAAAAGCTACCTAACATTCTTTGCTTCTAATCACCAACAAATTCTTATCGACTGCTGCTAAATTTACATAATTCAGCCCCTCACTGTTAATTTTTGTTGAAAAATCTGTCTATGGTGAATTGTCTTCGCGAGACGAGTACCCCTCGAAAATGAACACTTTCCAGTCATTAAGACTTCTCTATTCATTAACGTTCTCTGTTGAGCCTCCTTACAGCTGTCAGACACAAAATCAAAAATAGAACAGAGCTTTTTTTGCTATTTCAATAAGTGCGTTTATAAGATAAACAAATGAATATTTTAAATTCGTGGAAAAAAATGTGAAACAATGTAAATAAAAATGCAAAGTTTCAATGGTGTAGAACAGAAATACTACAAAAATAAGTGATTAAGCGTTGTTTTGGGCAACTCGACATTGGAAGTAAACGAAAGGAAGCAGAGAAGGGACAGCAATAACAATTCAAAATACCAAAAATTTGAAGTGCGAAATTGAAACAAGTAAAGATCTATGCGATTTCTCAAGGCAATTGTATGCAAAATGTAAATCCTAATATAATAAACGCGCTCACTTAGAGTTGGGCACATTTCCATAGCATTTAAGTAGCTGGAAAGGGAGCAGTAACCAAATATAATATAATATTTCGGTATTGTAGTTGTTGTTTTAGAAGTGGTTGAATATTTCAACTGAAAATAATCTTAATTAGCGACCAGCACCGTTTCACTAGCACTTTTTTATAACAGATCCATTTTATGAGATGCAAGTAAATCAGCAAATTCTTTATCTCATTAATTTGCTGTAAGAAAGGCCTACCGAAAGAGCGAAGTCTTGCCCTAGCTAGCCCTGGACATTCACATAAGTAGTGGAAAAAGACTTTACTTCACCCCTTCCACTTGACAGTTTCTGTAGATGGGAACGAAAGGGAGGTTGAGTCTGGCTGCATGATCCCCTACCTTCCAATGTCCTGTAAGTGTTGCAGTGATGCGTGAAATGTTTGGTCGAGAGCATCCTAATAGGTAGTTCGTCCTTTGAATGCTGTACGATGGCCATGTTTTTCTTGTTGTAGTACATGTAGTTAATTGCTTCCGCCTTCTTTCGGCTTTTGTTGTGTTGAGTGGGGTGGCGACTGTCACCGCTTCTGCCATGTCTAGTGCCGAACCTTTTCTTGCTAGCTCAACCGCTATCTAAGTGACCCGTATGTTCCTATGACCTGGAACCCATATCAGCGTAATTTGAAACCAATGACTAAGAAAGTCTAGTTCCTCTCTACAATGTAAGACTAGTTCGGATGAAATGGAGTTGGAGTCTAAGGCCTTAATAGCTGCTTGACTATCTGAAAAGATAGCTACCCTTGCACCAACTTCCTTGTAGAGTTTTAGTGATTTACATGCTTCTCTGATCGCTGGCATTGTCAGGAAGTCGAGTTGAATTTCGGCATATTCTCAACTGTTTTCTTTTTAAACTCACGGTAGTGATACATTACAGCTCGAATTTCGCACAATGACTCCAATATGCCATAAGAAGGGTCTTCTATGGTGCAAATTCTCGTTTCCGCGGCACTCGGTGCTACGTAACCGGAACGATTCGGATTTATATATACATATATCGAGCCAAGGACTGTTACTGCAACAGCATTCCCCGTGCATATATGGGGAATGTTTATGCTACTACAACAACAATAACAACAACGGCACAATTTTTCTTTGCAAAAATGACTTTTCCGTTGACTATAGAATCAAGCAAATTTCTTCCTGGTGCTTGTACGAAGAAAACGGTTCCCTTTTTAACTCTGGATTGAGCTGGGATGGATTGAGCGTTATGCATTTATTCTGGCTGCAGTTGGTCAAGATGTTTCAACCTGTGTGTATTGGAGAATCCTGATATTAGTCGCAGAAATAACAAGAGCCCGTAGACCAAATCTCGTCCATGGGTAGATGACACCGCAGTCTGCAGAGGCCTGCGAGAATGCCCGTGAGCATTCTCAGTTTATCTTTGGGGAAGGTTATGAGTTTTTGAAACCTCTTTTGATTGTACTCTCCCAGTAAAGATTTCGCCTGACGTTGCCCCATGTTTTAGTGTCAGCAACCTTACCCCGAACTCTTCACTACCAAGCTTCTCCTTGATGATGTGTTGTCCCATAGCAAGGAAGGAATAGTGAGAGCTAAATCTCACAGAACGATAGGGCCTTGAGTGCCGCCTGACTGTCACTCGAAATGGCCATTGGCTCATTCCGGAAATGTCTGTCTAAGTTCCTCTCTGCACATAGACATATTTCATACATCAGCGCTGGTAAGATGCTTAGAAACTTACCTATCGGCATATAACGCTTGGTTCTGGGGCCGTAAATTCCAGAGCCTATGCCTTCTGGGGTCTTCGAACCATCTGTATACCAGTGCAGCGTACACTCCGGGAGTTTCCTTTCAAATTCAAGTCTACTCCAGTTTATCTTATCGTTCGGTCTCTGTAGGGCGCACGCATGCTAAGTGCTAAAGCTTAGTTCGCGCTGCCCGCACCGTCGAGATAGTGACTCTCGATTCCCAAGCGACCACTCGATATGTCACCATTGGTGACATATTGTACATTCATCTCAGGGATGGGCTGAGCTCCTGCTGATTTTCCTGCTAGACGTTTGCAGATCATGAGAGCCTTTGTTACCTTGGACAAAGTTGCGTCTGCATGCCTCTTCCAGCTAAGCTTGACATACAGGACAAAGCCAGGGTTGTTTCTGTTGTAGCAGCATAAACAATCCCCGTGCATATACGACGAATGCTGCTGAAGTGACAGTCCTTGGCCGGATATAAATCCGGGTCGTTCCGGTTACGTAGAACCGACTGTCGTGGGAACGACTAATTACTTAAGTTACTTAACTTCGCTGACCAAACCAACAGCCAATAACCATTTTTGACGTTAAAAAAAAGTCGTTAAATAACGGAAATAATCGAAGTTGACCGACTTGTCGTAGCTTTGCCCAGGAGCGAAAAATCGACTATAAAACCGTTTTGTACCAGTTTTATACCAATTACGCAAAAATAATGGATTTTTGGAATGCACGTATATAATATTACACACATATATAATTGACGCTACACCCTTTATTGGGTGTTTGGTCAAGCTTCTCTCAAGCTTGAGATATGCGTCTTAAGGTTAGTCCATAAGTGGAGAACCCTACAGTTGTATGACGCATCCGAACGTCAGATAGTTTTACCGGTTTTTGTTTTTTTTATTAGCTTAGCTGTTATATAATATAATATTTTGTCACACCGCTTGACATTGATACCTCATGGAAATAAGTATATGTGCACAAATTTTTTTTTCTGTATCTCTACTAAAATTAACGGTACATTTATTTTTTATTTATTTTTGGTATACACAATTGAGCCTACTGCAAGAATATTACTGTAAAATTCTTCTACGTCACCATTCGCGGTACCGTTATCATAGTTTTGTGTGTCATCATAGCACACTTCATAGGAAATAAGTATATGTGCAATATGACATTAGTGGGTATTTGGCAGCGATCGCGATCACATTAAAATATTTTGGCAATTCTTTTTAATTTTTTTTTAATTATTAATCACGTAAGTAATTAATTAAAAGCGTGAGCAATTAGAAATTGTCATATTGTTGTTGAATTGAACTGTAGAATGCCACGTGGGACCCATTTGACCGCTGAAGAGCGTGGTTTGATCCTGGGAATGAGAGAAAGTGGCAAAACAATTGCAGAAATTTCTTCCCGCGTAGATCGTCACATCAACACCATAGCAAACTTTTGCAAAAATGCATCCAGTTATGGTAAAAGCAAGCGCAGCGGCCGACCAACGTCTCTTAAAGAACGCTCCAAAAGGGAGATTTGGCGTCTTGTCCTGCGAGATGTCCTGCAGCGAAATTTGCAGCCATCTGAACCTCAACGTTTCCAGGAGACGAGTCAACCAAATAATTTGCGAAAATAAGAATCTGTCATATGCTTTGCGAGAGCCTGTACCAAAGCTACTACCACGTCACCTTAAGGCCCGCTTGGCATTCGCGGAAAAATACAAATTTTGGACTCACGAGTTCCGAAATGTGGTTTTTTCCGACGAGAAAAAATTTAATTTAGACGGTCCAGATGGCTGCCACAAGTATTGGCAAGATAAAAGACTGCCCCGACAAACCCGTCACAAACGCAACTTCGGTGGAGGGTCGTTAATGGTATGGGCTGCCTTTGGATATGCCGGAAAGTCCCGAATATGCTTTATTCCGACAAGAACCAACGCGGAAATGTACATACAGCTTCTTGACCAAGAGCTCATTGATTATTCGGCAACATTTTATCCTGACAAGTGGACTTTTCAGCAGGACAATGCTCCAATACATACTGCAAACTTGTCCAAAATGTTTTTTTCATCACGAAATATTGATGTTTTAGAGTGGCCAGCATTAAGTCCTGACCTGAATCCAATAGAGGACCTTTGGGGCATACTTTCTGCCAAGGTTTACAAAAATGGACGTCAGTTTGAGTCCATTGTGCACCTCAAGGATGCTGTGGTCGCTGAGTGGGCAAAAATTAGCAAATCCACGCTAGAAAAATTGGCCGACTCAATGCCCACTCGCTTAAACAAAGTTATTTCAGCCAAAGGCAACCATATTAATTATTAAATTAAAAAAAATAAGTTGAAATCATTGAACTTCGGCAAGAAATGCGACAAAATTGTGAAATGCACATATAATTATTTCCTATTAAACTTTTTCATTTTATTTTTTATTTTTGTAAGTTAAAAAAAAAATGAAGTTTTTGTTATTGTTTTTTAATTGTTTTGATTAGATGTATAAGTAAAAAATAAGTCAATAAATTTTATTTCATTTGAAATATATTTTTTTCACATAAATTGTCATGCACATATACTTATTTCCATGAGGTAGCTCTGACATACTTGTCTACCAACAAAACGATTCAATTTGAACTAATTACGATTGAAAACTGTGAAGCTATTGTCAATAGAATATTAATAAGCATTCAAAAGGCAATAACAGTTACTCAATGAATTTTATAGTAAAGGGTGGTTTTTTAAGAGCTATAGGAAAGTTTTTCAAAAAAACACGTAAAATTCAGAAAAATCCATGAAATTTTTATTTAAATCGATAGTACAGTCCATATAATTTAATGCTTGAAGATTATTTCATGCAAATGTTGACCGCGACTGCGCTTCAAATGGTCCATCCGCTTAGTCCAATTTTGGCATACTCTTTCCAATGTTTCGGCCGGTATCTCACATATAAATGCTTTAATGTTGTCTTCCAATGCGTTAATTGAAGCAGGTTTGTCTGAATGGAAATGAGCTTTAACATAGCCCCTTAAAAAATAATCTAAAGGCGTTATGTCGCACGATCTGGGTGGCCAATTGACAGGTCCCGAACGTGAAATAAAATGTTCACCGAACTCGCCTCTCAACAAGTGCATTGTTACGCGTGCTGTGTGACATGTGGCACCGTGTGTTTGACAGTGAAACAAAACACGAAACGTGCGACAGCTGTTTAAGCCAACTGTTTAAAAAGATAATAGCTAAAAAATCACCCTTTATACATGTACCTAATAAAAGCACACTCACACTCAGAATCTGGCTCCAACGAAGGCAGTTTGCGCATCAGACTTGGAAAATTTGCCCATCGGCTGCCAATTAAAGGACACAGCAAGACATAACTAATTTTCTACAAGTATTATTTTGGCGACAACAAAATTATCTAAATTTTCAACTACATACAAAACATATACACAAATTCAAGTCGTCTATATCGTCTCCTAATTATTTTCGTTTCAAGCCAAGGTGCGCTACTCACTGCCTACCGTCCAGCATCAGTGTTCAAAGCAATATAAAAATCAGGTCTTTACATTTCATAATATTTGGCTGTCTGTCGCCACTACTTAGTTTTCACCAACAATCATAGACAGGAAAACAAAATTGAAACGAGAAAAAAAAGAAAAAAAAAAAACAAAGGCATTCTTTCACTTCGTTTAAGTTGTTGCTCTTGTGTTTACCTGGATCACAGTGGGAAAGATTAATTACGTATTTAACTCTAGAAATATGTACGTTGTTTCTTCCAACTCTTTCTCCTGCTACACGAATATCTGAGGGAGTGCTTGGCACATGCACACATAAATACATACGGATTTACTAATATTTCTTGTATCTTTTTGTCAGCGACGTAATTTTTTGTTGATTACTGCGTTTGTTGCGGACGGGGACGTGTGTATGAATGAAGCCCGTATATGCATATGTGCGTACGTATGTTTGTATGTAAATATTCATTCTTGTAAATGAATAGAAGTTTTCGCTGTTGGCTTAATCGTATATAAGTGAATGGGAAAATGCGGTCATATTAGTTGATATTCAGCGTAAAAGTAGTTTAGACAAGCCGGCTACGATACTTAAGAAAAGCGGAAAAATATCTCATTTGGTTTTATTTTCTCAGTTCTAACAAACAAGGTACAATATATAAAAGGCAAACAAAAACACTAAAGGCGTATAAAAACGTTAACTAATTAATTTACTGTACTGATTATAATGGCATATAAAGGGCACGTGCCGTTTGTGTAAGAGAAAAATTCCGCAGAAAAAAACGTTTCTAACCAATTTGTGAAGAAATTCATACTGAAATATCTGTAACATACTTTTTAGGGCAGTATTAAATTATATTAAAAAAATTGAACAAAACTTAAAAAAACTATTAAACAAATTAAAAAAATAAACTTAAAACAAGACACAAAAAACACTTTTAAACTTAAAACAAAAAATTGTGGAAATAAAATAAAAATTAATTCGCAAAAATAAATAAAAATTAAATTAACCAAAAATACAAACAGAAATTTAAATAAAATGAAAATAATAAATTAAATTAAATGCAAAAAAATAATATAAATTAAAAAAATAATAATATTTAGCAATAAATACTAAAAAAATTAATTAAATAAAATAGAAGAGAATTAAAATTAAATAAAATTTAATAAGAAATATAAATTAAACTAAAACCCAAAAATATATTAAATTATATATATATATATATAATTGGCGCGTACACCCTTTTTGTGTGTTTGGCCGAGCTCCTCGTCCTATTTGTGGTGTGCGTCTTGATGTTGTTCCACAAATGGAGGGACCTACAGTTTTAAGCCGACTCCGAACGGCAGATATTTTTATGAGGAGCTTTTTCATGGCAGAAATACACTCGGAGGTTTGCCATTGCCTGCCGAGGGGCGAAAGCTATTAGAAAAATGTTTTTCTTATTTTTGGTGTTTCATCGAGATTCGAACCAACGTTCTCTCTGTGAATTCCGAATGGTAAGCACGCACCAACCCATTCGGCTACGGCGGCCGATTTATTAAATTACATTATATTAAATAAACTGAACTAAACTTAAAAAAACTATTAAAAAAACTTTTAAACTTAGAACAAAAAATGTTTAAATAAAATAAAACTGAATTAGAAAAAAAATTAAAATAAAATGGAAAAAAATACAAAAAGTAAATAAAATAAAATGAAAAAAAAATTAAATAAAATAAAATGAAAAAAAAAATTAATTAAATTAAATAAAATGAAATAAAATAAAATATTGTACAATGAAATAAAATATTGTAAGATGAAAAAAATTAAGTAAAATAAAATTAAATAAAAAAATATAGAATAAACTCAAATAAAAAAATGTATTAAATTATATTAAACAAACTAAGTTAAACTTAAAAAAAGTATTAAAAAAATAATCTAAATAAAATTTTTAAATTAAAAAAAAATAATAATAAAATAATGTGCAAGACAATAAAATAAAATGAGAACCAAAACAATAAATACTAAAAAGATTAATTAAGAAAAATTAAATTAGACTAAAATAAAAAAAATTATTAAGTTAAATTATATTAAATAAACTGAGCTCGAATAAAAACAAATTTAAATATATAATATAAAAGAGAATTATGAAAAATAAATAAAAATTAAAAAAAAACATAAAAACGGTTTCGAAAATAAAAAATAAAAATTAAAAATACTAAAACTAAATTATATAAAATAAATAAAAAAAAAAAATAAAATAAACTAAAATGAAAAAAAAATGTATGAAATTAAATTAAGTAAGCTAAACTAAGTTTAAAAAAATATAAAAACTTAAAAAATAAACTAAAAAAAATGTTTAAATTAAAAATAATAAATGAAATGCAAAACAATAAAACAATGTAAAAAAACAATAAATACTAAAAACATTAATCAAATAAAATAGAAGATAATTGAAATGAAATAAAATGTAAGAAGAAATATAAAAAAATTAAAAAAAAGCTCACAAAAATGAGTTGAAGTTCGTCCTGTGTAAGCCATCGCTTTAATTTTAATGTGATATTAAAAATAATTCACTTCTAACCTCAACCAAACATGTGCAATATCACTTCGGAATTTAAAAATCTGAGCCTTTAACAGCGGGCACCTTAGTTGAATGCGTTTGTGCGTGACTACCATGCGGCAGAGCCCGGCTTCGAAAACCAATGTGGGCAAAAAACACCAAATGATAGAAAAGGTTCTGTCTAATAGCGGTCGCCCCTCGGCAACAATGACAATCGTCTGAATCTATAATATTTCTGCCAGAAAAAAGCTTTTCATAAAAAACCATTCGGAGTCGGCATAAAACTGTAGGTCCCTGCATTTGTGGAGCAATCAAAAATAAAATAAAATCTACGAAATCTATATAAATATTTTCATGTGCATATATGTATGCATATGTGCTTACATATGTACGTATACATGCAAGCAGAAACATATTGCAAAAAATGTTGGTAATTACAAGAAGTCATAGGAATGTCGTTTAATTAATCAATTAAAAAGGCATATAAATATGCTAAGAAAAAATATCTACAATTTAATATGCATGTATGCGTGTATAGTGTTGAGATCTCTGCAGGATAACAAGCCACAGTTCAACTAATTTGTTTTTTTATATTGGCACTGATGAGACTTACAAGGCAATGTACTGTAAAAAGTGACTTATGAGCCTGTGCATCAGCATTTAAGTAGTTGCATATAAGTCCTAGTAAACAATGAAATCCGATTCGGAATAAAATAAAATAAAATTCTTTAATATTACAAAAAGATGTACATAGATATATTAAAACAAAAATATTAAATAGAGAAGGGAAAATAAGAAAATAGAATAAAGCATAACATAAAATAAAACAAAAAAAATGAAAACCGAAATTAAATAAAATGAAAAAATAATAAATATACTAAAAATGAAATAGAGTGAAATAAAATTAAATAAAATAACATAAAATAAAATAAAAAAAATATTAAATTATATATAATAAATAATAATATAACATAATTATAATTATACCTATAAATAAACTGAGCTTAAAACAAATTTTTTTGTTAATTAAAAAAAATTTAAATCAAAAATAAACTTAAAAAGTTTTCCAACTTAAATATAAATACAAAAAATATAAATAATTAGTAAAAATAAAATGAAACAAAAATACAAAGACAGGAAATAAAATAAAATGAAGAAGAAAAACAAAATGAAATGTAAAAATTTATAATAATATGAAAAATCTTCTTCTTAATCGGCGTATCCATGCTGGATGTTCGCAATTACATACAAACGCCATTATGATCTTAGTCGTACGGTTGTCAGTTCATTCACATCATCACATGATGATGTTTGTTGTTGGTTTTCGCTGCTGCTGTTAGTTCGCCGATTGTTTTGAGGCCTGTCCACTCTTTGATGTTGTCTAGCCATGTCATTTGCTTCCTAGCAATTCCTCTTTGTCCTTCAATTTTTCCTTGCATCAGCAGTTTTAAAATATCATACTTGGCGCCTCTTATTATGTGTACGAAATAAGCGACTTTTCTCCTTTTTATGTCCGTAAGCATGTTCCTAGCGGTTTGCATTCTATTTAGCATTTAGCGTCATTTGATATTTTGTTATTCCAGCTTATTTTCAACACATTTCGAAAGGCCTCGCATCCATATAAGAGTGTTGACCATACATACCATTTTAAAAATCTTGTCTTTAACCCGATTGGTATGCCCCGGCGTGTCAGTATCTTTTTGATCTTCATGAAGGCCGCTCTAGCCATTTCTATTCTGCCTCTTATCTCCTGATGATGGGCCCATTGGTCATTCAGCCATACACTCAGATACCTGAAACTTTTTACTCCCTCTATTGTTTTGCCACCTGTGGTTAGTCTCGCATAGGAATAGTCTCTGCTGCTTTTATTTACAATAATAAATTTGGTTTTATCAATATTTATGTTTAGCCCGAAGTCTTTGCTGTGCTTTTCAATGAATTGGTAAAAACAAATAAAAGTTAATTTAAATAAAATAAAAAAGGAATAAAATACAAAAGGAAACAGTAAAAAATAAATTAAAATAAAATAAAATAAAATGCAAAAACAACATTCTTAAAAATACTAATAAAAATTTAACTATATAAAATAAATTGAAATTAAAAAAAATAAGAAAATATAAAGAAATACAAAAAAAAAAATTAATTAATAAAACTAAATAAAATAAAAAATATAGAATAAACTAAAAACAATTTACTCAATTATATTATAAAAACTAAGCTAAATTTAAATACAACAAAAAAATAAAAGAAATAAAATAAAAATTAGTGAAAATAAATAAAAATTAAGATAACAAAAAAAATTTTTTTAAACAACAAATTGTAATGTTTATAAAATAAACTAAAAACAATTTATTAAATTATATTATAAAACTAAGCTAAATTTCAATAAAAAAAAATAAAAAAATAAAATAAAAATTAGTTAGTGAAAATAAATAAAAATTAAATTAACAAAAAATATTTTTTTTAACAACAAATTGTGATGCTGTGTACATAAAAAAAGGTCATAAAAATGAGTTGAAGTTAGTCTCGTATAAGCCATTGCTTTAATTTTAATGTGATATTAAAAATAATTCACTTCTATCCTCAACCAAACATGTGCTATATCACTTCGGAATTTAAAAGTCTGATGCTTTTTTTCATATTAGGGGTATAAATAGATTTCCGCTGTTTTCAACTTATAAAAAATTAAATTTAATATTAAGGAATCCTGCGTTAACTTTTTCCGGGACTCATTCCTTCGGATACCACATCGCACAGTGTATGATTTTGCCAATATGGGGGGACTTAATTCGGTTGTAGCCGTAGTTTAAGAGATATTGCCTTGAAATTTGGTTGCAAGCTCTCATTTTCCTAGAGAGGGTTGAGTTCTAAGGTAAACAACTGTGGGAAAACTACTTCCTCATATACAAATTTTCATTTTTTTTAATTTTCATTTTATAAAAGAATTATAATAAATATATAAATTATTAAAGTATTTAATTTTTCTATTGGAAAGTTATAAATATAAATAAACAAAGAGAAAATTGTTTGCTGTTGTTTCTAGGGTTGCATTTCATAATCAGTATGAAAAAATTTAAAAACATAAATCATAAAAATTCTGGAAATTGTTTTTCTTTTCTTCCACAACTTGTAGTAGAAGGCGCAGCATGAATCAAAAACTCTGTAGCATTAATTTTTAGATTCAGCCAATCAGAATTAACATGAAAAAATCTGAGTTCACTTAGTCGAGATTTATTCAATTTCACTATTATTTCAGCTTTTTTAAACGTGTTTTTAACTTTTCGTAGTCCACATCATTTCCATAAACTGCTAAGTCGTAATTTCAAACCGATTTCAAATTTTACCATTTTCTTATTGCTTAACTAAAATTCAAAACCGCCTGATGTGCTACTATATTTCCTTCGTTTTGTGAGCATTCATCGTAAAAAATTATGGTTTTGGGCAAAATTTTAGCAAGATTTTATTTCTTGAGTTAGTACCTGGAATCTATCTACTTAACCCTCTTAACTATGCAGTGTGAATCCAATTTCCGATATCTTCATATGATGAAAAATGCTGCCTCAAAAAGTTATGTGCCAACGACCAGAACAGATGATAATCGGAAGGCACAATGTTTGGTAACTATGGAAGAGAATAATTTTGTCAGATTCAGCGCACTTAAAGGGCTAGTTTACTGGGGCGGCAGTCGTTGGTCAGTAAAAACCTCAGCCGTTCCGGTACGTAAAATTGGCTTTCATGAGAAGGAAGGAATAATTGTGTCATATCTGGAGTAGAAAAGGGCGGGTTTCGCAATTCTTGGCTTATCCTCGCCAATTGTGTATTCTAAGGAAACAATTAATATAAAACATTAAATTAATGGTTCCCACAAATGAGTTTATTTGCAAAAAAACTTACATTTTTGCTCAAAAAAGCTCATTATCTGAATATGGAGGCAATTGAAATACGTTTGTATGTTAACTTAGTGTAGTCAGCTGTTTAACTTCTGACCAGCGGAAATCAACCAGAGGTAATTTTTTACTGTTTATTTTATTCGATGGTTGATAACTTTTGCTACGGTTATGATAACTTATAATTAACTTTAGTAATAATGGTTTACTTATTGGTTGAATTAAAGTGAGCCAAATGACAGCAAATTAGCAGAAAATAATAATACATTATTTATATGTATATGTATGTAAAGCGTCGTTTATTATTATTCGCTATATATCATTATTTTATGCTATCATACATTTATCATCATATTATTATACTATTGCATATTGAAATGCACGATATTTTTTATATGGTGAAAATTCGCAACACCATCGAGAAAAAATATTGTAAAAAAAATTCGAGCTTACAATTTATTATACTAAAATTTAATAAGCTATAAAACCACGTACCGTAAATTCTAATTAAAACCCGCGGAATGAGGATGTAAAAGTTGTGGGATTTTAAAAATTTATGTATAAAATTTTAAAGTTGGTTTTATATGATTGTTGTTAGGCAATAAACTACACTTAAAAAAAAAAAAACAAAATAATGATCATTGAAATGAAAAAATAAAAATAGTCAAAACGGGTCAAAAAGTTGAGATGGTATCATTTTGTTGTTGTGTTGTAGCAGAATAAACATTTCACATACAAGTCCTTGGCCGAATATAAATTCGAGTCGCTCCGGTAACGTAGAACCAAATGTCGTGGGAATGCTATGATTTGTCGCAGGGTGTCCATATATAAAGACGAATAATTAATTTTAAAGCGTTCTTAGTGAGGGAAAATTGGGTTGACTTATGTTCTATATGGACACTGTTTTTTTAGCACAGAATCCCACTTCCTAACATGTAGAGTTCTCTCTCGATAATTTATTAGTCTCTCATTTTTCTCTTCCTACTGTTTGGCACAGAAGCACGGAATATGACAACATTTGGCGAGACAGCTATTTTGTGTTTTCGAGAGAAAATGATATATAACTACCAAGGTGGATTTATTATAGGTGACAGCATTCACCCAGCTGAATTTTTCGCCGTAGGTATGGCTTACGTCAAAATGATATGCTTTGTTTGTATGTATTGGTATGTTTACATTCGTATGTTTACATTTGCGATTGTACGTGGACGTGATGCTTGGACCAAACGCAACAACAAATACATGTAGGGTTTTACTTATATGTGGTTGCTGTCACCTATAATAAATTCGCCTTGATTACTGTTAGTGGCGGAGTAATGGCAACTTTCTCAGTGCTTTATTAAGCAAGCATTTAATCAGAACATAATTGGTAGATGAGTAAAAACTATAATTCTCAATGCCCGGTAAGCGAACATCTCTTCAGTTAAATTCTGATCAAATTTATTTACTACCGGTTAGCAGTAAATTAGCAGCTGAGAGCAGTGGAAAAAATACATTTGGTTTTCCAACTTTCCAACAAATAAATATATAATGATTTTTTAATCATGGGCCATTTGGGGTGGCTTTAATTTGCTAAGTCAAAGACTTTTTAATTATTATACTATATATAGCTTGTTTCTGTGGAATAAACGTGGCCATTGCAAGCCGCTTAAATATTAAATCAGAAACCTAACTGCTATGATTCTTTTTTTTTAAAGAGGCAGTAAAGAGTTGTTATTTTTCACCGATATGCTGTCAGTCAAAAAAAGTTAAAGTTTCATTTAATTTTTTTCAGTCAAATAAAATTTTAAATTTCTATATTTAACAGAAAAAACATTAACATTTAAGTTTTACTTTAATTTTTAACCGAAAAAATAAATATTAAATTTTAGCTTTACTTTTGACCGAAAAAATAAATGTCAAATTTAATTTATGCTTTGGACCGAAAAAAAGATATATCAAGTTTTAACTTTTAATTTTGCTCAAAATCATAGTAGTCAAGTTTTAATTTTTATTTTTAACCGAAAGAAATAAATATTACTTTTTAACTTTTATTTTTAATCGAAAAAATAAATGTGAAATTTAATTTTTTACTTTTGACCAAAAAAATAAATGTCAAGTTTAAATTTTTTATTTTAACCGAAAAAATAAATATTACTTTTTAACTTTTATTTTTAATCGAAAAAACAAATGTCAAATTTAATTTTTACTTTTGACCAAAAAAAAAAATAAAAGTCAAGTTTTAACTTTTATTTTTAGCCGAAAAAAAGAAGTCAATTCAATTTATAACCGTAAAAACAAACATAAAATTTTAGCTTTACTTTTGACGGAAAGAATAAACGTCAAATTTAATTTTTGCTTGGGCCCGAGAAAATGGAAATCAAGTTTTAACTTTTACTTTTGCTCAAAAACATAATAGTAAAGTTTTAGTTTTTATTTTTAACCGAAAAAAAATAAAAATAACTTTTAAATTTTATTTTTATTCGAAAAAATAAAAGTCAAATTTAATATTTTACTTTTGACCAAAAACAAAAAAATAAAAGTCAAGTTTTAACTTTTACTTTTAGTCAAGTTTTAAATTTTTTTATTTTAACCGAAAAAATAAATATCACTTTTTAAGTTTTATTTTTAATCGAAAAAATAAATGTAAAATTTAATTTTTTAATTTTGACCAGAAAAAAAAATAAAAGTCAAGTTTTAACTTTTATTTTTAGTCAAGTTTTAATTTTTATTTTTAGCCGAAAAAAAGGAGTCAATTCAATTTACAACCGTAAAAACAAACATCAAATTTTAGCTTTACTTTTGACCGAAAGAATAAACGTCAAATTTAATTTTTGCTTTGGACCGAGAAAATGGAAATCAAGTTTTAACTTTAACTTTTGCTCAAAAACATAATAGTCAAGTTTTAATTTTTATTTTTAACCGAAAAAAAAAATATCACTTTTTAAATTTTATTTTCATTCGAAAACTTTTATTGTTTGTCAGTTTTTAATTTTTTTATTTTAACCGAAAAAATAAATATCAAATTTTAGCTCTTACTTTTGACCAAGGAAATAAAAGTCGAATTCCAACTTTTACTTTTAATTGAAAAAACAAATGTCAAATTTAATTTTTACCTTTGACCGAGAAAAATAAAAGCTAAATTTTAATTTTTACTTTCGACAAAAAAAAAAAATACAAACCAAGTTTTAACTTTTGTTTTAGCGGACTTTAGCTTAAAAACTAATTATTATTTAAAATACACTGTTGCTCATGATTGATCATAGGACTTTTTTTTTTTTTTAAATATTCCTTGATTAAAAAGCATCGCATTGCTATATACAAACTTTTTTCCCGACTGCCTTTTTGAATTTAAATTTCGCAAATAACTATTTTCGATCCCTGTATTAAAGTGGAAAACTTGCACACGATTTTATTAAAAGCCCCTTTCACCTTTCCTCAGCAGAAACCACTTGATCGTGCAACCGCGATCGCAATTTTCGTGCATTCATAATGAATTTTTTTCCAAAATATTCGCAATGCTCGATTCAACCCCAAGTCAGCTAAGCAGACTTTGGTTAAAAAGAAATTATGAAGTCATCATTCGTTTAAGTTACCACCAGTTAAGGGAGTAGTAAACAGCCCTTGAGAAAATAGCCCTAAAAGTAGTGCCTTCTCAATGGTTACAACGCCAATCAAATTATGCGAAAGCATAACTTGGATAAAATTCTTTTCCATTGACTTACTGCGCCTACCATACACAACATCTCCTAAAAGCAACAACAAGGTTTACGACATTCCTTCACACAGACAAAAACTAATAGAATGTTAATAATTTGAAATAAAAAATATTTAAATTAACAATCAATTGTTTGTTATTCTGAATAAATTATCAACGAGCATCAAAGAGCTACGCGAAAAAATTCAACTGCGCATGCCGGCAATGCGAAGAAAATAACAATCAAACACCGAGAAAAAAATATATTAAAATAAAAAACTAAAAATGCGCTTGGGTAAAAATTTAATATCCAAGCAGCTATAATTATACATACCCACGCCTATAAAAAACAAAATATAGCAACAACAATAAAAAAGTAAGAAAAATGGACAGAATAGTGCTGCTGTTTGAATATTGGCGGGGACAAGTAAGGGGTGCAGAAGGTTATGCGGACTTCAAGTCACACAAGACAGAGAACGTTAAATATAGAGAATTCTCATGAGCTACGAATGGTGTGAATTGTCAAAAATGAAGTGAAACGGCGAACACTGTTTCACCTCGCTAAACTCGAAGGCGGGGAAGTTCTTAACAGAGCTGATTACAGTGAATTATGTACAAGTACATTGGCTCTGCTCAGTTTTTGGTTTCTGTATGAAATCAAATTGACGAATGCCGACGGCATTTTGCAAGGCATTTGCTTGTGCATTTTTATGTTCCCTTGGTAAACGAAAATATATTCAATTTGTATTTTCAAACAAAGGTGATGAAGAAAAAATGATTGAATTGAATATATGCGCCAACATTTCAAATCAAAGTAACTTTAATGTTTGCTGTTTTAATTTCAAAAGAAAAATTTAAACAAAATACATTGTAAAACGACCTCACATTTTGTTGTGTGCGTTTTAGTGTAAATTTGATGAAAATTTTTACTAATTTTTCGAGTCGAAATTCATTTTAGACAAGAATTCAAAGAGCATATTGGTATATTGATGAATATATATGCCTATCAATATATGTTTATATACATATATTTTGTTAGTTATATTCGTGCAAAAGTTCAATTGCATCTTCAATTCTTATAGTGTTACAAATGTATGTATGTGCACACGCACTGCAGCAACAATGACCTATCTCACGACGCATTGCCTTATCATATTATATTTATGTACATTTGAATATGCATTTTTGTTCCTTTGCCAAACGAAATTTTTTTTAATTTACATATACATATATATTACAGGGAATAATTCATATATGTACATATGTATGCATTTTATAGATAGTACAAAACTTTGAAATTTAAAATAAATAAAAGAAAACTTCAAACAAACGTATTTGCATACATACATATATGGGACAACTAAGTTCTATTGCATCTTTAATAAATATAGTGTTGCACGCATATGTATGCACTGAAGCAACATGACCTACCTCACGAGCATCGCCTTATCATATTTCATGCAATAATTAGGGTGTAAATATTCGAATGATCGAATTCCTGTAATGCTAAAACAACTTATTCTGCATATGCATCGACGTAAGTGCATGTGCGTATATGCACACTTGATGCCCTAACTATGTATATACAGTGGTTCAAACGTCTAATCGTACATGCAGAGGGCTCATCTTAAATATTAGTTCTAAAAGAGAAAATTTGTTTAATTTAAAATAATATACACTGATTTTATTTCATAATAACTTAATTTATTTCGTCATATACAAAAGTTTTAAGTTTTCACAACATTTAAAAAAAAAAAAACAAAAACAAACAAAACAAAAGAAATTCATGTCCAAACGAATAATCGTACATAAGTAGACGTCGACTGGATACCGTTATCCTATAAGCATTTTTTTCAAATTGCGTTTTGCACTGGACTATAAATAAATTCTTATTTAGTTATCCAGATTGCTTTAAGTGATAAACTTAATCGGTACGTAATGGCACCTTCAGGAAAACAAGCAACGGTAGAAGAACGAAAATTAATAATTAAATTGCACGAATTAGAGAAATCGCAGGTTTAGTAAATAGAGCTCATTCTACCATGCAATATATCATTAAAAGATATAAAAATTACCTCTCTATTGTAAATAAAAGTCGTGTTGGCCAAGGCAAGAAGCTAAGTGACCGCGATGAACGTTTGGTTTTAAAGGAAGTGAAAAAAATGCTTTTGTAACAGCAGTAGAAATTAACAGAACATTAAAAGAAAAGACTGATAAGATAGTTTGTGATGAGACAATCCGAAATGTTTTGAAAAGAAACAATTATCATGGCAGAATAGCACGAAAAAAGCCATACATAAGTCCTAAAAACAAAAAAGCTCGCATGAAATTTGCTACAGACTATATTACAAAAGATATTAACTTCTGGAAAACGGTAAAAATAAAATAAAATTTAAATTATTGGCACTAAATTTCTTTTTTGACAGGTATTATTCACAGACGAAAGTAAATTTAATTTAAAAGGGTCCGATGGAAAGTGCTACTTATGGCGAAAACCCAATGCAGGATTTGATTGTAAAAATACAAAGCCTACTGTGAAACACGGTGGTGGATCAGTGATGGTGTGGGGGTGTGTTTCGAGTTCAGGTGTTGGAAATATTGAATTTATTGAAGGCAATATGGATAAATACAAGTATTTAGATATTTTAAAAAATAATGTGAAGCAAAGTGCCAAGCGTTTGGGGATAATAGACAATTTTGCTTTCTACCAGGACAACGATCCAAAACATACATCAATGGTTGCGAGGATGTGGCTTATTTATAATTGTCCAAAACTACTCCAAACCCCGCACAATCACCTGATTTTGACGTAATTGAGCATGTATGGGAGGAATTGTCCAGAAGATTAAAGGACAAAGTCTTTCGAAATGTTAATGAGTTGAAAGAAACTCTACGAACTGAGTGGTATAATATTTCACCAGAAGTATGTAAAATCCTAGTAGAATCGATGCCAAAACGTTTGAGTGCTGTGCTTAAAGCTAAAGGATTCTCTACTAAGTATTAATTTTAGAAATATTTAGTTTGAGAGCATAAATTCAGTATTGTACGATTATTCGTTTGGACATGAATTTCTTTTGTTTTGTTTGGTTTTGTTTTTTTTTTAAGAAAATGTTGTGAAAACTTAAAACTTTTGTATATGACGAAATAAATTAAGTTATTATGAAATAAAATCAGTGTATATTATTTTAAATTAAACAAATTTTCTCTTTTAAAACTAATATTTAAGATGAGCCCTCTGCATGTACGATTAGACGTTTGAACCACTGTATATGTACGTTCAAATCAAAAAATTCTGTATACAAAACGCTTCATTACCAGGCACACAGGAAGATGGCATATGCAAATATAAATATTGAATTCAAGCAAAACAATGCTTATTAATATACACATATGCATGTACATACAACCGCACACACAGGGCATTCGCTTTATTCCTCAAAATGCGTATGTCGTTCAAAGCTAAAATTCTATGCCCAGCGACTACAAGAACAAAATGCAGTCATAGACGCAGGCGTAGCGGCCATCATTCTAGTTGCTATAGCGCTGAACAGTCGCGGCGGCGCCGAACAGTTTCAACTATTGTTCTGTGCAACAAAAACTCATCTTCAAAAAATTCATTGATAAATTCGAGCTCATAGTTCTAAGAGCAAGAACTTTCATTCATAAAACGAGCCGCCCATATGCCAATTTTCTCGACAATTTGAAATTAGTCAATATTGGAATATTTCGCGAAGAATTATTTGCCAATATTTGATAAATCTTCAATTTTTGTCAAGTCGAGTGCCCGCGGCATCGTACATATGTATGCAAAAATATATGTATGTAAATATGTCGTTCTAAATGCTCGACAGCCGCAGCTGCTGTGCGTCAAGTGCGCGCATGAGCATACAGTAAGTTGCAGAAGAAAACAAGTAGCTTAAAAAAAAGGTCTGATTCGGACATTTTAATACTAAGATAAAATTTGGAAACAATTATTTTATGTTAACTGATAGTAGGCAAATAGTTAATTAGTAGATTACTTTACGTATGTAGTTTTTCAATAGATAAAAAGTGCACAAAACATATGCATATATCTGCAGTTAGAAACTTACTCTGAAATCAGAGCATTTGAAAATGCCTGTAACATTTCAAGCTTACTGTACATACAATGCTGTGCCAATGAATGTGCGCTGCGCCATGAGTGCGCGCTGGATTTCTTGCGAAGTTTTACCGTTTTATCTTGAGCTGTGACTGGTGAGCACACATACACACAGCATATACATATGCGCAAATGTATATAAATTCACAAATGTATATAAATTCACAAATTTACATTTGCATATGCCATCTTCCTGTGCGCCTGGTAATGAAGCGTTTGCTATAGAGGATTTTGATTCAGTTGAAGGTAATTCAACAAAGTTTTACAGACACCAGACAGACAGACATAACATATGTACATAATTTGGATGATTTGGAGAAATTCAAATATATAGGTCATATTAAAAAGCTACCTAACATTCTTTGCTTCTAATCACCAACAAATTCTTATCGACTGCTGCTAAATTTACATAATTCAGCCCCTCACTGTTAATTTTTGTTGAAAAATCTGTCTATGGTGAATTGTCTTCGCGAGACGAGTACCCCTCGAAAATGAACACTTTCCAGTCATTAAGACTTCTCTATTCATTAACGTTCTCTGCACAAGACTTGACCGAATGAAATCTAATAAAAAGGCGCAAATTTGTTGTAGCCGCAATTCTCTTTATAAGTACATACTTGTATTTGTATGTATGTACGTATGTGTGCGTGCAAATGACAGAGAACGTTAATGAATAGAGAAGTCTTAATGACTGGAAAGTGTTCATTTTCGAGGGGTACTCGTCTCGCGAAGACAATTCACCATAGACAGATTTTTCAACAAAAATTAACAGTGAGGGGCTGAATTATGTAAATTTAGCAGCAGTCGATAAGAATTTGTTGGTGATTAGAAGCAAAGAATGTTAGGTAGCTTTTTAATATGACCTATATATTTGAATTTCTCCAAATCATCCAAATTATGTACATATGTTATGTCTGTCTGTCTGGTGTCTGTAAAACTTTGCTGAATCAAAATCCTCTATAGCAAACGCTTCATTACCAGGCGCACAGGAAGATGGCATATACAAATGTAAATTTGTGAATTTATATATGTACATTTGTGAATGTATATACATTTGCGCATATGTATATGCTGTGTGTATGTGTGCTCACCAGCCACAGCTCAAGATAAAACGGTAAAACTTCGCAAGAAATCCAGCGCGCACTCATGGCGCAGCGCACATTCATTGGCACAGCATTGTATGTACAGTAAGCTTGAAATGTTACAGGCATCTTCAAATGCTCTGATTTCAGAGTAAGTTTCTAACTGCAGATATATGCATATGTTTTGTGCACTTTTTATCAATTGAAAAACTACATATGTACGTAAAGTAATCTACTAATTAACTATTTGCCTACTATCAGTTAACATAAAATAATTGTTTCCAAATTTTATCTTAGTATTAAAATGTCCGAATCAGACCTTTTTTTTAAGCTACTTGTTTTCTTCTGCAACTTACTGTATGCTCATGCGCGCACTTGACGCACAGCAGCTGCGGCTGTCGAGCATTTAGAACGACATATTTACATACATATATTTTTGCATACATATGTACGATGCCGCGGGCACTCGACTTGACAAAAATTGAAGATTTATCAAATATTGGCAAATAATTCTTCGCGAAATATTCCAATATTGACTAATTTCAAATTGTCGAGAAAATTGGCATATGGGCGGCTCGTTTTATGAATGAAAGTTCTTGCTCTTAGAACTATGAGCTCGAACTTATCAATGAATTTTTTGATGATGAGTTTTTGTTGCACAGTTCAATAGTTGAAAGTGTTCGGCGCCGCCGCGACTGTTCAGCGCTATGGCAACTAGAATGATGGCCGCTACGCCTGCGTCTAGGACTGCATTTTGTTCTTGTAGTCGCTAGGCATAGAATTTTAGCTTTGAACGACATACGCATTTTGAGCAATAAAGCGAATGCCCTGTGTGTGCGGTTGTATGTACATGCATATGTGTATATTAATAAGCATTGTTTTGCTTGAATTCAATTCACATACAGTAGGTTCTGTTTTTATGCGGTAGATACGTTCCGCAAGAAACAGCATAAAAAAAAAACAGCATAAAAAAAGCTACTAGTTCTATAGTAAAACTATAGATACGTTTCAAATGCTAAAACCGCATAAATCTGAAATAATGTAATAAAATCGCATAAAAAATGGCACTCGTCCCATATTATAACTATAGATACGTTCCATAGACCGCATGAATCTGAAATAATTAAATAAAATCGCATAAACAAAATATTGTATTTTTGAAAATTATATCTTTATTTAAGAAACGTCAGAATCGAAAAATAAATTTAAGTCAGAAATAAAATCAGACAATACCCACATGTTGCGCGTTCGTTTAGGATTTGGCGTAAAATCACTTTCGTCACTTGAGGAAATGTACACGTCTGATCTAGATAGTTATGCAGGCGGTTCCATACTTGTAGGGTTAGCATTTCTGATGTAATCTGTGATGAGTTTTTGCTTAGCTGGCTTAGAATCTTGTTTATATGTACAATTCCCGATAGGTCGACATGCATTTTGTAATTTAAAAAAAAAACCGCACTATTTCAAAACCGCATAAAAAAAAGCCGCATAAAAACAGAACCTACTGTATTTATATTTGCATATGCCATCTTCCTGTGTGCCTGGTAATGAAGCGTTTTGTATACAGAATTTATTGATTTGATCAATTGAACGTACATAGACAGATATAGTTGGGGCATCAAGTGCATATACGCACATGCACATACGTCGATGCATATGCAGAAGAAGTTGTTTTAGCATTTGCAGGAATTCGATCATTCGAATATTTACACCCTAATTATTGCATGAAATATGATAAGGCGATGCTCGTGAGGTTGGTCATGTTGCTTCAGTGCATATGTACATATGCGTGCAACACTATATTTATTAAAGATGCAATAGAACTTAGTTGTCCCATATATGTATGCAAATACGTTTCTTTGAAGTTTTATTTTATTTATTTTAAATTTCAAAGTTTGGTACTATCTATAAAATGCATACATATATGATTTATTCCCTGTAATATACATAGGTAAATTTAAAAAACTTTCGTTTGGCACAGGACCAAAAAATGCATATTCAAATGCACATAAATATGATAAGGCAATGCGTCGTGAGGTAGGTCATTGTTGCTGCAGTGCGTGTGCACATACATACATTTCTAACACTATAAGAATTGAAGATGCAATTGAACTTTTGCACAAATATAACTAACAAAATATATGTATATATACATATATTGATATACATATACATATATTCATCAATATACCAATATGCTCTTTGAATTTTTGTCTAAAATTAATTTCGACTCGAAAAATTAGTAAAAATTTTCATCAAATTTACTAAAACGCACACAACAAAATGTGTGCATTAAAGTTACTTTGATTTTAAATCTTGGATTTTAAATCTTTATTTGGTTGTATTTGTTTGAAAATATAAATTGAATAAATTTTCGTTTATCAAGGGAACATAAAAATGCACAAGCAAATGCCTTGCAAAATGCCGTCGGCATTTGTCAATTTGATTTCATACAGAAACCAAAAACTGAGCAGAGCCAATGTACTTGTACATAATTCACTGTAATCAGGTCTGTTAAGAACTTCCCCGCCTTCGAGTTAAGCGAGGTGAAATAGTGTTCGCGGTTTCACTTCATTTTTGACAATTCACACTATTCGTAGCTCGTGAGAATTCTCTATATTTAACGTTCTCTGCAAATGAGAGCGCCGGACAGCCATAGCAAAACATGGCAAATAACAATAAAATATAGCTGAAAAAACGAAACAAAAAATAATAATAACAATAACAACAGTGATACGTAATACCATCAGAAGTGACCGACGTGACCAGCGCCTGTGGCACAAGCAAAAAAACGAGCACAATCGCTGCTACTTAAACAATAAAAATGCAAAAAAATAACAACAATCATGCATAACAGTATCACAGATCTTTGAAATTGTTAAAATACCATTAATACTATAATCTACATACATACATACATACATTTGTGCATATGAATGTGGCTGTGTATATATAGGTAACCATGAAAATGAATTCGCAAACACAAATCGTCAAAAAAAAGTGTAGCCAAGTAGAGTAAGTCACCATCCACGATCATCCACGATGAGTCCATAGTCGTCCACAGTCAGTTTCCCGTTGAGATTCACCCATCCAACACGCAGCAACAAAATGTTGAGCACTTGGACCGCGTAAGTGTCGACCTGCATTTGCACTGGAATTCGTTTTTTTATTCCAATACTCACGTATTTACATATTCATACCCATGCCACTGTGCGCATTTGCATTTGAGCGTTTATGTGCATGTAACTGAATTCGAATATGTAGTGGATATTGGCCCGCGCGGTACTTCATAAAATTGGGTTCTGAGTTTAACAAAAAAAAAATGTATAAGTTTTAGAAAATATAATTGAGTAAATAGTTGTTAATTACCAGAAAAAAAATCCATTTTAATAAACATAAATTCTTCAGTTTATACGCTAGTGTTTACTTGTGTACTAATGGCTAAAGCAAAGTTATTCAGACGAACGGCTGCAGTCGGTGCAATGGCAGCGCTAGTGGCGGCTTGGACTAGCCTATTACAACCGCGCACCCGTCCTAACGTCTCTGTTGTCGGTGGCCAAGAAGGACGGTAGGCCATAAATGAGTATTAACGCAAAGTTTACGACTAAAGCTATAATTAGCGTAAGAATTTAAATCAGAAAATAAACTGATTACAGTGGCCTCTATTTAGCGTGAGCGATTACTTGAGTACATATGTACGTATGTATGTTCATATGTAATATTTTGTTTAGCGGTTTTTACTCAATGATAACGCCACACCATAGAATACATTCACACGTACATATGTAAATATGCCTGTGCATGTAGATAGGGTGTTTCAACAAGTGCGATTAGTTTTATACCCGGCGCAATACGAAAGTCTGTTTTCCAAATGCATGCGGTATTTCCAGAGCTGAGTTGTCGCTGTTGTGATTGTTATTGTTGTTGTTGTCATTGTTGTTGTTCGTGGTTTGGTTTTGTTGTTGGTGTTTGTGGTGCTGTTGTTGGTGTTGGTGGTGGTGTTGTTTGTGTTGCTGTTGTAACAACAGAAACATTCTCTCTCCATATAGAGCGGGGGCTGTATGGAGTTGAGTGTGCAAAATGTGAGGACCGCATTCTATAAATAGTTTTGAACTCAGAAAAGCTTGCAGATTATGATTCAGGATGTTGCCGGGAGATTTGATGGCCCATTTTTTTTATACCCCAGTCCCTTAGTATTCAAGTAAATGGACTGAACAAGTGCTTTGAAACCATTTCAATGATTGTTTTATTGATAAAATTCAATTATTTCTTATGATTAAGGATAATTTTAGTTAGTCAATAAAAAAAAGTAAAAAATAAAACACATATTTTTGATAAAAAATGATTTAATAGGAAAAAAAATATTTTAACATAAGTCATACAAAAAAATACAAATAATTAATCTTTTTTATTTTGGCAGTTATTATTAATACATTTGCACAACGAAATACAATTTAGTTGTAACTTTTTGCAAGAACAAGCCTTTGTTTGACAATTAGATGTACATTTGCAGGGTTGAATTAACAATTCCGGTAATGGTCGCTTCGTCAATTGTCGTGGATACAATTTACCATCTTTTTTTCATAGCCTAATAAGGTGTAATCAATAGGCTGTAGTACTGTTTGGTCAGAATTTATCCATATATATGTTTGTGCTGAAGCTCTTAACAAATGTAAATGTAGAGCATCTGATGTGCAAATTACTTTTAATAAATTTAAGCCGAAGCCAATATTTTGACCAATTAATTTCTAGCGAAGTTCATCAGCAGTTAATCTTTTTTTTTTGAGAAAAGATAGGTGCAAATGGTTTCTAATTCCGTTCACTGTTCGACTTTTAGGTATGTTCAATGACTTCATCCAGTGGTATGTTGCCCATAAACACTAATGATGATTTCGATCGATCTTTTGGATATGACAATAAAACGTTTTCACCATACTTATCTATTAGTAGTGATTTAATATCACGATTTTATACAACTGCATCTTCTATGTCAGTGAGTTCAGCTAGTCGCTTAGCTAATGATGACACTTCAAAAGAGTGAGTTGTTAATTTATGTTTTATTTCATTAATCAGCTTCTCAAATGCCTCTATAAGAAGGTCATGTGGTATTTTACTTGGAGGTCTACCTGCCATGATACCTTACTTCCATTGCAAATAAATCGTAATCGAAATCGGATGTTCGCAAGTGTCAATTTATGTAAAAACATCATCTTGTCTTTTTCGGGCAGTATTTAAGATTTGTTCCGCTGCTGACATTTCGGAGCACAAATAAAGTGTTTTGTTTTTATTTCTTGTTTGTTTACCACAAATTAAATATTTTAGATCTTTATTAAATTTTAAATTTGTTCTTGATGACCTTCGAGTGCCTTGAGTACCTGACACACTAGCTTCTGCAGAGCAGGTAGAAATAGAAACATTCTCCTGCTTTTGTGGCACTACAACGTCTCGACGTCTTATCTTCTCTTCGCTAATGTAACTTGCCATAGAAGTTCGATGCCAAGTACATTTGTATTCAGTAAAGTCTGTATTATTTTTAATTTTCTCACTAATGTCATCTTTTCTCCGATCTGCTGCTCTCTGAATATTTATAAATGATTGTGGTTTTGGATTTATCACTAAATTACCCAAATACGACAAATACGAGTGCTATGACGCAATAACGCTTGGACAAGGTGAAGGGCGGGGGAAAGGGAAGGGACCATCACAGCTGCCGGCAACATGTTTTTTTTTTTTTTTATGTAGGCTCTCAGGTAAAAGAATTTCAGCATTGTTGCCGGTCCTCACATTTTGCATACTCAATGTCCTTTAGCGCCTGCACTAATATGTACATGTTCGGGCACTGACAGTCATAGACCGGTAATAATCCGGGTCGTTCCGGTAATATAGAACCGTCTATCAAGGGAATGTCCAGCTCTGAATCGTAATGATTTCTTTAGAGATTAAATGACTTTTGATTATAAGTGCTACAACAACAACAAAAAATTACGAGCAGACTAAAATTTGTAGCAGACTAAATTGGTTCAATTACGTTCTGGATACTGTAGCAGGTTAAACTCCTACTTATCAAGAATTGACCCCGGCATAGCAAACATATGTTCTATGCTCGACACTAGTCACCTTTTCACATGCCTCATCAATCCTACTCACCTAACACCCCTCTGCCTCTGGACACAACCTCAGCAAGTTTCCTGAGCCTACTGTTAGATGAACTACACGAAGACGACCGGTAACTATCATACATCGCACTGACAGAGTTTAGTAAGCTGCTACAACAATCTTCAATTCCGGTTCACATCTTTTGTAGAGCAACAGTAACATTTGCATGTATTTTGTTTTTGCAATTAGATGGATCGAGTGACAAAATTTGAATAGGAATCTTAACAAACAAACAAGGCAAGAAAAGAAGCAGGGCACTTTGACACCATACCGAAAAAACAACCAAATCAGCTGCCATAACGCAGTCACCTTGTGTCTCATACACTTTGGAAAACGACTAGTATCTCCATACAATGTATCCATTATTTTTTCATAAATTTTTGCATAAATGATTTAAAACTGTTTTATGGTCGATCTTTAGCTCCCGGCTGCTACGACTACTAAAACACCGGTCTACTTCGGTTATTTTTGTGATTTTATCGACTTTTTCTTTAACATCCAAAATGCCTGAACGGGATCGACGAAACCAAATTGCACGTAATTAGTTGTTAAAGTATCGGCACCATTCACAATTTCTATAGAATGTACCAAATTTTCCCTTTGTTGACTTCCATTGCTAACACCCTGTAACTCACAACTGAATGGATCAACACAAAACAGTAAAATAATTTTTTTTAGTATGAAATGCCAGCTTAGCAACGAGCATAGAAGTTAAATTGTTTGACCGATACTTGACGAGATATCGATCACTACAGCCATCTACCAAGAAAATAATGACTTTGTTTTGCCGCAAACTAATATAAAATATTCCGGTTATTCCTAGGTGGAACATTGGGCTCAACAAACAGATTATAATTTAATTGATTTTAAAATAAAAATTTGATTTGACCCCACGAATAGCCTGCTTTTTGCGCTTCCACATCCACCTGTCGCCTCCAGATGTTGGCACGTCTCCCGCGTCTGCGACATCTGTTAAAATTTCATGATATTTTCTATCATTATTCCGTGAATTATTGTGCTAAGAGTGATGCTACTTTTGTTATTTTCAAAACACGGGATCAAAAAGAATTTCGTGTTTTAATTTTACACTTCTCTTGATGGGGAAAAATACTGTTCAAGCGAAACAATGGCTTGAAAAGTGTTATGGAGGCTCGGCTCCATCAGAAACAACAATAAAACAAGGTTTGCTCACTTCAAACGTAGAGACACCACTGATGCACAACGCATCAAAAAAATCCACAAAATGATCAAAAGGAAAGTTGCAAGAGTTTGCTGATATCGTAAAGATATCAAAAGAAAGTATTGGCATTTGAACTTCGAATTGCTCCCACATCCACCGTATTCGCTAGATCTAGCTCCCACCGACCACTGGCTGTTCGCAGACCTAAAAAAATGCTGGCCGGTAAGAAATATCGCTCGGATGAAAAGATTTTTGCTGAAACCGAGGTTCATTAATCGTTGAGGCAAAAGATGAATCATTCTACAAAAGTGGTGTTAGAGCGTGACTGAAATGATTGCATTGTTCTTGTTAGAAATTACGTTGATGAATAAAACTGATTTTGAACAAAAAGAACGTGTTTTCTTTGTTGAGGCCGGGGCTTTTTAGCCCATATGTTATATAAACCGGAAAGTCACTATATAAACCAAACTTGATACTCGATTTGATCATATCTCAGCACATTTAACCCTAGAACACACACCCGGGTACAAATGTATCCAGTTCAACTTTGAAGTGTGTGTGTAACTTTTGAACCGCCATACCTCTATACCGCTAACTTCGGATCTAGGAAGATTATTTAGTTTTGTTCAAAATTTGAACCAGATCGGACCATTGGTTCAGGAGCTACAGCCTTCCAAACACATTATATACGTAAACACACACCCGGGATACGTTCGTACCCCAATAGTAAAAATCCTCATAATAATAAAAAAAAAACATTTTTTATATTATTTTTTTATTTGAAAAATTAAAAATATTCATTTCACACATTATAATATTGACTTTTATTATAAAAATGCATCTTATATCTAAGGAAAATCATGGCAAATAGAGCAATTTGTTGATGTGACCGAATGTTCAAGACACATTGGCTTCTTACATTTGGCGCACAGCTTTCTGGTTTTTCTACGGCGTTTTTCCTCTTGTGCGTAACATAAATAGCAAGATCCGGACACAGGTTTTGGCGTGCGCGCTGCGTCAGATGTTGATGCTGCTGTTGACACCATTGATTCCAGCGGTCGGTTGAAATATGCTTCAATAGCAATTTTAGTCGAAAAATTTCGCGTCACTTGACGATTTATGGCTCTGGCTTCAATAATGGGCATACACAATGCTTCAGCCAAGCTGCGCAGGATCTGCTTACGCTTGTTGTTTGTTCTCCAAGGCAACATAGGTTTATTCAAATCGTAGACAATGTAGGCTGCAAGAGCTGTAATGTCCAACATGTTGAAGAACATCGCTAGTGGCCATCGTTTTGTTTGTCTTTGTGTTGGATATTCCGCAAACATTTGGTCCATTCGATCAACACCACCTTTGGTACGATTATAATATTCAATTATTTCAGGTTTCCCACTGTCAGCTATTTCAGCATCATTATGCATGCTTTATTTTTTTGGGAACATAAGAGCACATTGTCACATTATTTTTGAAGCCAAATGTCGTTGAACCAATTGTCCTGTTTTTGTTCTGCTTCATTTCTTAAGGAATATATGATTTGTTTTTGCGCAAAGTTCCAACGATCGTGAGTTTCCAGGTGAGAAGCAGTTCTGCAACTGGCAAGGTCGTAAAAAAATTGTCCATTGTAATGTTTCGGCCACTTCCTTGGTATTTGACAGACAAATCCTTCCCCACTCGTTCGCCTTGGTTCGTTTCCCTACCAGTTTCTGCTTGGCCAGTATATATTTGTCCATGCAGTGGATATGCATTTGTGGCATCGCAAATCCACCAAACCTTGACACCATATTTAGCAGGTTTTGACGGTATGTACTGCGTAAACCGTGTGCGTCCACGGTAAGGAAATAATTGTTCATCAATCGTCAAGCATGAGCTGGGCTTGTAATGTGCAGGAAGATTATTGTTCATCATCGTCCACAACTCACTGATCGGTGCTGCTTTATCAGTTAGTAAGCGTGTTGCACGAGTGTTTTTATCGTCAAATCTTAGGAACCGCAATATCGAACAGAAACGGTTGACTCCCATTGTGTCCTCCCGGAATGTCCTTCAGGATGTCGATACAAGCCTTTTGGATGGCCTCTACGGACTCAAAACGTTTTCCTTTCATGGTCAAATGCAATTTTTCGAATAGGTAGAAGTCACAGGGAGCCATATCAGGCGAATACGGTGAGTGATTGATGGTTAAAATGCGACTTCTAGTCAAAAAAGAGTGGATCGATGAGATGGTGAATTTTCATGAAATAAGCGCTAGCTTCCTCCTTCGCGGTATTCAGGGCTAATTCGACGAATGTGATGCAACAAACGCTTCAAAAGGCCGATAGAAAATTGCATTGGCGGTTTGACCCATGGGCAGGAGCTTCTTGTGGAATCCCTTGGAATCGTAAAAACAAATGAGCATCGACTTGATTTTTGACTTCTCCAAACGCCATTTTTTGGCTGGTTGCTCGTTTGGGGCCTTCCATTCGGCACTTTGACGCTTAGTTAGAGACACCACAATTCATCACCAGTTATGTTCCCATGGCATTGTCATTTATGTCCTGAAACGTGAAACGTGTACACCACTTATGAACTCTGGCACGAGACAGACAATCATCACTATGTATAAACTTTTTTCATCAATTCAAATGTCTCGGTAAACGTTTTACCGATTTTAAAACAAAATTTGATATTACGAGGGCGGGTCAATAAGTCCGTGACTTTTTGTATTTCTGACCTCTACTGAAAAAGAAAAACTGCTCCTGTCAGTTGACTCCTGTCAAAATTTGAACGTGCTGCGTCAGTTAGTTTGTGTTTTACAGCTACCTTTATCAGACTACCCAGTAATTCACAGTCGACCTCAAACGCAATCGTGTAAAAACTTCACTGGAAGGTTTGGCGTTGTTTAATCGCAATATGTAGGAGTTTTTGCGCCGTTTTGTAACCGTGGACGAAACATGGATCCATCACCACACCAGAGACCAAAAAACAGTCGAAACAGTGGGTTTCTAAGGATGAATCGGCTTAATAAGCACACGAAATTCAGTTTTTTCCATTTTCTCCTCAAATTACTGGGTAGTCTGATAAAGGTAGATGTAAAAAATTATGACAGGAGTCAACTGTAGTATTTCTTTTTCAGTAAAGATGTCAGAAATACAAAAAGTCACGGACTTATTGACACGCCCTCGTAGCTCTTTGTTCAAAACTCATTTTTGTAACTATGACTCAAACATGCAGACTCTTTAGATGCAATAACCTTGCTTCCACTAAACCGAATGTCACCAAGCTTTCACTGGATGGCAGCTAGCGATGTAACTTATAACGCACTAAAAAAAAACTTTTAGTCTTATTTATTTTGGACTTCAACTTGTACAACATCTACGAAGTCAACATAAATGCATACGAACTTAAGGCCGGCACTATCAGTTGCTAACGAGTGACCCTGTACACACCACACTCGTATGTACGAAAACACGCACTCGTCTGTCTATCTGTTAAGCTAAATACACACCAGGCAACCGTTGCAGCAACACGGCCATGTTGAAGCAACCGTTGCCTCGTGTGTAGCTGTGTTGCCAATTGATTTTCGTGTTGCTGCAACCGTTGCCTGAAATATAAAATAAATTTGATTTTTGGGATAGGTTGCTGCAATCGTTGCTTCGTGTGTATCATTGTTTACTGCTTTTACTCGTTCAGTTCGTTGAACACAAGCAAAGAAGAAGGTTCGTGCGGAGTAAAATAAAGTGAAAAAGGAAAAAATGGCAATTGAAAATAATGAAAATTATGTTAATTTTGTTAACGGATATAAAAATTTGAGAGAGCTGTAGGATATAAGTAGTGAAAAATGTAAAAATAAAAATTTTAGAAAAAAAAGCATACGAACAATTAAAAAATAAATACAATAAAATTGATAAAAATTTCAAGTCCGCAAAAGAGTTTCCTGTTGCAAGATACCGCAAAGTTATTGCCAGTCTAATTTCTGCTGATATTGCCTCTCTCATTATGGTATCTTGTTTCGTTATTTTGGACTTTACGAAGTCCAACAATTTTCTAAACAGGGCTTCGTCCATCCTCATGTAATTTTTATAGTCCGCTGACTCATTTTCCTTCTTCATTCTTTCAGAAGCCTCTCTTTCGAAAATTCGATTTTTTTTAAAAGCCAATTTTTGGACCAAATTTTCTTTCTCTTCTTTTGTTGCATCTCTTCTTCCTCATTTTAGTACAAAAGTTCGTCAATTATAATAAGAGAAGTAATTTTTCGTATTTCGTCGATCATTTAAAAAATTTAATTTTACGTATCTTCCGCTTGTACCTTTCCTGCACCACAGTTATACACAATACTGAGATTGAAGCAACGGTCGCAACGTGTTTCTTAAACAAAGGCAACACGTTGCTGCAACCGTTGCTTCAACGGTTGCCTGGTGTGTATTTAGCTTTAGAAGTTGCTTAGACGTAAAGACGACAACGTCGGGAAAATACGGCATTTGGTGATAATGGCAGCGCGCATACAAGTGGGTGGGTGGTGGTGGCGTGCGCATGAATTCTATGCATACATACAGACGTAAATATGTAATCTACAATTGCACGATTTTCAATGATACAATGCATTTTTCTTGAAAAGCTTCCGACTAAAACTAAGTTTTTGGCACTTTCAATCATGTCCGCATATCCATACATATACATACATGAGTGTATACATACATACGAGTACATACTTATCTCATTTGGCAAATCACACATTTTTCATATAACAACGTTGTATAATGTATACACTTTCCTACATAGTTGATTATCAAACAGCTGATTTTCATATTCTTTCGCATTTGCAGTCTAAAGTCAGTGTGCCCCGCGGCGAAGGCAAAATCAAAACAAACAAATATGAAGACCAACCAATTGGTAATAATTCGGCATGGCGAGAGCGAATGGAATAAGATGAACCTCTTTTGTGGATGGCACGATGCGGATTTGAGTGAACAAGGTAAATGAATAAAATTTAAAACACACATTCATACATACATACATACATAAGATATATGCACATTCATATGTATGTAGGTATGTATATGTACGACTACAGTCTTGCGCAGTATTTGAATAGACTTTCAAAGATAAGGAAGTCGAAATTTGGTCCGGACCAAACTTTTTATACCCGCACACATTTTATTAGGCTTGGCTTTCCATTGCTACCACAACAAATTTGCTTATAATGTCTAAGTGAGTGAATTGGATTATAACACACAAATGTAGTCACTATATCAGCCTTTTAATTTATAGTGCTTTTTATAAATTAAAATTAAGAATTAATAGCAATATTTAACGTTAAAAATGCATCTTTTTTGCATAAGCTTAAAAAATGCCCTATTACAGACGCTTATTTTACTTAAATACAAACACTGAAAAGTAGCAATATTCACTCATAAACAGTCCTTATTAATTCAAAATTTGATTTATAGCCATTTTTACTCAATAATACTTCGAATTTTATTAAAATTCTGTTATTATAAATGTTTGTAATACCGTGCAAAATAAATGTGCGGGGCGAACTGTCAAAGGAACGATAATGAGAAAAGAATAAAGCGAAACCGAAAAAACCCTGTCAACCAACAATGAGGTTCGATGGAACTTTTGTAGAGATGAATTAACTTTTGGCCTTCAATAAATCATTATTTTCAAAAATAGTGGAAATTTGGACTAAAAAATCGCGCTAAAATAATATTTTTATAAAACGTGAAAATTTGGACTAAAAATTCGCGATAAAATAATATTTTTACAAAAAATGGAAATTTGGACTAAATATCGCGATAAATAATATTTTTACAAAAAGTGGAAATTTGGACTAAAAAATCGCGATAAAATAATATTTTTACAAAAAGTGGAAATTTGGACTAAAAAATCGCGATAAAATAATATTTTTATAAAAAGTGAAAATTTGGAATACAAAATCGCAATAAAATAATATTTTTATGAAAAGTGAAAATTTGGACTAAAAAATCGCGATAAAATAATATTTTTATAAAAGGTGAAAATATGGAATTCAAAATCGCAATAAAATATTTTTTTTTTGTTACAAAAAACAAACTTATATAAAATAAAATTCTTATAAAAATAATAAATTTTTCGCCAGGATCACTTATAAATTTTACGACAATACAACATTTTCATAAATAGTATGAATTATAAAACCTAAGTTAAATGCTTGCTGGGTTAAGAGTTGCTCTATACGTTTCTCTTCAACGATATTTCAGTACAAGATGCAAATACGGACGTAAAAAATCTAGTTTTTAAGCTTTTCCTGTGGGTTCTATAGGGACCCTAGGAGGTTGGAACTTACATCGTTATAAAGGTGTGACCTGGCTCTTGCTATTTCCCCCTCCGCCACCATCCTAATATATCGTGGTAGTAATAGCAAGTTTAGCCTTTTATTAAAATTTAATTTGGGCTGGCAATTAACTTTTTGAATCAGAAAAGTCACAGATAATGAGAGTTATGGCTTGTAACATCAGACAGACGGAGGGAAATTTGTCTTAATATTATATATTAAAAATTGTATCCGAATGGGATGAGGAGCCATGTGTCCCAAGTTTGGGCATGTCCAATTTCGTCCATTTTGAGTATCAATCTGCCTTGAATAATCACGCCCAAGTTCCATACAACGGTAGTTTTAGCAAAATTTAAAAAAATGGAATTTTTCTGTTATAAATTATGTAAAATTACTCAATTTTTGTAAAAATTACCTGATATTTATATTTTCTTCCCACAGGTGCTAAGGATGCTGTCAATATCTCAGCCACGGCATTGCGTGAAAGCAATCTAAAATTCGATATAGCGTACTCATCGGCTTTATCACGCGCTAAGCAATCACTCAGTATTGTATTGAAAGAATTGAATCTCTGCGACTTGGAAGTTGTAAGTGATTGGCATTTAAATGAGCGACACTATGGAAATTTAACAGGTTTCAATAAACGTGACATGGCAGACAAATACGGCGAGGAACAGGTAAGTCGAACGATGGTCAGGGCAAAGAAAAAAACAACAATAGGGCAATTCACAATTAAGTGCAAGCCAACTGGCATCAAAGTACGGACAAATTGCAATAGCAACGCAACAACAAAATGTGTATATTTGCCATTATAATTTTCAAATGCCTGATGCCAGGTCATATGCACTTAATTTCGAGTGGCCCTTATAGATAATATGTATATGTAGGTATGTAGGTATATAAGTATGAGTTCGCACGTGCATATGTTTGATCACAATAGACTCCGAAACTAATCAGCTAATTTGCTGACGTAACCTAAGTATGATAAAGGGTTTTCCAATAAGAGGTGTTATTTTGATATTCAAAGAATGGTTTTGTTGCTTGTGTGGCACGTAGCGCCGTCTTGTTGAAAATAAAATCAATACCATCCAATTCCGGTCATAAAAAATCATTAATCATCTCTCAATAGCGCAATCCATCCACGGTAACTGTTGCTCCAGCTTGATTTTCGAAAAAGTAAGGTCCAATGACTCCGCCGGACCATAAACCGCACCAAACAGTCACACGTTGATGATAGAGAGGCTTTTCAACAATAATTCTTGGATTTTCTGAGCCCCAGGTCCGACAATTTTGCTTGTTGACGAAACCGCCGAAGTGGAAATGGGCCTCTTCACTCAAGATGATTTTTCGATAGAATTCCGGATAATTTTTATGCATTTCAACGACCCAATCAGCAAAGACAAGACGTTATTGATGAACGGCCGCCTTGAGTTCTTGTGTTAACTGGACTTTATAATCCTTAGGACTCAAATCTTAATGCAAAATACGGTGTAATGACGTTTGGGGAATGCCTAATTCAAAAGAACGACGAGGAATGGACAAATCTGGGTTTTCTTCAACACTTTCGGCTACAACAGAAATATTTTCTGCTGTTCTTGAGCGACGTGCACGGATTTTATTCTTCACATCCCAACAGCTCGAATTTTTTCACCAATTCCTGTATTGCGGTCCGACAGGGTGCTTCATGATGACCCAAAAATGTTCGAGTTTTACGAACCGTGTCTGCCAAATTTTCACCATTTTTATAGTGAGTCTTAATAATTTCAATGCCTTGTTTAAGCGTTTATCGTTCCATTTTTATTAATGGCGTAGTTTCTACTTGTCAAATTTCAAAAAATGTCAGCTTCAATTATATGACATCTATCGAAATAGCGGGCTATTCAAAATAACACCTGTTATTGGAAAACCCTTCAGAATACAAGATTGCGCCTATCAGAGATATGCGACGCGAAATTGATTTGCGCAGACGTAACCGGGCTTGTGACGGCGGTTTGCTTACGACGTAATTGAGATTGTCTTGGTATATACGAAAAAAAATTCACACAACCAGCACTCAGGTTGAAATTGAAATTTGAAGAGGTCGAGCCAAGGAGCACCAGGAGATTTGGTGGCTCCTAAAACGCTCAGGCTAAAGAGCCCATTGTATTTAAAGCTCTGGAAAGGGGGTAGATGGTCAAGGAGGGAAGGAGAAAAGTATCAGAGAAAAAGATAGGAAAAAAAAAACAGAGATAGAGATAGTTAGTCCTGTGAGAATTTTCCAGATTCTTTGGCAAATCTGTAAATATCCTCCAGTTTTAGAGAACGAATATTACTCATTCTCATGACATCGGAACCCAATACTCGTAGTCGTGCTCTAGCAAAGACAGGACACTCACAGAGAAAGTGCTCAGTGCTATCCGCCTCCTCCAAGCATGACAGGCATACCGGGTCCTCGATGATTCCAATGGTGGTCATATGCTGACCCCATGGGTTGTGTCCTGTAATGAAGCCGACCATCAACCGAATGTCTTTCCTTCTAAGTTTTAGTAGAAAGTTTGACAGCACTCAGGTTACTTTGTTGCCGTCCGAACAACGAGTCATTGGACGTGTGTTTGAATATGTGTGAAATAAACAGGCAAAATTCTGCTGCCGAATCCCCAATGACGTGGCAGCCGAAGTTACTCTCAAAATTTCACGTATATGGCTAAACCGTTGATGTATTATTCTTGGGGAAGTAACACAATTTGTTGACGTCATAATATAACAACAACAAATGGTTTAATATGATGTCAGCAAATGAGCTGTTGTTGGCTGACAAAAATGATAGAAACAAGATTTCGCCCATTAGAGAGTGCGTGACGTCACGTTTGCCAAGTTGTGCAGTGCTGCCAACAATTTGCTCTTCACAATAAATTTAGAGCTTTTTAATACCCAAAATGCGAAAATTTTGATGTTTGGTGTTTGTTTCTTTTGTTTTTAATTTAAAGCTAGCGAAACTGTAAGTTAAAAGAAAAACTGTATTATTAAACAAAAGAAGGTTAAAAATGGTAACTTTGAGAATGATTTTAGTGCTAATGAAAATTTGTTGATTCTTATAAATTTTGATATTTTGAAAGTGCAAATTTAATTTTTTGGTCCTTTTAAGTTAATGCAAGAATATTAAGTGTTCTTCTCTCAACTCTTCTTAACATTGAAAACCTTTTTACACATTTTAATAAGCGTTTGAATTTACTGAATACGAATACACATAGTGTATCAAGAGGTGTATTCATAGTGAAAATAAGCAACAAAATACCAGAAAATACTGAAGAAACAATACGGACTCTTTTACAGAAATAGTACCTTGTCTTCTTACATAACCTTAACAAAAAAACTCATAAATTAAATTCTGCATATCCGTAGCACATTTATTTAAAAAACAAAACGCACATTTTAAAGACAATTTTCTTGCATTCAAAGTTCTTTACTTAATTCATTAAAAATTTGGTGTGTTATTTTCTTTAAATGGGCATTTTAGTGCGGTTTTATATCCAAAGCTAGGCAACACTGCAGTAGCAAGAGAGAGATTTGACTGCTGAAAGGAAAAGAACACCAACAATAACCGCAATCGCGGGCAATGCTACCAGATTTTAAAAAAAGTAAAGCTAAATAAAACTAAGTGAATTATTTAACTCATTTTAAAAAAATGCATATTTTACAAAATTATAAGCATTAAATTTTAATTAGAACAGACTAGAAAAATGTCATGAAGGAAGAACGAAAACTCCGAAACTAAATAACAAAAAAATGCTAAATCAAGGTACGAAAATGGTAATCTGGCCATACTGGTGGCAAAACGACGTAACCCATTGTCAAATTCGCTGAGCGCAAAGTAACGGTACCACGATAGGCGCCATCTCATTATTCTTTCCATCATGGCAATCACTAGCCACGCACTATCTGATGGGTGCAATCTTGTTTCTATCATTTTTGCCCAATGAAAATGAAAAATGAAATGAAAACTTAAAATATCAAATACCAGAGAATTATCAAATTAATTGTCACAGCAAAAATTACAATTTCATGACAAAAAATAAAAAAGTGCAAGCGGCATGAGAAAAAGTTCAAGCCACACTTCTATTTAATGAGTTTTGTACGATTTTTCAGTTATAAAAAGAAACCCAGATAATTTAAGAAGAAGCAATCAATTCTATTATTCTTGAAAAAATATTTTATATTCATCCCTTCCACTCCATAGTGAAGCATAGGGCCACAATAATAAAAAAACTTATAAATTTTAATTTTTTTGAGACATGCATACGTATTAATAAGGGATGTTTTCTAAAATATCAAACAATCACTTAAATAGGAGTGAAATCTTAGTTTGAAAATTAGGAATTTTTTGAAACAATTTGCTTGCGTTGCATGTAATCAACAACAATGAACAATGCCACATTACTGCATATGTACATACAAAGTCATCAGGAGTCCTACCATAAACATATGTACGTATTTACATACATACGTACGCTCTGAATTGAGTTCTCCAATTTTTTTAACTAATTTTTAAAAAAGTTGTTAACCTAAAACCAAACTTTTTAATTCACCGGGCTACCCAAAGCAGCGTGATATATTTCCAGGAATCGGTGATTTTAATTGCGCTATTCAACTTCCGCTCTGGTTCAGTTGAGCTATGCTGTTATGCTGACGGTGCGTCTGAGCCATTGTGTGGAAAATGTTCTACAATATGGGTCGCATGCGAGTATGAGTGCAAAGATATATAGGCCTTACTTACTCAGCACCTGGCAGACTATCGATAAGCGGAGTAGTGGTTAGGTAAATGTGACTAGTGATAATTAAACCACTGCACTTAGACGCTATGGCCCATGAAAAAGATATAGTAACGCGAAACCATTGTTGGCATTTTTGACGCTTGCAAGCTTTTTAGTCTCACACTCCCATTTCCATTGTTTGTTTTGTATTTTCACTCAAATCAATTAGAAATTAAAAATTATAGTTTGGGGAAAAAGAAATATGTATATTATTTTCTCGGTAGATGATAGTGATCGATATCTCGTAAGATATCAGATTTATTAGTTTCTCCCCAACTACTGTATACATATGAATATACGCTGTTGGAAAATATAATATAATATTTTTATAAAAACTTAGTTCTTCTACGCATTTGCAAAAAGTATGCATAGTATACCAACATATGTATATATGTAAATCCAGATTCAAAATCAATCTCACATAAAAATGCAAATTTGAAATGGCTTTTTTGGGTACTTCTTAGTTAATTGCACAATTATATCGGGTTATTGCGTTCAAATTGGGAGAGTTTACTACCCACCCGTGTATAAATTATAATTTAATTTAAAAACATTTTTGTGCACTAAGTTATTAAAAACTCTGTCTGAAAAACGCATTTTTTTAGTAAATTGCGGAAATAAGCATACATTAATCGCTCTACTATAATTCTCCCTCAAAGCAGCCAGTTAATGAATTCATTCTTATGCTCACATCCACTTAGCATATTTTACTCGTAATATTGATTATTAATTGTTTTATTACTTTAGTTTAAACCAACTAACTAATTAATCGGAATTTATTAAATAAAACCACTATGAAAAGCGCTATTGCGCATTTGCAAATTAATATAAATGGCGGAGTTTAGCTGTCAAGCTCGAAAATGTACACTAAGAAAATTCGGCAAACAGTCAACTCATGAATGCATTACTCGTCGAGATATCAACATCGGTTGAAGGTTGTTCAGATACACTTTGAGCTACAGCAGCAATATTCTCAACAGGAAGTAGAGTTTTTGGTCTGTCAGACCTTTTTTATCCTCGCCAAAGCCAGTTTTTTGAAAAATGTTCACTAACCTTTGAATTGTCTACTCATTCGCACGATTATTTTCACTAAAAGAAAAACGAATTTTGCGATATGTTTTTCGTAAAGATCGACCATTTTCATAATAAATTTCAATAATTTTAATTTATGTTTATTTAATTAGGGTTTATTTTAATTTGTATATTGTTCTATTGTGTAAAATATTACGTCTGTCTATGTCACAAATATGGCATTACTATTAGAATTATTCACTATTGACATCTAGGTGTCAGTTTTGGAAGACCCTTTATATATGAAAAAAAATTGTATAATTTTTGTTCGTTGTGTTTTTTAGTCCAAGCAACTTCACATTTTCTCTGCCAAAATTATGTTTATACTGCGTTTTCAAAAGGATCCCCGGGCTCTGTAGATAGTTTAGTGGGGAGTTTCGATTGTGTTCTTTCTAATAGATGGGGCTTTATATGCCATGCCTCTTCAACTCCGCCCAGCAGCCAAAAATCAACTAAACATTGCCAAGTTTTTTTTATATTTATATTTAAATACCTCGTTTTTACTATACATAAATATTTATATTTGCTAAGGCCTATTTAGATATCGCTCGATTCCATTTGCCTCTTACTTGATCCTACTTGAGTACTACTTGACCGGCACTTCAACGATTTCACCCACTACTTGAGGAAGGTCATCTCCCGATGGACGTCTGTCCGTATACAGTCCAGTCCAGTTAAATACCCAAACAAAAGTATTTGCAACATTAAAAAGGTTTAAAATTGAAATTTGGAACTTGAAAAATCGAGAAAAAGAGCACCGAGAGATTGGTAACTCCCAAAAACACTCAGGCTAAAAAACCCTTTGTATGTGGAAAGCTCTGGAAAGTGAAAGGGAATATAGTCACGGAGGAAAGGAGATAAGTAACAAAAGAAAAAAGATGGGATATAATAGAAAAATAGAGATAGTTACATCTGTGAGTACGTAGACCTGTGCTTTGGTAAATCTGAAAATATCCTCCAATTTGAGAGAACGAATTTTACTCGTTCTCATGATATCGGAACCTAAAATTCGTAGCATTGCTCTATCAAAAGCGGGACACTAACAGAGAAAATGCTCATGACTTAAAAAGGTTTAATAAAACATTATTTTTTTAGAGTGGTCTTCTAATTTTTGATTAGTAAGAAATTATAGGGAAATCTTTTTGATTGTAATGAGTGTAAAATAATGTACTTATAAGATGCGTTTCATAATCAAAAGACACCTTTGGTATACAATTTTTGAACAATCACAAGCTCGCTTTTACTTTCGGGAGTTTATTTGGCGTTATTTTAACAGTTATAGACTTAAGGCTTCCATCAATTGTTTCTGGTGCGAAAGCGCTCTTTATTTTGTAGAACCCTTATCTTTTTCCAAAAAGCTACAATACAATTTTGCTTGTTTTTTCGGCGTTTCATAATGATAAGGCCACTAATCGAAAATAAGCTTCTGAAGAGATAAAAGATGCTGATTGTGGTTTTGGATGACTTTAATTATAATTTTATTCAATTTAACCTAAAATGACGAGGGATTCAATATTATCACAAGAAGAGCGTGGAAAAATTTTGGCCTACAAGGATTCCGGATTGTCAATCAAATTGATTGCAAAAAAATAGGCAGAAGTCGTTGTGTTATCCAGTATTTTTTACGGAATCCTGAGAATTACAACATTTTGAAGCCCGTTGGAAGAAAATGATCACTATCAATTCGAGAACAGCGAGCAATCATAAGAAAAACTTCTAACTCGACTAAGCCTTGCGCCAACTTGGCCGCTGTTGTTCAAAATAAGGTTTCAAAAACAACAGTTTGGCGCACAAGCTGGCGCGTCTTCAGTTGGCAGAAACACACCCAGACACCAACTGGGACACAGTAAGATATTTGGAATATTTTGAATGTGCCCAATTTCATACTAATTTTTAAAAAGGTTATATTTTCGGATGGAAAAAATGGAACCTTGATGGATCCGATAGTTTTTTAAATTATTGGAGAAATTTGCGCAAGAACCCCCTCGTATTTTCCAAGCGCAACTTCGTTGGAGGTTCTGTTATGGTTTAGGGTGCATTTACATCGAAAGCAATTCTTGATATACAGTTTGCATCATCGCGCATGAATAGTGGGGACTACAAAAACGTTTTGGAAAATAGTCTCTTTCCTTTTATTCAGGATAATCGGGAAAAGTCCTTCGTTTTTCAGCAAGACAATGCTCGAATTCACGTAAGTAGGGAAACAAGGCAGTATTTGACCGATTGTTCCATAGAAACTATGGACTGGCCGACGTGTTCTCCGGATATAAACCCAATAGAAAACATTTGGGATATATTAGTCAGAAGAGTTTACGCCAGCAATAGCCAATTTAACAACACCAACGAGGTTAAAGCGGCAATTAAGGCAGAATGGGATTTTTTAGATTAAATTTACTTAAGAAGTTAGCAGAATCGATGAAAAAAAGGTTATATTGCGTTGCTAAAGCAAATAGTGTTTCCATAGAATACTAAAATATTCTAGACGACGGAAAAAGAAAATTCGAAAAAAGTATACTTTTGTTAAACGATCACTTCAATTGAACAGTGTCTTATCATTTTGAAACGCCTGGAAAGACGTTTTTTCTAAATTCTGTAATGAAACTTTTATTTTTCGAGTGTGCCAATACTTTTTTGACTCACTGTAAGTGCCATTGGCTTTTCGTACTTAAGTTTGAAAGTCAATAACGCTTTCCATCTATTCCTGTAATAAATAACGTTTACGTAGCAGTGAACCCCGGGGGTGTCACATGAATGCACCCTGTTTATGACGGTTCCAACCCTTCATTTCTTGATACAATATTGTAAATATGCACACAGGCATAAAAGAGACACATACATATGTACATATGCATGTACAGGAGAACTACCTTTTTATTCCACATTTCTGAAATTTTGCATACTTTTACCTTCATTTCACAGTCACATCAACTGAGTCTCATTTTAACTGGGTGCTTAATACCCCTTGCTAAAAAAGTAAAGAACAAATTGACCCAATTTTCTGCACACAAAGGTGGGTATTTTTATCGTCAGTGCAATTACCGCCAGCTAAAAATAATATCAATAACGCGAAATCAGCTAATTGCATCACGTATGTATGTATGTAGGGTGAAGCATGCGTACAATTATAAATGGAGATGAACTGAATGTGCTTGATATGGATTTAATTAATTAATTATTTGACTTTTTGAATTATTTATTTATTTTATTTTTTTCATTCATTCCGCTCATGCCATAAATTGAAAGTCTGATAGAGGGCACCACAGATAATTTTTGTCACACCATCCATAAGCCATCGATAGTTTTAAATTGTGTGGACATTTGGTGGAAGAAGAAATAGTCAACAGGCCAATTAGAATTTATACAAGAGTCGATCAAATTTGTTCAAAATCAAATTAATATTCAAATGCCGTCATCGGAGTCCAACCACCATCCATTGCAGACGAAGAGCTGCAACTTCACCGAAAGTCCCGCGTAACCTTGAAACAATTACGTTCTGGATACTGTAGCAGGTTAACCTCCTATTAATCCAGAATCGGCTCCGACATGCTCAATATATGTTCGGCATTTGAAGGCACCCCGCACGACACTGACCACCTTTTCACATGCCCCATCAAACCCACTCATTTAACACCCCTCTCCCTCTGGGCCCAACCTGTCGACAGCAAGTTTCCTGGGCCTACCGTTAGATAAGCTAGACGAAGACGACCGGTGAATACACTACACTGACAGGGAAAAGTTACTACTATAACAACAACAACAACAAGATGCCCTGATGACTGCCCCACGGCTGTCGGTTTTTCGCAACCGGAACGACCCGGATTTACATCCCGGCCAAGGACAGTCACTTCAGCAGCATTCCTCGTATATGTATGGGGAATGTTTATGTTGCTACAACAATAACAACAACAACAGAGGTTAGGTTAGGTTAGGTTGTGGTGGTAGTCGGTTCGTATGACCAACTCACTTAGACCTTACAGGTCCGTTGTGATCCCACTGTGTGACACGGGAACTTTGTTTATTTATTTTCATGAAACCATTTTGAGGCTCTAATGAAGCCTAATCCCCGCGCCAGATAGTTTTGTAAGGGAATTGAAAAAGTGTTTACCTAGACAACCTGCTAAACAACAACAGAGGCTCTTCTGGAAGTGGTGTTTAGTGGAGCTCAAAATTTGAAACACAATTAAAGTAAATGGACAGGTGTCCACCAAAACTTTCTCGCTGGTTGAGCCTTATTTATGCGGGGCCGAAGTCCTGGAGAGCTGTGGCAAGTATATTCATATCCAAGGCGGATAAGAGGTCACATGTTTCCCCTTAGGATTTCAAGTCAGTCTTTCACCATACCTGCTGAAGACCCTTAAATGACTGATTGACCTGCATGTAAATCGTGAAATTCCCCGAAGGCGTTTGTAGTACGTCCAGTTTACTAACTCTCAAGAGGGATTGGTCAAATCTGCCTTGCACACAATTTTAAAATATATATGTTCTCAGCATTAGGTGGGGTCAGAACCGAGTTTGTCAGGAATATTTTTTGAAAATTTAACGATTGATTAGAGGAGGATTAGGAAGGCAACAATTAATTGTCTTATACAGATGCAGGGACCTTTAGTAAACTATGGGGCCTCGTATCTAGAGTTACATTCTGACTTTATAGTACTATGAAGCTGGAGTGACTCCAAGCGCTGCCATTATGAGAATCAGCGGGCCGTTGTTAGACTTCTCTTTCGAGCTCTTCCGAATACTTTGATAGTAGGATTATTTTAATACCTATTCACCATAGGACATTGTGGGAATTTCCAGGATGGATGAGTTCGCTAAGCAAGAAACCCTCTGAGCTGGCTCCCCTTAGTAACCTGCAGTTTACTCCTAAATAGTTGGGCTCAGCGTTCGCTGAGCTAGTAAATCACATCATCGAAGAAGGTCCGAGATCGTTCGGAGGCGATCGAGACCAATTCAAGCGTTAACAAAACCGCATCTCTCGTAATGTGTGGGTATCCTTTCCGCACATTGTCCGTTAGGTATGCACGCGGTGAGACTTACTGCTTACCGGTGATATACCCTACACTGACGGGGCTTGTATTACTGCTACAACAACAACAACAACTTACTGCTTACTGTCCCTTCTACAGCAGCTGTCTGAAGGATGAGATGGAAAAATCTTCCCTCGTGTGGCTAAGATTTAGGCAACTTGACTCTCACTTTTTTGACGCAACTACAAATTTAGCGAACTTAGATAATATCCACCTGATGAATTTCATCGCTCCCTTATTTCAAAAACAAGCACACACCCCTCCACCTCTCTCCAATCTTATCTTTCTTGTCTTTCTCCTTTTTATCCATCAAGTTGTATCACAAGGGACCAGTTTTTGATTTATCCTCCATTTGCTTAAGATCTGATTCGATGTCATCTAACCATCGCTTTCGTGGGCGTCCTCTTTTTCTTCCTCCAATGGGCGTTAAAATAAAAGCTTTCCTAGCATTTCGCTCTTTCGGCATGCGCAGTACGTGCCCAATCCATCTAATTCGTTGGGCTTTGATAAAACATATTACATTTTGTCTTTGAACGATTTCTTCGATTTCATTGTTGTAGCGAATGCGGTAGCTGCCATCTATTGTTGCAACCGGACCATATATTTTCCTTATGATACGTCTTTCGAAGCACATCACCTGATGAATATCATTTGTTTTCAGCGTCCATATTTATGCGCTATATGTAAGGACGGGGTCGTATCAGTGCTTTGTACATTCTTATTTTCTGTGCTCTGAAAAAATCTTTTGATTTAAATAGCTTTATGTTAACACTAGCAAACCCGGCCCCCTTCGCTGGGCACACTAAAATAGAATAGATATGGTTTAGAACAGAAAATATATGGTTTTCATATTATTTATTTCTTTATTCAAGCGCTTTGGCATAAACAATATTTTTTGTTTTTCATTTTGTTTTTGAGTAAATATAAAATATAAATTGAAAATCAGGAAAAAAGAAGATTGTTTTTAAATTTCAAATCAACGCATATGAATAACTAAGAAACAATCGTATGTTTTCCTGATCATCCATGAATTTTTCGTTCCAATTTATATGTTTTATTAAGCATTGGAGCTTTTTTAACCATTATCCATTTATATTTTTCAAAAAAAAAAAAAAACGAAAAAAATTGTTTTTTCCACGAACACATGATTTCATTCGATTTTCACATTAAATTCTCAAATTTTGTAAGAAATTAAGAAATAATTCCAAAATCCACTCCAAAAAAATTCACAAACAATTTTTACGTTTTTTCCTTATGGCATGCAAATCAGAAAGAAATATTGACACATTGTAACTCACACTGTCAATTTGACAGTTCAGTTCCGCCCCAAGCGTTAAAAAAGTAAGCGACATTATGGCTGGTTCAAAAGAACGCTGTACCCGTTGCCAGTGCTCCGAATTACAACCAAACTTTACGAAACCCATTTTCAATACTTACTTAACAATGTGCATAAGTTTGGTTTAATTCGGTGCAAAGACACGGCGGGTCCACATTTTGGCATATATTTCGAGACCCTAGTCATCAATAGGTATGAAAATTACCCCGTATTAAAGCACTTATCAACAGCTTTCATTTGATACCCATATTGTACATACACAACCAAAGGTTACCCGGGTCAACGTTTTGACCTATATCTCGAGACCCTGTCTACCAATAGGTATTCAAACTATACGGAAATCATCTTCAATACCTACTTAACAATGTGTGTAAGTTTGGTTTAATTCGGTTCAAAGACACGGCGGGTCCACGTTTTAGCATATATTTCGAGACCCTAGTCATCAATAGGTATAAAAATTACCCCGTATTAAAGCACTTATCAACAGCTTTCATTTGATATCCATATTGTACAAACACATTCTAGGGTCCACGTTTTGGTCTCTTCCTCGAGACCCTAGTCACGGAGCGGCATGAAAAATATTCTGAACTAAAGCATTCACCAACAGCTTCCCTTTGATACCCATATTGTACATACACGTCCGAAGGTTACCCGGGTCCACGTTTTGACCTATATCTCGAACCCTATCCACCAATAGGTATCCAAACTATACGGAAACCCTCTTCAATACCTTCTTAACAATGTGTGTAAGTTTGGTTTAATTCGGTGCAAAGACACGGCTGGTTAGCGAACACACACAAAAAGTTGACTTTATTTTATATATACGATTTTTTTCAGTTTGTGTCCGAAAAATCCAAATATCTTACGGAACCCTATTTTTTTCCAAAATAAAATATAATCTATGTTACTCGTGGATAATATAGCTTTCGAATGGTGAAAAAATTTTTAAAATCGGTCCAGTAGTTTTTGAGCCTATTCATTACAACCAAACAAACAAACAAAGTTTTCCTCTTTATATTATTAGTATAGATAATAGGCGTTATTTGCAGCTTGGATTCTGTCGTTAATAGCTACCGCCGAATCTTTATCTGCTAATAGTTTATAACCCAAGTATTTAAATTCAGTGATATTTTCGAAAACAAAGTTGTTTATACTTAGGTGATCGCATGTCGTGTTGTTGGCTGACCGAATCATGTATTTGGTTTTCTCAGTATTTACATGTAGTCCCATTTCATTTTTATCAATAAATTTAAAGACGCGTAAGAGTGTTTCTGTCTTTAGCCATATTAAGAATATCATCAGCTTAGGCACATATCTGAAAATCATTATTAAATAATGTTCCATTCGTGTTTATTTCTTGAACAGTCGTGTGTAGCATTAAATTGAATACTAAACATGACAATGCGTCTCCTTGTTTTACTCCGGATATGATTTCGAATGGGTCTGATAGGCTTCCTTGCACCAGTACCTTACTTGTTGTGTTCGACAATGTACAGAGAATCAAATTAATTAACTTCAAAGGTATTCCAATTTTCTGAAAGCAGTATTTTATTTGTTTTCTATTTATACTGTCAAATGCCTGTTTGAAGTCAACAAAGAGACAAAATATATCAATTTTATATTCGTAAAACTTTTCGAATATCTGGTGGACAGTAAAACCTTGATCAATCGTTGAGCAGTTGTTTCTAAAACCACATTGGTAATCGTCTAAGATGTCTTCAGCATAAACATTCAGTCTTTCAAATAGAATGTTAGTAAATACTTTATAACCTGTATTAAGTAAAGATATGCCTCTGTAATTTTGACATTCAGTTTTATGTCCTTTTTTGTGTATAGGTATTGTACTATTATGCTTGATGCCCATCCAGTGGGTATTTCATTTGAATGCCGTATTTGGTTTACTAAGGTGAATATTTGTTTATGTAGCTCATGTCCACCATATTTCAGAAGTTCTGCGGGTATTCCATCTTCACCACAGCTTTTATGGTTTTTTGACGTGATAACGTCTTATAATTCGATTTAACAGGCTGCACGCACGAAAAAATGTGTCGTTACCTTGCTCATTAGTGTTACCTTGCTCATTGCCGTTACCTTGCTCATATGTCGTTACCTTGCTCATTGCCGTTACCTGGAATGAACTGCAAGCGAAAGCGCGGAACGAACGACAAAGCAAACAAAGCAAACGAACGGCAGCGTTCGACATCTTGCTCTCTCCTACTGAAGTGAGCGTATATGTGTATGTATATGCGCATATGTACATATATAAATTCACTTATTTGTATTTGCATATGCCTTCTTATTGATTATTATTAATTTGATTTACTTGAAGAATTTAAAATAAAACCAAGTTTGTTAATAATACCTGTTGTTTTAATGTTATTATTATTTTTTGACGTGATAACGTCTTATAATCCTATGTAGCCAGCTGCACGCACCAAAAAATGCGTCGTTATCTTGCCCATGCGTCGTTACCTTGCTTGAACAGCATGTTATGTTATGTTATGATATGTTATGTTATGTTATGATATGTTATGTTATGTTATGTTATGTTATGTTATGTTATGTTATGTTATGTTATGTTATGTTATGTTATGTTATGTAATGTTATATTATGTTATGTTATGTTATGTTATGTTATGTTATGTTATGTTATGTTATGTTATGTTATGTTATGTTATGTTATGTTATGTTATGTTATGTTATGTTATGTTATGTTATGTTATGTTATGTTATGTTATGTTATGTTATGTTATGTTAAGTTATGTTATGTTATGTTATGTTATGTTATGTTATGTTATGATATGTTATGTTATGTTATGTTATGTTATGTTATGTTATGTTATGTTATGTTATGTTATGTTATGTTATGTTATGTTATGTTATGTTATGTTATGTTATGTTATGTTATGTTATGTTATGTTATGTTATGGTATGTTATGTTATGTTATGTTAAAGTATATTATGTTATGTTAATGTTAACTCATTCTCTATATCCATACAAAATATCTATCAAACAAATAAAATTAAAATTTTCTTTTGAAAAATGCAACCATTCAATTAGTATTTTCTTATGACGTTATCACGTTAAACTATCGTCAGTAAACCGACTTTACAGACAACCTCTTTTTAAGTTTTCTTATAGCCAATAGTACTTCGTCAAAGCTAGGTTCTTCAACATAGATATCGGCCGTATGTACTAGTTGTTCCTCCTTACTTGTATTATCTTAGTTTTCTTTGTTAAGTAGTTCGTTGAAATATTCTTTCCATCTATCTATTACTTGTTGTTTTTCGCTGATTATGGAACCATCCTTTGCTTTGTTTGCTCTTTGATCAGCTATCATAAAACCTGATGATTCTGATGTCCAAAAGTGCTTATGACGTCTTGGTTTTTAGAAAAGTTTACGTAAAACCCCATAAAAACGTAATTTCCTTAGATAAGAAATTTAATAAATGACTGAAATTTTATTAATTTCATGGTATCGGCTAATCACTTTAGAGCACTCCTTAGAATATAGTAAATTGCGGCTGTGGACCAAATCTGAATTTTTTTACATAAACATTAATGATAATTCATTTTGATCGATTTTTTATTGCTCTTGTTGATTTATTTCTTCTTTATGGCTGATTTAGACATTCGATTGCATTTCTGCCATCAAGAAAGCTTAGAAAACAAACCATGAACAGAAATATTTTACCTCGCAAATTGTTACTAAGAACCTCATAACGCATGCGAGTCTTTGAGTATTTTGCAAGATCACATTGCATACTTCTTTTTTTCTTTAACGCAGAAATTCGTAAAATCACTGCGCAATTCAAATAGAAAATGGCTGATTTCTTTGGAAACGCACAAATATCATGTTTTGATTTCAGTGAGTCCATAATTATTCATTTATGCAACCAACATAGGCCATTACGAGTACATACAAACACGCTCACTTTAATTGAAAACTGTAAGAAACGCTGTCTTATTACAAATAATTTACAATCTAAGTGGAATATGTCATTTGGTTAAGAAACCGTGGTAATGCGCTTGCAATTGGCGTTTCAATAAACATTGAATATTAATGCCAACACTCAATGTCGTTAGACGCCAATAAGGTGCCGTCAGACGTGGAAAGAAAAGTGCTTTCTGCAAGCCTGTCAAATTCAAAAATTTCGGAAAATGAATGCAAACGCAGCCACACTTTTTTTGTATTTCTATATATACAGAAGTAACTTTTTATTTCACAGAAGTGACTTGCAGGTAAAATTTCTGAAGTTCCATTTAACATTACTCTGTGTAATTATTTTTGTTTTTGTTATTTCTTAAATATTTCTTCTCTCAACGTAGTACAAAAATAACCTTTTTTTGTTAAGCGTGAAAAATTTCATATGCGCGTGAAACTGAAACTATTGAATTTAGTAAATCCTCATATTTAGTTTTTAATTTTCTCCGCAATTAAATTTTTTAAATGACTGAAAACTTTCAAATACCCAATTAAAAGAAAAAATGGGTTTAATATTTACCTATACTCTTCCTTAGAAAACTACTGAAAAACGATTTTTAAGGCCGAACCGAACTTTAGCCACTTCCAACCAAAACCGAACCGAACATTTTCAAAATCCCAAGTAATAAACAAGCAGTGATTTTTTTTTAATCCAGAATTTCTTGTTAATAAAAAATAAAAAATGGTACAGAAATCTCAACCACGTTAGGCGGCTACCACACGTACAACGTACAGCCTGCGCAAGAATAACTGGAGCTATGAAATTGTGTCCAGCAGAGGTACTTAAGGGGTTACATACCTACGTCCAGCAGCGCCAAAAATGCACTAAAAAAAAACTATTTTTAGAAGGGATAACAATAGAAATAAATATAAAAAATTTCAATGCATTGTTTATTAGTACTTAAACTTTATAAAAAAATGTATTTAAATTTTTCTTTACAAAAATTAGTATATAAAAAATCACGTGCCCCAAAGTACATGAAAAAAAAGTTGCTCAACAGTCCGCATCATTTCTCCTTGAAATGTTGATAGATCTGTAAAAAATTCTCGTAAAATAAAGTGGCAGTTATAGTTATCGAGCCGAATTTTGCAATTACGATTTTCGAAAATGTTGCAATTAACGGAATTTTAAAAAAGTATGCGCATAAAAAAATATTAAAAACCGTATGAGTTATCATGCAGACCGTGCCGGAAAAAGTAGTTTCGAGAAAAACGAGTTTAAAGTTTGAGATATAGGACCGCTCTCTACCTAGTTAATAGACTGTAGAAACTATAATATTGGGAATTTCCACATGACAATTTTACAGTATATTCTTAAGATACTATACTTTCGAAATATCGAGAAAATCGATTTTTTGAAAATTCTGGACGTATGTAACCTCTTAATGTAATACTCTGCCTGCTAGCAATAGCCTTACAACTACGACTAACAGCAACGAATACCGCCTTCAGAATAAAAGAAGGTGGTTTCTGGAATGCTAGATTGTTTGGTCATGGTCTTATTGTATATTAGATAGCCAAAGGCTTACTACCAACTCATCAGATTTTACTACTACTACCTTACACTTTAGATTAGAGTAAAGGAAAAGGTAGGTAGGGTTCCTCCCGCAAAATGAATGGGATTTGAGTTTAGTAGTCAAAAAGAATACAACTGCACTGTATTAGGAACAAATTTACCATTAAAAAATTGCGAATATTGCATACGAATATTATAGAAAGCTTAAGTGGCTTTATTATGCGAACACAAGCGTAGTTTCTTTAAAAAAATTGCGGACCTTTAATGGACTTTTTCTCTTAAAATTTCATGTAGAATCCGAATCTGCTAAGAGCGATGACGAAAAACTTGTTCCACACAAATCGAACCACTCTAATGTATATAAATAAATTTAATATACAGGGTGGCTGATGAATTTTAACTTTTTTTTAGTGTATGGAATTCATTTATTTTTTTTTTTTCAAGTTGAAGGTCATTAAATTTTATTAAATATAGCTTAACTATATTAGTTTTAAAAATAATTGAATTTAAATGCCCCCCATGCTCGTTGACACAAGTGCGGCATCTTAGTAAAAAGTTGTTCATTGCTGCTTTGAGAGTTGCGACAGGAATAGCCCCAATTGTTGCCCGAATGGATTGTTTTAGTTCATCCAAATTTGTTGGCTTTGTTTTATAAACTTCTTGTTTCCATAAACCCCACAAGAAAAAGTCAGGTGCAGTAAGGTCAGGCGACCTGGGGGGCCAACGAAATTCGGAGTTTCTTGAAATCAGTTTATTGGGAAATTTTCGTCGCAACTCTGTCATAACAGTCTGGGCTATGTGAGACGTTGCCCCATCTTGTTGAAACCACACAGAGTTGAAAGGAATTCTCTTTCGGCGTAGTTCTGGATAGAAAAATTCTTTCAGCATTTTCAAATAACGGTCTCCAGTAACCGTAACGGTGTGACCATTTTCTTCAAAAAAATAAGGCCCGACAATACAGCGTGAAGAAACCGCACACCACACTGTCACGCGAAGAGGATGCAATTCCGTCTCGTTGAGTATCTGTGGGTTAGAAGTACTCCATATTCGACAATTTTGTTTGTTCACATTGCCGTTTAAATCGAAATGGGCCTCATCAGACATGAAAAGGCAGTTTAACATGTTTTGGTCTTCTTCCACCATTTGCAGGATCTTCTGGCAAAATTCCAAGCGAATCGGCAAGTCTGCTGCATTCAGTTTGTTAACCATTTGAATTTTGTGGGGAAATAAGTCTAAATCTTTGTGCATTATTGTTTGCAAACACTGTCGGCTGACACCAAATTGAGCAGATAAGCTTCTTGTTGAAACCCTTGGATTGCTTTGTATAGCTGCAGCTACAGCAGCGATCGTTTCCTGCGTCCGAACTGGTGGGTTTCGATGATAAGGCCTTCTTGCGACTGTTCCTTGCTCAGCAAAATTATTCACCAGTCTCATTATGGTCCATCTGCTCGGGGGATCGCCGCCAAACATCCGCCTTACTCTCTCTGTACCAAAACTACGGACTCCAGTGCGTGATAGCGGCGGACTATCCAAATTCTGGGTTGCGTGTCCCAGTTATCCATTTTAATAAATTTTAAAGATCAATCTGCAAATTAAAACAAACATGGAACAGATAACTTAAAAAGAAAAAAAGTTATTCAATTTTTTTTTGGTAGCGGCTTTCATCAGCCACCCTGTATATAATAAAATGATTTTTTTATGGAAGACAATTTTAATACATATGTACATACTAGGTTGTTCAATAAGTTTCGCGGTGGGTTACGAGAATGCGTTGCTACTAGGCTACATTTTTTGCGTCGATTAATCACTATGGATGAGATTTGTATATATCACCATGATACTAAATCAAAACAAGAGCATTCCCATGACAGCCGGTTCTACGTTACCGGAATGACTCGGGTTTTTTCCGACCAAGGGATGCCCCTCCAGTAAACTAGCCCTGTCTAGTGTAGCGTATCCCATCAAAACAAGAGTCTAAAGAGTGGTGGGAACTTGGTTCTTCGGCTCCGAAACGAGTTCGTGTTCAGAAATCCGCAAAGAAGGTGTTAGCATCAGTTTTTTGGGATGCGAAAGGAATTTTGAATTACTTGCGAACTGGTGAAACAATAAATTCGGAATATTACTGTAGCCTTTTAGACCAGCTTAAGGAAGAAATTCGTGAAAAAAGATCCAGTTTGCAAAAGAAAAAAATTATTTTCCATCAGGACAATGCATTATGTCACAAGAGCGTTTTGACAATGGCTATAATCCATGAATTAAAGTTCGAATTGTTGGAGAATCCACCATATTCACCAGATTCGGTACCTAGCGACTTCCATCTGTTTCCATACTTAAAAAATGCATGCGTGGAAAGCATGGAAAGCGTGGAAAGCGTTTTTCATCCAATGATGAGGTCTTAACCAAAGGGAAACCTATTTCGCAGCCATTCTAGATTCTCATTTCAAGGATGAAATTCATAACTTGGAATCTCATTGGAACAAGTGTATTGATGTTCAGGGAGACTAAACTCAAAAAGTGTATTATTTTATCATAAAATTATGTTTTTCCTATCGAGCCGCAAAACTTATTGAAAAACTTAATATTATACATATTTCGTTTTACTTGAACTTCTAGTCGAACTTTTCTCCTATGAAATAAAGTATACGTAATGGATGCCTCTGTGTACGTTTTCACCTTTCAAACTTTAAGGTAAGTAGTTAGATGAAATGGTTAAAGTACCACTCTGGCACTCCCCATGTAGCACTACAACGCCGTTTTGATGCCATTATGAGGCCTCCGACAGGCAGATATTTACAGCCAGCCAGAGCTGTTGATGTAATGGAAAAGGTTGTAATGGGATTTAGGTTGGCGCACTATCACAGGCTGTCGAAGAAAGGAGCACCCAGTGACCTTAATCGCCTAGCTGCCAAACCCGAACATTTACAGAGAAAGTGCTCAACAGTCTTCTCCTCTGAAAGGTCCCCACAGCTTCTGCAAGGGGGGTTAAATAGTAATCCTAGCTTTTCCGCGTGTATGCCGATCGTTCAATGACCGGTAAACACAGTACTTTCTGAGTCCTCCCTACTTTAAAGTACTTAATAAATTCTATTGATGGGAAAATGAAAAACGAAGTATGCTGATTTGCTATATAAATTGCATATAAAATCTTTCCTGGATACGAAAAAGAGTTAATTTTTGTCGCACAGTGTAGCATATGAAAAATAGCAACTCAGAAATAATCGCACAGTTTAATTTAAAATTTTACCCGCAAGACACTTTTTGCAAATAAGAAGGAATGAATTAGAAGCGTAGTGCAACTGATTTTGCAACAACTTTTCGAAATTCCTCGGTTTAACAAGATTGCTGAAAACACTTGCGTTGCCATGTCTGGCCGCACCTTTTGAGTATTTACTTTTACCAGCTACTTTTTTACTGTTTATATACTATCTATATATGAATATATGTATGTGCAATAGATGTATTTACATAATTGCGCATTATGTAGTTGCTGTTGATTGTTCTTTGGATTAATATTTTATTGCTTCCCATTCATTTAGGTGCAGTTATGGCGCCGCAAATTTGACGTTCTCCCCCCACCCATTACGTCGGACAACCCATATTACAAGAGCATACGGAACAATCCAAACTTCAAAAATATACCAGAGGCAGAATTCCCAGACACAGAGTCGCTGAAAGTGCTGATGCAACGCGTCATACCATACTTTGATGACGTCATATTCAAGCAAGTGCTGGCCGGTAAGCGGGTTCTTATCGTGGCACATGGCACAGTGGCGCGTGCATTAATCAAACACATCGACAGTAAGTATTAGCAGAAATCTGTATGTGTATTAGAGATAAATATTTAACTTAGGTAGCCGCGGCATCAATGGTTTGAAAGAAGGTTTTATGGATTGGGTTGGGAAGCCAATTGAAATCTGCCGACATCTGCCCTTGAAAATAAACTAAGGAACTTAATGAAGACCAATAGATCAATATGGTCGCAGTGCTAAAGGCCCATACCTTAACCTTTTACTTAAGGAACTAAATGAACTGTAAACTTTGGATATACTATGTTTCACATAACTGTTATTTTATACACAAGTACTTATATATAATTGGCGTTTACAGCCTTTTTGGTGTTTGGCCGAGCGCCTCCTCCTATTTGTGGTGTACGTCACCTCACGAAAGTCACAGTAGGTGTTCCAAATACCTCTAGCAAAGGAAAAAAATCTTTTTAATATATAAGATTTGTATTATTTCCTCGAAATTAGTTAGGGTTGTTGATATTTTTAAATTATGTAAATTATGTTTACCACGAAGCTTGACTCATCAAGGCACCGAACATTCGATCAATCTTCCTCCATAAAGTGTTGGTATCGGAGAGCCCAGTCTAAATGCTTTTTCCGATTTTTTTTCTGAAAGCCACGGCTTCTTTTGGGCTTTGGATCCATTTAAACCTGCCCCCAGAAGAAGAGCACTGACGGGTTTTCCAATTTCTTCCGACATGGCAGCTGCAAGGGCAGAAAATCGCATATAATTTTTTGATGTTATTGTTGTTGTTGTAGCAGTAAGTTTTCGATCTTCCCAATCACTGTGAGAACTACGCCGACTGCTGGGATGGAAGCGCTTTTAAATATACCACAGCTACACTTAGCAACACAAGAGGAAGCTGCTACGCAAGCACTCTCCTTTCATATGAAATAAAAATTTAAACCAGGAGATCTTGCTCTGGACACGTCAACATCCTAAATAGGGTTGAAGCATGCATGACCCAGGCGAATGACCACACGGAACCCATACTCAATTCTACTAAAATATACAAGGTTATCTTCGAGTCTAGGGAAGAGTGGAACACAAGCCCAACATGGCTACGAGAAGACTCGCAAAAATAGTATACAGATGGATCTAAAGCGGTCCCGGGGGTGGGCAGGAATGGGGTGGTCCAAGATCACACATATCTTTAGCACAGAGCACAGATACTATAATTTTCCATGCGGAGCTCTTTGCCATAATGGAAACAGTGGAAGTCTTATACAGAAGCGGGTTCGAAAAAGTAAAAGTTACATACTTTCAGTCCTTAAATAGCACTACATTCCATTCAAAAGTCCTTATAGAGTGTAACAATGCACGCATCAACCTGGCGACTCTTAATCAGGTTTCCCTGATTTGGGTACCAGGACATGAGGGACACGAAGGAAACGAGGAGGCAGACTTTTATGCCAAAAAAGCGGCAAAAGGGGGGGCATTTATTGGACCAACGCCAAAAACAACCCGAAAACAGGAAACCAAAAAATGGATCCAAATAAAAACCAGGGACTACTGGAATGGCACAAACGGTCAAAAAGTTCCAAAACTGCTCTAACCCTAGATAAAAAGGGCCAAAGATTACTCTGTGGAGCACTTACAGGCGATTTTGTTGAAAAGCAGTCCATACAAAACTTAATCACCAGCTGTGAAGCATTCGGTCACAGGAGACACAGACTCCTGGGCTCATACCTTCTAGAGGATGAAGACTTACAAATGCTCCCTCCTAAGGAGGTTTGACGGATATTTTCTTTACCGATGGGTCCAAGAATGAAATAGGGTCAGGAGCCGGATGGTACTTAAACGATAGTAATAAATATCACTATGCTATGGGGGAAATGGGAACTGTTTTCCAAACGGAAATTTTTGCCATCTTAAAAGTAGCCGAATGGATAATCGAAAGAAAATGGAGCATGAAACAGATTGGAGTTTTCAGTGACAGTCAGGCTGTAATGAAGGCCCTGGAGAACGCGAAACAAACCTCAAAAATTTTTCAAGAATGTAGGAAGAAGCTTAATTCTGGTGCTCTTTGGCTCACCCAATTCAAATTTCAAGCACTTAGTGAAGTGCATAAAGGTCTTAGCCTAACCCGTACAACCATTACCATGTGAGTTTCCACAAATCGCTTAATAGCACATTCGACCGCGCACAGCGAGCATCTCACCAAATTGGTAATTCCATCCTTACTTGAAACTTGGATTTTCATTCTTTTGTCGTAGCAAAGTTCGTTTTTATAGGCATTTCATTAAAAAGGAATTATTTAAATCATTCAATCATCAAATTCACACAAAATCGAATGCAACTTTTTAGGCTTTTGTAATCAAAGGTTAAACACACCAGTGACACATTTGCAAAAAGCAGCGGTGGCTTTCGTAGCCACATTTAAAATTACAGGTATTTTAGCGGCATGCCTCATAATTTTGGCCTAGGCTGTATATAAATATATATTATTATTATTATTAAATGTATACTTTACAAATTAATTTATAAAATATATTTTGGAAGCTCGGTTACTGGACCATTTTGCCTCGCAAGCGTGTTCATATTTCACGCAGCAGATTGTGTTTTTTTGAAGGCGTCGCTTAGTATTTTCATCGAACCTTTCTGCAATCTAGAGTTGTAGTTAGATCGCTGCTGTAGCTCGAGATGGGGCAGTCCTTTAGAATGTGTTCTATACTAATAAATGTATTACACCGCCTGCATTCTCATGGAGTTACACTGCTGTAGTAGCGCTCAGATATGAATTTTGTTACACCTACTCTTATTCTGGCTATTGTGATGCATTTTTCGCAAGAGAGATCTTTGTGGTGTTTGGTCGTTCGCATCTGAAGTCAAGGGTCCTTAAGAAACATGTTGACGATTTCCACAAGCTGTCTCTTAATGTTCTGAGATGCGATCTATGGAAGTTTGTCATGACAGTGGTTAAGCAAAGAGTCTCCGCTACGAGTGGGATGCTAAACGTTTGTTTCGGAGATTTCTCCGCTAGCTCATTGCCAGTTATTCCCATATGACCTGGTATCCGTGTTGTTGTTGTTGTTGTTTTAACAGTAATAGACGCCCCGTCAGTGTAGGGTATATTACCGGTCGTCTTCGTCTGGCTCATCTAAAGGTAGACCCAGGAAACAAGCTGTTTCGACGGGTTATGTCCAGATGGAGAGGGATGTTAGATAAGTGGGTTTGATTGTATATGTGAAGAGGGGATTAGTGTCGTGCGGAGTATCTTCACATGGCGGACATATGTTTGGTATGCCGGGGTTAATTCTGGATAAGTAGGAGTTTAACCTGCTACAGTACCCAGAACGTAGTTGTGCCAGTGTTACACGTGGCTCACGGGGAAGCTGGAGCTCTTCATCTGCAAAAGGGGGTGGTTGGTCTCCGATTACGGCATTCACAGGGCGGGAGCTTAAGAAGGTGGTGACGGTCTCCCGGCAAAGTTAAGTGGCAAAGTTAATTGCTGCTAGTTCGGCATTAAAAATATCAGGTCAGTCGTTCGTGCGTTTTTTAAAGGATAAAAAAGATGTTTAAAGTATTTATTAATCAATAATATATGTATTTTTCTTCATTATTTACAATGTCTTCCCAAAGTTTAGGCAAATGTTTAATTCCCTGCTCAAAAAATTGTTTGTCCTTGGAGCCAAAACACGCTTCGATATCCCTTTTTATAGCTTCTTTTGAGGAGTAGTTCTTGTTACTCATATGGGATTGAAGTCCACGGAAAAGGTGATAATCACAAGGTGCAATATCCGGAGAGTATGGTGGATGCGACATTAGCTCCCATCCGAGCTCGTTCAGCTTGCCTAATGTTTGCCTTACGGTAAGAGATCTTGCGTTGTCGTGATGAAACAAAACTTTGCGTCTATTCACTAAAGACAGTCGATTTTTTTAAGTACCTCATTCAGGTTTTATAGCTGATGGGAATAATAATCAGCAGTTATCGTCTGGTTTGGTTCCAGAAGTTCATAATAAACAATACCGGCCATATCCCACTAAATAGACAGGAGAATCTTCTTGGGGTGAAGGCCATCTCTAGGGGTCGGTTCTGGTGTTTCATCTTTATCTAAGCATTGTCGTTTGCGAACAGGATTATTGTAAAAACCCCATTTTTCATCACCAGTAACGCTCCGGTTCAAAAAACTTTCATATTCACTCTCTGCTGAAGGTTGGCGACGGAAAGTCTATGCGGAACCCATTTTTCCCAGCTTTGAAATCTTTCCCAACTGAACCAGATGACTGTGAACTGTCCCATCCGATGAATTTAACCTCTGAGCTATCATATCGACTGTCAAATTTGGCTCAGCTTCCACGAGTTCGAGCAAGGCCGACGCCTTAAAGACTTCAGGACGACCAGCGCGCGGGGCATCCTCTACGTCGCAGTTACCACTTCGGAATTTAGAAAACCACTTTTGCGAAGTCCTTACACTCACGGTATCCTCTCCGTGAACAGTGTTTATTTCTGCAGCAGTAGTTGTTGCACTTTTACCACCTTTATAAAAAAAAAAACAAAATATGCCTCTTATACGCGTTCGAAGATTCCATTTTATTTTTTAACAACACGTGCTTCTATCCGCGATTAAAATCACTTGTTGTATGCACAATATATCAAAGAAAATATAAATTCTGTTCCGTTATATTCCGCCAATATTTTTTTGTATGCAAAAATCGTACAAAAGTGAAATTTTGGGTAAAATACGCACGAACTTATGAACTTACCTGTGCCAGCATTTGGTGGAAGAAGAGCTTGATGGATTGTTTGAAGAATCCCGTCCATCCGTTGTTCTACAACAGCATAAGACGGTGATTATTCGAGTAAAGAGCCATCGATATAATAAAAACTATCAGCTTTACAGTTTGCTTTATATGTTAGGAACATTTTGTTGTAAACTTCTCATGGGGTGTTATTTTTGTGGAAAGTATTCAGTAAGATATCTATTGAAGCGCATTTGTTTGTCCTAAATGTGTTTGGTGTTTTCAGTGGTATTGGCGTATGCGTGTCCAGTAGGTATTTAGATATAGCCGGATGCCACACCGTGTGATTGATTTTGCCGTCTGCTTTGCGGATCGACTTCGGAGTAGCCATTGAAAGTCGTTGTCGCGCCGTTGTTCGACTCTTACAGCTTCTGTTTGTGTTGCCATTAGTAACCCAGCTGCTGTTCTAAAACAGTGATTAAACGCTGTATTTATTTTGTTTTTATTATTTTCAGAGGTGACCGACATACATATGTCAAGTGTCATATAAATATATGTATATTTGAATAATATATATACTTATTTATAATATATCTGTTGATTTTACCTTTGCAGAAGTATCTGATGAAAATATATCCACCGTGAATGTGCCGAATAGCATCCCTTGCGTATTTGAATTCAACATGGAGAGCGGCGAAAAAGTCGGTAAAACAACATTTTTGGCTGATGAAAATTTCTTAAACGAACAAATACAGAAGACCGCATCAATTGGACAATCAAATATGAAATAGATTAGAGTACAAATTATATATTTATGTAAAAAACTGTTAGGCACACAAATTATATATTTATGTAAAAAATTGCGAAAAGAGACTTTTAAGTTAATGTAAAATTAAACTGTAATATAATCGTAACTGTTTGTGTATGATATTTACCTAAATATATTGTATATACATGTAAATGTGAATGTGTGTAGTATAACTTGCATTGGATGTTTAATTGTGTAAATTTTAGTGATTTGTGAGAGAACAATAAATTTTATCATGCTTTTGTATAAATGTAAATGTAAATATAAATATAAATAAAAAGGTAAAATATTTTTAAGCATATCGTTGTTGTTGGTATTACTTTTATGATATGTTGGATATCCCATCAGAGTTATCTAGGAAGGAGCTCTTTCTGCGGCAAGTATTAGATGAGTTAGTTCGAGGGATTAGATTAGATTAAATTAGGTTAGATTTGTGGGGGGTTGGACAAGTCCCAGCACTCAGTCAGGAGGTCATTGTACTACACCCGACTAGAATTCCGTAGAAAGAATAGAGATAGGAAAGATAAAATGTGAGTGGTCAGACGAAAAAATTATGTTGAGGTCAGTCTTCCACAAATCTCTTGGATTCATTGATGAATCTTAAGGGGCAGATACCTGTAAACTTCGAAAAAAAATTTTATTTTTTTTTTTTCATAAAATGTTAATACAATATAATCCTTTAAAAATATGTCAAAAAAATTTTAGAACGTAAATTTAAGTATTTCTTATATTATATAGTGTGGGCCATGTCAAATTTGCTTTTTGAATCGGCTATAAAAAAAAAAACTGATCAATATTTTTTTAAATTTTTTTTGATTGAACCTATTCATTTATGAATAAAAAGTAATATCAATGACTGCCACGACTGGCTTTACAGTAGGCCATTCGATCAACCCAATTTTTAAGCACATTTTCGATTGTTTGGTCTCCAATTTCATGAATGGCAACTTCGATTTCGTGTTTTAAAGCATCAATCGTCTCTGGATGGTTCGCATAGCATTTGTCCTTAACGGCTTCCCACAAAAAATAGTTCCACGGGCTTAAATCACAGCTCCAAGGCGGCCAATTGGTATGGGAATTTCGGCTGATTATTCGGTTTTCAAAAACGGTAGCCAAAAGTTCGAGAGTAACTTTGGCAGTGTGACAAGTTGCACCGTCCTGTTGAAACCAAATGTCGTCCATGTCATCCTCTTCAAGTTTTGGAAACAAAAACCCGTTGAGCATGTCACGGTAACGCTCGCCATTTACTGTAACCGCGGCTCCTCGCTCGTTTTCGAAAAAAAATGGCCCGATGATGCCGCCAGACCAAAAACCGCACCAAACAGTGACTCGTTGTGAATGCATTTGCTTCTCTACAGTAACGTGTGGATTTTCTGAGTCCCAAATCCGACAATTTTGCTTATTGACGTAGCCACCGATGTGAAAATCAGAAAAGAAGAAGAAGACTCACCACTTTGGAAATAGGTTTTCAATATTTCCCAATTTTGTTCAAGCGTATAGCGTCCCATTTCGTAAATGTCAAACCTTTAAGTAAATTATGAACACATTTGACATGTCATTTGTGTTACCATTCTCAAAAAAATAGGTGGTTCAAAACGCTAACGCTATATGGCACACCCTGTAGATCGTCAACCGTAACGACTCTTTTCTTTGCGTTCGAGCGCTGGGAGAGGTATAGTTACGTATGTATTCAAACTTTAGACGTGTTTTTCACAAAACTATATTTTTCGAATTGGCGTACACGATAACTCGAAAAGTTATTGACCAATGAAATTTTGCACACATATTTTTTATGATATTGCTTTCTATGTGAATTTACAAGTTTGCGAAAAGTTTTCGAAAAACTAATTTTTCGAAGCAAAAATAGTAGGAAAATTCGCCCCAAAATTCATATTTTTTTGAGCATTTTATGTTTCCATTTTTTTTAAATCATATAGAAATTATGACATGAATAAACAAAAAAATTTTTGGTTTTTTGTATTCAGGTCACTGACGCCGATGCTACAATGCCCGCCGAATGAGAAGCTCCGCTACGACCTTCCTGGAAGAATTGAGTGTACATTCGCCATTTTAAATGATTAAAATAAAAAAAAACTTGTATATCATTTTAATGTAGAAATAAACTGTATGCAAATTTTGAAAAAAATATATTGACTTCTTCAAAAAAATATATTGACTAGCACACCCGCGAACTCCGTTTCGCCACCAGATGGCTTCGTTTTTTGTAAAATTTCGTTTAGGGATTAAAAGATGAAAAAAAATTATTTTTTTTGTTTTACAGTACTATCTCGATAATCCGGACACCCTTAATGTTAGGAGTCGTCCGGATTATGGGGGTGCCCGGATTATAGATGATTTTTTTTTTCAACTAAACGTTGTTTTGTTGAAATGAACATAACGCAATTCAGATATATGTACGTACATAAATAGTTTTATTAAATACAGTACAATCATACTTACATAATAATATGTACATCTGTACATAATCAAACATTTTTTTTATTTAGTATGTACTATTTCAAAAAAATTATTAATATTGGTCTGCTGCGAGTTCGCCAGCAACATTTTATATGCAGTTTTATCTGCAGTCTTAAAACTAAAATATCCATAGCCGAAGCGTCAATTTGTTCTGCCCATTGTATAGCCTTGGAAAAAATATTTTTTGCTTCACCGCTACTTATAGTATTTACCGCTTCAACTATGGTTCAATCAGAATCAGCTTCTTCTATATTATTATTTTCCTAATAATAATATCCACTCAATTCAGTTTGTCACTAAAGAATAAACACAACGCGTGATTTATGCTGCTGCATTTCGTATACATATACCATATTGTTGTTAAAGTACCGCAATTTTACGAAAAACTCACAAAGCAAACTAAAAATTAAAATACATATGTATGTACATATTGCGAAGCAAATTTGAAAAATGTCCGGATTATAGAGTAAAAAATGTTAAACTGTCCGAATTTAGCAGTTGTCCGGATTATAGATGTGACCGGACTATCGCGTGTCCGGATTATCGAGACAGTACTGTATAATATATTTGAAAAGGGAAAATTATATTTCATTTATCCGTTTCATTGAAGTGCTCTTTGGTAAACCACATTTTTCGTTCTTTGGTATGACGTTAACACAAACAAAGCGGATGGTTTCCCAACTCGTGAACACGCAACGTACAGCTGTCCATGTGAAAAGACTGATTTTCTAAATTTATTCCGCAAACACTAAGCGATTGGCTTTATTTATTATTATTATTATTGACATGTTCAGGTGTTACAATACATTTAGGTATATGTACTAAGAACTTAGTCTATCTACAAAAGATTTCCACATATTCCGATTGCTGGCTAGGAATTTTAATTCATTGAATGACTTTTTGGATTCCTGGTTAACGCATCTACGCCAAGTCATTTTGGGACGCCCTCTGTTTCTAGTGCCTTGCGGGTTCCATTGTAAGGCTGAGTAGACTATTTCATCGGGTTGTTTTCGGAGGGTGTGCCCGATCCATTTGTACTTTCTGTGCATTATTTCCTTTTCAATAGGTTTTTGGTTCGTTAGTTGCCACAGGCGAGGGTTAGATATAGTACGTGGCCACCAGATACCGATAATGCGTCGCAAGCATCTGTTTACGAATGTCTGTAGTTTTCTCGTTGAGTCTTGTTTCATGTGCCACGTTTCGCTGCCATACAGTAACACAGATTTTACGCAAGCATTAAATATACCGATTATAGTGCCTCTTTTAAGCGCTTTGTTAGACCACACTCGTGACATCCCAGCAAACGTGTTCGTCGCTGTGGATATCCTACGCTGAATGTCAGCCGTTGTACCACCATCGGGGGTTAGGATGCTACCTAGATACTCAAATTTGTTTACATCGTCAACTTGTCCTCCGTCTATTTTAAACTCTGTGTTGTTGATTACGTTAATTCTCATAGACTTGGTCTTCTTTATATTAACTTGTAATAGACTAAGAGCCCGCGACGCAAAGACCTTCGTTAAATTATAAAAGTTGGAAATTTTTCTATATACGTCTCCTATACAGGTATAAGCAAACCCAGATTATTAAACCTGGGTCGCGGTGGCTTTGGCAGGTAACAGGTAGTAAAGGTGAGTAAAATTGAGTCTCAAATTTGTAATAGTATAAAGCTTAGTTTTTATACATTTCAACTTACAATCATATCAGAAACTGCCTCGTCCATTGGCGGACACTTAGGGCGGTAACAACCCCTCCCCAGACACCCTAACATTCTAATTATTTATAAATCTACTTTCGTCATAGTATAAAATCTAATTTTTATATATGTTATTCAGAGATCTATAAAAATAATGTTTTCACAATCCCCAGACAGTTTCGATGGTTCCCCTATCTTCCCAGACATAATGAAGTCCACTCCAGGCGTGAGCGCGATGAATATATATGTACGTTGGTGCGAGTGAAATAGCGCGATTGGTCTACGGCGATCTTTTTCTGCGCATCAGCTGTCTTATACTCTGTATAATACTCCGTATTGTATATTATTGTAGTGTGAACTGTTATACGTACAGCAAGCGTTTAATAATTTATTTGCAAAATTTATTATAAAATAAGTGGTCTAGTTGTGATAAAGTGTTGTCATGGAAACGGAGGAACCGGAAAAAAACAAATTAAGTTGTTTTATTTGTAAGAAAAGTGAGGGGAAATTAATATTGCTTTCTGAAGAGACATTAAAGAAGTGCCGAACTGTTTTGAAAGTCAGAAAAAAACACAACCTTAAATATGCGAATGTTATTTTGCCTGATGAATATACAGATGGAGGTTATCACCGGGAATGCCATAAAACATTCACAGGCGTTAATAAACAGTACTACAATTCGGAGCCTGTAGATTTAAAAAAGAAAAAAAGAGTAAACAAAGAGTCGATTAGTGTAGACAATTTATCTCCAGATACACCGATAGTACCTGAGTTCACTACCGAACTCGCAACAAAATCTCCAACATCATCAGAACAAAATTTATATTCTGAATTAATAAAGCTCCAGCCTTCAACCTCCACAGAACAATCTCATTTACCGCCTCAACATACAGAACCTTCAACAATTTCACAATCGACTTTAGCTAGTGAATCAGAGGTCTTACAATCGACAAGTTATCAAAAAAATGGTGACATTAGTACACCAGATGCTAATGAAGTAAACAATGTAATTGAGGACGTAAATACTCAACCCGAAAATGTTGTCAGTAGTAATGACTCTCCGATTGTTTGTATATTTTGTAATAAACAGAAGAAGAAAGTGCGCTCAAAAATGCTTCCACTTCATGCAGCTGAAACAAACCAATTTACAGGTAGTATTTTTTCTAACATTGAAGGTTTAGAAGAATATAACGAGTTTTCAACTACATTGAATAATTACTCTGCTCCAAAAATATATTATCATACTGGTTGTCGAGTTCATTTTAACTATGATGTGTCGTCTAAAAAAAAATCATCTAGTAAAAGTCATTGGCATTACAATCGAGAGTATCACAGACAAGTTTTTGACGAAATTGGCAGCATTATCGAAGAAGATATTATTAAAAAGAGACGATGTTATTTTTTAATATATTTACATGAACTGTATAAAGAGTCATTGGAAAAAATGTATCAAGATAATTCCGTTGAAATGAACTTCGTTTTCACAGCACACCATCTCGAAGAAAAAATTATGAAAGTATATTCTGAAGATATAAAATTTTTTACTATTCGAAATAAAAAAATTGTCGCACCTAAATATTTACAATCAATAGATGAAACAGTCCTCGACAGCTTACACTCAGAAAATATTTTACAGAAGTCCGCATTACTTTTAAGGAAACTAATTCTGAAAATTGAAAAAATAAATTACCTTCTAAAAATATAACAGCGCAACATTTGATAACAGGAGAAGTCTCTATACCAGAACCCTTATTGGACTTTTATTCAACTCTTCTCGGTGGGTGTAATCAGAAGCGGAAAAAAAGCATAAAGTGTTCTCGTCAAGTGCGTTCTTATTGTCAAGACATTATTTTAGGAGTCCATAATGGCCAGGTGAAAACATCAAAGCACATCATGCTGGGAATGAGCAGAAAAGTTATTAATATCATCAAATTATTCTCTCTCCTTACAGTAAAACTAACATGCATACAAATTTATCTTCTTAACTTTAAACTTCTAGAATTTTACCATCAGCTGTCGATTTTTCGTATTTTTTTCTGCACAATACTAGAAAAAATTTTCGATTGATATTTACAACTTTCGTAGATCTCCACTTGACTCAATAAAAATCGCATTTACTTTTTTATCTGTTATAAATGTATATAATGAATTTTCTTGATAAATTTAGAGAACAGATCGCACTATTTCACTCGCGCCAACGTACATATATATTCATCGCGCTCACGCCTGGAGTGGACTTCATTATGTCTGGGAAGATAGGGGAACCATCGAAACTGTCTGGGGATTGTGAAAACATTATTTTTATAGATCTCTGAATAACATATATAAAAATTAGATTTTATACTATGACGAAAGTAGATTTATAAATAATTAGAATGTTAGGGTGTCTGGGGAGGGGTTGTTACCGCCCTAAGTGTCCGCCAATGGACGAGGCAGTTTCTGATATGATTGTAAGTTGAAATGTATAAAAACTAAGCTTTATACTATTACAAATTTGAGACTCAATTTTACTCACCTTTACTACCTGTTACCTGCCAAAGCCACCGCGACCCAGGTTTAATAATCTGGGTTTGCTTATACCTGTATAGGAGACGTATATAGAAAAATTTCCAACTTTTATAATTTAACGAAGGTCTGGGCGTCGCGGGCTCTCACTCTATAAGCCAAGTTTTAAGCAGTCGTTTGTTGTGTTGGAGAGTCTTGTTTGTAGTTCGTTATAAGAGTTACTAATTAGAACGACGTCGTCCGCATATGATAGGTCGCCAAGTTTTTGAGTCATCTTCCAGTTTATACCACATCGGTTATAAGTTTCGAAAGCTATGTCCAGTGCCGTTATGAAGAGTAAGGGAGAGAGTGCGCAGCCTTGCTTCACGCCTGATACAGTAGGGAAGGACTCGCTTAGTTGTTTTTCGTGCAACACTCGACAGCATGAGCCGTCATACATGCATTTTATGATGTTAATTATTTTATCTGGCACACCTCTCGCAGATAGAGCAGACCAGATTATATCCCGCTTTAGGGAGTCGAACGCCTTTGCAAAATCGATAAATGCCAGGTAGAGTGGTGAGTTGTACTCAGCAGATTGTTCTATCAAGATTCTAAGAGTATGTATATTGTCGGTACACGAGCGTCCAGGTCTAAAACCGGCTTGATTTGGTCTGATAAGTTTATCCAGCGGGGCTGATATTCGTTCTAGGATAATTTGAGTAAAAATTTTTGTGATTGCTGGTAGAATAGATATTCCTCGCCAGTTCTCGCATTTTTTTTTTTTTTTTTTCCGATTGGCGAAGCGATTGGCTTTGCGACTTGTTAATTGTCATTGCGAACGCAAGGCGAACCGGAAATTGCAATCGTTTAAATTCAAACGGCAGATCAGTCGAAATCATTGGTATTCAAGAAATACATACATTTTCACCCTCGTAATTGCGTTAATAATGGTTGCCTCAATCAAATTCGGCATAAGTCTTTTCACCGCACGTCGAGACCCGTTGCAAAGTCGCGGTGGATTCAAATTACGCAATACCATAATAACTGAACCAACTTTGAGTTGCAAGTTATGTGGTGGAAATCCTGGTAACTCCAGAGAGTTCAAAAACTCCGTTGGATAATTTACTACATCATCGGGATTTGTTATGGAATCAACGGATTTGTATGTCACCAAATCGCCATCGAATGGTGAATGGTAAAATTCAGTGCGTATACATCATTATTTTTTGCGGCGAGAATTGCTCGTTGACTTAACCAAGCACAATTCTGATAATTCTAACTAATGTTTGGGAAAACGTTTTCAATAGGCAAAAGCCGTTGGTAAGAGCAATTAATCAAGCTGTCGCATCATCTGGGACTTTTCCATTTCCAACAGCTAACAATTCTTTGGAAAATTATGAGCAGTTTGTTCATTTTGAAGTTGAACTCTCATATTAGTGGTTAGCGATAATGTTTTTACGTTATTCCACAAAGTTGATGACTTCAGGCAAGCATTCAATTCATCTGCAGGCGTTCCACGGGGAATTACTGGCAACGTCTGCCTGAAATCGTCTGCCAACAATATGATCAAGCCGCCAAAGGTGTTGGTATTTCGCCGAAGGTCCTTGAGTATGAAGTTAGGTGCTTCAAGTGATTTCTGCAATGCAAACGCTAGGATGCAAGCAGTAATCGGTGTTGCAATCATATCGAAACGCTGCTCGATTCAAATCAGCACTTGATAATTATCTTCTTGTGCGTCGAAAATAATTTACTTGTTGATTCGTTCGACGATTTCGCATTGCCAACCGAGCCGTTTCACAGGTGCCTCGCTTTGCTCTTGTGATTGAGAAGCACGAAGTCGACCCTTACTAACGCGGCGCTCTTCACGGCCAATTCCTTGTGCTTCTTCAGTCGTTTCATTCATTCGCAATGTTTCGATCGTCTTGGTTGCGGCATTGATAATGATGATTCAAAGAGAATACAAATTACTGTGATTATATATTTCTGACAAAATTTATATTATCAAAGTTTCTATTTAACCATAGACAAAATTACGTTTAGCTGTAATTTGCGTTTTGTTATTCCATATCAGATGCGTTTTTTTTATACCACATTTTATACGGAAACGCGTTCGAATGGGATAAAAAGAATCCTATGTCCGTCTTCTGGTTCTAAGCTACCCCTCCACCAATTTTCAGCCAAATCGGTTCAGCCATTCTCGAGCTATAAATAGTGTAACTAACATGACTTTCTTTTATATAATATATATAGATTATTGAAAATCAGGGAAAATATGGTCGTTTACAGGTATCTGTCCCCTTAAGAGATCCGGAAGAGAAAGAGTATGAACTTTATCAAAACTCAGTATATCGCAACCCAATATCCAGCCATATGCTGACCACAGGCGTTATGCCCTGTGATTACACCCACCAGTACTCTCAGGTCCTTTCTGCTGAGTTTTAAGAGAAACGTCGCTATTTTCCTGTTTGGTTCTTTCACAAAGCACTTGGCTACTCTGCACGAGTTCAACTCAAACCAACGACCTCTGTGGGTAGACCTCATGAAGTCGCCGATCCATAGTTGGCCATACTGGCATACTGGCCAGTGGCATTATTGCAGAGCCTTCATTAGCCAGGTTATCAGCTAACTCCTTCCCTATGATACCACAATGTCCAGGCACCCAAATACGACTAACCTTGTGGTGTTTTGCAACACTGTTCAGTTTTGTCTTACATTCACCGACTAACTTCGAAGAGCAGTATGGGTTAGCAAGGCCTTTCAGTGCAGCTTGACTGTCACTACAAATTCCAATACTGCTATCCCACCTCTTTTCTCAATTATTCAGTATGCCACGTTCAAGATGGCATAGACTTCCGGAAAGAATACCGTGGCCATCTGTCCTGTGGTATAGGAGTACTTGGTGTCTTCGTCTTAGGACCATCCAGATCCGCTACCGTCACTGGTTTTAAACCGGCGGTGTAGAAGATGTGCTGATATCCCGTTAATAAGTTCTCTGAACATAACCATTGATATCTATCTGGCAACAAACTATGAAGCTATGCCAGGCGAAAACCTTACTGAGAGGGTACAACGAGAAGAGTTTTAGAAAACTTATAACCCTCCCCAAAGATAAACTTTGAATGCTCATAAGGAATTGCAGACTGCGCAGTCAACTGTACATGGTCAGAATATAGTCTACTGATTCTTGTCGTTTCTGCGACCAATCCCAGGAGGCTCCAATGCACATTCTCCATGGATGCAGCGCTATAGCGCGGGTAAGATTCAGATATCTCTGCCAATTACAGCCATAAGAAAAGCGCATATGCTCAGTCCAGTCTAGCTCTTTCCTGAGTTTAATAAAGGAACTGGGTCTGGATGATGTACATTGATGAGTAGAGGGCACAAAAGACCATGAGAGGGAAGAGCAAACCTCAAATCAATCGAATCTAAATAATTCCCTGTTAACAACAAAAAAAAACATAACGAAAATAGTTCATAATTGTCCATAATTCAATTACTAAGGGTTTGCTCAGTAAGCTGCTTGCTCGTTCCCTCTTGACAAATCGGCTCCCTTAACGAGAAACTGTGTCGCTAACTCTAAAAATTTTAAGTAAATTTAAGAACAAACATACCCGTTGACATCATTGCTAGTATATTTTTTTGATTTTTTGAATGAATTTCTGAATGCGTGAATTTGAGTAAGTATTTTAGTAAATTCGAATTATTTCATAAATACATTAAAATTTTACATTGATTAGATTACTTTCATGCTGATTTGAAGCCTTTTCCTGCCCAGTAAAGCGACACTTCCTTCACAAGTGCGTCAGACAGACATAAACACGTAAGTTCAAACAAGTGACAAATGGACTGTTTTACTATTTAACAAGTGAACCTTTTTGCCTTGTTTTCTTTTTTGTTTTGTTTCCACAAACTAGCAAGTACGGTGCTCAGGCAATTTTAAGTCCATTGTACTGCCATCGGGTGCCCTTTTTAATTTTCTTTACATCTACTCGGCCTCCGAATAAATCTGAGTAGATCTTGTGTGGCCAAGGAGGTCGCTTCTTAACGCAACAGTGCCAAAGACTTCATGCCTGAGTCAAACGAAGGCGGGGCAGATGCATCGAAAGTGATCCGCCGTCTCTTCCTCCTCTCCACATGCTGGGCAGAGTGCACTGTCTTCGCTCAAAAAAAGTGGAAAGTAGAAAGGTAACATCAATTTTAGTCCATTTACAGGCTGTTGTTGTTGTTGTAGCATACCTACACACGGGGAATGCTGCTGGAGTGACAGTCCTTGGCCGGATATCTACAGACTGAGAGAGGCTCGCTTGTAGGTTGAAGTATCCCGTTGCTAACCGTGGCTTTGATGGCTGCAGAAGGGAGTGGCAGAACGGACTCCGGGTCAAAGAAATTGGCTTCATCCTAATTAGAGAGTCAAAGTTCTCGTTACCCGCGATACCCACATGCCCCGGAAACTGTTTTTTTTTTTTTTGTTTCCTTGTTCACTTCTCTCGGGAGCATAGGGCCTCGACAAGAGCCTCATCCATCATACACGGTTATGTGCTGTTGTTTTCGCACCGTCCCATGAATTTGAAAAGAAAAATGTAAAATTTATGGAATTTAAAAGGAAGATAAAAACGAAGCGATTGATTCTCGAATTTGTTCTGCGCTGACGTTGTGGTCTTGAGTATAGTACGTAGTTTCTGGTTGCTCTCGTTGATTTACGGATTCGAAATTTGTTTGGCTTTGAACCCATTTGTTGTTAATGCTATCATTACGCTCATGTACAAAATTGTGCAAAATACAGCAACATTTTATTATTGACGATGCATTTTTGATGCCATTATCAATGCCTTTACCAATTCTTCTAAACCTTGCTTTCAAATGACCGAAAGCATTCTCTAATACTCTTTGCTGTATCCGGCCGTTGAGTTGTATGGATAAGGCTTCATTGAAACTCTGAGTCTCCTAGCACAACGACTGAAACATTTGCACCAAAAATTGGTTTCGTATTCTCGCTGAGAAGAGGTCGCATAGGGATTTCCTCGAACTGTTTACTACTAACAGCCAATTGCGTAGTTAAATTAACTATTCCTTCACCTTGTCTTTTCTTCATATCGTTAATAATTAAACAAACCAAAAACTCCAAAATATTTCACCAAAATAATTTCTATGAAGAAAAACCTCTAAAAGTAGTATTGACAGCTGATTGTAAATTTTGCAGGTAATCTGCTATATGTGAAGGGGTAGATTAATTTGGTGGATTTATAGGTGATTAGTGCATATGTGAACGTATTATAAGGCCATAAGCGCAGCTTTCCTGTTGCTGCAGACACATACAGATCTACCTCTCCATCTGTTTTCCACAACGAAGTTCATTGCTTCTTAAATAGCTTACATCTCCGCTTGAAACACCTCCCCAACAGCGCCTCTCGTGTTTTACAGCCCATATCTTGATGACACATGTATTCTTATTTTTTTTGTCGGAAATGATAATACAAATAATTACGAGTTAATCAATAAGCAAACAGAAAACAATAACTGACGTTAAATTTTATTGTACATGCCAACAAACAAATCAACCGCGACATATTATTTTTCTACGCTGGATTATGTAACGTTACTTATGGGGTTTATTTGAGTTTAAATATTTTTAAATATTGACGTGATAACGTCTTATAATTCGATTTAACAGGCTGCACGCACGAAAAAATGTGTCGTTACCTTGCTCATTAATGTTACCTTGCTCATTGCCGTTACCTTGCTCATTGCTTTGAGCGAACGACAAAGCAAACAAAGCAAACGAACGGCAACGTACGACATCTTGCTCTCTCCTACTTAAGTGAGCGTATATGTGTATGTATATGCGCATATGTACATATATAAAATCACGTATTTGTATTTGCATATGCCTTCTTACTGATTATTATTCATTTGATTTACTTGAAGAATTTAAAATAAAACCAAGTTTGTTAATAATACCTGTTGTTTTAATGTTATTATTATTTTTTGACGTGATAACGTCTTATAATTCTATGTAGCCGGCTGCACGCACCAAAAAATGCGTCGTTATCTTGCTCATGCGTCGTTACCTTGCTTGAACAGCATGTTATGTTATGTTATGTTATGTTATGTTATGTTATGTTATGTTATGTTATGTTATGTTATGTTATGTTATGTTATGTTATGTTATGTTATGTTATGTTATGTTATGTTATGTTATGTTATGTTATGTTATGTTATGTTATGTTATGTTATGTTATGTTATGTTATGTTATGTTATGTTATGTTATGTTATGTTATGTTATGTTATGTTATGTTATGTTATGTTATGTTATGTTATGTTATGTTATGTTATGCTATGTTATGTTATGTTATGTTATGTTATGTTATGTTATGTTATGTTATGTTATGTTATGTTATGTTATGTTATGTTATGTTATGTTATGTTATGTTATGTTAAAGTATATTATGTTATGTTAATGTTGGCTTATTCTCTATATCCATACAAAATATCTATCAAACAAATAAAATTAAAATTTTCTTTTGAAAAATGCAACCATTCAATCAGTATTTTCTTATGACGTTATCACGTTAAACTATCGTCAGTAAACCGACTTTACAGACAACCTCTTTTTTTTACACAATTTTGCTCCGGTTGTTGTGTAATTTGAGTGCAATGCTTATATTGAGCTGGCGAATAAGCTAACAGCGTTTAAATATTTCTAATATTTTACAACGATTTGTTTGCTGTTTGCCAAAGTATTCGTTCGGTAGAGCTCTTTATGCTCTAGAAAACTATGGGCTTGTTCGAGCTTCAATCACCACCGCATTGTTGCATGATTTGTGAAAGTATCACGTTCGATGTAAAATTCTAGCACCATTGTCAAAAGCATCACGTTCGAAGTGTCAAAAATTCGGCAAATGTTGCGCACGAATACAAATAAATTGGCATCAAAAATTTTTTGTTTGCACCTTTACAATGGAAGAGGAAAATTGAGTAAAATATTTATTTATAGTAAAAAAACGGGTGATTTTTTAGCTATTATCTTTTTAAACAGTTGGTTTAAACAGCTGACGCACGTTTCGTGTTTTGTTTCACTGTCAAACATCTTCAGTTTGGTCTATAATTTAACCATGAATCGTCTTACAAACGAACAACGCTTGCAAATTATTGAATTTTATTATAAAAATGCGTGCTCTGTTAAGAAAGTTGGCCAAAGATCCACCTTTTTATCGAAAAATTGTGTTCAGCGACGAAGCTAATTTTTAGATCAATGCGTATGTAAATAAGCAGAATTGTCGATTTTGGAGTGAAGATCAGCCAGCAGAATTGCAAGAGCTACCAATGTATCCAGAAAAGGTTACAGTTTGGTGCGGTTTATGGGCTGGAGGTATCATTGGACCGTACGTATTCAAAGATGCTGCGAATCGTTACGTAACTGTGAATGGTGGCGCTACCGTGAAATGATATCCAACTTTTTTTTGCCCGAAATGCAAGAGCTTGACTTGCATGACATATAGTTTCAGCAAGACGGTGCCACATGCCACACAGCACGCCTAACAATGGACTTGTTGAGAGGCGAGTTCGGTGAACATTTTATTTGACGTTCGGGACCTGTCAATTGGCCATGCAGATCTTGCGATATAACGCCTTTAGATTATTTTTTGTGGGGCTATGTTAAAGCTCATGTCTATTCAGACAAGCCTGCTTCAATAAACGCATTGGAAGACAACATTAAAGCATTTATACGAGTATGTGAGATACCAGCCGAAACATTGGAAAGAGTATGTTATGTTATGTTATGTTATGTTATGTTATGTTATGTTATGTTATGTTATGTTATGTTATGTTATGTTATGTTATGTTATGTTATGTTATGTTATGTTATGTTATGTTATGTTATGTTATGTTATGTTATGTTATGTTATGTTATGTTATGTTATGTTATGTTATGTTATGTTATGTTATGTTATGTTATGTTATGTTATGTTATGTTATGTTATGTTATGTTATGTTATGTTATGTTATGTTATGTTATGTTATGTTATGTTATGTTATGTTATGTTATGTTATGTTATGTTATGTTATGTTATGTTATGTTATGTTATGTTATGTTATGTTATGTTATGTTATGTTATGTTATGTTATGTTATGTTATGTTATGTTATGTTATGTTATGTTATGTTATGTTATGTTATGTTATGTTATGTTATGTTATGTTATGTTATGTTATGTTATGTTATGTTATGTTATGTTATGTTATGTTATGTTATGTTATGTTATGTTATGTTATGTTATGTTATGTTATGTTATGTTATGTTATGTTATGTTATGTTATGTTATGTTATGTTATGTTATGTTATGTTATGTTATGTTATGTTATGTTATGTTATGTTATGTTATGTTATGTTATGTTATGTTATGTTATGTTATGTTATGTTATGTTATATTATGTTATGTTATGTTATGTTATGTTATGTTAATGTTAACTCATTCTCTATATCCATACAAAATATCTATCAAACAAATAAAATTAAAATTTTCTTTTAAAAAACGCAACCATTCAATCAGTATTTTCTTATGACGTTATCACGTTAAACTATCGTCAGTAAACCGACTTTACAGACAACCTCTTTTTTTTTAACTTTCATATAGCTCTTAAAAAATCACCCTTTATAGGAAAGTCGATAAACACATCCAGAAAGCGATAAGTGCTGTCGCATATGACCTTAAAATTTGGTACAAACTAATATAAAGTTTAAATTTAATATAGGAAACGCATGCCTGCATAATAATAGAATAACTTCCTTTCCGATCATAATAGCTTAAGGCATCTGCTCTCGGGGTGTTTATGTTAAAATGGCTTCCATCATGGCACCCTACTACAAATGGAAAACAATTTACTCTAGTTTCTGGGAAGTCTTCGGCGATCTTATTTTGCTGTGAAACAGAGGGCCATGAAATTTCGCATAGAGCTTCAACAGTTTTGAATAAAAGTTTGTGGACTGTGCCTTTGCCTAAACCAAATCTGTCTGAAAGTTCACGATAGGTGACCCTGCTATTACCATAATGTTGCACGCAAGCTTTGCTCTAATGAGCACTCACCAGGTAGTTTCGGAAAATTTTGGTTCCAGTTCAGTCTGCAATTTCTATAAAAACCTTTATTGTAATTTTTATATCCAAATCAAAGCAACCCAATTTACCCAAAATGCTTCACGGAACAACCGGAAATGTGTAAAATAAACGTCTTCTAGGTATAATTTAACAGTTTTAAAAAAAGCTAGCAATTTGGTCACGTTTCTTCTCCTATACAATTCTTTCCACATCCAAATTGTTTTCTTTATGTGCTTCATTCTTCTCTTTATCATTATCATTAGAATATTTCCGTTCGTTTCGAAACTATCCAACAAAATATTTACAGAAAATTCCATTATTTTTATTTTTTTTTATCAACAACTATCAATCTATGCAAAATAAACGCCGAACATCAGAAAAGTATCAGTTGAGTAATTGCAACAGTGCTGCAAATTGTCATCAGTGCAGCAGTATTGCCGCTTTCATTAGTTTGGAGCTTAGAATTGGGATACCCAGGAAGCAAAATTTAACATTTTCGACACTTGCTCGTCTTTGCTTTTCATCGAGGTCAAAAAGCTGCCGAAGCCGAAGCAGCCCGTGACATTTGTAACGTGGACGGAGAAGGTGTCATAAGTGAGTTTACAACACAAAAATGGCGTGCAAAGTTCAAAAATGGCGACTTTGACGTCGCCGAAACGTTCCGCAGCGGAAGGCTTTCTGAAATCGATGAAGAACGTCTCAAATAACTTTTGAAGGAGAACTGTCGTAAAACCAGTCGTGAATTGGCAGAAAAAATGAGCTGAGATCGTAAAACTACTCTCAATCACTTTCATTCAATGCGATTTACCGAAAAATTGAGAGCCTGGGTGCCTCATGAGCTCAACGAAAAAATCAAAGAAAGTCGTCTTCAAACTGCTTCTCGTATCTCACCCGCCATCGCGCAACAGGCACTCATAGACAGCTTTTTTTGTACCGAATCGTCACCGGAGATGAGAAATTATGCCTATACATCAATATGAAAGAATGGACTGGGTGCTTCAGGAGATATGCCAAGCCGAATTTTCATCAAAAGATCATGATATGTTTTTGGTGGGACTGGGAGGGTATGGTGCACTGGGAAATGCTCGAAAAGAGTACCAAAGTTAACAAGGAAACAAGGAGCTCTACATTGCCCAGCTACACCACGTGAATGAGACTATTCGACTGAAAAGATCTGATCGACATGGTCAAACCATATTCCTTCACGACAACGCTAGACACCATGTTGCACAAGTCGTCAAAGCCGTACTCCAAGCGCTCGATTGGTGAGCACAGCACCACCACAGCACTCAACGTCATAAACGCCCAGATAAACCGTGGGCTTAACGAAAACCACCCCTGCGAGAGGACTGTCCCAGCAGCGTTGGACTTGAAGAAGACTTTCGGCACAATCAGTCATTCCACGCTACTAGATAATACTTATCAGTCGACATTTCCCTCAGGGCTGAAGAGGTGGTCCGCCGACTATCTGAGCGATCGTCACTTGTTAGTGATTTTTTGAGACCAAACATCCAAACAGAGAAGGATCAAGCAAGATTTTGCACAGGGTTGTATCCTTTCACCCTTGCTGTTCAACTTCTACCTATCGAAGTTCCCCCAACCACCAGAGGGTGGTTCAACTACGTTCACGGCGACCACCTAGAAAAAGGAGGTCAAGCCCCAACTCAAGGTAAAAGTGGATGACACACCAATTCCGGCTGTTAACAATCCCAAAATTTTGGGTGTAATCTTCAACAGTTTGCTCTCCTTCTCTGCGCACACAACCGCAATTGCCACTAAAGTCCGAAATCTCATCAAGGTCCCAAATTGCTTGCCGGCAGCACTTGGGGCAAAGATAAAGAATTGTTGCTATCGACATTTAAGGCAATAGGCCGACTGGTTCTAAACTATGCTGGTCGCCTGGAACTAGTGACACGCAGTGGATAAAGCTACAGACATGCCAAAATACTGCCATTCGGACAGCGACCGGTTGCCTCCTAATGGCCCCCATTCAACACCTTCACAATGAGGCACAGACGCTCCCTATAATGGAGCACAACAAACTGCTCAGCAAGCAGTTCCTGTTAGGGTGCTACCGCTGGTTTCACCCTTGCAGACACTTGCTTGTGCCAGAGCCGCCTCCTAGGTACGTCAGGAGACACGTATTAAATCATGCCGACGAGATCCAGGACAAAACTAGCAGACATTTACTGGACCAGACAGTGTTTACGCAGACAATAAACGACATTCATCGGGGGAACGTTACCACCTTCTTAAGCTCCCGACCACCGAATGCCGTGATCGAAGTTCAACCACCACCTAAAGCAGACGAAGAGCTCCAACTTCCCCGAGAGTCCCGCGTAACCTTATGTTCTGGATATTGTACCTATCCAGAATTGACCCCGACATACCAAACATATGTACGGCATGTGAAGGCAGCCTGCACGAGACTAACCACCTTTTCACATGCCCCATCCAACCCACTCATCCAGCCGTTTCCCTCTGGGCCCAACTTGTCGAATCAGCAAGTTTTCTAGGCCAACCGTTAGACGAGCTAGACGAAGACGACCGGTGACTACACCACACTGGCAGGGTAAATTTACTGCTACAACAACAACAATAAGAGGTCCTTCAGCATCCGCCGTATTCTCCAGGCCTTGCACCGACCGACTAACATTTTTCCGCTCCCTGTCAAACCTTCGATAACAAGAGATCCTTAAAAACTGGCTCAGCAACTTCTTTGACACCAGACCAAGCGATTTTTGGCGGAACGGCATCAATTGGTCGAGAGGTGGGATGAAGTTGTAAACAACAAAGGCGAATATAGAATTTATTAACTTATTGATATAATTATTGTTTTTTGGTTTAAGGGGACAGATATCTGTAAAATTTCGAAAAAAAAAAAACTTTTTTTTTTCATAAAATGTTAATATAACTCTTTAAGAATATGTCAAAAAATTTTAGAACGTAAATTTAAGTATTTATTATATTATAGATCGTCAACCGTGACGACTCTATTCTTTGCGTTCGAGCGCTGGGAGAGGTATAGCTACGTATGTATGTATTCAAACTTTAGACGCGTTTTTTTCAAAACTATATTTTTCGAATTGGCGTACACGATAACTCGAAAAGTTATTGGCCGATCTCCCTAAAACTTTGCACACATTTTTTTTATGATATTACTTTCTATGTGAATTTACAAGTTTTCGAAAATTTTGATGAATTGACTTCTTCATTTTAAATAATTTTAATGAAAATCAGGGAAAATATGGCCGTTCACAGGTATCTGTCCCCTTAAATAAAAGTATTCGGTAAAAGCACTACAAACTTATTCGGCAACCTAATATTTTTGCAAGAAACAAACTTAGTCCCAAAATCTAAAAACAAAAATACTTTTGCCAAATGAATTTTGTTGTAAAAAACAAGTTTTGCTAAGACAGGCTTGTGTTTTTCTTATTTTCACAAAGCTATTTCACTTTGGAGCAGGCATACCAGGGTTGGGCCTGTAAACTGTTTACATTGTTTACAGCAATTGTTTACGTAAACAATTCATTTTTTTTTGCTTTTTTTTATGAGTCAGAAACAATCTACTACTAATTAAGCATTTTCACTATTTTTCAAACAGTTTTCCAAGCTTGTAATAAAAATAATAAAAAAATACGCTTTAATATTTAATATTTTAATATTTTTATTAATTTTCACTGTCCGATTCTTCATTGATTTGGTCAATTTTCATTTGATAATAAATAAAAAGTAGCTTATTGGACCTTGCAAACGAGAGTCTGTTCCTCAAATCTGAATGAATAAAATTCCATTTGATTGATTAATTTCAAAGCTGTTTCTGCCAGATGTGGATATTTTATCGATGCCATTCTCCAATATAAACAGGCATCTTCGCTCAAGTTTTTTGACTGTAATACGCCGAAGTAGGATCTTCTGTTCAGAAATAGGTCAAGCTCCTGCAAAGTTTCTCCACTCATAGTATTAAAAAGGAAATCCTACTTTTGCAGTTTTATCAGGATCTAACTTGTTTCGGTCATGATATGGATACAAATAAGAAGCTGCTAGAGAGTAGACATTAAGCGCTTGCTCAATACGTCGTTCGTATATAGTTCTAGACATATGCTGGTAAACGTTTACAAGTGTTTACATTATTTACAATTGTTAACAATTGTTTACATTATTTACAATTGTTTACAATGTAAGTGTAAACAATCCAAAAAATGTTGTAAACGCCCAACCCTGAGGCCATGATTCAATAATTAAAGGTTTGCTCAGTAAACAGCTTTCTCGTTCTCTCTTGACAAATCGGCTCCCTTAGCAAGAAACTGTGTCGCTAACTCAAGAGATTGTAAGTAAAAGTGAGCAAAAGTAAAATTTGTAGAACAAACATAACCGTTGGCATCATTGCTATTTGATTTCTACGAATTCGCTGACATTTGAATTTCTGAATTCGTGAATTTGAGTAAGTTTTTAGTAAATACATATTATTCAATAAATAAATTATAATTTTACATGCATTAGGTTATTTCCGTGCTAATTTGAGCCTTTTACTGTGCCTGCTTGCGACTGAAGCTGTTTTTAATCGTTTTCCTGCGTCATACAAAGACAAACACGTAAGTTCAAACTAATGGCCAATAGACTTTGAAATTATATAAAGAGTGAACCTTTTCGTTTACAGATTTCCAACTGCCCGTCTACAGAGCCACTCGTTCTTAAAGCCCATATCCTAATTGGTATGTAAATATGTATATAAATTTTGCGTTACTTTTTTTTTTGTCCGGAATATAGTATGTTTTCTGTGTGTCTGTTTTCTTTAGCGTAAAAGTTATATAGTTTTATTTTATATATAATATTTAATATTTAAATAATGATAAAATTAGCTTTAGTAAATTAATGATAATTTAAGTTACAAGTTAATCAATAAAGCAAACAGAAAACAATAACCGATGTTCTTTTAAATTTTATTGTACATGTCAAAAAATAAAACAACCGGGTATCAAAACTATAAATTTACGTAGGTAAAACGTATTCTAGTATGGCGTAAGTATGTTAAAGTGTGTTTTTAGTCAATTAAATTTATGATGAATCTGCTTCTTCTATGAAATAATTTATTATGACCCTATTTGCCTATCGTACCGCAGTCGGTACTTCGTTACCGGACCAACGCCGAGTTATGTCCCAACATGTATGGGTAATGTTAATGCTCTCGTAATCACAACAACAAAATTCAATTCAAAATTGAATTGAATTATTGGACTTATTTTAACTATTTTGTGTTTTAGTTCTCATTAGACAAATTCTGCTAAAAACTCCTATTTGCACCATATATTTGCTTATACACTACATATGTACATATGTATGGTATATGAAATTAAATTTACTTTGTGCATGAACAATGAATTTTAAAATAATATAACTTATTTACGTTCAAATATTAATTTTAAATTATGTTTTAAACCGTTTGCAGCTTATTTCCATTTAAATAAAAAAGTACGTTTTTGCTACTATTATCATCAAGAGGGATTTAATTTTTCCCCCCTTTCCTACCCTTCTTAAATGCAACCTTTTGTAAGGGAGTGTCAAAATTCTAATGTCACAAGTGAGCAAACCTTTAATAATTGAATCATGCTGAGGCATACCTTTACGAAATTGTTTGAATTTTAACTGGCTTTTAATTTTCAAAGTTCTGTCTAATATACTTACATGTATGTATGAATGTGTATGTGCACAAATGTCGAAAAGCACATTTTGTGTAGTTTTTCTTTTAAAGCTCGCACAACAACAAGCCGAAAGCTAAGGCATTTGTTTTGGTAGCGCGATTATCGAATCGCTTAGGTGCCCAACTTGCTTTCATCTGCTCAACGTGCACACACAACAGCAAGAAGAGAGAGAGATTCATTCATAAAACTTTTAAAAACAATGCGGTGTAAAATAAACAAAACAAAGATGCAAATGGGGAAAGCAAACATAGCAACGCTAAATGTCATACTCACAACGAACAGCCAAGGAGGAGTGGAAGCGCCATGACAACGAAGTCAACAGATACGTCAGTGCCGCCACGAGCGGGTATGTATCTCACAGATACAAAATAAAAAGGCACTCTCGCATTTTCGGATTCGTCGGCGCGCTGAGATTCTCGCAGTCAGTTTGTCAACGAAAGCCGAGTCGAACGAGTGTGACGTTCCGCGGTGCGCGCTACTCCCAGTCACAAAAAAACAAACATTAAAATTAAACCAAAAGTCAAGGAAAAACGGGGTGGTTTCATTGATGCAGTGGTGCAATGCTGCCGTGGTGCAGTGGTGGTGCTAAATATTTCTAGTAAAAGTAGAGCTACTGAAATTGGAGCAATAAATTCGCGCGTTTGTGTATTTATAAAAAATTTCAACAAAAAATTCGCATTCGTGCGGTTTTTGCTTTGCTGCGAATACCCGGAGAAATGACCGCCCAATTTTCACCGGACACTCGTATTTTGCTGGGCGATGCATGGAATAAATAAGTGAAATTTTAATTGAAAGTTAAAGCTTTGCATAATTGTTGAGTTGTAGTGAATTTAAGGAATTTGCAGCGATTATGCGGCGAGATAAGCAGATGTAACGGGGCATGGCCAGTGAGATGAATGTGCGTACAAGTGTGCTATGTACTACGTATTTACATATTTACATACATACGTACATATATGGCCGCGAGCCAAAAGCTTCGGCAGTGCATGCATAGTCAGTCACAAAATCATAAGCAAAGTGGAAAACAAAAAATTAAATATTCATTGCGATTCGTTGAGTTGTGATCTTTGGCAGCTAGGCACGGTCGGTCGGTCGGTCGCTCGGTCGGTCGGTTGATCGGTCTTCCATGTGCATAACAAAGTGCTACAGTTTACAAAATCATACATACAAAGCGGAGCTGAAAAAAATCTCAAGCCATTATCTAATTTCGCAACTAATTGAATAAATTGACCAGTACAATAACAAATTGAACGCATTCGCTAGCAATCAAATCCGCAACAAAGATTGCGGCAGCTCAAATAAGTGAGTCGTGTGTCAACGCAGCCAGTAAAATATGTAGCAAGCAGGCTAGAAAAGCAGGCCGCTTTGCTCCAGTAAAAAGTGTCGACACAAATAGCGTACGAACTTCCATAAATGTAATAGCAAAGCTTGTGGATAAAGCTGAAGAGCGCTGCTCAAATTGGAGATTTGCTGGTGGAGCGCTAAAGGAGCGCCTATTTAGTCGTCTCAAGTGTTTCACGCGTTGATCAAAAACACAAAAAAAAAAGTAAAAGAAACGCGCTGCATTAGCAGTCGACGGAAGTGGGCTAACACGCAACGGTTAAAGGAAAAGGGAAATTCGGGAAAATCGATTTCTCATTGCTGGTGGTGGCATGCCATCAACAACAGCGACAACAACAACAAAAACTACAAAAACAACGAAAGAAAAGCAGTCAAAATGATGGGGATGTGCTCACGAAAATCACATAGGCTTGACATTTCAACGCAACCGAATTCGGCAAAAAGTATATACGGCCAAAAACGCAGGTAAAAAAAATATATTTATTATTATTATTTATAGGGGATATATAAATACAATATCCAAAATGTATTTAGTATTCATTCAAAATTTAAAAATTCAGTTTTCTCACAAAATGCTAATCACACCAGGTGACAGGGGGAGCTGTGGGGAAAACGTGTTAAGCGCATAATTACTGGCAATCTGTAGCATACGGAAGCGCCGCTCACCTATACACTTTTACATATACATATACACATATATGTGTGTACATTAGACCCTATCATTTTACAAGGGGGGTGCAAAATAGTTCGCCTTACACCGCTGAGTTTAAAGTAGTTTTGCATGGTAACTTAGAAGACAAATTGTTGTTTTGTCAAACGTTTGGTTCACCTTTTTACCCTTTTCGTCATAACTTCGGCGTTTATAGTCAAATCTTAGAGTTTGATATGTCGATATTTTTGTCTCAAGAAGGCAAATTTTTTTCCTGAAAGTTTTTTTTTTTTCAATTTTAATGAACATATTACAGTTTTAAGGAGGAAGAAGAAGAATAGATGACTTAAATTTCTAAACTAAGACGGTAGGAGAGTCTTTTTCCGAAAATACACTGACACTGTCTTACTTTCTTTTTTGGTCCAAAATACGCGCTAGAGCTTATTTTCGGGAGAGGCCAAAAATAAATAAATTAAATATTTATTTTACATAGAATACAGAAATTTAAATTTATTCAATTACAGTCATGCCACCTTCTGTAACATCGTCATAAATAAAATTCTGAATTATAAAGGGTGGTTAAGTTTTAAGGGCCGGTGTTGATTTTGAATAAAATACACTTTTTTTAAGAAATTATTTTAATTTCTCATTATTATGATAATATTGGTGTGGCTCAATTACGTATGGAATAAAATATCAGACAAATGACCGCCGCAGCCTCGGCGGCACACCTCCATCCGATGGTCCAAATTTTCGATGACGCTGAGGCATAATTGAGGTTCTATGCCGTTAATGTGCCGAATTATCTCATCCTTTAGCTCTTGAATTGATGCTGGCTTATCGACATACACCTTTTCTTTCAAATAACCCCAAAGAAAGAAGTTCAAAGGTGTGGTTGACGTTTAGGTGTGGTTCACATTCAACATCGGTCCTTGAAATTTAACCACCCTTTATTCTTATTTTCTTCCAAATCCAAATTCTGTTGAATCCTTGCTCCGAATCTCTCATGTCTTGTGATGTAGCTGCCATGAAATTAATACTTCATGTCTAAGTAGCCTGTTCGTAGTGCATTGGAATCATCATTATCAGTTATTTTGTCCCATGAATTTTTTACCTCATCCACAACTACTTGTAAGCCTAAATTTACAAAATTACCTTCATGATTTCTCACCATTCTGTTTTCACTATATTCATTCATTTCCATCCGCAAATGATTCTTGAATGGCAAGTGTCAAGTGTCTGGAGGTAACCAGTCATTCCTGTCGGAATCATTATTTGAGCAATCTTCCTCTCAGCAAGAAAGTTTTTCATGTCTTTAGCGCAGTGAGTACTGGCTGAATCCCAAACTAGTAAACCTCTATTCCGACCCACCCCTCAACAGTGGTGACAGCATAAAATCAAGCCACTTTCTTATAACTGCTTGGGTGCACCAGACTTTTTCACTTTCAATGACATAAATACCTGAAACACGTTGAATCTGGTCTTTTTTTACGTTTAGTGATTAAAATGGTAGAAGGAACGTAAATTGACGAAGAAGCCTTATGGTGAACTGACGTTTGAGCTCCTTGGCCTAGGAATACCGTGGTCTCATCTATAGCAATCATGTTGGAGAGTTGGTATTTCAAAAAATCGATGCTATCAACAAAAAACTTAGATGCAAGTGCACGCTTAACGACTTCATTATCTTCCAGCTTAAGCAATGTTGTTGATCTCCTTAGAGACAGTTCATATCGTTTAAGGAAGATATCCAACCAGTGTGACGATGCTTTAAGTTCTTCTGTGGATATATCACATTCAATTGCTGTTTCAAGGGCAAATATTTGAATCTCAGTCTTGCGCATAACCAAAGTCTCCTTCCTGCAATCCATTCCCAGATGCAGTCCTCTAATTCAGAAAATAACGGCTGCCGACCAGATCCAACTCTCCGTTTTTTCTCATTTTCTTGGCCCACCAGTTGGCACAGGTAATCGTAGTCTACGCACTATTTCCGAACCATAGGGAGATTCAGCATCTTCTCTTTACAGAATGCTACAAGACTTACACCCCTGGAGTCTTCCACGATTCCCTTTTTGTACTTGACAGAATAGCTCTTTCGTTTTGTATTCATTTTTAATGAATTATTTTTGTGACATTATTTGAACTAGAGTTTATTTTCGGAGGATGTCTTATTTTGGGAAAAATACGGTATCACTTCCGGTTTCGACATATTTATGTCTCGTGTTGCCACCACTTTCCTTTTAAATAATGTCATTTTCACAACTTTGACGCACCAGTATGCTCTGGCGTTTTGTGGATCTGAAATCCCGTCAAACACTTCTTAAACTAAAAAAAAAAATTGTTGGTTCAGTACCCTGTTATACTACTTGCCTACTAGATTTCAGCTCCTACTACTTTAACGTACCACCCCAATGCAAGTAAACTAATACTCGGCAAAAATTATTACACTTTTGCTATGGAAGTATTTCGATTATTCCAGCAGAAGTATTTAAAAAACAAACATTTATTGTCACATCTTCGACGTTTATAGTCAAATCTTAGATTTAGATATATCGATATTTTTGTCTCAAAAGGTCAACTTTTTTTATTTCAAGGGTATTTGGTTCAAGTAGCCCGTTTTAGTGCTTACCCACTAAATCTCAGCTCCTACCACCCTAACGTACCATCTTCTTCTTCTTCTTGCTTTGCGCGATAACCGCTTACGCGATTTTGGCCGAGTTTAACAAAGCGCGTCAGTCGTTTCTTTCTCGTGCTAACCGGCGGCAGTTGGAAACACCAAGTGAAGTCTAGTCCTGACCTTTCCAACCCAGAGGAGGCCTTCCTCTTCCTCTGCTACCACCAGCTGGTACCGCAACGAATACTTTCAGAACTGGAGCGTTTGCATCCATTTGGGCGACGTGACCCAGCCAAGGGAGCCGCTGGAACGTACCACATTTATGGCAGTAAATCAAGCTCGCCACAAATCATTCAACTTTTGCTAAGAAAGTATTTCGATTATTTCAGTAGAAGTACATATTTCAAAAAAAAAATACAGAGGTGGCGTTTTGCATTTTTCTTATATTTATTTATCTCTCAAAGAGCCACGTTTTTTTTCAAAGTTCGTTGACGTCAGTACCTCATTGTAGGTAAAGGGTAAATCTTCATATCGCAGTTCTTATCACACATTTACGTCGGTGGGTAGGTGGGTAAGTGAAATAGTTGAAGTACCACTCTGGCAGTCCCCAAGTAGCACTAGAGCGCCGTTTTGATACCATTATGAGACCTCCAACAAACAGATGTCTACAGCCAGCCGCATTTAGTCTGATATACTGCCAAAGACTGTCGAAGAAAGGAGCTTCCACTAATCTTAATCGTCTAGCTGCCAAACCCGGATATTTACAGAGAAAGTATTCAACAGTCTCCTTCCCTGAAAGGTCCCCAAAACTTCTGCAATGACGGTTAAATGGTAAACCTAGCTCTTCCATCCAATGACCGGTAAGAACAGCTGCATCTTATCTCACAGATAGAACTCTATTCGTTCGTACAAACAATATAAAATCTGATGCCATGAAAATTACCTCAGGTATACCTGATGTATCGCCATCTCAGACCACTATTGCTCGTCATTTTTGTTAATGATATTTCATACGTTTTTGTGGCATCGCGTTGTCTGGTGTATGCAAATGACTTGAAAATGTACTGGCGAATAGGGGACGTAGCTGACAGTATATGATTTCAAGAGGTCTTAACAGGATGGGAAGCTTGGTGTGATGATAACTCCTTACCTCTTAATGCTGATACTTGTACTTCAGTAGACTCAAAGTTGCGATTGATTTCGATTAGAAGTTTGGTACTACCATCATCGGTTCCTGTTTCTCCCACTGGAGCATTGGGGCCTCAATAAAACACCTCCATCTGATTCTATTTTTAGCAAGAAGCTTGATTTCCTTCCAAGTTTTTCCTGACGTTTCAACTTCCTCCTGGACAGTTCTCCTCCATACAAGAGTACTGATAGTACATTTGTAATTTAATATGTACGCTGAGGATGGTCGACGACCAGATAGCTCGGTGTATGCACAGCTCCTCACAAAACTTTGTGAAAAGAAAGATATAGGGGTCATATTTACATAAAAAATGTCGTTTTCTAAAATTACAGACTTTATGATTGCCAAGTCTAGATCTGTGCGCGGGTTTTAGGTAAGGAATTCAAGGAAAATTTTCTCTTGTTAGATCAAATCTTATTGCAGCATTATCTGGGATCCAGTCTGTATGGTGTCATCTTAAAGAATTGAGAAGCTTCGGCAGTGTTTTACTAAATGAGCCATTCATTCACTTCGTTGCCCTTCTTGTTTGCCTTTTGTTATCATTGCCAACATTAGAAATGCGAGAAAAATTCCATCGAAACAGTGTCGTGTCAGTACCCCGACTTGAGGTTTACAATTTTTCCTGGTAAGAGATGAAATAGACCTAGCATTGTGCTTGCGTAGTATGATTTGCGCGATGCTGCATGAGCTGGTTTTTCCCCATCTTGAGTTCGCTTCTTGAATCAATGCTGCGTCTATATCCAGTCGTTGTTTGCAGGGAAGTGGTTGTATACCGACCGCGCTAACTAGTATATCCGCACGAGCTTTGACTAGTATATCAACTTTCTCGTTTCCTTTAATTCCCTTGAGCACTGGAACCCAGTAGATGGTGACTAATTTCTCAGTTTTTTTTTTCAGTTTTCTATGCCTGCTCGGCTATCAATGTAAAAATTTATTTGAGAGTTCGGAGTGCGCCCTATGACTAAGTCTACTGCTTTCGTTGCTGCGTACATCTCTGCTTGGAATGTACTGCAGCAGTGCGGTAATTCGTATGACTTGTTCACAGACTAACTCCGAACAGAATACTGCGGCTACAACACCCCCTTCCATTTTGGAGTTATCTGTGTATATGTTAAAGGTGTGGTGTGTTCCGTAATCCCCAAGAATGATAGAAACAAGATTGCGCCCATCAGAGCGTACGTGACGTCATGTTTGCTGAGTTGTGCAGTATTGCCAACCATTTGCTCTTCACAATAATTTTAGTGCTTTTTTATACCGAAAATGCGAAAATTTTGAAGTTTCGAGTTTGTTTCTTTTTTTTTAATTTAAAGCTACCGAAACTTTGGGTTAAAAAACAAACTATATTATAATATTAAACAAAAAAAGGTTAAAAAAGGTCACTCTGGGAAGATTTTAGTGCTAATGAAAATTAGTTGGTTTTTATAAAATTTGATATTTTGAAAGTGTGAATTTAATTTTTGGCTCCATTTAAGGTTATGCAAAAATATTAAATGTCCCTCTCTCAACTCTTCTTAAGATTGAAAACCTTTTTACACATTTTAAAAAGCCTTTGAATTTATTGAATGCGAATTAAAACCATAGAGGTGTAATCGTTTCTTCCGGTCATCAATCCTTAGTGAGACATAGGACATTAAGAGTTATATTCATTGTAAAAATAAACAGCAAAATACCAGAAAATACTAAAGAAACCATGCTGACATTTTTACAAGTTTTAGCAAAAAAGTCGTTCCCTTAACAAAAGAGTCTCGCTTAAAAAAAAAAACTCATAAATTAAATTATACATAAGCATAACACATTTATTTAAGAAAACGCACATTTTAAAGACAATTTGTCACGCATACAAAGTTCTTTAAGTGATTCAATAAAAATTTGTTGGGTTATTTTCTTTGAATGGGCATTTTAATGCGTTTTTATATCCAAAGCTAGGCAACACTGCAGTAGCGAGAGAGAGATTTGACTGCCGAAAGCAGAAGAACACCAACAACACCTGCACTCGCGGGCAATGCCACCAGATGTTAAAAAAAAGCAAAGCTAAATAAAACTGAGTGAATTATTTAAATAATTATTAAAAAATGTATATTTTACAAAATTATAAACATGACATTTTAATTAGAACAGCTACAAAAATGTCATGAAGAAAGAACTAAAACTCCGAGACACAAAATAATAAAAATAACAAAAAAAAATGATAAATCAAGTTACGAAAATGGTAATCTGGCCATACTGGAGCTAAAATCACGTAACTAGTTGTCAAATTCGCTGAGCGCAAAGTAACAGGACCACGATAGGCGCCACCTCATTATTCTTTCCACCATGCGTAATCCCTTCCGCCATCCGTCCTTTTCTAATATTGCCTTTGGTTCCCTGTTGAAATTAGCTTGAGGAATAACATAGTCCGATGAACAAAACGAACACTCTCAAGGCTCTCATCATGCCCGTCCCAACGAATGACGCAGAAGCTTGGACGATGACAATATCCGATGTGGTGAAGTGTTCCAGAGAATGATTCTACGGAAGATTTTTGGATCTTTGCACGTTGGCAACAACGAATATCGCAGGCGATGAAACGATGAGCCATATGAGCTTTACGGCGACACAGACATAGCACAGCGAATAAAGATTCAGCGGATACTTTGCTTGATCATGTCGTTCGAATGGATACAAAGGCTCCGGCTCTGAAAATATTCGATGCGGTACCCCTACGTTGGAAAGATCAAGGGGAGAAAGACTTGGTTTCACTCGGTGTTTCCAACTGACGGCGGTTAGCACGAGAAAGAAACAACTGGCGCGCTTTGTTAAACTCGGCCAAAATCGTATAAGTGGTTATCGCGCCAATCAAGATGAAGAATAACGAAGTTAGAGTTAGCGTTTAAATCTCTGCTTATCCGCCTGTGGCCATCTGGCCTTTGAAATAGTTGACTGTTGTCAATAGCCTAAGTGCAGATGTCTTTGCAGAACTTTTAGCTACTAAGTCTATTGGATGAGAGCCACCCTTCACCCTTTCTTCTTCCCTTTATGATTAGCTTTGTCATGCTCCTCGGAAAGCAAAGGCAAACACTCGACTACATCGAGGACGTTAAGGGCGCTGATTTCCGTAATGAGAATCAGAATTAATTCCTCAGGAGCCAGGCATACGTGGATGACATTTGTTTGCTACCTTATAAACTTTGCGAACTGAAACTACTTACTCAAGCCATGCGGGAAAAGCTTGAAGGTACCGGGCTCAAGATCAACGTTAGAAAAATGAAAGCATCTCAATGAGGTCAAATCTGCTACCTAGTCAAATTTTGCTACCTTGGCTGCATGACCACCCACGAAGCTGGGTTGGGGGTAGATGTTTAGTGTAGATTAAAGAAAAATTTCGAATAAAAACTATCTCCTCTATAGAAGCGACTTAAAACTATAGGTTCTTCCTTTTGTGAACTGAGTGAGATACTCTTCGCCAATACCTAATAAAAGTTGTGCGCACCAATTGGATACATAAATTTTTACCTATCCATGCCAGAAATACACTGGAAAGTTTGCCATTGCCTGCCGAGAGGCGAGCGCTTTTGAAGAAAACTTTTTCTATCAATTGATATTTTATATCCACTGTGACCATCGAATCCGCAGCCAACCGGCTGGTTGTCACGCACAAACCCACTTACATAGCTATAGCGGCCGGCCTACAGCTCGTCTGTGCTTCCCGCTGTTTTCGCCGCAGCTGTGCTGGCTGCTATCGACCGTGGAGAAACAGTAGACGTGAATTGTCTCGACGAAATGCATTAAATTCCATAGAAAAGTAGACTTCTAGATTTTTATTATTTTATTCACCTTGCATTACAATTAGTTAACAAGCTGTTAATTTCAGCTTTGTCACACTCGCACAGCCTTAGTTACACTCACCGTGTGTACATACATGGCATTAGTCATGGTTCAGCCACACACATTTGCATTTTTGCAAAATTATTTACTCTGTTGGGCGAGAGTTACACAAGAGAAAGAGCGATTTATTTTTACACTAGGTGCATTCCAAGGTAAATAGTTGGTTTTTTAAAATAATAACTACAAATAGACCAGAACACTTTTTTGTTTGTTTTTTGAGTCCAACTCAGTGTAGCTATTTTTATGATTTTCATGGTGGGAAACCTTGAAAATTATTGTTTTAAACTGTACTCCGGGATTAGCTCTAGAATTTTTGCTGCTACATCTCCAAAACGCTTTCTTTTCAAAGGCGAATCCATTTTTGCAAATATACAAATCATGCGAATACAGTTATTTCAACACAAAATCAGTCACAAATATCGATCAATGAGATAAGGCATTAGAGGTCAACGGGTCAATTTAAATTTTAAAATTTTTATTTTTTATAATAAACATAAGAGAAAAAAATAGAATTAAAAAAAGTAAAAATTTCATATTCAGGTCAGGCTAAGTTAGGTTAAATGGCTGCCCTAGCTTGGAGCCCATTTGGACAAATACTCAAAATTCGTCCGTTGTGATGCCAAACGGGGGAAAAGAGAAAGGAGAAGGGAAGGAAGAAGGGATTAGAGGATGATGACCATGCACTTACGACGACGCCAACGATAGCTGATTTACGTTTGTAATTAGCCGCATCAAGCTACTGCTGATCTTCACCAGATGTACCCTATGATAAAAAGGACCGGGAAGGTAATGTTGACTTTTTTCTTCGATTGCCAAAGCGTAGTGCACCATGAGTACTTTCCATTGGGCCAGACAGTCAGTAAGGAATATTATTTATCCGTTTTGAAGCAATTGAGAAATGCTGTACGTTGCAAACGGCCGGAAATGTGGGCAAACAATTTTTGGATTTTGTATGATGATAACGCACCATCGCACTGAGCCCAAATTGTGCTGGATTTTTGCACCAAACACCAAGTAAATATAATCGTACCTGATATGGCTCCGTGCAACTTCTTTTTGTTACCCAAGTTGAAGTTACCACTTCGTGGAAGGAGAATTCAGACGATAGAGGAGATCAAAGAAAATGCGACGAAGCTGAATGAGCTGGCCTAACAGGGGTGCATGGAGGATTGGGTTAAACGTTGGCACATGTGTGTTGCTTCAGACGGCTCATATTTTGAAGGAGATAAATTAAATTTGCCTGAAATTGACCTCTGTTTTGCTTTATTTAAACATTCCCGGTACTTTCTGATCATATTTAAACCCGCTATATCCGCAGGCGTAGCGAAAAAATGAGAGTCCAGATGTCGATATCTTTGCCAGACGAGAGCAGGGCAGCAGAGAAGAAGGTGTTGAGATGATTCCACCTCGCCCTCAAGACAGCTTCTGCAGAATGGGCTTAAGGCAATTCCAAGTCTCACCACATGAACACCTAACAGACAATGACCGGTAAGGATACCCACGCAAATTCGAGAGCTGGGGCTTTGTTAGCCTTAGGAGTTCCCTCGGGCGTCCCCGATCTACCCGTGGCCAGAAGGATCGCACGACCTTGCACGTTTGCGCACTAGCCCAGCACTCTCTGAGTTAACTCGAGGCCCATCTTTGCAGGATCAGCTTAATCATCTCTCCTGTTTAACACCTAACACCTGTTATTGGAAAACCCTTACATACAAACAATCTTTTCTAATAAAATTGAAAAATTTTTCAACACAGACTTCAGTTCATTGTACAGGTCTTCGCCTGTTGCAGTCCTTGGATTGAAATCATTGAATACAATTCCTCGTAATATTAAATTTAGTGTCAATACCACGTAAAAATAAAGGGTTTTCAAATGACAGGTGTTGTTTTGAATAGGATTGCGCTCTCGAGAGATGAGTAACGATTGTTTTATGGCCGGAGCTGGATGGTATTGATCTGGGCAAAATTTATTTTCAACAAAACGGCGCTACGTGCCATACGAAACCATTTATGTTTTACGGGAAAAGTTTCCGCACCGTGTTATCTCTCGAAGAGATCATCACAGCTCGCCTCCGAGATCTTGTGATTTAACGCCTTGTGACTTTTTTCTTTGGGGCCACGTGAAGGAGAAGGTCTACGCCAACAGCCCAGGGTCGATTCAAGACTTCAAAGATGGAATTCGTGAGGCTATCGAGGACATAAGGCAGCCACTTTGCAATTCGGTTATGGAAAATTTCATGAACAAGAATATTGTCCTGTAAGCGTGGTCGTGTCGTGGTGGTCATTTATATATATAATTGGCGCGTACACCCTTTTTGGGTGTTTGGCCGGCCTCCTCCTCCTATTTGTGGTGTGCGTCTTGATGTTGTTCCACAAATGGAGGGACCTACAGTTTCAAGCCGACTCCGAACGGCAGATATTTTTATGAGGAGCTTTTTCATGGCAGAAATACAATCGGAGGTTTGCCATTGCCTGCCGAGGGGCGACCGCTATTAGAAAAATGTTTTTATTATTTTTGGTTTCACCGAGATTCGAACCAACGTTCTATCTGTGAATTCCGAATGGTAATCACGTACAAACCCATTCGGCTACGGCGGCCGTGGTGGTCATTTGCCTTATATTATTTTCCACTATTAACGGCATACCTTCCTCTTTATAATGAAATAAACATCGGATCATTCAATGGTAAATCTTCATAAACTAATATTTCTAATAATGAGTGTGGGCACCGTAAATCGTCACAAAGAGTCGCGCATTAACGGGTTAAGCTGGTCAGTCGGATTACGTGTTCGTGGAACTGTAAAATAAACTAGCAGTGTATTCACTTTTAACTACTGTAAATAAAATTGTTTGGGCTTCTACTCATACGGCGCCCTTCACTCGGCATTCTGATGCTTGGTTTCTGGTTACTATTTTTGTAAACGAAGTTTTAATAATTACTTTTCAGCCTCATTGCAAATGCGCTTCGAATGTTAAATTCTGAAGAATTGTTGCACCACAAGCAACTTTTGCGATAAAAAGCGTGCAAAAGCTGGTAACTCAAATACTCAGAATTTTTATGCACATTTGGATTTACGAGAAAAAGTTTGTTATTCTTTTACTTCCGGTTGGATACTCGCAGTATCGGTCGAACACTACACAACTTCTTTGCGAGCTTCTCAACGCAGAGAGAATTTAGCACTCTATTACAAAAAAAAGTCCAACTTTTTATAATTGATTTTATAATTGATTGTGGCGCAATAATTTAAAACAAAATTGAATTCAATACACTGCCATAAATTGTGTTATAAGTTAAGTCTGTTATAGATATGAAATTATAATACTTTTTTTAATTAAATTAGTTTTATTTCATCATGTAAAGGGTGTTTTTTAGAGGTTAGGTTTTCAAGATGAAATAAAACGTATATAATTTAATATTATGGCCAAGAATTTAGCTTTATTATAAAGATAAGGGTTTGCCATTATGTTTTAAAAATGATTTCGGGCAAGTGGCCGCCGCGGCTGGTTCGAATAAATTCCAGCCGAGAGGCCCAATTTTCGACCACTTTTTGCAGCAATTGGGGCCGTATGTCAGCAATAACGCGCGGAATATTCTCTTCCAAGACGTCAATTGTCTCGGGCTTATCTGCGTAGACAAGCGACTTCACATAGCCCCACAAGAAATAGTCCAGCGGTGTTATATCGCACGATCTTGGAGGCCACGCCACAGGTCCACGGCGCGAGATAATGCGCTCACCAAAAGTTTCCTTCAATAAATCGATTGTTGCGTTGGCTGTATGGCATGTAGCGCCGTCTTGTTGGAACCAAAGGTCGTCCACATCAACATCGTCCAATTCAGGCACGAAAAAGTCATTAATCATGGCTCTATAGCGCTCTCCATTGACTGTAACATTATGGCCGGCTTCATTTTTAAAGAAATATGGACCAATGATTCCCTCTGCCCATAGAGCACACCAAACAGTGACTTTTTGAGGATGTAACGGCGTCTCAGCAATGGCTTGTGGATTATGTTCACTCCAAATGCGACAATTTTGCTTATTGACATACCCATTCAACCAAAAGTGAGCTTCATCGCTGAACAAAAACCATTATTTTCGAACCACGCGAACCGAACCATTATTTTCGTAATAAATTTGCACGATTTGCAAACGTTATTCAGGTGTAAGTAAGTCTATTCATTATGAAATGGCAAACCAAACTGAGCATAAATCAAGAGACAGCTGTCAAAAAGACCAACTTGAAAACCTAACCTTTAAAAAAAACACCCTTTAGATATAAAAACTAAAACAAATTTTAATTTTCATTCGAAATGTTCACCATTTGCTTTTACACAAGCCTTCAAACGATTAGGCAATGCAGCTTTGCAGCACGCACGGTTTCCATGGATATTGACATCGCTGCTCGAACCGAAAATTGTTTGAGACTCACCAAATTTCTGTGAGGTCTTTGATAGGCCATGTTCTCCAATCTGACCACAAACTGTAGTCCAATGGATTCAGATCTGGACTTCCAGACCACCAATCTTCTGCGGCTATGAACGCAGGAATATTGTTTTTAGCCACTGCTGGGTGGTTTTTTCTTTATGTACTGGAGCGGAGTCTTGCCGAAAGATTCCACGCTCTCCATTGAAAAGAGTACTGCTCAACTGAGTCACCACGCCTTCTGAGACATCCTCCTTGTACATTTTTGCTCCGGTCTTAACCCCTTTTTCCCCTTTACAAGACACTCCCCACCAAACTATTACGGAGGCTGAATGGTGACCACGCTGAATCCTTGAAGCAACATTTTTTGCGTCTTTAGAAGTTTCAGCATAAATTTTGGCGTTTTGCTTATTAAAAATTTCTTCAACAGTGAACATTTTCTCATTTGTGAAATGAATATTTTCATGGCCGTTGACCGCGTACCACCGAAGAAGCTGCTTGCTCTACATACATACGAGGTGTGTTCAAAAAGTATCGCGAATTTTGTGTTTTTTCAAAAATTATTTATTTATTCATTAATATCTATTTTGTCCCCTTCAAAGTGATACCCATGAGATATTATGCACCTGTGCCAACGTTTTTTCCAATTTTCGAAGCACTTCAAAAAATCATTTTTTTTTCTATCTTGTTCAGCTTCTCCTTCGATGCCGTCTTTATCTCGTCAATCGTAGCGTAAAGTCGTCCTTTCAGTTTCGGGAACAAGAAAAAGTCACAGTAGGCCAGATCTGGGGGATACGGTGGCTGTAGCATCATTAGTGTGTTGTTTTTGGCCAAAAAGTCGCGCACAAGCAACGATGTGTGAGCAGGGACGCTATAGTCATGCAAGAGCCAATGTTTGTTCTTCCACAAATCCGGGCGTTTCTGGCGGATTGCTTCACGCAAATTGCGCATAACTTGCAGGTAATATTCCTTATTGATCGTTTTACCATGTGGCAAGAACTGATGATGCACAACGCCCCTACAATCGAAGAAAACGGTAAACAAAACTTTTACATTCGACCGAACTTGGCGCGCTTTTTTCGGTCTTGGTTCGTGCGGCAGCTTCCATTGAGATGATTGAGCTTTGGTTTCCACGTCGTAACCATAAACCCACGACTCGTCACCAGTTATGACCCTCTGGAGCAAATTTGGGTCGTCGCGGACAGAGTCCAACATCTCATTAGCAATGTTCATGCGATGCTGCTTTTGGTCGAAATTGAGCAGTTTTGGTACGAATTTTGCGGCGACCCGTCTCATGCCCAAATCATTGAAAAAAATCTAATGGCACAAGCCAATCGATATGTCTAAGTCCTCAGCAACTTCTCTAACGGTGATTCGACGATTGGCCAATACCATTTTCTTCACTTCATCAATTCATCAATTTTTTCGTCTGTTGCTGATGTGGTAGGGCGTCCGGCACGCTTTTCGTCGTTCACATCTTCTTGGCCTTCTGAGAACATATTGTACCACCGATAAACGTTGCTTTGGTCCAAAGTAGCTTCTCCGTATGACACAGTCAACATTCGAAATGCATTCGCGCACTTAATTTCGTTTTTACACACAAAATTTGATTCAGGTTCTTTAATCCATCTTTTTGAATAGGTAAAAATCGAAGACGAGCCGAAACACTTGCAAGCTGTCAACAATTAACTGAACATTCAAAATGACCGAACTCGTCGGCATGAGTGAAAGATATGAGTACCAACATATCGACACAAAAAAATCGAAATTCGAATATACGTAATCTGCGAAAATTCAAAATTCGCAATACTTTTTAAACACACCTCGTACATATATAAATATAATTGGCGCGTACACCCTTTTTGGGTGTGTGGTCGAGCTCCTCTTCCAATTGGTGGTGTGTTTCTTGACGTTGGTACACAAGTGGAGGGACCTAAAGTTTCAAGCCGACTCCGAACGGCAGATATTTTTATGAGGAGCTTTTTCATGACAGAAATACACTCTAAGGTTTGCCATTACCTGCCGAGGGGCGTCCACTATTAGAAAAAACTTTTTCTTTATTTTGGTGTTTCACTGAGATTCGAGCCTACGTTTTCTCTGAATTCCAAGTGGTAGTCACGCACGGTGGCCGCTGGCTTCATCTGTCGAGCCTAATTTTCTTCAAACGCGTTGTCAATCGAGGACCACTTCTTTTTCTTAGATGGAGAATTTGCGAATTTGTTCTCGCCGTATGCATTATAAAATTTGTCACAGAAGACTAAGACTAAGTACCACAAAGGCGCACAAAACTGCGAATTTTTAACTCCCACGTAAAGTCGACTTTATTTTATGGTCGTGAAAAGTGGAATGCGACGTCAGCTGACACAAGCTCATTACAAGTTTCGTAAACAGATGCCTTCGAAAAGCTCTCAAAATATTCTGGCTGAATATTATATCGAATGCTGACTCAATAGCCAGAAGCCAATACTATCAGAGATTCGAAAAAGAAAATGGGACTTGATTGGCCATGTTTTACGCAAAGGAAATGGTGATTTAACAAGGGCCACCATTGACTGGAATCCCCAAGGAAGTCGCTGACATGGAAAATCAGCGAATACCTGGAGACGACTGCTGGAGTCAGACACCCACGACATCCAACTTAGCTGGAATGAAGTTAAGAGATTGGCGAAAACAAACCCGAATGGAAGAAATCCGTTGTGGCCCTATGTTCCACACTGGAACTCTAGGAATGCATGATGATGAAGGATATGTACTAGTCCGGAATAATCCTGATGTAAAATAAATATAACACTTGAAACTGAAGATCTTTATATACAGTCCGCGAAAAAGATATAGCACACTGTTATACATACATCTCATCGCATATCTAACACGCTCTTGTCCGGTGTTAGTGAAATTTAAGGCTTGGGTGTAATATTTGGTTCGTAAGCTTATTTTTGCTAGTCATACGAGTATAAATTTGATTATTACCCAATCTTACGCCATGTTGCTTTTGATAGGCGTAATAACTGCGATTTGTCCGACCCTTATTAGCTAACGCTTTTGTATACAGGTACGGCGTTTGTATGTTCCAAACTTAAGTATGCATCCTTCATCTGGTCTTCGTATTATACGTTCTTACATTTCGCGTTGCGTTATTTATGTTTTTCGGAACCTATTCCTACTTATGAAGTGCGAAGTTTATTGACTTAAAATCATTGCAGAATAGGGAAATAGTCTTATCTTTGCCTTTCATTTTTTACTTAATCCGTGGTGCTGTTGACGATCCGAGGCTTTTTGAAACGATTTTCTTTAATATTCCGGCCAGAGCTCTTTGTAAGTCCGAGTTTCTCTATGTTGATCTTTCAAAATCTCTTTATGCTCGAAATGCTCCTATTACTAGAGTCTTAATTGAGTTTAATAAATTAATACTTTAAAAGAAAAAAATTTATAAATTATAATAATAAATTATCTCTAAATTTATTAAGATAGATTTTTCTTGTTCAAAAGATCGCCTATTGATATTTTGAAACATTTATTATAAATAGTTTAATTGTATTTTTTTTTTTTTTTAATGTCTATTAATCTTAAAATATGTCTATTGAACCGATAAGAATTAGTTATATTCATAAATAAAGGGTTTTCCAATAACATGTGTTATTTTGAATATTTCGATTTGATATCTACAGTTTTGATATCTTCACTTTTGAAGTTGTCGTTTTTTGAAACTTGACCAGTAGAAACTACGCCATTAATAAAAATGGAACGATACACGCTTAAACAAGGCATTGAAATTATTAAAATTCACTATAAAAATGGTGAAAACTCGGCAGAGACGGTTCGTAAAACTCGAACATTTTTAGGTCATCGTGAAGCACCTTGTCGGACCGCAATACAGGTGATAAAATTCGAGCTGTTGGGACAAGTTAGTGATGTGAAGAAAAAAACCCGTGCACGTCGCTCAAGAACAGTTGAAAATATTGCTGTTGTAGCCGAAAGTGTTGAAGAAAACCCAGGTTTGTCCATTTTTCGTCGTTCTTTGGAATTAGGAATTCCATAAACGTCATTACAACGTATTTTGCGTAAAGATTTGGGTCCCAAGGCTTATATAGTCCAGTTAGCACAAGAATTCAAGGCGGCCGTTCATCAACAACGTCTTGCCTTTGCTGATTGGAATTATCCGGAATTCCATTGAAAAATCATCTTAAGGGATGAGGCCCATTTCCATCTCGGTGACTTCGTCAACAAGTAAAATTGTCGGATCTGGGGCTCAGAAAATCCAAGAGTTATTGTTGAAAAGCCTCTCTATCCTCAACGTGTGACAGCTTGGTGCAGTTTATGGCGGAGTCATTGCACCTTACTTTTTCGAAAATGAAGCTGGAGCAACAGTTACGGTGAATGGATTGCGCTATAGAAAAATGATTAACGATTTTTTATGGCCGGAATTGGATGGTATTGATCTGGACAACGTTTATTTTCAACAAGACGGCGCTACGTGCCACACAAGCAACAAAATCATTCTTTAAATATCAAAATAACACCTCTTATTGGAAAAACATTAGTAATTAATCGAAGGAATAAGCAAAATATATAAATAAATAACGGTCTTTCAAAACAAAAAAAAATCAATTTCGGCCTTAAAATGTTTGTAAAAAAAATATTTATTGGTGAGAAAAGTCTTTGATCAATTATTAAAAAATATGTTTAAGAAGCTCGTGTTAAAAATTGAGATTCTTTCAAATTCAGCTGAATCAGAATAGCTCACGTAACCAGGGTTATGGCAGCGGTTTCTTTACGAAAAAACTGAGATTGTGTTGGTTATGTTCGAAAAAAAAAAATGCAGCCTCACCTAATGTTGCTTCGCTGGCGTCTGAACAACAATCATTGCACAGATCCATAAATAAAAACGCACTCAGCTGGTTGTCAAAAAATGCCCACAGCTGATGACACCTGATTCCAAAACGCTGGCCTTTTAAATTTCTTTCCCCATGACTGAAATAGTGGGAGGTAGGGTGGGTAGTGCTATTGTATGCAGTGACAGTCCTTGGCAAGATATAAATCTTTGTTGTCTCGTGGCGTAAGCCAGGCCGTCATGCAATCGTTAGGGCATTTTAATTGAAATTGTACAAGGTGGTGCAGAATTAATCACCAATTAATTTTGTTTTTGAAGAACTTTTTTAGTAAATAAAAATATATAAAAAATATATATATACATACATACCAGCATGAAACCAAAATTTTTGTCAGGGGATGGTTATATAAATATAAGTATAAAATCATCTTCTTTCTTACACTATTTTATCTATAAAATGTCAGAAAAACTTGGCAAAATTATGCACATACATAACTATTAGGATGGGGAATAAGTTCGTAGCGTTTTACCGAAGACTTGTAATTTAAACAGAAAACAATAATTATATCAATAATTTAATCAATTATATATTCGCCTTTGCTGTTTATAACCTCTTCCCACCTCTCGGCCAATCTGTTGATGTCCTTCTGCCAAAAATCGCTAGTTCTGGAGTCAAAGAAGTTGTTGAGCCAGTTTTTAAGGACCTCTTTGTTATCAAAGGTTTGACAGGGAGCGGAAAAGATGATAATCGGTCGGTGCAAGGTCCGGAGAATACGGCGGATGCTTAAGGGCCTCCCATTCGAGCTCTTGCAGTGCAGCTTTGAGAACTTGTTCAGCAGGTATATTCAGTCGAATAGCCTCATTCACGCGGTGTAGCTGGGCAACGTAGAGCTCCTTGTTGATGGTGGTATTTTTTTCGAGCATTTTCCAGCCACCATGCCCTCCCAGTCCCACCAAACACATATCATGATCTTCTTTGGCTGAAGATGCTTGACTCTCGGCTTTTTCTCGTATATCCTAGAGCCACCCACTCCATTCTTTGCTTCATATTGATGTACCTATAGGCATCATTTCTCATCTCCGGTGACGATTCGGTACAAAAAGCGCTGTTTATGACTGCGTGTTGCTGGATGGTGGGCGAAATGCTGAGAAGTAATTTGAAGGCGACTTTCTTTGTTTTTTTCGTTGAGTTCGTGAGGCACCCAGACTGCCAATTTTTCGATAAATCTCATTCATTGAAGATAATTAAGAATCGGTTTATGATCGCAGTTTATTTTTTCCGCCAATTCACGACTGATTTGGCGACCGCTCTCCTTCAAAAGCGATTTGAGACGTTCTTCATCGATATCAGAAGGCCTTCCGTTGCGAGTCGTGTCAATGACGTCAAAGTCGCTATTCGCCATTTTTGAACTTTGCAAACCATATCCGTACTGTAGACTCGCCTATGACACCTTCTCTGTACACGTCGCAAATGCCTCGGGCTGCTTCGGCTTCGGCAGCTTTTTGACCTCGATGAAAAGCAAAGAAGAGCTGGTGTCGAAAATGTTGATTTTTGCCTCCTAGGTATTCCATTTCGAAGCCTCAAAACTAATAAAAAATTAAATAGCTCAATACTACAATAAACATAGTTTTCTAGGGAAAAAGAGTTCTATCGAATGAATGCTTATCCTTTGCCAAATAGAAAGCAAATCGTTGTAAAATAAAAGAAAATATAACAACGGTGTGAACTTACTGCCCAACCCAAATATATATGCACATATTTTTGTGCACATAAAAGGAAAAAAAAACAATCAATTCGAATAATTAATAATAAAATAAAAAACAAGATTTGTTTGATGAAGGGCAATTAAGTCAATGGAACAAATGAAGACTTTTAGTGACATAAACATAAAAAAACTATAACAAGACATGAAAAAAACTACAAAGAACCAGATTCCAAAAAATATAAATTTGTTTGTTTGATCCCATGATTCAATAATAAAAGGTTTGCTCAGTAAGCAGCTTTCTCATTCCCTCTTGACAAATCGGCTCCCTTAGCAAGACACTGGATTGCTAGCTCTACAAATTTTGACTAAAAGTGGAGGAAAAGTAAAATTTGTAGAAAAAACATTTCATTTTCAAAATGGTCTGCTTACGAGCAACAACTCGCTCAAGAGTTTTCATCAGTATGTTCAGGACTATGGTAGTATGACTTGAAATAGATACCGCTTAATCAGGACATGATGGAGTATTTGACGCAATCCGAGATCGAGATGGAGAATTTACAAAGCTTTATTTTTTATAATGTGGTGATTTAAACGGAACTCATGTTTTGCAAAGAACTAGCGTTTGTTACAGCAGAGATAATTATTGAATAGTCCCGACGCAATCGATTACATTGCAGACCTCATAATAAAAAAGTTGGCAGAACTTGTTTCCAATGAGCCCACCTTAATATGGATGGATGAAGTGTCCAGAGGAGGCTTAGAAAAACACAGTACCAGTATCAAAGAGCTTCTCATAAAAAACCATCCACCGGAATCGGCTTAAAACTGTAGGGCCTTCCACTTGTGGAACGCGCGCTACAAATAGGAGGAGGATCTCGGCCAAACACCTAACAGAATTGTACGTGCCAATTATTTATTTATTTTTAACAAAATAGTTTCATATTGGCGAAACGTTGCGATTGGTTTTAAATTTAAAAATTGATTCACAAAATAAAATCTTGGATTATGTGAAATAATTTCTTGTTTTAATATTAGACTTGGCAATTTCCGCTAATCACTTCTATCTATACCATTATTTACATTCAAATATTAATTAAAATTTATTTTTTAAACCGTTCGTAGTTTGTTTCCATTTAAGTAACAAAATACTTTTTTGCTACCATTTTTACCAAAAAGGATTTAATTTTTCCTTTTTATGCACCTTCTAGTGAGCAAACCTTTAATAATTGAATCATGGTTTGATCCTATGTTTTTGTGACGGCTAATTTTTACTGGATGAAATTTCTCCAGCTCGAAATGAACTGTCACTTTTTTTTTATGTGATGGATAAAAATTATGAATTACTGGCAAATATTAGGAATTACTATTACAACTTTTTGTGTTATCGACGCTACTATGATTTACTATATTGTCTGCTTACTTATTCATTTTCATGTTGATTTGCTTCCATATAAAAATATGTTTAGTGTCTCGCTTTTAACAGCGTTACCAGTGCACCCGCATTGTGGTAATTAAAAGTGGTACGAATTTTTCGATAAAAAAATTTGCTGGTATTAAAATTTTCGGTAACAGCCAGAATAGCCTTTTAGTGTCACTACTAACTGCTATGTCGCCTAGATTATTTTCGCGGTTACTTAAAATATCGGGTGTCGTTTACGATAAATTTGAAAGTCATATACACTGCATCAATAAATTGTAAATACAGCAGCAACTTTGGAAAATAAAACGCAACTTTGGTATTAAAACGTTTACCATCTTAATTTTTTTTGGCATTTCTTTCTTACATATATAGGAGGCAAAAATAACCAAAAACTCCAACAAAACTATTTAGTTTATTTATAATAAAAATACCACAAAATTATCTTCAAAATCTTGCTTCACAAAAATTGTAAATACAGTAGGAAAAAATGCATGTCTACTCATAAATAAAAAGTTTCCAATAGGATTTGTTGTATCCTTTTCCATAAATTATACTTTTAAGTCGACCTTTCATATATTAGAAAGCACCAACTTTTTTGTTTCGTCCAACAAATATTCAATCGGATTAAGATCCAGAGACTGGGCGCGATGTGGGAGCACAGATTTACAATTGGAAAGCAAATAATTTCGGATAATTTTAGAATTATGTTTAGAGTCACTGCCTTGCATCACCTAAAAATCTGAGTCGAGACCCAGTTTTTTGGCATTTGGCTGTAAATTAGCTTTTAAAATCTATCCACAGCACTTTTCACAAATGCAAGATTTCCTACTGCGTTGGGTGCCATTGTGGCCCAAACCATTACACAGCCACCAGCGTATTTGATCGCAGAAGTGTGGTTTTTCTTCCTCAGCGCAGAATTCGCTTTTATCCATACAAAACTTTTCCCATCGGACCCAAATATATTACATTTACTCTCATGCATAAATCTAACATCTTTCCAAAAGTCATCCGATTTATCAACGTACGTTTTTGTTTACTTCAAAACTTTGCTGCATTCTTCGCTGATATAAGTGGTTTCTTTCGTGAAACACATCCGTTGTATAATTTTGATTTTAGGTATTTTCTGGTTTTCGGATTAACAAGTGCTCTTCCAGTTACCTCAAGGCTCTCTGCAATCTTGGCTGCTCCGATTTTTGAGTCAGCCTTAATCGTTCGTTCGATTGCTCGCATGTCTTCTTCATTATTTTTTATTTGCCCTTTATGTTTTCGTGGTCTATTTGGCACGTGGTTTGCCAACAATTGCAGATATTTCAGTTTTTAACTTTAAAATTAATTTTTATACATCAACCGGCACCAAATAATCAAATCACAAAGAGAAAATTGTTTTTCTTATGAACTAGCTCGTATGAAATTATAAATGAAGCAAATATGATAAAATGGAAAATAACGAGTTGGGCATCACATAATTTTTTGTCCACAATTATTTGTTCCATTTCATCATCCCTGTCGATGAGGAGCATTCCATTAGCAATTGTATTGTGACTGTGACTGTCACAGCTCTCTTCATACATATCTTGCTTCCGTCTATGCATGTAGCTTCTGCTCAAATATGAACGAGACGTTATCAATAAAACGGTCCGCGGATGACATATGGCAAAAATAAATTTTTTGTTTTTTGGTAGGACTGTTATAAGCTTACATGGCAAATTTCAGCGTGATATGTCACATAGTTTGTTTTCTGTACTACTGTAAACAAGTCAAGCTCGAGTGTGTTCTTCGAATTCTCTTTTATGACTTCAATTGTCTCAAAATGTTTTCCACGGTGCGGCAAGTTGAGCTTGGGAAACAGGAAAAAGTCACATGGAGCCATATCAGGCGAATACGGTGCTTGCGGAACGATATTAACATTATTTTTGTTCAAATAATCGCGAACAAGACGTGATGTTTGAGTTGGTGCATTACCGTGATGCAAGAACCATGACTTGTTGTCCCACAATTCCTTCCTTTTAAGACGAATGTTCTCGCGCAAACGCTTTAAAACGTCTAAATAATATTCAGCGTTAACAGATCGGCCTTGCGGAAGGAACTCCGAGTGCACCACACCTTCGTAATCGAAAAAAACAGTCAGCATAACCTTAATTTTTGAGCGACTTTGGCGTGGTTTTTTGGGTTGATGTACGGCCCTCTTTGAACGATTTGTACCACTGGAAAACACGTGCACGCGATAGAGCAGAGTCCCCATAGGTTGTCTGCAACATTTTTAAGGCGTCTGAACCCGAAATTTTGTTGGAATAACAAAATTTCAAACAAATTCTTTGAATTTCCATTGTTAAATTCGAAGAACACACTCGAGCTTGACTTGTTTACAGTAGTACAGAAAACAAACTATGTGACATATCACGCTGAAATTTGCCATGTAAGCTTATAACAGTCCTGCCAAAAAACAAAAAATTTATTTTTGCCATATGTCATCCGTGGACAGTTCATATTTGAGCAGAAGCTATGTATGAACGTATATTGCCAAATTAGTTAATAACCAAGGAGTAGGTACAAGCATACATTCTGTCAAAAAATTATCGGAAATAAAAAGCGCGCGTTGCACAGATGTCTAATTTTTGTTTGCTGGAATGTTGGTATAACTGCTCACTATAGTGTCGCAGAGTTTGAGCGTCATCTGTCAATTAGCTTGTTTTTCGCATTTAATTATATCTGTCAACTGCACGTGTGCTCTGCGATTTTCACTATGGATAAAATATCGAACAAGAAATTTGTCTTAAATTTTGTGTTTTAAACGGGATTGCAGAATGCCTATGGCGAGTGTGCTTTATCAAAAAACACGGGTTTTCGAGTGGTATAAGGCTTTTGCAGAGGGCCGAGAAGTCGTGGAAGATTTGCCCCGATCTGGTAGCCCATCAACTTTTTCAACGGATGAAAATGTTAAAAAACTCAAGGAAATGGTACTGGAAAACCATAATTTAAGTTTGAGGGAGGTAGCTCGCGACCTTAGCGTGTCTCACGAATCAATTGGCACATTTGATGGAACGATGATTTGGAACGACTCGTTCCAAGAGAGTTGCATTTCTTTTAAACAACTCAATGAATAGATGATTGAGCAAGTGAATTCGGAACCAACGTTTATCCAGCGCATCATAACCGGTGATGAGACGTGGGTATATGAGTTTGACATGCAAACCAGTTAACCAGTCAACAGGTGGCTGAGTGACGCTATCCACATGAGCCGAAACTCAAAAAACCACGTCAAAGTCGGTCAAAAGTGAAAGTCATGCTACTCATTTCTTTGATTATCATGGAGTTGTGCACTCGGAGTTCTTCCAAATGGTTCTACGATAAATAAATAATATTATTTGGTAGTTATGCGAACATGATAACGCACCGTCTCACAAGACACATATTGTGAACTCTTGTTTGACCAAAAACTCGACAAATATCATCGAACAATCACCGTATTTAGCACCCTGTGACTTTTTGCTTTTCCCAAAACTTAAATTAACACACCGCGGACGCCGCTTTGAGTCGATCGAGTCCATTAAAAAGAATTCGCTGAAGGAGCTGAAGAAGATCTCTTCAAACGCGTTTAAAAGGTACTTTGATGACTGGACTAATCGTTGACATATGTGTATTGCTTCGAATGGAGCCTATTTTGAAGGCGACAAAATAAATTTTGATGATTCAACAATTATTTTTCGTTTTATTGAACAATTCCCGGTACTTTTTTAACAGAATGTATACATACGTACATATAAAATGCAAAATTAGTTAATAACCAAGGGGTACAAGCATTAAGCACAAAATACACCTTCAATACTTTCGATTTGTATTTCGGAGACTGTAGCAACGGTGACTGGCAGCTGTGGTTCAGAAGTACATTCCTCTATATCATTGGTCGATTTCTATTTAATATTTAATGACTTCAAATAAACTTTATGCATTTCATCTAAAACATATTTACTTACATTCTCCATTTTTACCATTTTTATTTAAATTTAGAACTTTGCCTCAATTCGTCTTTATTTCTACTTTGCGATCAGCTGTTCTTCTCAGTTGCAAATTCTTACTTGCAATTTCCCCTCAAAATGAAATGTCATTTTACTCTCTCACTTTCCCCTACTTTGCAAGGTTGTGCGATACATGAAACCCAAAACTTTACAGTTTTTTAACAACTGTTACCAATTATTTGCTCACCAGCTGGCGTTTTATGGGTTTTAGAATAATTCTGCATTAAAAAGTAAATTTAGGAAGAAATATCTCTCAGATTATTTTCGCAATTAGGGCTCGATATGCATTTATTTATATACGAGTATGAGCATTATCAAATGATATATTTTTCCGTTGCCGACCAGTTTTCCCAATCCATTCTTCCCAAAACTTTTTTCCAATGCTTACTTTTCCCAAAGGCAAATGTTCCCAAATTTTTTCATCCACACTGTTTTTTCCCAAGATTTTTTTCCCAAATACATTTTTTTCCAAAGAGCAAAAAATTATTTATTAATGATATAAAATTTATAAAATGTGTAAAAATTCTTTAGAGGCTGATATTGTGTCCAAGGAGTCGAAGATACTCAGAAATTTCGCTCCCTTTGTAATCTTCATATTGAGCCACTATATATCTCATTCTCATCTTTGATTGTAACCATTTCTTTTTTGGAGCTGCTTTTACTTTTTGTCCCAGGTCTAATTGTCTTACTGCTCTTTCTTGTCACACTGCTTTTTCAGAAACTCTTGAAGAAGATAGTACAATGATGGATGGTTTTTTCCAACCATAAGTTGAAATCCTACCAATTTCCTACCACCTCTGGAAGAAACAACGATTTCTGGTACAGACATTAAAACACTGAAAAAAGATAATTTATTGATTCTTATAATTTACAATACTTTTTTATTTTTTATTATAAACACTTAATTACTTACGTTTTATGCAATCAAATCAGCCTCTAGATACTAGAATTTTTTTTTTAAATTGTAATTGTCAAACTGAACGTAAACAAACAACTGTCATTTTAGTTATCTACGTTGCCTAGCAACCTCATTCAAATTTTGAATGACATATTTTTCCCCCAAAACAAGTTTGGGAAAAATAGGATTTTAATTTAATTGGGAAAATGGTTTAGGGAAAATTGGTTTGGGAGTTATTTTATTGGGAACAAAAGTTTTGGGAAAAATGACTTTTGGGAAAAATGGATTGGGAAAAGTGTACGGTAACCATATTTTTAATTAGAAAAGGTAAAACGGCTGTGAGTGGGTTTTTGAAACCTTTTTAATATTTCACTTTTTTGCAAGAAACTAGAAACAGATTATTTTATAGTCGTACATACATATAAGTAATTTAAAATATTTTTACCTTCATACGTAGAAGAAGGAAACTCATACAAAGTAAAAAATTTGTCGTACAGATTCACTTAAAGTGCATGCAATATATATGTACATATGTGGATATCCATTCATATGGCTGTAAATATAGTTCAAAGAGATTCAGTATATTTATGCCGTTGATAAATATGCCACTCATCACAACTACAGTAAGGACAGTGTACACACATTCTGGCACAGCTTTGTGCATATGAGCAGCAGATGTTCTTTGCGGATGCATATGTATGGGTAAATGAATCTTATCTTGCATTATTTCGAAACATAAAAGTGAGTATAAAACCTTAAAGTCTATTTTGAGGAAACCAAAGGCTTACTCTGAGTAGGTACGTGCAGTAGTACTTGCAATTTTGTGCGGAAAGCTTTACGGAAGCTAATTAGGAGACACTGCCGCGGGAATATATGTACAAGTAAATACTCGCACACAAACGATGGGAAGCACTAAGAAGAAATGCACATCTACGGCTGTATATGTAAAAAGTCATTGGGGCTTATGGTAGATACATTAATCTCGAAACTGCATGTGAATTTGCTCTTTGTGTCTTGACAAAAAAAAACTGTTCTGCTACTTTGGGAAGCCTACGAACGATGGGAATTATGGCGGGCGGGTTTTATTATTTAAATAAAGTCCAATGTAATCAGGTCTTATTATTTATTTATTTATTTATGCATCTAAATGCACAAAATTCTTGCTGCCTACTGAACAAAACTGTTTAATACTATTTTATAATTGTCATATAATAGGCTGTGGATAGCGTACAAGGCAATGGGTAAATCATTTAACTCAGATTACGTATGGAAACATTCGTCATTGTTTCCGTGAATCCCTAGCGAGGCATAGGGCACCAACAACACCTACGCGCCATCTCGTCCAATTACTGGATAACGATTTAACCTGCTTCCAGCTTAACCCGAGTTAAGCCGTCTCGGGATCCACTGTTCTTTTCCAGGTTTCCCTTGGCCTGCCAGGCACTCTTCCTCTCGCTTTGAGTGGGTTCCATTCCATTACCTTCTCGACTATGTTCTCATCTTCTTTACGTAAAGTGTGATCAATCCACTTCCTTTCCTGTCTACTAATCCAAATGTCTAGCGGCTCGATGTTGGCTTTTTCGCGCAATTCCTTATTTGGCATTATTTTTGGCCAGAACATTCGGAATATAATCTTTAGACAGCGGTTGATAAAAACTTGTAAGCGACCACCATAACCAGTCGTTTATCGAAACATTGAATGTCAATATTTCCAAAGAATGGAACAGTTAACCAAACTTAGCAGAAAGCGAACTATAAATTTGCAGGAAAGAAAGGCAAATCTGGAGAGCTTTTAAATTTATTAGCTGACAATGCGATTCATAAGACGGCAAATTTGACGGTTACCAGGTGTCTGGTCACTTGCCACCCACTGGTGCCCCCACTGATACGCGGTATACAAAACTCCAGACATGCCAGAATACTGCAATCAGGACAGCTACGGGATGCCTCCTGATGTCTTCCTCTTGCAGCACCTCCACAATGAGGCATCAATGCTCTCAGTTACAGAGCACCACAAAATGCGCAGCAAACAATTTCTTCTAGGGTGCTACCGAAGGTAGCCAGGACAAAACACAATTACAACTACTGGAGCGGACCGGTGACTACACCGCACTGACAGGATTAATTAAGCTACCACAACAACAACAACGGTGAAGATTCTCTAACATTCAACGAACGAAGCGAAAAAGTAATGAGTATTTTTTGAACTCACTCAATCAAGGCATCAAGTCTAGATCATACAAAAAAAAAGTTAAAAAAATAGTAAAATTTTCAGAGCATATGGCTCAGAAAAAATCTATCATTGCTCAGTTTTGTATCAAAATATACTTCTAAATCCCTAACTTCAGTGGCATTATTTAAAGAGGGTGCCGTAATATGACAACTCGAGTGTAAAAGAATAAACTTCCTATTAAAAGTAGCATTAAAACACCTTTTCCCATTGAAAAACAAATAATTTCGCGTGCACCAAAAGTCTGTATGTATCAAACTCAGCTTCAAATATTATGGAATCATGAAAATCTCGAATTATAAAGTACACCTTGAAGTCAACCGCAGATAGTGCATAGGTAATTAGATGATGAGAAACAGGAACCGATGCCATTATAGTCCGGAAGCCAGGGGTCATTTTGACCTCATCATTTCATGTCGACTGACTTTAATACTGAAGGCAGACGCCATCCAATGGATGACGAAACCAACCGTCAGCTGGTCCAGTAGCGGTGGGTACGTGCCTAGGACGCTGCGAAACGTGTCGAAAAAAAAATTTTAACAACTCATTTAATACCGGCTGACATTTTTTTTGTGTATTGTTGACATTTAGTAGAATAAAGATAGAATAGTCAGCTGCGGCGTAGAGGGAGGAAAATACGTCAGCTGAACAGGAGAACTTGTAAAATAAATTAAAAAGTAAAACTACTTTATGCCGATTGAAATTTTTTTACAATAATTTTGGACACATATGAAAATACAGGGTGGCTGATGAAAGCCGCTACCAAAAAAAAATTGAATAACTTTTTTTCTTTTTAAGTTATCTGTTCCATTTTTGTTTTAATTTGCAGATTGATCTTTAAAATTTATTAAAATGGATAACTGGGACACGCGAACAAGAATTTGGATAGTCCGCCGCTATCACGCACTGGAGTCCGTAGTTTTGGTACAGAGAGAGTACAGGCGGATGTTTGGCGGCGATCCCCCGAGCAGATGGACCATAATGAGACTGGTGAATAATTTTGCTGAGCAAGGAACAGTCGCAAGAAGGCCTTATCATCGAAACCCACCAGTTCGGACGGAGGAAACGATCGCTGCTGTAGCGGCAGCTATACAAAGCAATCCAAGGGTTTCAACAAGAAGCTTATCTGCTCAACTTGGTGTCAGCCGACAGTCTTTGCAAACAATAATGCACAAAGATTTAGACTTATTTCCCTACAAAATTCAAATGGTTAACAAACTGAATGCAGCCTACTTGCCGATTTGCTTGGAATTTTGCCAGAAGATCCTGCAAATGGTGGAAGAAGACCAAAACATGTTAAACTGCCTTTTCATGTCTGATGAGGCCCATTTCGATTTAAACGGCAATATGAACAAACAAAATTGTCGAATATGGAGTACTTCTAACCCACAGATACTCCACGAAACGGAATTGCATCCTCTTCGCGTGACAGTGTGGTGTGCGGTTTCTTCACGCTGTATTGTCGGGCCTTATTTTTTTGAAGAAAATGGTCACACCGTTACGGTTACTGGAGACCGTTATTTGAAAATGCTGAAAGAATTTTTCTATCCAGAACTACGCCGAAAGAGAATTCCTTTCAACTCTGTGTGGTTTCAACAAGATGGGGCAACGTCTCACATAGCCCAGACTGTTATGACAGAGTTGCGACGAAAATTTCCCAATAAACTGATTTCAAGAAACTCCGAATTTCATTGGCCCCCAGGTCGCCTGACCTTACTGCACCTGACTTTTTCTTGTGGGGTTTATGTAAACAAGAAGTTTATAAAACAAAGCCAACAAATTTGGATGAACTAAAACAATCCATTCGGGCAACAATTGCGGCTATTCCTGTCGCAACTCTCAAAGCAGCAATGAACAACTTTTTACTAAGATGCCGCACTTGTGTCAACGAGCATGGGGGGCATTTAAATTCAATTATTTTTAAAACTAGCTAAGTTACATTTAATAAAATTTAATGACCTTCAACTTGAAAAAAAAAAATAAATGAATTCCATACACTAAAAAAAAGTTATTTGAGTTTCTTAATGTAGCAAAATTCATCAGCCATCCTGTATAATAATGATGGTCAGCTGCATTTATAGCGGTGGGAAGACCGTCAGCCGAAGCAAGAATGAATCATTCGGCATAAAGACATTATGTTTATTGCTCAAATAAGATTTAATCCACTCAAAGAAAATTTAATGAATTCCAAAATTCTTTAATTTAGCTAATAAAACCTCATGGAGACTCTATCGAATACTTTCGAAAAGTCAGTATAAATTGTATTGACTTGTTCTTCAGCAAAATTCACAAGATTGGAAAATTTTGATCTGCCTCTAACGAAGTAGATTGAAAGCTAATGACAAAGCAAAGTTTTCCCGACGCTATGATTAAAATTCTTTGACAAAAGTCAAAAAGACGGATCAAAAATATATGATTTGGTCGTGCCTACCATTTGGAAGTGTGTAGGTTCGAATTTTCGTGCATGAAACACCAAAAGGAAAAGGTTTCTTCAAATAGTGGTCGGCCCTTGGCAGATAGTGGCAAACCTACGAGTATTTCCGCCATGAAAAAACTCCTCATAAAAAAGGGCCAGTTATAATATCATACAACTTTGCAATTTAGAGATTAGGAAGTGTTGAACGTTTGCACGGCAGTGAATTCTTCGTTACCCGGATTTATATCCGGACATGGACTGGTACCCAGGCAGCGTTCTCCGTACATGTATGGGGAATGTTTATGCTGCTACAACAACATCGGTTGCTTGAACGTGCCTTTAGATGCCTTCAAAGATACGATGCAAGCGAAACCCTCAAATACTGGATTAATCTAAATTACCTACTTGACTTTTAAAAAACGCTTGCCTCAGCTATTAACGTGCTTCTGTACTCTAAAGAACTACTTTGGATCTGATAATCTCACAGTGAAGCTAATGGGCAGCTTTCTCACAAACAAAATTCAAGTTGTAAAAATGGGTTCCGAGCTCTCTCACCTAATGTCAACTTTATTTGTTAAAAACTCTGAAACATGTAACCTGTGCTCTATTCTCAACATCAACTTATAGTCTATAACCTCTTAGGCTTCAAAAAACGGTATTATTATTAACTTTAGCTTTACTTGTACCTAACATATACGCTATTAGAAAAGGCTGTTACTATCATTTTGTATTTCCTGCTCGTGGTTTTGAACCCGACTTCCACCGAATGGTAGCCGTAGCTATGCGGACGTCGAATGCACAAAAAAGTGTAAGTTCCGAAAGGTTCTAAATATAGGAGCATTAGTAGCTTCATTTATTCTTAACGACGTAAATTCTTAAGCACATATTGGAATAGCAATATAAATGTCTATCTATATTGGATAGTCTATCGCACACCATATTAAATTGTAAGCAAAAGAAATGGGGAATATATTCGTTAATAAAAATGTAAAATATTAAACTACTTCCCTGTGGAACAACAGAGGTCGCTATAAAAGAATGTGAGGACACATTGTCAATAACAACAATACAATTTCGGAAAAATATATCGCTAGTTTAGAGTTTCTCTCATGCTTTATCAGGCTCTCATCATGCCTCTCGCATCGTATGGCGTAGAAGCTTGGCCGAAAACAATATCCGATGAGGTATAACTTGGACCGTTTGAGAGAAATATTCTGCGGAAGATTTTTGGATTTGGCAACGGCGAATATCGCAGGCGATGAAACAAGGATCTTTATGAGCTTTACGACGACATAAACATAGCGCAGCGTATAAAGATTCAGCGGCTACGTTATCTGGGTCATGTCGAAAGGATACAAATTCTCCTGCTCTGAAAGTATTCGATGCGGTACCAGCTGGTGGTAGCAGAGGAAGGGGAAGGCCTCCTTTGCGTTGGAAAGATCAGGTGAAGAAGGACTTGGCTTCACTTGGTGTGTCCAACTGGCGCCGATTAGCACGAAAAAGAAAAGCCTGACCCGCTTTGTTAAAATCGGCCGAACTCACGTAACCGGTTATTGCGCCAATAAAGAAGAAGAAAAGTTTAGAGAGAGATGTTGCTAATTCCAGTTTTTTTTTTATTTTACAGAAGCTATAAGATACAGATTACAATTACAATACCTATACAGAACGTATAATCTTTCAAAGTAATTTTCTTCAAGCACAAAATTTTGCATATTCCATACTAAGTTATTTTAGCGAAGCGATTTCCTCCACATTGATGTAAAGTTGTTGTATTCTTTGGGACTTGTCACATTTTCGGTGAATGCTTGAGACTAAGTAAAAAAGCTTATCCCTGAATAGAAATGGTTAGAAATAAATCAGGTAGTGAATTCTTTTGGAAAAAGTGGACTAAGCAAGTTTTAAATCTAAGTTAGCGATATATGATTTCCAGTTTCAGAAAGTTTTGTTCAATTGTAGACTTTTCTAAACTCTTCCTTCTTCCCTTTTCTAAAGTCTTCGCCTTATGAACACTGTTTTTGATTTTTAAACTGATCAGGAATCAATTTAAACCTAACCAATCTACCTCAAATTAAATATTCTTAGTGTTTACACGCAATGGTATGAAAAAATGCCCGTGAATAAAAAATCGAAAAAACTTAAAAATTTCCCGAGTTGCCATGCATGCCCTTAACAAACATACCTGGGTCATTCAGGCTTCATGCAACGATACAATCCATATTTTAAACGCGAATTGACGTAGATTGAGATTCTAATTCACACTTCTCGCGAGATGCTAACGAGGTGCACAAATAATAATATTTTTACTTGATAAGTACATATGTATGTACTAAATACACATATGTAACTGTATGCCGACAAATAAGTCGGCAATTGTACTAAAGTGGCTGTTAAACATACAGTCACTTACACCGTATTTGATACAGATACGATTTTTTTGTAAAGTGGTCGATATTTCACAAAATTTTGCGAAAATGGAAAAACTGAGTATGCAGATGAGTCTAACCACGTCAAGTGGGCCCCGAATTTTCCATCAAATTTAAAATCAAATGCATTTTTGTATAGAGAATTTGTCACATAATAATTGCTGTGAGTAGTTTTTTTTTATTTCACTTTTTGTTTATGTTATTAACAATTTAAGTTTTTTGCATCATTTTTTTGTAAAATTAATATCTCAGAAACTACAATTGATAATTTGATGAAATTTATTTCAGTTACCGAAAAATGTTTACTTTATCGATTTAACGTTCATAGACTGTGTATTTGTTGAAACAATAATTTTTAATAATACTTTTTTATAAACAATCACAATTATTTTTGCGCTCTTCACGCTCTAAATGGATTAAGCGCACAATGCTCACCTTTAATAATCTGTAAAAAAAACTTTTTTCATCCAATCCGTTCTGAAGATATCGAATCTTTTGTCAAACTGTGTAAAGTTTTGATGCGCAGTATAGTCTGGTGCAACGCGCCGCGCTTTGCAGTTGGCCTTGCATTGTCACATGGGATCATACGCTAAAACGTATAACACTTAAAAAAGACATAAAAACGGATTAAAGATTCAAAAATTAGGTGTTTCATTACTAGAATTTTTATTACATACATCCATATCTACATGAAAACATACAAAATTTATTTAGTAATAATACTCTCGAAACAAGATGTGTCCTCGGAGAAGATTTTACTTCACAGTCTATGAACGTTAAATCGATAAAGTAAACATTTATCGTTAACCGAAATAAATATCATCCAAACTGATAGTTTCAATTGTAGTTTCTGAGATATTGACTTTACAAAAATATCATGCAAAAAAATTCAATTGTTAATAACATAAACAAAAATCGAAATAAAATAAAAACTATTCACAGCAATTATTATGTGACAAATTCTCTATCCAAAAATGCATTTGATTTTAAATTTGATGGAAAATTCGGAGCCCACTTGACGTGGTTTGACTCAGATATTTTATTTGTTTGTTTTGATTTCATTTCTCAACATAAAATACAAAAAGTGTCCACTCATTTCATTGTAAAATAAAAATAAAAAAACAAAAAACAGCCAGAGAATTCACGCCGCAGCTTAAAGAAGAGCTTAAAAAGAGCAACAACTTCTTGAACTATTTTTAAAATTTTAAGGCATTTAGTACTTTGTTAGGTATCCTTTATTGTGAATTAAAGTTTGAAGTCTACATATGCCACGGAGTGAGGAGTCAACGATGTGTATTCTGGACTAATTTGGCTGTTCGCTTCAAGAATCGTCATATTTTCTTATACGAGTATTTGTCTGGTGTGAATAAGTTGTGAGTGACTGTGTGTACATTTAACTTCACACAAATATAAGAATTTTTCCATGCAAATCTATTTACGTGCCAGTATTTATATGTATCTTAGCACTTTTCTCAAATTTGCACATTCACTTAGACGCGAGTATAGCCAAATAAGCGTACGTGCTTTAGAAATCTACTTTACTTGAGTGCTTATGGAGTACTAATTGCTTGCTAAGCGAACTTAAGCATATCGTTGGCATAAATCGTGACATTTTTATTAATGTAAACAGTTGATTAGACAGGTAAAGATCATTTCAAGTACAGCTTTAACCCTTTCAGGTGCAATTTTTGTAGTTAACAGACTCATTTGATACCTCGATTACTGTCGCTGAACTCAAATCTGTGCTTGGAATTCATAATTCAAAACAGCGATCATAATATTGAGAACAGAAACCATTGAAATGAAACTAAGCTCGACGAAAATGACTTACAAGAGGTTTCAGGTATCAATAAACACAAATCTGAGATTGTGTGTTATGTTAAATTACGCTATTGACTCATAAATCCTAAGTATTTGAAACAAAACTTAATGAAACTTGACGAATGTTTTACACAACAATAGCTTATTCATATTAGAAGCGCAACTAAGTTCTCGCTGTTTTTTTGGTGAAAATACAATTTTATTCTGAAAAAATGGTTACAAGTGAATCATTGAAAGTATTGCCCATCGCTAGCTACTACTTTTTCCCATCTTTCTGGTAGATCTCGTATACCGTCGCGGTAAAACTGTTCATCTTTTGAGGCTATCAACGGATCAAGCCATTTTTTTATGCCTTCATATGAATGGAACTGCTGGTCAGGTCAGCTAGACCATGTGCCATCGATCGGAACAAGTGATAATTGGACGACGCAATATCTGTAGTATATGGCGGGTGGGGTATGATTTCCCATTTCAGTGTTTCCAGGTAGCTTTTAACAGGTATGGCAGCGAGAGGCCGATACCGATCCAAAATCATGATTTCGCTTGCTTTTAACAGTTCATAATAAATTACACCAACTTGGTCCCACCCAATACATAACATAACCTTCGCAGCGTGAATATTCGGCTAAGGCGATGACGTAGAAGCATGACCGGGAGGTCCCCTTGACTTTCTTTTCTTTGGATTGCTGTAATGAATCCATTTTTCATCACCCGTCACGATTCGAAGAAGAAAACCCTTCCTTTTTTGCCGCTGGAGTAGTTGTTCACAGGCGAAAAAACGTCGTTCAACATCCCTTGGTTTTAACTCATAAGGAACTCAAGTCCCCTGTTTCTGAATCATTCCCAAAGCATGCAATCGCTTGAAATATACTGGCAGGTAAATCCTAATACTGAAGCAAGCTCTTCTTGCGTTTGACACGGTTCCTCATTGAGCAGTGCCTCCAATTCAGCGTCTTCGAAGATGTTTGACTTACCTTCACGCGGACGGTCGTCAACATTAAAATCACAGTCTTTGAAGCGACGGAACTAATCTCGGTACGTTGTTTCACTTAAACCAGCATTTCCATAAACTTTTTGTAGCTCTGGATGCGCTTCAGCCGCCGTTTTTTTCGAATGAAAGGAATTTCGATCGGATAGCTCGTTGTTCTCGTGTTTGGTACGACATCAACTGTCTTCTGCGCATAACGTAGGAGTTCTACCGCAAATCTTCATTGACAACTCGACGGATAAGATCCTCAGAAACATTAAGCTCCCACGCAAGGGCCCTCATTTATTTTGAACGGTCCTTGTCAATGATAGCTTGCGCTTGTCTAATGAATTCTGCAGATCGGGCAGTGCCAGAACGTTCCTCGAATTTTTTGCGCTTTGCTACAGATTTTGCATCGCCACCTAATGCTTCCAATTGACGGCAAACCGTAGGAATGAATGAACGAACGCAATTAAGAAAAATGGAGATTTCTAAATCGGTGTGATTTGCAGCTTTAGTGACGATAACTGCATGTCTCTTCCTCCATGTCTTATCTTAAAAAGAAGAAAAAGAAAAATAATAGTTTCGGGAAGTTATAGCCACATATTTGCATGTCCTCAATTACCGTATGCGTTCACTCCAATTTTGCTCCTGCTTCCGGTCTTAATTTATTAAATATGTACATACATATTGTATATCTTAATATATCATAAATTATAAAAACATTATTTTAGTTATTTTTTGCGCTTGTACCATTTTTAATTATCAAAGTAAGCAGGCAAACCCAAATATTTAAATGTAGATTTGGCAGATGCCATTTTAAGTGCAATTTAAGGGGGCAGATACCTGTAAGATTTCGAAAAAATTTTTTTTTTCATAAAATGTTAATATAGGTAATCCTTTTAGTGATATGTGAGAGAACAATAAATTTTATGGTGCTTTTGTATAAATGTAAATATAAATATAAATAAAAAGGTAAAATATTTTTAAGCATACCGTTGTTGTTGATATTACTTTTGTGATATGTTGGATATTTTTTTAAGCATTTTATTCCGCAAGTTTTTTTCCCTCCATTTTCTTTAATTCATATAGAAATTATGATATTAATAAACAAAAAAAAATGTTGGTTTTTTGTATTCAGGTCACTGACGCCGATACTACAATGCCCGCCGATTGAGAAGCCCCGCTGCGACCTTCCTGGAAGAATTGAATGTACATCCGCCATTTTAAATGATTAAAATAAAAAAAAAAATTTATATTGTTTTAATGTATAAATAAACTGTATGCCAATTTAAAAAAAAAATATATTGACTTCTTCATTTTAAATAATTTTAATGAAAATCAGGGGAAATATGGCCATTTACAGGCCTTAATAGATTGTCTCAAAGCTGGTTCTTACTAAAACGTCGTACTAATTTAACTTAAATTTATTAAGGGTTTAAATATTTAAGTCTCAGCTAAACTTAGATTTATCGTGGGACTATGATTATGCAGAATACAGTTTAACCTTCAAAATGGTAATTTGAGTGACTATCAATAGGCTTTAGCAGCCTCCCAGGTACGAGAGATTTCTTGTTCCTCGTAACAAAAGAAAGAAATTTCTTACACAATAGTAATAAAAATCGCTGCTTGTTTTGTTTTCTCAAAATCTTAATATATTTTCTCTAAAGCCAGCGTCCACAATCTCTTCGCTGAACATAGGGGTGTACCTATATGCACATACATATGTACAGTGGGTCCGAGAAAATTATTAATTAAAAGCTAATTTAAAAAAGAGTTACTAATGATAAAAGCTCATTACAATAAATATTACCAACAAGACAAGTATTTTTTCAAAATTAATTCCTCTAAATGTTGACCTTTATGTCGGATGCACTCTTGATATCTGGGCCCCCGTACTCCGTGCCACTTGCTGGAGAAGTGTTGTCAGGGTGCCCTTTAATCTCACGAACGATATTTTCTTTTAATGTGAGATGGTCGTAGGTTTGTTTCATAGGCGGCGTGACGCCACCTTGCTGAAACCATTTGTGTGTATTGGGGAAGGATGTTCTCTAATTATTGGCAGAAAATGTTCGTTGAGCGTGTGTGAATAAGAGGCACTGTCCACAGAAATTACTATTTTCAAAAAAATATGGTCCAATTATTCCACTGCTTCACAATGCGCAGAAAACCGTCACTTTGGGACTATGGAGTGACTGTTAATATTCTACTAGTGGTGAATAATACCGGCAATTTTGCTTATTTACACTTCTTTCATTGAATGAAAATGGCCTTAAACTCCAAAAGATAGTGTTTACCGGACGAATTCGTTTCAGTATTGACTTGTAAAAATTTTTACGCAAATTGTAATCGTGAGACCTAAGCGCTTGCACAATTTCAATTTTGAAGGGGCGAAATCTAAAATGCTCAATATTTCAAGCACAACAGTTTGTGGTAGTCCCAGGGCAGACGCTCTTTTAAGCACGCATTGACGCCGATTATAGTACAAAATTGTATCACGGATTTCAATATTTTCATTTGTTCTCGATGTCCGGCTGAACCCCAGTTGTTGGTTGTTTACCAGCGAGCTTTTTTCCCGGAAGCTTTGCAGCCATGAACGAATTAAATCTTCACTTGTGGCATCACGTAAATGTCGAATATTGTAATTTAAAACCTAATTCAACCACCGTACACCCTGTATACAGCATTTGGTGTCGTTAACGTACTTACATAAGTGTTTATTTATAAAATATCGGCTTATGATAAGAAAGTATTAAATCTGATTACGTTTCTCCATTTGTAGATTGAAATACGGAAGCATAAAGCAAATTAGAGAAAAAGCTCGCAAGCATCACGCAAATAATGTTAATATCAAATTTTCTCAGCTTCAAGCAGTTCATCACCCGGGCGCATAAAAAAGCCTAAACGTACCACATTTTTAACTAAGCCTCAACGTAGTGGCGATACATTAAATTAATTTTATTACACTCATTACGTTTAAATTCCATTGCGTATACAAAAATATTTTATGCTTATACTTAAATAAAACACTTTTGACGATATTTTTTTTTCTTCTTCTTCTCTTCTCTAACGAACAACTTTATAGTCATCGGAATGGTGATTGCTAAGCCCATAACAAATTGATCATTAAGGTGTAATTAATCGTAGGCAAAAGCAGCAGCAGCAGCAGCAGCAGCAACGGCAGCGGCGAAAGCCACAGCTGCACAATCCAACATGAGGGGTGAGTTTCTTTTGAATGATTTTTTTTTTCAGAAGTCAGCTGCCCACTTACTTTGCCTGCGACGTGAGAGTATTTTTAATGCTTTTTTCTTTTTTTAATTTCGCCCACTTAACTTCACAGTACGCAAAATACCCCTGCCGTTGCCTAACACCGGATTCATGCATCGAAAACGGAATACCTACTACATACGTGGAATCATTGGTGTGGCGCTTATCGTATTCGCCCTAATGCAGCTACACGTATTTAATTACAGTAAGTACGAGACGATCCGTTACGCCTATTAAGGGTACTTAAGCATTTCTAAAGAGAGATAAATTATAAATTATAAACAAAGCTATAAATATTTATTTTCTTGCTCTCATGAAACAGCTGATTCCCGTGAATTGTCAATGCTTGGCGAGCCAACAAATGATTCAATCGATGCGATGCTCTCAATGGTGCCATCGGTGTTGCATAAGTTTCTAACGCCGAAATCTAGAAACCAAACAGCAGCCGCACATAGTAAGTTAGAGAAAATAATCTACGACTGAATTATCAAATTTAGGGTTTCACTTCTTTCTAATTGCAGTGCAGCATAATAGCACGAGTGCAGGTAGATATAACGCTTCCTATGCGGATTATTATCATCCACCAAATATTTCGGAGATAAAGCAGCAAATCGCCAAGTATAATGAACTGCAAATAGTTTTAAATGAGGACACTTATGGTCCGTTGCAAAATGATTCTGTGATAATTGTAATACAGGTAAGATTTCGTACAAATATTAGGGGCATTCTCTATATCCCCTTATAAACCCTTTTATAATGCACGAATAGCATGAATTCCAATCCGTGCAATAATATTGCAAAGGGGAATTCGCTAAGTTGAAGCAACGAAATTTGCTCGGTATGAATACGGACTAATGAAATTTGCTTAGTATCAGAAGAGAAATTTGGCAGCTGTGGAAATAGTGAGTTATACCAGTTGTATGAGGTATAACCAAAGCTGATTTAGTACTGAAGATGGAGTCTGCCCAGAACAGTTTATTATTCGCAATTTTGACAAGTCTGACGTTAGGGCAAGCAAAAGAACAAGGCAAACAAGAGGAGAAATTACGTTGACACAATTACGTTCTGGATATTGTAGCAGGTTAAACTCCTACTTATCCAGAATTAACCCCGACCTACCAAACGTATATCCGGCATGTGAAGGCACCCTGCACGACACTAATCACCTTTTCACATGCCCTATCAAACCTACTCGCCTAACACCCCTCTCCATCTGGACCCAACCTGTCGAAACAGCAAGTTTGCTCGGCCTACCTTTAGATGAGCTAGACGAAGACGCCCGGTGATATACCCTACACTGACAAGGCTTGTATTACTGCTACAACAACAACACGAGAAGTTACGTGTTTGTGCAAATTCACTGGATAGCTTGATAATATTATGATTTGTGTGATTTAAACTAAACCACTAATAAAAACGAAGTGCCGCATGTTAAATTGTGAAAGCACTGATAAAGCTAAGGCCTCCAAATGCAATTTTTTCCGTTTTTATGGGGATGACGCCGTGGCAAGAATGTGCGTGTGTGTGCATAATTTCTTATGTTTGGTAGTTTCTATTGCTTCCGCCTACTCTTCTACTTCTTCTTCCCTTTTTTTTTTGTTAATTCATAGAACCTGACGACACAGCGAATTTGGGAGGCGCAACCTTGTATTCTATCAACCTTGGTTATACCGGTTTTATGAGGCATATCAATGCTCGCAAGCGGCGAATCTTGCTCGATAACTTTACTGTTGCTTTCCCATGCAAATTTCGCATTAAGCGAACAGAGAAGTGGCGAATCGAAAGCGCCTATAGAAAGAGAAATGCGCCCCTGTGCCCAGCTATTGGTTACTGTTGTGTATCATTTATAGAATGCTTTGGTTGAAAAACAAAAAACATGAAGTGCGCTTGACAAATGAAATGAGGTCAGTGAAGGTTAGGTTATTCCAGGAGATTATTTCAGAAGTGATTTGAGGGTGCATATAAAAGAAGGAAGGAAAAACTCTGCAAGTCGTGGGAGGTTTGCTTTCTTGAAATTTTGGTAAATAAAGTCAAACTATTGACTATTACAACCACTTCATATATTCATAATGAGAATTAATTTGTTAATGATTCTGTTGTTGATCTTTCCCTAATACAAGGCAAAGTCCAAAATTAGCAAGACTGGCGGCAAAAAAATGCTTCTGATGGTGCCATCTTTTTAATGAGTTAGTGCATTGGAAGTTACATCCCTAGCTGACTTCCAGTGAAATCTTGGTAACATTCGGTTCAGTGGAAGCGAAGTTATTGGGTCTAAAGTGTCAGTGTGCTTGTATCATCGGTACAAAAATGAGTTTCGCACAAAGGCTAATATCAAATTTTGTTTTAAAATCGGTAGAAAATTTGCATTGATGAAAAAAGTGTATGATTGTATATCTCATGCCAGAGCTCATGAGTGGTTTACACGTTTCAGAGATGGTTGTGAGGACATAAATGACAATAAACATGCGGGCCACCCAAAATCAGTAGTCACCGAAAACTCAATCGAAATTGTTCGAAAATGTATCAAAAATTAACCGAAATCATCGTTAAAATTCATGGAATCTTAATTCAATATCCAAAACATCGATTTATTGCATTTTTACTGATTATTTGGTCTTACGAAAAGTCTGAGCCACCACCCAAAAAATCGTGTTTTTTATAAGTAAAAAATCAAGTTGATGCTCATTTGCTTTTACGATTCCAAGGAAATTGTCCACAAGGAGTTCGTGCCAATGGGCCACACCGTCAATGCAATGTTCTATCTTGGCGTTTTGAAACGTTTGTTGCATCGCATTCGTTGAATTCGTCCTGACTACCGCGAAGTAGGAAGCTGGCGCTTATTGCATGATAATACACCACCTCATCAATCCACTCTTGTGACTGATTTTTTGACTAGAAGCCGCATTTTAACCATCAATCACTCACCGTATTCGCCTGATATGGCTCCCTGTGACTTCTAAATATTCGGAAAATTGCATTTGGCCCTGAAAGGAAAACGTTTTGCGTCCGTAGAGGCCATCCAAAAGGCTTGCTGCGACATCCTGAAGGATATTCCGGTCAATGACCTGAAACACTCTATCAGAAAGCATTTATATCGCGCAAAATGCTATGTATCGAGGCCAGAAGAGACTATTTTGAATGAATAAGCTCGAAGTTATCAGAACAAAGCTCCTTTTGTTTCTATTTTAGCTCAGTCTTGTTTATTTTGGACTTCACCTTGTAAAATATTTTGCATTAAATAACAAAGCAGTATGACTTACTGACAAGTTTTGACCATTTATTTGTTTTTTATTTGATTTTAATATTTTGTTTTTTTAAGAATATATACATTCTCCTACGAAAGCAACATAAATTGCATTTTGAATTTTGAAAAACTAACTTCGAAGTCGTAATCAGCGACTTCCAAACTCCTTCTATGCGAAGTTTAAACAAAAGTTCAACAAATTTTCATATAAATTTCATACATAGCAGAATTTTCACAAAAATTAGGGTATGCAGTTTGAATTGGATTTTGGTATAATATGAACGTTTGGTAGAATTTGATTGAATTTAAATCAGAAACAAATAAATTGTCATTAAATCCCTGCGGTATAGTTCTTTAACGCATTGCATAATTTTATTAGAGATATTTTTTAAATTTTTATTTTATTTTGTTATTTTAGAGTTCTTATTAAAATTTAAAAAAAATATATATAAATAAAAATATATAAAAAAACGTTATGCAGATAACGTGATAAATATAACAAAAACAAAAATAAGTCTTATTCTTTTCATATTATTGTAAATTTAAATGAGCTTTCATTTTTAATCTCAAAGAGCCCGTACACAATACAAGCATACGCCATTATTTTTTTTTTTTTTTTGGAATTTTGACAAACTAACTTCAGATTCGTAATCAGCGCTCTAAAATCCCCCCTAAACAAAATGTAATTAAAATCAGATGATGTCTTTAAAAGTCGTCCGCCATTTTTTAATTTTGAAAAACTAACTACAGATTAGTAAGGCCCCCAAAAGTCTCTATACGAAATTTAATTAAATCCAATTCAAACCGAATGATTGCATTTAAAAGTCCTCCGTCATATTAGATCCACTATTTTTATTAATTAACTTCAGATTTGTAACCAGCGCCCCAAAAACATTTCTATGCGAAGTTCTTTAAAATCGATCAATGGCTCGATTTTTTCGTCAATTTTGGAGGCTTCTGGCCCCTAGTACAGTGATTCTTTTCGCAAACCATGTATATATGTATGCATGTATACATATGCACGATGTGGATCAAACAAATGCCATTCATTACCAGTTTACCTTAGGAAAACGTTTAGTTGCTAAACTCCTGCATACAAACGAAGTTTGCAAATTTTTTAAATATCGAGTTTTTTAATAAACGTTTCACACAAAGTACATTCCACTATATGCTTTGCCTTGTTTGGCTCCAGTTTCTCTGGTCCTTACAAGAATTTTTTTTCATATTCCCACGCAACACATTCTACTGGTGAAGTGGCACATTAAGTTTTCCAGGTGTGTTGTTTTTGATCTCCCCACTTTCATTCAGCTTCAGATGGCTCGCAATCACTCGCACCACAGTTTGAGAAGCACTGCTCTAATGCTCTAGTGTTCGGGTGTATTAAAATTAGAATTAATTTACTTCAATACACAAGTACATACATACATATCTGCATAGATGCAGTGAGTGGAGTGTATGTAAGTGCAGCCGCAACAGAATACGGGTCGATGTGCAAGTTATTTCCTTTGATGTGGTAGAATCGAGAAAACAAGCAATACTTAGATTTGAAAAAAAAAAATACTTGTACGCTTTCAATTCATTTATTGAGCAAAATACTTATTTATGTACATATATGTAGATTGACTTTGTAAGCCAAAAAAAATACTTTACAATAGACGACGTTTCTTTCCTTGTAGACTATCAAACTTTTATAATTCAGTTCAAGAAACGAAAGCTCCATCAACAAAGCATTTTGAAAAAATATAATTTTTCCCTTATATAAAATTATTTAGCGAATAGAAGACTATTTATTGATTTATAATTGGCAAAAAGGAGCCGTTATTAGTGTTTTCAAGAGAAGCTTTTACACCGCAAATATGCGCTCTGAGATGTGTCGGGTCTGCCGTAGAGGCGACCGCTGTTAGGAAAAACCTATTAATGAACCCAGTATCCATCAAAGCCGAATGGGTTGGTGCGTGACTACCAATCGGAATTCACAGAGAATCTCGGTGAAACACCAAAATTAAGAAAAACATTTTTCTAATAGCGGTCGCGCCTCGGCAGGCAATGACAAACCTCCGAGTGTATTTCTGCCATGAAAAAGCTCCTCATAAAAATATCTGCCGTTCGGAGTCGGCTTGAAACTGTAGGTCCCTACATTTGTGGAACAACATCAAGACGCACACCACAAATAGGAGGAGGAGCTCGGCCAAACACCCAAAAAGGGTGTACCCGCCAATTATATATATATATAGGTAAACTATTTAATATACATATGTACACGTATTGCTCATTTGTTGGTGTTGTAATTATTTTATTATATACAGTTAAGGAAAAAACTCTACATACACCCCCTTAGTTTGTATTTCTAAGATATTCGTTAGGTAAATTAATAAAGCGTTTGCATTAATATTTAAAGGACCAAAAACAAAGTTTATTTACTTAACAAAAAGCTAATTCAAAAGCATAACAATAACAGAAATAACAAAAACAATAAAAATTCATGAGAAAAAAGTCTACATACAGTGTTAAGAATCGAATAGAATATTTGATTTCTTTTAAATAAATAAAAGAGAACAATATATTTTTAATATTTTGTAGGACCACCCTGGGCTTCAATAACCGCCTGAAGACGACGTGGCATAGACATCACCAAATTCTCCGTAATACTGGGCGCAATTTCCGACCACGCCCGAGTTAGGGCAGATTTCAGTGTTTCACGACTTCTGATATCATATTTGCGAGCAGATTTTTCCAAAACGTCCCAAATATGCTCAATTGGGTTAAGGTCTGGTGACTGGGGAGGTGTTTTGAGCTGTCTTGGTGCATGATAAAGAAGACAGTCTCGAACAATATGCGCAGTATGCTTGGGGTCGTTGTCTTGTTGGAAAATCCATTGGTTTCCTAGGCCCAAGCTTTCCACAGATGGCTTCAGATTTTGTTCCAATATTGTCTTATACTGATATCTACCAATCGACCAACTCCTGATGCCGCCATAGCTCCCCACACCATAACACTACCCCCACCATGTTTCACAGTAGGTATAATATTTTTGGGATCAAGTGCAGTATTCGGTTTTCGCCAAACCTTGTTTCGGCCATCATTCCCGAAAATATTATACTTACTTTCATCAGTAAATATAACTTTCTTCCAAAAATCCATTCCTTTCTGTAAATGTGCCTTAGCAAAATCCAGGCGAAGTTGACGATTCTTGGCTGAAATAAATGGCTTTTTGCGTGCTGTTCTACTTTTAAAGCCGCTATCATGTAAAACGTTTATTACTGTTCTTGATGAAACAGTAATATTCGAACATCTTGCATGGTATTCGGCTAGTTTTGGGGCACTTATTTTTGGATCTTTTTGGACTTCTTTAAGGACACTACTGACATCGCGTCTTGAAAGCTTCTTCGGCCTTCCTTGACTTGTTTTCGGTACTGTTGGTTTTTTTATAGTTTTTGACAATAGTTTGCACTGTAGAGCGACTTAATTTTACTATTTCAGCAATTTCCCCGTAAGATTTGTTTTCTTTTCGAAAAATAACCACCAAATTTCGAATTGATTGCTGAATTTCTTTTCTATTTGCCATTTTTAAAGTTAAAACGTATTTTACAAATCGCCTTCTGAATTTAAATAATTGTAATGTTTGACAGATAAAGCAAATCAAGAAAACTAACGGGTTTTTTCCCTTTAAGTTCTTCATTTTCCTATGTATTTTAAGAGTTGCCAAAGCTGTATGTAGACTTTTTTCCCACCGATTTCTATGTTTATCGCCAATAGTTTATAAGTTACCAATATTTTCAAACTTTTTTTCTTCCAACATTCTTAACTATTAATGTCGTAAACATTCACATTAAAATTATGTTGAATATTATCACTAGTTCTCTAGAAGTTGAAAATAGTCGGGTGTATGTAGAGTTTTTTCCTTAACTGTATATTATTATTGCTGAAATAAAAATAAATAAAAAGCTGAGTCTATAAAAATTTTGGCACCAAGGCAAGGGAAGATGTATAACTGCGGCTCAAAAAAGAGATGGCAAACACTCACCATCAGTAACATTTTATTCGCCCCAATGAAGTGTGCGCTCAGGAGAGGGTAATTTGTTCCCATCCCTAAGAAAATGTCCATCTGTTAGAGGCGGCCATTAGAAGAGGTTAAACTGTATTGTGGGTTGGAAAAAATTCTTTTCTTTTATTTTAACTTTCTTTTTTAATAGTCAAATTTTTTTCCAAATCAAATTTTGTTTTATTTTATTAATTTTCATCTTTAGTTTATTTAAAATGTTTATTTTTTCTATATTTTTTTTAACAATTTTTAATTTCATTTAATTTGATTTTATTCTGTTTCATTTTGGTTTATTTCATTTCGTTTTATTTTATTTTTTTTGTAGGTCACTACTTTATTTTATTTTATACTAAGTACTTCAATTTATATTATTTATTTTCTTAATTTTAATTTAATTTTTTTTGTTTTAATTTTTAAAAACATTTTTTATTCATTTAATTTTTTTTTTTTGGGCTTTGTTGTCTTTTAAACAATTTTTATTTCATTCCATTTTATTTTATTCGATATAGTTTTATTTCACTTTAATTTATTTTTTTAATTTTATTTTAATAATATTTTTATTGTTTTTAATTTTTCTATATTATATACATATTTTAAAACAATTTTTAATTTTATTTTATTTTATCTTTGCTTCATTTCATTTCTTTTGTTTGATATTCTTGTATTATTTCAATTAATTTTAGCTTACTCCATTTTATTTTATTTCATTTAAGTTTATATGATATTATTTTAACTCACTTTATTTATATATTTTAGTTTTTTTTCTGATATTTATTTTAATTAATTTTTTAATTTTATTTTTTATTTCATTTAAGTTTATATGATATTATTTTAACTCACTTTATTTATATTATTTTAGTTTTTTCTTATATTTATTTTAATTAATTTTTTAATTTTTCTATATTTTTTAAAAACATTTTTATTAAATTTAATTTTTTTCTTGAATTTTATTTTATTTCAATTTTTTCTTCTTAATATTCCAATATTTCTTTAAAACAATTTTTTTTTAATTTTATTTTAGTTTAGTTTCACTTCATTATTTCATTTTATTTCATGATTTATTACTTTATTATATTTTATTAATTTAATTTTAATTTTTTACTTAAATTTTTTTTTAATTTTTTTACACCTTTTGTAAAGAATTTTTATTTTATTTTATTTTGTTGCATTTTGCTTTATTTTGTTTGATATTTTAACTCACTTTCTTTCATTTTATTTTATTTTGTTAATTTAATTTTTTTAAAACCATTTTTTATTCAAAATATTGTAATTTTTGTTAATTCGTTTTATTGTATTTTTTTTTGTTTTTTAATCTTCCTATATTTCTTTTGAAAAATTTTTACTTTTCTTTATTTTATTTTATGTGACATTATATTATTTCCCTTAACGTTATTTTATTAATTTTCTTTTATATATTTCTTTTTTAGTTTTCTATATATTTATTTTAAAATAATTTATAATTTTATTTTATTTCATTTTATTTTAAGTGAAATACATAAATATATATATTTTCTTCTTTTAATTCAGGTGCATACACGTATAACCTATCTACGCCATTTGATTGTTAGCCTGGCGCAGGCCAGGGATATTTCCAAGACTTTATTAATATTCTCGCATGACTATTACGACGATGACATCAATGATTTGGTGCAAACTATAGATTTTTGTAAGGTGATTCAGGTAAGTAAAAAACGAAACCATTCAAGTTCCACTATTGGATAAAAAAAAATGTATTTATTTTTCCCTTTTCGCAGATATTTTATCCCTACTCTATACAAACGCATCCGAATGAGTTTCCCGGCGTAGACCCGAACGACTGTCCGCGTGACATGAAAAAGGATCAGTGAGTGCCAAATTTTTAACAATCACACATTTTCTATCTATCCTTACCATTTCCTCAGCAATTTTGTTCAATTTCTTTTTAACAGAGCCATAACACGTAAATGCAACAATGCGCTGTACCCAGACCTATACGGCCATTACAGGGAAGCGAAATTCACACAGACCAAACATCATTGGTGGTGGAAGGCGAATCGAGTATTCGATCAATTGGATGTGACCCGTTATCATACAGGTTGGTTACGATGCAAAAATATACTTTATACTTTACTTTATGAAAATACTTTAATGGAAAATGGTGACGTATTGAATAATGAAAACTGAACTCTGTTTGCAGGTCTGGTATTGTTCCTAGAGGAAGATCATTACGTAGCCGAAGACTTTCTCTATCTCCTCGATATGATGCAGTCTTCAATAGGTAGTCTATGCCCGCATTGCGATATACTCTCGCTGGGCACATATTTAAAGACATTCAACTACTATACATATAACAGTAAAGTAAGTTTTAGTATTTGAATTTCACAAAAAACGAACTAAAATTATTTTGAAACTTAAGGGTGCTTAATAATTATTCTTTTCCAAGGATATTCAACAATATTCTTTGAAGAAACAACATAACAGAACGCATATAAAAATTAACGCTTTCAAACTGCTTTTGAGCTCATTAACCTATTTCTCTCTCTTTCTCTCTTTTTTATTATTACAAAAATATATTTTCGTTCGATTTTACTTCACACATCACTGCGCTACAAATACTTCCCCCAATTTATTTGTTTATTAATTTAATGGATCGTTTCATTTGTGAATATATATTTTGATTGGCGACAGACTAATAAGAAATCCCTTAGCAGCCAATATGCTTCCTCGCTGCTCACTTCCAGCAATTTATTAGGATATAATCGCAATAAAAATAGAAACTCACAGCAATTGTCATCGCACGCATCGTCATCGTCATCGTCCACATCAGCTGCGAATAGTTTTAATAAAAAGTATTTTAATGAAAATAATAAAGAAAAAGTGTATGTCGGTGATACAATCACCAACACCAACAACGCACGCATCATTAACAACCACAATACCATAACCACTTCCACCACAACCACAACAGATAAAAGCGCCGCACAGCAATCGTGGAGTTATCACGTGCTACCATCACTGTATTCTGTCTATCAGAAGGTAGTTGGGCTAATAGAAAAAATGCAAATAAAAATTAAAATAGCTACAAAGTAACCTATCCATGCTGTCATATAGCCCTGACAATTATTTGTATTATATTTGTATGCTTTGTATTTAAGTAACAAAATTAGTTAAATCATTAATCGATATGGCCTGTTTGTCGTCATTTGCTATGCGGTCTTCATGCATTTGTTTATTTGTATATTTTTATGTGGAGAATTTTTTATGTGTGTGTTGGCATGCGGGCTGTTAGTTAATATCCCATGTCTTTTTTCTTGCTTCTTGCTTTCTCCTTTTTATTTATCTTCCCCCCAAAAGCGCCTTTTTTATAACTGACTGTCTAACTGCCCAAGCTTTCACTTTAATTTGTTCGCCATTTGCACGAAAATGTAAAGCTGTGCTATTTTGAGTTGTTGCCTTTGTGGAAGTCGCATTAAAAATTAAAAGTATTAACTTTACCTTTGCATTGTACTGTTTGACGTCATTCCTTTTAACGTTTCATTCCAAGAACTCTACACACATTCATACATTAATGCATTCACACATACATACTTGTGATTATGTAACTTTCAAATAGACTCTAAAATTAGATTTTGTGATTTGAACAAAGGCGTTTTAAAAATGTGCACAATTTTAGAAAGTAACCTTGCTGTAAAAATAACTGTTACTTGGTGGAATTTAAGTGAGGCTAATTTTTATATCAACCGTTCTAACCAGCCTAGACAGACAGCGGCGTTAATCGGGATTACCGGCGCAGTTAATTCTGATTAAAATTGTACGTTGTTCACGTTCCAAATACTTCCGTCTACAGTCTCGTCAGTTGTCATTTCAGAAAAATTGTCAACACACAGTCAAAAAGGCTTGTTTTTGTTCTTTCGAACTAAAAAAACAAATTCGAAATCGGATGGAAATTGGCGAAGTTAGGAGTGATTCTTCACATCAACCTACTGAAAAACGGTTTTATGGCCATAAAATGAGATTTTGGGGGTGTATTGGAAATTTCTCCTATACCATTTTGTTTAGTTTTTCTATAGCCACAAGTTTTGCTAGGTCTCCATAAAAGTATATTTAATTTTTTTTTTTTGTCACACAGTGTAATAGATAAAAAATGCACAAAAATATCTTTGACTTGGAAAAGTTACAAATAAAGGGTTTTCCAATAACAGGTGTCATTTATGAATGGATTGCGCTATCGAGAGATGATTAACGATTTTTTATGGCGGAAATTGAATGGTATTGATCTGGACAACGTTTATTTTCAACAAGACTGCGCTACGTGCCACACAAGCAACGAAATCATTGATCTTTTACGGAAAAAGTTTCCCGACCGTGTTATCTCTCGAAGAGGTGATCACAATTGGCCACGGAGATCTTGTGATTTAACACCTTGTAACTTTTTTCTTTGGTGCCAAGAATAGAGGGAAAGAGAAGGTCTACGCCAACAGCCCAGGGTCGATTCAACACCTCAAAGATGGAATTCGTGAGACTATCGAGGACATAGGGCAGCCACTTTGCAATTCGGTTATGGAATCATGAAAAGGATATTGTCCTGTAAGCGTGGTCGTAGTGGTCATTTGCCTCATGTTACTTTCCACTATTAACGGCATATCTTCCTCTTTATAATGAAATAAACATCCGATCATTCATATGAAAAAAGAGCATTTTTCTTTGAATATCAAAATAACACTTCTTATTGGAAAACCCTTTATTTTTAATCAATTCCTTAGCTATAATAATGCTTTTTATTGAGAAATATATGCATTTTTAACGCATTTTTTTTACTTTTTGATACGATAGTTGTGTCAGTAAAAGATGCATCGTCCCTTTCCGTCCAGGTTGAACTTTTCTTTCTGCTTGCCATCTGAAATTGGAAAACCGCATTTAAAACCACTAAAACGAAAATGCTATAGAATAAATACTCCTGTTGTGGTCATCATATTGCTCCAGAATTTTAATGCTGCAATGATTGTTTTCGGTCTTCCTTGTTCTTCTCTTTAAAAGTTTCATTAGTTTCCATTCATAATAGATATTAACTGTCATTTTTCGGCAATTTTGCCATCGAAAATTCCTTATCCGCTTGGTTGGTTGATTGGTTAGAGTGGTGATTCATCCAGAATCCAATTAGCGCTTCCGCAGGACTTTGTTGCCACATTCTCGTTACCAACTTGTCTAACAGTTATTTACAGCAAGACTATATCCAGTCTGTGCTGTAGACTCTCGAACAGCGGTTTGCCCAGGGTTAACATTCTGCCTTTCCATAGGGCGCGGCATTCACAGAGGAAATGGAAGATTGTTTCCTTTTTCTCCGGTTGTTTACTTAATCCGCTTAAATAATGAGAATTAAGTCTAGTTGTCAATCCGCATTAATTGCACTTAATTCCGAATGAACTCGTTAATCCCGATTAACAATGCCGTCCGTCTAGGCAATTACTTCACTTCTTTGGGACCAGCTTCGTCAGAATTAAAATGTCCCAAAATGTATGAAATTGTTGCGAATGTGTTCAGTACGTGTAAACAACAGGCGGTAAACAGCAACGGACTGCAGGCATAACCCCGCATCTACACCTTATACAAATTATGGTTAAAATGCTCTGTTAAAACAGAATTTTCAGGTGGAGACCTCGCATTTTACTGTTGTCTGCCTTACCAAATTTTTTACCATCACTGTTATTGTTGTTGTAGCAGCATAAACATTCCTCATACATGTACGAGGAATACTGCTGGAGTGATAGTCCTTGGATGGATATAAATACGGCCGTTCAGGTAACATTAAACCGACTATGGTGAGAGCTTTGCCATAACTGTCTTAACATAAGCTATCATTTCGTAGTTTGGCAACTCAATTTTCATTTTACCGAACGATTTGCATGGTCGAATACAGCGATCCGCGATCAGCGAATTGCTTGATTCCATTTTGAAAATGAATTATAAAAACTGGAAGGTGCCCACATGAGAAAATTGAATCAAGTCAAACAGAAATTTTACAGCTGTTAAGACACATTTAGTTAGAGAAGCTTTGTAAAGGTCCTATGATCCTCAAAGAAGTAGTCGGAAGAAAAAAAGACGCATTTGGTAGAAAGTATTGATATGGGGTTTCACGACTGCTTTCTAACATGACGCGATCTGTTATGTGTGGTAAAAGTACATAAACTTAATATGTGTATACTTGAAGGTACAAAGGCTGTTTTCGTTCGCGAGCACAAACGTTAGGCATGTCTGTTTTAATCCCAGATTATAAAAGTTCATTTCGCTCAGAACAAACACCAAAAACATGGTTCTTCAACCTTTGAGAAATTTATATTTCCCGAGACGTATCGCTCGTTTATTGCAATAACGTCCTAACCAAAAAAATTAAAATTTTAAGAAAAACGGATTCAAAATTTCCAATTTTAGTAAAAATAAAGACACAAGTGCATCTAATGATATAGCGGTAAAATACATTGACTACCATGTCGTTTTAATGCGACACTGCGGGAAACTTTTCATGTTACCTTATTCATATTAAGGGGGGGGTAAGGGATAAACGCTAAAAAAAAACACTTTTTTCATGAATTTATTGTAGCGAAACGGTTCAAGTCAGTTTATTAAAAGTTGTTGCATATTATAAAGTAACATCTCAAGAATATTTGATAAAATGTTCATGTAAAAATATTGCAAAATGAGCGAATGAGAGCACATTTACGTAGACGTCTTTTCAAAAATATATTTTGCAGTAGTCAGCATATCTCAGCGTAGAATCATCTGAAATCAAAAAAATCGAATAATTTAGTTAAAGTATGAGTTAAACATGCCCCCAACGTTTATTTTGACGATTTATTTTCATTTTCAGCCATTTGGTAGTCGTTTGAAGTAAAAAGTGATTTTTGACGAAAAAATGCCGCCATTTTGTAGGTGTAAAACCACCTTAATATAAAAAAAAAATGGCGAAAAAAAACGTTGGCGGGAGGTTTTTTATATGTAAAATATGTGTGCAAAATTTCAAAAGGATCGGTTGAGTAGTTTTTAAATGCCAATGACTACGCACTTTAAAAAAAAAAGGTTCGTGAAAACCGCGTTTAAAGTTTTAAGTTATCTCGGCAGATGCTTGAGGCGGCTCGGCTTTATGCTCTATAACTTAAAAAGTTTTGCTCGGATTGACTTAAAATTTTAACACGGTATTTTTGAAATGTTTTACTACAATAACATGCAAAAACAAAAAATCGATTTTTATCCCTTTTATCCTTTTTAATTTTTTATGTAACCTTGCGCACTGTGAATACAAAATAAATACGTCTGCGAGTATGTAAGAGGTGCACTTAACGGGTGTAGGAGCGGAGCCTCGAAGTTCAAGTGCCTTTCAATGTTTTATATTAACTTTCTGATTATTTCACATAAAAACTCATTACCATAAAAATAGTTAATTACTATGCCAGTAGTATGAACTTGAAACGCTTATCTTCATATAATACCTTCGTATGTATGCTTGTATGCATGTATGCATGTTACCCACTTTAGTACGCCGCTTAATTCGATCTAAGAATCTATCATTTATATCACTTATATGTGTACGTGTATATGTGTGTGCGTGCCATTTTGTTGTGTACTTGTGTATTGCGTGTGAAAAAACTTTTTGGATAAAATATTAAATTACGTATTCTAATTGTTTAGGTTGTGTACCGTATATCACACGTGTCCAAGCCACCAACACAAAATAAATTTCGTGAGGTATCTACTAATCCGTATTTTATGTGCACATTTGTTTGCTGAAAGCTAAAGTTAAAATTAATTTAGGGAAAAGGACATTATATTTACTTTTCCAAGTGTAGTACAGAGAATAGTTTAAATAAGAAATAGGTGGACTTAGTGATTGTACTTGTAAGAGGTCAGTAATCGTAATCACTATAGTGGCTAGCAAGCAGTAAAGTGACTACTGACTATTGTTTGAAACTCGATATATGTAAATACCTCTAAACCATCAAAATTTAGGCTAGGATATACTGAGTAATTTTTGGTAAAAAATATATGCTTAAAAATAAGTGGATGTTTATTTTTTGTTTTCGTTTTTGTTTATTTTGAGTCTAAAACATAATTATAGTTTTTACAGACCATTTAGAGCTAAGATGAGCTAAATAAGTAGAAATAGTTAAATAAATAGATTTTAAAAAAAGTGTAGAAATTTATAAAATTCATTCTTTGACACCGTAAATTCAAGCGGAATAGAACTCGAGAGATCATTAGAAGTATTAAGTGGCATTAACGGTCGTCTTGTATGATGGATGTATAAATAGACTTTCTTGTTGCTGCATACATCAAAAATGCAGTTTTCAAAATAGCTGGCGCGATGTCTTGCCTACGACGTCGGTCGTTTGATCGCGCATCTGAGGAACAGAGTTTAAAAAATTTTTGTCTTTTGCTGTAAGACGAAATCACCACTCCTGTCGAGACAACTTTAAGTTGCTAATTTTCTTACTCTGCCTCACTGAGAGTGCAACAAAAATGTGGTTTAGTTCGAATCAAATTTATTCTGACTTTCTGTCCGAACAACTTGATGATTAGATTGCCATTTTCTCTTTAACTCTTTTGGACTAGAAATTATTGAAAGCAAATGAAAAGTTGCCCGGACAAGAACCGCGAATCTGCCTTTAGAGCAAAGCGCGCTATAGCTTAGACAGAAGACGACGTTAATCGGGATTACCGGCAGTTAATTCTAGTTAAAATTGTAGTGTGACAGACAGTTGTTACGCGGATTCACAGCCAGAGCCAATAATCGGAATCAGTCCCGCAGGAATCGATTCCCGGTCATTTTCCCGAATCGAATTTCCCGAATGCCGCTGGCCCGAATGTCTAAAATTCCGAATAACCAAAATCCCGAATGCCATTTTTCCGAATGCCAGTTTCACGAATGGCTATGTCCCCGAAAAATAAATTTTTTTTTTATTAGTAATAAAGGATTTACTGCAATAAATTTTTGTAAAAGTGAACATATACATATTTGTAAACCAATTAGAGCACAATATTATAAGAAATTGCTTTTAAATAGTCCAATACTCTGTTTTCTCTTCTATGGTAACATTATTCTTCTGTTGGAACCATTTATGCGTCAATTATTTAAAAATATTCGGTAAATTAGTTATTCGGGAAATTGGTTTTCGGGAAAATGGATTCGGGAAACTGGCATTCGGGAAAATGGCATTCGGGATTTTGGTTATTCGGAATTTTAGACATTCGGGCCAGCGGCATTCGGGAAATTCGATTCGGGAAAATGACCGGATACCCAGGAATCAATAATTGGATCAGCGATTATGTAGGCAATCTACATAAAGAGCGATGGCCCGGTCTAGAACGATGCAGAACTGCAAAGTGTTTTGTGACAAGTCCGAACAGAAAACTGTCAAACTTTCTACTAAAACTTAGAAGGAAAGACATTCGGTTGATGGTCGGCATCATTACAGGACACAACCCATGGGGTCAGCATATGACCACCATTGGAATCATCGAGGACCCGGTATGCCTGTCATGCTTGGAGGAGGCGGATAGCACTGAGCACTTTCTCTGTGAGTGTCCTGCCTTTGCTAGAGCGCGACTACGAGTATTGGGTTCCGATGTCATGAGAATGAGTAATATTCGTTCTCTAAAACTGGAGGATATTTACAGATTTGCCAAAGAATCTGGAAAATTCTCACAGGACTAACTATCTCTATCTCTGTCTCTATTCTTTTCTATCTCTTTCTCTGATACTTTTCTCCCTCCCTCCTTGACTATCTACCCCCTTTCCAGAGCTTTAAATACAATGGGCTCTTTAGCCTGAGTGTTTTAGGAGCCACCAAATCTCCTGGTGCTCCTTGGCTCGACCTTTTCAAATTCAAATTCAAGTAGGCAACTGAGCTGTAAAGTCCTCTCTCGACGAACAAAACTAACACTCTACAGTTGATTTGCTTATTGAATAGTTTTGTCAGTAAAAGATGAACCGCAGGCGGCAAATAGTTGCTCTCATACTAAGAAATAATTATTCATGAAAAGAAAATCTTTAATTGCAATTTCTGAAACTGCTCCAAAATATCAAAACAATTCATGTAATTTCGAATGTGTTAGTGCATTAGCATTGCTTCCAGTCTTTCTTGTTATTCACTTTAAAAGTTTCACTATTTTTCATTCACAATTAACTGTCATTTTTCGGCAATGTTGCCATCGATTCTCATCCCCCTAATACGCTTAAATTATGAGAATTAAGTCTAGTTGTCAATCCGTATTAGGCTGTCTAGGCCATTATGCCAATCGGATGTCAACGATTGTTTCTGTTTGCTTTAAATAGCTGTCATAAATAAAACAAAAAAAAACATCTGTCACATCAAACGGCCTCCTTCAATATTAAGCAATTGGCAGTTTGCCCAATTATCCAGCAATCTGCTTCTTCCCCATCGCGTGCAAACAATTACCGACGGTTGATCTGTCAACATCCAACTCTTTAGAGATATTATCAAGGGCTCGACATGCGCATTCATCCAATAATTGTTGTAGTTGAGTATCTTCGAATTTTTCCCATGCCTCTTCGCGATCTTTATCACTCACGTTGAAATTGCCACTTTGGAAGCGTCGAAACCACTCTGATAGAGCGTGATTATCATAAATATTGATCAATATAAGACACGTTTCAGCTGCACTATTCTTTACAAGGTAATAATGAAGCATGACTTCCTGCAAAAGCAATTTTTTCGGGACGAACGTAGACATTTTTGACGTCAGATAAAAAAAGATCTTTACGCTTCAAAAGAATGTCGACTACTGCAACCTCACATATACACCTTCAAATCACCAGTATATTACTACAGAGAACACAAAAATAGTATCAGCAGCTTCACCTCTTTTACGAGAGCGCAAACTTATTCCCATACCCAATATTTTAATACTTCTGCCAAAATATTTCGGAAAAATTTAATGAACCGATTTGAAAGTAACACCAGAAATGGAGTTTTTAAAAATGAAATTAATTTTTTAAAATATTTTTTCCAAACCGAAGCTGATACCTCTGTCTTCACTTACGTATCCAAGATGGAATCGGGAGTCTGAGCAGAAGTTTTCTCTAAATCCAATTTATAATTTTTCTATTCCCTTAAAATTGTCGAATACTGCTAGTGTTTTTCCTGCAAGCATGCAAAATGCTTAAGGAACGCGGAAGCTAGGCAGATATTAACATTTTATCCGATAGTGAACCCGCGATCAAGGCTTTGACGACGCCGTGGTGCAGATCCAAACTAGTCAACTCCTGTAAGGAGGAGATCAAATCTCTTGAGTTTGCAGGTAACATTTCTCTGAACTGGGTTCCAGGACATAGGTTGCCAGGAAGGAGACTGAATTGGTCTCAGAGATCTCTTACCCGATCATCGGTATCCGGCTGAATGTTGAGTCCTCATAATAGCCGAGTGGTATTTCAACCATTACACCTACCTACCTACCTTCTCCAAAAAAATAACTCCTACATTTGTTTTTAAACTGTATCAACGGAATCAACATAAGAATATTTCTGATACTTTTTACGGCTATTTTTGGAAAATAAGTTTAAGGAAAACTTTAATAACCCAATCTTCACCGCTTAGACTTCTAAGCGTTTAATGCCGACCTCCTCGCCGAAAGTCTACGGTCGCTACCTCGTAAATAACTTTAGTAGTATTGGCTTCCAATGTCTCAATCGAAGCTGATTCATCCACGAAGCATTTAGACTTTACATACCCCCCACTAATAATGGTCGAAAGGTGTGATATCACGCGATATTGGTAGCCCATCCACTGGTCCGAGACGCACGTTAAATTCCTCATCGAAACGACTATGCCGTGAATCCATTGTTTCAACGGCTGTATGGAAAGTAGCACCGTCTTGTTGGAACCAAATGTTGTGAAGATCGCGGGCTTCAATTTCTGGCATCAAAAAGTTGTATATCATGGCGCGATAGCATTTGCCATTCACTGTTACATGGACACCAGCCTCGTCCTTGAAGAAATATGGGCCGATGATTCCTCCAATCCGCTGGCTTCAAATCGCGGACTAGCTGTATTTTATATACAGGGTTGGCCATATTAAACTGACCCATTGAGTAACCCTATAACTTTTTACTGTAATTTCAGATCAGCTAATGACATACCGCGTTGGAAGCGTCAGTCGAAGGAGATTTATACCATGAAACAGTACACCCCAATAGAACGCGCTGAAATTGTTCAGCTGTACATTCAAAATTCCTTCTCGATTGTAAAAACGCAACGTGCGTGGAGAAAAAAAAATAAAGTGAAAAGTGCGCCGTCAAAGAACGCAATCAAGCAAATGCGCAAAAGATTTTTGTCTTCCGGCACTGTGGCTAATACCCGACGTCCAAATAAAAAGCGGCCAAGACGATCTAACGAAAATATCGCGGCCGTACGAGCCAGTATCGAGTCATCGCCCCGAACGTCAGGTAATCGTCGTTCTGCTCAGTTGGACATCCCTCGGACCACTCTACGACGTATCATTCGTTTGGATTTGGGGATATTCCCGTACAAAATACAACTAAATCAACAACTGTTGCCGGCCGATAAGCCTCGTCGCTTGGAATATGCCAATTTAGTCATCCGAATGGCCCAAACTGATGAGGATTTTTGGCATCAAATCATTATGAGTGATGAGGCCCATTTCTCCTTGAACGGAACCGTAAATAAGCAAAATTGCCGTTTCTACGCCACCGAAAACCCTCAAATTATTGAAGAGGTACCTCTCCACGACCAAAAAGTTACAGTCTGGTGTGGCATTTGCGCTGATATGGTCATTGGGCCGTTCTTCTTTGAAAATGGTCAACACCAACCATTGACCGTCAATCAAGAGCGTTATCGGGCCATGATAACCGATTTTGTGATGCCGATTGTTCGTGAAAATGGTATGGAGCACTTCTGGTTTCAGCAAGATGGCGCACCACCATACACAGCACGAGCCACCGTCAACTTATTGAAGACTTTGTTCCCTGGCCGTTTGATATCAAAAAGCGGCGATTTTGACTGGCCGCCACGATCACCGGATTTGACGCCACCGGACTTTTTTCTTTGGGGCTATTTGAAATCTAAGGTTTACGTCAACAAGCCAAAGATACTAGGCGCACTTAAGGCCAATATCCGACGGGAAATAGCCGCCATATCGGCCGAGACGCTGGCCAAAACTATGGAAAACGCCGAAAAACGGGCACATTACGCTATACGAGCTAAGGGCGACCACTTGCGCGATATCATATTCAAAAAGTGATGTAAACGAATCTCCTTGAACTAAACTAAATGTTTTTCACAATGAAACACAAAAAAATGTTTCTTTTTCCATATTTTTTTAATAATCACATGGGTCAGTTTAATATGGCCAACCCTGTACTTTCAAACCAAGATCTTTGCGTAAAATCGCCCAAGTAGTGCCATAAAGTAGGCCAAGTTTTTGAGATCGGCGCCGAATCGATTCTTCCAGGTCTTCGGCAAAACTATCATTTACAGACGCAATATTCTCTGCACATCGGGCTATAAGCGGTGTAATCGGTCGAGTATCGTCAAGTAATGTAAAATTATGCTCAATTTTTCCGATGGTTTGCCGAATAGTGAGTTCGGTAAGACGGTTATGTACACCGTAAGTTGGCTAGAGCGCACGATGAACACTTTTCACAGAGCGTCGATTTTCGTAATACAATTGTATGATTTGTAAACGTTGTTGAGGCGTAAGTCTTTCCATGATGAAATGTCAATGAATACTAAAAAAAATTATGTATTTAATTTGACAGTAGTCACGCGCGGTCTGTCGAAAACCCCCTTTTGGAAAAGTACCTCCAATCTGATCACCTCTTATTAGTCGAACTGAACAGATGTAATAGTTGTATAGTCTAAAAGAAAAAACACATTGACGTATTGCGCAATCGTTGCCAATTTCTTAAGTTAAGTTAACTTCAGTCTTCACAAACTGAGTTTTAAGTTTGACAATTTTTTTTTTTTTTTTGTTATTATTTTACATTGCGACTAGTTACATAGAAAAAATTTTATTAACTAACGAGCAATTTGTTTAGAATTTAGAAAATAAGGTATATACAACAGTTAATGCTAAGGTGTGGTTAGTACATAAAGTCTTTAGGCTTTCTGCGTTTCAGTCTTCTTCTCCAATTAGCTGGATTAGCGAGAATAGTGGCCTCCGTATTGACGTGGTTTTTTAACCTTTCATCATGGGCTTTTGTCTACCACCGAGTCAATATTTAGGTCGCGTTCAAGATCGGAGCTACGGATATACCACGGAGCACCGACTGCACATTTAATAATTTTGTTTTGTAGCCTTTGTATAGATTGAATGTTACTTTGGCTGGAGCAACCCCATAACTGTGCGCCGTAGGACCATACAGGCTTCAGAATTTGTTTGTATACAATCATTTTATTATTGGTGGATAGTACTGATTCCTTTCCCATAAGCCAATACATATTTCTGTATTTTAATTCCATTTCTTCTTTCTTTTTCTTTACATGGGCTTTCCATCTTAGCTTGGCGTCTAGAGACATGCCCAGATACTTTGCAGTATTTGAGTATGGAACCTGTCTACCATTTAAATATATTGGAACATATTTGATTTTGTTTTGGGTGAAATTTATATGCACAGACTTGCTTTCATTTAATTTAATATGCCATTTGTTGGTCCAGTCATATATTTCATTTATGGCTAATTGTAATTGTGATGTCGATGTGTTTTCCGTGTTTCCTATCGAAAGAATAGCTGTATCGTCGGCAAAAGTAGCTGTTACGCAGTTTGAATTGCATGGCAGATCGCATGTAAAGAGCAAATACAATAAAGGGCCAAGTACGCTTCCCTGGGGAACCCCTGCTTTGATTGGTTTGAGACATGAATATGAATCTTCTTGTTTTACTCTGAAGGAACGGTCGGATAAATACGAATGTAGGATGGTGGAGTACTGCTTGGGTAGCAACGCATTTATTTTCTTCTGTAGCCCATAGTGGCATACTTTGTCGAACGCCTTGGATATATCAAGGAATACCGCAGAGCAGGTTTTTCTTTCTTCAAAAGCATTTTCTATTATTCGCACTATCCTATGTACTTGATCGATAGTCGAATGCTTCGTGCGGAATCCAAATTGGTGCGTCGGTATAATTTTTTTGTTTTCTATTATTATGTTGATCCTTTTGATTAACAATTTTTCCACCATTTTCGATAGTATTGGAAGAAGGGAGATAGGCCTGTATGATGTTACATCGTGAATATTTTTACCTGGCTTATTGAACATAACGACTTCCGCTGTTTTCCAATATATTGAAAAATATTTCAGCTTAAATGTGGTGTTGATGATATTCGTCAATACAGCAATAATATTGTTCGGGAGCTGTTTCAATATTTCAGCAGTAATGAGGTCGTAGCCTGGCGATTTTTTTATCTTAAGATATGAAATTTCTTCTAATATTTCGTCTTGTGAAACCGGAGGGATCTCATTTATAGCATTGCTATCGCCGTCGTGATCCATATCATCAGCCATTACCGATCCATATGGTGAAGTTTGACAAATGTTTCACAGCCAACGGGGTTGCCTGGTGCTAGCACCAAAAGAGCAATCGCTGACATAAAATGACCAAAACTCGCGTGTCTGTCTGTACACAGTCCTGGGATAAATATTTGTGGTTTTTGCCGGGGGTAAAGCAAGTTAGTAGGATGGGTGACTTATCCACATTTATATTATTGAATTACTGCTAACCTTAAACTTTAAAAAAGAATTTATTAAAATATTCGCCTTAAAATTGCATGATTCGAGCTGCTCCTCCTCGGTGTTTCCTCCATTTGCATCCAATTCACTTTTTTCGTTCTATGCTTAGTTAATGTCATGATTTAATTATAATTTATAACAATGCGAGTAATTTTCAAAACTTTACATATGTACATATTTATATATTGAAAAACATGCTTCAGAGTTCGAAACTTTTTAATGTTTGGCTACATACATACAAATATATTATCTAGGCGTATAGAGAAATCAATGCCAGTCCGATTGAGAGTACGACATAATTTGTTTTCTTTTCCACAAAGGTCGAAGTGATGCCCTGGATAAGTAGTAAACATAATATGGGCTTCGCATTCAATCGCAGCACCTGGTCCAACATCCGAAAGTGCGCGCAACATTTCTGTTTTTACGACGATTACAATTGGGACTGGTCGCTGCACTATGTGTCCCAGCAGTGCTTGCAGAAGAAGCTGCATGCAATGATCGTTAAAGGTCCAAGAGTCTTCCATATTGGCGAATGGTAAGCTAGGGACTGATGAAAAATAACTTGATAAACTACACAAGCAATTTATTTTTACTAATTTCAATTTCAATTTTTTTTTTTTTTTTGTTTTTTCAGCGGCGTCCATCACAAGAAGAAAAACTGTGAATCCAATCAAGTGATAGCGAAGGTGCAACAAGTCTTACGTATAGCTCGTAAGTCTAAACAGCTGTTTCCACGCAGCTTATCGCTAACGGCGGCAAGTTTAGTGAAGAAGACCAAACTGCGTAAGGGTAACGGTGGATGGGGCGATCGACGTGATCATCAATTGTGTATGAATATGACGAAATCGAGTAATGAAAGTTGAATTAAAACCAAATCACCAAAGACACACTGAATTAGCAAAATTTAGACACTAACAAATACGCAAGAAAAATAATAATCAATTAGAAGGTCATTTAGTGCACAATGCGGAACGAGGATGTGTATGTATAGAAAATATCACAGTTATAGCTAAATAATTTAAGAGGTTTTTTTTGGAGCACTAAGACAGTGTATTTGGTCATGGGTTCGATGTAGACTGCAGACATTAAACATGAAAATTGTTTTTTCTAAATGCGGTCGCTAAAAGTGTTTTCACATGAAAAGTATTTTTTTTTTAAATCAACTATCATTTGTAGGGGCGTAAAATGTAAGGACCGGACTCCCCATTAGTAGCGCAACAAACGCTTACCACAAATTGGCGGAGAAATTAGACTTAAGCACTTTTGAGGGTGTAAGCGGCAATCTATTACTGTTATTAGAGCCGTAAATTGATTTAAAAAATTAGTTATTAAATGGTTTCTTTTCAAGTAGAAAATCTTTGACAGGGTTCGGCACTCGAAGTGTAACCAATTAAAAAGGCCATTAATTTAGTTTGGAAAATTACTTATATTCAATTCAAAGTAAAAAATGTGTGAAAATAATACAAAATTAAGAATCAATTTACTTTTGTTCGATATGACCACCTTTTGGCTTAACTATGGCCTTGAGACGGTCCACACTGGGGATTTTTGTACAGAGATGCGGAAAAAAGTATACATCCCAAAAAATATTTACATTTTTACTACTAACGAAGTTGTATATATTTGTGTATAAAAAGAACATGTTTAAAAACTATTTTTTAAAAAAATTAAAAAAAAACAATTTTTTTTTTAAATTCATAAATTTAAATTTTTTTTTTATTAAGCCAGCAAATATTTACGCACAGGATACATGTAAGTTCATAATTCTGGATTACCCTCAAAATGTCAAAACAAAATTAAAAGTGTTTCGTTATCATTATGCACACACTAGAAAGCGTTTAGTTATTATCATTGCCAAAAAATAATCAGTGGCGCCTGGTGGCACCTGCAATTGATTAAAACTGAAAGAGACGTTATTAAGCAACACGTTGATACTAGTTTCTGACCGTAGGTAAATGTAGCTCAACTTGCAGATCCGAGAATATGAAGGAATATGATTTTTTTTTTTTTTTTCGTAAAATTAATTATAAATAGATAATCAAATGCTTCACAGCCTTTGTTCTTCCGGCTAAAATATATAAAAATATCGTACCCTAAATGAAAAATAAAAAATTGGAAGTCGGCTCAAGCAAAAGGAAAAAAAACCACCTTGGGCTTTGAAGTTTTTTCTTAGTCAGTTCAATATTATAAAAAAATTATACTTTTGACATATCTATAAAAAAAACTGTAAGTCGGAGTTTAGTAATTCTTTTTGATTTTATTGTTGGTTCCATTCTGGAATTTAGAAATACCATTAAACAATGCGTAGGTGGTATGTTGCAAATTTGACTTTTTTCCGCTAAATCCCCAGTGTGCGGTCCACAAACGAATCGCAAGCTACCCGAATGTGACTTGCAGGTATTTTGGCCTACTCGCGGCCAATGGCTTTTTTTCAGCGCTTTGAGACTAGGGAATCTTTGAGACTTAGGTCTTTTTTAGGACCTTTCTCTCCAAAATGGCCAAAAGAGAATAATTCATCGGATTCGCGTCTAGTGAATTTGAAAGCCATTGTGTGGACTTTATGAACTTCCGAACGTTGTTTTTTAGCCATTCTTGGTTCACTCGAGCTTTCTGAGACTGTGCCGAGTCCGAGTTGAAAGGTCTATGGTCTGCCACCGAAATGTTTGTCTGCCCACGGTTTTAAAGCAACCTCCAGAATACTTTTCCGATAGTATTTCGCATTTACCAGGCTCGATGAAAATGATTGGAGAGCGCCTATCAGCGGTTACAGCGGCCCAAACCATTACCTGTGGTGGGTGCTGCCTGCTAGTGGCCAATCGGTGACTCAAATTCTCGTATGAACGGTCGGTCAAATAAACTCTATCGTTTTGGGAGTTTGCGAATTGCTGAATTTTAAAAATTTTCTTGTCAAAAAACCCAATGCTCGTAAATTGAACGCTTTCGGCCAAGCGAAGTAACGCCTTCGCTCTCTCAAGGCTGACTTGCTGCTGCTTTGGTGTGCAATACACGCGCCTTTTGAACCTTGTAAGGCTTGACTTGACCGTATGTAGCGAATGCTACGGTCATATATTTTCTTTCGCCATCGCCATCACAGCTGTGGTCTGAAGTTGAACTTCGAATGCCGGACCCTAGTGGCTATTTGTTGTTGTAGTTTTTTTTTCGTCGTGTGCATTCCGATGTCAGCACATAATGGAATAAGGAAAAGCCCAAGGTGGATTTAAGGAGGTAATAAGTTCGCCTCGGAAAAGTCGTTCAATTCGCACTATCGTCGTAAGCTCCTAGCTGCAAATGAATGCCAGCCATGGCGAAAAGATTTCAGCATCCATGGTGAAATCTATCATCCTTAAATGTCGCCTTTAAGGACGCACTAATCAATTCTGCAAATCAGAGATGGATTAGCGCTAACACCTGCGAAATTGCTAGGCAAACATGGCCAAGGCTAAATTTACGTCTGTCCAAGAGTATTATAAAACTGAGTAGACTTCAAATCAGGACCTTAGTAGGGGCCCTCACAGGACATTGTCTCATAGGAAATCATGCAAGGAGATTAGGCGTCTACACGCATGATTTCTGTCGTAGCTGCAGAAATGAGGAGGAATTGGAAACCATTCAACCGCTTTTTTGCACATGCCCAGTTCTAGCCAGAAGCAGAAACCGATTTTTAAAATCCTACTTCTTAACGAATATAATATAATATAGATAATCTATGCACTTTAGGTATCAACAACCTTTTACGCTTTGTCAAAAGCTCAGGATGGTTCAATATGGAAAGGGAAATGTAGCTCAGCCCCCGCGGCTCACAACGGACCCATTTCGTGGTCGAAGTGGCATCGTTGTCTCTATGTGCGATGCGGCTGCCAAACCTACCTACCTACCTAAATGTCGCCTGTTCGGCAGTTCATCCTTTTCTATTTTCTTCTGTCTTGGCATTCCAATGTATAAAACGTTGTTTTTGATCTAGGCCCACCACCTTGAATGAATGTACCTTGATTTCTTTATCAAATCCTCTAATATTAATTTTTATACAAATTTCCATGCTAACTTGTTCTTCCACAGGTCCTTTAAGATTTTTGTATTAAATTAATGTAATTTTTTTTTTTTGAATTTTTAATTTTTTTTTTTTCATTTTACCTTACCTTGGACATCTTTTTACCTTACACTCGACAATGCTCTGAAGACAGTTAAATATCGTATTAGCTCACTACACATCGAACCCATGAACTGTACCAGACACAAGATTGAAACATTTAATATGCATACATACAACATTTAACAGTTTTCAACTGATCATAGGATCATATAAATACATTTAAATGTATCAAGCAATGAGTGGAGAATCTCAGAGTTGTATTTTCTTTTGTAGGTTTCATAGTTAAAATTGCTATTATGTGATTTTTCACTTATTGAAGTTTTCAATTCGAATTCTAGATATTCTATAAATATAAAGGTTCACAAAAATATCAGTAGATTTAAATATTATCCAAATCCCGTGTAGCTAAAAACTGATACTACGAAAAAGTAAACGAATAGTTTCATAGGAATATTGCAATAAGAATTAGTGAAACCCCTTTAATAAATAGATGAAAAAAACTATGTTACTCACAAGCAATGCCAATATCTTTTGTTAATTACAACAACAACAAAACCAACAAAAACGACAAAATTAAATGGTGCATATGTACATATAAGTACATAATAATATATGTATGTGTATGTGTACAGAATTTTTACATTGAAAATAACTCAGATTTAACTATTTATTTTAAATATTATCACTTTAACAAATACTAACCGGCATGCACAGGCATTTTTGTGATGGCATTGTGCAGGTCAATCTAAATAAAAAAGATTTCAAACTTTTCCGCATTGCAATACAGAGAAAGGAAATCGGAAAATCTCAAAATGCATATAGCACTGAAAATACATCTAGTCATATTTTAATTAACATTTACTGTTAAGAATAACGAACATAAATTATGTATTGTAGCATAAATCACATAAAACACAAAAAAATGCCACTGTAAAACTTTGTTTTTGTACAACAAAAAAAAATTAAGCCAACCAAATCTTATTGTCATAAATTAGTAGTAGAAAATAGAGAACTATAAGGATTTGACTAGACATACAGACATACACTTATTCTAATGCAATAAATAATCATACATGCGTATGTATGTGTACGCGTACATCAAAATAATATACACTAGAAATTAAGTTTCCGTCCAAATACAAAAATTTCGTTTCGCATTTTGAACAGAAAAATCAAAAAAAGAAATTGTAAAGAATTAATTGGCGTTGCAAAAATAAAAGTCTATTTTTTAATACACAATTTCGGGAGCACTTTCAGAAATACGTTACTTTTACTATTTGTTAGGTTAGGTAAGGGGGCGTCCATAAATTACGTGAGGTGTTTTTTTTTCAATTTTCTGTACCTCCCTCCCCCCCTGATGAGATGTCGTGAGATTTTATTCAACCCCCTCCCCATCCCCCAATCTCACGTGAGATTTTTCAAAATGTGGGTTTCTTATGTAAACGCGTTAGATTGTAGTTAAGACTAGTAATCAATATTGCTGAGAGTTATAAGTGTAATAAAAATTGAACAATACTCGTAGAAGACTTAAATCGTAACTACTGCGATTAAAAAAAGAATATCTACTCTAATTCAGTCCATGGAGAATCATGCGCGGTTTCAAGAGAGACTATTGGGACCAACATGTCCATATGATTTTCAGTAAAATCATCTGCTCCTTCAACTTCGTTCTGATCTATCCACTCTATCCGTTGACGCTTGCGCACAGTAACTCATTAGCTCGTCTTTCGACAATCCGTGAGGGTCGCACTTTGCGGTACATACGCGCTTGATTAGCTGGTGCAATGTGAGCTGCTCGCCTGTGCTCTGCAGCTCTTGTGATAGATGCGAAGTAAATACCGCATGTACTGCAGCATATTTTCTTTAAATCATCACGTATACTTGGGCAATAGAGATCATAAGGCGTGCTGATAAAGGCATTCAGCGGTTGAATCGGTAGGCGTATTAGAAATGGAGCAAATGACTTTCCGTCATGTTCTTTAATTTAAATTATCAAACGTCAATCAACCTGAGTGATGGGGTATGGAGGTGGCAGAAAACGGTCGTGAAGAATCATATGCAGATCACTCCGGCGTGAGCTGCAGCAGTTCTGATCATCGCATTTCACAACCTAAAAAAAATTAAAAACAATTTCCCTTTGTAACTCTTAATAAAAATTTGTTGACATTCGCGCTCGTTAAAAAACTAAAAAAAAAAAAAAAAAATAGGCACGCATAAAAATTTGATATGAATCAACTGCAATGTACCTGGAGTAAATATTGGCTCTCTCTAAACAAAGAAGGTTGGAACCTGTCCGTGGAGTCGCGCGTTCGGCTGATAGGGGCGCAAAAACAAACGACGGGCTACACTGTACCGTAAATTCAGATTAAATTGAGCTATATGGTATAAAACAAATATGGTGGTTTAACAGTAGTAATGTACATATAACGTCGAAGTATGAATGAAATTATTTTCTTTCGACCGAATTAGTGAATGATCTTAATCATACTACGATTACGCTTAAGATTAAATCTTAAGCATGTACAATCTGGATAATGGACCAAAATAGTATAATTTTTATTTGTTTCAATCAGAAAAAAAAATTGCGTGATATTTGCTGAGACCGCCCCCTCTCTCCAACGTAAGATTAGATGAGATTTGACTCGACCCCCTCCCCCCTTAAATATCTCACGTAATTTATGGACGCCCCCTAACCGTCAACCTTTGAGTAACCTAACCTAACCTAACTATTTGTTGATAAACGCAAATAATTTTTGTTCTATTGGGTTGTTCGGAAAGTAATGTCGTTTTTTTTTTTGTGGTGAAAATGAAAGATGATCTTAAACCCAGACCTCACAGGAGGTCATAAGCAGTTGAATTCGATAAATTCAAGCTCTCACCGATTTCACGTGTTGTTATTCGCCGGTTTGCATCAATTAATACAGGGTGGCTGATGAATTTTGCTACATTAAGAAACTCAAATAACTTTTTTTTTTAGTGTATGGAATTCATTTTTTTTTTTTTTTCAAGTTGAAGGTCATTAAATTTTATTAAATGTAGCTTAACTAGTTTTAAAAATAATTGAATTTAAATGCCACCCATGCTCGTTGACACAAGTGCGGCATCTTAGTAAAAAGTTGTTCATTGCTGCTTTGAGAGTTGCGACAGGAATAGCCTCAATTGTTGCCCGAATGGATTGTTTTAGTTCATCCAAATTTGTTGGCTTTGTTTTATAAACTTCTTGTTTACATAAATCCCACAAGAAAAAGTCAGGTGCAGTAAGGTCAGGCGACCTGGGGGGCCAACGAAATTCGGAGTTTCTTGAAATCAGTTTATTGGGAAGTTTTCGTCGCAACTCTGTCATAACAGTCTGGGCTATGTGAGACGTTGCCCCATCTTGTTGAAACCACACAGAGTTGAAAGGAATTCTCTTTCGGCGTAGTTCTGGATAGAAAAATTCTTTCAGCATTTTCAAATAACGGTCTCCAGTAACCGTAACGGTGTGACCATTTTCTTCAAAAAAAATAAGGCCCGACAATACAGCGTGAAGAAACCGCACACCACAATGTCACGCGAAGAGGATGCAATTCCGTCTCGTGGAGTATTTGTGGGTTAGAAGTACTCCATATTCGACAATTTTGTTTGTTCAAATTGCCGTTTAAATCGAAATGGGCCTCATCAGACATGAAAAGGCAGTTTAACATGTTTTGGTCTTCTTCCACCATTTGCAAAATTCTCATTCTCTTCTGGCAAAATTCCAAGCGAATCGGCAAGTCTGCTGCATTCAGTTTGTTAACCATTTGAATTTTGTAGGGAAATAAGTCTAAATCTTTGTGCATTATTGTTTGCAAAGACTGTCGGCTGACACCAAGTTGAGCAGATAAGCTTCTTGTTGAAACCCTTGGATTGCTTTGTATAGCTGCAGCTACAGCAGCGATCGTTTCCTCCGTCCGAACTGGTGGGTTTCGATGATAAGGCCTTCTTGCGACTGTTCCTTGCTCAGCAAAATTATTCACCAGTCTCATTATGGTCCATCTGCTCGGGGGATCGCCGCCAAACATCTGCCTGTACTCTCTCTGTACCAAAACTACGGACTCCAGTGCGTGATAGCGGCGGACTATCCAAATTCTTGTTTTGCGTTATCCATTTTAATAAATTTTAAAGATCAATCTGCAAATTAAAACAAAAATGGAACAGATAACTTAAAAAGAAAAAAAGTTATTCAATTTTTTTTTGGTAGCGGCTTTCATCAGCCACCCTGTACTTTTATCGCGTGTTTATCAGCTTCAACCCGCCTTCCAGAACGTGATGCATCTTCGATACATCAAAATTGCCGGATCAAAATTTTGCAAACCAGTTCTGGCACTAGCATATTGTCAGTCAACACATCTTCTCCATACACATCGGTTAATTTCTTTATGGCTTGATCAGCATCTTTACCTTTTTTATAGTAAAATAGTAAAATATGACGAAAATGCTACTTATTGCTCCCCAAATTTAAAAGGGCATCAACCAAAAACTACTGCATAAAATCAATTGAACTTATTCACACACAAGCCTTGCTATATCAGCTGTCAAAATATATAATAACACTGCGACTTCAGTGTGAAGTTAGCTGTGAAAAAATATAATTAAATCCTCTGTCGGGAAGAAACGAAATTACTTTCTGAATAGCCCAATATACAATAATTTTCTATAATTCCATTTCTATATTAATGAATTTTTATTTTTCACAATCCTAGCGCTGCCACAACCTTTAACCTTTTAACTTCGTAAATTTGCTTACGCTCACTTTAACTATTGATTAAGTTTTTACTAGAAGCCAGTTTTTCAGTGCAAGTTTAAGGGGTTAGGAGTAATCAGAGGTCCACACAAATGATACTTTTCATTAATTTTTTTTACTAGAAGCCAGTTTTTCAGCTCAAGTTTAAGTGGTTAGGGGTATTTAGAGGCCCGAAAAAATTATGATTTTCAATAATTTTTTTTTTTGCTAGTCAACTGCTTTATTTTACAAAAATAAAAACATAACATTAATACATCATGTTCCGACTTGACTTTAGCAAAATTTCAAAAAAAAATTAATAATTATAAAAGTTATCGCTGTTTGTGTGAAGCCCGTTTCTCCAGAAGTCCCTTGCAGTGAACATCATAAGTCCTTTGTAGATTCATCTAAAATCAATCGGACAAGAGAAATTAGTTTTATTAATAGATAATCTTGTGCCTGATCGAAGCTTTGTTTTGTTTTTTTCAAAATGAACAAAATGGCGGCCTCAGAAAATTTTTTCCAGATTTTAGAAGAAAAAACCAACAGTTAATTGTTAAAAAAAAATCGAAATTTTTGAAAAAAAAAAATCCTTCGATCAGGCACAAGTTTTTTATGTTTTTCAAAAGCTGTATAAATTTTATTGAAATCTACGTAGCGGTTTTTAAGTTACAGTGTTCACCAGTTTGAAAAACATAGTTTTGAGAAAAACGCATTTAAAGTTTTGCTATCGGCTCCGGAGCGGCCAAGCGCCCTTTGTTAATTGTTGAATAACTTGAAAAGTATTTGTCGGATTCCCTTCAAATTTTTACACAATATTTTTAAAACATTATACTTTAAGAAAATGCAAAAAAAAATCGATTTTTTGAAAATTCTGACTACCCCTAACCCCTTAATGGTTTAAAAAAAATCGAAATTTTTGAAGAAACAATTCTTCAATCAAGCACGAGTTTTTTATGGTTTTCAAAAGTAGTATAAATTTTATTGAAATCTACCAAGCGGTAGATTTATAAATTTTATTGAAATCTATTCACCAGTTCGGAAAACATAGTTTTGAGAAAAACGCATTTAAAGTTTTGCTATCAGCTCCGGAGCGCACGAGCGTCCTTTGTTAATTGTTGAATAACTCAAAATGTATTTGTCGGATTCACTTTAAATTTTCACACATTATTTTTTAGATATTATGTTTTCAGAAATTGCAAAAATAATCAAATTTTTTGAAAATTCTGACTACCTTTAACCCCTTAAGGCCGCTTTTCAGCTAAACTATGTAACTTTAAAAGCTCGCTTTGGCAGGTTTAACCCTTTTGCATCACCCCTCGAAATGCGCGATGTCTCAAAATACCTTGCAACGGCAAGATTTTTGCTGTTTGTTCTAATGAAAAAAATGCTACAGGATTATCAAAATTATTTACTTTCCTCAAGTTTTAATAAACAAATAATTTATTGCGGATTTTTCCGCTCTTGGGGATAATCGGGAGTTTTTGTTCGCGTATTATTCCGTCGAATAATGCAAAAGGGTTGAACTCAGTTTTAAAATTTACCACAGTTAAACCCGCACTGAACAACTAGGCCTAAGTAAATTAGATAAGAGTATAAATACATCTTAGAGCTCAGTTAGTCTTGCATAACTTAACGTAATATTTTGCCCAACCTGTTATTTGGAGAACTGTGTAGGCGTTAAGTAAGACTTAACTTAACGCAAGAAACCTAAGAAGTAAATTTTAGACTCCTCAGTTTCGGCCGCCGTAGCAAAATGGGTTTGTGCCCAACGCCCGCCACAAATAGCACGAGGAGCTCGGCCAACACCTAACAGAAGTGTAAGCGCCAATTGTTTATTTAATTTTTATTTTAAGGTATTGAGTAATACAGCATTGAGGGGCCATGCGGCCTAGAAGATTTTTTGGCATTCCTAAAAATATAATCTAGCCACCTTAATACTCGTCGCAATCTCAGACTCCGCTAACAAAGCCTTAAAAGTCCTTAACAGCCGCTTTTCTAACAGTCATAGAAGCAGGATTTCCTTGGAAAATTTCAATCTAAAGCCAGTAAAAACAGATCCTTCACTTAAAATGCGTTGAGACATCACAATCCCCAAACAAATTCGGCATTATGTCCCAAAAAATATATCCACATAGTAGGCACGCGAACTCTATCGACAGTTGACTGGTGAGATGCTCTGTAACGAACATCTTAAGGGGTCCCGGTGGTCTAGAGCTCGAAAATTTAGGGTATTTTCAGGAATTTTTTTTACAACAAAAAAATTAAAAATGATATTTAAATTTTTTAGGCCTTTTATTTAACTTCTTTTACATACAAAAATAAAAAAAAATTTAATTTTTTTCAATTTTAATAATTTTAAAAATGACGCTGAAGTTGACCCTCCCGAAAAATTAGACCTGAACGGTGTTGTCCAATTTCGCTCTTCTATTTATCTGAAACACAAAAACAAAAAAAGTTATTAATCAGTATGACTGTAGCTACATCCCGCTACTAGAATAAAAAAAATTCACAAATTCGAGCGGTTTTGAATTTGACACTCGAAAAATCGGGGTTTTTCCAGTTTTTTAATCAAAAAAATACGGAATAATTGAAATAATAATATGATTCTAGTACGGGCGATATCCATTGATGATTTCAGACGATGTTTTTTTTTGTTTTTGACAACACCAGTCCGAAAAAAGTCGTTTCGAGATAAATGAATTTAAAGTTTGAGGTACAGAAGCGCGCGGACCGCCTCTACCTAGTTAATGGGCTGTGGAAGCTAAAATATTGTGAATTTCCGCATGAAAATTTCACAGTATATTCTTAAGATACTATACTTTCAAAATATCTAAAAAACAAAAAATCGATTTTTTGAAATTTCTAAACCACCGGCTCCCCTTAAGTCAGTATCAACCGGTTTACGTTTTAGTCTTACTAAATGAGCATTGAAATAAATTTACTGCGTGCGGCCTCATGAGGTTACAACTTAATGTCACTACAGCTACGAACAGATTCAAAGTTACTTAGTCTTTCAGCTCTTAACTATTTCCGTAGCTGTGGGATTTGAGTTGAATGCCTATTCGTGTATAGTTCACTTTTCACAAGCGCGATTTCCACCTCTACCGCGACCGTGATGTTATAGAGTAGTCCATATGGCTGCTATTTACGGGCATCGGTGTGCTAGTTTCTTCGGTAATTCGGCAGATTTAGGTCTGGTTGGGTGTGAGGTAGTCGATGAAGTTGAAAATTTTAATATAAAGGTTCTGATCCCAAGAATTTTTAACTTCTTCTGCAAAAAACGAAGGCGCTCGCTGGGTATGCGCCTAATACCACGTACATTTTTTCAACTACGTGGTTTTTCTCAAATGGATATTAAGTTCTTTCACATGTTCCTTTATTAAAAAATGGTCCCTAGCAGCCCCTTGGCTATCGATAGATGCATTCATCCAGAACTGATATGGGCATAATTATTTGGAGGATTGTCTAAATAAATGGAAGATTGTCTTCAAATGGCTTTTTATAAATACATAAATAAAAGAATGAGAAAGTGCGCAATTTGTTTTAAATAAATAAATCACTTCTTTGTTCTCTACTTTAACGCTACACTCTAATGTGCAAAATGTTGCTGTTGGCCTAGTGCCACCTTCTTAAGCGAATTCTCCTTCTAAATACATATATAACAGAAGATACAAAAAACAAAACTTTGAAGTGCTGCGTAATCGTTGCCAATTTCCTTAGTTACGTTAAGTTTAGACAAGCTGAGCTTTAACTTGTGGTGCTTCAACAGAATCTGGTGTTCTACTCATTTAGCTTCAATTATTTGCAGCTCGAACAAACTCATTTGCCAAAAATTAGCATTTTGAAAATTGGATTTTGACTAGTCAGCATGCAACCCCTTTCACCAAGGGTCGCGTGCTTTTAAGACACGGAAACGCATAAAACTGTTTTTGAACAAATATCTTAAAACTAATTTTTTTGTTAGTTAGCTTAGAATTAGTCGGATAAATAATTAATAAGTATATTAAACATGTTTTAGGTGATCAGCGTGTGCGATATTTAGTTGTTATGGATTATTAACTAACGCAATATTTTGTACTATACATAAAGATATTATTATAAGCAAACTAAATATGTACATTTGTTATCATTTTACCGTAATTGTTATGAAAATTTGTTTATTATATCGCAAAAACGTACAAAAAATCGCGTACTGCTTGCAATAGAACGATACAGAAATACAAATAAATTATTAAAACCATATTACAATTATTGTTTTCTTTTTTAGTGCGTTATTTCAATCGAATTTAACACATATGTATGTACAGTGACGCCATAAAGAACTTGTAGCATGCAGCTCCAAATTCAAAATTTTTGTAAGAAATGCAAGTTAAAAATTTTTATTTTTATATTTTTCTATTGGATTTTAAAAATAGTAATAATAATTCTTTTCGTCGACTTCAAAGCTGCATTCGACAGTACGAAAAGAAGTTGCCTATATGCCGCACAGTGCGGCCGATTCCCGAAAAGCTGGCCAAAACTCAAAGAATTAAGTAATTGATTCAAAATTTCTTACTCGGGGGTTGTCGGGGTCGCTGGTTACGAATTTGATCTTAAAATTTTGAAAATCCACCCCCTTCCACCGCTATTGGCCACCCCCTCACGTGAAATAGCGTATATTCTAGAACATAATCAAGATGCATGTAAATTTATATATTTTCGGGGTCGCAAGGTAGCAAGTGGTAGCAGCTGAATCTTGTTTTATTCAGTAACCATTACTTTTTTGAGTAACCTTTAATAGGTTTCAAAGCAGCATATGACGGCGTTGTATTACTATACAGTTTGAAAACTTAAATTTTATAAAAAAAATTGCAAAAAATGTATCTACGTATTGCTGCAGCTAAAAATTTTGTGTCGAGGTATTGATATGTACTAAAGATTTCTCGTATTTTACTAACCTTCCGAAGATGATTCCATTTGGTTTTGTCCAATTTACTCCATTACAAAATCTTTCAAATGTGTACAACTTTCACTATTCATCGACAGTAATACGATGCTCAAACGAAGGCCACGTTGCGACTGAAAATACAGAGGATACTTAGGGTACAGGACGTTGCTATGAACGGTTTTCACTACTCAAGGCATTACTGTAGCCAACCCAAAGACAAAAAACTCTATCTAGAAACTTTTTTTTCGACTTTTGGCCAGCTTTTTGAGAATCGGCCGCGCTGTATGCCGCGATGTCTGAATTTGGTATCCGGGCAAAATTAATACGGCTATGCAAGATCGCGTTGCTCAACACCAGCAGCGCCGTCAGAATTGGGAAGGACCTCTCCGAGCCGTTTGATACCAAACGAGATTTCAGACAGGGGGACTCGCTGTCGTGTGACTTCTTTAACCTGATGTTGGAGAGGATCGTGCGAGCGGTTGTAAAAGGCTTTGTAAAGGGTGTTTTTTTTAGAGGTTAGGTTTTCAAGTTGGCACTACTTTTTTCGTAGATGGTCTTTTTGACAGCTGTCTCTTGATTTATGCTCAGTTTGGTTTGCCATTTCATAATGAATAGACTTACACCTGAACAACGTTTGCAAATCGTGCAAATTTATTACGACAATAATGGTTCGGTTCGCGCGACGCATCACAAGAAAATTTTGTTCAGCGATGAAGCTCACTTTTGGTTGAATGGGTATGTCAATAAGCAAAATTGTCGCATTTGGAGTGAACATAATCCACAAGCCATTGCTGAGACGCCATTACATCCTCAAAAAGTCACTGTTTGGTGTGCTCTATGGGCAGAGGGAATCATTGGTCCATATTTCTTTAAAAATGAAGCCGGCCATAATGTTACAGTCGATGGAGAGCGCTATAGAGCCATGATTAATGACTTTTTCGTGCCTGAATTGGACGATGTTGATGTGGACGACCTTTGGTTCCAGCAAGACGGCGCTACATGCCATACAGCCAACGCAACAATCGATTTATTGAAGGAAACTTTTGGTGAGCGCATTATCTCGCGCCGTGGACCTGTGGTGTGGCCTCCAAGATCGTGCGATATAACACCGCTGGACTATTTCTTTTGGGCTATGTGAAGTCGCTTGTCTACGCAGATAAGCCCGAGACGATTGACGTCTTGGAAGAGAATATTCGGCGCGTTATTGCTGACATACGGCCCCAATTGCTGCAAAAAGTGGTCGAAAATTGAGCCTCTCGGCTGGAATTTATTCGAGCCAGCCGCGGCGGCCACTTGCCTGAAATCATTTTTAAAATATAATGGCAAACCCTTATCTTTATAATAAAGCTAAATTCTTGGCCATAACATTAAATTATATACGTTTTATTTCATCTTGAAAACCTAACCTCTAAAAAAACACCCTTTATATTTAGGAACCAGCATTAACACCTATAACAATGTCAGCCTAGAAATCCAAGTGCTACTTTGGACTAAGTAGACAAATGAGTAGTAAAGTGCTCTGTCGACGAACAACGGAGGGAAGATTTTTGAACCTTTGCACGTTGGCGATGGCGAGTATGGCAGGCGATGGAACGAGGAGCTGTATGAGCTTTACGACGACATAGACATAGCGCAGCGAATAAAGATCCAGCGGCTACGTTGGCTGGGTCATGTCGTCCGAATGGATACAAACGCTCCGGCTCTGAAAGTATTCGATGCGGTTCCAGCTGGTGGTAGCAGAGGAAGAACAAGACCTCCTCTACATTGGAAAGATCAGGTGGAGAAGGACTTGACTTCACTTGGTGTGTCCAACTGGCACAGGTTAGCACGAGAAAGTAACGATTGGCGCGCTTTGTTAAACTCGGCCAAAATCGCGTAAGCGGTTATCGGGACAATTAAGAAGAAGAGGAAGAAGAATTCACAAATCCATTACCTCCTTGTGATAAAAAATGTCCCATGCAGTATTCGCAAAATTGGTGCCAAAAAGAAGTAGGACCTCTGGCATTATTTCGATTGTTTGGCACTCTAAAAGGGGAATCCCACAAATAATTTGCTTAATTTCGGTAGAACAGTGCAACGAAAGAACTAAAAATAATAAATTAAAATAAAATTTCAGTCGAGTTTTGTTGAATAAAAGTCCAAGTTATAGTCATGGGTAGACAGCGCGGACAAAGATCAATTGAGGTCAGAAATTGAATTATTAGTCATCATGAAAAGGGTAAAACCATTCGGGAAATCGCAGAAATAGTAGATAAACGCCGTTTGACTGTATACGACGTGTTAAAACGTTTCAAAGAAACAAATTCTCAAATCCTCGCTCCCCTCAATCCACCTCCATTTTTCCTTAAGCTAAATACACACCAGGCAACCGTTGAAGCAACGGTTGCAGCAACGTGTTGCCTTTGTTTAAGAAACACGTTGCGACCGTTGCTTCAATCTCAGTATTGTGTATAACTGTGGTGCAGGAAAGGTACAAGCGGAAGATACGTAAAATTAATTTTTTTAAATGATCGACGAAATACGAAAAATTACTTCTCTTATTATAATTGACAAACTTTTGTACGAAAATGAGGAAGAAGAGATGCAACAAAAGAAGAGAAAGAAAATTTGGTCCAAAAATTGGCTTTTAAAAAAATGGAATTTTCGAACGAGAGGCTGCTGAAAGAATTGAAAGAAAATGAGCCAGGGGACTATAAAAATTACATGAGGATGGACGAAGCCCTGTTTAGAAAATTGTTGGACTTCGTAAAGGCCAAAATAACAAAACAAGATACCATAATGAGAGAGGCAATATCAGCAGAAATTAGACTGGCAATAACTTTGCGGTATCTTGCAACAGGAAACTCTTTTGCGGACTTGAAATTTTTATCAATTGTATTGTATTAAGGGGGTCTTCTGGTCTCGAGGCCCTGAAATGAAGGGTTTTTTTGAGGATTGATTGTGACAAATCCTGTGAATATTTAAAAAAAAAATTTTTTATTTTAAAGGTACATGTCTTGGCTTTTAAAAAATGGTTTTGACTTTGAAAAAAATTAACACCCGCGACCTTGAAATGGCGCTGAAGACGTCCACCTCCAAACGAAACAGGTCTCCATTTTGGTCACGGCTCATTACACATAGTGTTGCAAAGGCACAAAACATAAAAGGCAACTCTCGGAATTATTCGAGGTTTTTTGAAACCTCTAATTTCATTTATTTCTGAGTTCGAACCACAATAATTTTTTCAGTGTGACTTTTTCTCTCTCATATTCAGATGAAGGCAACGCGATCATTAAGACCTAATCTTACCAGTAATTGTGATGTAATAATACACTTCAAACTAGCCCCAATATTTTGCTGGTATCAGTAAAAAAACCTCGGCTAACTTTGTCAATCCGAAGAAAGAAACTTTGCCTAAAAAATATCTTTATACTGAAACCTGTTACTTTAAATTACATTTCAGCCGAAAGCCTCCGATGCTAGCGCTGAACTATTTTTAGTTTGTATAATAATCTTATTGTTATGTAAACCTTTATAAAATAAAATAAATAAATTAAATTTTTTACGAGCTGATCATTTAAATGGAAAGAGTAAGGATTAGAATGATTGTCTTTAAAAAAAGAGGAAAAACGAGAATTAGCGAGTGAACAAATACTAATTTAAAAATATTCAAAAAAATTGAGAAATTTATATCTGGCATGCATTAAAAAAACTTGAAAAACAAAGTAATTTGTGCTAATTCCACCAAAACTTCTAATTTGCCTTTACGAATTAAATTTTGAAGCGGAGAGATGTCTAGCCCTAGTATAAATTACTTGGAGACCTTATGTCCAAATTTAATTGAGTGGCAGCACGAACGCTGCTGATAAGAATAATTCGCCGAATGAAAATTCATTTAAATATTTGAGGTATTCACAATTCCTTACAAAAAGGATTGTTTACATAAATTCCTGGTGTCGTTGTGAAACTTTACTGGCGTAGGCAAATCTTTTTTCTTTGTAACAATTTAGCCATTTTATTTATTTTCACATTTGCTGTGAAAACTTTGCGAAAGTAAGAGATATTAACTTTTCATTGCAATATTAAAATGCCGCATATAATCGAAAAAGGAGAACTATTAAGTGTGCTGCGTTTCCAGAATGCGCTAGATTTGTTAATGCATTATTGCATTATTATTAGAGTAGTTCCCAATAATGATTTTTATAGGTAACGATGAAAATTGAGGAAGACATCATATTGACTTTTACTATAAACAATGCGCAGATATTTATAGATCGACGAGCAACTAACTTTTAACGAACTGTGAATACCTCAATTCTTACTTCCATACCGAACTAGAGGAAAAAGTGTAGCTTTCCCCCCGAAAATTCTAAAACAAACTCAGAACTGAAGTCTGCTAAGTGCATAAATTTACTAAATTTAATGCTTATAGAAGCGAATGAGGGTTTTAATATAATTTATGGTAGTCGTAGACGGTGGGTGCGGCCATACCTTAGAGATCGGGAAGCACACCCATATTTCAGGACAACTTTGTTAAGCCTAGCCTTTTCTTTACTCTTTCCAACTTTTATTGAAAAGATAAGGGCGCATTTGAATTGAGTCAATTAATTTAAACTCCATTTCTTTTCTGCATTCAATTTGATAAAATAAAAAACTCCATCGTTGCAAATTTGCGTGATACAAAATTGTTCTTCCTTAAACAGTTGTCATTTTCGCTGCTCTTGCCAGCACAGTAAAAGTAGAAAGTTGTCAGCTTTTGTGCATTCCGGCATGGGGTACGGCACGTATGTGACGCCTTCGACTCAAACGCACAAAATTTACTTTACTGTCAGCCAAAGCATTGAAAATACTGGGTCGTATCAGTTTTATGAGGTATAACCATTATCGCTAGGGGCGATCCCTGCTCCATAACTTTTTTGGTGCTTTCACATGCAAATTTTTCGTCAAGAGCAGAGCCCGAGCATAGTGAGCGAATCCGGCGAGAAGGGCGAGAGGGGCGAATCGAAGGCGCCTAGAAACAGGGTTGCGAAGATTGAAGTGGATTTGAGGTCGATTACGAATACAAAATTGAAGAAAAAAATTTGTTTAACCAAAATAAAATATATGCAATGACGTTAGCTCAAAATCTAAGTACCACAAAAGAACTGAGTGACGGGTACGAGAAATATGCAATCTTATTTATTCTCTCAACTTAGACCCGTCTTAGCTGACATGTACTTATTTTACTATCGCCTAAACTTATCAACGCATACATATCAGGTGGTTGCCCTCCCCTAGACAAGATGTCAGCTTACATTTATGGAAATCCTACTTAGGAAAATTACCAGTTTTCTCTAGTAGATTTAAAACTAAATATGGAGTCTTGTGGGAAAAATAAAAAAATTATGTTTGAATTTTTTTGTATTGATAAAGGGTTTTTGTGCATGGAACGATTTGAATTTTGGACAGGGCGTGATTTCAGCAGCAGCAAACCATTACTACATTACACTTACGTTTTTTGTTCCCGATGATTAATTTTTTCTATGTTTGAATTGGATCGAAAACAAAATTCAAAGCTGTGTGAACAGATGTTTACGCAGGATATTGAAGGTCTGTTGGCCCAACACCATAAGTAATGACGATGTAGAGGTGCGAAATGCAGTGGGTAGCTAACATGATAAAACTACGACAGTGTCCAACAATATTTTGGAGGAAAACTGTCCAGAAGGAAGTTGATAGGTCAGGAAAAACTTGGAACGAAATCAAGCTCCTTGCAAAAAATAGAATCAGATGGAGGTGTTTTACTGAGGCCCTATGCCTAAATTTTGTGGCACGACGCTTTGAGGCACCAGTCACCTTCAGATTGTTAACATCAAAGAGGAAGATGCAAGTGAGGAAAAGGAATTTCGATAGGTGAATCCCCGTATGTGGTTTACCAAAACTTACTCCAATGATGAGAGTATTTGACAAATTGCAACTGATGCTTTCCATTTCAATTCAACCGGGCTATTCGGGTCATGTTCTTCAATTTCGATGTAACTCAAATATGTTGCTCTCTGGTCAAAATAATGAGACACGTATTTTTTTGTTCGCCCGAAAAATTTTTTTTTTAAATATTTATCGGCAATTTTGTTTTTCGGCTAAAATCGATTTTTTTTGAATTATATACGAAACATTTTTTTTGACGTGATAACGTCTAATAATTCAATTTAACAGGCTGCACGCACGAAAAAATGTGTCGTTACCTTACTCATTGTCGTTACCTTGCTCATTAGTGTTACCTTGCTCATGTGTCGTTACCTTGCTCATTCCCGTTACCTTGCTCATTTGTCGTTACCTTGCTCATTGCCGTCACCTTGAATGAACTGCAAGCGAAAGCGCGGAACGAACGACAAAGCAAACAAAGCAAACGAACGGCAACGTTCGACATCTTGCTCTCCTACTTAAGTGAGCGTATATGTGTATGTATATGCGCATATGTACATACATATATAATATAAATTCACGTATTTGTATTTGCATATGCCTTCTTATTGATTATTATTAATTTGATTTACTTGAAGAATTTAAAATAAAACCAAGTTTGTTAATAATACCTGTTGTTTTAATGTTATTATTATTTTTTGACGTGATAACGTCTTATAATTCTATGTAGCCGGCTACACGCACCAAAAAATGCGTCGTTGCCTTGCTCATGCGTCGTTACCTTGCTTGAACAGCATGTTATGTTATGTTATGTTATGTTATGTTATGTTATGTTATGTTATGTTATGTTATGTTATGTTATGTTATGTTATGTTATGTTATGTTATGTTATGTTATGTTATGTTATGTTATGTTATGTTATGTTATGTTATGTTATGTTATGTTATGTTATGTTATGTTATGTTATGTTATGTTATGTTATGTTATGTTATGTTATGTTATGTTATGTTATGTTATGTTATGTTATGTTATGTTATGTTATGTTATGTTATGTTATGTTATGTTATGTTATGTTATGTTATGTTATGTTATGTTATGTTATGTTATGTTATGTTATGTTATGTTATGTTATGTTATGTTATGTTATGTTATGTTATGTTATGTTATGTTATGTTATGTTATGTTATGTTATGTTATGTTATGTTATGTTATGTTATGTTATGTTATGTTATGTTATGTTATGTTATGTTATGTTAAAGTATATTATGTTATGTTAATGTTAACTCATTCTCTATATCCATACCAAATATCTATCAAACTAATAAAATTAAAATTTTCTTTTGAAAAATGCAACCATTCAATCAGTATTTTCTTATGACGTTATCACGTTAAACTATCGTCAGTAAACCGACTTTACAGACAACCTCTTTTTTAATTGCTCATAACTTAGTAAAAAATGAACCGATTTTAATGGCTCTGGATTCAAAATGATCGTTATTACTTGCACGAGCGACTTCATGTAGAAACAATTGCAAAAAAGTAGTTGAAAATTTTTTATTTTGCAAAAAATACATATATATAGCAATCGATTTAGTATTGATGTTTTAAAAGATTTTTTAATATGTATTGACTTTTATTTTCCACAGAGGCTGCACTCACTTAATTTTAAAACTGAAAAGATTTTCTATAATTTAAATAAATTAAGGAATTTTCAATATATTGAACATGTTTCATTAATTTAAAGCACTTAATTAACGATTTAGGTTGTTGATTAGCATGTGAAATAAGTGGCATCATTCCCTTTCGTCATTTGCCGTGGCGAATTCATATAAGGTGAAGTAACTAGAGCAGCTGATTTGTTGTTTTTCTGCCTTCTTGGTAGTTTGAATTGCAAAGTGATCTGTTTTATTTATATTCTGTTTAAAATTCGTAGAATTCGTGGAATTCACGGAAAGAATCATCTAACTTTGATTTGCTAACAATTAAATTCCAATAACACAATACATACGAGTTTGGTTTTTGTACAACTGCTACCACCTTTTTATAAATTCGCCTTAGTCTATTTACAATTGAATCAAGTCTCCACTTTCCGACAGTGTTGTGCTATAGCATTTTCACACAAATTTAGTTAATTTTTTCGGTTGGTAGGAGAAGTTTTTGCCTCGATTAGCTTGTGGTTACGTTGTCCATAAATTTATAGATTCGGATTAAATTCATTTATAGTGTTTAATAAAATTCAGAAAAATAAAGCATTGATTGCTTAAGGCTTCGTTAAAAAGTAAATAGTGGCCTTTCGATTCGACTCAAATATTTTGGCATTAAAGAACAAATAATCTTTTTCCAAAGCTAAATTACAAAAACAAATATGGCTATGATGATCGGAAAGCAATTCAACCGCCTGCCTGGACCATGCAAGATGGCTCCAGTCTTGGTTAACCATTTCACCACCGCCAATAGAGAAATCACTCACCCATTGCAAAAGAAGCTTAATGTTGTGTGTCCGGAAGAAGCGGTTGCATGCATAAAATCTGGTAAGCTTCGCACTGCGGTCTCGAAATCATTTAATATACGCATGATATGTATAGATTTGAAAGAGGTCGGGAGGTTCGGCTGGCCACTGGAAGGGCCGGAATTCGAGCCGACATCTGGAGGTTATGTAACTTTAATGCTGACACTTTTCGTGTGAACACTCGAACTAGGACAGCGAAAGGCATTGAGAAAGTATAATCGAGTAGAGGAAAGGGCATTGGTTGGCTTATTTAAATAAGTACATATATTGAAATTATGCAAATAAAGCAGAATGCTAACTGAAAATGAATTAGCAAGACAAAACGCTCACCAAAAGCACTACAATTGAATGCAAATTATATTTTGGTTCCTACTTTAAAAGGCATTAATCAACTGATTGCCTAATTAGATGCTTTTCGAGTAGAATTTTGAGTTTTAACAAATTTATGTATGCCCCTTATATGGGAGCAACTATCCATGTGATCTCGTGTAAATATCAAACATTTTTACTCATAGGTCCTTAAAATTTTGCTTCACAAGGAAAATTGTCATATCGTAATAGGTACTTCCAACAAAAATCTGCTGGCATACATATGTATATACGTATATGCATATGTTATAAGCTCTTATGAGGATTCCCAAATATCGCTGGTTGACAATAACAAATCAATTTGCACTTTGGACTCCTCTTGTGTAGCACGCAATATAGTAAAAAAAATTTCGTTTCACTTAAACAGAAGAGCAATAATGAGTAAATTTATGTAAATTAATTGTAATTCAAATCTGAGTTGGCGACTCTTTAATAAATTTAATATATGTGTATATATATGTACATATATTCTTTCATTGTTCATTCCATCATTTCCATTATCAGTAACTACATACTTAGGAGTAGAATGTACATGCATTGGGTTAATTAAACTTTTTCTTAATTTGTAGTTTATGTTTTCTTAATTTATACGCAGATTGGGAAAGTTAAGTTAGATTTTAGAGTATATAATTTGTAAATAATTTCCAATTTATATAAAATGTGTATGAAAACGTAACTAACTCAATGTTACTACTGTAAACATGCAGTATACAATTCTCCAGTGCAATGTTCATTTTTCAATGGTTAGTTGCATTTGTATGTGTGTATAAATTATGCATATTTTTACTTTAGATGCGCGGTTATATAATATGGAAATATTTTCAGGTTTGCCACTAGGTCTTAACGCATCACCCGACGTGTATACTAAATTTCAAAGTATTGCTGCTACAACAACAACAACCAAATCTCAAACCTTCACACATGCATAAGCGATTAAACATATTGACCGGCATTCTAAACTTTTTTTAATATATGTATGTTCGTACATACACTTACTTAAAATGGCTCGTGATAACGATTACTCCATTTATGAATATGCAGGTCTTCAGTGTTTCATTATCTTTTGTGCTTTTCAATTTCCTACACAAATTCAGCGTTTAATTTTCTTATACTTTCTACAAACTGGCATGAATGAAAGTATGAGTGCACATAAGTATGTACATGATTTTTCAATTTGCTTGTGACATTTAATACGGTCAATTATTCTGAATAAAAATACTTAAGTTATGTAAAAAATTTAGTTCCGCTAAATTTACATATGTATGTGCGTGTTATATAGTAAAATATAAACAAATCCATTTCGAAAGACCTATTCCTCACGTTTGCGCTATTTTATATTGTTTTTGTATATAATTTTAAATTCTAACCTATATACCTACATATAATTGGCGCTTATACCCTTTGCTTCGGTTTGACCGAGCTACTCCTCCTATTTATGGGGTGCATATTAATGTTTTCCGCAAAATGGAGGGGCTTACAGTTTTAATCCGAAGGGCAAATGGTTTTTTATGAGGAGCTCTCTCATGTTGAGGAGCGAGCGCCATTAGAAAAAACTTTTTATATTGTTTGGTATTTCATGTCAGAGGTTTTGAACCCCATTCTATTGCTGCACATTTCGGGTTAAAACCTATAAAACTGTCAAGCAGACAATTGCTTTTCAAAATGGGCATTGTTTTTCAAACAGTCGCCTCTGCGGTAACGGAACGACGCAAATTTATACTCCGTAAAGAACTTTCATTTCAGTAGCATTCCTCACAAATGTATGGAGAACTTTCTTCTACACAAATTCAAATTCAAAATAATGTAACTAAATATGAAGAGCCATCGCTCAGATTTTGTTATGGTTTTTTCAGAGGAGTTCTTTCATGTCGACAGGCGACCACCGTTAGAAAAAAGTTTTTATATCATTTGGTATTTCATGTCAGAGGTTTCGAAAACCTTTCTATTACTGCACTTTTCGGGTTAAAACCTATAAAACTGTCAAACAGCCAATTGCTTTTCAAACTGGGTATTGTTTTTCAGACAGTCGCCTCTGCGGTCATTTCAGTAGCATTCCTCACAAATATATGGAGACTTTCTATGCTGTTGCTATTGGAATAACAACAAAATTGTGATATTCCCCTTATCGTAAAAAACACCAAAAGATAACTTTAATGAAACTAAATATGAAGAGCCATCACTCAGATTTTGTTGTTTTGGCAATTTATTAAATGGCAGCGCACTCAAATTAACTGTGAATGTACTTTTCCTTTATCTCGTTTGTACGTCAAATGATTAGAACAGCTGATTGCAGTGGATTTACAAAAATAAATCAGCAGAGCGTCAAAAAAGAGGAAAAAATGCTTGCACGTTCAAATATTTCTTTATTTTCTTTCATTTTGCGAGTAACTGCACTACATGAACCACTTTTGGTTTGTGCTTAAAAATGCAAATCAGCTGATCATTTGCCACCTTTCACGCCATCCGTACTTCAAAGTGTTGAACGTTTACTGAAAGATCCAGTTTTATATTTTTATACTACTTAATGTCAATAATAACATACTATAAAATCAAAACTATTGCATTTTATTTTCTTAAAAAAAAAAATCCTAAAAACTATCTATAAAAAATGAGTATTTGACCAGACTACGGCCATAAGAAAAAAGAAGCATGTCCCAAGGGGTTTTCGAGAAATTCTCTGTGCCGTTGCAATATGCCCCGATTAGCAATACATCAACAAAAATTAATCTACCCGTTCACATATGACAGATTAGCTGCAAAATTGGCAATTAGCTGTCAAGACTGTTTTGAAAGGGTTTTCTTCAATAAAAATTATTTTGGTGGAATATTTCGGTGTTTTTTGGTTATTTTGTTGTTATTAACGATATGAAGAAAAGACAAGGAAAAGCAATAGCTAATTTAATCCGCAATTGGCTGCTAATAATAAACAGTTGTAGCCCAGGCATATTAGGGGTTTAACCTCGGAATGAAAGATAATAAGCTGAAAATTGGTAAAAACCTTTGTTTGGTCGCCCTAAATATTGTATCAAAAGTCACAAATGCTATTGTGTCCGCGTCTTAAGATATTGAAGGTCAAAGGTCACAAAAAGCGAATATCTCGATTCCTATTGCTTAAATGATATTTTCACCTATCATGAAAGTTGTAGAGTATAAAATTCTCTACAACTTTTGTCTAAACTTTTTTTTTATACGATCAACCGTTTTTGAGGTAGAGCGCGAAGAGTGCGCAGCGTACAGTCATATATGAGCTAATGCAGGGTCAAGCGTGAGTTACGGTTATCAGTACGTTGTATAAAGTCAATTATTGACAAAAAAATTATAATTATTAAGCAATGCCCATTATTTCTGTACTTATTATTAATTATTTATATTTAATAATTGAACTATAGTATATTATTAATTCTGGATTATCTATTTTAATTATATTTTAAAATAAAAAGACAGTAAGGAAATATATTTTAGATATACCTTTATTTATCATTAAATATAGCATGTTATACATTTATTAAAATATGAGTTTAGATATTAAAATAATTTGTGAATCGAATTAAATTGCGAATGGAAGCTAGTTTTCTTCTTCTTGTTGTCGCTCTAAAATATTCAATTCATTGTCATCATTGACCCCTTTTTTTACCTAATTTCACTGGGCTATTGGAGGAAATCCGTAAACGACGTTTGCTGAGGTTTCAAAAAATTATGGCAGCGATATGCATGCGAAATTCGATATTACATTTTATAGTAAGTAATAAGAGGACAAAACGTTTATGGAAACACGCTTTTTTTCTGTAAAATGAATCCCTAAATAATAATATTTAACAAAAATTTTATTAGAATTATGTTTAAAGACCTGTTTGCTTTGCCGCCATCCATTTCATTTAGTTTTTATTTTGTTATTTCTCCTTACATTCGTAATAATAATTATCGATAACACAGAAAACTCAGAGATGTGTAGCAAAAAGTATATTTATAATCTGAAATAATCTCATATTTCGAGTGAAAAATTTTGTATGGGTAATCTAATCTGTCTTTTAAATTACGAATTGAGAGTTAAGCTCGAAAAAGTAGATAATCTACTTATATGTGAACCTATTATAAGATAGAGTATTACTTAATCGTTCAAAAGCACGCTTATTTACAGGTTGATAATTTTTTTGCTAAATTCTATAGTCATTTGTGCAACAGCTTTGTTGTACCGTTGTCTATTTCCATTTTTTCGCCCGGAAGATAAGGGCAAACAATCAAACCAAATTGGCGCAGATATGGTGCAATTAGTTCTCTATTGAAAGTTTGTAAATTTTTTTTTTTTTTTCAAACTAAAAGTTCACTGCTGTACCACTGTACAGAAATTTATTTTTTGTTCGGCCTTATCGCTATATTTTATTTTTTATAAGTGTTATTAGCACGCGCCTTTCTTTTTCAATGATATTTTTGCGAACACATGTGTATATATGTATGTGTCCGTATGTATATGTATCTGGTTTTTGCATACAGGTTTATTTGTTGCGAAAAACTGTAAGGAATGAGTTGCGATTCTATGTATTGCCAAACAAATGCTTTCGAATGCCAAAACTAAATAATTCTTGACAACTCAGCGGGTATGACGTACATATGGTATGCCATATAGTACATAATTTGAGAGAGTCAGGGGAAAAAGGTCATAATTTGCAGTGTCATTGTCAATTTCCGATGGCTTAAGTAACTTTTAAAATAATTTGCAAAGAAAATACATATACATAAATACATATTTACATAAACGAAAGCATTTAATAGAACTCTCTACTAGTTTTTCTTTAAGATTTGTGCGCTATTCCATTTTATATTACCATAAACTACTTTCATACCGACAGAAAGGTAGCTTATCGATTCTTATCAGGTTTAGACTCCCGCTAATACAAAACTTTCAAGTTTTTGATGCAGAATTTGTTTTTCTTTTTTAGCTACCTGATTAGGCTATATTTATGGCAGTTAGCCCGGATATTGGGAATTAAATAGATGAACTTGCCCATTTATCATCGGCTAACAATCCTAAAATACGAGTAGTTATCAGCCTTAAAATTTTAAACAAATTACAGACATTAGGTAGGTATGTAGGTAGGGTGGCTGTCACAATTACACACTTAGACCTGACGTAGACCCATTATAATGCCACTGGAACTTCCTTACATTGTAGGTTCCTTTTTAAACCATCCCGTAACTTTAATAAACGAGCAAAGCTTCGTTAGTTTTAGATGTGCTATGTCCGCTATATCAGTTAAAAATGCCGTACAAAGAGTGCTGAGCCTGAGTACCAAGAGTGGATAAGCTTTCACACTCACATAAAAGGTGTCTGACTGTTTGTTCTTCTTCTGTGTTCTAAGACAGCTTCTACAGAAATCATAGTATGGAAGTCCTAACCTTCTGGCATGGTTGCCTATCAAGCAATGATTAGTTAATACCCTTATCACGTTTCGAATAACTTTCCTTAAATCTTAACAACTTTTTGATCGACCGCTGTTCCATATCGACCATGTCTGTCTGCTTAGTTCGCAAATTGAGCTAACTTATATTTACCTTGTAGATGGTGTCCCTATCTTTAAGTAGTTTACAAGTGGCTATAGGCATATGTATCAGCGACTTATCCACTTGGATAACAAGAGTTGTACCGATTCGAGCAAGTTCATCTGCCTTGCCGTTTCCTGCTATATTCCTGTGGCCTAACACACAAATAAGGTGTACTTTGTAGTATTTGGATACGTCATTTAGAAGTTTAAAACATTCTATGACTGTTTTTGTCAAGTGCGTTTTAGATTCAAGCACCTATAAACTTGGCTGTGCAAGTATATGAAGACCTCGTTTTTATTGATTATTAAATCCCTCTTTTATGGCAGTGACTTCCACCTGAAATAAACTGCAATGATCAGGTAGGCGAAGTGATTGGCTAACCCCGAGTTTATCGGAGTAGACCCCTCCACCTACTCTGTTGTCTAACTTCGAGCCATCTGTAAAGATATTTATATAATTTTCTTTAACAATAAGCCCGAGAGGAATGGAATCTTTTTTGAAGGAAATACCGTGGCAAAGGATTTATCTAAGTTGATATCATTCTCTTACAGAAATTCGTTGTACCAGGAATGCAGCGGATTTTTTCTAAAATTGAAGAGTGCCATCTACAGTTCGTTCTGGGTAGATCGATTTCACTTAATCTGAGCGCTGACTTGGCAGCTGTTTGCTTACCGAATGGCTCTATTGGTAGTAGGTTAAGCATAATGTTTAGTGGGTGTCGTCCTCAGGGCCCCGCAGATGCAAGGACTGGCCACCATACTTTTTGGCGCGTACACCCTATTTGGGTATTTGGCCGAGCTCCTCCTCCTATTTGTGGTGTGCGTCTTGATGTTGTTCCACAAATGGGGGGACCTACAGTTTCAAGCCGACTCCGAACGGCAGATATTTTTATGAGGAGCTTTTTCATGGCAGAAATACACTCGGAGGTTTGCCATTGCCTGCCGTGGGGCGACTGCTATTAGAAAAATGTTTTTCTTAATTTGATGTTCTACCGAAATTCGAGCCTACGTTCTCTCTGTGAATTCCGAATGGTAGTCACGCACCAACCCATTCGGCTATGGCGGCCATACTAGTATGCGGTAAATTAGGATTGGTCTTACTATCACTGTGTAAAGTCAATATACGATAGATGGGGTCAGACCCCAATTTAGTCCTATTAACTGTTTACAAGAGTAGAGTGCTATTGTCGCTTTTTTTACTCTATCTTCGACATTTGACTTCCATCTGTTTTTTCCGTCTATTATTAGATCTATGTAGCAGACCTCATCACTAAATGGCAGCGCCGTGAAACCTAGAGTTGGAGGAGTTATTTCTGGAATTCTATGTTTCCTAGTAAATAAGATGAGTTCAGTTTTGTTAAGGGTGACGCTTAGCCCATTTGCTTTTGACCAGTTTTCAACTAGGTTTAGTGAATCCTGCATGATTTCGCAAAGTGTATTGGGAAATTTCCCTCTTACTACCATTGCAACATCATCCGCATAGGCTACGATATGTTGTCCTCTCTCCTCTAGGCCCTTCAGCAAGAAATTTATTGCCAGCACCCAAAGGAGAGGAGACAGCACTCCGCCTTGAGGTGTTCGTCTACTGACTCTTTTCCTGATCACCGAGTCCCTTAGGGTTGCGATCACAAATCTGCTCATGAACATGTTTTCGATGAATTCAACCAGAGCCTCGGAGATCCCGAAATCAGTCAGTGCCTTTATTATGGTATGCGGTGGGATGTTGTTGAATGCGCCGTTGATATCAAGGAAGGCTATCAGTGTGTATTCCTTATTATAGATTACACGCATTATTACAGACATTAAAATAATAGAAGTAAAAATTTAAAGAAAATACAAATTTAAATAATTTACTTAAAAATAATTCCAAAAATATGAAAAATTTATATATTATACATATGTATGCAATCCATTAAATCTTAGCAAAAAAGAAAGAAAATCAATGAGAATCTTATTGGAGAAATAATAAAATGATAGTCAGCATAGTTCATATAAAATCAAATTAAAAATAGACACACGCAAGTCACTGTAGACCTCCAATGAAAATTCAGAACTAGATGCACATACATACGCACATATAGTATTTACCCATGTACATATGCATGTGTGTAACAGTGTACTTTTGTACTATGTAGCAAGATTATTAAGTTTGTCTGTGCAAACTTGTTTACAGTAGAACACTCGTGCATGCGGACTTTGAAATTGCAGTCATAAGGTCTAACAAAGAATTATGCAAAGCTTCTTATAAATAAAAATTATTTGGTTTATGAATGTATGCAACGCTAAAACTTTAGAACGGAGTGACCAATCCGACTCATTATTTTTTTTGTTGTATTTATAGTTATATAAACAAAGTTTGTACGAAAGTAATTTCCCGCCAGGTGGCGCTGGAGTCGAGTTATTTCTAAAAACCCTATTTATGGCTCGATTTTATTCATATTCGAAATGTATATGATAACGTGGAGGGAAACGTTTTCAAATATATAGTGTTTTCCAATAAGAGGTGTTATTTTGATATTCAAAGAAAAATTATATTTTTTAATATAAATGATCGTATGTTTATTTCATTATAAAGAAGAAGGTATGCCGTTAATAGTGGAAAATAACATCAAGCAAATGACCACCACGACCACGCTTACGGGACAATATCCTTTTCATGAAATTTTCCATAACCGAATTGCAAAGTGGCTGCCCTATGTCCTCGATAGCTTCTCGAATTCCATCTTTGAGGTCTTGAAACGACCCTGGGCTGTTGGCGTAGACCTTCTTTTTCACGTGGTCCCAAAGAAAAAAGTCACAAGGTGTTAAATCACAAGATCTCGGTGGCCAATTGTGATCACCTCTTCGAAAGATAACACGGCCCGCAAACTTTTCCCGTAAAAGATCAATGGTTTCGTTGCTTGTGTGGCACGTAGCTCCGTCTTGTTGAAAACAAACGTTGTCCAGATCAATACCATCCAATCGGGCTCGACTTGGTTCACAATCGACTTGGTTCATGGTCGAAATATACTAGGTTGTTCAATAAGTTTCGCGGTTCGATAAGGAAAACACAATTTTATGGTTTGAAATACACTTCATCTTATTCACTATGGTCTCACTGAACATCAATGCACTTGATCCAATGAGATTCCAATTTATGAATTTCATCCCTGAAATGAGAATCTAGAAGGGCTGCAAAATACGTTTCCACAGCTGTTATGGCCTAATCATTTGATGAAAAACGATTTCCAAGTATGAACTTTTTTAGGCCTGAAAACAGATGAAAGTCGCTAGGAGCCAAATCTGGTGAATACGGTGGATGTTCCAACAATTCAAAATTTAATTCATGGATTTTAGCCATTGTCAAAATGCTCTTGTGACACGGTGCATTGTCCTGATGGAAAATAATTTTTTTTCTTTTGCAAACTGGGTCTTTTTTCACGAATTTTTTCCTTCAGCTAATCTAAAAGTTTACAATAATATTTAGAATTTATTGTTTTACCAGTTTGCAAGCCATCCAAAATTCCCAGCTTCTTGGCCGATTTCTGAACACGAACTCGTTTCGGCGCCTCTTGTTTTGATTTAGTATCTTGGTGATAGATCCAAGTCCATCCACAAAATTCACTTTATCCTTTCGAAAACGCTCTTAATGTTGCTGAAAAAGTCGCATTCGAATGTGTTTTTGTACCATTGTTAGCGAATGCGGCACCCTTTGTGTAAAACCCAATACTTTAGTCAAAATATTGCTTACACTGCCCAATGAGATGCCTAGGGCTTCTATTAAGGGGTTAGGGGTAGTCAGAGGCCCAAAAAACATTATGATTTTCAATAATTTTTTTTGCTAGTCAATTCCTTTATTTTACAAAAATAAAAGCATAGCATTAATAAATATGTTTCGACTTGAATTTAGAAAAATTTGAAAAAAAAATTAATAATTATAAAAGTTATCGCTGTTTATGTGGAGCCCGTTTGTCCAGCAGTCCCTTGCGGTGATCATCACAAGTCCTTGGAGATTCATCTAAAATCAATCGGACAAGAGAAATTAGTTGTATTAATAGAAAATTTTGTGCCTGATCGAAGTTTTTTTTCAAAATTAACAATAAGGCGGCCTCAGGAAATATTTTCCAGATCTTCGAGAAAAAAAAATTGTTCAAAAAAAATCGAAATTAAAAAAAATCCTTCGATCAAGCACGAATTTTCAATGTTTTTCAAAAGCAGTACAAATTTTATTGAAATCTGCCAAGCGGTTTTTAAGTTACAGTGATCACCAGTTCAAAAAACATAGTTTTGAGAAAAAACGCATTTAAAGTTTCGCTGCTGCTCTCGAACGCTCCGGAGCGCCCAAACGCCCTTTGTTAATTGTTGCATAACTCGATTTCACACAATATTTTTAAGATATCATACTTTAAGAAATGCAAAAATAGTCCATTTTTTTTTTTAAATCTGACTACCCTTAACCCCTTAAATCTCTTTCAATTACTCGACGATTTTCCAATAAGATGTCCTGTATTTTTTCTACGATTGCTGGTGTCGTTGCTGTTTTTGGACGTCCTTGACATGGATCGTTTTCAAGGTCTGTACGACCACGTTTCAATTCAGCAACCCATCTTTCTACTGTACTAATTGGTGACGAAAAGTCCTTATACACTTTCAATATTCGTTCGTAAATTTCCTTTGCTTTTGAAACTCCAAAAATAAAAATTCAATCACTGCCCGATACTTGATTTTTTCCATTGTAGAAAATACTGTGACACGTTGATGCTAAATGGCTTGTAAACAAAGAATTAATTAACAGATTGAAATTAAACTTGACATACGTGCATATGAAGACATAACAAAAAAAATGTTGGCTAGTAGTAACTCCGTCTCTTATCGAACCGCACAACTTATTGAACAACCTAGTCCGTTCCGCATTAACAATTTTGAATTGAATTCAAAGCGATAGTTCCTAGTTTCAATCGAGGTGACTCATATTTTATGTTGGTTTTTGATGACAATAATACGTTCCGCATTGAATATTACAAAATTTTGTGAACTTAATTCAAAGGCATAATAATTAAGTTACTGGTGATTAAATGGATGGTTGAGAAAATAAGACCGGATGAAATTGATGCCATCATTTGTGCAGGCATCCCTGATTGATATGTAGCAGCATAAACATTTCCCTTACATATGCGGGGAATGCTCGTGGAGTGACAGCCCTTGACAGGATATAAATCCTGGTCGCTCCGGTAACGAAGAACCGACTGTCATGAGAACGTAAAAAAAGTTCATTGTAAACGATAGCAGCTGGATTGTTCTATATTCGCCGCTGCATTCCACAATATTCAAAACATTTTGCAAGAGGTAGATATATGGCAGTATTTTGCATCGCAACTCCTAATACCAAATTCTCAACTGGCAAGCTCCCATGAGCATATACATGGAGATGCACGATAAAAAAATTGTCAGACACATAAATTAAAAGTCAATCTCTCCAACGCATTCGAATATTCATTCTTGAATTCAATATTAAAAGATGCACGCGCGACGCATGACACCTAGTATACCTACCTTCTACTCAAATATGAACGAGACGTTACCAATAAAACGGTCCGCGAATGGCATATGGCAAAAATAAATTTTTTGTTTTTTGGTAGGACTGTTATAAGCTTACATGGCAAATTTCAGCGTGATATGTCACATAATTTGTTTTCTATGCTACTGTAAACAAGTCAAGCTCGAGTGTGTTCTTCGAATTTAACGATGGAAATTCAAGTTGAACAAAGAATTTGTTTGAAATTTTGTTATTCCAACAAAATTTCGGCTTCAGACGCCTTAAAAATGTTGCAGACAACCCATGGGGACTCTGCTCTATCGCGTGCACGTGTTTTCCAGTGGTACAAATAGTTCAAAGAGGGCCGTACATCGGTTGAAAACTTGCCTCATGATCGTCGTCCAGCAACATCAGTAAACGACGAAAACATCAGAAAAGCACAATGAAAATCGCACAAATCGCAAAATCGGTTAACGCTGAATATTATTTAGACGTTTTAAAGCGTTTGCGCGAGAACATTCGTCTTAAAAGGAAGGAATTGTGGGACAACAAGTCATGGTTCTTGCATCACGATAATGCACCAGCTTACACATCACGTCTTGTTCGCGATTATTTGAACAAAAATAATGTTAATATCGTTCCGCAAACACCGTATTCGCCTGATATGGCTCCATGTGACTTTTTCCTGTTTCCCAAGCTCAAGTTGCCGCTCCGTGGAAAACATTTTGAGACAATTGAAGTCATAAAAGAGAATTCGAAGAACACACTCGAGCTTGACTTGTTTACATCAGCACAGAAAACAAATTATGTGACATATCACGCTGAAATTTGCCATGTAAGCTTATAACAGTCCTACCAAAAAACAAAAAAATTATTTTTGCCATATGTCATCCGCGGACCGTTTTATTGATAACGTCTCGTTCATATTTGAGCAGAAGATACATATAAATATTTTAAATTTCAAGTGTATTGCCAACTGTGCTAACAATCCTCGACATTCCTACAAACGTGGGTTGTGGAAAAACGCAAAGCATTTTGTTTTTACTTTTTTTTTTTTCGAAGAGTCTGATGCAAGAATTAGTATGCAAGGTGAAGTGCAAAATAAACAAGACTGGCGTCATAAAAATGTTCAAATTTTGTTTTAAAATCGGTAAAACGTTTACCGAAAAATTTGAATGAATGAATAAAGTGTATGATTGTCTATCTCGTGCCAGAGTTCATGAGTGGTTTACACGTTTCAGAGATGATTGTGAGGACATAAATAGCGACGAACATACGGGCCGCCCAAAATCAGTAATCACGGAAAACTCCATTGAAGTTTTTTGTAGCCTTATCAAAAATGAACCAAAATCATCGTTGAAATTCATGGAATCGGAGTTGAATATCTCCACAACATCGATTTATCGCATTTTAACTCATCATTTGAGCTTACGAAATGTTTGTGCACGTTTCACTCCGCACAAGTTAACTGAGGACCAAAAATTGCTCAGAATTCAACATGCGAAAGACCTCATTAAAGAGGCAAAAAAGACGAGAACTTCTTTTACAACATTGTAACTGGTGATGAAACGTGGTGTTTCCCACATGAACCTGAAAATAAGCGTCAAAATGCCGAATGGAAGGCTTCAGACGAGCCACCACCCAAAAAATCGCGTTTGGAGAAGTCGAAAATCAAGTCGATGATCATTTGTTTTTGCGATTCCATGGGAATTGTCCACAAGGAGCTCGTGTCAACGGGCCAAACCGTCAATGCAATTTCCTATCTTGGCGTTTTGAAGCGCTTATTGCATCGCACTTGTCGAATCGCCCTGAATACCGCGAAGGAGGAAGCTGGCGCTTATTGCATGATAATACACCACCTCATCGATCCACTCTTGTGACTGATTTTTTTACGCAATCGCATTTTAACCAACAATCACACCGTATTCGTCTGATATGTCTCCCTGTGACTTTTACCTTTTCGGAAAATTGCATTTGACCATGAAAGGAAAACGTTTTGCGTTCGCAAAGGCCATCCAAAAGGCTTGTACCGACATCCTGAAGGACATTGCGGTTAATGACCTGAAACACTCGTTCGAAAAGCTTTTAGATCGCGCAAAACGGTGTATCGAGGCCAGAGGGGACTATTTTGAATAAATAAACTCGAAGTTATCAGCACAAAGCTCCTGTCTTTTCTATTTTAGCTCAGTCTTGTTTATTTTGGACTTCACCTTGTAGGTCACCAATTTATGTTATTAGTCAGACCAGCGCTATTAATTCTTAGCTCAGATACCTACTTACAGTTTTGTTTTTGTATTTTGTTAGAACAAGGTAGGGTTCAGAGTCTGCATTCAACATGGATATCTTGACGTTATCAACTACAGGGTGGGCCAATAGGTATTCAAACTATACGGAAATCATCTTCAATACCTACTTAACAATGTGTGTAAGTTTGGTTTAATTCGGTTCAAAGACACGGCGGGTCCACGTTTTGGCATATATTTCGAGACTCTAGTCATCAATAGGTATGAAAATTACCCCGTATTAAAGCACTTATCAACAGCTTTCATTTAATACCCATATTGTACATACACAACCAAAGGTTACCCGGGTCCACGTTTTGACCTATATCTCGAGACCCCAGTCACGGAGCGGCATGAAAAATACTCTGTACTAAAGCATTCACCAACAGCTTCAATTTGATATCCATATTGTACAAACACATTCTAGGGTCCACGTTTTGGTCTCTATCTCGAGACCCTAGTCACGGAGCGGCATGAAAAATACTCTGGACTAAAGCACTCACCAGCAGCTTCCATTTGATACCCATATTGTATATACACATCCGAAGGTTACCCGGGTCCACGTTTTGACCTATATCTCGAGCCCTATTTCCAAAATAAAATATAATCCATGTTACTCGTGGATGATGTAGCTTTCGAATGGTGAAAGAATTTTTAAAATCGGTCCAGTAGTTTTTGAGCCTATTCATTACAAACAAACAAAGTTTTCCTCTTTATAATATTAGTATAGACAACATATCTTGTAAGGTATATGGTAAATATTACCATACATTTTTCCTTCATATATAATAAAAAAATTAATAATAATAACATTAAAACAACAGGTATTATTAACAAACTTGGTTTTATTTTAAATTCTTCAAGTGAATCAAATTAATAATAATCAATAAGAAGGCATATGCAAATACAAATACGTGAATTTATATATGTACATATGCGCATATACATACATATATACGCTCACTTAAGTAGGAGAGAGCAAGATGTCGAACGTTGCCGTTCGTTTGCTTTGTTTGCTTTGTTTGCTTTGTCGTTCGTTCCGCGCTTTCGCTTGCAGTTCATTCAAGGTAACGACATATGAGCAAGGTAACACTAGTGAGCAAGGTAACGACACATTTTTTCGTGCGTCAGCCTGTTAAATCGAATTATAAGACGTTATCACGTCAAAAAACTAATCAATATTTTTTCAAACTTTTTTTTTTATTTTGAAGATTGTACATTGTCATTTATGAATGAAAAATAATATCGTTCAAATGGCTGCCACGACTGGCTTTACAGTAGGCCATTCGATCAACCCAATTTTTAAGCACATTTTCGATTGTTTGGGCTCCAATTTCATGAATGGCAACTTCGATTTCGTGTTTTAAAGCATTAATCGTCTCTGGATGGTTCGCATAGCATTTGTCCTTAACGGCTCCCCACAAAAAATAGTCCAACGGGCTTAAATCACAGCTCTGAGGCAGCCAATTGATATCGGAATTTCGGCTGATTATTCGGTTTTCAAAAACGGTAGCCAAAAGTTCGAGTGTAACTTTGGCAGTATGACAAGTTGCACCCTCCTGTTGAAACCAAATGTCGCCCATGTCATCCTCTTTAAGTTTTGGAAACAACTCGTTGAGCATGTCACGGTAACGCTCGCCATTTACTGTAACCGCGGCTCCTCGCTCATTTTCGAAAAAATGTGGATACATTTGCTTCTCTACACTAACGTGTGGATTTTCTGAGCCCCCAATCCGACAATTTTGCTTATTGACGTAGCCACCGATGTGAAAATCAGCTTCATCAGAAAAGAAGAAGAAGACTCACCACTTTGGAAATAGGTTTTCAATATTTCCCTATTTTGTTCAAGCGTATAGCGTCCCATTTCGTAAATGTCAAACCTTTAAGTAAATTATGAACACATTTGACATGTCATTTGTGTTACCATTCTCAAAAAAATAGGTGGTTCAAAAAGCAAACACTATATGGCCCGCCCTCTATTAGGCATTGATGAATCTGTTTGGCGCATTTTATTGTACCTGTAGACGTGCTCATGATGGGCATTTAAATGATGTCACGGGTGAAAATAAATTAGTCGATTGTTTTGCTTTGCCAACAGACAGGGGCTAACGAGTATGAATGCGAAAGCAGATTTCTTTAAATAATTATTTTACAGCGTTTTAAACATTTCCAAAATCGAGTTTTTTTCACATTGAACGACCGGTACTTATTTTAGTAAACGAGTTTAATAAAGCTTGCTATTTATTTGAGGCTACTATAACGTAGCTGCCGGGGAGCAGTCTGCTACTTATTATTAGAAAGCATCTAATTTTTTTTTGCATACTGCAGCTTGAAGCGTTCAGTATAATTTAAGTTTATATGCAGTTTTGCTTTGACCGTCTCAATGAGCCACTTTGTAAGCAATGCAATTAAGCATATCCAATGCATAGCCAGCGTATACAGTTATGGTTATCAAAATAAGTACGCTGTCTTTATCTATTGATTTCCTTGTGCCGCTCAGAAAATTTTAATGCTATTATTGCAATTTGGTTTTTGTTTTTTTACAAATGGCGTTAATGGTTCGTAAAGTATAAATTTGAGTGGTCCCCCTACTTAGCAGATAACTCTTGCATTTGAACTAATTAAGTGAAAAATATTGAATGTAACGTAAGTAGTGAATTAAATAGTTCAGTTGAGTAGCGGAGGTTTGTTGTCAATCTTGGAAAACAAAAAACATCGTATAAATATTTCGCTGAGTCCAATGGCCCAAAAATTTCGTTTCTTTTATACCCTTAAGCCCAAAAAATTCACAGAACGACGAGGTGGCAAAAAGAAAACAACTTGCACTACTGATAATTGTGACTCTCGCCAAGGGGATTACCATCGCTGCTCAAAGTACAATCAGGCTAAAGGCCTCTGAAGACAATCTTACATGGGACATGGTAGCATTTTTAGGTGTTAACTGCCGTATTTCTCTGAACTTCAGACATATCTCTTTATCCGCAAACTGGAGTTTGAGGGTCGTGTCAGGGCAATATTTCCAAGTAGACAGAATTGAAACGAGGGGAAAATCTGCACCGAAGCTGGCACTTCAGTCTTCACTAACGGCTCCAAGATGGAATCAGAAGTCGGTGTATGGGGTTTCTCTAAATCAGACAATTCATCTATTTCCTTTAAATGCCAAATACTGCTAGTGTTTTTCAGGCAAAAGTCTTTGCGATCATGCAGCCATGTAAAATACTTATGGAACATGGGAGCGCGGAAATATTAAAATTTGTTCCCAATAGTCAAGACGCGATCAAGGCTCTAACGACGCCATGGTGCGGATCCAACCTAGTCAACTCCTGTAAGGAGGAGACTAAATTTCTTGGGTGTGCAGATAACATTTCTCTGGTCTGGCTCCAGGACATAGGAACATAGAGGGGAAATGAAATTGCTTATGAGCTGGTCTGGAAGGGCGCTGAATTGGTCTCAGAGACCTCCTACCGGTCAACGGCATCCCCCTGACAGTTGTTAAAGGGAAATTGCACAACTCATTTCTCAGGAAAGCTCAGAAAAGATAGAGCTCCATTTTTTCATGTGCTCTTTCGAAAACCCTTTGACCCCACTACAATGGGCGGGTGACTCGAGAAAGTCCTGGGAATTCGGGACCATTCACCATCCAAACTTGTAGTCAGTCATTGGACGATCGGAACACTCGCAGAAAATATAGGTTTGCCGACGAGAGCACTAAATACCATGTTACATTCACACTGCTTGACAGCAACTGACGCTAGCGACAGGCGGAAAAAAATTCACATATGTGTAATTCAAATTTGTTAGGTGTTAGAAAGAAAAAACAAAGTCGGATACTTTTCTAACAGACCTCGTATGTGTTTATGGAAGATGTTCTTATATGGATAGGTGTTAATATAAAATGACATTATAAGAATTAAATTAGCCTAAGACCTGCTTATATTATAATACAATGACTGCACTATTGCTTTGTAATTTTACGTGGAACTGAATGTATTATCTTTGAAATGTAACAAAAGTGAAAACAAACAAACTTCCTTGGGTTATCGTGAACGAAACTGTAAATCGGTAATTGAGCGAATTAAGGGGTAAATCGCTCACATGTCTCGTTCTCAACAAATATGCTAATTAGCTAATACTTTTTATGTGTATGTGCATGTGTGTGTAACGCAAGAATGCAAATTGGACTATTTAGTATTATTAACATACCATAATGTGTGATAAAATTATATTGTCATTCGAAGCTCATATTGATAAGCTGGTAATATATAGAACATACAATGCAATTTATGGCGAAATAAATCGATTGATTAGAGTAATTTTGTCACCGATTATCGTTGGTTTATCAGCTTATCAAGCCACGCCCACACTTTTGCTCACTTCACATTATTTATGGCGTTCTGCGATTGTTTCGGTTGCTATTAATAACGAGTATGCACTCGATTTCTCTCCCTGCCATTCTCTTATGCAATTGCAATTACAATCGCATGCTTACAAATACTTTTACAATATATGAATTGCCCTCGTTGGAGGGTGTCTCATAAAATAACAACATTCTGTTGCCTCTACATTTGACTGTTACACATGACTACATATGTACATAGGTTAGTATGGTTGCCCAGGGAGTGGGCACACTTGGACGAAGAGAGATTCGTACATATACATACATAACATATACATATACAGTTGCTTAGCCGATAGCCCAGGTCATTACATTAGAATAATCTGTGATTTTATTTATATTTTAATAAATAAATAATAATACGTTTGCGAAGTATGTAGACATGCTGGCAATATTAGCGGCAATGGTTGCTAGGTAGAAGCAATTCAACATGCCATGTTATTAAAAAAAAATCCGAAAAATAAAGATAAGAATTGGTTGAATATTATTTAATTAGTTCACACCAAAATTAATGAAAAAATCTCTTAAAGCTGGGTTTAGCTTATAAAAAAAAAATAATTAGCGCGTGCACTTCTGTTAGGTGTTTGCCCGAGCTTCTCCTCCTATTTGTGTTGTGCTTCGTTATGTTTTTCCACAAATGGAGGGACCTACAGTTTCAAGCCGGCTCCGAACAGCAAATATTTTTTATAAGGAGCTTTTCCATGGCAGAAATCCACTCGGAGGTTTGCCTTTGGAACGAGTTTATATCTAGATTAATATGTTTTTTAATCGCATTTATTTAAGTTTAGGTGTGGAAACATCGGTCAGATGGAAAAATCTTCTCTTATTTCTTAAAATTTCACTTTATTGTAAAAACAAGCGATTCTAAAAAATCTGGTTTTCAATTTTGAAAGATATAAAGCATCTAATATTTTTATAGAAACTATTTATTATCTAAAATTTCATAATTTATGCTTCAAACTAAATATTAGTTAGGGTAGGGGGAAAATAAATCCATTATTTTCTCGGTAAATGGCTGTAGTGATCGATATCTCGTAAAGATTAAACAATTTAACCCTTAACGGCCGAAAGGCCCCGCTACGGGGACATGAAAAGAATTCAGTGTTCATTTCATTTATTTATCATCGCTATAGTTCTCTTTAACAAATATTGCAACTTTGTACATCCTTGGTTTGTTGATCATATAAAATTATAAATCAAGTAAATGTATTGAATTCATATCTAAATAAACCAGTTTAAATGTTTAGTTTTACCTAATTTTCCGGCGTCTTATGGGCGAGTATTAGAAAAACAAGCTCTCGGCCGTTAAGGGTTAAAGTTTATGTTCCTTGTCAAGGTGACTTTTCACACTAAAAAAAATCTTTTGCTGTTTTTTGTTTGTTCCATTCAGTTGTGAGTTACAGGGTGTTAACAATGGAAATGAACAAAGAGAAAATACGATACATTTTACAGTTTTTCTTTGATAAAGGCGAAAATTCACGCCAGCCTGCTGAAATTGTGAATGGTGTTTATTAGGCCGAGTCGATTTGTGGGGAGGCAAAAAAATCGCCCATTGCTCTGTGAAAATCATATTCTAGGGATCAAATAAGAAACTTTGCCGAAGGAACCATACCCCTAAGACGAATTCTGATGTCCCCCAATTTGGGTCGAACTTTTTAGTTTCTTTTCTCATGTAAAGGCCAAAAATGGTGATATTTTGAAATGATTGCATGGGGAACCCCCCAGGGGAGTTCCAGGGGGTGTGCCACTGGCATGGGTGGATCGGCCGTCCAAAGTTAGTGGGGGTCGGTCATACATTTGGACTCGGTTGGAGCACTCTAAATGGGTCAAAGTGGGATTTTTCGTTCGACCCAAATTGGGGAACATCAGAATTCGTTTTAGAGATATGGTTCCTTCGGCAAAGTTTCTTATTTTGATCCCTAAAATACGATTTTCACAGAGCAATGAGCGATTTTTAAATCGACCCGCCCTAGTGTTTATGGTACCGATACTTTAACAACTAATTACGTGCAATTTTGGTTTCGACGATTTCGTTTAGGCATTTTTGATGTTAAAGAAAATGTCGATAAAATCACAGAAATAATCGAAGTTCACATGCTAGTAGTCGAAGCGTCGCCCAAGACCTAAAGATGGACCATAAAACAGTTTTAAACCATTCAACAGAAATTCTACGCAAAACTGATGAATTTCTTTTTCCCCATACTAATATTTCTTTGCTTATCAAAAGGGGAAAATTCTATAATTTGGATTAAGCTCTACTTGCTTTGAATAAGATTTTATGCCTAGCAAGTATTTGTCTATAACTTAAAGAAGAAAGTAATAAACTATTTCGGGACTCGTATCAACCAACCCGGGATTGGCATCCCTACAACTGACTTGCAAATCCGGACACCATCCAATTGCTGTTGTTGCTGCTTTACTTTTTTTGCAAGCGCACATTTTAATAATTTTTATATTTTTAGTTCATAGCAGTCAGTTCATATTAATTAGCCTGTTAAACCATTTTTTCAAAATAAATATTCTTAATGTTTGTAGTTGTTGTTTTTAAGAGCTTGAGAATTTAAAATGATAATATGTTAAATAAAAGAAATATGGTTGGAATGATTTTTTTTTATAATCTGGTAGCTAATCTCATGGCATTTATTTACGAATATGATATCCGGCATATGTCTGCCGCGGTTACGAGTTACATGGTCTATTCGACCAGTCCAATTTTCCAATAAATCCTTTAGTGCCACCACTGCTTGAATATTTCTATAAATGAAAAAAAATTTGGAAACAGTGTATAAAAAACCAGGAGTAGTTGTGAATATACAGGTAAAATTTCAAGTTAATCTTTCAAGATTTTTTAGAATTATGAGTCCGACTGACTTGAAATATGTGTTTAATGTTTCTGAGACGTTACTGAATAGGCAACGCTAAAATTCAATATCAGTATTTATTATTTTTTGCCGCCTTAAACCTCACTTTTATGTCTGGAAGGGGTTTCATATGTCCAGAAGCGCCAAAACTGCGCTAAAGGAAAAACTGCTTTTAGAAGGGATAACAATAGAAATAAATATAAAAATTTTTATACAATGTTTTTTTAGTACTTAGGTAGGTAGGTAGGTAGGTAAGATGGCAAGAGTACCCCAGGTACGCTACAAGTAGCACTTACGTGCCGTTTTGATACCATAAAGTGGACCACTACCTGTGAAAGGATTAAGGGAAGAGATAAGACCGTCTACAGCCATCCAGTGCTGTTGATGTAGCGGAGGAGAGAAAAGGGATCTAGGCTGGAGAATTTCATCAAGTCATCCCCAAAGGGGACGCTGAGGAATCTCAAGCGCATAGCCGCCAAAGCCGGACATCTGCAGAGAAAGTGTTCCACAGTCTCTTTCTCTGTAGGATCCCCACAGCTTCTGCAAAGGGAGTTGTACGGAATTCCAAGCTTCTCCGCATAAGTGCCGATCACCCAGTGGCCAGTGATCACCGCAATGAGTTTGGAAATTGAATGGCGGGGGGTTCCCATCACCTTAAGCGTTCCGTTTATATCGTATTAGTATTTAGACTTTATAAACAATTTTATATTAATTTTTCTTTACAAAAATTAGTATGTATATAAGAAATCACGTGACCCAAAGTGAAAATGGAAAAAAATTGCTCCACGGTCTGCATCATTTCTCCTTGAAATGTTGATGGATCTGTAAAAAGGAAAAAAAATCTTGTAAAATAAAGTTGTAGTTATAGTTGTCGAGCCGAATTTTAAAAAATTATGTTTATAACATTTTTTAATAAAAATTTCAAAAATCAAATCTATAGCGAAAACACTTTCGAATATTAAAAAAACCGCATCGAAAAATATTAAAAACTGTATGAGTTATCATGCAGACCGTGTCGGAAAAAGCCGTTTTGAGAAAAGTTTGAGGTACAGGAGTGCGCGGATCGGAAGCTATAATATTGGGAATTTCCGCATGAAAATTTCACAGTATATTCTTAAGATACTAACCTTTCGAAATATCGAAAAAAATCGAATTTTTTGAAAATTCTGAACGTACATATGTAACCCAGCATGTAAGCAAAAACAAATGGAGTTTTTTTTAGAATTTCTATTAAGGCCTAACCCTTTAAATAAAATTTATAGAGTCCCCTCTGGATATCCGTTATACCAAACTTACGTATTCTCTTCGTTAAATCCTTAAAAAATAGTCAAAAATTCTCCATGGTTTTAAGTCGGAGTTATAATCAGGCCATACCTATTTCTGAAACAAAATTTCCGTCTTAATATAATATCTGAACTAATTTGCCTGCACAGAAACGCCAATCAACGAGATTAAACTTTCATCTAGTAACCTACGGTATCTTCTTCTTCCTGAATGGTGCGATAATCGCTTATGGTACTCGATTTTGGCTTTCGGTAACTGCACAATGCAATAAATGAACAAAGGTACGTTGAACACGCACGTCCCTATTGCGTTCACCGGTTCGCTTCTTTGTGTACGATATGGCGTCTGAACCAAAAGTAATAATTTTACACTCTTAAAATCTCTTTTCTCCCAGCAGTCAAAGCCAAATTTTGGTGTTGTTTGCTCAATATTAAGCTTTTGGCGCATTTTCGTAGTCAGCAGTTGCTTTTTTACAGGATGCCAGCTAGTAAAATCCGCATCTTACAGACTTCGTAAAAAATTCTCATCTTCCATTTGCTCTATCCTAACGTTTTTGGCGTCTTCATAGCTATATGTGCACTATACGTTCGGATTAGCGATCAATCCTTGCTCGCGCTAGCGTCTTTCTGATGCGTCTTGAGCCGGTTATGTTCACTCACCTGTACTTCTCATAAATCTTAAATCAAAAATCCAACTGTGGAATTGCTAAATTCTACCATGAAACTTAATATGGGCGGATACCACAAACAGGAAAAGAAGCCCGGCGAACATCTGCTTTCGATTGAACCTTAATCTCACCTTCTATACGAATTTAACTAACTTTCCGTTGAAATATTTTTTAGTTTCCCACAAAAATAAATATCTCGATAACTCTAATGTATTTTAAACCAAATTCCAATAAAAAGTTAAGTTTTCTTTGGCACTTTGATTGTACAACTTTTCTCCTTTTTATATTTCAGGTGACACTGTTTTCGCTTCCGGCGCTGCTGCCACCCCCATCGATTTGCTCAAAGCCATGACAAAGCACGGCAAAGAAAAAAATCTTAAAGATGTCACCGTATGTCACATGCACACCGAAGGCCCAGCCGATTACTGTGCGCCCGAAAACAAGGATATCTTTCGCTCCAACTCTTTCTTCATGGGCGCCAATGTGCGCAAGGCCGTAGCCGAGGGTCGTGGTGATAATATGTCGATTTTCTTACACGAAATTCCACAACTTTTCTACAAGGGCATCGTAAGACCCGACGTCGCGATCGTGCACGTGTCACCACCAGATCGTCACGGCTTCTGTTCGCTTGGTACTAGTGTGGATTGTGTGCGTGCTGCCGCCAATCACTCAAAATTGATTATTGGTAAATATTGAGTCAACTTTTTTTTTTATTTGCACACTAAATTAAAAAGTGTTTCCAATTTTTGATATTCAGGCCAAATTAACAAGCAAATGCCACGTACATTTGGCGATGCCTGCATTCACTCGTCACACTTCGATTTTGCCGTGGAAGTCGACTCACCTCTGCCACAACATGGCGGCAAGCCACCAAGCGAAGTCGAAAATAAAATTGGCAAATTGATTGCCGATAATTTGATTTGCAATGGCGCCACGCTCCAGATGGGTATCGGTAATATTCCAGATGCTGTGTTGAATGCTTGTCATAACCACAAGGATCTTGGTATTCACTCGGAAATGTTTGCCAACGGTGTGGTGGAATTGGTGAAAAAGGGTTGCGTAAACAACAGCAAAAAGAAGATGCATCAGGGACGTATTGTCGGCTCATTCTTGATCGGCAATCAAGCTTTGTATGACTTTGTCAATGATAATCCCTTCATTGGTGAGTGGTGAGCAAAAAATGGAAAATTTCAGCAATCAAAAAAAAACTTGAACACTTTCAGAAATGTACGGAATCGATTATGTGAACAATACTAGCATCATTAAACAGCAACCAAGCATGACTGCCATCAATTCGGCCATTGAAGTCGATCTCACCGGTCAAGTGTGCTCCGATTCGATTAGTACACGTTTCTTTTCGGGTTTCGGTGGTCAAGTGGACTTTATTCGTGGTGCTGCTGAAGGACTTGATGGCAAAGGTGTGCCCATCATTGCACTACCATCCGTAACAAACAAGGGCCAGAGCAAGATTGTGCCCATTTTGCAGCCAGGTTAGTTATTTATCCTGCATACCCACGTTCAATCTTTTATCGATGTTTGTGCTTTTCAGGTGCTGGTGTGGTCACGTCACGTGCTCACGTGCATTATGTTGTCACTGAGTATGGCATCGCTTCGCTCTTTGGCAAAAATATGCGCCAACGTGCCTATGAACTCATACAAATCAGTCATCCAGATCATCGTGAAAAGCTCGAAAAATCAGCTTTCGAACGCCTTAAAGTGATGCCATCTTGCTGAATATGTTAAAATTACCAAATTTTAGACTTGCTAGCTTAGCATCTCAATACACATAAACAAGCGGTTCTATTCAACTGTTTAACTAATACATTTATATACTCGTATATGTGTATGTAACGACCGTTTTTTTTTTATCAGGAAATATATGTATATGTAGAAAAGCTACAGCTAGTATTGAGCGCAAAATTATATTGTTAAGAGGATCCCTTCGAAAATATAATAATTAAGTAGCGATTCAAAATTAGACAAAAGAAAATAATTATAATTACATGCGTATTGTAAAAAGAGAACAACAAATGAAAACGATCATTCCCAAAAACAAAAAATATTAGCATTTTACGTAAAGTTAGCAAACATTTTGTTACTACTAAACATTGGGAAGATCAAATAATTAAAACGAAAATATAATATAAAGAAAAAGTAATGCTGCAACTGTTTTGCATTCGATAGACTCACTTGTATACAAATAATTGGCATTGATGTGATTTTTTTAGGAATCCACAAATAATAAAATAAAACATAAACTAAATTTTAAAATATATTTACGTTTTTTTTTCGCATGCTAGAAGTCGAAAATTCAGAAAAGTATGTACAATGATTGATTATGATTAAATATGTATTTTATATTATATTAACACATGGGCTGAAAAGTCGAGGGCCTAACACAAGAAAATCCGGTGTAACGGCCGAAATTTCGACGTTTTTTCATGAATCATTTTTAAAAAGAAAATTAAATGCGATCGTTTTAAAGTTTTTACATGTTTTTATTGGTGTTTTGAAGTATATAAAATTTTTTTTTTTAAGTTAATTTTATATTATTATAATTTGTTGAAAATTTTTGATGTCAAAGTGGAGTCCTTAAAACAAAGATGAGTTGGTTCGGGGAAACACACAGCCTTCCAAAGTCATCTAAATAAAAATTCAAAGAGATTATTATTCTGTAGACTTTATTTTAGGTCCCGAACCTAAAATAAACATAAAAATAAAAAAAACAAAAACAAAATGGCGGACTTGTGATAAAAGTTCTCAAAATCTAATTTTTTTTCTTCATAAATTGTTTCAATTAAATAGTTTATTATTAAAAAATTAAATGTTTTAAAGGTCCGGGTTCTAAATATGTGTGTCTAGAATAACGGGTTAATTTTTTAGCCAAATCGGTTGAATAGTTTTGAGTCAGTGATTCCCCGAAATTTCGAAAACATGGTTTTGAGAAAAACACGTTTAAAGTTTCGACAACAGCTGCTGCTGGCGTGTCACACATTTTCATACACACTACGGTGCGCTCTCTTATTTTAGCTATTACTTTAAAAATATATAAAATTTCTGTCTGAAATTTTTATAGTATATTTATAAGATGTCTTTCTTCCGAAAAATGTAAAAAAAACGATTTTTTGAACCCGTCACACCGGGCTACTACCTTAAAAATTAGCTTTATTCATCAACGTTATTTCCATAAAGAACAACGCAATCCGCTCTAACGTTTCAAAACCACTTCTGTAGAACGTTTTATATTTTGCCTCAAAATAGACCTCTGTTTGAGCGATAAACTCTTCATTCGAGCGAAATTTCGTACCGGCAAGCATTCTTTAAGGTCTGCGAACAGCCAGTAGTCGCTGAGAGCCAAATCCGGGGAATACGGTGGATGTGGGAGCAATTCGATATTCGATTCATGTAGTTTTGCTATCATCAACACGCTCTTGTTTTTGGTTAACAGTGAGCAAACGCGGCATCCACTTTGAACAGAGTTTTCTCATAGTCAAATGCTCTTCCAATATAAAACCAAGTTGTTCTTTTGATAGCTTTACGATGTCAGCTAACTAACTGACGCCACTTCACTTTTCGATCATTCAAAACGATTTTGTGGATTTTTTGATGTTTTCTGGTGTGACCGCCTCATTTGGACATCCACTGCATTGTGCATCATCGGTGTCTCTACGACCACGTTTGAAGCCACCAAACCATCGTTTTATTGTTGTTTCTGATAGAGTAGAGTCCCCATAACACTTTTCCATCCATTGCTTCGCTTGAACGGTATTTTTTCGCATCAAGAAGCAGTGTGAAATTTTTTGCTTTCTTGTTTTGAAAATAACAAAAGTAGCGTCACTTTAGCACAATAACTCACGAACTAATGAATATCATGAAATTTTAACCCGTATGTGTTAGGTCCGGGGCTTTTCATCCCATGGACAAATCCACGGGGGAAAAATATAAATAATTAAGTACCTATCATAAAATAACATAAACCTATTATATGGTTTACATTGACCTTTTTTCAATTTATTACGATAAACGTATTACCCTACTTCCCTTAAGTGACAGCCGACATCAGCTGTCAAACTTTACACAACCTCTTATTATTGGGGCTCCTCTATTCGCAATTTCTCCGCTCGCTATCTCTCTGCTCGATTAACTTGACGAAAAGTTTGCATGCGAAAGGAACAAGAAAGTTATCGAGTAAGATTGTTAGGCAAACATGGCCAAGGCTAAACTAACGTCTGTCCAAGAATATTATAAAACTGAGTAGACTTCAAATCAGAACCTTAGTAGGGGCCCTCACAGGACATTGTCTCATAGGAAGTCATGCAAGGAGATTAGGCCTTTACAGGCATGATTTCTGTCGTAGCTGCAGAAATGAGGAGGAGTTAGAAACAATTCAACACCTTTTTTGCACATGCCCAGCTCTAGCCAGAAGCAGGAACCGATTTTTAAAATCCTACTTCCTAACGAATATAGATAATCTATACACTTTAGGTATCAACAACCTTTTACGCTTTGTCGAGTGGTTTAATATGGAGAGGGAAATCTAGCCCAGCCCCCGCGGCTCACAACGGATCCATTTCGTGGTCTAAGTGGCATCGTTGTTTCTATGTGCGATGCGGCTGTCAAACCTAACCTAACCTAACCTAAGATTTGCTCTAAATATCTATATGTATTTTCAAACAACAACTTCGGCGCGAAATAGGTTAGGTTAAGTTGACCTGGCTGGCTGAAAGCCATCACATAGACCTATTGGTCCTTAATGGTACCAGATGAAGCTTGAACCTGACGATTCCTTGTTGTAGGCTTCTTGTAATAAGCCTGCGACTTTTGCGAATCTAAGTAAGCTCTGAAGCTCTATACCCGAGAGGCACATTCTAACTTATGTATCATATTGTAGAGCTCCTAAGCATTTTACTCAGGTTCTAGCTAACGCAGGGAGTTCAAGAATTTTCCTCTCTTCCAGTTCATTGGAAAATCTGTAGCTATCGTTGTTTGTATTTTTTGTCTTGTATGCGTGTGCCGCTAGCAAGTTGTGGTCTATCTGTATAGGCTATGTTCAGAAACGCATTATAATGCGCAGTACTTGCAGCGCTGGCAGCACTGTCAATGTGACAATTCATGCAACTGATAGATTTGTTGAAAAATTGCAAATAGATTTGTTGCATTTATGAACGCGCTGTGCAGTAAAATGGAATTGTTACTAAGTTTAGTCATGGACGATGTATGTGAGGAAAAACCCGATAGTCTTTTATTAAATTTAAGAAAAAAAAAACCGTGTAAAGCTTAAAAGAAGGACATATCTTGTCAAAAGTTTAATATCAAAATGGAAAATACCCAAAAATAAGTCTTTTTTTGAAGCCATGATGTTGATTCTCTACCCGATGTATTGTTTCTTTTTTTTATTCGCTTATATGTGATGAGTAAATTAGAAAATTTTCGCTGGGCGATGTTTCTATCTATTTTTAAATCTTTATCAACTTTTTTTACTTCATCTACGACCTTAGCCCAGAGCACGCTCTTTTTCCTCCTTCCCGACGTGAACTCGTTCTCCATGCTCAGTCGGACTCTGAGCAGTAATTTTATCTCCGATGCAGTACTGCCATATTTGCATTTTTGAACGCACTGCTCACTCTGAAATGGTATGTTGCGCATTATAATGCATTGTTGAACATACCCATACTTATGATAGTTCGACGTGAAATAACTTCGGTAATATTGCGGTAGCTTATCAGCTAAGTACCCCACCTACTTTATACTTACAAGGTGAAGTCCAAAATAAACAAGAATGAGCTAAAATAGAAACGAGAGGAGCTTTGTGCTGATAACTTCGAGTTTATTTATTCAAAACAGTCCCCTCTGGCCTCGATACACTGTTTTGTATGATCTAAAACTTTTCGAAAGAATGTTTCAGGTCATTGACCGGAATGTCCATCCGGATGTCGGTACAAACCTTTTGTATGGCCTTTACGGACGCAAAACGTTTTCCTTTCATGGCCAAATGCAATTTTTCGGAAAGGTAGAAGTCACAGGGAGCCATATCAGGCGAATACTGTGAGTGATTGATGGTTAAAATCCGATCTCAAAAAATTAGTCACTCGAGTGGATCTATGAGATGTTGCATTATCATACATCAAGCGTCAGCCTCCTCCTTCGCGGTATTCAGGATGAATTAGACGAGTGCCAAGATAGAAAATTGCATTGACGGTTTGGCCCGTTGGCACGAACTCTTTGTGGACAATTCTCATGGAATCGCAAAAACAAATGAGCATCGACTTGATTTTCGACTTCTCCAAACGCGATTTTTTGGGTGATGGCTTGTCTGAGGCCTTCCATTCGGCATTTTGACGCTTAGAGTCGGGTTCATGTTGGAAACACCACGTTTCGTCACCAGTTCCAAAGGAAACTCTCGTCTTTTCTCATCTCTTTAATGAGGTCTTTCGAGTGTTGAATTCTGAGCAATTTTTGGTCCTCAATTAACTTGTGCGGAGTGAAACGTGCACAGACCTTTCGTAAGCCCAAATGATCAGTTAAAATGCGATAAATCGATGTTGTGGAGATATTCAACTGCGACTCCATGAATTTCAACAATGATTTCGGTTAATTTTTGATAAATTTACGAACAATTTCGATGGAGTTTTCCGTGATTACTGATTTTGGGCGGCTCGTATGTTCATTGTCATTTATGTCCTCACAACCATCTCTGAAACATGTAAGCCGCTCTTGAACTCTGGCACGAGATGGACAGTCATCGCCATAAACTGTTTGCATCAATTCAAATGCCTCGGTAAACGTTTTACCGATTTTAAAACAAAATTTGATATTAGCTCTTTGTTCAAAACTAATTTTTGTACCACTGAACCGAATGTCAGCAACATAGATAATAAGATGGGAAACTCTTGCATTTTGAGAGAGAGCGCGCCCATGAGGATGTTTCAAAACTTGGCTGATAGGCCAAATGGCGGGCTGCCAGCGAAAACGCGCCAAAAATAACTAACGAAAACAGTTCGTTTTTGCTTAATGGAGAAATTACGCGATGGAAATGTTTATAATTATTTGTCTATTTGTGTAATTTAATTGAAACATAATAATGTAATTTGAAGAGAGTTTGTACAATTTTCCAAAGCTTTTTATATCCTTTTCGGCTTCTACTTTTAATTCGTCTTGTGTACATATCTGAATACATTTTACATACATATAATTTTTATTGAAAACTAGCATTTCCCAGTGGGCTTCGCACCACCATACATAAAATGTTTTTTTTATATCGCAAGAAATTTTTCATATTAAGTTTTCTTTATAGAACTCGTAAAATGTTTAAACAGTTGAATTAGTTGATTTTTTTCATTCACCATACTTTCTAAAGATGTCACAATAGCCCTTTCTGTACTTTTTTAAAATTTGATTGTGGTGGTCACCTATATACAGATAAGGTGAAAGAGCCGATAAAAACTTGTAATTAAACTTTGGTTCTTTAATTTATATTTCAATTTTTTACGCTAAATAAATTATGCTAAAATAAATAAAGTTAAAAATGTTTTTCCAGTTCCTTGAATGCTCCAGTCTTTATTATATTTTCGCCCAAAATTAATATTAACATAATACACTTACAACCACAACAGTACAATAGAAACGCTCATAAGCGACTGTGTATTTGTTGTTGATGCTTTCCATTTCAATTCAACCGGGCTATTCGGGTCATGTTCTTCGATTTCGATGTAACTGAAATATGTTGCTCTCTGGTCAAAATAATGAGACACGTATTTTTTTGTACGCCCGAAAAAAATTTTTTTCAAGAGTTATCGGCAATTTTGATTTTCGACTCAAACTCGATTTTTTTTAATTATATCAGAAAAATTTTTTTTAATTGCCCATAACTTAGCCAAAAATGAACCGATTTTAATAATTCTGGGTTCAAAATGATCGTAATTACTTACACGAGCGACTTCATGTAGAAAAAATTGCAAAAAAGTAGTTGGAAATTTTTTATTTAGCAAAATAGAAAAAAATTGAAATTTTTTCGAAATTCAATATTTCAAAAAGTGTATTTTTTTTTTTATAACTTTTTCCAAATGAAAAGGACATCTCAAAATTTAATTGAGCTGAATGCCTAGTAGCTAAAATGAGTTGTTTTTGAGTAATGAATTTTTGAGTAAAAACCCTGTTTCGCACTTTTTGTTTTTTGCAAAATAAAGAAAAGAACTCTAAAATTTTTGTGCCAATCGGCTCGGCGGTTCTTGAGTTATAAGATTACCAAGGAAATGTAACTTCTTTTAATATATATAGATGTGTGTTGGTTTATGAATGTAAATATGTATATATGTAAGTGTTTATGGTTAAAAAGCGTAGGTAAGGGAATTAAATTTGAGTTTGAAATATTTTGCAAACATACATAACTATTTTTAACATACATAAACTTCAAAGTTATCTGTTTCAGCTTTACACTTATAAACCTTTTCGAGTTCATTACTTCATAATATTACATATATAGCATTTGTATATCAATTTTGAATAATTCCATTTAAATGTTTTTGTGTTTTTTGTGTTTATTTTTATCAAATGTAGGTGTATACGGGTGATATAAGGCTACTGGGCAACCGCGCACTATAACTTCTGCTCAAATATGAACGAGACTTTATCAATAAAACGGTCCGTGGATGACATATGGCGAAAATAAATTTTTTGTTTTTTGGTAGGACTGTTATAAGCTTACATGGCAAATTTCAGCGTGATATGTCATATAGTTTGTTTTCTGTGCTACTATAAACAAGTCAAGCTACAGTGTGTTTTTCGAATTTAACGATGGAAATTCAAGTTGAACAAAGAATTTGTTTGAAATTTTGTTATTCCAACAAAATTTCGGCTTCAGACGCCTTAAAAATGTTGCAGACAACCTATGGGGACTCTGCTCTATCGCGTGCACGTGTTTTCCAGTGGTACAAATCGTTCAAAGAGGGCCGTACATCAACCCAAAAAACCACGCCAAAGTCGCTCAAAAATTAAGGTTATGCTGACTGTTTTTTTCGATTACGAAGGTGTGGTGCACTCGGAGTTCCTTCCGCAAGGCCGATCTGTTAACGCTAAATATTATTTAGACGTTTTAAAGCGTTTGCGCGAGAACATTCGTCTTAAAAGGAAGGAATTGTGGGACAACAAGTCATGGTTCTTGCATCACGATAATGCACCAGCTCACACATCACGTCTTGTTCGCGATTATTTGAACAAAAATAATGTTAATATCGTTCCACAAGCACCGTATTCGCCTGATATGGCTCCATGTGACTTTTTCCTGTTTCCCAAGCTCAAGTTGCCGCTCCGTGGAAAACATTTTGAGACAATTGAAGTCATAAAAGAGAATTCGAAGAAGGAACTGAAATCCATACCGAAATCGGCCTTCCAGAAATGCTATGATGATTGGAAAAAACGTTGGCATATGTGTATCGCCTCCAATGGTGATTACTTTGAAGGAGATAAAATAAAAATTGAACAACAATTAACCGTTTGTGTTTTATTAAATCAGTCTCGTTCATATTTGAGCAGAAGGTATACTAACCTCAATGGCGGTGTGGAAACTAAAAATTCCCAATTTTTGTTTAAAAAATACCCATTCAAAGTTTCTTCCGGTGTGGCACTACTGACGAATGTTATAAAAAATGCACATTTTTCAGCGCTCTCACGAGAAAAAGAGTTTCCCATCTAGTCATCTATGGTCACCAAGCTTTCACTGGAAGTCAGCTAGGGATGTTACTTCCAACGCGCTAATTTATTAAAAAGATAACGCCATCAAAAACATTGCTATGATGCCAGTCTTGTTTATTTTGCACTCCACCTTGTAAAATTCAACATTTTATTACAGGTTTTAAGAGGAGGTAAGAAATCATCAATCGACTGTTTGGCGAATTTTACCTGCAGACGTGCTCATGGTGGACATTTAAATGATGCCATTTCTCATGTATTCTTATAATTGTTAAGAATTGTTTCGAATAGACATAGTAAAACCTGAAAGAGTCTAAATTGGTACATGTTTTTTTTTTTAACAACATCTAGGCTCGCCTTTGAATCATCATTTATTAACAATATAACACATAAGAGGCAATTTGTTCCCCTTGTAAAAATACTTTCTTCGCAAACTGTCTGTTTGCTAAATGTGTTACGCACTTCAAATCGAACGGTAGCGTAGTGGTAATAACCCATCCAGAAGCAAGTGACACCTCCTGTCTCTTTGCTACGTAATAATTGAAGGTCTTATCTTTGTTTGATTGATTTAAAGTTTTGCGATGTCTATAATTGAAATGATTTTAAAGCATTTCACTTTTTGTCCATATTTATAAAAGATATCTTAAAATTAATACCAAAGAACTTAATGTCAAAAATATTGCAAACCGATTGATTGATACGTATGTGTGTATGTATGAATGTCTACGACTGTAACTTTTCACGATACCAGGTATTAATGCGGAACTCGAAGGCATTAGCGGACTGCAGATAGTGTTTTTGTTCCAATGTTACTTAAAAACAATAGCCCACACCAATTCCGAATGAGGCGAAACAATTAAATACAACTTTACTCAAATTTGGTAGAACAAAAGTCCTCTCAGGAGTTTTACGCTGCACTTTCATTTTTCCACTTTGGTATATCTATTATTCATAATATCATACAAGTATTATCAAAATTATAGTCTAATCTATCTATATATATAAAAATGAAATGATGTTCGTTTGTACGCATTTTTTTGGGCCGATACGAGGCCAATTTTATTCGTTCTTTTTTCATATTATAGGGATCCACTAGGGGAAGGTTTTTAGCAAAAAAAAATTTCTTTTAAATATTTTCTTAATATAAAAAAAAGAAAAAATCAAAATATTGTACAAAACAAAACTTGCTCGATTCTTAGATTAAAGTAAGTTTCGAATCGACATTCATTTTATGTGTACAACTTTTTTTGATTTTTCGTTATTGTATACAGAAATTTCAAATGATTCGAATGAAATTTTTTTTTTTTTATTTCTTCCATAAAATATTACACCTGTCGTTAGACAATAAGTAATTTGATTTACAGAAAGATGGAATGAGAGTGATATTGAAGGGCCAATGCCCCCAAGCTCATTTAGAAGAAATATATACATATTATTTAAAAACAAGTGGATAACAAACAATGACATATACGATTAGTTGACAATTGATTACAAGGATTTTGCAAGATCTGTTGGTGTTTGACGGTTAAGCCGACTTTGGGTAGATTTTTCTTTATTTGGTAGTCTTCTCATCATAGGATTTGTATGCGTTAAGGGGGGGGGTAACGTTAATTCATGGAAAAAAAGGCACATTTTTATGATTTTTTTTTTGATGACACAGTTAAAATTTCTTCGTAAAATCTTTTACTACATAAAACTATAGCATTTGAAGTATATTTTGTGAAATTTTCATCCAAAAATATTTAAAAATACGGCAATGGCAGAAATTATTCGGACGCATCTCAAAAAAAAGGAGTTTTGCGGTGCCCCTCATAACTCGTTGTTAAATCATCTGAAATCAAAAAACCAAAGTTGTTTCGTTAGATAATCGTTTTCTCCGGGTAACGCCGAGAGGGTTTTTTGAAATTAAAAATTTTTCGATTTTTGGGAACACGTTAAAGTCAAAAACACGATTTTCGCGTAAAAAATCGGTGAATTAGTTACCGTAAAAACAGAAGTATCAACAAATTCGAAAAAAACTCTTCGGCGTTACCTTGTAAAACATCTACAGAAAAAGTGTTCAAAATTTCAAAAGGATCGGTGCAGTAGTTTCAAAGTTATGAGGGGCACCGACTTTGAAAACGTAAGTTGTGGGAAAAACGCTTTAAAGTACAAATGGCGCGCGGTTGAGCCAGGTAGGTAGCAACACTTACATGGCTGTATCTTTGTAAGTTTTGCTCCGATTCATCTAAAATTTTCACAGAGTATTCTTGAAAGGTTCTTCATTTAAAAAATCAAATAAAATAAAAAATGCAAAAAAAAAATTTAAAAACGTTACCCCCCCCTTAATAGTCTATTTATGTGTCTTCTGCTAGCGCTTTGTATTGTTTCATCAATAGTATCGATGTCAAGGTCGCGATGAATATCTGCGTTAGGTATGTACCAAGGTGCATTAGTTAAGGTCCTAAGTATTTATGAAAATAATGTTTCAATTCAATTGAGCAATGCTTTCTTTGACCAATTCTATATGGGAATGAATGCGTTTGCAAACGATGTTTTCGGCTATGAACAAATGTTGGAATCGAATGAAAAAGGAAAGAAACGCGAAATGATAAAAAAAATTCTTGGAAAATTTAAAATGAATGGTGCTTCATTGGAAAAATTCAAAGGTAATAAGCATGATTCAATAATAAAAGGTTTGCTCAGTAAGCAGCTTTCTCATTCCCTCTTGACAAATCGGCTCCCTTAGCAAGACACTGGGTTGCTAGCTCTAGAAATTTTGACTAAAAGTGGAGGAAAAGTAAAATTTGTAGAAAAACATTTCATTTTCAAAATGGACTGCTTACCAGCAACAATTCGCTCAAGATTTGTCATCGGTATGTTCAAAACTATGGTAGTAAGACATGAAATAGATACCGCTAAAGTCAGGACATGATAGAGTATTTGACCCAATCCGAGATCGAGATGGAGAATTTACAAAGCTTTATTTTTTATGATGTGGTGATTTAAACGGAACTCATGTTTTGCAAAGAGGTAGCGTTTGCTAAAGAGTAACAGAAGGGAGAATTATTGAATAGTCCCGACGTAATCGATTACATTGCAGACCTCATTATAAAAAAGTTGGCAGAACTTGTTTCCAATGAGCCCACCTTCCTATGGATGGATGAAGTGTTCATGCTTATTACCCATGATTCAATTATTAAAGGTTTGCTCACTAGTGACACTCGAATTTTGACACTCCCTTACAAAAGGTTGTATTTAAGAAGGTGCATAAAAAAGAAAAAATTCAATCCTTTTTGGTAAAAATGGTAGCAAAATAGTATTTTGTTACTTAAATGGAAACAAACTGCGAACGGTTTAAAAAATAAATTTTAATTAATATTTGAATGTAAATAATGGTATAGATAGAAGTGATTAGCGGAAATTGCCTAGTCTAATATTAAAACAAGAAATTATTTCACATAGTCCAAGATTTTATTTTGTGAATTAATTTTTAAATTTAAAACCAATCGCGACGTTTCGCCAATATGAAACTATTTTGTGAAAAATAAATAAATAATTGGCACGTACAATTCTGTTAGGTGTTTCGCCGAGATCCTCCTCCTATTTGTAGCGCGCGCTCCACAATTGGAAGGCCCTACAGTTTAAAGCCGATTCCGGTAGATGGTTTTTTATGAGAAGCTCTTTCATACTGGTACTGTGCTTTTCTAAGCCTCCTCTGAACACTTCATCCATCCATAGGAAGGTGGGCTCATTGGAAACAAGTTCTGCCAACTTTTTTATAATGAGGTCTGCAATGTAATCGATTACGTCGGGACTATTCAATAATTCTCCCTTCTGTTACTCTTTAGCAAACGCTACCTCTTTGCAAAACATGAGTTCCGTTTAAATCACCACATCATAAAAAATAAAGCTTTGTAAATTCTCCATCTCGATCTCGGATTGGGTCAAATACTCTATCATGTCCTGACTTTAGCGGTATCTATTTCATGTCTTACTACCATAGTTTTGAACATACCGATGACAAATCTTGAGCGAATTGTTGCTGGTAAGCAGTCCATTTTGAAAATGAAATGTTTTTCTACAAATTTTACTTTTCCTCCACTTTTAGTCAAAATTTCTAGAGCTAGCAACCCAGTGTCTTGCTAAGGGAGCCGATTTGTCAAGAGGGAATGAGAAAGCTGCTTACTGAGCAAACCTTTTATTATTGAATCATGGGTAATAAGAACATACACAAGATAAAGTTAGAATTCGAATTTTTAGATTTATTTTGTTTATCTCTCATTTTTTCAGAACAACTCATTCCAACTCTGATTTTGAAATCCTGTTGGAATTGGTGATCGATAATTTTGTCACTATAATGGTCAATGGAAATTTGCGTGTATCAGACCCTGCATATTATTTACCATATCAACTTTTTATGGAACATATGGACCAAATGAACACAAAAAAATAATTTAGTTTTGTTTTGATTTTTTGCAACATTTTGGTTTTCAGTTAATACAATAAAAACAATACTGTTTTTTCGTGAACACAAAATTCTAAATTTATTACATTGTTTGTTTAGAATTTTTTTAGAAAAAAAGTAAATTTTTTGGTTTTGAGTGAAAGCGTAGATATTTGTAAGTATTTGACTATAATCCTAAAAGTTAATGGAATACCACTATGACACATAGAAAACATTTTTTTTTTTAAAATTGTTTTCAAAAATATTGAAGAAATAAAGTAAAATAAAAAAATTTCAAAAGCATGAAATTTTTTCAAAACCAAATTTTCCTCAAAAAGATAAAAGAAATTTCTTCGAAGAGGTGTTTTTCTAAAATTACAAAAAAAAATTTCAAAAATTTTAAAAAAATAAAATAAAATAAAACTTTTTCAAGGGTATGAAATTATTTCAAAACAAAATTTTCTGAAAACCAAACAAAATTAAAAAAAAAAAATGGTGTTTTCAAAGCATTTCATATTCCACTATTAATAGAGAATACATTTTTTCGAGGGGGTGTTTTTCAAAGCGGAAAAAAATCTTTTTTAACAAATCAATTTAAACTTTTACAAAAGTATGAAATTTTTTCAAGAACAAAATTTTCTCAAAAACGTTAAATTAAAAAAAAATAGTTTTTTCAAAATATTTAATTTTCAGCAATTAACTGAGAAGAAATTTGTTAGAGCGAAGTTTTTTTCAAAACTTCAAAAAACACTTTTTAACCAAAAAAAATAAACCTTTTTTCAAAAACAACAGGAATGATAACATTGCCTAACAATTTCTGCACTTTTGCACAGTCTAAAAAGGCATTGATACAGAGTGTATTTCCAAACATAGTTCAACATTACAAAAACCATGATTGACTCAGCGAAAGAGCAATTTTAGCTGGGAAAAATAAGGACGTCAATGATATAAATTCAGCTATTTTAGATCAAATACCTGGTGACATAGTTGCGTATAAGTCAATGGACACTATTACTGATCAAGATGAGGTCGTAAATTATCCAACTGAATTCTTAAACTCACTCGATTTGCCAGGCTTACCACCTCATAATTTACGATTGAAAATTGGAGCACCGATTATTATGCTGCGCAATAGTAATGTGCCCCGACTTTGCAACGGTACCAGACTCGCTGTGAAGAAGCTAATGGGTAACGTTATCGAAGCAACAATTTTGAAAGGGAAGTACAAAGGAGAAGACATTTTGATACCCTGAATTCCACTGATTCCGGCGGATTTACCATTCGATTTCAAACGTTTGCAGTTCCCTATTCGCCTTGCCTTCGCTATGAGAATTAATAAGGCGCAAGGACAGTCTCTACAAATGTGCGGTATTAATTTAGAATACCCAATTTTTTCTCATGGACAATTGTATGAAGCTTGCTTACGAGTTGGCAAACCATCGTCATTATTCACGCGAAAGATGAAAAAACCAAAAACGTTGTCTACCAAAAAGTGTTACAATAAAGTTCGAATGAAATTGTATCAAAGAATTTGCTTTGTTTCGTATTAATTTTATTCTCTTTCAGCAAATCATTGAATTTATCGTCTAGCGAAGCGGGCGAGGGTACGCTAGTGCAGTATAAAAGATATATTTTTAAATTTCTTTTACATGAAAGTATGTACAAAACTACGTGTCGATATTACTCAAAAAGCCGTGTAGTCTTCGTCGTTGTCGAGTCACAAATTATTCAAACAATCAAATAATACATTATATTTTGTGAAGTATGTGTCATTGGAAGCTACAACTTTACTCCATTTTTCCTCTGACGAAAAAGTCGAGTTCTTTTGACTTGATCCATTCATTGAGCCAATTTGCGATGCTCTCGTACCTGGTATACCGCTCTCCAATAAGGGCTGACTGTATTGATCGGAACAAATGGCAATTCGAAGGTGCAATGTCTGGGGAATATGGCGGCTGGGGCAAGATTTGCCAATTCAGTCCCTCTAAATATTTCTGGACCTGGCGTTGTCATGCAGCAAAATCAATTTGTCTTGTCTACCATCCCATTCCGGCCGCTTTTCTTTGAGAGCTCGATTCAAACGCATTAGCTGCAGTCGGTAAATTCGTAATAGGAGTTCATAAAAGATGACTCCCTTCTGATCTCAACAGATGCACAACATAACCTGAAGCATGAATATTTTTTCCTTGTCGATGGACCTGTTTCACCTGGCAGGCTCCAACTCTTTCGACGCTCAGGGTTATCATAATATATAGATCCATTTTTCATTTTCTTTTCCGCCGTTGAAGAAGCATCTCACTCAACGTCTGCCGATATCCCTCTCCTTCAATTGATGTGGCACCCAGTTACCTGCTTTTACGACCATTCCCATCGCGTGTAAACGTTTACTGACGGTTGATCTGTCAACATACAACGCTTTAGACATATCATCAATTTTTGTAGTTGAGTATCTTCGAATTTCTTCGGTGCCCCTTCGCGATCTTCATCACTCACGTCAAAATTGTCACTTTGGAAGCATCGAAACCACTCTTTACAAGTTTTACTTAATGGAGCTTGACTAACGAAAATATTGATCAATATACGACACGTTTCAGCTGGACTTTTCTTTAAAAGGTAATAATGAAACATGACTTGCCGCAAATGCTGTTTTTCTCGAAATGAACGTAGACATTTTTGACGTCAGATAAAAAAGATGTCAACTACTGGGATCGCGACCTCACATATACACCTTCAAATCACCAGTATATTACTAGAGCGTACACAAAAATAGAATCAGAAGTGACACCTCTTTTACGTGGGCGGAAACTTATTCCCATACCCAATAGAAAAATTAAGGGGATACCGTTTTATTTTCATCAAAATATCACATTTTTTAATAGGAACTTTTAGAAGAATTTTAGGTACACTGTTTTATTTCTGGTAAACAGATTCTCTAGATAATAGAAATTTTTATGATCCACCTAATTTTCCCTAATTAAAAAACCTTTATTTTACGATATCTCGAAAACGACATGTCGAAAAAAAAGTTATAGACTCAGCGGACTCAGCGACCGATTTTTCAAAAGAATCAGATGGCTGGTTCTTGAGTGTTTTTGGCTGTTTTTCCTTGTTCACTCCGCTCGAGAGCATAAGTCCACGACCATCGTACACGGTGCTTGGCTGCTGTTTTTGCGCGGTCCCATGTGATGTCGGCAACTGGTAGTCCGCGCAACATCAACCTCCTCCAAGCATTCTTTAGCCGACTGCGAGGTCTGCTCCCTTTCGGGATCCAATCCAGTGCCATTCTCGTGATGCTTTCTGGTGGTTTTCTAAGCGTGGACCTATCCAACGCCACTTTCTGTATTTGATTTGCCTAAGGATGGGTTCATCATTCGTTAATCTCCACAGTTCCTGATGGTGTTCTTCCTGTTAAAAATATAAATAATTAAGTAAATACTACAGATGATCCGGAGGCATTTGTTGACGAAAGATGGTAGCCTCTGTGTAATGGAAGAGACCAGCCATGTTTGACTTCCGTACAACAATACTGCCTTCACTGCGACCACTATTGCAAAAAAACCTTTTCTATCATTTTTGCTGTTTCATGCACGGAGATTTGAACCCACACACTCTTACATCGCACCGTATATCGCACCCTAAATACAAAAGGGTCACAACTCAAAATTTTCCACACTCGAGCTTGACTTGTTTACAGTAGCACAGAAAACAAACTATGTGACATATCACGCTGAAATTTGCCATGTAACCTTATAACAGTCCTACCAAAAAACAAAAAATTTATTTTTGCCATATGTCACCCGCGGACCGTTTTATTGATAACGTCTCGTTCATATTTGAGCAGAAGAGACATTTTGAGTTGTGACCCTTTTGTATTTAGGGTGCGATATCTTTACTATTTTCCACGAATTTGGCAGATCTTTATCATGCACAAACCCCCATTTTTTATTGCCTCTTAATTAATATTAGGTTATGTTAGGTTTTTGTGGCAGTCGGTTTAGACTACCGAACTCACTTGGACAATGTAGGGCCGTTGAGGTACCACTGTGTAACACGGGAACCTCAGTGTTTATTCATCATTGGAACGATTTAGACGCTCTTATGAAGCGTGTCATTTCAACACCGGATAGTTCCGTAAGGGAGTGAAAATAGTATTTTCCCATAACCTTGCTCTACTCTTAGCTATAGCAGGACAATTACAGAAGAAATGTTCTACTGTTTCTTCCTCTTCCCCGTCTCTACAACTTGTACAGTATTCATGAGAAAATACTCCTAGCCTAGAAGAATGCCTACCTAACAACCAATGACCGGTGACACAAGGCACGGCCTTGTATGCAGTGGAGTCTAAACGTAAACCTGACTAAATTTAATTTATGGTTAACATAGAATGTTAAAGAATTCCTGCTGGCTGCCATTGGTTTTACGGTAGTGTTCCCATTGAAATCATCAATGAATATAAATATCTTGGTATTATGTTAAGCTATAAACTTAGTTTCATGAAATATTTGGTAAAAAACTTTCGTTTCTACTGTTTGCAATTTAAATGTTGTTCAAGAGACGTTCCCTTTTATCGGTGTGGGTCCTATTTATTCGAATAATCGTGTAAAGTGTTTTGCCGCGAAAAATTTGGATCTACCGCAGGTCTTCAATATCTTAAGAGGAAATAATTATTTAGCTCTTTGTAAATACATTTGTAATTGCTTACAGCAGTGGTCGCCAACCTTTTCAATGTCTTGAGCTACTTTCAAGATTTTGAAATAAACAGCGAGCTACTTGCACAAGCCAACATAAATTAAATAATACACAGTTATATTCGACATATCGTCCCCTTAGTATAACAATAGCCTATGTGCTCATAGCCTATTATTTTTTTATTGAATATTTGGATTCTCCATGGTCGGTTTTATATGTGGTCAAAATTTTGTCAAATTCTAGTTCCACAAAGTTGGTCAAAACGTCAGTCAAAAAATAATAAATATTTACAGACATAACGAGATTTGAGTGAGAGCTACTTTCGACAAAAAGTTTGAAATTCCTTTTCTCAAAACATCAAAAAATTTATAGGCTATTTTAATACTAAGGGGACGATATAATACATGTATTTATTTTACTAATATACGTTCTATATATAATAAACTTATGACTTATAGTGCTTATACTTATGCATAACTAGATCCATGTTCACACCTATGAATCGTAACAAAATTTTTTGCAGTCATAATGGCAAATCACAAGCGACTTAAAAAACAACAAAACAGTAATAGTACATTATTATATAAATAAAATATGGGCAGATAAAAAGAGCATATTTAATGAGAAGGTTGACATTCTGACTCATCGATAATTTTTTTAATATTTGCAGCATAATTACAGTCATTCGAATACAGTTATCCAAATCTATCTAATCTAATATCTAATCTAAAGTCGATTGCGGTATTTATTTTTAATAAATTTCATATTGGAAAAAGAAGATTCACACAAATAAGTTGAACTGAATAACGCTTTCACTTTCAACGCAACACGACATAAAACTGAATACTTATCTTTACTTACTAAAGTCTATATACATTTTGTATTTGAACCTAAAGATTTTAAAGTCAAGTCACTTTGAAAAGCAATCAGTTCCATTTCTGTCACAGCAATGTCTTCGCCAAAGTTGTTCATAACACAAGTTGCAAACTGTTGTATATCAATGTCCATGAAGAGTGAAACAACAAATTGCGTCACTAAAGCAATTTTGCTGAAATCCTTGAAACGATTTTTGAAGTTTTCCTTCAAGGTTGAAACTATTTCCATATGATATTTACTGGCATAGGGCTCTAATAGATTTTTGGATATCTTTTCGGATAGAATAGGAAAAAGCTTAGTATCGCGGTTTTTTAGGTTTTGTTCCCAAAATTCAAGTTTTGTAATAAATGCATTTATATCAGAAATCATTTCCGCTAATTCTTTATCCCTGCCTTGAAGCTGCAAGTTAAGCTCATTTAATTTCTCTGTTTTGTCGAATTTTCCAGTTCAGGAATCGGTTCATCGCGTTCTTTGAAAAATTGGAGTATAGCAGGCAGGACATCATTGAAACGTTTGAGCACTCGTCCTCTGCTTAACCATCGCACTTCAGAGTGAAGAAGTAGCTCTCCATATTGACAGTCAATTTCATCAGCCAAGGTTTTAAATAATCTTCTTATCTAAGTCACTTCTTAACTGTAAAAAAATATCATTGCTCATTACTTCTACTCGCCTCATCACTGTATTAGCAGAAAGTTGCATAGATTTTATAGCAGACACTATTTCGTCTTTATTTCTAAAGTTGGCGAATAAAGAATCTGCAGCTTCCAAAAATGCTTGTTTTATGATTTCCCCGTCTTCATAAGGTTTTTTCTTTTGTGCAATTATCTGGGAAACACGATAAGCTGCTTCAGTTGCAGCCTTATTTTTGTCGATTGTTTTCAAAAATATTGACTGTTGTCCAATTAACTGGATTTTTAAATGTTTCAGTTTTTCTTTTCTGGTGGCAGAATTTAACGGGAATGCCTTCTCAAAATTCGAATGTACAGTTTTATGATGCGTCTCAATATTTCCTTTTTTAGGAACTGACACAGATGTATTACATAACAAACAAACACTTTTGCCTTTAACTTCTGCGAAGAAGTATTGTTCTTCCCATTCCGAATCGAAATGGTATGTCTTCGCCTTCTTACTACTGCTTGCCATAATGTTTCGAACTCTAACCCAACCGCTGCACGCAGAACGTTGATAATGCCGTTCAGTATTAAACTGAGCGCACTGTCGACGTGCATTGCGTATATATAAAGCCAAAAAATTCTCGAACACGCTAATCGGTTCCAGCCAAGGCGAATTTATTACAGGTGACAGCAAACACATATAAGTAAAACCCTACATGTATTTGTTGTTGCGTTTGGTCCAACCATCACGTCAAAATCAGCAAGCAAATGTAAACATACGAATGTAAACATACCAATACATACAAACAAAGCATATCATTTTGACGTAAGCCATACCTACGGTGAAAAATTCAGCTGGGTGAATGCTGTCACCTTAATAAATCCACCTTGGTTCCAGCCGATCCTAGAACGGAGACGCGACTTCGCGTCGTGTTTGTCGGCGCGAAATCGCTTACCGCAGTGTTGCCGCTGTTTATCTATTTATTATGAAAATTTCTGAAATTTGCTAATACTGGTATGATTTTCAGACTTTTGGATTTTTTGCAACGTTAGCAGCGCGAACTACCAGAATTGCCTTTGCGAGCTACCGGTAGCTCGCGATCGACGGGTTGGCGACCACTGGTTTACAGTATAGAGAACTAATTCTGAATGAATTTACTTAGTTTGAAATTGAAGTGATTTGCAGACATAGAACGCCAAGCGTTAAATGTCTATAATTTTATTTATCCTACTCTATTTTTATATGAATTTCTAATTTGTTAAATAAGAAAGTCGTATATTTTTTATTGCAAAGCATGTTTTTTATTTAAAAGCATGTTTTATTTAATAACAAAAAATAGCAAAAATGTTTCTTCATAAGAAAGATATGGCAAATTAAAATAATTCAGTTACACTTTTGACGTCACAGCTTAAATGGTGCACTACATTAAAAGTATTTAAAAAACATAAACACATTAATATTTCGATTTCATGATTAGGGCTAATACTTAGTAGGGTATCCCTTTTGATTCAGAACAGCTTTTAATCGCGAATTCATAGATTCTACAAGTTTTTCTATATAATCGGAGCTAATTTTACCTGTAATGTCCGTTTCAGATCAGAAGCACTAGAAATATTGTGGTTTCTTATTTTATTTTCTAGCACTGACCACAAATTCTAAATAACGTTGACATCTGGACTCTGCGAAGGTGTCTGTACTACATGTGGACAGATCCAGATAAGCCACATTTTTACAATACCAGACGTATGCTTGGGATCGTTGTCTTGGGAGAACCAAAACGAATCCTTAATGCCCGTTTTATCCGCACTTTTTACTAAATTATCTTTTAGCAGATCCAGATACATGTTTCATGTATTCATGTTTCCTTCGACAAAATGTTAAATTTCCGACGCCTTAATAGGGCATGCAACTCCATACCATCACACTGCCCCCGCCGTGTTTAACTGTAGAGCGCAAATTACATGGTTGAAGTGCGGTGTTTGGTTTTCTACAAACACAGGACGTCCCATCACACCTGAAAAGGTTAAATTTGCTTTCAACCGCACAAACAACGGACTTACAGACCGAAATGGCTTTGTTCAAATGTTGCCTGCAAAACTCTATTCTTTGTTTTCTGTTAGGAGCATTAATCAACGGCTTATTTTGGGCAGTCCTTCCATGGAAATTTACTTCGCGCAGAACTCTACGAACAGTTTTAGGGTTACAGATCTTGCCTAAGTATTTTTCGTCTTCGTGCGTTAATTTTGGAGCGCTTAAAACTTAAACTTTAACTTTAACTTTGCGAACAATCCACCTCTTATCTGCATCATTAAATATTTTATTTGGCGCAGATCTGCCCTTATCTTCTATCCTGTTTTCGTGCCGAAAGCTTTCTATAATGTGCCGGACAGTGGAGAAACTAATACAATTTCTGCAATTTTTCGTTGGCTTTTGTCCTCTTTATAATGACGAATAACGTCTTCCCTTTTTTCAAGTGAGGTCCGTTTTCCCATTTAAAAAAAATTTTAATTTTTTCACCTTTCCTTAAACAAATTTTTTGAGAATGCCATAAGACGCTAAGCCAAACAGAAACAAATACATTTCACCGTTATTGCATTCTCAGAGAAAATATAAAATACACTGCATCATTTAAGCTGTAAACATATTTTGCTGAGAAAACTATTCTATATTTCTATATTTTTTCAGCAACCTTTGTTTTTGTTATTGTTCTTTCTGCAGTGGTAAATGTACATACTATACATACCTTATTACAAGTCGTACGAGGTGTGTTCAAAAAGTATCGCGAATTTGTGTTTTTTCAAAAATTATTTATTTATTCATTAATATCTATTTTGTCCCCTTCAAAGTAATCCTCATGAGATATTATGCACTTGTGCCAACATTTTTTCCAATCTGCGAAGCACTTCAAAAAATCATTTCTTTTTATCTTGTTCAGCTCCTCCTTTGATGTCGTCTTTATCTCGTCAATCGTAGCGTAGCGTCGTCTTTTCATGGGCCTCTTCAGGTTCGGGAACAAGAAAAAGTCACTAGGGGCCAGATCTGGGGAATACGGTGGCTGTGGCATCATTAGTGTGTTGTTTTTGGCCAAAAAGTCGCACACAAGCAACGATATGTGAGCAGGAGCGTTTTCGTGATGCAAGAGCCCATTTTTGTTCTTCCACAAATCCGGGCAAATTGGACATAACTTGCAGGTAATATTCCTTATTGACCGTTTTACCTTGTGGCAAGAACTCATGATGCACTACGCCCCTGCAATCGAAGAAAATGGTAAGCATAACTTTTCCATTCGACCGAACTTGTCGCGCTTTTTTCGGTCTTGGTTCGTGCGGCAGTTTCCATTGAGGTGATTGAGCTTTGGTTTCCACGTCATAAGCATAAATCCACGATTCGTCACCAGTTATGACCCTCTGGAGCAAAATTGGGTCGTCGCGGACAGAGCCCAACATCTCATTAGCAATGTTCATGCGATGCTGCTTTTGGTCGAAATTGACTAGATTTGGTACGTACGATTTTGCGGCGACCCGTCTCATGCCAAAATCATTGAAAAAAAAATCGAATGGCTCGAGCCAATCGACATGTCTAAGTCCTCAGCAACGGTGATTCGACGATTGGCCAATACCATTTTCTTCACTTCATCAATTCATCAATTTTTTCGTCTGTTGTTGAAGTGCTCGGGCGTCCGGCTTTCGGCGAAGCATTTCATCGTTCACATCTTCTCGGCCTTCTGAGAACATTTTGTACCCCCGACAAACGTTGCTTTGGTCTAAAGTAGCTTCTCCGTATGGCACAGTCAACATTCGAAATGCATCCATCCGCGCACTTAATTTCGTTTTTCACACAAAATTTGATTCAGGTTCTTTGATCCATCTTTTTGTATAGGTAAAAATCGAAGACGAGCCGAAACATGTGCAAGCAAAGAAGCTGTCAACAATTAACTGAACATTCAAAATGGCCGAACTCGTCGGCATGAGTGAGAGACATGAATACCAACATATCGCCACAAAAAAATCGAAATTCGAATATACGTAACCTGCGAAAATTCTAAATTCGCAATACTTTTTGAACACACCTCGTATACATTTTTTTAATTAAATTTAATAAACATCGAGTAATTTTCTTTTTCCTAAAAAGTTTACCTGCATCAAATAAGCTGTGAGTCACTGCATGTTACTACTACTACTAAATACGTATATTTGCTGTCCATATAGGTATGTATGTATGTGCATGTACATTACCTTTCGAATATAAAGCAAAAACAAAAAAATAGGAAGTTTTTTCTAATGGTGGTCTTACATCGACAGATAATTGCAATTTCCGATTGCCACTCGTCGGTGACATGTAACTGCAAAAAATTCTCTATTTGCAGAAAACTCCGTTAAGGTTGAATATCATTATTATTTTCTCTACAGAGAAAACCAGACCTAGCTTATAAAACTAGAACAACTAATGATATTTTTGTTAATTGGAAACTAGTCAGGTATTGACTACATTTTCACTAGTTGAAAAGAAAGCAAGAGTTCAGGAGGTTTGAACAAATTCGCATATTTTTGTTGACATCCAGATTTTTTATTTAACACTCTTTTGCAAATATTGTTTTTGTAATTGTAAAAAATTTATTTGCTTATTCTTTAATAATTTTATACGATGATTCTTTCTCTATTGAAGCAGGTGTAAAACAAGGCGATGCCCTTTCAAATGTCATATTTAACTTGATGCTGCACTCCGTCGTTAAGGAAATCAACAAAGGTGGTACCTTGTTAATTAAAACAACCCAAATATGTGCCTACGCAGATGGCATCGCTATTCTCTCGAGGAATACGAACGATTTAAAAGAAACCTTTTTAAAAATTAACAAAATGGCGAACGAAAATTGGTCTGTTTGTAAACGAGAGCAGACCAAATATTTTCTGAACTCGAGGCGGCCTACCCAGGTGAAAAGTTTCCATGTGGGAGCCTATACTTCTGAAGCAGTGCAGCATTTTAAGTATTTAGGAGTTATGTTCGTATGTAGCGGTGATTCAATTTTTACAGTCAGGGATCGCATCAACGCCGCCAACAAAACGTATTATGACCACCTTAACTTGTTCAAGTTCCGTTTTTTTTCTGGAACTACAAAGCTAACTATGTACAAGGCCCTTATCCGACTAATCCCAACATATGGTTGTGAGGCATGGACTCTTAAAGTTGCTGAGTGTGCGCTAATTGCTTGCACGGAAAATAAAATTGTGAGAAAGATTTTTTGTCCAATAAGAATGCATGATGGTACCTATAGAAACCGGTACAAATCCGAACTAAACAGAACGAGACAGCTGTGTGTTTTATTAAAGCGTAGCGCATAAGGTGGGTGGGTCATGTTACCCTATGCCTGCTGACTCTACCGTGAGAAAAGCCATGACAGGGAAACTAAGGCATGAAGACCAAAGCAGACCAGGAAACTAATAGATAGACGCAGTGGAACGCGATCTCAAGGGTTTAGGAAAATGTAACTACCAAGCAAAAGCTCAAGATCGACCACTTTGGAAGATTGGACGCACCCCGCTTTGTAATGCAGTGAAAGAAGAAGAAGAATTTTATGACATATATATGTATGTGCGTATGAATCTATGTCAGTTTCAGCCTTATTCACCCCATCACCCCAAACTCTCACAAGTTTTGAAGTTTGTGTGAATGCGCACGATCTACAGATTGCAGAGGTTTGGCCAAAATCAGACCGTTAACCGGCGCTCAGCGTTTTTAAAAGGATCAGCTGATTGGCTGAAGTTACCAGGATCATGTTGGTGAAACAATTTTTTGAGGTGTGGCCAAAATCAGACCGTTAACCGGCTCTCAGCGAATTTGAAAGGTTCAGCTGATTGGCTGACGTAACTGGGGTTTGCTTACGAAAAAACTGAGATTGTGTTGGTGTTATACGAAAAAATTAATGCAGCAATGATCATCTTACTTCATCACCGTCTGAACAACGATGAACGATAATGGGACTAGTGTGTGAATACGTGTGAAATGAGCGGGCAGAATTCCACTGCTACGTCACCGGGTGCTCGGCAGCCGAAGTTACTCTCACGATTTTAGTTCGGATGAGCAAACCTGGTAATCTATCACTGTATTGCAATTTTGAAATCAAGTACTTAAACAGACAGCGAGGGCTTTTCTTCACAATTATTTATGTGATTCTGTTTCTTATCCATTGATCCCATTATTCCAGGAGTGTTTAGACAATGACATTTTTATTGATTCGTGGAAACTCTGATTGAACCTGACTACAAATCAAATGGTTTCATGCCTAGTATTAAACGCATTTAATGACCATGCTTAGCTACATAGGGCAAATACAAACTCTACAAACGCGTTTGACAAATTCGGTCACTCAATACTTTTACGCAAGCTCAAACATTATGGCATCAGGGGAAAACTCTTAGAATTCTTCGCCAGCTTTCCTTGTAAGAGGAAATTACTTGTGAAAATCTGTTCTTCTTCTTGATTGCCGCGATAATCGCTCACGCCATTTTGGCCGAGTTTAACAAAAAGTCAATCATTTCTTTCGCGTGCTAACCGGTGCCAGTGGGGCACATCAAGTGAAGCCAAATCCTTCTCCACCTGATCTTTCCAACGCAGAGGAGATCTTCCCCTTTCTCTGCTACCACAAGCTGGTACCGCATCGAATACTTTCAGAGCCGAAGCGTTTGTACCCATTCGGACGACATGACCCAGCCAGCGTAGCCACTGGATCTTTATTCGCTGCGCTATGTCTATGTCGTCGTAAAGCTGTCGTCGATATTCGCCGTTGCCAATGTGCAAAGTTCCGGAAATCTTGCGCAGAATCTTTCTCTCGAACACTCCAAGCGTCGCTTCATCGGATGTTGTCATCGTCCAAGCTTCTGCACCATACGTTAGGACGGCCATGATGAGAGTCTTGTAGAGTGTTAGTTTTGCTCGTCGAGAGAGGACTTTACTGCTCAGTTGCCTACTTAGTCCAAAGTAGCACCTGCTGGCAAGAGAGATTCTACGTTGGATTTCAAGGCTGACATTGTTATCGGAGTGAATGCTGGTTTCTAAATACTCGCAGTCTTTTACTACCTCGAAATTATTACTGTGACGTGGGTGCCGATACGCGAGTGCGCCGACTGTTTGTTTGATGGCAGGAAGTATTTCGTTTTGTCCTCGTTCACCACCAGACCCATTCACTTAGAATCTTTACCGAGTTTGGAAAAGGCAGAACTCACAGCGCGATTCTCAAGGCCGATGATGTCAATATCAGATTCAGATATCGCGGCATATAGGCAACTCCTTTTCGTACTGTCGAATGCAGCTTTAAAATCGACAAAAAGATGATGCGTGTCGAATCTCTGGGGGATTGTGGATTTTCCAGGTCCAAAACCACACTGAGCCACATGCATGTAATATATTTATTACGTCTGGTGGGTTTGTGACAAATTGAAGATGTAGTGAAACTTTCGTTAAGGGAAGCAGGGACTATTGTAGGTACTAATTCATCTTATCAAGGACTAACTCCAAAAATGTAAAGAAAGAAATAGGAAAATTCGTTTTAGATTGTCGTATAAAATTCTCAAGTTGCTTATATAGCGAAAATTGCCATCTAAGGAGGCGAGTAGCTTTTTTATGGCAGAAATACACTCGGAGGTTTGCCATTACCTGCCGAGTTGCGGTTTTATAAAAAAAACTTTTTCTTAATTTTGCTGTTTCACCGAGATTCTAACCTACGTTCTCCCTAGATTCCGAATGGTAGACACGCACCAACCCATTCGGCTACGGCGGCCAGCCAACTTATCTACCTATCCTATAAGGATATTCTAGTCGAGAATGTTGGCGAATTTAATAAAAGAGGACCAGTTGAATCCCCAACAGCATTTGCTTATGCACTCCATCTGCATTGATTGAATACTCCCATTTTTTTATAAAATTTTATTATTATTACTTTGGTTTTGCTCGTATTCGTTCCATCATCGACTTGGTTCTTTTAGCGTTTATCAATAACCACGAATGCATTATCATTCTGCTGTAACTCGCATTAATTCATTATTTAAACACATGTATGCTTATCACTGTTATCGTGCCGCAACAGATTTTTATTGATTCGTATCGTTTTGATGAACTTGAAGCAATTTAAGCAAATGCACACATACATTTTCGGCCGAGAAAATATAGCCAACATATTGGCCTCTGCTTACATTCACTCAATAATTATCTTGATTGATGACACTTATAAATGACACGAATGAATTATGAAGTTAGATTTATGGGCATGGCTTTATGGTATTTGGTTGTACTCATTGGAGGCGAAAGTTGCCTAATCTTGCGCAGTTGTATAACCGAGAGCTGAGCTCAAAAATATGCATTTTAGTGTATCAAGATTTGAGTACTTTTTTTTTTTTTTTGTTGTAATAATTCAATACTCTGTATACCAGTCCTGTGTCCTGCTGAATTCTGAGAAAAAATTTTAGTAGCCTTTGAATTTTATGCCAAATTTATGTTCTGCGAAATATAAGTATACTTTTAGAAACTCAATAAAGTAGTTGTATATTATCTTTGATTGTATTTTTGGCTTCAATTAATCTGGAGAGCGTTTACCAAAAATGTAGAAGCTATGGGTTGAAAATGACAAGGCTTATGGGCAGATTTATAAGTATAGTAGATTGTAGATTTGAGGGGGTTTGGACAAGTCCAAGCACTCAGTCAGGAAGACTATTATACTACACCCGGATAGATTGCAGTGGAAGGTATAGAGAGGCAGGATAGATACAGTATGGATAGTAAGACTGAAAAATTTGGTTTGAGGTCAGTCTTCCGTGAATCTTTTGGATTCATGGATGAATGACTGACATTTGACTCATTGATGAATTGATGTTTTTGGATAAGTTCTGCTGTTGAAGTGGAAAGTAACAGAAATTGTATACATATGAATTTCTCAACCGGTATTGTTAAAAAAGCAAAATAGTTCAATTACTTTACGTTGCCCTTAAATGACCAAATTGTTTGAAATACGTACGACACGTTTGTCTTTATAATAAAGGGAGGTTAAATTTCAAGGGCCGATGTTGAATGTGTGAACCACACCTAAAGGTCAAATTTTTTTTCTGCATTTCATTTGACATTTTTCAATTTCAGACTTATTCAATTTAAACCATGGAAAGGTACACAATCGAGCAACGCGTTAAAGTTATTCAGATTTATTATGAAAACGGGCGTTCAAATCACAATGCATATCGCGCACTTCATCTTCAGTGATGAGGCACATTTTCACCTCAGTGGATTCGTCAATAAGCAGAATTGCCGCATTTGAGCGAATGATAATCCAAGAGTGATTGCCGAAAAACCAATGCACCCACAAAGACTGACTGTTTGGTCCGGTTTATAGGCCGGCGGCATCATTGGGCCGTATTTTTTTCCAAAATGAGACCGGTCAGGCAGTTACTATGAATAGTGTTCGCTATCGAGAGATGATAATGAACTTTTTATGGTTCGAACTGGAAGATATGGATGTGGACGATATGTGGCTTCAACAGGACGGTGCCACTTGTCACACAGGTAATGAAACAATGGCTCTTTTGCGCGAAGAATTTGATGGCCGAATAATCTCACGGTGCGGCGATGTCAATTGGCCGCCAAGAGCATGTGATTTGATACGGTTGGACTTCTTTCTTTGGGATTATTTGAAAAGAAAAGAGCTTAAGGATGAGATAATTCGGCACATTAACAGTATAGAACCTCAAATATGCCTCAGCGTCATCGAAAATTTGGACCATCGGATGGAGATGCACCGCCAGGGCGCGGGGGCCATTTGGCCGATATTTTGTTCCATGCGTAATTGAGCCCCAATATTATCATAATAAAGATAAATGATAATAATTTCGTAAAAAAAATTGTATTTTATTCAAAATTAACACCGGCCCTTGAAACTTAACCACCCTTTATAAATATGTAACTGCAGCCGTTGAAGTTGAAGTCGTGTAAACATAACTTTTTGAAATAGCTAATTTTGTAAAACCGGGCATTTACAGACAGGTTCTGGAATCCGAGTGAAAATGAAAATTCAGCAGACGCGAATCCGATGGATTTATTCTCTTTAGGACATTTTGGAGAGCAACGTCGAAATTAAAAGATTTAGAAAATGTTTATTTACCTGGATACAAATGCAGGTGTCTCAATAGGCCCTAGGGTCACCGAGTGTCTTCTCTTATACAAGCAACCTGCCTAGCCTAACTTAATCTAACCTACACTAAATGCTAAATATTTTCTGCATTAAAAATTTAAATACCGAAAGCATTTAAACACTCTGCGATCTGCAGGATTTATTCAACAAGTGCAAGCGATCATTGACGCGGGTGGTCGAGGGCGCCTGCGAGGGAGCTTAATTCGTCTTATCTGTCAAATCGTCCATGAAGATCTCAGTTTTATCCCATCAAAACGCCTTCTAAACAAAATTAAACACCCTGAAGCGACTAAGATAAAATGAACTTTTTTGACGAAAAATTTTTTTATCAAGACCTAAAAAGCAACCACAAAAATAATAGATGGCTATGTTTCAATCCTATAGAGGCTCCTGTTGTCATGCACATGAATTTCCAGCCACTGTTATCGTTTTAGGTGTGTGAGTAACAAAGGACATGTCTTGCCACCACACTTCTTTACTCAAGGATTTCAAGTGAATACTGCTGCATATATCATGGTCCAAAGACACTATCGAGGTAATGGATCGATAGTATACGCAGTGAAATCTCATACGTCTTTCAGCAAGTCTCTGCTCCTTCACGCAAAGAATTGACGACACATGATTGAATAGCTGAAAATTTCCATGACCACATAAAACCGAACTTATGGCTGCCTAACTCCCCATATCTTAATCCCCCGAATTACTACGTATGGGGCGTAGTTTGAACGTGAAACCAATAAACATCCTCATAACACCATTTCTTCTTTGAAGGTTGCAATTAATACCTCAATTGACGCTTTCCACACTGATTTCAAAATGAAGACACATCTCACAAAATTCAAGCGTCCTGCCTGTCGCCACATATCGCTCAAAATCTTATATAAATCCGTTGCTTTCAAAGCCTACCGCCTGAAAATATGCATTCACAATTTTTAAGTGCATATATGGTAATTTACAAGAATAAAACTATAATTTTGAAGATGAGTAAATGCACATTTAATAAATACGCCACTATGAACATTCAGCGTAAATGCTGCATTACTTTTTATGAGATGGCATCACGTTTTGTGACGAAATTTCTGTAGTAATCGCAACGTCACGCTTTCTGCGAGTAAAATGTTGACAATCTCATGATCTTCATTAGCTAATCAATCGCAATATAGAAATTTTCACGGCAGATGTGAGATGGAAGAGGAAAAATCAGTTTTCATTTAATAAATACAGGGTGGGCCATATAGCGTTTGCTTTTTGAACCACCTATTTTTTTGAGAATGGTAACACAAATGACATGTCAAATGTGTTCATAATTTACTTAAAGGTTTGACATTTACGAAATGGGACGCTATACGCTTGAACAAAATTGGGAAATATTGAAAACCTATTTCCAAAGTGGTGAGTATTCTTCTTCTTCCGCGGTTACAGTAAATGACGAGCGTTAACGTGACATGCTCAACGAGTTTTTGTTTCCAAAAATTGAAGAGCATGACATGGACGACCCTTGGTTTCAACAGGACGGTGCAACTTGTCACACTGCCAAAGTTACACTCAAAGTTTTGGCTACCGTTTTTGAAAACCGAATAATCAGCCGAAATTTCAATATCAATTGGCCGCCTCGGAGCTGTGATTTAAGGGGGGAAGTCCATGTAGAAGCCTCAAAATCGGTCATTTTTTAAACATATTTTTAAAGGTGATAAAATAATTATATTAATATAATTAGAAACTTTAACACAACTTTATTTAACCTTTTAAGAGTACAAAAAAAAAATTTTTTTAATTTTTTTTTTTCAAAATGGCGGCTCAGCATCATTTCTTGTCGGCTGCCTACGGCGCGAGGTCCCAAACTGCTCCATTTATCACTCTTAATCTATCGATCTGAAACAAAAAAATAAAAGTGATTTCTTTTTATGAAATATTAACGGAAAGGATGAACCTTTAAAATTAAAAAAAAAGTATAAAATTAATTATGAAATAAGCCTTTCAAAAAAAAGTCAGAATTTAGGGCTATTTTATTGACATTTTTAACCCCCAAAAAGTAATTTATCAACTCGAAATGTCTAAAGTTTTTGGTTCATCCTTCCGGTAGTAACATACAAAAAGGCCTCACCAAATTTCAAACAAATCGGTCGATAACTTTTTGAGTTACAACACGAGCAGTTTTTAAAAAAGTCGTTTCGAAATAATTGAGTTTAAAGTTTGAGGTACAGGAGCGCGCGGACCGCTCTCTACCTAGTTAGTGGGCTGTAGAAGCTATAATATTGAGAATTTCGAGATGAAAATTTCACAGTATATTCCTAAGATACTATATTTTCAAGTTATCGAAAAACAAAAAAATCGATTTTTTGAGACTTCTACATAAGGCTCCCCCCTTAAGCTCGTTGGACTATTTTTTGTGGAGAACCGTTAAGGACAAATGCTATGCGAACCATCCAGAGACGATTGATGCTTTAAAACACGAAATCGAAGTTGCCATTCATGAAATTGGAGCCCAAACAATCGAAAATGTGCTTAAAAATTGGGTTGATCGAATGGCCTACTGTTAAGCCAGTCGTTCATTCATAAATGACAATGTTCAATCTTCAAAATAAAAAAAAGTTTGAAAAAATATTGATTAGTTTTTTTTTATAGCCGATTCAAAAAGCAAATTTTACCTGGCCCACCCTATACTACTTAGAAATTTAATATTATTTATTTACAGAACTATGTCACTAATTCATATTTCTTTATTTCCAAACAACAACTCGGCGCAAAACAACCACTCCAATATTGCGGTCGCTAATCAGCCTAGTATCAACAACATCAAAAAAAATAGCATGGTCGTAATATTACTGTAATTATTGACTGTGGCGGACACACCTGTTATTAGACATTGTTGCTTCCCATTTAAAAGAGGCATCTATCCATGTTCAAGGAAGCTTTCAAACAAATATGAGAAAGATAGTTGCCTCAAAAGTCGTGAGCTCAGTACGACAATGATGGTCGTAACATACGACACACATGACTGACTTTCTAAAGGTAAATTGCGCTGCAAAAGCACAAAGTCAAATGACTCTAAATAAAAAATACCTATAATGCGAAGTTCAATGCATACATTTCCCCATTTGGAAGACACTTTATAAGCTAGGTGGATGTAATGGTTCTACTTGCGTCACACGTGGATTTTTAGTGCCCCAAAAACGGATATTTTGCTTATTCACGTAACCGTTTAAATGGAAATGCGCTTCATCGCTCATGACGATTTTCGTCAAAAACGTCTCCTTCGTTGATGAGACTTAGGACGGCTTAGCAATAATTCACACACGACTGACGGTCAGTAGTTATTAACTGGTGCACTGTTTGCACTTTGTACGGGGACATGTGTAAATCTTTTACTAAAATTCGCTGTAGGGCCCGTCTGGTGATGCCCAATTGCGTGGCCCGTCTGATTTATGTTTCTTCGTTCTCAGAGTCATGGGTAGCTACAGTCGCGATATTCTCGGTTGAACGACCTATCCGGTGGCCGCCACACCTTGTAAGCTTCCGTGAGGTTTGAGTGTTCATTGGCACGACACCATTATTAAGTCGACGTCGATATTCACACTGTGCCAACACTACCGACCGATTATTAGTCATAAAAAACCGTCACAATTAATCCACGCTCTTGAGAAATAATAGCTTAGACAGACGGTGGCGTTAATTAGGATTAACAATTGAATTCGGATTTAACTCAGGAATTAAGTTCAATTAATGCGCATTGACAACTAGACTTAATTCTCATGATTTGAGCGGATTAGAGGAATTTTCGATGGCAGCATTTCCGAAAAATGACATTTTAAATCTATTGTGAACGAAAAATAATGAAAATTTTAAAGAGAAGTACAAGAAAGACTGGATGAAATGTGCTAGTTTGCATTAACACGTTCGAAATTACATTAATTGTTTTTGATATTGCGGAGCAGTTTGAGAATTAGATATTCAAGATTTTTTTAAATAACTAATTATTTTTTAGTATTAGGGCAACCCCGTATTTGTTACCTGCGGTGCATCTTTTACTGACAAAACTATCCAGTAAGCAAATCAGCTGTTCACTAATCCGCGTAACAACCGTCTGTCACACTACAATTTTAATCAGAATTAATTGCGCCGGTAATCGCGTTTAACGTCGCCGACTGTCTAGGCTATAAGACGTCTTGTTCACAAATGTCAAACATTATTGACATGGTGATTAATTTTGCGCCACCGTGTACTATATATGTAATTTAAGCTCTTGTCCTGTTAAATTGACATATTTGCACCATTACATTTTTTTCAATTGCTCTTGTACGCACATGGTCAAGCCGCAATCAAAGCTCTGACCAGATCCAAACTAGTCAACTCCTGTAATGAGGAGATCAAATCTCTTGGGTGCACAGGTAATATTCCTCTGATCTGGATTCCAGGACATAGAGGGAAATGAAATCGCCGATGTGCTTACCAAGAAGAAGACTAAATTGGTATCAGAGACCTCCTACCCGGTCATCGGCATCCCCCTGATTTTTGGGGAGAATTGCACAACTTATTTCGCAAGAAAGCGCAGAAAAGACGGAGTACCGTTTTTTATGTGCTATTTCGAACACCCTGGACCCCCAATACAAACGGAGGACTTAGAACCTCATAAGGACTCCACGCCATTCAATTTCCAAACACGTAGTTCTGCTTACCGGTCATTGAACGATCGGCAGACTCGCAAAAAATCTAGGTTTACCATTTAACCCTCATTGCAGAAGCTGTAGAGACCTTTTAGAGAAGAAGACAGACGAGCACTTTCTTTGTAAGTGTTCGGGTTTGGCATCTAGCCGATTAAGTCCACTGGCTGCTTCTTTCTTCGACAGTCCGAGGCAGTGCGCCTACCTAAATCCCATCGATCTTCTCCATTACATCAAGAGCTCTGGCTGGCTGTAGACATGTGCCTGTTGGTGGTCTCTTAATCGTATCAAAACGGCGCTTTAGTGCTACTTGGGGAATGCCAAAGTGATACTTCATCCATTTCACCTATACCTACCTAACTGGCACACGCATATGCCTCAGTAGACTGCCAAAGCAGAGAAAGCTTGTATGTATTTATGTGCATACATAAGTGTCAGATTTTAAGCTACCAATCATTGTCGGTTTCAAAGGAAAAACCCCGAGCACTATTTCCATGCAAGTTAATACTACAGCGCAACATTGAAAGCAAAAACTTACACAATTTACACTTTTAAAAATAGTAAACAAACTTTATTTGTTTTCTTTAGTTTTTCTTTGTTTTTGTGTATTTTCTCTTTTCGAAATGCGCATTCAAATTTGATTGCATGTTAATTACTCCACAATTTTCTATCACTTAGGTTGGTATGTACAAATTACAATAATGCATACAAGATATCTCTCCATTTATCGTAAGTTAGTTTTTTAGTTGATTTTAATATTTAGACCTCATTATTTCATATTCATGCTTGTGTTTGCACCTGCTTTGCCAAGCTTCAAGGTCCACATATCGTCAGAGGATTGTTAAGTGACTTACTGTCGTAGGTGCAAAATTGTAATTTGCTGTACATAGTTTTTTTTCATTTTTTCGTACCTCGTCTTTTGTATCTGTGTATGTATGTATGCGTATGCATATCGTATTGCATATACAAATGCAATGCAAAAAGTGTATGCATGCGTTTAGTTGGTTTACTTTATATGTAACTTCTGAATGCTACGACTCTACTTATTTCGGCAATCAATTTACGTACATATGTATAATATTATGTTGGATAAGTTGAATATGGGATCATTTTTTAATGGTTACGTGTATTACTCAGTGCCTATAGAAAGCATCCCTGATAAAACGCTTTTTATTAATCAGCGCAGAAATTGATTTGTTTATTTGATTTCCTACACAATTAAGACGCCAGCAGCGTTGTCTAAAACTATTAGTTGATAACTGTTGCATAATGTGAGCAAGTTTAAGTGAAAATCAGTTCTTACATTCTGGCAGAAATCGCGGCTGATCTTACTGCATCTGCATGCTAACCGACGTATATAAATAACTATCAAGGGTTCGGAAGTTATAACTGTATTACTTGTATATAAAGGAATCACTAGGGTAATTTGAGTAAAATATTATGAACTAATTAAAACAAAAAGAGGAAACCTAGCCGAGGAACTCGAGTAATCAATCAAACTCGTTCAACTGAACTCTAACTCTTTTTTTTCATCGTTTTTTTAGCTTAAAGTGAATTATAAATTTGAAGAATGTATAGGATTTATGTTTTCTGACTGCTAAAAACTCGTTTATTTCTTCTTATTTTTAGCATTTTTGCCATCTGAATTATTTTCCACTTTCTGCTTCTTCTTTTGTGGTTGAGCCTCTTCCTCCTCTTCCTCGCCAGTCTCCTCATCGGTCTCTTCATCTTCGATGTCGACAACGTCGTCCTTGATATTCTGGCCCATTATGTAAACAGGTCCATTGCCCTTGATCAACTTAAATGTCACAGATGTTTCGAAAAATTCCACATCAGGATTTACGGCGCGTGTTTCACCAGCCTTTAGCACGGCGATAGGAATCTGGAGTGCGTCCTTAACTGTGTACACCTGCAAGCGAAAGAAGAGAGCAATTATTATTATGATGAATAGAGAATGATTAGAATAGAGAAATATAGAACATATCTGTTATATCTCATAAAACTGGAGAATTGTCGACACACATACGTACATATCACATGCACCCATACATTCTACATAACACAGCGGCCAATAAGTCCCGGGCATTCCCATGGCAGCCGGTTCTACGTACCGGAATGACTCGGGTTTTTCCCGTCCAAGGGCTGCCGCTCCAGTATACTAGCCCTGTATAGTGAAACTCATCCCGGGCCTGACCTCTAGATGGCGCCCGTAATAGCATATCGATTTTGTTATTCAATAGTGCTAACCTCTAAAGGTATACTGTTAAAATTTCAAGACATTCGGTTTATTATTTACCAAGTTACAGTTAGCTTTAAGTGACTCTACTTTTGCTATTTTTAAGAACAATGAATTCAAAGCAATTTCGTGTTGATTTATCATTGTTTTATGAAAAAAAATACCGTTGAAGCAAATCAATGGCTCAATAAACGTTAACCGGGCTCTGCTCCATCGGAAACAACCATCAAACGATGGTATGCTGACTTTAAACGTGCCCGTACAGACACCGATGATGCTGAACGTCCTGGTCGTCCAAATGAGGCAGTTACTTCAGAAAATATTGAAAAAAAAACCGTCAAAATCATCATAGGCAATCGCAAGAGTGAAGTTGCAAGAGATAGCTGACATCCTGAAGATATCAAAAGGCAGTGCGTTCACAGTTTTGCACGAGAATTTGCGTATGAAAAAGCTGTTGTCGAAATGGGTACCGCGTTTGCTCACGCCGAAACAAAAAGAACTACGAATTGATGTTTCAAATCGCTGTTTGGACATTATTAAGCGTGATAAGTCTGAGTTTTTGCGTCGATATGTAACAATGGATGAATTATGGATCCACCACTACAAACCAGAGTTGAAACTGCAGTCATCTGAGTGAACTGGGCCCGGTGAAAGCCGCCCAAAGTGAACAAAGACGAAACAGTCAGCTGGAAAGGTTATGGCGTCGGTATTTTGGGATTCGCATGGTAAAATTTCCATTAATTATTTGGAAAAAGGCAAAACAATTAATTCTGATTATTACTGCGAATTATTGGAACAATTGAAGGAGATAATCGCAGAAAAAGGGTCCCATATGAAGAATAAAAAATCCTCTTTCACCAAGACAATACACCTTGCCAGAAATCGATTAAAACGATGGTTAAATTGAACGAATTACGTTTCGTATTGCTTTCCCACCCACCGTATAGTCCAGATCTGGCCCCCAGCGACTACTGGCTGCTTTCAGACCTCAAAAAAATGCTCCAGGGAATGAAATTTCTATCAAATGAGAAAGATATAGCTAAAACTGAAGCGTATTTTGAGGCCAAAGATAAATCGTTCTAAAAAACATGCATAGAAAAGCTAGAAACTCGTTGGAACCTCAAAGGGGACTACATTATATTGATGAATAGACATCGGATTCTTATGCAAGTGCATATGTTTGTTTAACATCAGATGAAGTTCGCACCTAGGTAGAAACTCATCATAATAAAAATTGAATTAATAGGATCCTACTATGTTTTGCATAGTTTTTGCATATTTGCATATATTTTGCATATTCAATTTGCATAAAAATCCGATCTCTATTGATGAATAAAGAATTTTTGAAAAAAAAATGTTATTTTCTTATCCAGTCCCGGGACTTATTGACCGATGTGTTATACCCATGGCTAAAATAATAAATGCACGATGCTTTCACCAGTTTTGGCTACTTTACTTTTGTTATATTAATTTTCATAATTTTTTTATAAAAATATTGTTTATTCTATTGTCCATTCATTACTTATTTACAAGCCATCTAGTATCGACGTGCCACAGCCTTTTCTACAATAGAAAAAATCAAGTATCGGGCAGTAATTGAATTCTTATTTCTGAAAGATGGATTGCTTGCTGAATTTAAAAGTGATCGCACAAGCCTTGAAAACGATCCATGTCAAGGTCGTCGGAAAACAGCAACGGAACCGGAAATCATAGAAAAAAATACAGGATATCGTATTGGAAAATCGTCGAGTGACTGAAAGAGATTTGGTGTAAGCCCTAGGCATCTCCTTGGACAGCAAAGTTTTGACTGAAGTATTGGGTTTCAGAAAGCTGTGTACACAATAGGTGCCACATTCGCTAACAATGGAACAAAAACACATTCGAATGTAACATTTAGAGCGTTTTCGAAAGGATCAAGTGGATTTTGTGCGTTGATTAATCACTATGGGTGAGACTTGGATCTATCACCATGATACTAAATCAAAACAAGAGGCTAAAGTGTCGTGCAGACCCGGTTCTTCGGCTCCGAAACGAGTTCGGCCAAGGAGTTTTTTTTTGGAATGTGCGAAAAATCAAAAAAGACCAAAAGAAAAAAATATTTTTCATCAGGACAATGCACCGTGTCACAAGAGCATTTTGACAAAGGCTAAAATCTATGAATTAAAGTTCGAATTGTTGGAGTATTCACCACTAGTGACTTCTGCTTTCAAACCTAAAAAAAATGCATGCGTGGAAAGCATCTTTCATCGAATCATGCAGTCATAACAGCTGTGTCAACGTATTTTGCAGCCCTTCCAGATTCTCACTTCAGGGACGAAATTCATAAATTGCAATCTCGTTGGAACAAGTGTATTGATGTTCAGGGACACCATACTGAATAATAAAGTATATGTAATATATTTATTTATAAAATTGTGTTTTCCTTATCGCCGGCAAAACTCTTTGAACAACCTAGTAACATATAAATCAAAATTTTAAACTTTGTACACGATTTATAAAAATTTGACAAATTTGGAAACGCACTAAATTTTAGTATTGTTATTATTAAGAACGGATTTAGCACTGTGGCCTGAAAGATCTACTGTGCCAACAACTAGCAGTGGCTAAAACTTTAAATCAACAATAATTATCATGGACCAAAACTTCGCTCTACCATCGCATTTTTAAGTACTTATTTTGGTTTAAAGCTAGGCGCGTCTGTTGAGAACCGCTTTTGTTTTTAAAGCTATATCAACTGACCCAAGTGGCAACACGAAACAATCACAGAAATATGTAGGGCGTTCAACTCAAGCGTAATACGCGATTCCATTTTAAGCGCAACTGGCTTTATATTTTATATTTAATTCCATTCAAATTGTTAAGAATTGTCAGAGTAGTAAGTACAATTTCATTTCGTCTATAAAAGCCAGATGGTTTTATTGTGAAATGTTACTTCCTGGCAAACAAAAATTTTTCTATTACTTAGGGTAGAAAGTCAGCGTGTTGAACTTGGAGGCAACTATAGAAGTCAACGGGGTAAGCATGAACGCACGGTCAGCGAAATCGAGAGATTTTTCGACATTTTGCTTTCATCGTTTTCACATTTTCGTATTTTTATTCAATTGCTCTTTGGTCTCGCGCTCAACGAACAAATGACCAAATAAAATTGTGAGCTTAAACGTCAAAGACACCCAAGAAAAACCGCAAACAAAAAGTCATCGCAAGAAGATTCTCGAATTTTTTTAAAGGAATATGCCAAAAAAAAAGCAAAAACAAAAACTCTTACATTTTTAGAATTTCGACATTATGTTACCGGAACGCTCCGGATTTATATCTATCCACGGAATGTCACCACACTGGTCTAGAAATGTAAAAAAATCGATTTTTTGTTTTTTCGATATTTTGAAAGTATAGTATCTTAAGAATATACTGTGAAATTTTCATGCGGAAATTCCCAATATTATAGCTTCTACAGCCCATTAACTAGGTAGAGAGCGGTCCGCGCGCTCCTGTACCTCAAACTTTAAGTTCATTTATCTCGAAACGACTTTTTTCGCCTGGTGTTGTCAAAAAAAAAACTATTATTCAACCGAATCCTCTGAAATCATTAATGGCTATCGCCCGTACTAGAATCATATTATTATTTCAATTACTTCGTATTTTTTTATTTAAAAACCTGAAAAAGTTAAGAGTGTTAAGTTCAAAACCCGGCCATTTTGTCAATTTTTTTTTTATTATTCTAGTAGCGGGACACAGTACAGTTATACTGCTTAATAATTCTTTTGGTTTTTGTGTTTCAGATAAATAGAAGAGCCAAAATATACAACACCGTCCAGGTCCAATTTTTCGGGAGGATCAACTTCAGCGCCATTTTTTAAATTATAAAAAATTAATTAAAAGTTAAATAAAAAGCGCAAAAAATGTAAATATCGTTTTTCATTTTTTTATTGGAAAAACAAATTCCTGAAAATACCCTAAATTTTCGAGTTCTAGACCACTTAACGTTTATGGTAGATACTTCAAGTATTTGCAACAACAAAAATGCGACATGTGATTTAATATGAAATGAGGGACAGCAAATTTATTTCATTAATTAAATTTTCCAATTCCGTGATGTATTGATGGAACTCGTAACTCTCATACTAACAGTCCAGGTGCTGTGACAAGCATAACTCGGCTACCATGAACGCATATAAATAAACGTCATTGGTATTAAAAAAAACACTTGACCAGACGTTGCCACCAAAAGATAATTGACATTTTGAAACATTGTCGTGTGATCGTCATAAAAACCTAGTAAACATAAACGGGTTTAACATGGCGCGACACATGACTAAATACTTTGACGCTTTCATTTGTGAAACCTTTTTGAATGTAGCAAGCGATATTTACCCACTTACTCTATTTTGACTTTATTAACGAACGAACCAGATCAATGCAAGTGACAAGCGTTATCTAGAGTGCGATATTTCAATATGATAAACGCAATTTTTATTAAAGACTTTTTCCAAATGACACGTTTTAATTTATGTTTTTTACATTGAAGATTTTTTGCACATACATAGACAGTTATTTTAATAAAAATTTACCATGAATTTATAAGTTCAAATGTAAACAAAAAATGTGGAGATTATCTTGGCACTTAAAGATATGCATAAGCGAGTGGGATTGACGGTTTTCCCCAAAAATCGGTGTATCCATGTGAAATATTCTTATTTGCTCTTATTCTTATGGTTGTGCAATCAGATTTTCAATAATGTGTTTTTATGCCGTCAATATTACTTAAGTAAAGATATTTCATGCTTATGTCTGAAAATAATATTTTTCAAATTTCTAAATAGCCTCCCTCGACGAGGTGCTTCTCTATGATGGCAGTGAACCAATCAGATGCAGCCGCTCTTGGAGTTTCGCAAGATTTTTGGCGCTGCTCGCGTATATGACGGTTACCGCATTCGAATAAATCATGATCTGTATCAGCTTTACGGAGATATTGGCATGGTCAAACGAGTCACCCCGCAGCGACTAAGGTGTTTGGATTAAGTCGTCCGTATGGAAGTGCTACGGTGAAGAAGGTGTTTGAAACGGTAATTGGCGATCGACGGCGAAGAGGATGTTCTCTTGCCCGGTGGAAGACCAAATTGAATATAACCTGGCTTCTCTTCGCTTAAGAAATTGAAAGAAGTGTGCGGAAAATCCAGACACCTGACGAGACATTATTCGGCAAGCTGTGTAACTCGACAACGGGTTTTTACGGCCAATTAAGTAGTAACAAAAATTTAAAGTAAAATTGTATTGAAAAATATGGTTTGGTGCATGACTACTAGTCGGAAGTGTGCAGATTCGAAATCCCGTGCATGAAACAGCAAAATGATAGAAAAAGTGTTTTCTATAGGGGTTACCTCTCGGCAAGCAATGGCAAACCGAGTGTATTTCTGCCATGTAAAAGATCTTCACAAAAAAATATTTGCCCTTCAGAATCGGCTTAAAAGTGTAGGTCCGCCCATTTGTGGAACAACATCAAGACCCACGCCACAAATAGGAGGAGGAGCTCGACCAAACACCTAACAGAAGTGTTATTTATTTATTTATAGTACAAAAAAATAAAATGGTAAAACATTATTTTAGCATAAAAAATTGTCTTTGAGTAAAAATTTGTTTTTATTTAAACTATCCTCGAATTCTGCTATTTATGTGTCCCTCTGTGTCGAGGAAATTATCAAAGTTGTCTCTTGTTAAAAGAATTCGTATTATTATTACTTTTTTCTTAATATGGAAATTAATCATTTTTAACTCAAAACTGTGTCAGTCTCGTGTCGCTAGTATTTGTTTTAACCCTCATCCGTTGTTGGTATGCGCGTGCATACCATTTCACTTTTTGAAACTATGTTTAATATAGTAAATATTCATCGATTGATTTGAATTTTTGTCCAACTAAATATTTTAGCAAGTATTTTTACTACATTGAATGACAGATGGCGTTGCGGGCTGTAAGTGCCCCAACTAAAAAACTTACATATCTGTTGTTGGTATGCGTGCGCATACCAGTGTCAAAGATAATGGGATGACTTTTTGTACCGGTACATATTTGAGTGTTCGTTAGCTTTTTTCGCATGTTTTCAGAAAATTTCTCTATCAGTACGTTCTGTTAAGTGTTAAATATTGTGTTGAGTTATTAACGGAGAATCAATCATCACTAACAATATCTTTGATATTTTACGAGAATTTTACCATTTTTTGAAGAAAATGAATCGCCGCAGTCTACGAAATCGTATTTTTGATGAAAATGAGTTGGAAAGTGAAAGTTCAGAGCTTGAGGCATCGATTGAATATGAAGAAAATGACGATGAGCGATCTGAAAGATCGAGTGACGATAGCCTTGAAAGTGATTCATCGGATATCGAACCACTGTCACAAGAAATTTTAGAAGGTAGCGCAGTAAATCTCGATATTCGCATGAATTCGAAAAATGGATTGATCGAGTATACGCAAGAACCATTTGTAAGTGGTAGAAGATTTTCTTTTCGACATCAATCGAATGTTTCTAAAGGTATTTTTTATTCTGTTTTTCTCCGGTTTGGTAGTTTTGGTAACTTTATCATTCTTGTTCATTTTGCTCACAGGTCCCACTGCTTTTGCTATTTCTGCGGTTGATTCTCCTCTATCGGCTTTTCTTTTGATCCTTTCGCCAATTGAAGAGCATATTCTCAGAATGACAAATTTATTTGGTGCAAGAACATATCGCAACAACTGGGAACATTTGACAATTCAGCAATTGCGTGCGTACTTCGGATTGCTTCTTCTTGCTGGTGTTTACCGGTCATATGGCGAGTGCGTTACGCAGTTGTGGAATGTAGATAAAGGCAGAGCTATTTTTCGCAAAACCATGAGCCTTGACATGTTCAAGAAAATTCAAAGGTGCATTCGTTTTGATGACCGCGAGGAACGTAATCGGCGTGATAAGCTTTCACCTATTCGATTTGTTTTTGACAAATGGACTGCACATCTCAAGACATTGTATACTGTTGGAAAAACAGTCACAATAGACGAACAACGTGTTCCGTTCCGTGGCCGATGTCCATTTCGCCAATACATTCCATCAAAACCGGCAAAATATGGAATAAAAATTTGGATAATTTGCGATTCAGAGTCCTATTACACTCATAATGCTCAAGTTTATCTTGGCCGTGTTGCAAACACTGCTGTGGAAAGAAATGTTGGGCAACGTGTTGTGCTCGATTTGTGCCATGGGCTGACAAGTAGAAACGTTACTTGTGACAATTTTTTTACAACATACGCGCTGGCTAAGGATTTGCACAAGCAAAAAATGACGATAGTGGGAACAATACAAAAGAATCGAGCTGAATTACCATCAATACTGCTCGATATGAAGCGAAAGCCAGTTTTTCATACAGAATTTGTTTATGAGCCACAATTGCAAGCCATTTTGTTGTCATATGTTCCAAAAAAAAATCGATTTGTGACATTGTTGAGCACATATCATCGAGGCCTAGAAATTGAACAATCAGCGAAGAAGAAGCCAAATTTGATTACTTTTTACAACAAAACTAAAGGTGGAGTAGATACGCTCGACCAAATGGTAGGAACGTTTCGATCAAAGAGAAAAGTTAATCGTTGGCCAATGGCTCTCTTTTGCAATATGCTAGATATAAGTGCATTGAACGCATATATTATTTTCACCCATATTTTCTCTGATTGGAATAGAAAAAAAAAACAAATATTAACATTCGTCGTAGATTGTTTCTTGAGGAATTGGGTGAAGCACTCACAGTTCCATTTGCTACAAACCGTAGTCATCCACAACGTATGTCACAGCAATTCCATGCTGAATTGCATCCTCAAACATCAATGTCTCATCTTCAACCGAACAACAAAAGAGGCCGATGTTATATTTGTTCCAGTAAAAACAATCGTAATGTTTTCGCTTCCCGATGTGAAAAGTGTGCGAGATTTATCTGTGCTAGTCATAAATATTCAATTTGCCATAATTGTGCCTGTCGAATAGTTTCAAATTGAATTTTTACGTGTCCTAAATATTTATTCTTTTTTCGCATTTTTGTTTTAATTTAACATCGTTTTGAAATTAAAAATCATTGTATTAATGAGGAATGAATAAACAATAAAAGTCGTGCAAAAAATGTATGGGTCTGCTTTTTCTTTAATTGGATTTTAATCCTGTATTCGTGCGCATACCAAACAACGTATATGTAATACGAATTCTAACAACCGATGAGGGTTAAATAATAAATCAATTTTTTGTATACATAGACCAAGTGTTCTATTTATGCGACCATGGCTGTGTACACATACATTAGGGTACTCACTAAAAAACCATTGCGGTTTTTCCAATGGAATTACAAAATTTATTATATTTTACAATTGCCGCCAGAAAATTTCAGAAAACATATCGACATTTACGTTATGTTTGGAGATACTTTACAAATATGTCCAAATCTTAAAAATTGGCAAGAACCTTAAAATATGACAAATTTTATTATACCGACAGAACCGGAACAAATGCACTTTTTCTTTTAATTTTTTTATATGGAGAAACACCGTCAGGAAAAAAATGTATCCAAAATTTTCTGAGCCACTTTGGACTCAACTTTGTTATAAAATGAGGACAAATTTCTTTTTAATCCGGCTTAAAAAGTTGGAAGTTTTGAAGAAAATTTTTCCAATTTTTATACTAAAAATTTATTTTAAAAATATTACTTTTATAAAAAATTTATTTTTATAAAATATGTATTTTTATACATATATAAAATGTATTTTTATATATTAAAAAATGTATTTTTATATATAAAAATTTATTTTTATAAAAAAAAAATTTAAAACAGTTATTTTTATAAAAAATTTATTTAAAAAATAATGGATTTTTATAAAAAATTTATTAAAAAAAATTATATTTATAAAAAATGTATTTAAAAAAAAATTATTTTTATAAAAAATGTATTTAAAAAAATTTATTAAAAAAAATTATTTTTATATAAAATTTAAAAAACAAAATAAAAGTAATCAAAACTGGTCTAACTATCGCGTTTCTATTATTTTGGCCGTGAGTGTGCACACATGTCCAACCTCCAACGACAATATTTATTTAGTAATTTCACTGTTTCACATCGTTTATACCATCCATATGGTAATTAAAAAACTGGCATTAGTGAAAGTAAAAGTTTTAAACGAATCACTTTGAGAATTGATAAAATTTTAAGTATCCTCCTTCAAGTATCGACCTAAACAAATACTTAAATCTTGCTGATAAGCAAATATTGGGCGTAAGAGCGAAAATTTGGCGACATTTATACATCAAAAAAACAAATCTGTAACTAATCAACCAAGTCATTCAACAAATTACTGTAAATTTTCGCACGTGCATACATGCACAAACGTATAAGTAGTTGTAAATTACTGATACTAACTGCAACTAGCTGGGGAGTAAGCTATTAGTTATTAGGCAGTCGGGTGACCACATAAACAGACTTACGACAAAAACGGTAAACACAAGACAAACAAACATACATACATACATACCTACACATACACATATGTACATAAATACACACATACATACATACATACGTACATATATACAAAAAAACTCTGTTGAATCGTCACATTCGCGCTGCATGCTTCAATTGGCCCAAAGTAAAAAACGGTCTCCAGCGCGGAAACGTTTCATTCCAAATCAGTCGGTTGAAGCAGTAGCAGCAGCAACGGATATTCGAAATTTTAACCGGAACAAATATTCGAATTTCGAGTGCAGTTAATAAAACAAAATATAATAGTTACGAAAATTTTCGACGAAACCAATTTTAAAAAACGAAGTTTAGTTAATAAAATAATTAGAAAGTTGCAGGGAAATACAAAAGAAAACAAAACGAAGATTTAGAAAGAATGTCACAAGTCAAAGGTGCGAACACAGAAAGTGATTGTTGAAGAAGCTAAAATGTATAAATAATATAATTAACAACTTGAAATGCCACTAACGGTCTAAAAGGGTGCAAACAAATTTCGCAGTACTCAAGTTGCTTTGTGTTAATATTGACAATACAAAACCATTAAGTGATTAATGTAATATAATGATATCTGAAAGCTATATACAAACTGTTTATATACTTACATACATAGATATGAATACATACATATGGACATTTCCATGAAAAACCATGAAAAGTGAACCACAGTTAAATAAATGAAAATGCTCTAACACATTTTTTATGACTTTTTCATAGTAGATCACACAAATGGACCCGAAACGGGTCGGAAGGGTTGAAAATAAATAAAAATAATATAATAAATAAAATAATAAATAATAGAATAATATAATAAATAAAATTATATAATAAATAATTTAATATAATAAATAAAATAAAATACCTATTCCTAAAATATTTTATATTATTAGGAAAAAGTTAGAGTCGCGTCCGACATCATATTTTAATTCAAAATACATATGTATGTAAGAAAACATCTCAAGATTCGCAGAGTTCTGACTATTCTTACGTGTACCCTGACACTACTTCCGTTTTATATAACGTTAAATATCAGCTACTTTGATTTCACCCAAAAACCGTACTAAACTAAAAAACTACGCTACGAAAATATCGGGTCTGTGAAAAGCACTTTTATAAAAATGTTCCCATGTTAATGTTAAAGTTAATGATGTTGTTGTTATTGTAGCAACATAAAATGTTCCCCATAAATTTTTAAGAAATTCTACTATAGTAGAAATCTTTGACCGGATATAAGCCCGGGTCCTTTCAACTGTCGTGGGGAAATGTCTGGCTGTTTGCCTCGGACTCACCAGCAGGTCTAAGACAGTTCAATTGAATATATTGTATGTATAGTCATCTCAAAAATAAAATTTACGTGAAAAAACAGGAAGCAATTCAAGCATTGAAAGATATAATAAAGGTGATTCAATTACCGAAATAGAGCCTAATTATGCCTAAAGGCCATATAAAATTTCACCAAATGAATCGGCATTTGTAAGCGACCTTGAAGGTCGCGGTATAAATTTTATATTCATACTCGGCCGCATCGTTAAATCCGTGTGAAAAAATCATTTCTATAAAGTACAATTGGAAAAAGAAAACAAAATGGGTACAAATTTCTATACAGTGTTTAGCAAAAGTAATCGGAACTTCAGTTTTGTAAAACGAAACCTCAAATAAATTTAATTGTAGGAAACAAAACTTAAATTAAGGCATTTACCATGAGAGATCCCCACCAATAATAATCAGCAGGGGAAAATTAATACATTATTTTTTCGGTAGATGGCTGTAGTGATCGATATCTCGTAAAGTATTTAAAGTTTATGCTGGTTGTCAAGGTGACATCTCACACTAATAAAATTTTTTTGCTGTTTTTTTGTTTATTCCATCCAGTTGTGTAAACAATAGAAGTTAACAAACAGAAAATTCGGTACATTTTAGTTTTTCTTTGATAAAGGTGAAAATACAAGGCAGGCTGAAAGCCGCTGAAATTGTGGAACAACAATAAGATACGCGTCACAAACAGGAGGAGGAGCTCCGCCAAACACCTAAAAACAAAGTGTGCGCGCCAATATTTTTTTCTTTTTCGCGCAACAACTGATTTATAAAGTTTCCGAATCACGTTTTTCAGTTCTATTGGTGAGGCTCCATGCAATTTGTTTTTTTTTTTTTTTTGTGCGAAAACTTATTATTACAAATGACTAGTTACATAAAACAATTGTACGGATTAATTGAGTGTGACTGCAGAGTTCTAAAAAAAAAAAAATTATATAATCTGTGTGCATTTTAGATAATAATGTTAATAGTCAAGTCAAGCAAGAAAAGGTATATACATCCATAAATTAATTGTGCTATACTAACATACATACAGTACAACATACTTCAGTACAAATACAAGCTAATTTGGCTGTACTTTATGGGTGATGAGTGAATATTTAAATCGTATAATAAATCAAAAATTGTCCCATATCTAAAAGAGCATTTCCAAAGATAATATTTTACTGATATTGCTAAATTATCAGTAATAAGAGAAAAAAGTATTAACACAAAAGAAAAAATCCAAGTACATGTCCTGCGAATGCGGTTTGCCGTACTAAGTGACAAGAACCATTTCAATAAAATAAGATTAATTAATTTTCAAGTAAAAAAATATGTCAACAGAGAACTGAATTTACTTAAAAATTGTGTTTGTTTCTTAACCTAGACGAAGATGACATCTACCACGAAAAATTACCGAATGTTTGTGATGCCGTCAAGAAATCGGCGAAAAATTGTTGCACGCCAGCCACAGCAAAGAAGTTCCTTCCGATCATAAACTGGTTGCCCAAGTATGAATGGAAATTTCTTATACAAGATTTTGTAGCGGGTCTAACAGTGGGCCTTACCGCCATACCACAAGCGATAGCGTATGGCACAATAGCGGGACTAAACCCACAATATGGTTTATATTCGGCATTCATGGGTTGTTTTATTTACATCATATTTGGCACTTGCAAGGATGTTACCGTTGGTAAGTGTAAATAAAGAGAAGAAGATGGAGCGTGATGCTTTCGTATTAATATTGTTACAATTAAAACTCCTAAATCCACTAACCGCGAAAGTAGTTAATTGTAAAGAGTAATTTATGCCAATCAATAATTTCAATCTTCCCCATATCAGGTCCCACCGCTATTATGGCGCTCATGGTGCAAACAAATGTAGCCGGCAGTGCCGATTATGCAGTGTTACTCTGCTTTCTATCTGGTATTGTCATACTGCTAATGGGTATCCTAAATTTGGGCGTCCTCGTACAATTTATATCGATACCAGTGACGACAGGCTTCACCATGGCTGCAGTAATAACAATAGCCAGTGGACAAATTAATAACCTGTTTGGTATACCAAGTAAGTTTTGGAAAAAAAATTAAAAAACGAAACAAAAACAAAATTAAAAAACAAAACAAAAAAAAATTAAAAAAAAAAACAAACCTGAAAATCGAATCTCTCATTAAATTCTCGAAACGAATTAATATTTTGGACCAAAATCTGTAATAAAAATCTCGGTTAGGTGGGGAAATCATATAAAATAATGAGCTCTAGGGCAACACAACGGACCCAACTTGCGGTCTAGGTGGCACTCCGATGCGGGGTCACCCTTAAACCAACCAACCAACCCAAAAAAAAAATAAAATAAAATAAAACAAAAACAAATTAAAAACAAAAAAAAAAATAAATAAAAAAAAAACAAATTAAAAACAAAAAAAAAAACAAAAAAAAAGAAAAAAAACAAATTAAAAACAAAAAAAAAAAAAACAAATTAAAAAAAAAAAATACAAATTAAAAACAAAAAAAATAATAAAAGCAAAAAAAAAAAACTAAATAAAAACAAATTAAAAAAACCAAATTAAAAAAGTTCGAAAAAAAAACAAAATTTAATAAAAAACATTAAAAAAGTTCGAAAAAAAAACAAAATTTAATAAAATACATTAAAAAAAATTTTAAATAAAAAAATTAAAACAAAAAATTAAATAAAAATAAAAAAATACAAATTTTAAATAAAAAACAAATTTTAATAAAAAAAAATTTAATTAAATTAAAAAAATTATTAAAAAAAATCAGAAAATTTCAAAACAAAATTAAAAAAAACCCTAGTTAAAAACCTTCCAACCTACAGGTTCTTCCAATGAATTCATCGAGTCGTGGGTCAATTTCTTCACACATTTAAATAAAATCCGACGTAATGATGCTATACTGGGCGTAGTAACATTAATTGTGTTGATACTTATGCGAGTAAGTGATAATAATGAAAAAAAAAAGTAAAACTCTTATTTTAATTTAAGTTTACGTTCGCCATTCGCAGAAAGTCAAAGACATACCCTGTTCGTGCAAAATGCTGACCCAGTACATCTCATTATCTCGAAATGCGCTGGCAGTCATTATAGGAATTATACTATGTTACACGCTCAGTGACGACAATTGGTTGGCGTTTACCGTGAGCGGCGAAATTGTACCAGGCATTCCATCATTTAAGTTGCCACCTTTTCATACCGCAGTGAATGGCACATATGTTGGTTTTGGCGAGATGGTACAGGAACTGGGCGCCTCGCTGGCATCGATACCTCTAATTTCGGTGCTCGAGAGTATTGCTGTGGCAAAAGCATTTTGTGAGTACATAACATATATGCACATAAACCTACATACAACATAATTTAGTTATTCTTCACTTCAAAGCATTAATTTAACTCATACATTACAGCAATGGGACAAATTGTGAATGCCTCACAGGAAATGATAGCACTGGGTATCGCCAATATTATGAGCAGTTTTGTCTCATCTATGCCTATTACAGGCTCATTTACGCGTACAGCAATCAATAATGCGAGCGGTGTTAAAACTACACTTGGCGGTGCTTTCACCGGCATTGTGGTTTTGATGACTTTGGCGTTTCTTACAAAAACTTTTTATTACATACCGAAAGCCACGCTGGCTGCCATTATAATTGCCGCCATGTTATTCATGGTGGAGTATGAAAGAATTGGCGAAATTTGGCACTCAAAAAGTATGGGCGTTCTATCAAAGGATGTATTCCTTTAATCAAATTTAATAAGTTTATATATTTTGTATTGTTTTTGTATTCCAGAGTTGGATATGGTCCCTTTTCTAGTTACACTGCTTGTTTGTGTGTTTTGGACACTGGAATATGGTATGGTTTGTGGCATGGGCGTGAATATGTTGTTCATTTTGTACAAAAGCGCCAGGCCTAAAATAGTCATTACAACGGAAAAGGTTCGTTGTTGCTGCCCTGTAATTACAGAAATGGAAATTTTCATACCTAAAAGATTTTCGTTTCTTTCTTTCAGTTGCAAAAAGACATTGAAATCGCTGTTGTGGATGTGCACGAAAACTTAACCTACTCCTCGGCGGAATATCTGAAATCAAAAGTTGTGAAATACGTGGCTACGTATGGGCAGAGCATCGATATGGTAGTAATAAGGGGAGAGCAAATATACACAATTGATTCTACTGTTGCGCTGGTAAATGAAATTTGATTGTGACTAACCAAAACAAAACATAACGACTTCTTCTTGTTTCGCAGAATATTCTTGGGTTGAAAAAAGACTTGGCTGCTCTAAATTGTGAATTGGTGTGCTGGAATTGGCAAATATCTTCGGCTGGCGTCGTTTGTCGCTTGCATCACGACGCGCGCAGCATGTTCAAATTTAGCAAAACTCTACAGGAGATTGTGACGGGAGAAATACAAGAGAGTACAACAACAATACAAAGTGATTGTAACTCAACTACAATACCGTTATAGTCGAAATGTAAAGATGTTTTAACTTTAAGTTAGTTCCATTACCAAAGGTTACTTTAAAGTGATAAAACTCAATATAAGTTAGATTTTTTTAAAATAGATTTGTAAAATAAAAGACTGCTGGTAAGTGTTGCAACAAATTAAAGATTCTAACATTTAGAAAAGAAAGAAAAAATATGGGAGGGTTCATCATGAACTCTAAAAAACACAATTTTAAATTGTATTCAACCATACCTACAACCTACAATTCATAATTTGTCGGTTATAATTTCAGTGTAGCACCACAAAAACGCAAAAAAATGCATTCAACTAAACAAAAATGAACAGTTCTAATAAATAGCAGCTTGTGAGCAGTAGCAAGGAGCTGGAGCATACATGAATGATTTCGCAAATAGCGCTCCGGTCGACTCCAAATTTTTGTTACTACTCCAACTACAGAACGCACTGAAATTTTTTTTTTACTATTGCTCTGAACCTCTAGCACTAACGAAACGTAGCCTGGAGCGGAGCAAAACAGTTTATCCCACGTTTTGCGCTACCTTCTGTACTACTCAAATGCTTATATTCAAGTTCATGAATTAGTTAATGCAAACACTGACTAGAACCATTTGAAATGTGGTGTTGTAGAAAAATTGTAAAAACAAGCTGGACCGGCAAATCCTCAAAAATATCAAATGGCATGGTGTTAAATGGGATGCAAATTTCAAGGAAAATGCTAACGGTATGCCCGGTATGAATAAAAAAAAACGCTTATTTCGGATATACATATATCCAGAGGCAATAAATACGATATTTTACAACTATTGATACAATGTAAAATTGAAGGACGAATAGGAATTGACAGGAAAAAATTACTTGGTTTGACATCAAAGAGTATACAGGCCTCAAAAGAGGTGGAATGATATACGGTTCACTAGACAGGGCTGGTTTATTGGGGCGGCAGTCATGGGAATGGCAAAACCCCTAAAAACCCACTCATCTAACACCCCTCTCCCTCTGGACGCAATCTATCAAAACAGCAAGTTTCTTGGGCCTACCTTTAAATGAGTTAAACGAAGACGACCGGTGATATACACTACACTGACAGGGCTTAGTATTGCTGCTACAACAACAACAACAACAATCACATAATATTTTCGAACCAAAATTATATATCTATTATCTTGCGAGAAATAGGGAGGGGCTCTTCAGAACGTTTTCATGCGCCTAGTATAAGCTACAAGACCAGCAAGATAAATGAAGAAAAGATGAAATGCATGACACGATCCTTTCATAATAGTCACATCAGAATCGGAATTTATATTTTTGAGTTCATGCAAGAGTTTAAATACTTAGGTGTAGGTCCTTATCAATGCAACACCGTATTCAGGCCATTCTTTGGCCATATCAAACTTATGAAGTCTTCATTAATATCAAAGGAACAAACGCTCCAGATGCACAAAACTATGACAAGACCGGTTCTCACCTACGGCTGGATCTTTAAAGTTGATGTGAATTTACAGATGCGATTTGAAAAAAAAAATTCAGAAAAATATTCGGCCCTTTACGATTATATTATATGAAAACCGTATACGGTACAACCGCGCGAGCTCAGTATTTTAATAGCGGGGCGGTAGTAAAAAAACGTCCTAAGAATGTGCAGCGAAAGAGCGACCAAAAAAGTTTTTGAAGCAAATCCTGAAGGAGCAAGGAGAAGCCGACCAAGACGACGATGGTTGCAAGACGTAGAAGACGATATTCGAAAGATGAGAATTCCGCAAAATAGAGCGAAAGCGGGCTGTCGAGAAGAATGGAGACGTATTGTAGAGGAGGAGGCAATGGTCCACCCCGTTGCCAATATGATGATGATGATTATATTTAATCACTAAAAAAACTGTTCTATACTATAATAACTATTTAATTTTAAAAGAATAAAATTTTAATGATAACACGATTTCTTAAAAGAAGTTTTGTCTTCGTAGTCAATAAAAGGTGCAGAGGAAAAATTGATAGCGCAAAGCCCCAATTCTTTTATGGAGAAGTTGTAAGTTCTCACTGAATAAATTTTTGCTTGCTAATTACTGGCTACTTTTTACTCGACAAGAAAGTCCACTATGAACACTAACTGCTATGTGCGTATGTATGCTATGAATAATTTAAAACTTCAATAACAGTTAATGATCAATTTTTTGGTGTCCGTCTGTACCGGATGTTCCATCTATACTCGACAGAACTAAATATAAAACTATCTACACTTCTTTTCGCCTTGCTTCTTCTATAACGCTTTAGAATCAGTTATTCAGTAGAACTTTAAAGATGTGTCCTTCGAATTTCTTAACTCGGCATGCATACCGGCAGAAATAGCGTTAGCGCTCCTGTCTTCAGTGGACACAATAAAGCCTGTCGTTCCCAAAAACATGCTGTCTCAAAGGCGTGAGTATAAAAGGAAAAGATTGTTAGATAAGTGTGTTTGAGGGGGCAGGTAATAGGTGGATAATATCCTGCAGGGTTCCTTCATATGCCGGACATAGTTTAAGTATGTCGGAAACGATTCTGGATAAATAGGAATTTAAGCTGCTACAATATTCGAAACGCAACTGTGCCACAGTAAAGCGAGTCTCACGAGGCAGCTGTAGTCCCCACGACAGTCGGTTCTCACGAGGAAGCTGCCGCTCCCACGACAGTCGATTCTTCGTAACCGGAACGACCTGGATTTACATCCGGCCAAGGACTGCCACTTCAGCAGCATTGCCCGTACATTTACATATGGGGAATGTTTAGGCTGATACAACAACAACAACGCAGCTGAAGCCCACATGCAACGGGTGGTGTTTGGACTCTGATTACATTCGGGTTGCGCGAGTTCTCTCAATTTCGAGGCGGCAGAAAACTACCGATGAATATAGTTGATAGCCCGTCTGTATACTGAAAAGTCCAGTGGTGGTCGTATGTAGTCCTTTATCTCATCTGTGAAGTCAACTAACACAGTTAATGTGGTGAATCGAGGCTGTTCGTTCGCATCATAAAAAATGGTTGAATTGAAAGTTAGGTTATGGTGATAGTCGGTCTGTACGACCAACTCACGACAGTCGGTTCTACGTTACCGAAACGACCCGGATTTATATCCGGCTAAGGACTGTCACTCCAGCAGCATTCACCGTATATAAGTATGGGGAATGTTTATGCTGCTACAACAACAACAACCAACTCATTTAGACCTTAAAGGTCCGTTGGGATATCACTGTGCGACACTGAAACCTCATTTATTTATCTCCATCAAACCATTTATGGCTCTTATGAAGCGCAGGATTAGTCCAGTCCCCACGCCGGACAGTTCCGTTGACAGTTTGAATTGAAAAACAGCGATTACGACTGACCTCTTTGCTCGGCCGATTTGGTCGCACCGGACATTTTAGAGGTATTTAGAAGACTCCACGCTCATTGACACAATAAATTGTATTTGACCGGTGCAAATCGATATTCAAGCGATTTTCACTATGTAATTCATAGATATCATGTTTTGAAATCCTCATAGATGGAACCCCGGCTACCTCCATACCTTTCAAGTAATTTGTATTTGAATATTTCTATTTTTCTACAAATAAATGTTTTTTGTGTGAACTTTTTTAAATTATCATGCCTAAGCTATAACATGGCAAGTAGAAATAGAATGCATCGTCATTATTGTGATTCATGTTTATACAAGTGACAAAATTAGTAAGTTGCTATAATCAAGCATACAATAATAAAGAGAAACAGCTTCAAACCATTGTCGAAAAATTTCCAATAACGTTCATATATTCTTTATAATGGCATTGTATGTACACGTGTACGCCCAAATGTATTGGGAACGCAATACTATACAATATTTGCACTATGATACACAAAACTTAAGAGCGCGAATCTCACATGCTTCATTTACGTCGGTAGGTATACATACACATGTGATATGCGTGAAAGTGCCTACTACTTAAATTACAAACTGATTTTACTATAATTCCGCTTACCTGTACAACATTAAATTCGTCCTCTTTCGCTTCAGCGCCCAAGAGGATCTGTTTGATAATGAGCCTTTGGCCGCGGGGGAAGTCCTCATCGTTGGAAAGCACATCCCATGACACCGTGCTGTCCTGTCCAGTAAGTGTAACGCCTGAAGACAAGAATCACAATTTAGTACTCAGTCAATTATTTATGCAGTACACAAAAGCTTTGGAGCGGCACATAGCAACGAAGAATTAAATATCTAAACACTGCCGGCATCGATGAATTCTTTAACAGACGGCGCCATTTTTATACTCGTGAATTTGAGATGTAATTCTTGCCCAAATTCACAAAATAGAATCTGCTTGCTGTTAAACAATATTGCATACTTAATATTTACCATAAAACGATTCGTCGGACATTGTGATTGCTTAGATAACTTTTGATTTTTTAGTTGAAAAATTCACGTCTAGAATTTGCAGAGAAACCCCGAACGGCGGTTGTGTAAATCGAACGAATGAGCGAGCAAAAAGGAAGTGTTTAACCAAAAATCAAGCCGGTCAGACGACGAAAAGAAAATGTGAAAAAAATGCCAGAAAATGCCGTCAACTTGAATTGCTTCGAATTCGCACAGCTAAGGCAAACGTCAAAATATTAACCGATTCAAGTAGATGCCACATACAACCATTTTTAATTAATTTATGTAAAAAATAATATTTTGATAATATAAAAACAACCTTATTTAAAATGTCAAACTTGCAAAGGCTGTAAGAATAACTAAAAGACCTGAGAAGAAATGAATTTGGCTTTGATTTATATGAGGGAACGTCACATGATACCTGTTTGCACAAGACAATGCTTTGCGAACAATTGAAAAACGTGTTAGTTGTCAAAAAATAGAAAAAATGCACCTTATTTAGCCTAATAATTTATATTTACAATCATTTGACTAAGCTGATAGCCCTGGCAGCTAGTGCGCTTACAATAGACTAGTCTGTAATATTAATTATATTTTAATAATAATAATAATATATAGAAGAAGTGTTTGCGTAACGTAGGCGTCCGTTAGTGTCTTTTCGTTAAAATTACTTATTCTGTCTTAAATTTATTTGGGTTTACACTTGAGTCAAGCATAGATTATCAAATTTTAATAACACTTAATAGATCTCCTAATTAAATTAGATTTCTGCGAACTGTGCGCTCTTTTGTGATAAGTTTTTGATTTATTTCGCCGAATTGGCCATTTACGTCAAATCGTTTGCAACATTTAGTATTTTTGAAAAATCAAAAATTAAGAAGAAGACAATCAGAGAGTTGTGAATAAATTAAGAAAAATTGAGAGTGTGTTGCTATTGCCTTCGCAAACTGTGTAAATGCCAAATTATATTTAAGTTGAATTAATACAAGAATGATAGAATACAAGATAACGCCTTCCTAAGTGCCCTGACCTCAATAGAGTAAATGGACAACAAATAGAAGAAGAAGAATAAGCAAAAGTGAGTGGAAAGCCAATATAAAAATAAAAACGTGCGTGTAGCGTAGTACACATAACAGAAGTGAAACTTTCAAAGCAGACAAAAAAAGAGGGAGAGACCCCAGAGAGAATGAGATAGATAGAGAAAGAGAGAGAGAGATAAAGAATATATATCTAAATACACACATCATCACAGCATTTGTAGAGAATACAAATAGACAAAATTTACAAAAAACGGAGAATGGTCGACACAAACCGTGGCAACAACCAGGACCGCAGCAACGACACAAATTACCGCAAGGCAATACCAATAAAATCGATGCCGGAATGGATAGCATTTTATAGTTGTATTATTATATTATTTATATTACCTACAAGTTTGCACCAACAAACAAGCGCCAAAAAGTAGGCAGTGTTATTTCGCACTAGCAATTAGAAACCACAAGGACCAACTCTGGAAAAATAGCTTAAAGTGTACCTAAGATATATATGTAAAGTATAGCTCTCTCTCTCCTTTTCCTCTACGTTATATCTTTTTTCTCTCTCGCGGAACGAAATGCGCAAAACGTTGCATGGCCTTGAATTTTTACTCTCCATTCTCGCTCGTCCATTGACACCTAAGAAGTTTCACTTCAAACAAATTTTGCACGTGCGTACATTCGCAGCATACAATACAATACTGCTGACTGGTCTCTATACACCAATGTTTTAACTGTGGCATCTCTCTGCGTTTTGAATGACTTATTTGATATTATGTTTATTCGATAAAATTAAAAACGATAAAATTTAAAACGCAATATCAATATTTTCAGTACATCGATGTTTTCCAATATCTCCACTTTCGTATGATAAGGTTATACTCGCTCTCAATGAAAATACAGTGTTTTTATATTTTTCCACTTATAACGATAATAATTCCAAATTTCCTTACATCTTTATATTGCACAAGTTGTTGTTGTTGTTGTAGCAGTAACTTTGCCCTGTCAGTGTAGTGTAATCACCGGTCGTCTTCGCCTAGCTCATCTAACGGTAGGCCCAGGAAACTAGCTGTTTCGACGGGTTGCGTCCAGAGGGAGAGAGGTGTTAGATGAGTGGGTTTGATGCGGCATGTGAAAAGGTGGTTAGTGTCATGCGGGGTGCCTTGCACAAGTATTAATCTGTGCTATCCCGTACGCAAAATCAAATGGTATGAATGCCAGTTATTCATTGCTAGTTTAACTGGAAAGTATAGCTTAATTATTTTATTTATAACGAGGAAAAAAAAATAAATTATTTTGACACGAAATAAAGAGCACTGGCCGCTAGGGCCTTCGGCATAGCTAAATTAATGCTGAACAACTGGCCCTGAGTGTGCTCATCACAATTTTAGTTGGATCTTTATAAGTACTCTGGCAACACTACGAATTTAATGTTTCTTTTGCCGCCATTATTATTCGTGTTTTGCTTTAAGGCGGCTTTCCGCCTGTCATTTGAAAACTTGCCTTGCACTTGAAAAGTTTTGATTTGCACTGGGTTTGCATTTACAGTTTTTGCTTTTTTCGTATACTAATTCGTGCGTGGTTGCTGACCTTACTTAGTTTGGCACGTGTATTTTTCAACCAAAACTATCGTAGGAAACCAAGTATTTTGCATTTACCAATCAATTAAAATTTGCATTGAAAATGGAACAGGAATCATTTTATGGTAAGCAAATATACTAAATTTTATATAATTCCATATCGCAGCATTGAACGAATGACAGTAATGGAGTTTATTGCAATCTTGTATACTTGTGTATAATTTTTTTATTGGTTTTCTAGGAGAGACGCTGACTGGAGAAGAACCTTTGGCTCAATTTGAAATGGAAAAACCACACTCAAACGCGGACGATCAAAAATTGGTCATTAAGCAGATTTGTCTGGGCGCTGAAGCCAAAGAAGGAGAATTTAACGTAGTGCAGGTGAGTTTTCGCTTAAGGAATATTTAATAAAAAGAAATCGGGGTTTTCAATGTTCTTCAAATAATTTAGTTATTTATATGTACATACTATACAGTAGATCATTGGCTATTTACCTATATTCTTGGTCAATGTCAGCAAAAAACTAGCTTAAACTGCGAAAATTGAATTATTGACTAATTAGTTGTATCACAAGTTGTGTACTGTTCAGAATGTCACCTGAATAATCTCGCGCTAAAGTACATATTTATATATAGTATATGTTTATGCATGTAAATTTGTTTGTTTTAATAAACTGAACTTCTTTGTGGATGGTAAAAATATTTACACGGACATTTCAAATGGCGAAAACGTTTTGCATGGAAAAGTCTAAACATATTTACATGGAAATCTCAAATGTCGAAAACGTTTTACTAATATTTTGAAATAACGATATTGTGAAAAAGCAACTTGTTTATAAACTTATCAGAGTATGTCCGCGCGGTAGTACAATTAATATATTCCAAACACATATATGTATATTGATGCTTACACCCTTTTTTGCGTGCTAGTACCAGCTCCTCCTCCTATTTGGGGCGTGCGTCCTTATGTTTTTTTTTTCACGAATGGCGGGACCTACACTTTTAAGCCGACTCCGAACGGAAGATGTTTTTTTATGAGGAGCTTCTTCATGGCAGAAGTACGCTCGGAGGGTCGCCATTGCCTGCCGAGAGGCTACCGCTATTAGGAAAAACTTTTACTTCATTTTAGTGTTTCACCAAGATTCTCTCTGAATTCCGAATCACGCACCAACCTATTCGGGTATATTGGCAATTTAATATATTCCAAATATATATTGACACTTTCACCCTTTTTTGGGTGTTTGACATTGCCTGCCGAGAGACGACCGCTGTTAGAAATTTTTTTCATTCATTTGGGTGTTTCACGGTGATTCGAACCCACGCACAAATCATACGATTACGGCGATTACTCTCACTCGAGGAAAATCTAATATTTTAAATACATACGAGTATATAAAATATGTATTGTTAACACGTTGAGTGCCACCATACAACAAAAAATGGGGTTCGTCCGGCCACGATTTTTTTTTATGCCACATTGGTCTCATACCCATAGGCCAAGCAGCATAAACAATGCAATGGCTCTAGTATGGCGTGAATACACTACTACTAATAGCCTCTATGAAGCAGCTGCATCAGCACAAACCGAAATCTCACACATTATACCGTGAGACCAAGTGTCACCACGAGGCCTGAAAGTCTCTTCGCACTGTGAGACCAACCTGGACTCACATGACACTCAACGTGTTAACTATATATCATTTCACTAACCATGCTTTTTTTTGTCTATTCGCAGGTTGAGGTCCGAACAAACCACAAAGAAACGCTTAAAGTCCCTATTGCAGTTCTCAAAGCTGGAGAAACCCGTTCTTTGCGTCCCAATGTAGAATTCCTCAACACTTCAGTTACATTCAAATTAATTCAAGGCACAGGTCCTGTTCATTTGTATGGACAAAATTGGTATGGTCAAATCGCGATGGAAGAGTGCTACGAACCCGGATGGGGTCCAAATGACGAAGAAGAATATGATGATGAGGAGTACGAAGAAGCGTTGCCACCACCACCACAGACAAACGGCAAAAATAAAAGGAAATAAAAAACGTTTACGGAACAACATAAATTTAATAGGAATTCAAAAATAAAAATTAAAAGTTAAAAATGTATTACATAAATTGATGTATGTAATAAACAAACAAAAAAAAAACTATTTTTGTACACCTAAGATAAGAGTAATGACCATAGTAGGTAATTCTTAAAATAAATAATTTCCAACATCCAAAACAAATGAAATGAATTTTAGTGATTTGAGGGATAAAAACGGCGTACATGAAAACATCATAACTTTTTAATAAACAAATATAGATATAAAATTGCACCGCTACCACTCTTTTTTTTTATATTGGAAAAAAGTAATTCAATTTTACTGTACAACTTGCATTTATTTCCTTTTATAGTAATATAGAAATTCTATTTAATAAGAGATTTTCTTTCGAAACGTAAACCGGCTATGTAGTATTTATTCGATAATTACTATTAATTACTTGAAAAGGTGTTGGAGACAGAACGTTTTCCTTTTGTTTTGTTACCAACTCCTAACTAAGCTAAATACAAGAATATGCCACGAAAGAAATATATATACATATATTCTTTAGAATAAATAAAACAATTTGATCCTAAAGAAAGATATTCTTAATATTGTTGAACACGATTTATAAAATTTGTTGTGTACATACATATGTACAATATACTAAATACAGCCTTGACAAACAAGTATTTGTACCTTGATAATTTCACTTCGGAAATCACGGTGAGGTGGTAAAAGTTAAGGCAATTTGGCTACCGTGATTGGGTTGTTAATGAAGATAGTAGTATTTTTATAAGATAGGGAATATAGAATATAGTATAATCAACCAAATGCAAAAAAGTTCGAAATTTACTGATTCACTGATAACAGGTGTAAAATGATAATGAATTAGGCAGTACAAAACGAAGTGAACGAATTCAGTTGAGAGCTACGTAATAAACAAAATAAGCGAAAATTATGTTCTCGAATTCTTAGGGGGGAAAAAATAATGGGTAAAATATTAAATAACCAAATAGTCCAAATACTTTCAGTCAAAGCTATAAGCTATTTACACGTACATATTTGTAAAAGTTGTGTGCGCCTCATCTAAATCCTATTTACAATGATTTTGATAATTTGCATGTACCCGTATGCCCGCCGAATTTCAAATGAAGTCCCTTACATTTAACAAAGCACTCCGCTGCACTCCATTCGCCGGAACAGTTTACATGCGCGTCACAGATATTTTTTGACGCGGCACTCTGGAAACAATAATAAACCAAATTTTCATTTTCAACGTTAGTGTCTTATAAGTATGAAGCTATATTTGAAGTACATATGTATGTTAATTGCTTTCGCATGCAGACCGCGATGCATGCGCACGCGCACACACGCACCTGATGTGTATAACGCGTCGTCGGTCGCTGGGATGTATTAGATCGAGCTTCTGACTCCATTCCAACCGTTTAATTTCATGGCGCATTTTTTTCCGATCGAAATATGAAATCACACAACTGGCAGGTATCCAAAATATTGATGTGATGACAACAACGGCCACTGGGAATGGTACGTAGGGTAAATAAACAATTTAATTTCCAATATTCAACATTTTACTTACTGACAATATTGTCTTTTAAAAAGCGCAAAACGCGATTAATATTTATCTCCTCGATAATGTCCCAAAATCGTTCGACTACATCTTGTATCGTTTTCTCGCATACACCCTGAAATAGCACACATTCGATTAGATAAAAAGCATTATGATAATGTTTTGATAATTTACCTTATTGCAGAATCCTTGTATACACGGAGTGCCGTCAGGCAACATATCTGGTGGCTCTACGGGAAAGCATGTCTCATTTATGCTCATGCGGCAGCAGCTGAAATTTTTGGCCAAATAATTATTAATCTAATAATAAATAGCTGAATTTTTTTGTTGCATATCGTGTTATATTTACCGTTTGCATGCATCTTGAATGATGTCGCACATACAGCTCTGCAAACCCTGCGTCTCGCAGTACGGTATGCACTTGCCGTTTCGACATTGGCCACGCTCTTGGCATATTGTGCCGTCTGGCATTGGCGGCGATTTTGGACACTCGGCATGCGTGCCCGAGCAACGTGCCTCCTGCTCGCAGGTGGCATACTGTGCGTCTCGACAGTTCATACCGGCCGAGATGAATTGGCAGTTTTGGCAGCAAGGCGAATTTTTATCGCTACACGTGGCACCCTGATTGCGACGCAATTTGCAGTTCTTATCACAACACGCATCATTGTCTTCAGTACCCAGCAGACCGGCGTCACATTGCTCGTCACCCTCAACCCGCAAATTGCCACAAAATGATTCTTCGGGCTCAGAGAAGCAACGACCTGATTTCGCTTGCAACACTTTACGTATCGAACGCAGAGAACACGGGGAGAATTTCTATTCAAAAATATACATATGTACATTAGTATATATACTTATAGATATGTAAATAAAAGTATTTATCAAATTCATTCAATAATTATTGTATGGGAACTTTTTTACCTTATTATTGACGTCATATCCGCTCACAGAATAGGTATACATGAGAAAACTTCCACCTTGTGAGGCACTGGGTGAGCATTCTGGTATATCCGGATCGTGCTCGGATCCCCAATTATGACCGAACTCATGCGCAGTCACCAAATCTGCTTCACGCGTAATGACACGCTGTCCATAGTGATTGCGCGAACTACTCAATCCAGAGTTTAAATACAGGGTATAACCATTTTTGAAATACTCTATTGGATAGAAAATAAAAAGTGTTAACATGAAATTAATTTGCATCTTAAAGCATCATATTCATGCAGTAAATAGAAAGCAAATAAAATTAAAAGTAAAGTGCTTAAAAAACTTGTTTAAAACCATAATTAAGTTGCAAATTGTTCACACATTTTTCCAACATACGCAAGAATACAAATTAAACAATTTCAATTTCAATATTGACCACAAAATTCATAAAAAAAAGTTTTGCTAAGCCAAAGGAAATAATATTATTTTTTTTATTTAGTAACCTGGTGTACAAATTCCACCAACGGAATTGCGACGGGGAGAACCCACATAAGCCAAACCTAGTATACCGCCTTCAAATTTTAGATCAGTAAAGAGATGTGCTAAGCAAAAATCTTTGTGACTATACTCCCGCGAAAACACCTACGTATATCCATATATTGTAATGTTATGAGATGAGAAGAAAGAGCAGAGAAAGCATTTTGATTACCTCAATGTCATTAAAGCCTACAGTGAGTCGGAGCCTGTATTCTACACATAAACCAAATTGCACTCACCTCTAATAAATTGCGTACATCCCATTTTTCGCGAATCATATTGTAATGAGCTTCTCCGCCACGCAGCCGTGTTGGTTCCGAGTGCACAACGATTTTCTTTATCACGAAACCCATGCCTTTAAAACCTTCCTGATCCTAGAATATAAAATATATTGGAAAATCAAATATAATATCAAATCTGAAAAATGTCACTTCTTTCTGCTTACTGTTCGATCTTGCCACACAGTGTCGTTATATATTTTATGCACACGATCAATCAGACTTATCTGATATAAGAGAGAAGAACGACAAATTAAAAAATGAGGCTTAAACTACTTTTATAACAAAATACCAAGTAATTTATTGTTGTTTTTGTGTTCCCACCACCCATTTCTTGAAAGAAACGGTAATCGGCCACCAGCAACAGGGGGCAGCGAGTTTTTGTGGGCGTGTATTCATACTGATCCGCCTGCCGTTTTTTACGTTTACGCGCATTGCGCCCTCCGTTCTCCTTATGTATCGTCCGTGTGTTTTCGTCATTTTCATCTTCTTCGTCATCGGTTTGTAATTCTGTGTAAAGAAGTCATTAGTAAGTTTTTAATACCATCATATTCAACATTTTGCTCATACCTAATCCTTCTTTGACATAACCGCATGTCATAGGTGCCCCACCCTGGCCATTCTCATTCTTATTCCAATTCAACTTCACATCAGATGTTCTGTAGGCTACCATAGTTTTCCTCGCAGACAACGGCAAGTGACGCCAAGATGGCTTTAGGAGCAAAAAATTACAAAAGAACTAAAAAATTGAAGTTTGGTAACTCACCTCTACGTGATATGTTTCGTCCGGTACATTTATGGACATGGTCATCAAACCATCGTCAATATGCGCCCGAACAGACGATTCCATTTCACCGAATACGCGTCCGGTGTAAAAACTATCATGATCTATATAAAAGCACGGGATAGTTGTAATCAATAACAAAGTCGTATCTATTGAAAATGTATTTACCTAGATGCACCACTGTCTCGTTTCCATCGCCATCTACAGTATACGCTTTGAAATTACTGTGCAAGACCTCCCGATGCGGGTGCAATATTAATCGAAAATTTTTGCCTAACGTCTTGAATTCTACCTCTTTGATCACGTTATAGGGGTGTGAACTCTGTTTAATTCCGCGCTTAACGATTTTGTGTCTACAATCTTCGCTGCGAAGTATCTCATAATGCCGCAGAGTTCTATGAAGTGTGGCTGCGAACCAATTTTATTATTAATGCAAACTTTAACGCTCATAGTGTCTACTTACATGCATTCTGGAGAAAAATTATCAATAAAATTACTAATAAAGCACAATTTCCATGAAAACCTCTAAGAACTGTTGTCATTTTCACTAATTTTCGCACAATATTGATTTTTTGCGCAAACTGCTTTGTTGCCACCTGATATGTGAAATCTACATATTGTGATAAGTGAGAAATACACAAGTGGCAGCACTTTCTTTCACTGGAATGTGTATATTTAGCGTACGTGCGCCCGCAGCCAGTTATTACATACGACAAACGAGTTTTCAGTGAAATGATTGTAAACAAAACAATTTCAATGCAAAGTGGCAAAAAGAACCAAGCGGATATAAACAAAGACTTTTGGTGTAAATGTCAAAACAAAACAATAACAGCTGCTACACACATAAAAGAGTAGAACAAGGAGTGGAAAATAGAGAATACAGTGTACGAATTCTCTAACATTTGTATATCTCTTCCTGCAAATGCAATTAAAATTAGAATTTCAAGTAACTGTAACATATTCTTATGACCCTTGCGCATCACCGGTTCTTTATTGGGTTAAGTTTTTATTTATTAATCAATTAAATAGTCAATGAATCATCATCAGCATCATTTGCGACGACTTTTAGTCATTTCTTGCATTCGCAGCGTGAGTAGACAGCACTCAATTTCTGATTATTGATAGAAAGGCCTCTGCTAATTCTTCTTTCTTCTGTAGATGTATGAATGAGGTTTGCACTTCGACCACATGGTTTTTTGTGCCCTTTACTCACCACAGTACCCCATCCAAGCCCAGTTCCCTTATTAAGCTCAAGATAGAGCTGGGTTAGATTGAGCGTATATGCCTTTCCTCTGGCTGCAGTTGGCCAAGAGGTCTCAATCTTCTCCGCGCTACAGCGCTACATTCCAGGAGAAGGTGCATCTTCTGTAGTCTGAGTCTTCCTCGGCTTCGTGCGCTTGTCACCTTCGTATCTAGTAATCTCTCCTTTCTGGGAGCACGGGAAAACCAACAACACGAAGAATAACGTAGACGAAATGCAGATAAAGGATGATTCTCGCCTCTGCAGGGATTTTATATTAATTAATAGGCATCTCAGTTCATAGGCTGTGTTGGAATCTGAAGCTCATAGATTATGTAGCGCAAATCATAATCATATGTATAATATGGAGACCAGATAAAAGAAGTGTATACAAGCTTCGAACAAGGAATGACATACATATACAAAAGCTTTGGCGTATGCGAGTCAGTGAAATCGGAACTGTGACGCCTAATAAAAGAAAGCGTGTATAATAAAATTAATAAATTTAACGAAAGTATATTTTGTATCGAAGATTATATCCCGGCCTTTTATATAATTTACTAGCAATAGGAGCGACACGTGATTAGAGGTGCTAATGATACTGCAGCATTTTGAAACGTCGCACTTCCGATAGATAGTTTACCTCAATTGCAAACATTATTAACAGCGATCTGCTTGATTGCGATTGATAAACACAAAAAAAAAAAAAAATAGCGATATTAGGATGCTACCATGCGGAACACAAGCAAGAACAATTCAACGATGATTGTGTAAGTAAGAGAGAAACCATCTTAAAAAGACTGACTCAAACCAATAAAGGCTATTTTTTTTAGAGAATCACATGGGAGAACCTTTCGAAAGCCGTAGAAAAGTCAATATAAATGGTGTATATGGAAATGTTTATAATATGAATACTTGAAGTTTACCTTATTCGATTCGTTCCGTCAACGTCAGTTCGTCCATGGGGCCTGTTTTATTTCGAGCGCCAAATTGTTATTATGCACAGATTTCAGAAATTAATTCGAAGGATTGATATTGCCTTCCGAGGGGCGATCGAATTATAAAACATGGCAACGGCAGCTGCCACTGGTGCAATTAGTTCAATAGTATGAACAAAGTAAAAGTATTTATTTTTTCATTGTTTCAATAGAATTAACTAAATGTCCCACTGTACTGAAATAATTGGGAAAATGAGAGCAAACGTGTTCTCGCATAAAACTGTGCTTAACTTCCCAGCAAGTAACATAGGAATGCATTACATCTGGAACTAATTATGTAACTAAATATTTCGGACTAAAAAAATAGTGCTTTCTTTGGAAACGAGGAGGTAATGTAATAAGAAAAAAAAAAAAAAACAATTTTATATGCGATTAGCGCATGTATAAAGGTATAATACGGAATAATATAATAATTGTACGTTTTTGTTTTGGTACCGTTATATGCGCTTTCATATCGGATTCATGATATTTGCTTTGGAAAATTACAATTAATAGCTCATTATGTGTTGGAACTTGAAACGATTTCATGGTTCTTTCAGTTGAGTTGGTGCGAGTTAATGAAATATAAATAATTAACTAATTAATTTCATTTTAATGTTATACTACTTTCAGTTTTAAGCTCAAAATATGTTTAAATTTAAATTAGAATTGAAATTTTGAAAAACTAACACCATGTGTAACCAGCGACCTCAAAAATATAATAGAAATAATTTGCAATTTATTATATAATTCTAAAACGTACCAATATGCAGCCCAAGCCAGTGATGATTTTTTAAGTAGAGGTGTACGTATTCCAGTACCTTTTGGCGATACTAATGAAAATAAGCTAATTGACTAAATTGAGTTATGAATTTATGTCGAACCGAGTTTCTTAATAATGAGATGTAGATATTGTCAGTGATCCCATTTTCTTTGACTTTTCTTTCATTAATTCATGTATTGATCTGCTGCATACATTTTGCAAATATTATTGTTTTCTTTTGCTATGTTAAACAAACTTTCAATATATCTGAGTATTAATAAGAAGCACAACAACAACATTGTTAAAATGATTTTTTTCTTTTGAGGAGGGTATAGTTAGGTAGTCAATAACGTTGCATAGTGTTAAAAGTACATTTTTTCGCCTACTTGGTACAATTTTGAAATGTCAAGTACCGTCACTGCTACAGATTATTGACTACTCCTCGTTTCTCCTTTAGTGTGTTTTTCTACTGGGTTTTTTCGCTACCATTTTGCATTCGCATTAACATTCGCAAATAAATTTTTGGGCAAATTTTGGTAAAAAGTGCTAATTAATATTCATAGTATTCTTATCACAGAACAACACCAACGAAGAGGCGTGGAAAACAAAAATACGCATACACGAAACGCAAACAAATTTGGTAATCAATTAGAAGAGGCGCATCGGGCCAGGTACTCTACATAGCAGATAAGCAGGAACAACAAATGGTATGAGAAATATTTCATATCTATAAGATTGGTGTGTTCTTCATTTTTGAACAATTAGTCACTATTTAAAAAAAAAAAGAACTATTTTAAACAAATTTCCGATTACACTATCTGAAGCATATTCTTGAGTACTATCGAAATTTTTACACAGATGAGCTACGATGGATTACTGTCACTGTCGCAGTTGACAGACGAGAAGTTAAACCTTATACAAGGGCGCGATCCTCCGTCAGCGGCCCCGACGGCTGAAAAAAGTGCAACAAACACGGAAAATAATCATGCTGGTGCGAACAAAAATTTAGGTACTCAGCCCGCTGCACCTACACTTGTCGATGTCACAGTCGAAGAAGAAGAGCAAGCAGCAGCAATACAAACGATTCAGTTGCCTTTAGGCAGTGGCGAGAGCAACAATGCTGATTCAGGTATGAATTTGAGTACAACGACCGCAGCAGCTGCAACAACATTAACACCACTTACCACATCGGTAGACGTATCGAACGCGGAAACGTCAGCAGCACAGCGAAAGGTTTCGGCCTCATCCCGATTGATGAACGCATTCCAGCTATTATATTCGAGTGCAACTACTGCGAACCCATCCACTGACACGGACGAAGCAGACATTGGTGCGAGTTCAACAAACGGAATGCCTGTTGGAAGTCGTACACCGCATAAGGGTATGGAATCCAAACTTCTGTCAATGTGGCATAACGTCAAATATGGATGGAGTGGAAAAATTAAGCCAAATTTTTCTAAAGAGCAGCCTGTTTGGCTTCTAGGCCGCTGCTATCATCGTAAATATACGCCACCATCGTCCATGGAGAGCTCAACAGAATTGAGTACAACTGCTGGCGTTATCACACCAAATGTAACTAGCAGCGTATGCGAAACTGCTGAACAATATGTGCCTGTTGATAGCACCATACTCGCTAGCAATGTATATCCAACACTCAATCCACATGAAGTTGATGAGATAGTTGTGCCGCAGGAATTAGGTATGGATGCAGTTGAAAATCAAGTGGCTGAACATCCATGGGAGGAGGGTATCGAGGGATTCCGACGAGATTTTTACAGTCGAATTTGGATGACTTACAGGCGGGAATTCCCCACAATGAATGGCTCAAATTACACATCCGATTGTGGTTGGGGATGTATGCTGCGTAGCGGGCAAATGTTGTTGGCTCAAGGCCTCATTTGTCATTTCTTAGGCAGAAGTAAGTGCAAAACCAAAACAGTTTTTCATATTTATGTACAAAACTAGTAAATTTAGATAAAAAAATGTTTTATAACAAAATAATATTTGTAATCCGATCTTCTTGTAAAATACTTTGCCTTTTGACAGGTTGGCGTTATGATCCAGAAACACAATTGCATTCTACGTATGAAGACAATATGCATAAGAAAATTATAAAATGGTTCGGTGATAGCTCTTCTAAGAGCAGCCCCTTCTCTATACATGCGTTAGTTAGCTTGGGAGAAGAAATGGGCAAACGGCCAGGTGATTGGTATGGTCCAGCATCGGTTTCATATCTCTTAAAGTAAATATCTCATCATGTGCATACACAGTCATGGATTGCTTAAATAATCTTTATTAAACTAATTTACAGGCAAGCGCTAAAAACGGCGGCTCAAGAAAATGTTGACTTCGATAACATAGCAATTTATGTAGCTAGGGATTGTACAAGTAAGTTTGGGACAATGTAGCTTATATATTTTTACGTTTTTTTACAATTAAATTTTAATATTTTTCGTATGTAATTTAATAAGTGCGCTATCAATGTCAAACTCCATGTAAAGAGTATTGACATATATACATTATTAATATATTTCATACACTCACTGAATAGTTCGTCTTTGAAGCACTTATCGCTGATAATAAATGATAATTTATTGGATACTTATGTATAAGTAAATATTAAATTGTAGACTTTAATCAATCATTACTTATCTTTCGTAGTTTATATGCAAGACGTTGAAAAGGAGTGCCGCATACCGGAACCCTCCCCAAAGAAACATGTGCCGTGGCAACCAACACGTCGCACTGAAACGCCGAAATCGCAGAAACAGCAATGGAAATCGTTAATTTTATTAATTCCACTACGTTTGGGTACAGACAAGTTGAATCCCGTCTATGCGCATTGCTTAAAACTGCTACTGAGTACGGAATACTGCATTGGTATAATCGGTGGCCGACCAAAACATTCGCTATATTTCGTTGGATACCAAGGTACACGTGTATGTGTGTATTAAATGCTTTTAAAAAACTTAATTTTTGTTTTGTTTTTTTTTTTTATATTTTATCTTTTAGAAGACAAAATGATACACCTGGACCCCCATTACTGTCAGGAGATGGTTGACGTTAATCAGGACAATTTCTCCTTGCAATCATTTCATTGCAAATCACCGCGAAAATTAAAAACATCTAAAATGGATCCAAGTTGTTGCATTGGCTTCTATTGTCCCACAAAAACCGATTTCGATAACTTCATGGAAAGTGTACAACTGGTAAGTAACTATTTAAAAGTATAAATGTATTACCTTTATATGTACTTAATTGAGCCAACGTGTTAAGGCTTAGAAGTCCCGGGCCTAACAAAGAAAGCACGTTTTTCTTCAACCCCTTCAGAATTAGATTTTGTTCATCAACGTAATTTCCATCAAGAACAACGCAATCATTCCAGCGCCGCTCTAATATTTCAATACCACTTTTGTAGAACGATTTATGTTTTGCCTCAAAAGAGGCCTCAGTTTCAGCGATAACCTCTTCATTCGAGCGAATTTTCTTACCGGCTAGCAATTTTTTAGGTCTGCGAATAGCCAGTACTAGTCGCTGGGCGCAAAATCTGGCGAATACAGTGGATGTAGGAGCAATTCGAAATTCGATTTGTGTATTTTTGTCATGGCTTTGATTGACTTGTGACACGGTGACGAAACAAAATTTTTTTCTTTGCCATATGCGGACGTTTCTTTGCAATTTCGGCCTTCAAATGCTTCAATAGCGCTATATAATATTCACTGTTCATGGTATTTCCCTTCTCAAGATAGTCGATGCATTTTACAAGACACACATCCCAAAATACCGAGGACGAGGTTCGCCAGTTGCTGTTCACTCAAATGACGATCGTTTTGATTCCTGAGTGAAGTGATGGATCCATGTTTCATCCACTGTTACATATCGACGTCAAAATTCCGGTTTATTACGTTTAACATGGCCAAACACTGCTCAGAATCATCAACCCGTCCAAGTTTTTGGTCAACAGTGAGCAAACGCGGCACCCACTTTGAACAGAGCTTTCTCATAGTCAAATGCTTATGCAATATAAAGCCAACACCTTCTTTTGATAGCTTTACGATGTCAGCTAACTCACGCAACTTCACTTTTAGATAAACGATTTTGTGGTTTTTTTTATGCTTTCTGGTGTTACCGCCTCATTTGGACATTCACTGCGTTGTCCATCATCGGTGCCTCTACGACTACGTTTGAAGTTAGCAAAACATAATTTTATTGTTTATTGTTTTTTAACACTTTTCAAGCCATTGCATCGCTTGAACGGTATTTTTTCAAGAAACAGTGTGAAATTAAAACAGGAAATTATTTTTGATCCATTGTTTTGAAAATAACAAAAGTAGCGTCACTGTCAGCTGTCTTTTTAAGGTTCGTACTAACTGAAAAATATGTGAATGCAATAAAACTTGTGCCATCTATTTGCTGGGTCCGACACTTTTCGATCCATGTGTTAGTTGATGTACCCTATTTGTTTGACCGCATATAAACCATATAAGGAATTACTTATGTTTGCTTTTTTTACAGTATCTGCACCCAATGCGTTGTGCCTCCGGAACAGTTCAACCTATCAACTCGTCCAATACCAGTGGGCAAAGCGAAGGTGCTCAATGTGTTGAAATAAACTACCCGCTCTTCACATTCTCACGCGGACAATGCCTAGATGAAGAATGGGACTCAATCGATGAGTCTCTTTATAAACCATTGCAACGGCAAGTTACACAAATGAAGCAGGAACTCGATTTACAAAGCAATAGCGTTACTTATGTTAGTGCACACGATGACGATGATGAAGAAACTGAGGAATTTGTGTTGCTTTAAAAGAAAAATTTCGAATACCTTCGTCCAATGTGTAGAAGTGCAGAATTCATCTCATTTTCAATTACTTTCTTTAGATTTATAAAATTTCTTTTTACGGGTTATTTCCTAATATTTTAGATGCCTCATGTACATGCACACATACATACATATTAGTATTTTATAAGTCAAGCGCCTGCATTATGTAATTGTACAAATAAGTTGTAACCATAATAATTATTTAAACTAACATTTATTATTGTTTATAATACAATAACTAATTATGTTTCTCTTACTCCCCTGGATCCATCCTAACAGCGTACCGTCGAAGTATCTCAAATTGAAAGACTTAATTTTTTTCTCATATCTAATTTAATATACACAGTTACAGTGTGACCTGTTTACGCATTACAACTGGAATTCATTTGCTTTCATTCAAAATATACATATTTGTTTCATTCATATTCCAGAAAAATACGAGGGGAGTGTGCGTAAAACAAAAACAATTAACAAGTAGTTTGCCAAGCAATGTTTAATGAAAAATTGTGTGATCACTTCTGAGTTTGTGCTTGAGATGAAAGTATTGTGCATTATAAATAATTAAACGTTAGTGCAAGTTTGTGATCCAAATATTTATTGTAATATACTTTATTGATTTAGTGTAGTAATAGCAGTTTCGTTAAACGCTGAAACTAATTCCATCTCTTATTTTGGCTACATATTTCTCTAGCTGAATGTGGAGCCATAAAGAATTCAACATTTCGTTTTGCAACGTTACAAATTTTTGAAATAGTACTACAAATATACATACATACATACATATATGTTTAGACCATAATCACTAGTTGTTAAATTTGTGGTGAATTAATATTTCTGCGTATAAAAATCGCCTTTATAGGTATGAAATGCATTCTCTCAAAATTAAAACCATTGCATTGTAAAGTGTTGTATTTGTTTTTCATTTATGAAAAAATTTATTATTAAAAATAATTACTATTATTATTATTATTATTATTAGATTAAAAGTACTGACATATACTTATTAATGTACATAATAAGCGATAAATAAATTAACTATATACTGTATTTGTTCGGCTTTTGACAATTTTCGTTTAAGGGGTTAGGGGTAGTCAGAATTTTCAAAAAATTGGATTTTTCGTTTTACATTTTCTTTAAGAATAATATCTTAAAAATATTGTGTGAAAATTTGAAGTCAATCCGACAAATATAGGGTTTTTTAATAAGAGGTATTATTTTGATATTGAAAGAAAAATGCTATTTTAATATAAATGACCGGATGTTTACTTCATTATAAAGAGGAAGGTATGCCATTAATAGTGGAAAATAGTATTAGGCAAATGACCACCACGACCACGCTTATAGGAGAATATCCTTTTAATGAAATTTTCCATAACCGAATTGCAAAATGGCTGCCCTATATCCTCGATAGCTTCACGAATTCCATCTTTGAGATCTTGAATCGACCCTGGGCTGTTGGCGTAGACCTTCTCTTTCACGTGGCCCCAAAGAAAAAAGTCACAAGGTGTTAAATCACAAGATCTCGGTGGCTAATTGTGATCACCTATTCGAGAGATAACACGGTCCGGAAACTTTTCCCGTAAAAGATCAATGGTTTCGTTGCTTGTGTGGCACGTAGCGCCGTCTTGTTGAAAATAAACGTTGTCCAGATCAATACCATCAAATTCCGGCTAAAAAAAAATCGTTAATCATCTCTCGATAGCGCAATCCATTCACCTGTAGCCCCTGTTATTTGAAACCCCTTTACTTTTCGAGCTATTCAACAATTAACAAAGGAACATTCGGGAGCAAGTAGCTAGCAGAAGCTACAAGCAAGCGACATATGAAAGTGACAGATAAGCGCGCTAACGATGCTAGGCAAAATTGATATTTTGGAAGCTGCTATGATGGCCGAAGAATTATTATATGGTCCAAGAATAGATGGCACAGTGTAAGTAATTAAAAAATTCGTGTAACTCTACATATATCGATAGTAAAACTTTAAATGCGTTTTTCTCAAAACTATGTTTTTTGAACTGGTGATCATTGTAACTTAAAAACGGCTTGGTAGATTTCAATAAAATTTATACGGCTTTTGGAAAACATAACTCCTGAAGCATTTTTTTTTAACTTCAATTTTTTTTTTAACAATTAATGAGCGGTTTTTTTCTCGAAAATCTGAAAAATATTTCCTGGGGCCGCCATAATGTTAATTTTGAAAAAAAGCTTCGATCAGGCATAAAATTATCAATTAATAACACTAATTTCTAAGCAAAACAGATTAACGAAACCAACGCAAGACTGAGTCTCGTCGAGGCCCTATGCTCCCGAGTGGAGTGAACAGGAAAAAAATAATAATAATTTCTCTTGTCCGATTGATTTTAGATGTGTGTGATGATCATCACAAGGGACTTCTGGAGAAACGGGCTCCACACAAACAGCGATAACTTTTACAATTATTAATTTTGTTTTTTAAAATTTTGCTAAATTCAAGTCGAAACATGATGTATTAATGCTCTGTTTTTATTTTTGTAAAATAAAGCAATTGACTAGCAAAAACAAAAATTTTAAAATCGCCATTTTTTCGGGGCTCCGACTACTGCAACCCCTTAAAGGGTTAAGGGGTTACATGGGTTTCGTCGGGTAAAAAAGGCCTATTTTCAATATTTTTTTTTCTATGTAAAAAATTATATATTTAATTCAAACTTTTTTCTGTCTTATAGATACATATTTAAAGAATAATTTCTGAAATTTTCAATGAAAAAAAATTAAAACTCCTCCATTGTGACGTCATTTCCGGTGACCCCTCGAAAAAAGATGCGTTCGCGTTGTCAGCATAACTCCTGACAGGCTCATCAAAAATGTAAAAACAAAAATAAGTGTTTTAGTTAAGACCATAAACTCGTGCTTGAACGAAGGAAAGAAAAAAAAGTAAAAATTGGAATTTTGGCAGACATTTTTCCAAAAAAAAAATTAAAATTTTGGTCAAATTTGCTTAACATTTTGTGTTTTTTTAAATAGTTGTAATTGAAAAAAAAAAAAAAAAAAAATCCTTCGTTCAAGCACGAGTAAATTGTATTTCGAACACCTGTGTAAAATTTCATCAAGATCGGTTGAGTAGTTTTCGAGAACATTTGAGAACCGACTTTGAAAACACAGTTCCGAGAAAAACGCGTTTAAAGTTTTGAGTAACAATAAAAGTGGCTTGGAGCGCACACATTCCAAAGGCTGTATCTCCGAATTTATTATTCGGATCGACTTGAAAATTCGAGATGTTGTAGAAATTATTAGGCAAAAAAAAAAAAAAAAATAATAAATCGATTTTTTGAACCAACGAAACCCATGTAACCCCTTAATAGCATACATATATGTATACACTATACTCAAAAAACCATTTTTGTTGTTAAATAATTAAAAAACAGTATATAAAGTAAGAACCTTACTTGTGTAGATGCTTATTCTTCAATATAATAAAATTATTATTAGTTTGACTAGCTTGCTTTTAAAACCAACGAAGTCCTCCATCTCGTTTCTCAGCGAAAGCAAAACTCATATACGAATACATTGCCAAAAATGTTCCATACTTCGTGTCAAGTGATTGCCATTTACGAGATTCAGATGAGCACTCAACACTGTTAGAAGAAAGATTAAAAATGAAATTAACTATAAAGATTTATAAAAAAAAATATTAATAAAATATGAAAGCCCTCACTTTTTAACTCCATAAAATATCTACTAGAGGTTACATTTGAAAGAGGTTTGGAAAATGCGCTTAAATCAGTTTTTCACTCAATATATTCGCAAGTTTTACATATATATGTACATATAATATATATAAGTTAACACGCTGCGGTACCCAACATATTGCATTCCCACACCTTACCGATACACGTGCCGCTGCATCAGCATAATCGCTGTTATTCTATAGGACAACCCAACACCCTAAGTCAAGGCCAGTTACATATCAGGTACCACGTACTAATGCTAACGCACTAAGAACGGAGCCAGACGCAGCGTCAGCAAATTATGTTTCACACGATTGTGAAATACTTGCACATGCCACCAGTGCATGCCAACCGTGGGAAGCTAGGGGCGGAGCCAGCATACCAAGACGCGGCGCACCTGAAGGCAGCGGAACGACCCAAACCTATAAAGGCCTGCAGCGCACATCAAGGGGGCAGTTGCGTAGTGGACATAACCGTAGCTTGTAACATTTACCTTTGTAGTAAATAAACCTTGTAAATTCTAATTTTGATCCTTTAGTGTTTCATTTGCAGGGCAAGTTGGCCCTTTAATTTTTTTTAGTGTATTGGACTGAAAGTCCTTTTCTGGCGCCCGAGCAGGGACCAGTAGTGAAGTGACAAAAAAGTTGGAATTAGCTAAGAGCTAGAAAATAAAGTGAAAAGAGTCGCTAAAAATAAAAAAAATTTTTAAAGTGTAAAAGCTAAAGAAGCTACAAAAATAAGTGAAAGAAAAAAGTTACAAATAAAAAGGAGAAGAAAAATTTAATAAAGAGTGTAATATAATTTTTAAACAGCCAAAGGGCTACGAAAGTGAAAGTGAAAAAAAAAAAGTTCTAAGGGAAAATAAAAATAAATTTTCCTTTAAATAAGCCAAGGGCTACAAAAGTGAAAGTGAAAAAAGTTCTAAAGAAAAAAAATAAATTTTCCTTTAAATAGCCGAGGGCTACAAAAGTGAAAGTGGGAAAAAAAGTTAAACAGCCAAGGGCTAGAAAATCAAAGTTTTAATGTTAACAGAGATTCTGTAAGTAACCGTTGTATATTTTGTTTTTCTTCTCGTCTTAGCTTTTCCAGGATGGATTCACTCCAAGTTACGGTGACGAATTTGACGGGTGCAGTGAATGCACTCATGGAACAACTAAATGGTTTAGAGAGGCGTGTATCGTGCTTGGACACACTCCAAAGCCGGGTCGCTTCGATAGAAGCTGCTACTCCTGCTCAAAGTACGGTGGAAGCTCACGTTCAACCCCGAGCTCCAACAACTGAGGAGGAGCTAAGAGATATCTCGAGGCTTCCTGACTCCGTAAAGGAGTTACAAATTTTCAATGGTAACCCAACAATGTTTGTCTCATGGGTGCACGCTGTTGAAAGCATCCTTACCGATTTCGAGCCGGTAAAGAGTAAGCCAATCTATCGTGCAATCTTACAGCACATTCGCCAAAAAATACGAGGGCCCGCCGATACTGCCCTCATATCGTATAGCATTTTTGACACTGACTGGGCCGCCATGAAGGAGTGTCTATCGCTCCATTATGCAGACAAACGAGACATCTGCACCTTGGAGTACCAACTCCACCAACTCTCTCAAAAGAATTCACGGCTCGATGATTTCTACGGAGCCGTGAATCACCAATTTGCGTTGATTATCAACAAACTTAAAACTGAGAATTATTCTCAGGAAACAGTGCGTGTACTTATAGACACGTACAGAAACCGCGCATTGGATGTTTTTATCCGCGGGTTGAATGGGGATCTTTCGAAGATGCTCCTGGTTCAGCGCCCAAAAACTCTACCCGAGGCATATTCAAGGTGCCTCGAAATACAAAATACAAACCTAAGGAATTACACAGTGCATTCTCCGCGATTCAATAATCGCATCGTCGCACCTATGAATACGATGCCAGAACGCATGCATGGCCTAGAGGGCAATAAAGCACCCCCTCTACCACCAAGGATAACCTATCGTCCCCAAGAGCGACGATATCCTTTTGAAAATCGAGGTGGATACACTATACCTAAACGAGATCCTCCAACAACCTCTCAGCCACCCGTCGAGAAAATGGACATAGACCAATCTGTCCAAACACGTAGAATCAATTACATGAATAGGCTAAATCCCTTTAAGCGGGGTGCAAAGTCAGACAACCTTCCGCGGAAACAGCAAAAGCTGTTCAATATAGAAACAGAAAACACCAAGGACGAAGTGAATAACGATTTAGCGGATACACAAGACGCACAGGAGGAGAATTTTTTATCCGACGGACATCTAGCATACCTTACATAGAGTATGTACTACCAGACGGCCGCACCCTAGATTTTCTGATCGACACTGGTGCCAACAAAAATTTTATTAGCCGAACGGTCGTAAGGCAAGGCAATCCAGTCGACAATCCCTTTTCCGTTAGATCAGCTGGCGGAAATATTACCATAAAAGAGAAAATTAATTTAAACCTATTTAAGGACGTAGGTAATGACTCCGAGACAACCTTCTTTGTACTCCCAGGATTGACGTCATTTGACGGAATCATAGGAGACGACACACTTAGGGATATAGGCGCTATAGTTGATAGGAAATCGAACATCCTAGCCGTAAACAAATACAAAATTCCATTGAAAGCCCGAATGTCCACGCAGGTGAATTATACGTTGTCTAAGGATCTCCCACTTCAAACAGAAGGGAAAGTGCGTATCCTTATTGGTAAATTTAGCAATCTTTTCTTACCCCTAAATGGAAAGGAACTAGTGGACACTTGTGTACGCGCTGAAATCAAGACAACAACTCATGAACCTATTTATAGCAAAAGCTACCCGTATCCATCTTGTATGAGAGAAGAGGTCGACCGACAAGTGAACGAGTTGTTGGAAGAAGGAGTTATTCGACCATCCAGAAGCCCATATAACTCTCCTATTTGGGTGGTGCCTAAAAAACCTAAGCCAAATGGAGAGAAACAGTACCGTATGGTGATAGATTACAAAAGGCTTAACGCCGTAACTATCCCCGACACCTACCCCATTCCTGATATAAACGCTACCTTGTGTAGCCTTGGTAACTCTCGATACTTCACAACCATTGACTTGACTTCTGGGTTCCACCAAATCCCTATGAAAGAATCGGACGTACCGAAAACTGCTTTCTCAACGATGAACGGAAAGTATGAGTTTTTGAGATTGCCTTTCGGCCTTAAAAACGCGCCGGCCATTTTTCAACGCATGATCGACGACGTATTGAAACAATTCATTGGCAAAATCTGCTACGTCTATATAGACGATATCATTGTGTTCGGCAAGGATGTTGACGATCATTTGAAGAATGTTGAAATGGTATTTTCCCAATTACTACAATCCAACCTTAAAGTGAATTTAGAAAAAACGTGTTTCCTGCAGACAGAGGTCGAATTCTTGGGATATATCATCACTCCCGAAGGAGTTCGTCCTGACCCAAAAAAGGTCGAGGCCATGAACTTGATCTTGCCACCATGCAATTTGAAAGATTTAAAAAGTTTTCTGGGAATGACCTCCTACTATCGAAAGTTCATCCGGGACTATGCAAAAATAGCTAAGCCCCTAACAAACCTAACGCGCGGGCAAAATGCACAAATAAGGGCAAATGCATCAAGGAAAGTAGCAATACAACTTGACAGCGCGGCCTCACAAGCTTTTACTGATCTAAAACGTATGCTAACCTCCGCTGATGTTCTGGCATTTCCTGATTTTGGCAAGCCATTTAACCTAACCACTGACGCATCAAACTACGCAATTGGTGCAGTCCTGTCCCAGGGAGATATAGGTACAGACAAACCAATCGCATACATTTCTCGTTCGTTGAACAAGGCTGAGGAAAACTACGCCACCAATGAAAAAGAAATGTTAGCTATTGTTTGGGCATTGGACAATTTAAGGTCGTATCTGTACGGTGCCAAAAAGATAAGGATATATACTGATCATCAACCCTTAACCTTTGCCTTAAGCTGTCGCAATTATAACGCCAAGCTTAAACGATGGAAAGCAAGGATTGAGGAGTATAATTGCGAACTAATCTATAAACCGGGAAAATCGAACTTGGTTGCCGATGCTCTTTCTCGCCTCAAAACCGAGTGTAACATATTGAATGAGTCTGTTGTCGCTCAACCTCCATCTGTATCGGGTCAAGAGCCTACAACAAGTGCAGAACCGGAAATCGACGCGACCTCCGAAGGCACGATGCACTCAGCCGATCAAGACAGCTCAGACCTAGTACCACATGTGGAGGCCCCCCTTAACGTGTTTCGAAACCAGATTATTTTTAGAAATGGAGATCGCCCTCGATGCATCGAACATCCTTATCCAGGCTACAGTAGATACTACGTTTCATTTCCTGAATCCGATGTCAACGCACTGGTTAATATCTTACGGGAGTGCCTCAACCCGAACGTAATAAATGGAATTAAAATTCCCGAAGAACACCTCGCCGCACTGCAGGACACATATGTTAATAACTTCCGGAGATACAGAATCAGGATAACACAGCGATTAGTAGAAGATGTTACAATTCCTGACAGGATATATGAAATAATCGAGAAAGAGCATAGGCGAGCCCATAGAAACCCTCGCGAGAATAAAATACAGATACTTGAACAATTTTACTTTCCTTCAATGTCCAGACAGATCAGAGACTATGTCAAGCAATGCGATACTTGCAAACTAAACAAATACGACAGGCATCCCTCGAAACCGTTCCTTCAACAGACGCCTGTACCTAGTTATCCCTGCGAAATTCTGCACATCGATATTTTTGAGATGGAGAAGCAGAAATATCTTAGCGCAATCGACAAATTTACGAAATTTGCTAAGTTATTCCCAATAAAAAATAAATCTTCAATTCACATTCGGAGGAAGCTTACTGTTCTTCTGCACTATTTTTCCGTGCCAAAAATGCTAGTTATGGACAATGAAAGGGGATTTTTAACCCCTCTTGTTCTAAATTATATCCAATCACTAGGTATAGAGGTTTATCAAACCCCAACACAAAGAAGTGAAAGTAATGGTCAGGTTGAGCGTTTACACTCAACATTGATAGAAATGTACCGCTGTATTTCGGTTGAGTTTAGCCGGCTCACCCCTAAAGAACGCATTTCAATTGCTGTAGACAGGTATAACAACACCGTTCACTCCGTTATCAAGCGAAAGCCGGCGGACATATTTCTCAACCGGACCTCAAGAATAAACTATCAGGGTTTGGTAAATTTCAGGGAAAAAACCATGGAGGATATAAAAGCTCTATTAGAAAGGGAGCAGGAGGTCAGAAACGCGAGGTTGAACACCAAACGCACCCCTCCACGTTCTTTCGATACCGGAGATGAGGTGTTCATTTCAAACAAACAAATTAAGGCCAAACAAAAGCCATTATATAAAAAAGAAACGATTGAAGAAAATCGAAACGCAACAATACTAACGCAAACAGGAAAAAAGTTCCACAAAGCGGATGTAAAAAACATCTAAAGATAACATTGGTCACAAGGCAAATCTTATGCTTAGATTCTCTGGTCCCAGGGTATGGGTGCAAATTTTTTGCAGCCGATGTAGTCAGATGTTGGTTCAATTCCAAATAACTCGATGGTTCGAATGATTGCAATCGGTGTGGTTCAACTCCACCACGAGGTCTCTGCTTTAATTGACGTGAAGCCACTCGTGCCATGAGTAGGCCATTTGCAACTATCAACGCTTATGGCTAAAAGGGATCAACGCGAGCCTTCCAATGTCAGCTGAGAGAAACGCCTACATTCCGATGCAAAATTACGCAACTAAGTTGTACGCAAACACCTAAAAGGTGCAAAGAAAAAGAAAAAACAAAAAACAAAAAGAATGCTACCAAAAAATTACTAAATCACTAAGCATTAAAGTATGAGATACCATTGGTCAAAGGGTTAATAAGAAGCTTAAGATCAGTAGAATTCGGAGGTACGAATGCAAGCGTTAACGCGCCTGTAGCCGTTGAAGTTATAGTGGTTCAATTCCATTTTTCTCACTGGTGTGGGGTAACCGATGCGGAGGGGTTCAATTCCCCCAAAATGATCTTCTGCTTACTTGCGTGAAGTCATCCGTGCCATGAGTAGGTCGCTTGCAATCATAAACGCTTGCGACTAAAAGGGATCAACGCGGACCTTCCATAGTCAAGTTAATACCCATATTCCAATGCAAAAATTTAAAACACAATTTTTTTTACAACAAATAAAAATGGGTCCAAAAATATGGAAAAGCAAACATGCGCAAAAGGCAAAAAATATAAATAAAAAAGCAAAAAGAAAAAATTTAAATTAAATACTAATATAAAAAAAATATAAAAAAAAGAAAAAGAAAAAATTTAAATTAAATACTAATATAAAAAAAAAATATAAAAAAAAAGAAAAAAGAAAAAATTTAAATTAAATTTACTAACAAATTAACTAATTAACAATTTGAAATTTTTTCATAACCAACTAACAATTTTAAACCTTTCGATAACTAAAATAACACTAATCGAGCTTAAGGCAACTTGCAACCAATTTAACCAACTACTTCACTACTGGGTTCCCAACTAACGAAAATAGAAAAACCTTTTTTAACACAATAGACTTCACCAGCTTTTACTAATTCACCCTCCACTGCGCAACTCACAACTAGGATAAGTCCCTAGAATAAGGAGTAGACACTAAGTTCGCATACTCTTAAGAAATTTACTGTTCGAATAAGATATTTGAAATAGAAATAGAAATAGAATAGCTTAGTAAAGCAGACACTAAGATGATAATTTTGTTCGAATGAATTATTTGAAATTCCATAGAATAGCTTAGTAAAATAGGCACTAAGATAATAATTTTCCATTTTTTATGTAAGCAAACAATTTACTAACATTACTATAATTCATAGCATCTGCCTCTGCGCAACTGCGCACTCTTATGAGATATTTGAAATAGGCTCACCATTGGCCACTATACGAGATGGGTACGGCTGGATCATCGATGGACACTTTAAGCTCATTCACGTTATAGATCTAGAGCGTTATGACTTGACAACGAATCAACTGGAACATTTACTAACCAACCTCAATGAAACAACAACAACCACAGAAGTACTGCTGTTCCAACTAAACAGAATTCGCACACACTTGGATGAACTGAGAGGGCACAAACTTGCGAGATCGAAGCGATCCATCAATTGGATAGGGTCTGCCTGGAAATGGATAGCTGGGTCACCAGATGCGCTCGACTGGGATAAGGTCCTTAGCAACGAAAACTCCCTTAACCAAAATAGTAACAGGCAATACAAGGTAAACAATGCAATTTTCAAAAAAACTAACGAAGTATTGCAGAAGCTAAACAGCGTTGTGACGATCACAAATGACGTCGTCGATCGAAGAACCAGGGAAAGGCTCGAGCAGGATGTCCAAAACAAGATAGCTATTCTGAAGGAAGACGTGAACGAGCTGATACGCGCCTGCCAAATGGCTAAGGCGGGCATCGTCAATAGCAATCTCTTAAGCAAGGAAGAAGTTAACCAGCTTGTTGGCGAGATTGACGTCCTTCCATACAGTAATGCCATTGAAGCCATCGAGTATAGCAAACCTTCGATCTACACCAACAACACGCTATTGCTGTACGTGTTATCTCTGCCTAAGGTCACGGAGGAAAGATTCAACCACCTTATCACACGAGCTAATGTCCAGAAGGGCCATCGGATAGAATTGGCGTACAAAACTATCCTTATAAGCAAACAGGAGACGTTTGGCATAAGGGGAGACTGTTTGCACCTATCCTCAGCAATGGTATGTGAAAAGAAATCCTTGGACCTGCTACCGGAGGCTGGTTGTTTGGCTCGTCTCCTCAAGGGCGGAGAAACAAGTTGTCCTTACTTGACAAGCAACGCATCTACCGTCGAAGTAATCAAAGATGATACTATTTTCCTAAACAATTTCGTTGGCAACATAAGTTCAGGTAAAACCACTACTAATCTTAACGGTTCCTATATTCTCCGTGTAGACAACGAGACGGTAGTAATCAACAACCAAACATACTCAAGCATTACTACCTCAGGAGTTCAGGTGCTCCCACCAATCCTAACTAGCGTCACGAACCGCACAATGGCTATAAACCTCGATCTGGTACATGGAATGGCAATTGACAACTTGGAAATATTGAAGCACCTTAAGTCTGAGACGAATTGGTTCATATTATCCGAGGGATCAGGACTACTGTTACTTATGGTGTTAATTTGGTTTATCTGGAGGAAGCTCACAGCAAGGATCCACTTACCCGAAATAAAAATCGAGAACCAACTTAGTCGAAGGATCGAGAAACGTCCTTCGTCACCTAATCTGCGGGACGCAGATATTTAAAGGGGGAGGAGTTAACACGCTGCGGTACCCAACATATTGCATTCCCACACCTTACCGATACACGTGCCGCTGCATCAGCATAATCGCTGTTATTCTATAGGACAACCCAACACCCTAAGTCAAGGCCAGTTACATATCAGGTACCACGTACTAATGCTAACGCACTAAGAACGGAGCCAGACGCAGCGTCAGCAAATTATGTTTCACACGATTGTGAAATACTTGCACATGCCACCAGTGCATGCCAACCGTGGGAAGCTAGGGGCGGAGCCAGCATACCAAGACGCGGCGCACCTGAAGGCAGCGGAACGACCCAAACCTATAAAGGCCTGCAGCGCACATCAAGGGGGCAGTTGCGTAGTGGACATAACCGTAGCTTGTAACATTTACCTTTGTAGTAAATAAACCTTGTAAATTCTAATTTTGATCCTTTAGTGTTTCATTTGCAGGGCAAGTTGGCCCTTTAATTTTTTTTAGTGTATTGGACTGAAAGTCCTTTTCTTATATATATATATTTATAATTGTTGCGCACACCCGTTTTGGGTGTTTGGCCGAACTCTCCTATTTGTGGCGTGCGTCTTGATGCTGTTCCACAAATGGAAGGACCTACAGTTTCAAGCCGACCCCGAACGGCAGATATTTTATGAGGAACTTTTTCATGACAGAAATAGACTCAGAGGTTTGCCATTGCCTGCCGAGGGGCGACCGCTGTTAGAAAAAAACGTTTTATTCATTTTGGTGTTTTACCGAGTTTCGCAAGTTTTACATAACAGAAACAATTATTGTACACTAACAAGCACAAAATTGTCGATAAAATACATAAAATCTTCATAAAAAAAGTTTTTAAGTTCGTTTCGGCTTCGCTCGAATGTGCAGACGATTTTTTTAGAAAGCCTATAAAATTAAAATTAATAAATCAGTTTATCAGAACGAACTCAGTGCTCTTGCGTGCAAGAAATCGTATTTCTCTACATGAAATATAGGAAATGTAAAGAAATAAAAATAAATAATTGGCACGTACATTTCTGTTGGGTGTTTGGCCGAGCTCTTCCTCCTATTTGTGGTGTGCGCCTTGGTGTTCCACAAATAGAGAGACCTACAGCTTCAAGCCAACTCTGAATGGCAAATGGCTTTTATGAGGAGCTTTTTCATGGCAGAAATACACTCGGCGGTTTGCCATTGCCTGCCGAGGGCTGAACGTTGTTAAAAAAAATGCACCAAGATTCAAACCTACGCACTTCCGAATATTAGTCACGCAACAACCCATTCGGCTTCGACAACCTGTAATATGATGAAGCTAATATGAAGATCAATATTTTTACCTGGAAGCAAATCACCGCAAGAGATTATCGCAACTTTTCGGCAGACTACAGAAACCGTTTTTATATTAAATCATAAGAAAAATCCTTCGTTTTCTTGTTTCGTTCATTTCTTGAGGGCTTTCACAATTTAAATAACCACACACTGCTTATATAGTGTCGGTTTTATTTGCATTTTCTTTTCGTTTTCTCTTCAACAGTTTACTGAGGTTTTCACGCGCAGTAACAGCCTTTTCTGGACTTAGTTTTAATGCATTTTGATAACTTTCAATTGCTTCATCCAGCTTGTCCCAGCGATGGTATAAAACACCCAAATTGGTATGTAAGAGCACATTTAATGGTTCCGATTCTATAGCCATTTTGTAAAGCTCTTCCGCTTCCACATAACGTTTTAGTTTGCCGAAAACATTAGCACGTATAAACATAATATTTGTATCGTTTGGTAAATGGTTTAACGCCTGTGTTGAAAGCCTTATGGCATCTTCGTACAAACCTCGATTATCCAGCATTGTGAGTATATTAGCCCAAGCTTTGGGCTGGCGTGGACGTAATGTTACTGCCTCTTGCCAATGATGCATTGCTTCGGAATGCATTTTCTTGTCGAGATAAAGATTACCCAAATTGTAATGACAAATTGCATAGTTTTTGCGATATTTTAATGCATTTTTGTAACTTCGTAGTGCATTTTTATAGTCTTTACGTGCTGATTGAACAATTCCCAAATTCATCCACGCCGCTGCAAAGTCAGGCAACACTTTCAAAGCTTCCGTAATGTATTTTTCAGCGTTAGCTAAATCTCCCAGTTCACGATACAAATTCCCCAAATTCATAAGCGCTGATTCATATCGTGGGTACAGTTCGATTGCTTTGTGGTAATGTATCAGCGCATTGTCACGATCTAATCTATCCGTTGCTAGACGTGCTATATTATAATGCACCTAAAAAGAATTTATTATTTATTTTTTTTCATATTTTATTTCTCAAAAATACCTTTGCATTATTGGGGCAGACTTTTAATGCAGATGTAAATAATCGATCCTCTGATAACCATTGATTGGCGCGTTCACGGGTACGTAGCAATAAGCAGGCGAACAATAACATTAACATCCACTTAAATATGGTTATTAGCCAAGGCTTTGTATTAGAACAATGGGCATAAGACAAAGCTTGAGCCACTAAGAAACAAAATCCGATAGAGGGAACATAAAGTACGCGCTCAGCTATCACGAAACCGACTTTAATAATGCCTGAGGCAGGCAGGAAAGGTATTACCATCAAGACCAAACCAAATACGGGTGCAAAATTTTGTTTGTTATTTATAAGAGCAACAATGGTTAATGAGTACATTGCCAAAACTGCCTGCAAGCGTAAATCCCAGATGTTTGTTATTAGTTCAATGCAGCCCAATGCCCAATCAAAGCTAAGCCACTGCGGGTATAAAAGTATCCACCAGTTAATTACATACAGATAATTTTGAGAAAGAATTCGTGTTAATGGATTGGCAGTAAACGCTATCGGATTATCCATTGGTTTAAAATGTGGACTCTGGAAATCTTGTAGCCATAGACGAAATATAATTAATCCAATATTTCCGGCAGCCAAACCGAAGTTACGAAGTGAGCATACAAGCTTTAATTGTGTTCGCCAGGGATGTAAGTAAACTTGTGCACGGACGTAATCGACAAAAACATAAGCGGTTGGAATAGTAATTGCCGTCTCTTTGAAAAATATTCCCACGGCTGTAAGTATGATGACGACCATATCGATTACTGCGCCAAAACGTGTTCTCACAAATGCTAGTAAAAGTGCCACCAAATACAGCAAACAGAATAGAAGTTCAGCCCTGCCAACCACACCGCACACTGCTTCAGTATGTACAGGATGTATAGCGAAGAGTGCTGCTGCCATTGTGGCCACTTGAATATGATTAGTGAATTCAAAGCGGAACTGACGTAGGAGCCACCAAACTAGCAGGGTATTGATACTATGTAAAGCTAGATTAATGGCTTTCATGTGCTTGGCGCGCAGTCTAAATTGCCCATATTCTAAATGGAAGAGCAAGTTTGTTAGCGGACGATATGATTTATGCGAGTCGGCACTAAGAAGCGGCGTGCCCCAAAAATCATTCTTGAAGATCGCCGTCCAGTTAGTTGGCCGCGTCGTAACATCAGTATTCTTTACAATAGCTACGTTGTCATCAAAAACAAAACTTCCATTCAAAGCATGATAGTAGCCGGCGAAACATAGAAGAATGAGCATGCATTGGTAGAGTAAAATCATAGCGGCGGAATCATTTTCAACATCTTTACAAGTTAGTTGCGGCTCCTGGCCGAATGTCGTTTTACTCTTCGTCATTGTAACCACAGTTCTTTCATTGCGCGTATTATATACACATTATATTATATATTTTTACTTTTTGTTCAAAAATGTACACAATTGTTTTATTGTTTACGCCTCTTTATCGGCTTTCTCGTTTAGTTTATTTCAGTGACGGAAACTAGAGATCACTAATTTTCGATATTTCGATTTCCAGGTTATGCCTTTCGTTTTATATCTATTATGTATAAGTTAATTTGAATTGACAACAATGCGCAACTTAACAGTCAATATCTGTTTTTAGATGCTACCGTCAATTTCAAATTTTCGCCTCATTGACAATGTTGTAGGAAATAAATAATTTAAGGGGTTATATACAGTTAGAATTTTCTAAATCGATTTTTTTCTTTTTTAATTTTTCTTAATAGAAAATAAACGTGTCCGAAATTTTTTTGTGAAATCGTTATTTCTAACTAGGTCTGTAAATTTTCTTAAATTTCATGTATAAATTTATTGCGGTTTTATTTAAAGATGACAGGCTATATGGGCAGCCTCATGTTACGCGTACTAAATTTTTCGTCTTTTTACATTGACGGTTTGACGTCTTGCCGACGAACCCATGTTTGTACAAGGTGGCACAAAATTAATCATCATTATTAATTATTTCGTTTTTGAATAACTTTTTTACTAAATAAAAAGAGGTTGTCTGTAAAGTTGGTTTACTGACGATAGTTTAACGTGACAACGTCATAAGAAAATACTGATGGAATGGTTGCATTTTTCAAAAGAAAATTTTAATTTTATTTGTTTGATATATATTTTGCATGGATATGGAGAAGGAGGTAAATGGAATCGGAATGGAATAGGTCAAGTTACATTTACACAAACGTGAAAAATGACGAAACATTTATCAGATTCATGAAAGATATCTTCAATTTCGATTGTGCATCAGACGTTAATAAGTCAACAACACTAAGAGGCACCATCATCGATTTGCCTTTTTCAAGACACTTTGCACTCGAAACACCCCCTTTCATTTCCTACTTTTTCTATCATCGTCCTATTCTCAACAGAGAAATGGTTCATTACCATGCACACAGGAAGAAGGCATATGCAAATACAAGTATGTGAATTTACTACTGTGTCCAAAAAATAAGGTGACATTGTATTTATTTTGAAAATTCTTTATTTATTCTTCCAAATCAATTTCATCCCCTTCAAAGTAATCCCCTCCCGACACAATGCACTTATGCCAACGTTTTTTCCAATTTTCGAAACACTGGTTGTAGTCACTTTCCGGGATGGCCTTCAGTTCCGTCTTCGTTGCGGCTTGAATCTCCTCTATCGTGTCAAAACGGTGTCCCCGGAGCGGTCTTTTGAGCCTGCTGAACAGCCAGAAGTCGCACGGTGCCAGATCAGGTGAATACGGTGGTTGCGGAACGATATGGGTTGAGTTTTTGATGAAATGATCACGAATTACGAGTCCAAAAAATTCAATGTTTTCGGTACCAGTCGAGATTTGACGCGCTTGAGGCCCAAAACATCCTTCAAAATGGTATTGACTGAGCCTTTCGATATGCCAACATCATCAGCAAGGTCTCTAATCGTTAATCGACGGTTTTTCAACACCAAATCTTTGATTTGTTGGACGTGAGCTTCGTCAGTTGAGGTTGATGGTCGCCCAGGACGCTCTTCGTCTTCGACACGTTCACGACCGGCTTGGAACTCACTATACCACTTGTAAACATTTTTTTTAGACATAGCCTCATCACCAAAGGCTTTCTGCACCATCCTCAACGTATCCGAAAATTGATTCCGCAAACAAAATTTAATGCAAATTCTTTGCTCAACAAATTTCGACATTGCAAAAAACGAGAAACTCACTTTTAGCAGCTCACAAAACGACGCGTATCTCAAACAGTAAATGAATATTTCACATGAAATTTGACATAGATGCCACTCACAGTACTACCAACCTAAAAAAAAAAAGAATTCTCCTAATCCTTCAAAGCGCGCAGTTTAAAATCAAATGTCACCTTATTTTTTGGACACAGTAGTATATACAAATGCGCATATACATACATATACATACATATATATGCTCACTCAAGTAGGACAGAGCCAGATGTCGAACGTTGCCGAACGCAGGGGCCGATTGTGCTCTTTGTCGTTAGTTCCGCGCTCCCGCTTGCAGTTCAAGCACATTAGCTTACATTTGCTTGCGTACGGAATAGATTCGTATATATGATATGTCCATATGACTTGTATGCGTCTTTACATATAGATTTGTTCTTTTTGAAAATTGCGCGAAATTGTATATGTATATGCATGTTTATATACATATATTATTATAGTATACGACATATCTTATAAGGTATATGGTAAATATTACCATACATTTTTTCCTTCATATATAATAAAAAAAAAATAATAATAATGACATTAAAACAACAGGTATTATTAACAAACTTGGTTTTATTTTAAATTCTTCAAGTAAATCAAATTAATAATAATCAATAAGAAGGCATATGCAAATACAAATACGTGAATTTATATATGTACATATGCGCATATACATACATATATACGCTCACTTAAGTAGGAGAGAGCAAGATGTCGAACGTTGCCGTTCGTTTGCTTTGTTTGCTTTGTCGTTCGTTCCGCGCTTTCGCTTGCAGTTCATTCAAGGTAACGGCAATGAGCAAGGTAACGGCACTGAGCAAGGTAACGACATATGAGCAAGGTAACGGCAAATGAGCAAGGTAACGATAAATGAGCAAGGTAACGACAAATGAGCAAGGTAACGACACATTTTTTCGTGCGTGCAGCCGGCTAAATCGAATTATAAGACGTTATCACGTCAAAAAAAAAATGTATTGAGTGATGGAAATCTTAATTTTGTCCATTGCTTTTTTGTTCATATACTTCAGGTATTTAGTTCGCAAGTGTCAAATATGAATGACGTATTAAATCATTTGCAAAAATTAAAAATCTTTCGATAAGGTGATGAATTTTGAGCCATCTTGTATCTTCACTTTTATACTGTCATGATGTATTTTTCAATCTGAAACAGTGGGCAATTATACAAAACAATTGTTACTTGGCCTTGTTGCAGGAACAACCCGATTCAAATGCATTCAGCAAATTAAGGTTTACCCCAAAATGATAAACTACAAGATTTGGCCACAGGAAGCAGAATTGTGATAGTAACTTTGACTGCTACGTCATAGAGGCGTCGACAGCACAATTGTGGACGCTCATGTCACAAATAATCTCACGCTTTTCCCATTTGTCGCTGTTCAGACCATAGATAATGTTCAGACAATGGATAGGGCTGCGTTGATTTTTTCTTACATGACCAACAAAATTTCAATTTTTGACAAACTCTGTTATAAACAAACTTTCTCTGGTATGCCCCTGGTGGAAATATGGCAAAGCGAACAAACCTTTATCATGATCAGCTGTTTGAAGCTGTTTATGTTTTGTAGGAAGTAATTTCTTTAGATCACTTTCTGTGCCAGAGAGTCATTTGTTTATTAATTAAAATAAACCACTCGCAAAATGTCGGAGGATATATTATTTGATTTCTTGCACGCTGAAATCGTAAATTACTGTCTAAATAACAACAACAAAGTGAGTCCAATTCACATAATTTGTGCACGTAAAACTGATTCCATTTAATAATTTTCATCAAAGGAGAATGATTTTTCCGCCTTGGAGTATATTGGATTCAACACTGGATATCGCCTAATTGAGCGTTTAACACGTGATGTGCATCGATTTAAAGATGAATTGGAGACAATGAAATTTATATGCACTGACTTTTGGACACTTATCTACAAGAAACAGGTTGATAACTTGCGTACCAATAACCATGGCATGTATGTGGTACAAGATAAAGCATTCCGATTTCTTACACGAATATCGACAGGCTCAAAACAATTAGAACATGCGCCCAAGGTATGAAAGTGCTCCACTTAAGAAGCTACATATATTAATATGGTTTTTTTCTAACAGTTCGTATTTTTCACTTGTGGTCTGGTGCGAGGAGCATTAACGAATTTAGGTATAAACAGTACTGTGACTGCCGAAGTCCAAGCAATTCCAGCATGTAAATTCCATATAGAGATAAATAGAAACTAAAGCCTTACACATTTATACGCTATGCATTTTAATTACAATTTAATGAGCTACAAAATTATATATTCGCATAAAAGGCTATGACATCTTTTTCGCCAATGCGTATTGTATCTTTTAGTCTCCAATTTGATTTCTCGGGAAAATGTGGTTCTAGTGGCAGCGGATCAGTAAAAACATCCGTTCCAGTAATCGGTCCAATTATAAGCAAACTATTTCCTTTATAGATTTTGAGGTAGTTGAGGAATGCAGTACGATTATTAAAATAACAAAACATTAGCGCGAAATTCCAATTTTGTAATTTACAACACTTTTGAAGGTAATCGACTTGTTCAACGTCTTCTTTTTTCAAATCATCAATATAATTAAGGTTAATGAAACTTTTGGTTGAATATTTGCTTTCCCACCAGGCTCGATCAATTTCGATGCCATTGACCGAAATACCTATTTACACGAAATTAATTTTTTTAATTTATATAAATTTGTTGGTTTACACACCTAAACTTTCTTGCACTATCCATTCGAGTAATCCGTTGCCACAGCCTATACTAAGTACATGCTCTACTTTATGTGCCGCCAGTAGTGAACCAAACTTAAGTAATTCATTTTCGGTGGGCCAAATCCACATTAAGATGCGCCGTTTGTCCAAATCAAGGGAACTACCTAGTGAGAGCCATTCTCGCCAATTCTTTGTTGCAGGGTCGACCAAAGAATTAAATGTTGACTCGTGATAAGTATTTTCAAGTGCATCGCCCATAATAAATAAACTTATTCTGATCTATTGAAAATCTTTCAATGATATGAGAATTCGCGCATATGTTTTTTCTTCTACATATGTATGTATGTATGTATGTTGAAAAGAAACAGACAATAGATCAACGCAGGCAACGTCACATAGCTCTGCCCACGGTCATTGCCAAATTTCACCCTGCATGCGTCGGCAGAATTTGTATACTTACTTGTCAAAGTATATAATAAACTGATGGCATTGAGCCAAATAATTCTCTATTTGTAATAAATGCTTTTATTCTTTTTCATTTTATGAATTTTTATTTTTTATACATACGTACCATCTAAAAGGGATACAGTAACCCATAGATTATGGGTTAGAGTGCAACAAAATTATGGTTATAGCGTAAAATTTAATACACTTCTTCAGCAAAATGTAAATATTGTTTGTAATATTGTTCGCCCCTCGGCAGGAAATGCTACCCTTTTGAATGAATCGTAAAACCATTGGCCGGAATCTTGGACCCTCTGCTTGTTGAAAAACATAAAGACGACACCGCGAATTTCAGGAGCAACTGGGCGAAGCACATAACTAAGTAAATATTTATGCGCTAATTACAAATAATAATAAAATAAATATCCGTATGTCCAGCAAACATTTAGAAGTCCTGATATTCATAGGTATATTTGAAGTTTTTGCGCCAGTGCATTTCACTGAAATTCGACGTGCTGAGCGTTACTCGCTTTTCTAATACTGGTGTCATATCCACACCGGAAACCGAGTTATTTGCGCATTGCGGCTGTATGTTGTACATTTCTTCTTTCTCACTTTCACTTTCGTTAACACTTTCGTCTTTACAGTCTGAATTCAAAATCTTGCGATACATTTTGATTGGGTCGTACTTCTTTTTCACTCTCTTTTGAACAACTTTAGGGCCTCCGCTTGCGGTGCTGTGTATATTTAATGGCACATTTCGCAATGGAGTAAACGTTGAGATATTCGAAAATGTATTGGTGTTTACAACGTCAGTTTGAGCAGAGTTCGTATCTAATTCGGGAGTGGGCATAAGGGAGACTTGGCATGTTGGCACTTTCATTGGTGCAACATTTCCTATGCACTTGATAACGGCGCTATTCTCTACAGTCTTTGGTTCGGTTACTGGTGGCTTATCTACTAAAGGATCTTCCACTTCAATTTCTTTATGCGCATCGGAAAGAATGGGTTTTGTAATTTCTACACAATTTTCGAAGTTCCGATCTGGATGTAAGGTGCGAATATGTCGCAACATATTATCCTTGCGCATTATGGTAACATCACATTCTATGCAGCGGTATTTAATAGTATCTGAAAATCACAAGAACTATCAATTTTTTATATTTTACATTGCAGACACACATATTTACCTTGATGAAGTTTTACATGCCGCAGCAAAACTGCTGAGTCACTAAATTTGTTGAGGCATATGCCACATATAAAACAATCAGTCTTTGTGTGTTTTTTAAGATGAATTTTAAGAGTATAGTTTCGTTGAAATTGTTTATCACAGTATTTGCACGAATATTTTTTATCTATAAATATAAGAGATGGTATTAAAATTACAATTAGGGTAGCGACCTCCCTTACCAAAATGCTTTTGCATATGTTGTTTTAAAGTAGACTTCAAAGCATAGCTTTTCTGGCACTGTTCACACTTGTAAGGCAAATCTTTATCATCATGCATTTTTCTGATGTGTGCAGACAACGAGTCCTTGCTACGAAATTCTTTGCCACATTCAGAGCACTGCAATGGCGGCATATAGTGAAGTCTTTCGTGCTTCCGTAACACCATTCGATTTGTGAAAGATTTATTACACTGCTTACAACAGTATGTGCGTTCTGCGTGTGTTTCCATATGATAATTGAAATGTGAACTTGTAGCAAAAGCCTAAGTATAAAAATATGTCGGTTAACAAAGTTTTGAAATTTGAACTGTATTCTTACCTTATCGCAATGCTGGCACTTATACTTTTTGGAGGCATCACTACCGCAAGTTAGGTGGTAATATTGTTGTGACCGACTGGTAAATTTTCGGCAGCATCGTGTACAATAGTAGTGCATACCAGAGTCCGAATCATTTGCTACCCGACAAATATGTGATGGCATGGAGGTCACCTTTCTACCTTTCTTCCTGAAATTTTTAGCTACAACACCAATATTCGGTAATTATACAGAAGAGCGGCCCTTCAGAAAATCAATATTTTTGTAAAATTTTTTCAATGATATCAATAAAATGTATTGTAAAAGAGTGTTTAAGATCGGGGGAACTATACTTTTATGTAGGATTTACTGTTAATATGAATATCAAATCCGGCGGGCGACACAACAAGAATTACCGCTTGAACATTATATAAGTGTTTTGAAATGTTGTCCAACTCCGGCTACGCAATCCACAGTATTTTTGCGTAAAACTCCTTTTCGCGTGGGCGGCCTTCGGCCGCGCTTCAAAAAAATAACCCTCATCAGTCCAACTCCGGCTACGCAATCCACAGTATTTTTGCGTAGAACTGCTTTTCGCGTGGGCGGCCTTCGGCCGCGCTTCAAAAAAATAACCCTCATCAGTCCAACTCCGGCTACGCAATCCACAGTATTTTTGCGTAGAACTCCTTTTCGCGTGGGCGGCCTTCGGCCGCGCTTCAAAAAAATAACCCTCATCAGTCCAACTCCGGCTACGCAATCCACAGTATTTTTGCGTAGAACTCCTTTTCGCGTGGGCGGCCTTCGGCCGCGCTTCAAAAAAATAACCCTCATCAGTCCAACTCCGGCTACGCAATCCACAATATTTTTGCGTAGAACTCCTTAAACACTCTTTTACAATACATTTTATTGATATCATTGAAAAAATTTTACAAAAATATTGATTTTCTGAAGGGCCGCCGGATTTGATATTCATATTAACAGTAAATCCTACATAAAAGTATAGTTCCCCCGATCTTAAACACTCTTTTACAATACATTTTATTGATATCATTGAAAAAATTTTACAAAAATATTGATTTTCTGAAGGGCCGCTCTTCTGTATAATTACCCAATATTCACTTCAGGAGCTACTTTACATTCAGCCACTGTATTGCTGTCGATAATTTGGATTGTTTTATTTTTAATATCACATTGCATTTGTTGTAGGCATTCCATACACTCATCGTCAGTAAGTAAACAGCGGCGACATTTTCGATGACCACAACTATCAGTGACCAACCGATTTGCAGTTTCTGTCACCAAGACTCCACAACGGGGACAATGAACATTGCTGATGTTTGTAATGCTCATTTCACATTTATTTCACTCGAGGGGACGAATAATGTCTGCAGTTCAATAACGTAAAAAAATAGATCGGCAAAATAATGTAAACGAGAAGCAGCTGTTTCAAACAGGTTTGTTTATTTTTGGGTTACTAACGAGAAGTCATTGATGGGTTTTAGCATAAAAAAGTCGATTACTAGAATAATGTAATGGGTGTTTGATCTTAAGAACTTAAAATGGTAAAAAAATAAATAAATAAATAATTGGCGCGTACACTTCTGTTAGGTGTTTGGCCGAGCTCCTCCTGCTATTTGTGGTGTGCGTCTTGATGTTGTTCCACAAATGGAAGGACCTACAGTTTCAAGCCGACTTCGAACGGCAGATATTTTTATGAGGAGTTTTTTTCATGGCAGAAATACACTCGGAGGGTTGCCATTGCCTGCCGAGGGGCGACCGCTATTAGAAAAATGTTTTTATTAATTTTGCTTTCACCGAGATTCGAAGCAACGACCTCTCTGTGAATTCCGAATGATAATCACGCACCAACCCATTCGGCTACGGCAGCCGCCGAACAAATACAAAACAGAAATATTGTTGAAATTAATTTTTTTTATTACAATCTGGTAAATGATTTTATGGCATTTATTCGCTTAGTCCAATTTTGGTCATATGGTTGTTGTTGTTGTAGCACCATAAACATTCCCCAAACATACATGGGGAATGCTGCTGAAGGGACAGCTCTTGGCCGGATATAAATCCGGGTCGTTCCGGTAACGTAGAACCGACTGTCATGGGAACGGCCATATGGCGTTAATGGAGGCTTGAATATAGCAATAAATCGATTGTTAAGCGCGAGGTATGGCAAGTTACGTAGTCTCGTTGGAATCAAATGTCGTTGATGTTTAGCTGATTGATTTTTGGAAAAAAAATTCAGTCATCATGGCTCGATAGTGCTTGCCATTCGCCATAACGGCAGCTGCTTTTCTCATTTAAAACGAATTAAGGACCGACGATGTCGCCAGTGCTCTATGAAATTCGCGAATAATTTATTCTTTTCAAAGTAAATTTCCACAATTTGTTTTGGCGTTCAGCTATTCATGATGACATACCAAACCTAAATAAATAGAAATGCCAACACAGTTTGCCATTCTCAGCTGTCAAACCATAGTTATCGATATCGATAGTTCTTACGCAGTTAAAAAAAAAAAACACCCTACACAAATAATAGGTTTGTTCGTAACTCAAATAACTTATACAAGCTTGTATATAAAAAAATTTGAGTTATCCAAAAACAAAAAATGTGGTTAGTTTTATTGATTTAATTTAAAAATGAAACATCGCCGGCTGATCCAGGTTTGGTGATGATATTGATAAATACATCTGCATTTAATTTTCATGGAAATATTTCGAATACAAGTACAAAAAAAATGTAAACACGCAAGTGACTGCATATTTTGTATATTTAAGTGAAGTTTAGAAAAAAAAAATTATTATAATTTTCCAAGTTTCCGAAGGCAAATTAGCGCAAAACTATTATTTCCGGAATATAGGGAGTTATAAAGGTTGTTCCTGAACCAGTACTTAACATCTCCACCAAGTTTCATTAAATAAGTCATTATACTTTGCCTAAAATTGGCCATGTCACATTATACTATTGTTGTACACATATATCTTCCTTTGAATTTTGTTGCATGCTTATGCTTGTTGACATTTTAAAACGAACACTCCTAATGAAGCACACAGAAAAAAATTAAACATGGCAGTCAACAAAGGGAAGAATGTTTGAAATTGTATACTGGAGTGACGTTGTTTCGGAATAGTAGAGACGTGAAAAGGCAATTGAAATAAAATTATACAACCCATAAATAAATTATCAATCCTCATGTACGATTGCACTGCAAATTTGGTACAGATTTACATTCAAATATATATGGATGGTATGCCCGATAATTTCTTATCAACACAAAATCTAACAAGTGGAATGCTCGTTTGACGATCGCGTTTTACGGAACAAACATAACGTGGTCTTGTGCGGAACGAGTGCATAGTTGTGTGCAATAAGTAGTCTATTACGAATTGTTGTATACGCGTCTTCAAAGGTTGAAACATGGCAAAAGTTTTCTTTGGAAAAATTATACATACAAAATCCTTAAATGAATTTGAGTTGTTTACATCTGGATTTGTTGCTGTAGATCAGAAAGGCAAAGTAAGTTTAAAAACGTTTCGCTTAATAACTAGTACAAACAATATGTGTACATACGTATATTATATTGTTGGTAATAAACTTTTATTGCGTATGCATGTGTACATGAGGATAGCATATGTATGTATAACTGTCTCATCTGAAGTTTAAAGTGCTTTAGACCGTTAAGAAAATCATGTACTTAAGCGGGAAGCTTTTGCAAATTTAGCAGTGGGAACTTATAAAGTAAATATAATAGTTAGGAAGATAGGCTTAGCTTTTACATATTTACTTTTAAGTCATGGAGGATGGAAATTGCCAATACTCGTCATTTGTGCTTTTGAACTCCATCTACTATAGTTAGCAAACCAGGACGGTCGCATTTGAAAGGAAAAAAAAATAAATAAAAGAATACTGCTAAAGTGCAGTATTTTGGGAGATGTGAATACAAGTATTAGGGATCTCCATTTGGAGTTCGAAATAATGAAAAGCGCATCTAAGGAATTGCACTTGCAATTTTACTTCTGATGTGAGTAAGCTCCCGTAGATCGGCATATGCTTATCAAACCCTACGAAGCTTAACGTGAACTCATAACAACAACAACAATCAGGTGTCTATCACAATTCGGTGGTGCAATGGAACGATGAGCTGTATGAGCTTTACGACAACATAGACATAGCGCAGCGAATAAGGATCCAGCGGCTACGTTGGCTGGGTCAATTCGTCCGAATGGATACAAACGCACCGGCTTTGAAAGTATTCGATGCGGTACCAGCTGGTGGTAGCAGAGGAAGAGGAAGGCCTCCTGGTTTTTTGCGGATAAGTTATTCTGCATCATTCGGTTGATCGGTCCATGCCGGTCGTAGGTACATAAAAGGTGGTGAAAATATATTAGTTAAATATCAAATTTATGCTTTTCACAATCATAATCAATCGGATGCCCATAAGGTAGGCGAAAGCTTCCAAAGCCCTGAAATCTACATGATAAAACTCAAAGAATTGGGCAGAGTGGGAAAAAATTACCTCACCGATGTCGTCAAACTATCGCTCGCCACCGCAGACATCCCTTATATCTCTTTCTTCCCCAATTGTGAAGAAACTTGGACCCTTCGACACGGATATGTACAGCTGCTAGAGTTCGAAAATTTGCCCTCATATGTGAACTTAAGTGACGGATTGCGAATTATTGCAGTAATCATTAATCATAGGTAATATTATAGGGCAAAGCTTTCACTGTAGAAAAATTAAACAGGTTAACTTTATCTTGAAGCATTCTTATACACCCGAGAGAGCTTTTTATTTTTCTTGTAGCAGCATAAAGATTCCCATAAATATCCGGGGAATGCTTCTAAAGGATATAAATTCGGGTCGTTCCGGCTACGTAGAACCGACTGTTGTGAGAACACCGAGAGAGCTTGTCTCATTTGCTGATGATTGTTTGATAAAGTCGCCCATTCATGGCATAAATGATTTTTGTTCGAAAGTAAAGGATTAATTTGGAACTACTGTTATGAGATGGAAGGGACATCTCCTGACATGGCTACAATACCGCCTCCAATTCCGGGCCCCTGTACTCCCCGTTAGGGAACATCATATTTTTCTCAGCAAGCAGCTTTTGTCTGATTGTTAACGCAGAGATCACCCCAGTAAAACACTTGATAGAAGTGGGGGCTCTACCTGAAGACAGGGTCAGGATTTAATTCTAGAGTAGGACATCCAGATAGTACTTAGTAAGGCAGCTTCTACAACAACAACTCCTGATAAACTAATACATGCATAGTAATATCAATATTTCTTTTTTTTAAAGATCGCAGGTGCTGGAAATGAATGTGATTATTGCGTTTGGCTCCCTCAAAATCCAGACTTTAAAGGTGCTCACGAGGAACATCTCTCGGAAGACCAGTTTATAATGCCTGGTCTTGTTGATTGCCACATCCATGCGCCACAAGTAGCGCAAATCGGACTTGGCTTGGATATGCCCTTATTGGATTGGCTGAATACGTATACGTTCCCATTGGAGGCGAAATATACTGATCAGAAGTTTGCGGCTAAAGTGTACGCTAAAGTTGTGGTGAGTAGATATATAAACTGAGTTACACTGAGTTAATGGAGGGTTTTTTGTATTGATATGGAATAGCTCATTATCAACGAGCGTAATTAAAATATATCTTTTTTTCTTTTTTTCTTAGGAAAACACTATAAAAGCGGGTACCACGCTCGCATCCTATTTTGGTACAAACAACAAAGACAGCACTTTGATACTAGCAAAGGAGGCACTGCGTCAGGGCCAACGGGCATTAATTGGTAAAGTTTGCTCAAATTGCAATAGTCCTGACTTTTATGTGTAAGTTTACCTAAAACCAATGTAATGAGTTGATTTCCAAGAGCTTTACACAAATTTCAGTGAAACCACAGAAGCATCAGTAGCAGACACTGAAGAATTTATCGCTGCAATAAGAAAACTGAATAATGACCGAATAAAACCTACAATTACACCAAGATTTGCATTGAGCTGTACGAATGAGTTAATGGTGAAACTGGGTGACATTGCACAGAAAAATGACTTACATATACAGGTATGTAAATAATAAGTTGTGTATGTATGTATGTATATGCCTTTCAATAATAAAAAGGGTAAAGTAACAAAGCGAATCGGTCTGGAGGTTAACGAAGATAAAAAGTTAGCATAGTCTGTTCTCGGCATCCATACGCCTGTTAACCGACATAATTTTGAGGTATTTAGTAGAGCACTTCAATGAGTTGGAAACCATTTTCAATGCTGACAATTAATATCAGCTTCGAAATGCAACGGAATATTCAATTACCAAACAAGTGCTGCTCTGAACTGAAGAATCAACTGAGCTCACAAAAACCCACGTTTTGAATTGTAATTCTCTTATTTTATTTTATTTTTTCCTATTGTATGGTGTGAATTATGAAGGAATATTTTGTAAATCATAATTTCGCCGTCACATAAATATGCAGATGTTTGTATGTACCAGTTATAAATCCAAATGCTTTTTTTCAGAGCCACATAAGCGAAAATTTGTCGGAAATAAGCAGTGTCAAGCAGATGTTCAATTCGAGTTATGCCAAGGCATATGATAATGCTGGCTTGTTGACACCGAAAGTAAGTATCAAAGTTATGAACTTAATAAAAGCGTGAAATTAGAAAATTCTGCAATCTCCGGAGCGAAAGCTATACATATCGGGCAGGTTCTGCAATTACCTCCGAGTGAATTTCATTAAAATTTCCTGGCAATTGCATTGCATTGAAATTCACTCGAAAGTGAAATAAAGAACCTGCCCGAATGTTTGCAACGAAATTTAAATAAGAATGTGCGCATTTAACAAAGGCTAATAAAAACAAGTAAGGAAGTGCTTATTTTGTTGTTGTTGTAGCAGCAAAAACATTTCCCATACATGTTCGGGGAGTGCTGAGGGAGTGACAGTCCTTGACCGGATACAAATCCGGGCCGTTCCGGTAACCTAGAACCGACTGTCAGGGAAGCATCCAATACGAGTACGAAGTTTTGGCCCCGACGGACTAAACATGCTGATGCTGAAAAAGCTGGGTCCATTGGGAGTAGAATATCTCACAAAGGTCTTCAACCTGTCTATGGCCACTCTCATCATTCCTGATAAGTGGAAATTAGGGAGAGTGGTCCCACTGCTGAAGCCTGGGAAACCCGCCAACCAAGGGGAGTCTTATCGTCCGATAACTCTCCTTTCCCCAGTAGTGAAGACACTTGAGGCCCTTCTACTCCCACTCCTCACTCAACACCTGACTCCAGCCCCACACCAGCATGGTTTCCGTAGAGTGCACAGTACCACCACGGCACTCACCGTCATAAACACCCAGGTAAACCGCGGCCTCAACCAAAACCGCCCCTGCGAGAGGACTGTCCTAGTAGCGTTGGACCTACAAAAGGTTTTCGACACAGTCAGCCACGCCACGCTACTAGATGACATTTTACAGTCGACACTCCCGCCAGGGCTGAAGAGGTGGACCGCGAACTACCTGAGTGGTCGTCACTCGTCGGTAGTATTTCGAGACCAAACCTCAAAACAAAGAAAAATAAAGCAAGGAGTACCGCAGGGTGGTGTCCTTTCACCCTTGCTTTTTAATTTCTATATTTCGAAACTCCCCCAGCCACCAGAGGGAGTCTCACTGGTCTCATATGCCGACGACTGCACGATAATGGCGTCGGGCAATGACATTGATGGCCTATGCTCAAAAGTAAACGCCAGCCTTTCTCGCTTCTTCACTGCGAGAAACTTAAAACTTTCTCCCACTAAATCCACGGCGACCCTATTTACCACCTGGACAAAGGAGGTCAAGCTGCCACTTCAGGTTCAAGTCGATGATACCCCAATTCCGACGATAAACAACCCCAGAATTTTGGGAGTCACCTTTGACAGCTTGCTCTCCTTCTCGGCGCACACAACCGCTATTGCAACGAAAGTAAAGAATCGCAACAAGGTCCTCAAGTCGCTTGCCGGCAGCACTTGGGGCAAAGACAAAGAAATGTTGCTGTCGACTTTCAAAGCAATAGGCCGACCGGTTCTGAACTATGCCGCGCCTGTCTGGTCGCCTGGAACCAGTGATACGCAGTGGACGAAGCTTCAGACCTGCCAGAATACTGCCATCAGGACCGCGACAGGATGTCTCCTGATGTCCCCTATCCACCACCTACATGACGAGGCGCACATGCTCCCGGTTAAGGAGCATAACAAAATGCTCCGCAAGCAGTTTCTGCTTGGGTGTCACCGTAGGCCTCACCCATGCAGACACCTGCTCGAGCCTGAGCCACCTCCCAGGCACATCAGGAGACACTTCCTCAATTACGTGGACGAGATCCAGGACAAAACGGACAGACCTCTCCAGGATCAGACAGTATACAGACAGGCTATTAACGACATTCATCGGGAGACACTTACCACCTTCCTAAGCTCCCGACCCCCGAATGCCGTTATCGGAGTCCAACCACCACCTATCGCAGACGAAGAGCTCCAGCTTCCTCGAGAGTCCCGCGTAATCTTGGCACAACTACGTTCTGGATATTGTAGCAGGTTAAACTCCTACCTATCCAGAATCGACCCCGACATACTAAACATATGTCCTGCATGTGAAGGTACCCCGCACGACACTAACCACCTCTTCACATGCCCCATTAAACCCACTCATCTAACACCTCTCTCCCTCTGGACCCAACCCGTCGAAACTGCTAGTTTCCTGGGCCTACCGTTAGATGAGCTTGACGAAGACGACCGGTAATTTACACTACACTGACAGGGCGAAGATACTGCTACAACAACAACAACAGTACGAAGTTTGGGTGGTTAGTTGTATTAAATCCTTATCAAGATACACTCGTTTACCCAAAAGTTAGTAATTTGAGTAATAAAATGTGATTAATTTTGCATTATTTATGTTTTTTCTTTTTCGCAATTACGGTGCACTAGATAGGGCAAGTTAACTGGGGCGGTAGCCATTATATATACATATATATATATATATATATAATAGTTCCTCCTCCTATTTGTGGTGTGCGTCTTTGATGTTGTTCCACAAATAGAGGGACTTACAGTTTCAAGCCGACTCCGAACTGCAGATATTCTTTGTGAGGAGCTTTCTCATGGCAGAAATACACTCGGAGGTTTGCCATTGTCTGCCGAGGGGCGACCGCTATTAGAAAAATGTTTTTCTTAATTTTGGAATTTCACCGAGATTCGAACCTATGTTCCCTCTGTGAATTCCGAATGAATGGTGGTCAAGCACCAACTCATTCGGCTACGGCGGCAGCCATTGGTCAGAAAAAACTTGAGTCATAAGGTTAACGTGGAATCGACTGTCATGGGAATTTTATTTTTTTTAATTACCGTTATATGGAAGACGAGCGGAATAATTTACCGATTTCGCCTATTTCCACTTCCAGCCTATCTTGGACAAAGAGTAATTTGTGTATCATTATTATTATAGAAATATATTCATTTTTGCTAGAGATATCATAGACACCGATATATAAGAAGTATTCATTCGCAAAAGATTTTTATTTTAAGGTGCTCCTTTCATTTGTGCTGGTTGGAATTTAAAGGTCCACAATTTCATAGCACCGTGCAACAAGAGAATTAGGTGAAAACAACATTAAAAAACTATTTTTAGAGATCACTTAAGAATTTATTTCGTGCCTACACATTTTAATTCATTAAATATATTATAAGAAATAAATTGTTAAACGGCGAGCGCAAAATCTAACAAGTCTCTAATTTAAACGCTTCGCACATGCGTCGAAAAATCTCACTCTATTTGCTCCATGAGATACAAGAAATATTCATAAAATATTGAATCGTGTTAAAACAAAATAATTCGTGTAGAAAAACATTTTTTTTTAACTCGTGTTAAGGGGTTATATACAGTTAGAAGGCCGAAAAACGCGAATTTTAAATTTATTGATCGAAAAATTTGTACACATATTATGTTATCTTTTAACTGTATTTTAAGACTTAGTATTAGTAAAAATATTTGTTTGGAAAGGAGCTACAGCTGATCTCCGAGAGCTCCTCTTAAAAAAGAAGTTTTGCTGTGACCCCTATATCTCTGAACTGGATCCCCTGAAATTAAAAAGCCACACAGATTTCGTTAAAGTAATTTTAAATCTAGTAATCATATCGGCCTTAAATTGCTTAAAAAAATACATATTTATCGGTAAGAAAAAATTAATTTGATTAATTACTGAAAAATATATTAAAGAAGCTCGTGTTAAAATTTGAGACTAATCGATTTAGTCGTTTTCGAGTAATGTTGGTCACCGACTGTGAAAGCATCATTTTGAGAAAACCCCGTTTAGAGTCCGGCCTTGTCCTTCAATCACTCTGAAATGCCTTTTCAAATTTGCGTGTAACTTCGAAAATATTCACCGGAACGATATTAAATTTTCTGTGTCTATTCTTAAGTGTATGTATTAAGAAAAAAATAAAAAAAAATCTGTATATAACACCTTAAACCAAACCCGAGTAAAAAAAACGTGTAAAAAGAAAATTAGGTGTATATATAATTAGCGCTTCCACCCTTTTTGGGAGTGTGGCCGAGCTGCTCCTCCTATTTGTGGCCTGCTGCGCCTGAAGTTGTTCCACAAATGGAGTGACCTACAGTTTTAAGCCGAGTCCCAACGACTGATATTTTTTATGAGGACATTTTTCATGGAAGAGATTTGCTCTTTTTTATCATTTTGGTTTTTCATGCACGGAGATTTGCACCTACGAATTTCCGAATAGTAGTCAAGTCGCCGTAGGTTTTAATTAAATTCAAATAAATTTTTCATTTTAGACGGTTATGGCACACGCCGTACATTTGGAAGATGAGGAAATAGCACTTTTTCGTGAACGCGGCACTTCGGTCGCCCATTGTCCAGCCTCAAATACAATGCTAAGTTCAGGTTTCTGTGATGTGCTGCGACTTATTAAAAATGGCGTTAAAGTTGGTTTAGGCACAGGTATATCCATTATTATACCAATACTAGCCTTACCAAATTATATGTAATCTTCATGTTTTTTATGCAGATGTCTCCGGCGGCAACTCTATGTCTATACAAGATGCTATATTGCGTGCACTCGACGTTTCCCATCATCTGGAATTTGTGAAAAAGCAGGATATCAAAGGCAGTGGCCGCCTAACCACTCAGGATAATGAATATCAACCACTTAATTACAAACAAGCTATATTCTTGGCAACACTTGGTGGCGCTGAAGCGCTAACGTTGAGTGATGTTACCGGAAACTTTGTGATGGGCAAAGATTTCGATGCATTGGTTGTGGATACGAGCAAATATCCGCTGCAAAACTACGCCACTGATGAGGCGGCAAAGAAATCACAAGAGCAACAACTCCTCGAAATGGTGCAAAAATTCATTTATGTGGGTGATGATCGCAATATAATTGGTGTTTATGTTGCGGGAAAGCAAATCAAAAAAAAATTATGAATTGGATGATCTAAATGATGTTAATGAAAATAACTTCAATGCATAATCATAATTAATTTCAATTTCATGTTAATTTCATAATTTTTATTTTTACTTTTATTTTATACAACGCCAAGTTTGATTGCATTTGCCGTTATCAGTTTGACATCCAATTTCTCTACACTTACGCTAAATACCATACACACAGGGGTGCCTGAGCAGGGGCAATTTGTGTGTAGTCTTCACCTTAAATGCATATTAATATTTACATACATACAAATTGCATACATTTTCCTACTACATGAACTTCTTTGTAAATAATTGTTTATGTTCGCATCACTTATGGTTTTATATGCATATTTTATGTAAATATAAGATATTATATTAAAAATATGGGGAAGTATGTCGCTATAATAAGAGGCCAGAAGGTGCGTCCTGCTAAAATATTTGACGATTTTAATTATCATTCAACTTGCAGCAATTTTTGTTTGGAATGGTGCTCATATTTTTCGATTGTATAGATTTTAAAATTTATTACAACTTTAGCTTGCTTATGCGTCTCTAATAATTCCACACATTTTTGTAATATCATTTTCATTCAATAAAAGATTTTTTGAACTGTCAAACTTTTATATTTTTGTATATAGGAAAAAAATTGATGGTTTGCATAATACTATTATAATATTTTGGAGTTTCTTTAGTGCTTTATTATATTTTTTGTGGCATTGTAATTTAACCACATAACAACTTTGCTATCATCAACACGACGCGTAACCTAAGCGTGTGGAAGAGATTTATAAAAAAATATTTTTTTACAGTTACAACTTACTAAAAAACCAAATAAACAAAAGCTTTGGATTCATATAAAGTTATTAAGCTAAACCCCGTAGCCCAGAAATTCGCGGTCGAAAGTAACTTTTAATGTTGTAATTATTAGTTCACGTTTAATTTTAGAGAAAAATTGATATCTTTTTAATTTAATTGAGATGGAAGCAGTGCTCATTTGACAGAAAAAAAAAATAAAAATCAAGAAAATAAAAAAAAAACAAAAAATTAAAAAAGAACAAAATCACCATCTTACAAAAAAAAAGTTAAAAAAAAAATTCAAAGTAATAGTCTTAATGAATATAAATAAAAAAAAAAATTTAAATTAAAAGAAAATTAAAAAAAAAAATATTGTAATAGTTTTAATAATAAGAATCGTCATAAATAATTTCATTCATATTGACTGATTTGGTAGAATAAAGAACAAAAAAGCCAACAATCTTACAAAAAAAAAATTTAAAAAAAAATATTGTAATAGTTTTAATGATTGAAAAGAATCGTCATAAATAATTTAATTCATATTGACTGATTTGGTAGAATAAAGGAGAAACGCCAACCATCTAACAAAAAAATAAAAAATAAAAACAAAAAAAAAATTAAAAGAAAATTAAAAACAAAATTAAAAGAAAATTAAAAACAAATATTCCAAAAAAAATTAAAAAAATATATATTGTAATAGATTTAATGATTGATAAGAATCGTCACAAATAATTTAATTCATATTGACTGATTTGGCAGAATAAAGAACAAAAGCCAATCATCTTACAAAAAAAAAAAAAAAATAAACAAAAACAAAAATAAAATAAAAAAATGAAAACCAAAATAAAATGAAAAGAAAGTTAAAAACAAAAATCCAAAAAAATTCCAAAAAACAAAAAAAATTGTAATAGTTTTAATGATTGAAATGAATCGTCCTAAATAATTTAATTCATATTGACTGATTTGGCAGAATAAAGAACAAAAGCCAATCATCTTACAAAAAAAAAAATAAAATAAAAAAAATGAAAACCAAAAATTAAAAAAAAAACAATTCCAAAAAACAAAATATTGTAAAGTTTTAATGATTGAAATGAATCGTCCTAAATAATTTAATTCATATTTACTGATTTGGTAGAATAAAGAACAAAAGCCAATCATCTTACAAAAAAAAAAAATAAAATAAAAACAAAAATAAAATAAAAAAATGAAAACCAAAATAAAATTAAAAGAAAATTAAAAAAAAAAAAATCCAAAAATTCAAAAAAAAAATTCAAAAAAAAAAATATTGTAATAGTTTTAATGATTGAAAAGAATCGTCCTAAATAATTTAATTCATATTTACTGATTTTTCAGAATAAAGAACAAAAGCCAACCATCTTACAAAAAAACAAAATGAAAAAAAAAATTAAATAAAAAAAAAAACAAAAAGTATTGTAATAGCCTTAATAATGGATAAGAATCGTCATAAATAATTTACATCATATAGACCGTTTCAAGGAATAATGCATAAACAGGAACTAATAGGTCTTTTCACTTTCGAAATAGACGCACAATTTATGATCTCACATATTTTTGAACAACCAAGAAAACTTAAAGATAGAATATTAAATGAGAACTCGATTGCTAAGCAAACATATAAACTAAAACTGTTTGCTTCATATGTACATATGTACTTGTATGTGGTTAAGGGATATTAAGCATCAACATAACTAAATCTTACTCTACATTGATTTCGAATTCCATAATTTATGTATGTATGTATGTATGTATATAAATTTATATATTTATTCAATACTGTTTGCCATATAAACAAATCTGCCTGCTTTAAAACTAGTGTAAGTAAAAAAAAACTAGCTCGAGTAAATATAAATGCTTCTTAAATCGTTTTTACACTCTCTTTTCAAATTCAAATTATTTTTGATAAAAAGAAAATTTGCGTGCGACCAATATTCCATTTGATTTTTTAAAGTCAACGTAAAAAATAGTAACTATTTAAGGCATTTTCTTAGTAGAGCAATTAAGTAAATAGATCAGACCATTTAAAAAACAAGAATCAATTGCATTGGCTATTATTTTTTAGAATTATTGTTTCAAATAATATGTACGCATACAAGAATACATCTGGTATAGAGTTACTACTCGAAACTTACAGTTAATGATTCATAAGCAATTACATATACCAGTCATTTACGGGCTAGATTAAGAAAACTCATACTCACATAAAAATTATGTATGTAATTTATTTATATATTCCTATATTAACTACTTTTAATGCTTTTTAACGCATCTCAAAAAAGATTGGTTCGCGGCAGGTCTTGCTGATGGTATCGATGCTCTGCATTGTCCGCACTGTAATTACACATTTTATGTGTTGAATAAATTTTGCTGTGTGGTATCATTCTCAAAATCAGTCCAAGCGTTGTTTAGCTCCATAAATATTAACTTAGCTATGCTTTCATTTTCCGTGCCGTTATGCTAATAAATTAAAAAAACAAAAAAATTAATTAGCCAGTACAAAAATTTCTGCGGCGTAAATTTGCTCACCTTATCCGGATGTACAGCAAGACAGGCGCGCCTGTACGATTTTTTTACATCGGCCGGCGTAATGAGTGTGGACATTTCACACATCGTCCATTTTGCGCCAGTCCAAAGCACCGTGTGCATCGAACATAGGAGCGCTCTTATGTTACTCTTCTTGCCCTCCGTCTAAAAAAAATTAATTAATTACTTAAATGCTACAAATCCGTATGTATATTAAATAGCGCAAGTACACACCCATTCCATGATTTTAACTTTTTCCGGATCCATTTCCTTAATGAGATCCTCTTTGCGCATTTCATTGATGGACCGTGGCCCCTGATGCATTTTGCTGCCAAAGTTGTATCCTTGTTCACCCAGTATATCTGCGAAAATGTCAGCATTCTTATTAGCTTGTGCACCAGTATTTTGCCCCGACTTTGGCGTATCGAAATTCGACCGACTATAATCTGGTCTATTTGATTGCGCATTTGACCCAGCCGTTGCTGGTGTGGCTTGCGGCGATTGTCGATTGGAATTTTGGCCAGAAGATGACGAGAATGGTGGACCAGGCGTAAAGGACGCACCAAAACCGCCCACACTACTTGGCGACTTCACATGATTCGGCGAGGCAGTTGCGGTTGGCTGCGGTGGGTGTGGTGTTCGTACACCGCTTGTGTTGTGTGTGGGGCTGGAAAATTGTGTTGTATATGGGCTATTTCCGATGGGTGTAGCACCTGTTGATTTACTGCCCAATGTATGTGGATTGAAGTTGATATTGAGACCAGAAGCTAAATTGGCAATATCAGCGAATGGATCTTTTGGCTAAAATATTTCAACGGCAACAAAAAATTACAACAACTAAATAGTGTATGTTTTTTATACCAACATTTTGTGGTGATGGCTCCTTGCTGGGGTTGGTGTTGAACGTTGGCACTGAGCCGAAGAAAGTGCCTGTTGCTGGCGTAGGTGTTGATTTTGCAGACCGTGATGCGCTTGCATTAAGTGGTGTGTTGTTACTATTGAATTCTACATTGATTCTCGGCGCCGTTGAGGCGACCGAGCCGAAGATATCATCAAGATCGGCGTTTGAAGTGGGCTGTATGTTGTTTTCTAAAATCGTAATTGACATTTTAATAAAAAAATAATTAAAATTAAAATTATTAATTCAAAAGCAGTTTGTTAAGCGCAAAAAACATTATGCTTTCAATTACTATTTGACCTGCAATGGATTAAAATTCTTACCCAAAATATCAGGTATTGGCGCTGAGCCTATACCTGTTGAGTTATCATCCCCGAAAGCGCCAAGTAAATCAAAACTAGCGTCGCTTGTTGGCATTGCTGTGGCTTGGGGATCTTGCACCGGCAGTTGCGGTTGGGGCTGGTTCAAATTGAGCAAATCAATTGGAGGTGATGGTTCAGGCTGGATGTGTTGCACATCCTCGTGTTTTATTTCGGTGACATCCGGCAAAACAAGCGGTGAATTAGAACGCAAGGATTTTTCTATACTTTCTTTTGGAGGTTGCGGCCTTGCAGGCTTTGTTGGGTGTTTTGTACTAGGTTTTGTGACTGTATGAAAATAAAATAAATAACTTATTTGCATCGCGTTCACAATAGCAGGACTTACCAAAATTATCTACCATTTCCTCGTATTCCAGCTGTGAACTAAAGAGATGTTGCGCGTCGCATTTTGGTTTTGCTGGCACCCAGGGCGGATTTCTACTAGGCGGGCATTCCTTATCCGTAAAAGTCAAAGACAGCGAAACCGAAAAATCATGATGCACCTGATCAGCATCCGGTAAATCATCCAAATCGTTGAGGGAGAATGTGATTAATGTTTCTTGTTCCGGTATAAAGCCAGTGTTTATTTGAAATTGACATATCTTTAAGCTTTGTGGGCGCACCATGCCTTTGAGCGCATTTCGCGCGTGATAGAGTACGACTATCAGATCTCCGCAGACCGTCAGATTGATGGGCAATGTAATTTTACCTGGTCCTGCCAAATACAATCTAAGAAATTTTTAAAAATGTATTGTTTAACATCGACCCAAATTAGCATTTAATTGAAAATAGATTCTAGCTCACCTCATCTTTTCGTAATCCTGCAAAGTGCTCAAGAATAGTCGATCATTGCAGTACACTTCCATGTAAATACGACAGCCATCCCGTGCTTTGGTCATACGCGGCACAGGTTGGCAACTCAACGAAACTAAGTTGATGCTTTTGTAGTGCGGTAATAGTGGTGTTGGACGCAAAATATCGCCAAAATAATATAAATAACGGAATTCCGATGGTCTAAGGTTAATGGGATGGCGCTTCACAGCGAACACTTGCACTGCGTCTTCGGGTTCCTGCACTAAGTTCGCGTACATGAGAAGCGCCCCAACTATTGTAGCCGCAGAACAACCACCTGAGTCACTCGTTTGAATGATAACCACAGATTTAGGGTCGGCGATTAGGAAGCCGTACATGTCTTCGACGACCGAAAACATACCTTGCAGACTGGGCGAATGTGCCTGCACACAAGCATAAATGGAACCCACTTCGACAGTGCGCACTGGTGGCGACAGTCGTGGACAATTACTTTGGCCAAAATTATAGATGCTTACTTTTTGTGGTGGGAAGCGACTTTCAATGGACAATCGCACATCTTCAATATTATTAGTTTTATAAGCTGATTCAAATCCCTCTGAAGGACAAGGCATCACAAGAATACGCGACGTTATGTAACTTATGTCTAGATCAGTACGAGCGATAGTTTGTTGCATTGTTTGCATAACCTTTGAGGAAGTGTCTTTGAGATTTTTTAGAAAACTTCCAGCACCTCCACGCAACGATGAAAATAAACTACTATTTGATGCACCAGAGTTCCCGGCTTGTGCACTTGGTGGATTATTAGGTAGCTGGTGCTGTGGCTGATTATTGCCTGCTGGCTGGGCAGCCGAGCCTGAACAGTCATCCACATAAAAAGTAGATATGCCAACACTTTCTGCAACTTTAGGTGTTGGTTGTGGGAGCTGTGCTCCAGTGCCACCACTAACTTGCGGAGAACTTGTGCAATTTATTGGACTTCTAGGCTGAGGAGATTCTATAGGTTTGCCGTGCAAATCAAGAGCACCTTTGAGCGACCAATTTTTTGTTTCTCCTATAGCAGCCAAACGTTCTAGCACCATCGATATATTGAAGCGATGCGCTGGATTTACATTTAGGCAGCCTAAAGCACAAAATAAAAGCTTAGGCTAAGTATTAAAAAAAAACGGAATATTGAATATTACCTTTGATTATTTCATGAAAACAGTGAAAACGCGAATCAGTTGGTAAAATATAGTTTCCATTAACGATGCGCAGTTTGGCTGAATCTTCGAACGGATGCTTTTGGAAACATAAAGCATATAAAATGCAACCCAAAGCCCAAATATCCACCTTTATACCGATTTCGTAATTTGACCATGTGTCTAGCATTTCGGGCGCGCGATACATTGGTGTTGTGACAGAGCTAAGCTGGAATATAAAAACAAGGAAAATTCAACTAAGACTTTAACAACACATTATGGTGTATGTACCTGATCTTCTAGAATATTACGTTGTTTCGCGCCCCAATCAATTGTCGGAGCATATGTTTCTTTGGTTGTAGATCCAAAGTCACAGAGTTTAAGTTGTTTATCATTGCCGATAAGAAAGTTCTCGATCTGCAAAAACACAAATTTATAATCCAATTTATTTTATGCTTATTATAGATCTAAAATTTAATCTAAATTATATTTTGTAGGCATTTTAGCGCACCTTGATATCGCGATGTGTTATTGGTGGTGTTTGAGTGTGCATATGAACCACGGCACGAGATGCTTGATAGAAAACACGCAGGACCAATGCGGGATCGAGTGGCGTATTCAAGCAATCTATAAGCGAACCTCCTAATTTTTTTTTTTTTTTTTTTTCAAATACATTAGAAATTGGAATCAGCTTTTTAGTACAACGTCTTATTACCATTACAAAGCTCCGTTAGTAGCAAATATTCTGCGCGCTGTTGAGGTCCAGTTGTTTTATCGATAAATGATGCTCCGACAAATGTAACAATGTTCGGATGTCCGGAAAGCTGTTTGTGTGTGTTAATTTCATTAATGATGGCATTACAAGCTGCCTTATCTGTACCAATGAGCCGCTTGAGGGCGTATTTTTTACCACTGTGCAAATCTTGCGCCACATATACAAATGCAAAACCGCCTGCAAGTAAGCGCATAACGATAACACAGAGTAGAGTATATGGGAATTATTCTAATTGTCCGACGATTTTTGATAAGAATAAATAAATTTAGCGATAACAATAAAAAGTAAATACGATAGACAAAGATATTTGTTAAACATTCATGCATGACTGTATTGGTTGTTCTTTCATGGATTTACAGATTTCTTTGAAAATAAATCCAACTTAAAGATATGTATGCTAAGCAATTATGTTTGGAACGTGCAACGTAAAAACATGAATACTCTAAGCTATAAATACATATGCATGTTAATGTTAATAAGTAACGAAAAGGTGTGAAAAATGCACTAAGCTCGAAACTGTGTCTGTTTTATTTATAGGTTCCAATTATATTTTTGTGCTAGCATGCCCTAAGCGTTATAATTTTATGCTAATGACGCGAAAGTAAATTAAATATTTTTTTAGATTCTATATCAAATGCTACTGGAAGGATAAGTGTTAATTTCCGTCAGGTATAGGGTTTTTGCATTATCGATTTTTCGTTGTCATGTAGAATATTCATAGGTGTATGTATTGTAGGTGGTAATAGCCAAACGACCAGTTATTAGCGAATGCAAAATTGAGGGGGAGTCAACAGTGTCTTACCCTCAGCAATAACTTGCTTTACACGGAGCTTATGTCCTGCTACTTCAACAATTTGTCCACAAAACTCGTTTGTCGTTGCAGTTGACGTAGGAGCTACGTTGCCAGAACTACCATTCTCATTATCTCCACCAATATTGGTATTTGGGGCTGTATTGAAGTAGCCCATTGCTGATTTAAAGAATTCACTCATTTTAGACTACCCGAACCTGTTATGCAAATAGGCGATAATTCACGCGTTCTCTTGTATCTAAAACGCTATTTATTTAAACTTTTTCTTAACTTGGTTTGTATTCAAAAATTTTACTTTTAATTATTGTATTTACTAAGATAGAATCAAGAAAATTACGCCATGACAGTGGCACAACAACAAAAACACGAAATCTAGTGGAGTTTTCGTTGCCACAGTTATGCAGAATCTTGCCAGCTGTGCAGCAGAGCTGCCTAATTCGATTAAATTGTTCTTATTAGAATCATTGAAGCTCGTTCAGGAAAAATTACACTTTGATGGTGTAAATATTTTACAAGACCCTACTCTTATAGAGAAGCGGGATAAGCATAGCTGGAGTTTTATAAGTGACAATTTATTAGTTTGGGGAAAAGCAACTCCGTGGATCATAATGCATTAAAAAGTATTGGTCAACAGCAACGCAACCCTGATAGCAGTAAACATTTTTTGTTGTTGTGTTGGAGTGAGTAATTGTAATTTATCTCCAGGTATTTGCCGAAAATAAAAATTAGCCAAAAATAGAAAAATGTCGCATCAAACTGGTATAAAAGGTACGTAAGATGTATATTGGATATAAAATATATTCTAATATTGCGGAATTCACCATATAATTCCAGGTAATGATAAACTTACAAAAGTTTTTGGGAAAAGCAAAAACGGAAAGCTGCGGGTTATAAAAGTTTCAATAGAAAATGGTAAGCGCATATTAATTCGTAATAGAAAGCTTAGAAAAAATGTGAATGCAAGTATTTGTACATAACTGAACGTAAAAATTGGTAATAAATTCCTTACAGAGGAACTTAATTGTACCGCTACAGCTGAGGTAAAAAAAGACTGGGAGAGGGACTACGACAAGTTAATTGCACCATTGTTAGAAGAAAATGTACCATGTTATATACTTTATCGGTTGGATAGTAAAACTTCGCTTGGTTATGCATGGCTGCTGTTGAGTTGGGTGCCGGATACGGCAACAATACGACAAAAGATGGTTTATGCTTCCACAAAAGCAACACTTAAAACCGAATTCGGTTCGGCGCATATTACTGAGGAAATACACGCAACAACCTTAGAAGAGACTACATTTGAAGGCTACGTACGGCATAAACAAGACTTTGCAGCACCGGCACCACTAACCACTCGTGAGGAAGAGCTGGTAGAGTTGCGTAAAACTGAAATTAACACCGATATTAATACGGATACGCGTCACCAAACCCTGGGCGGAGTAGTGTGTGCAATGTCTGATGCCACTGTTGCGGCTGTTAAGGATTTGCTACGAGGTTCGTATGACTATCTTCAATTTCGTATCGATCTGGACGAGGAGCGCATACATGTGTCGAAGGCAGCAGTGGTGCCGCTGAATGAATTGCCCCATCAGGTGCCGACCGAACATGCACGCTATCATTTATACCTCTTCAAGCACACGCATGGCGGTGACTATCAAGAAGCATTTGTTTTCATATATTCTATGCCTGGGTATACATGTTCGGTGCGTGAACGTATGATGTATTCCAGCTGTAAAGCACCATTTTTGGACAACTTGAGCACGTTTGGAGTAAATGTTGCGAAAAAGGTAAGTGTTATAGAAGTTTTTTTCGATTGAAGTATGTTAAATTTGTTACGCATTTGTTTTTTAGTTGGAAATCGATAGTGGTTCTGAATTGACTGAGGAGTTTCTGCTCGAAGAACTCCATCCAAAAAAACTTGCCAGCAGACCAGCATTTGCGAAACCTAAAGGCCCACCTAGTCGCGGTGCAAAACGTCTGACTCGTCCACAAGAGCAATCTTAAGTGCAGAATGGATATAGAATTCTATTCGGCAACTTGACCACCTCGCGGCAATAATTTGACTAATGCTTTCTTTATTCTTCCACCTGATGTTTAACTCGCATTTTATCATGATTCAAGTATTTAACTATAAGAAGTGTCTACAAGTTATTCATACATATATGTACATAAACATAATGTTTAATAGTATTGAATGTTAGAAATTATGTTTATTTGTGTTCACTTCCACGCAAGATCTATAAATAGTTATGTAAATGTACACAAAAGCATACATGTAAAGATTTACTGCCTTATTCCTTTCTAATGGTACGCGCGGGCCGTTGATCTTAATCATTTTGTAGCGCTGTTCGATCAAACTTTCAAACAACTAATGATATATAACTATTCCGCAATAATGTTTGGGGAATGCTGCTGGAGTGACAGTCCTTGGCCGGATGTAAACGATATAAATCCGGGTCGTTTAGGTAATGCAGAACCGACCTTTGTGGGAACGTGATATGTTTTCTAATGCATAGTAATGGCTCTGACCCATATAAAAAAATTGTAGTCAATAAAACAAACAATACACATACATATACATTTACCAAATACATAAAAGTTGATGTTGAACAATTCAATTTGCTCCCTTTTGTTTAACAAAAAAAAAAAAAAATAATGTGTCATCTTCTATATACATATGTAGCTGTATTTAAGCGTTTAGAAATTGCAATATAACATAAAAATGTATCTATTATTAATTATACATATGTGTGTACATCCAAAATAAAGAGTTAATTTTCTACTAGTTAACTTAAACGCAATTGTTCTCGATCCTTTTTCATCTCCACTTTTTATTTAATAGGATCCAAAGTTACTTTACCGCCAACTTTTTGATCGTGCTCCTTAAAGAGACTGGGGGTTTTATGTGCTATGTCTTCTTGCGCCTGAATAGTGGATAAAAGTAATGAAAAACGTATGCACAATGTTTGATCAGTACATTTTTACCTTCATTGCCTCGTTCACAACATTTTCACGCTGTAATCGCCATTTATATTGCCAATAACGTATCTCTTCCATGGAAGTACCAGATGCATAGAGTAGTGCAAGCGATGCCGCTCCTGCTACGGTCCCCAGCACACCACCAACAACACCTCCCGCAACCATGCCTCGTAGACCTAAGTTCATTTTATATACGCTGCCGGTAATTAAACCTGCTGCAATATATTCAAAGATGGAGGATTTACCCCGATACACGGACACGCATGTGATTATGCCACTGAAAATGTTGGAGGCCCTTGTTTTTATTTGTATTTCCATAGGCATAAACGTTTGTACTCACAAGTATGAAGTCGTGAACAAACCAATTCGCCAGCCCCATTTAAATCCACCTCTCGCAAAACTCATGGTCACCTCATCTTGCAATTTGCGCTACAAAAAAAAAAAAAAACTGTATGTCGTGATATATATTACATTTATTTTACCCCACTTACTTTTGCATCAAGATGTGATTTAAATGCTGTCGCTTGGTTACTCTCCATAAAGTTCATGTATGCCGTCCGAGATTGTATAACACCGCCATAAATAGCGCCAAACATAAAGCCGACAAAACCCGCCTGATAAATTGAGTTCAAGTCTGAAGATATACTGCCAAATTCGCTGGTGGAAAAACAATTTTATGAATATGTACAAGCAAATCAAAATATTTTCAAACAGCCAACTTACTCAACTTTAAACAAATCTTTTAAACGCTCCCATCCGGTCTCATTCACGTCTGGTTTGTTTTGCAGATATGACTTGTAAGTCTTTGTGTCTTTAGAAACGATGTCATTCTGAGATGGATCGCCAGGTAAGCTTGGCAATATGCCCGCTATGAGTATTCGACGCCCACTCCTAATGAAACTCATATTATATTTTTCTTCGATTTCTGTGTAAAAAAATATCAAATGCCCGTGAAAAGTTAATTAAACCACAGCTGATTAACAGCTGCTCAACAGCAGTGTACAAAGTTTGTTTCTTTACAAAGAATTATCCGAATTATCCAACTTTTTGCTAGAGCAGGAGAGGGCAATATAAACCAAATATAAGAATGCGCACTGTTTCGCTACGCGATGTACAGAATATTCACTCTTGGTTTCGCTAGAGAGAGGCAGAAAATGAGGTTCGATTGAGGTTTATGCTGATTGCAACGGAACTAAAACTTTTTTTGCGAGTTTTGTGTTGATTCAATGAAGGTTTTTGTGAAGTGCAATCGAAAGCAAAATAGACGCATGAGGTTTGCTCATGTAAAAACTATGCAGTAACTTAAATTCCGTAAATTCGCTCGCAAAGAGAAAAATATCAAAAAAGTTCAAGCACGCAAAACCAGTAACAATTTGCAAGTTTCACGTACAGCTGATTAAATTGTTGGCGGGAAAAATTACAAAAATTAATAATTTTTCAGTTGAACTACCTCGTATTAAATAAAAAAAAGAAGTAAATAAAAGCAAAACAACGAGGGTAGTATCACAAGATCTTATTTTCTCCACAATAATTTGTTCCATTTCATTATTAGAACATTCCATTAGAAATTGTATTGTTGTGGCAATCACAGCTTTATTGACAAATTTAGTTAATAACGAAGCAGTACAAGTATTTCGGAAACTGCCGCAACGGTGACTGTAGGCTGTGGCTCAGAAGTACATGCCTCTGTATCATTGGCCGATACCTATTTAATATATGACATCAAATAAATTTTATCTGAAATATATTTAATTACATTCTCCATTTTAATCCCCACTTTTACTTAAATTTAGAACTTTGACTCAATTCCAAAATTTGAATTCGTGTTTATGTTTACTTTGCGATCAGCTGTTTTTCAGTTACAAATTCTTACAAGTAAAAATTTATCCAGTAAAAACTTTCAACTTCTCCTCAAAATGAGATGCCATTTTACTCTCTCACTTTCCCCTACTTTGCTAATTGTTACAATTGTTGTTACTTCATGAGCAGACCCATGGCATTTCAAATGAAAGGTAGTTGAAAATACCTTTTACAAATTCATATTTAAATTATGTTAATTGGGCAAATTTTCGAAAAAAATAGTTTTATATACATTTTTGTGTACTTCTTTTTTTCAACTTATTTTTTGATTTTTTTTTTTAAACTTGAAAAGTATTTACATAAAAAGTGTTTTAGTGACTCCTATAATTTTCTTCGTTTTTCCCTTTCTCTGTAATCTGCGTGTAATTCACCTTTAACCTTCAATATCTCCTGCATTTTTGTTTATGCAACTAATTTTTAGTACGGTTGTATAAATTTATTCCTTCCGCTCCACCGTTGTAACAAGCATGAATAGTTCTATCGAACCTTATTTTGTTTTTTTTTTCTTGCGAAACGCGCATTCCTTCCTCATGTACACTATCTTGCTTCAAATAATTTCGACACTATTTCTAAAACATAGTTTTCATTTTTATTTACATCTAAATTACTCATTATTCTATAAATAAAACACTAAAAAAGCGTATCCTCAGATCTGATGTATTCACCAATGTCCGACTGATGGAAGCAAACCGTAGTCATTGGATCTGCAGTCTTGCATTCTGTCGTAGAACGCGCCAACACACCGAATCCTAGTGGTAAATCATTCATGGAGTAAACGACCACACCTTGGTACTGACCGGCATTCTCTGTGATACGTCCTAGCCCCGATTTTGGAATATGATTGCCGTAGAGATATTGCTGTTCAAAGGATGGCTTTACCCAGACTTTATATTGGGCATAAGGCGCAAGATAATAGAGTGCGGTAATGTGGAATTTCAGTTTGTTTGTTTTTGAGAATTTTCCAAAGCAAGTGCCAACACACACAAGCTTTTCTGGGCCAAAGCATTCAGATAGTTTAAGTATACGCTCCGAAACGTAATACACACGATCCCTGTGCTCACGGAAGCAATATGTTCCATCCGGCCGGTCTATCAGCTGCTTCACATTGGTGCCAATGCTGGAATTTTATTTTTATTTATTAGTTTTTTGCTTCAGCTTTACTATATATATCTTATACTCACTATTTGGACAACTTTTCAAAAAGAACCTTTGCTCGCTCCTCACTTAGCCTTTTCATATTTTCGCGTATATGGTTTTAAAAAGAGTAACTTTATAAAAATTGTATTAAAAATCGTAAATTAAAATCACAGATAGTGACCAGAGTAGGCAAATATCAAATACAATTGACACACGTGCTCACATTTGTTTATGAACAGTACGGATGAAAAGTATCGCACAGGGCTGCCGTTTGCCGCAAATGCTTTAAGTTTATATATGGTAAGATAGGAATATGTCAAACATTATCACATTATTATCTTTTAAATTAATATCGACAAAATATCATTTTTGGTGATTATCAGGTGGAAAGAAAGAAAAAAATAATAATAACTTGGATAATTAATATTGGAATAAACAGTATGAGAATATTGCCATAAGACTTGTGAGAATGTTGGGTATTTCATATATAGTAAGAATGGAGCAGGAAAAATTTAATACTTCTTTAAATTCGTTAAATTAAATATTTAATATAATAAAATATTTTATAAAAATATATAAAAAATTCCCCATTTTTCCACAAATGGAGGGGCCTACAGTTTTATGCCGCCTCCGAACGGCAGATGAGGAGCCTTTTCTACACTACACTACAGATAAACACTAGGAGGTTTATCATTTTCTGCTGGGAAGCAAACGCTACTAGAAAATCTTGTTCTATTATTTGATATGACCTGTTTTTTTTTTTTAACGGTTACTTTTGCACTTCACGCTCTTCTTGCGTATATACAGTTAATCTAATAGAAGCCGGCCCGCCAAAGCTTGCAAACCAACCACCAACTTGGTTCTAATAAACTGAATTGTATGGCTCCATCTTTGAGTTAATTTGGGAATTTGGGTTAATTTCTGCGCATTTCTCTGTAGACTGAAATAAATAAATTATGGCTCAGCTAAATTTTGCCAAATCCGCCAAATTTGCCTTGATAACTGTTTGATCGTCCATATTTTTTTCTTTGATTTTTTCTTAAGGGGGGAAGCTGGTCTAGAATTTTGAAAAAATCGAAAAATTTTTTTTGTCTTAAAAGGTGCTTTAGGGTCTTAGAAATAATATACCAAATGAGGGATGCCAGCAAAAATGTCTAAATGCCCAAATTTTTCATTCGACGGCAGTGCCTCGCAGGTATGATTTTACAATACTTACAACTTTAAACGCGTTTTTCTCGAAATCACTTTTTTTAAACTGGCCGAAGACATAACTCGAACAAATCTTTACCGATTCTTACGAAATTTTGACAATACATTCGAAATACCTTTCTCCGGAGACGTACGTAGGATTTTTTATTTATATTACATAGTTTTTTTTTTTAATCAACAATTTTATGTCGTTCTTTATAGTGAAAATTGTAACTTTTTGTTCAAACGTGCACCATTTCGCGAAAAAACAAAATATCGAAAAAATCCTACGTACGTCTCTTTCTGTTGTTATATAGAAACTAAAAAAATTTTATTTTTTGATCCAGGACAAAAATTAAGGAGTTTACGTCTTCGGCAATGGACCCACTAGAAAAAAAGGCGCCTTAGGAGAACTGCTGGACAGCGGCCATTTTGAAATTAATTCAGACGAAAAATTTTGTATTTGTACCATGAAAGCTATATTATTAAACCTATTTCACAGATTTTCGATTGATTCCTTTGTTGAGTCAAAATAAATTCATAAAATATGCCCATTTTTTGCGCTCTAGACCAGCTTCCCCCCTTAACTACTACATAAACATTTTCAATAGGGTTGACATCAGACGACTATGAAGGCCAATCCAACATTTCATTTAGCTGTTTCCACTCTACATACCTTCGGTTTCGCTGCTTGGTATAGTTGTCTTCTTGTAAAACCCATGGTTGTCTACGTAGTTTTCCCAAAAATCTGCGCAGTTGACGGTAATAATGCTTTTTGGTAAATTTTTGTATTTATTTATTTTAAATTTTTATTTTGAAAAGCTTTCATGATAATAAATTATTAGGTAAACTAAAGTAAACGCAGCGTTAGCTGCAGAGGCTTTCGGCTGCCTGGTGATGTGTGTGTATGTATTCAACAAACCTGCATTGGAATTGACGGTACACCCAAATAACAGTTCGTTGAAGTTGTCGATTATTAGCAGTACATCAGGAGCAACAAATGCAACTATTCGCCCAAAAGGAAGATTCATGCGTTAATATTACGTTTGCCCCATGGCGAAAAGATTTTTATGTTGTGGCCAATATCTGACTGTTAGCCGACTCTTAGCGAATTTGACGGAATCGGCCGTTGGACTGACGTAGCAGGAGCTGCGAATCGGTTTGTTTATGAAAAAACTAAGAATGTGTTAGTGATATACGAAAAAAATTAAAGCAATGTCACTTAATTAGTTTTCCTCCGATAGTCAAGCCGCGATCAAGGCTCTGACGGCGCCAACGAAACTAGAAAACTTCTGTAAGGAGATCAAATCTCTTGGGTGTGCAGGTAACATTTCTTTGATCTGGGTTCGAGGACATAGGAACGTAGAGGGAAATGAAATTGCTGATGAGCTTGCCAAGAAGAGGACTAAATTGGTATCAGAGACCTCCTACCCGGTCATCGGCATCACCCTGACAGTTTTTAAAAGCAAACTGCACAAATTATTTCTGAGGAAAACGCAGAAAAGATGGAGGAGCTCCATTTCTTCATGTGCTATTTCAAAAACCCTTTGGCCCCGGTAAAATATACGAAGGACTCAGAAAGTCCTTTGGACTCCTCGCCATTCAATTTCCAAACTCGTAGCTGTGTTTACCGGTCACTTGACGATCGGCACACACGCGGAAAAGCTATGCTATGGGCCCGTCACAGTGGGCAGCTAATTTGGCTGACAGGAAAATATAAAGGGTTTTTCAATTGGCGAGGGTCGATATTGACGCCCTGTGGCGGCCATTTTGTTTTGGTGACATCTGTCAAATCTTTTGTTTATTATTAGTTGTTTATGCCAAATCATCATGGCAAGTTACACGATTGAACAGCACGTTCAAATGATAAAACTTTATTATCAAAATGAGTGTTCATTAACGGAAACGTTGCGCGCATTGCGCCCATTTTTCGGTAGACGTGGTGGCCCTTCAAAGTCGACTCTTCAACGTTTGGTGGCCAAATTTGAGACGACCGGGTCAGTAAACAATCAGCCAACACCCGTACGTTCAAGGAACGCAAGATCAGTCGAGAACATTGCCGCGGCCCGTGAAAGTGTACAGCAGAACCCGAGACAGTCTATCCTTCGCCGTGCACAAGAATCTTGGCCTTTCGCAGACTTCAACTTGGCGAATTTGCGTCGGGACTTGGGCCTACACCCGTAAAAGATCCAACTGACCCAGGAACTCAAAGTTGATGACCATAGACAACGCCGTTTGTTCGCTGAATGGGCTTCGAATCGTTTGGAAGAGAACCTCAGTCTTGGGCGAAAAATCATGTTTAGTGACGAGGCGCATTTTTGGAAGAATGGCTGTGTTAACAAACAAAATTGCCGTATATGGGACGACATCAATCCACACGAGGTTCAGAAGGTGATAATGCATCCTCAAAAAGTTATCGTTTGGTCTGGATTTTGAGCCGGCGGCGTCATTGGTCCGTACTTTTTTGAAAACGACGTTGGTGAGGCGGTCACCGTCAACAGCGAGCGCTACACAACGATGATAACCAATTTCTTATGGCCCATATTGAACCATATGGACCTAGACGACATGTGGTTCCAGCAGGACGGCGCTACGTGCCACATAGCAAACGCCACGATTGACATTCTGCATGAACGATTTGAGGGTAAGGTTATCTCACGCAGAGGTGATGTGAATTGGCCACCAAGGTCATGCGATTTGACCCCGCTAGACTTTCTCCTGTGTGGTTTCTTGAAGTCTCAGGGCTATGCAAATAAACCACAATCGACCGATGCTCTAAAGGTGAACATAACACAGGCCATCGCTCAAATTCAGCCGGATCTATGCGGAAGAGTCATTGAAAATTGGACCACTCGGATCCGTTCCACCGTAAGAAGCCGAGGCGGGCATTTGAATGATGTCATATTCCACACTTAATGGCATATATGCGCCTTTCAAATAAAAAAATAATTTTGTCAATAACTCGCACATTTTTGTTTTATTCCATTTCAACATCTACCCGCCCTTATTGAAAAATTCTTTACTATATGTACATATTTGGCGGCCTCGGTAGTCTAGCGTAGTCACTAGCCTCCCATCACAGAGGTTGTGGGTTCGAACTCCACGTAAAGCACGGTCCTCCCACTTTTCCAAACTTACCTACTTTCCCTGTTTCTAAAAAACAAAAATTTCATTCCTCAAACCCAAAACCTTATACATTTCATCCTTACTCCCACACAATAGTCAGCGCATTATTTGCATTGTGGCTGCTAAAACAAGCAAAAACAAACAGTTACACGTTGCATCAGTGACGCCAGCAAGAGGAAGTGGGCAACCGCGGTAGTAGCGCAGACACACCAAATTTAGCGAAGTTCTCAACCACCCATGCGATCCTTCTGCAGAAAAATGTGCAACACAGATGGCGTTCCAAGCAGTAAAGAAGGCGTTGTATCTAATCAGCAACTTAGGACTGGTAGCGAAAGGCTAATTACCTACCCTGTCAGAAATCAAATAGATTAACGAAACCAACGCAAGACAAGTCTTGTCGAGGCCCTATGCTCCCGAGAGGAGTGAACAAGGAAAAACAAACAAACACAAAATTTGAGTCGAAGGTGCCACATACCCTAAGATCAGAAAATACCGGGAATGTTTGAATAAAACAAAACAGAGTTAAATTTCAGGCAAATCTGTTTTATCTCCTTCAAAATATGACCTGTCTGAAGCAACACACATTACACACACAGCTTCGTCGCATTCTCTTCGATCTCCGCTATCGACTGAAATCTCCTTCCAAGAAGGTGTAAAACCCTTAAGGTCGCCTATTGATGGAATGTATGTTAATGTAAGTGTAGGCATAGTATAAGATACACCCAATAATGTAAACGTAGAGTAATGCTAAGAAGAGATGTAGTATTAAGTAAAATAAGGCAACCCTAAATGACAAATGGAAGAAAGAATAAAATGGAAGTCACTTCCGCTTGGATCGTAAAAATAGTCAGTCGTTTTATTTCTATCAGAATTTAATCGTGAGCCATCCGGCTTTAAAATATCTGGAAATAACCTCCATTTACAAAGGGGTACTTTCAACTGGGGAAACAAAAAGAAGTCGCACGGGGCCATATCAGGTGAATACGGTACTTGTACGATGGTATTTACTTGGTGTTTGGTCAAATAATACAGCACAATTTGGGCTCAGTGCGATGGCGCGTTATCATCATGCAAAATCCAAGAATTGTTTGCCCACATTTCCAGTCGCTTGCGACGTACAGCATCTCTCAAACGCTTCAAAATGAATAAATATGAATGGACCGTTTCCCACGTGCGCGGTTCGTTTAAATTAAACATTCCCGGTGCTTTTTGATCAACATTCTAATTTTGCAGTACGTCAAAACTTTGGTGTTTTTTATTATATCAAATTAAATGCAGAAAACAAATGAAATTTAAATTAATTGAGTCAATTCATGCATTCTTATCTTTACGATAAAAACTTGAAATAAATTCCATACCATAAATTCTATTAAAACCCTCTTTTGCTTGACTAAGCATTAATTTTATAATATATTTCAGAACCAACAACAACCTCTTTATACACAACGATATAAAGGGTGGTTAAGTTTCAAGGGCCGATGTTGATTTTGAATAAAATACAATTTTTTTAAGGAAATTATTGTCATTTCTCTTTATGGGGGGGGGGGGGGGTAAGGGATAAAAATCGATTTTTTTTTTGCATGTTATTGTAGTAAAACATTTCAAAAATACCATGTTAAAATTTTAAGTCAATCCGAGCAAAACTTTTTAAGTTATAGAGCATAAAGCCGAGCCGCCTCAAACATCTGCCGAGACGCAGCAGTTGCGCGCGTAGTCCGTTACAAACGTATACCTGCGTGCGGACTCAGGTATACTTTTGTATCTGTCTATTGCTCCAAAAATATTTCTAGTACAATAATATTTCTAGGAACAACTGTGATTCCGTAGAAAAAATGAAAACCGCTATCTGGGCCACTTACTACCATCAGCAATCAACAGATGAAAATCCGCAACATGACAAATGTCCGGCCGGAGCGGATTCTTGGTGTGGTTACCAAAAGGCTTTGGCCGAAGGAAAACCATTTAAACATGAATACACCCCACTGCCAGAAGATGTTTTGAACGCAATAAAACCAATTTACGTAGATTTGAGTAAAGACGAACTTTTAGAGAGATGCCTGGGTGGTTTTACTCAAAACACTAACGAGAGTTTAAATCAGCTTATATGGAGGATTGCTCCGAAAAAACTCTCTGGCAGTACAAGTATCGTTCAACTGGCAGCTCTGGTATCTGCATGCACCTTTAATGAAGGCACAGGTGCTTTGCTGCAGTTTATGTATGACATGGGGATTATCATTGGGCCAAGCGCTCACGAATATGCGAGAAGAGTGGACCAAACTCGCATCGAAAGATCTGACCAAAAATGCCATCAACAGACTAAGGAGGGCAGGATAGCTCGTAGACTTGCTAAAAAAGATGCTGAAGACAATGACAAAGCTAGTGGAAACATACTCTATGGTGCTGGAATCGACGACTCCGTGTAAGTAGAGAGAAAAAAGTATTTTCTTGACGTTTTCATAACTTAAAACTTTAAACGCGGTTTTCTCGAACCTTTTTTTTTAAAGTGCGTAGTCATTGGCATTTTAAAACTACTCAACCGATCCTTTTGAAATTTTGCACACATATTTTACATATAAAACCCTCCCCCCAACGTTTTTTTTCGCCATTTTTTTTTATATTAAGGTGGTTTTACACCTTTAAAATGGCGGCATTTTTTCGTCAAAAATCACTTTTTACTTCAAACGACTACCAAATGGCTGAAAATGAAAATAAATCGTCAAAATAAACGTTGGGGGGAAGTTTAACTCATACTTTAACTAAATTATTCGATTTTTTTGATTTCAGATGATTCTACGCTGAGATATGCTGACTACTGCAAAATGTATTTTTGAAAAGACGTCTACGTAAATGTGCTCTCATTCGCTCATTTTGCAATATTTTTACATGAAAATTTTATCAAATATTCTTGAAATGTTACTTTATAATATGCAACAACTTTTAATAAACTGACTTGAACCGTTTCGCTACAATAAATTCATGAAAAAAGTGTTTTTTTTTAGCGTTTATCCCTTACCCCCCCTTATTATGATAATATTGGTATGGCTCATATTGGTATGTCCAAATTTTCGATGACGCTGAGGCATAATTGCCGTTAATGTACCGAACTATCTCATCCTTTAGCTCTTGAATTGTTGCTGGCTTATCGACGTACACCTTTTCTTTCAAATAGTCCCAAAGAAAGAAGTCCAACGGTGTCGCTGACGTTTAGGTGTAGTTCACATTCAACATCGCCCCTTGAAATTAAACCGATCTTTATAACATTTGAATTCACGACAAAAACATCGGTTTTTTTTCTCTGTTTATATGCGACAATACTTTCATTGTGGCACTACGGTACGTTTTACACGTCACGTGAGTCAAATGCGTTTCCGCAACGGACTCAAAGGGCCCATTGTGATAATCTTATAAGGTCGACAATTTTTTTTTTTAAGTGAATTGGGTAGCCTATAAATTTCTTTCTGTTTGTTAAGAGTCGTAATCTGCGGTACTCCAAATGCCACGATTAAAAAAAGACAAACACTTTTTACAGGACTTATTTCTTAATTGCTTTATTGCACGACTCCTTAACAACTATTTAAGTCATTATTAACACTCCATACTATCGTATACTAGATTAATACATACATATTTACACATGTTTACTTAATCAAACTATAATTACCTTAAAAATACAGGGCTTTAAAAGTAAACTTCACTAGCGTTTAATGACTTATAATTCTCAAAGGAAGTACTTGAATGTTTGTTGTGCAATTACTTATAATTTGCCAATAACAACACCTTTCTTTAACTGACGCACATAATATAAATTATTTTGAAAATATTATAGTAGATGAAATTTGATTTATTTATGTATGTATATAACACATACATATTAGAGTGGCTCAAAAAAAAAAAAACGATGCACCATTTCCTATGCGGAAATATGGACTTTTAGGTAAATTTTGTATGGAATGATTTTAGATCGATATTAATTAGTCTTCTCTTTTCATTTCGCTTCATAAATATTCAAAATATGATATTCAAGTTTTTTGATACAACTTTTTAATAATTTTGTTTTTAATTTTGTGTAGTTTTTTCCCCCTTATAAAAAATAGCAATATTTTTTTGTTTGTTTCTTTGTTTTTGTTTTTTTTTTAGTTTAGATTTTTGGAGATTTATGAAGCGAAATAAATAATATCGATCTGTGAACATTTTATACCAAATCGACATCAAGGTATCTTCTTCACATGGGACTTCAATGAAAATTTTCATATACAAAAATAAAAAAATAAAATTAAAAAATATGCGTATATTTGTCTTTTGCCCATAGCTCAAATTTAGGGTCCTGCATCAAGAAATATTTTTTAGGCCACTCTAATATATGCATATATTTATACATATATATGCAATTGGCGCGTACACCCTTTTTGGGTGTTTGACCGAGCTCCTCCTCCTATTTGTGGTGTGCGTTTTGCTGTTATTCCACAAATGGGGGGACCTACAGTTTCAAGCCGACTTCGAATGGCAGATATTCTTCGTGAGGAGCTTTTTCATGCCAGAAATACACTCGGAGGTTTGCCATTGTCTGCCGGGGGGCGACCGCTATTAGAAACAACTTTTTCTTCATTTTGGTCTTTCACCGAGATTCGAACCTACGTTATCTTTGAACTCCGAATGGTAGTCACGCAACAACCCATTCGGCTACGGCGGCGTCGCATATATATATATCTACTTTCCCCGAAGTAATGCCTGGTTTTCGTTATGACTGTTTTCATGACGAAGAGTGCCATTCTAGTGAAAGCGCCTACCAGCCATTAAGGGCCATTTCGAATTGAATCCAAAATTTTTATTTCCTATGGTTCCAGTGCGTAATAAAGAGCAATGCAAAATGTTAAAATGAAAAAGTGTGGGCATTTCGTATCAAATTATGCCGTACAAAAAATGGCATTCAGAAAACCAGGCATACGCAAAACTTAATGCTTTTTATGCAACTCAAAAATTACTTTCTAAGAACTTTCAGGCTTTCAAAATCGTAAAATGAGTTTGCTAATATCTATTAATTTGACTCGTTTTAACAAATTCATAGCACTCTTAGAGTTTCTAGTTCATTGTACTTTATATTTCATTTAGATAAAATCTGCATCTCAATGCTAAACAATTCCTCGTTTCGTTTATGTTTTGCCTCTGATTTGTATAATAAATAGGATTTTTTTTTAATATTTTGTATAAACATAAATCGATCTCACTTTTGTCTGCCTTAAATGAATACATATTTAAATTACATAAATTATAATTATGTAAAAGTGTAAAAAGATTTTCTTCCTTTTTTTGGCTCTCTATACCAAGATAATACTTTATATGTATGTATGCGCATACATACGAGTATAACTAAAACTAAGGACGTATTTGGAAAAAGACAAACCTACAAGCTTCACTAATAATAAACAAATCGTATCAATAAGAATTAAAGCAAGCAAGAATAGTTAATAGTTAACCAACCATTTAGTAGCGCAGGTCACCAAGACCCAACGCAATCACATTTTTGCCAACAATCACGTAATGGCATCTACCATTACTTTATAAATCTTATCTACACCGTTATTGTTTTCTTTTGTTCATAATTGCGATCCTTTAGCAACTGATCGAGCTGCTCCTCCTGATAGTAGACAACGAATTCCGCTGGTGAGAGCGTCTCGAATAACGCACAAATACTGGGTTTAAGATTGTAGAAGAATAAGAGTTGTGAACGCGCGGCGAAATCACTCAACAGCGATTCTATGACGGTGGCTGCAGTGAAATCAGCGCCATAAATATGCGAGGCATCGATGACGACGGGCACATGTTGGCGCATGGAATGTTTCGTCACCAGATTGCGTACATAATCCACGGAGGGGAAAATCAAGCAACGATCTGGTGTGATCATAAGGTATTCATTGCCAGCGTGTGTGGTGAGAATTTCTGTGGTAATTTTTGGACGAGCCGCATGATAGAGTATAAAGATGACGTTTAAGCCGACACCGATAAGTATACCGATTTCCAGTGGTAACACCAGACAGGCGATGAACGTGCCAAGACCAGGCACAAGATCACTTTCTGCAAAGGGGAGAGAACATGTATTAGTTACCATCTCACAGTTGGATATTAGGGAAAGCAAGAGAGATAGATAGAGAGAGAGATATATATATATATAGATAGATAGAGAGATAGAGAGAGTGATAGATAGATAGAGAGAGAGATATATATATAGATAGATAGCATGATGGAAAGAATAATGAGATGGCGCCTATCGTGGTCCCGTTACTTTGCGCTCAGCGAATTTGACAACTAGTTACGTGATTTTAGCTCCAGTATGGGCAGATTACCATTTTCGTAACTTCATTTATCATTTTTTTTTTTTGTTATTTTTATTATTTTTTGTCTCGGAGTTTTAGTTCTTTCTTCATGACATTTTTCTAGCTGTTCTAATTAAAATGCAGTATTTATAATTTTGTAAAATATACATTTTTTAATAATTATTTAAATAATTCACTCAGTTTTATTTAGCTTTACTTTTTTTTAACATCTGGTGGCATTGCCCACGAGTGCAGGTGTTGTTGGTGTTCTTCTGCTTTTGGCAGTCAAATCTCTCTGTCGCTACTGCAGTGCTGCCTAGCTTTGGATATAAAAACGCATTAAAATGCCCATTCAAAGAAAATAACCCAACAAATTTTTATTTAATCACTTAAAGAACTTTGTATGCGTGACAAATTGTCTTTAAAATGTGCGTTTTTTTTTAAATAAATGTGTCATGCTTATGTACAATTTAATTTATGAGGTTTTTTTGTTAAGCGAGATTCTTTTGTTAAGGGAACGACTTTTTTGCTATATTTGAAGTTATGTAACTAGATAAGGTACTCTTTTTGTAAAAATGTCAGTATGGTTTCTTTAGTATTTTCTGGTATTTTCTTGTTTATTTTTACAATGAATATAACTCTTAATGTCCTATGTCTCACTAAGGATTGATGACCGGAAGAAACGATTACACCTCTATGGTTTTAATTCGCATTCAATAAATTCAAAGGCTTTTTAAAATGTGTAAAAAGGTTTTCAATCTTAAGAAGAGTTGAGAGAGGGGCATTTAATATTTTTGCATAACCTTAAATGGTGCCAAAAATTAAATTTGCACTTTCAAATTATCAAATGTTATAAGAGTAAAAAAATTTTCATTAGCACTAAAATCTTCTCAGAGTGACCTTTTATAACATTCTTTCTTTAATAATACAGTTTTTTTTAAACCTAAAATTTCGGTAGCTTTAAATTAAAAAAAAAGAAACAAACACGAAACTTCAAAATTTTCGCATTTTCGGTATAAAAAAGCACTAAATTTATTGCGAAGAGCAAATGGTTGGCAATACTGCACAACTCAGCAAACGTGACGTCACGTACGATCTGATGGGCGCAATCTTGTTTCTATCATTCTTGGATAGATAGAGAGAGTGATAGATAGATAGAGAGAGAGAAAGAGAGATAGAGAGAGAGAGAGGGAGATAGATAAAGAAAGAGTGAGAAACTTACTTTTCGCACGCCACATTGGTTTGATTACGCGCACCTCCACCATAAACATAACGGCAGCAATAATAATCGCCGCCAAAGTCGATTTGGGTATAAAGTAGAAATATGGTGTGAAGAAGATTAGCGCCAGTATTACTAAACTGCCAGAGTAGATATTGCTGAGTGGTGTTCTCACGCCACTGGCGTTATTGACTGCGCCACGACTCAACGCACCCGTGCCAGGGAAGCCCTGCACAAAAGAGTTGGCAATATTTGCAACGCCAATGGCGATCAGTTCTTGCGAGGCATCTACTGGTTTACCGTTACCTAGTAAATAAAAGTAAATCGATTCATTGAATTGCATGAAGTTGCTTGAAGAAATTATTTATTTGAAGTCCATATGAATGGCTGCACCTACCAAAAGCTTTAGCAATCGAAATAGTCTCCATCAATGATATGAGCGGCAATACAATAAGACCGGAACCCAAATTTTTCACCATATCAATGAAACCCTCCTCGTGTCCGGATAAGGTTTCATTCGCAGTTAAGTGAAATGGCGGTGGTTGTACAGCGGGCAAGCCGGGGGGAATGTAACCAATAACGCGGAAGGGCGTATTTTCGTTATGGGAATGCAGCACAAAGCCCAAGAAACCGCAAACGATGACGAGTATGGCATTACGCGAGGTGCCTATGAGCCACATCAATTTGTTAAATACATTTTGAGCCTTCGAGCGGAGTGCGGGCTCCTTGGGGCCAAGCTTGAACGATGAAAGGAGCTGTGAGTGATAAAAAATATTTATTAAATTATTTTCTTTAATGGTAAAATTTTGGCCTTTTTTTGAATATGCATCGAATAAATGCACCGACTTACCCTCATCATCAGCAGCACTACAATGCAAGTGATGCCCAGCACTGTGTCTGTGGCACGTGTCTCTTTGATGTTCTCGAAGATATGGGTTGAAATGTCTAAAAATGTTGTACCAGGCGCTGGTATGCCCAGGATGTCTTTCACTTGCGATGCCACAATAATAAGCGAAACCGCTGATGTGAAACCGGACGAGACTGGGCCGGAAACGAAATCCAACAGGAAACCCAAACCAAAAATGCCCATAAACAATTCTACAATGCCACAAAGCAGAGTAAGTAATACTGCCAATTGCCAAGAACCTTTAGCGGTTTGGAAGGTTAGTAACGCCACGATAGCCGATGGGCCGACTGGCACATCTTTGCAGCTGCCGAGGAAAATGTAAATGAAACAACCCAAAAAGGAACCATATAAACCGTACTGCAAGAAAAGGGAGGAAAAATAAATTAAATGAAAAAATATGCTATAAATTAAAAAAACTAATAAATATTTAAAAATTAAATGTCTAAGCGCCGTTAACTGAGCTAACCAATAAAGTAAAAAAAATAAAATATTAATAATTGGCCCACACTTATGTCAGGTATTTGGCCTCGTGGCAGGCGTCTTGATGTTGTTCCACAAATGGAGGGACCTACAGTTTTAAGCCGACTCCGAACGGCTAATGGCTTTTAGGAAGAGCTTTTTCATGGCAGAAATACACCCGGAGGTTTGCTTGCCGAGGGGCGGCCACTATTAGAAACAACTTTTTCTATCATTTTGCTGTTGCACGGAGATTCGCACCTACGCACAGCTGAATAGTAGTCATGCACCAACCCATTCGACTACGGAGCCCGTCAACCAATAAAATTAGTTTAATCAAAAGTGTCTTAAAGTTGCTGACGGCGCGCTTATCGCCGTGGCAGGAAAGTTAGTGGGCGTAAAGGCCAAAGCCAGACTGAGGAACCGATAAATACACGCAGTGTAAAACGATCTCAAGAACTTGGGAATACGTAACTACGAAGCAAAAGCTCAAGATTAACACCTTTGGAGGAGCTTTGTGAAGGAAGCTTTGACGCGCCCAGTGTTGTAATGCTGTGAAAGAAGAAATAATCAAAGGAGTCAATAAACTATTCCTAACTAACTTACAATAATATTTAAATCTGATAGTTCCGAAATAGCAAAGTTGGATTGAAAATACAGTGAACTCTACTCTCTCCTAAGACACTGAAACTTTTTTTCTCTTTTTTTCTCTAGCGTCCGCTTATGACAAAAGCGTTAAAATAATTTGTGACTGATCTTTAATATTTAATCAGTTTTATTTCCAAAACCAGAACAGATATAAACATACAAATTTATAAAATAAACAGAATTTTCTTTAAGATAGAGAAACGCGAGAAATGTAAAAACAAATTTTGTTATGTAAGGTATTAAGGCGTATCTATTAAAGATGGTATCGCTAAATCAGCTGATTTGTTTTTTTTTCTTTCGCCGTGTCCATGTGGATTCATTCTTTGTTTTTTACTTTGCCAATATTTTGCTTTGACAATTAAAAGTACAAAATATTGCTGTTGGTATAGTGCCACACTGGTCTAGTGATGCCCTAGGTCCCACGAGGGATTAAGGACCTGGAGAGCGCCACCACCTTTAATGAATGCGCCTTGCAAGGTTTGCAAATTCATTTAATAAAGTTAGAAATTGTAGCTTGGCGAGCTTTTCCTTTCATTTCAATATCTCGCAGGTGTATTTGAAGATCAGTAAGCAATTGAAGGACTTTGAGGCCACTGTGATATTTGTGATATAAAGAAAGAGCGCTTAGTTTTCTCGCTGCTAAGTAAGCCTCTTTATAAAAAGGTCATCCATCTTATTTTCTAATTCATCTTCAGAAGAGTTGATCAGCGAAAGTTGCCGCTTCAAAATTGATATTTTTTGCTTCCTCATCATTTATGAAGACTTGATTACCTAAATTAAAGCAGTTTCAACGTCAACTTGAATTCATTTATGAGCTAAATTAATAGTGACAGCTCATCCTCTGCGCTATATCCGTCCTATTGTCCGGGGTAGTTTGTTTTCTCAACATCAGCTTTCCCTAAACAATTTTTCACTGTCTGTGCACTTACTTCCTCCCAGGCTTTGTAAATGAAATAAACAACATCTAACAAAATTACCGATTTTGATAACTCCAAGGTAAAGTGTAAGCTGACCGCTTATGAGAGAACTAAAATATCTTTGGTGAGGGAGAACCTTGTCCGCCATCTGTTATGTGAGGATTCTCCGCTCAAAAGAGAAAAATATTTTAAATCCTTAAAGATTTTTGCGGTACTGAAAAAAGTGTCCGCTTAATACTAAAAACAGTGATCGAGGTAAATGCAATCCCCTGTCAGCTGTTACGATCAAACGAATGAGAACCCCATATAAATGAAAAATTCCTTCCTTCCGTATCGTAGTACCGTAGATTTTATTTCACGATGTTTAAAAAATTCCCGTAATACCCTATCAGCTGATTGCTCTCTCACCACACAGTGTTGCAAATCAGTACATTTCGAAATCATTTACAAAATAAACTTAGAAAAATTATAATTTTTGTTAAAATAACTTAAAAACACTGTTGAATAATGTTAATTATAGATAAATGAACTATTTGTATTTGTTGGTTTTTGGCTTTGGTTTATTAAACAATGAAAAATTGTAACTGATAACGCGGATGTGTGAAAAAGTGTGGGACTGCTGTGGGAAGCACGGTAAGGGACTGCGGTAAGGGACTGCGTACGGTGTTCACTGTTTTCAGCATAAGAGATGTTTGCGTTAGGCGAGAGTACACTGTATACCACTTCGCTCTAATAATTTCAAGGCTGGCAATAGGGGTTAGAAGGACCAGCTGCGCTTTATTACTTATTAATTTAACTTCTCATTACTTCGCTTTAAATGTAACTACCGAAATGTGCTCGTCGGAATGCTATGGTGAGTCATCCCTTTAGAGGTTAGTTTAGAAAACGACACTAAAAATGCTTTTTGAATCGAATAATTGTTTGGTTAATTTTGTTTTGGCGCATTTAATTTTTTTTATTAATACACAAGGTGGCGCAAAATAAATCATCCAATTTTATTTTTGAATAACCTTTTTACTAATCACAATCGGCGATGAGTCTGAGTGTGTCCCAACCGCTTCAACCTACCCTAACCTTTTTACTAAATACAAAAAAAAAATGACTTAGAGGAAAGGATATCCTTATTTCGACCTTTATGTGCTCCATTGCTTATCTATTTGTATACTGCAGCTGTCTAGTTCACAAGTGTCAACTTTGATTGACGTACGACGCCATTAGCAAAAATTATAAATCTTCCGATAGGGTGATTCATTTTGCGCCACCTATTAGTACTACTTTTCGAGTATAATTTTATAATTATTTTATAACTTACAGCTGCTGGAAGTCCGGCTACACCAGCATACGCTAACGCCTGCGGTATCACCGTTAAACCCACTGTCAGGCCCGCCACTACATCGCCCACAGCATCTTCGCTGGAATATTTGGGCAACCAGTTGAGTATGGGCAGACGTTTGTAGAGTGTCTTGCGGTTGAAGGTGCGTCTTGTGCGATCCTGCACCCAAGCTTTGGCACAATCCATTGTTTTAATAGGTGGTATCATTTTTTTGCCGTCTTTGGTTACTGTAAAAGTAGAAAAAACGCGGAAGATTAGGTTAGTAAAATTAAAATATTCAAATTAAATTAGGGAATACAGAAAATATTGGAAAAATAAATAAATAAATGCATAAATAATAACAAAAAAATATGAATAAAGATTACGAATCAGATGAACTACAATACATATTTTGAAAAAATAATTTTTTAATTGCTTGTATTCAAAAGCTACACGGAGCTTACAGGCCATTTTTAAAGATTTGCTCATTTGTGATATTAGATTTTTGACACTTACTTACAAAAGGTTGCATTTAGAAGGTGAAGAAAGTGGAAAAAATGAAATCCTTTTTGGTAAAAAATGTAGCAAAAAAGTAAAAAATGGAAACAAATTGCGAACAGTTTAAAAAATATTTTTAATTAATTTTTTGAATATGCATGCGCATATTTAAGTGTACCTATAAATAAATATGTACTCGTATATGGTACAAATAGAAGTTATTGGCGGAAATTGCCAATATTGAAAAAAACATTTTTTCACCTAATCCAATATTATATTTGGTGAGTTAATTCTTAAATTTAAAACCGATCGCGAAGTTTCGTCAATACGAAGCTATTATGTTACCTAAGCTAAATAGGGTCATAATGAATTATTGCTTACACCTTATTTTACTACGCTTTGCCCACGTAAGTTTACGAGTTTTGACCTCCAATTTTGACGATTATTCTTACATCCCTACATTCCTGTTTTGAAAATGGCTTTTTGTCGTTGGCGCTGGCATTCATGTGCTCTGGACACGCAATAAGCGCTTCGCAGCTTTTACCGTTACAAGTTTTGAGTACTACCTCTAATTTTTTAGCAATACTCAAAAAGCTGACACTGGGATTTTCTAAGCCTTCTTTGGACACTTCATCCGCCATGTGAAGGTAGGCTCTTTGGAAGCAAGTTCAATCAACCCTGACTTATAATGAAGATTGCAATGATATCGATCGTGTCGGGGCTATTCAATTATTCTCCCTTAGAAGGTAGCTGCAGGCTAATCACCTACCCTGTCAGAAATCAAAATAGATTAACGAAACCAACGCAAGACTGAGTCTTCCGAGGCCCTATGCTCCCGAGAGGAGTGAAAAAGGACAAAAAAAAATTTTGCTATAAATCAAAGAATTTATACAAACAGTGAGGAATGCGGTAGTGGATATCGATTCCAAAGAAGTAAAACAAAAAAACAAGCGCATAAAGCTTTTTTACTTTTATTATCTATACTAATATTATAAAGAGGAAAACTTTGTTTGTTTGTTTGGTTGTAATGAATAGGCTCAAAAACTACTGGACCGATTTTAAAAACTCTTTCACCATTCGAAAGCTACATCATCCACGAGTAACATGGATTATATTTTATTTTGGAAATAGGGCTCGAGATATAGGTCAAAACGTGGACCCGGGTAACCTTCGGATGTGTATGTACAATATGGTTATCAAATGGAAGCTGTTGGTGAATGCTTTAGTCCGGAGTATTTTTCATGCCGCTCCGTGACTAGGGTCTCGAGATAGAGACCAAAACGTGGACCCTAGAATGTGTTTGTACAATATGGATATCAAATGAAAGCTGTTGATAAGTGCTTTAATACGCGGTAATTTTCATACCTATTGATGACTAGGGTCTCGAAATATATGCAAAAACGTGGACCCGCCGTGTCTTTGCACCGAATTAAACCAAACTTACGCACATTGTTAAGTAAGTATTGAAAATGGGTTTCGTAAAGTTTGGTTGTAATTCGGAGCACTGGCAACGGGTACAGCGTTCTTTTGAGCCAGCCATAATGTCGCTTACTTTTTTAACGCTTGGGGCGGAACTGAACTGTCAAATTGACAGTGTGAGTTACAATGTGTCAATATTTCTTTCTGATTTGGATGCCATAAGGAAAAAACGTAAGTGCTACATGTAAAAATTGTTTGTGAATTTTTTTGGAATGGATTTTGGAACAGTGAATAATTTCTTACGAAATTTGAGAATTTAATGTGAAATCCGAATGAAATTATGTGTTCGTGGAAAAAACAATTTTTTTCGTTTTTTTTTTTGTTTTTGAAAAATATAAATGGATAATGGTTAAAAAAGCTCCAATGCTTAATAAAACATATAAATTGAAACGAAAAATTCATGGATGATCAGGAAAAACGATTGTTTGTTAGTTATTCATATTTATAAAAACTTAATTTTTTCCTAAGTATTTATTTAAGAGGTTAGAGGTAGTCAGAGGCCCAAAAAAATGATGATTTTCAATCATTTTTATTGCTAGTTAATTTAGTTTATTTTCCAAAAATAAAAACATAGCATTTATACATCATGTTTCCACTTGACTTTAGCAAAATTTCAAAAAAAAAAAAAATTAATAATTGTAAAAGTTATCGCTGTTTGTGTGGAGCCCGTTTCATCACAAGTCCTTGGCGATTCATCTAAAATCAATCGGACAAGAGATATTAGTTTTCGAAGCTTTATTTTCAAAATAAACAAAATGGCAGCTTTAGGAAATATTTTTCAGATTTTCTAGAAAAAAAACGACAATTGTTTAAAAAAAAATCAAAATTTTTGAAAAAAAATCCTCCGATCAGGCACCAGTTTTTTATGTTTTTCCAAAGCAGTATACATTTTATTGAAATCTACCAAGCGGTTTTTAAGTTACAATGATCACCAGTTCAAAAAAACATAGTTTTGTGAAAAACGCCTTTAAAGTTTTGCTATCGATTTCCTGAACGCCCGAGCGCCCTTTGCTAATTGTTGAATAACTCGAAAAGTATTTGTCGGATTCACTTCAAATTTTCACACAATATTTTTAGGACATTATTCTTTAAGAAACAAAAAATGCAATTTTTTTTTAATTCTGACTACCTCTAACCCCTTAATAAATAAATTTAGTAATATCAATTCTATAGTATATTGCGGCGTAGATGAGGTTAGGTTAACCCGGCTGGCATTAACCCACGCATAGACCCTTTAGTCCCTAACGATACCAGATGGAGACTGACCTCTATTAAGATTCAAAGTATGGATAAAGGATGTCAACGCTTTTAGCAAGCGCTGGAGGATATTGCGGCGTAGACGTTTCATAATATATTTTTATCGACCACTCTGACCCTTTGCGACAAATGCCCAACTAAAAAATAGTATATTATCACCTGAGTACCCTGTTTTAGAGAATGCAAATAAGTTAATGGAGATATTTTTTATGAGCTATCTGACTTAGGCATCGGAATGCCGTGGGCGTGGATTGATGCCAAGTAGCTATTAACGAACAAATTATTAATAAAAATTTATATGAAATTAGCGTATGCAGCATTTACAGGTTTAGGCCGAGTTTTTCTTAAATTTTGTGAAGGGTGCCAGGTCTCGACTGCCAGACTTGAGTGCGAAATAAATCCTATGAACATTTTTGATGGCATTAATGCACTTGCCGTGGCATTTTTCTGATAATTTCTGATAATTCTCATGCTACGTGCTTGAGGTAAGATTCGAACTCAAGTTCCTGGGCCTAATACCCGAAATGTTAAGCTTAAACACACACGGCATTGGTGGCTGACAATTAAAAACTAAATCGATTAGAAAATCACAAAACTTCTAGTAACAATAAAATTAACCTTAAATTAGCGTGTCAACTATTTAGAAATTTCGCAAACAAATATGTAAAGAATTTGTGAATTTCCGTGCACGGTTACATTTATGTATGTGTGGGTAAGTACAATTATAGGAGTATAATAATGCTCGATTATTTCTTACACACATACATATGTACATATATACCCACTATGCATAAATATGTTTGTGTGTGAAAATAACTGCTGTGCACCGCAGTGGAAAAGCGTTTACCCAGCGCAAGTGAAATTTTCTAACAAAAACATTCAAATGAAAATAGTCGCTGATCAGTTCATGAGTCATTACACGGGCATGCGAACTATTCGAACGGCTTTTGTTATGCGCATGTATTTTTTTTTCGTCTGATCATTATAGTTTTCATTGTCAAGGGTTTATGTAGAATACAGCTATATTGTAGGAAAATTCATAGTAGTATTTCTAGTGAATTTTGATGCTTGACTAGCACGCATTCTCTCTTTTTATAGGTATAAGAAGAAACAGCTGAATAAGAATGAACGATGAAAAGCGACGAAGCTCTGGAGAGCATAAATTTTCCCCAACTGTAATCGTTTTTCAATATTTTGGACTGGTACGGAATTTGTTTTATAAATTCTATATTTCTATATATACTAAAAGGCACGTCATCTTAATCTAGTCAATGGAAGTATTGAATAACTTTGGCAATGCTCAATGGATTTTGAAAAGCTACAATATTATTTTTATTATTATTATTATTGAATTTATAAAGCTATTGTTTTTATTAAGCTCATTTGCTTGCAATTTATCTTCGCTAGTTTCCAACAACAATATCGTTTAAGTGGCTGCCGTTATCAGTAACATAAACGCGAGTTCGTTTTTGGCATTTCCAACCCATTTGCTAGCGCCTCGGCAACACGTTGGTATTTCGGCTCAAGTCTTCTCTTATCTATCGACGGTTAAAGGGGAAATAAAAAAAACACAGCAACCCGCTATCAAATGAGATTATTCTTGCACCCAAATACTTTGGCATCATGTCGAATGAGAGAAGGCAGTCGTCATAAGAGGCTTAATAGAAAACCCCGCTCGAATTACTCTATTGAGCTTTTATTTTTGTTGGCGTTCGCATCACTGCATGCAGCTGCACAAGTTAATCATAAAAAAATTAATGATATAAAGAATTAATGATAAGTTAATCATAAAAATAAATTAATATTGTTCTAGAATAAGTTTTCAAATATTGTAAATGTTAATTAAACGCAGCAATAAATAATGGAGTCAATAAAAAAAAAATTAATATTCTCTTTGATCTTTTATATCCCCTTCGGATTGTTAACACAAACTTTACTCTTGAAAAAATACTCCTTGCAGGGTATACCTAATACACGTGTATAAATACATACATACATAGACTCATATTTACTGTTTATTTGTATATGCACACGCACGAAATTGTTTTTCATGTCAATTATTATCATTTCAATTTTTTCTTGTTGGTGTTCAACCATTTTCCGCCCGGTAATTGTGTGGGTGTGTAAGTAGTAATTGTAGACTGAAGTTTTGTTTTCGGTTGCACTTGAATGAATATTTTTAGCGATGTATGTATGTAAGTACATATGTATTTTATTGTTCTTTATTTGATTTCTAGTAAAAATGTAAGATTTTCACTTCTTACTGAAAATGTTGCCCAATTAGTACGATTTATTGCAAAATTACAGGTGAAGATAAAAGCGGAAAAATAATTTGAGTTGACGGTAAGAAAATTTTTAAATAAATATGTATGTGCAAAATAAAAAATAAAAATAATGGATCTCTTTTTCCCCCACACTAATATAACCAATCCGAATCTATTCAGGCTGCTGCAAGAAGCAACAACAAAGAAGCAGGACACTTTGACAATCAAGACACACACACACACGCAAAATCAGCTGCTCAAGTGTCATCTAGTGATTCCTCGATACCTGTACTTGCAAGCAAATACTCGATACTTTTTCCTCGCAGCAAGCGGGGTATTTTCTGCATGTGCAAATCATTTTTTTATTTTATTTGGCAACGTTATAACTATCATTCATTCCATCACGTCATAGCAGGCCATGTATATTTCAATTTGCACGTCACTGCATTTTTTTGTGCAGCTTCTGCATGTAATTGATTTTGAAAAGTTGAGATTTTGCAATGTTTCCAATAATTTCCGCTTGAATAACTTCGAAAAAGTTGTCTCTAATCCGATTAAGAATCTGACTGTGACGAAATACAAGCGTATGACTTTGGGAAATCATCACAACAAATTTTTGCTAGGCAACTACAAGAGGATTAATAGGAATATTGATGAAGTGGATGGAAATAAAATTTTCTTTTCGTCTTTTTATAAAATTTCACGTGCCTTCTACGAAGGCGCCTTCCACGAAGGCAGGATATACATATAATTGTACAGAAAAGGAACTGCCTCTCAGGCAAATATAATATTTTCAGGAAAATGCTCTTTTGCACCTTTGTTTATGAACCAAAGTAATCTTTACGGCGGCCGCCGTAGCCGAATGGATTGGTGCGTGGCTACTATTCGGAATTGGGAAATGAAGAAAAAGTTTTATCTAATAGCGTTCGCTCTCGGCAGGCAATGGCTTATCTCCCAGTATACTTCTGCCATGAAAAAGCTTCACATAAACATCATTTGCCGTTCGGAGTCGGCTTAAAACAACTGTATAATCTTCCATTTGTGGAACTACATCAAGACGCACGCCAAAAATAGGAGGAGGAGCTCGACCAAACACCTAGCAGAAGTGTTCGCGCCAATTATTTATTTATTGTTTTTTAAGATTTCTATCACTCAAAACCAGTTTTTTTAATATTATAAAAAAGTTGTTCGAAAACATAATTGGATGAATTGGAATTTTGCCCCACCGTGCCTTAAAATCTTTGGGAAGCGTACAGATAATGAGAAGTGTGCAACTATCAGAATCTTTAATAAAGAAATTTGGAAATACAGAATTTTGTAGTACATCAGATGCATCAAGTACATCAGATGCATCAAGTAGAATCATCTTGGCATTACAGTCCGTGGTGGACCATTGCCTCCTCTACAATACGTCTTCATTCTTGTCGACAGCCCGCTTCCGCTCTATTTTGTGAGATTTTTATCTTTTCTATATCGTCTTCTACATCTGGCAATCATCGTTGTTGTTGTTTTAACAGTAATAGAAGTTTTGCTGTTAAAACTTGCAACCATCGTCGCCTTGGCCGGCCTCTCCTTCTTGCTCCTTGAGGGTTTGCTTCAAATACCTTTTTGGTCGTTCTTGCGCTGCTCATTCTTAAAACGTGTCCATACCACCGTAATCTTTGAGACTTTATAAACCACGCTACATTTCCTCCCGCGATTAAAACACTGAACTCGTGGTTATACCGTTCCCGGTATGTACCGTCTTGTAATCGTATAGGGCCGAATATTCTTCTAAGAATATTTGTTTCAAATCGCATCAGAAAATTCACGTCAACTTTAAGGATCCATATTTCACAGGGGTGATGAGAAATGGTCTTATCAAAGTTTTTTACATCTGCAACTTTTGTTCCTTTGATATTAATGAAAACTTCATAAGTTTGATATGGCCAAAGTATGCTCAGTTCGATGCCTGAATACGGTGTTACATTGATAAAGATGGATTCTTTTTTATGCTGAGTGCTACACCTAAGTATTTAAACTCTTGCATGAGCTCAAAAATATAAATTCCGATTCTTAATTGACTATCATGGACCGATCAAAGGATCGTGTCATGTATTTCGTCTTTTCTTCATTTCTATTGAGGCCCGCTGGCCTTGTAGCTTGCACTAAGCGCAAGAAGAATACAGAGTTTTTAATACAGAGTAGAATAACATAAAAGTTTCCTACTAAACCCAAAAGAATCTTCCACATAATGCTACCGTAGTTCCGCGGCAGAGAAAAATCTAGGAGCAGAAGCGAAGGGATTGTTTTAATGCCACATCACGCGATGCAGCAGACAACGGTCGCTGTAGGTTAGGTTAGGTTAGCTTGACCTGGCTGGCTGAAAGCCATTACATAGACCTATTGGTCCTTACTGGTACCAGATGGAGCTTGACCCTTACGTTTCCTTGTTGTAGGCTTCTTGCAATAAGCCTGCATCTTTTGCGAATCTAAGTAAGCTCTAACCCCGAGAGACATTCTAACCTCTCATATTGTAGAGCTCCTAAACATTTCATTCGGGTTCTAGCTAATGCAGGGCAAGAACATAGAAGGTGTTCAAAAGCTTCCCTGTCTTGTAGTTCATTGCAAAATTTGTAGCTATCGTTTTTTTTACAATTCCTCACTTGTATGCGTGTGCCGCTTACAAATTGTGGCCTGTCAGTACACCTACGATAGTTCTGCTTTCCTTTCTAGGCAGGGCTAATACGAATTTGGCATATTTGTCTGCATTCTGTGTACACATGATTTTCGCGGTTTTACAAGTGGTCTATCAGTGTTTTCATGTCCGCAGCGATGCCATTGTATACCGTATTTAAAGATTTCAGTACGTTGTTTTCTGGTTCAAATTGTCTGTAACAGCACTTTTGGCAATCTCATCTAGAATTTCGTTTCCTGCAATGCCCTTATGCCCGGGTACCCAATAGATGTGTAACGGTCGCTGTAAGTGCGAAGGGATTTTAAACCTACCTCACTGGCACAAACAAAAAAAAAAAAACCTAGAATTATATGTTTCGTTCAAAGAACTATTTTTTCGCTAAAATTCAATTTTGTAAATAAAATTTACGTTTTATCAACTGATTTATCAATGAAAATATGTGTAAGTACAAAAACTGAATTCGAATTATTTCTAAATGAAACTTTTTTTTGCGAACTAATCACCAATCCACCACATTTTTTCAAGCCTTACGCTGTCTTTTGTACTTTCTACCAAATAAAAAAAATATAAATACGCACACTGGTTTGAGTTGTAATTAGAGTAATTAATTGCTGTGAAATAAAAAAACAATAAAAGCTGGCTGCTTCCGGTAATTGAATCTCGAATAAACAACGCAGCATTGAGTTTTTAATACGAGTACTTTTATAGTTCTTCTCGAAACGCATATGTATGTATTTTATTTCGTAAATTGCTATATGGAATAATGAAACAGAAGTTTAATAAGTTTTCTGGTGAACTGATTACTAAACACAGCCACGAGTTTGGAGAGCTGCTTCAAGTGTGAACTTAGCGAAAGTTTTCTTATTTTGTTTAACCAATGAAATTTATTTCAGTCATCAACGAAATACGTTGACAACTATTAGCGCTCGCTGAAGAAATAGGTGCAAATATTCTTATGCAAACAAGAAGATGCACACAAACATAAGCGTGTACATATATCAATATTTGTGTGTACATATGTATGCAAGTGTGTACTTTCGCATATTTATTGTACGACTTAACGCCACTCAATGACAATTGCACGCTAATTCTCAGCACAAATATATGTATGTACTTTTGTCGAGACAGCAGAGACAAGTTCAATTACAACGTGAATTGACGTTGGCTGCTTTTCAGCTGGCAGCAGTATTGGCGTGTGAATCGGAATTGAATTAAATTGCATCTCAAATAGTAAGAAAGTTGAAAAAAATATATAATACATATACATATGTATGTATGGTATGTATAAAAAATACTAACAAAACTTAGCAACGTGCTCGCGCGAATTCGCCTACATATCTACATGCATAAAGATACAAAAGTAAAGCAATAATTGTTATATCTGTGTACGTATGTATGTATGTATACAGTGCAATCGCAATAACTCGTAGCCTATGCTTGAAGTATAGTGTTAAGTTCGCGTTTCACGTGAAATGCCTGTCAAAATCCATACAAATTGCATTGCTGTGAAATATGCGTGAAATTTCCTAGGTATCTCCGGCAAAGTAGTACTCAGTTCCCACCGGAAAATGATGGCAGTAACATTTTTTCACACCTATTTAAAATGCACGTGTCATTTAAAATTGACAGTTCGTGAGTGGAGTGCCTCAGTTCAAATACTGCGAAGGCATGTCATTTCTGAGCGAAACCTCCTCGCAGCGAAGTGTGCAAGTAAATCTTCGTTATATTTTTTGTGCCAATATATATATGCATATGTGTGTTAATTTGTTTAAAAACACTTTTTTTACCAAAAATTTGGCAATTGCTTATGGCGCGATGCACATAAATTTGGCGTTTCTTCTCATTTGACAATCAATGTTGCTAGCAACATTTTACTGCAAATGTGGCTGGCAACATTTCACAACTGTGAAGTTAGTACCAGCCTTTAATAATACGTTCACATATAAGTAGATGATCTACTTTTTCGTGCTTAACTCCCAATCCGTAATTAAAAAGCGAGATTTCCCATATAAAATTTCTCTCCCAAAATTTGAGATTATAAAATAATCCTAGATAATATCCATACTTTAAGGCAATGTAATTTGTATGGATTTTGAAAGCCATTTGCGTTTTTGAAAATCTCAATTAATTATACCAATTCGTTAGTCCAGTGAAAAAATTGCGTTAATTTGCAAAATTTCCATAAAAAGTAGAAATTACCGCCATTGATATTGAAGCGAAAAACCTGATGGGGCTAAATAATTTGCTATTTCTCTATCAATATTTACTTTAATTCTAGTTATTATCATTGCCAAAAAATAATCAGTGGCGCCTGGTGGCACCTGGTGGCACCTGCAATTGATTAAAACTGAAAGAGACGCTATTAAGCAACACGTTGATACTAGTTTCTGACCGTAGGTAAATGTAGCTCAACTTGCAGATCCAAGAATATGAAGGAATATGATTTTTTTTTTTCGTAAAATTAATTATAAATAGATAATCAAATGCTTCACAGCCTTTGTTCTTCCGGATAAAATATATAAAAATATCGTACCCTAAATGAAAAATAAAAAATTGGAAGTCGGCTCAAGCAAAAGGAAAAAAAACCACCTTGGGCTTTGAAGTTTTTTCTTGGTCAATTCAATACTATAAAAAAAGTATACTTTTGACATATCTATAAAAAAAAACTGTAAGTCGGAGTTTAGTAATTCTTTTTGATTTTATTGTTGGTTCTATTCTGGAATTTAGAAATACCATTAAACATTGCGTAGGTGATATGTTGCAAATTTGACTTTTTTCCGCTAAATCCCCAGTGTGCGTCGTGAAAAAGTTTCCTATATTTCGTAAATTTCATATTTTGATTTCGCTAAACCGAAATCTCGCTAATTCGAAAACCTCATTAAATCGTAAAATATGATTGGTCCCTTGCGATTGCGAATTAACGGGATTCCACTGTAACTATCTTACATTAGGTGTGCTCTTATTTATTTTGAACTTGTATATTTAGTCAACATGGAAGTATTTATGTTGGAGAAATAATTGAAACATGTCAACCCTAAAGTTGAGCGAAAAGCGTCAGGGTTCATAGAAATGAAGGCGAGTGAGTTTAGTCGCGAACGGAAGATGAAAGACTTTGCCGTGTAACTTCAATTATTCCCATTATAATTTATTTTAAAATACTTCCTAATTCAGTTAAATATATAAATACTTCCATTTCTAAGTAAACCCGTTATTGAACAATTTTATTAAAAAAATAAATAAGTAATTGGTGTTTGGCCGAGTTCCTCCTGTTTGTGGCGTACGTCTTGATGTTGTTCCACAAATGGAAGAACCTACAGTTTTAAACTGATTTTTTATGAAAACTTTTTCATGGCAAAAATACACTCGGAGGTTCACCATTGCCTGCCGAGGGGCGACAGCTACTAGAAAAAACGTTTTCTTCATTTTGGTGTTTCACAGATATTCGAACCTACGAACTTCAAATTCTGAATGTAGTCACTCACCAACTCATTCGGTTACGGCGGCCGCCGCTTAGCAGCAATTGTTGATGGTAAATTTTCTTTCGCCATACATAATAAATTTATTATTTCTAAGTCGTATGCAATAATGTGGGCTTTCGGCACGATTCTGAACTCTCAGACCCTTCGGTAGTATTGGAGTTGATGTAAAGACTTCAAAAGAAGTTTCAAAACAAAACACAAAAAAATAAAAATAAAATTGGGCGAGTTGAGCGCCGCTCTCCCTTGACTAGAGTTTGATTTTATATGAAGCATATATTTTTCTGTTTTCATTGGTTTTAATTTATATAGAAGCCAGTACTTTACACCATGTTTTCGGATGGAAATTGAGAATAGGAAATTACATAGGTGAATTAGCTGAAAAATGGAAGAGCGCTCTTTAGCTTCTAAAAAAAAAGTATAAATAAAACTAAAAAAATGCAAATAAAGCGAAATAATTTTGTGTATAAGTCATCCGTTCATAATTTTAAAATGCAAACTGAAAATATGACAGCAACCCTAATAGCCACATTTTTCGGTATTTCTGTGTGCGTGTGTTTAGGGAAAGCAGTTAAAATATTTGCAATTTGACACATTAATTCGCGTGCTGTGGAATCGTATGCCTGTAGCGACATACCAACAAATACATATACATATGTATGCATGCAAATGCGTGTGTAAGTTAAGTGTCGGTTTGTATGACAGCTGAATTGAAAATAAGGCATAATCGGAACTCGTTAAATCCAATATTTACCTTTGTCACATCGAACGTACAGATGGTTGGACAGGCCTTTGACAGTGATTTCAAACACAAATATGCATGATTGTATGCGTGTATGTATGTATGTGCATATGTATGTATGTATGTGCTCATGATTGTTGCAAATCTTACTTTTTATGTAAGTACAAATGTCTGCTGAGCTAATTCATGAGGTGAATGGCATATATAAGCATTTCTAAACACTAATTTGTTTTTATTGTATTGTGTGATAAAAAAAAAATTTAGTTTCGTAAATTATCATCTGATGTACCCGTAAAAATAATTACAAAAACAAATGTAAAGTTAAAAAAATTATGTGGAGACTATTGTTGCTCTGCTATAAAGAGAACGAGTATTTGAAAGGAGCGTTGAAATTTGAGGGAGAAACATTTCCAATAAATGTATTCTACAGCTAAGTAATTAGGACACGCATTCAAAAAAGAATATTATCAGCGCAATTCATTCAGTTGAACTCTATAATTTGTTAATTCAATTATGCACTCAAAAATATATAAGTATATATGTATGTATGTATGTATATGAAAATATATAAATGTAACCATGCCATTTTTTAAGCCTACACTAATTGAGTACATTTACTTTCTGAGCATGTCCGTTCGTGTCAAAACGAACGTTACAAGTACAAGTATATACAAGAATTGCTGGGAACTGTAAATTTTTATTCACAAACACGAAAAACAAAACAACTAGGACAGTAAATCAAGCAGTGATTGCTGAGTGAAAAATTAATAATTTCCAAAATTTAAATGGTTAATTTAAACTTTAGCAAAAATTAAAAAAAATCCAGTATTAACATTTAACAAGCAACTAACATTCCCATGGTAGCCGGTTCTACGTTACCGGAATGACTCGGGTTTTTCCCGACCAAGGGCTGCCGCCTCAGTTAACTAAACCTGTCTACTCAACAGTATATACCCTACACTCACGGGGCTTGTATTACTGCTACAACAACAACAAACAACTGATTTCATCATGTTCTACTCACATATAAAATGAATAGTTTTCAAAATTGGACCATTGAAAAATGAATCCAGTAATAGCAACTAACCAACAAGTAATTTCATCATCGTTCTACTCACATATAAATTCATTTGATCCCTGCGAACCGCCACTACTGCCATTCGGTTCTGTGCCGTTCGTTGTTATGCTGATCGAAGAACACTTGAAACCATCGTTGACGTAAACATGATCCAACGCTGGATTTGTCTTCATTTTGTATGCGGCACTGTTACTCCAATCACTCGAACTAACCAACTGACTGACTGACTACCTGTCTCACTTGTCACTTTGCAATGCAGTTGACGCGTTGGGAAAGTATTCGCCTTGTTGGCGTGGAATTCTCGCGCAGATACACTCACACACACCTCAGTACGTTCTCAGCGTAGGTGTTTTTCGTAAAGTTTTGCTTGTGACTTCCTTTTGTTTTTTAGCTTTGTTGTTTCTCTGCTCGTATTTCAAAGAGAGATCAAATTGCAGGAAAGTATTTGTGTAATTTGCTTTAATAACTCTTATTGTACTTGGTGTTTTTGTTTTTTGTTTTTATTCAGAGATACACTTCTGCGAGTTTGCGGTTCCTTCTTCCTTTTGCGTTTTTAGCTTGGAATTTTGCTGGAATTGACGAAATATGAGATTTGATTAATGAAGACGTTTTCATTTTGTTGTTATGCTATTTTGGTTAATGACTACTTGAATTTGCTCTTGGCATTGTATTTATTGTTGTATGAATTCTTTTCATTTTTGGTTTCTGCGTGTTTAGTAATTCAACTGTAAATATATGTTTGCGTGTATGTATTAATCTTTTTGCGCAGCTTTTTAAACAACACTGACATGCATACACTCTTTTGAAGGTAGATATGTTCATATGTATGTACGAACATACATGCATTTACGTACATATATTTATTAGAGATTTTTGTGCGAATTCGTTTGATATACTTAAATTATATAATACACTCACTTTACGTACTTCAATTATGAAAGTGTATTAACTTTCGCTCGAGTATGGAAATTATGCAAACGCAATTTACATACATACATACATACATATATTTCATAAGAGAGTGTAAACGAAGCAAACAGGTAAAAGTTTTCCCGCGACACTTGACAACCAGCCGGTTATCTAACTAAATTTAGAATGTTTGGATATTTTTACCCAGTGGTCGACAACCAAAATTATTGAAGCCATTATTTTTAATTAAATTAATGATTTGCGATTGGAATGACATTTGCCAGTGAGAGTGTTCGATTGGAATTTATTACGGATCATCTAATGCGGCAATAACGAGATTAAAATTATAAATATTTTATTTGAATAATTGAAATTTAACACTTTGGAAAATTCTCTTTTTTATAGACCCCTTAAAAAATGCATCAAATTCCACTTCAATTTTTACTCCACTACCGATGAAATTCAAAATTTCATATACATACATATAACCATGTACATATGTATGCATGTAAAGAGCCGGTGGCTACTATCCGCTTTTATTAATTGCTAAATGCCTTTTTTCCAATAAGCACTGAAATATGAAACATTTTGCATTTATTGAAATAACCGTTATATGGGAGGTAAGGCAAAATTCAGTTCGTTCATGGTATTAAAGGCCGCTCACGTTTTCTAAAAATATGCATATTATGCTCCAAATTTTTTTGCATAAAAATATATCTGTATACATACATATATTTATGTGCATATATTTTTTGAAATATCATTTGTGAAACTTTAAGCGATTTCACTGCATATTCGAGTTTTAAGAGGCGCTCAACTAAGTCTGCCATTTTCTTGGTAGAAGATTTTTGTTATATGGAACTGCAAAGCTCGAAAAAAAACAAATGAAAAAAAGTCTACTTTCAAAAATTAAAAAAATTTTATAATTACGATTTTATTGTGCATTTGGGTGGTGAAACTCTATAATCAAGTTTGCCACATTCTCGATGCAAGTGTATGCATTTAATTTTTAGCGCTCACAGACCTCACATCTTAGGGAACAATGAAAAAAAAAAATAGATAAAAAAGGTACTACTTGAAAATTTTTTTGAATTTCGCAATGAAAAAATAAAAAAATAAATAAAAATTGTTTGCAACGAAAAAATTAAGTAAAAGAGGTACTACGTAAAATTTTTTGTCAATTTTTTCCATATCAACATACATGGGTGCAAAAAAAAAAAGTTTAACGGAAATAAATAGAAAAAAAAGAATTTTTTTATTTCAAAATAAAAAAAAAATTAAAAAAATTTAGATGAAAGAAATATAGCATGATTGGCACAAGTGATATAAAATAGTTATTAGGAATGCATCGAAAAATAAACATAACCATAGGAATTCCTGCAGTAGTAATTCAAGGATTCTGTAGTAAAACTAATCGAGCGTCGACAGTCGGTTCCATGTACATACGTCGCCGGAACGACCCGGATTTAAATCCGGCCAAGGACTGTCACTTCAAAATATTTCCACAAAAATTTATAGAAATGTTTTATTTTGTTAAAACAACAATAAATTGCGAAATTTATGAAATTTTGTTATAAATTTCTTTTTTTTGTTATGAATTTCTAAGAAGCATTCACATTTTTGAAACTTGAAATATTCAAAGTAAATATCCCATTGCAGGATACTGCATTTAACAGCTGCCGTCGTAGCCGAATGGTTTGGTGCGTGCGGAAGTGCAGAGTTTCGAGTCTCCGTGCATGAACCACCAAATGGTAGCAAAAGTTTTTCCAATAGCAGTCGCGCCTCGGCGGGCAGTGTATTTCTGCCATGAAAAATTTCCTCACAAAAAACCAATAACAATATGAAGATGCACACCACAAATGGAAGCGTTTTTCTAATATTATCGATGCTCGAAAAATAAAAAAAATAAATCATCTGCCTATGGGAGATACCTTTAAACTGTAAGTCCATTTGTGGGACAACAACTAGTGCATACACAAGAAAGCGCAGGAGAAGCTAAGCCTACTCATCTTTCAAGGTTGCATGCGTTAGTCTATTTAATGCAACAGCAACAGCAAACACGAACACACAGGCCACTCTATGGCATATAGCATACACATAAGCTGCATACTTTAGAAAATTAAATTTCCATTCAACATTAGTTTCAAGGAGTTCATTTCATTTCCTTCGAAGTTAAATGCCAATGGCTTTAATCTATTTCATAATATTAATTTGTTAGTATTTTCAAATACCACCACTTAATTGAGGCTTGAAAACATATAAATGTATAATTCAAAAAATTATTTTTTCACACCCAACAGACATACATACAAACAAATGTTTAAGAATGCTTACATTTTTTGCTTGAATAACTTCGCAATTCAATCTAATTAAAGCATGCGAAATTTCCTTGCGCTTTTTTTTTATATTCGTTTATAGTATTTGTTGGCACTTTTTCACAACAAAAACAAATTGCCGCACTTATTTGAAAGGTTATTTGAACGCTTAAAGCACCCAGCTGAAGCAGCCACTAAGTGCTCGCCCAAAGCGCTCCAAAACCGTTTGTTCACTTTTATGAATTTTAAATTCGTTTAACCGTAACGTTGTTAATTCAATTTATTCATTTAATTTAACTGGTATATACAGTTTGTTTTGTATTTCTTTATAATAACATTGACCGTTATTTGCTTCACGATTTTACTTAGTTGTCAGTTATATTTCAACGCGTCGACGTTTCAAACTAAACTGTTTTCGAACTTGGCTCGAATCGTGTCTTTATAAAAATCGACGAGATTTTGCTTGCCTCGTCAACGAGTCGAAGTCATTGTCGACCGTTTGTCGGTGCTCGTCGTCAGTTAGCCCAGTTCAGCTCAGGCGAGATAGTAGATCGATTGGTGTGCTCTTTGTGCTCTTGTTATTTAGAATTTGTGCTCTCACTTTTTTGTCGTTGCACTCACTTTTGCTGGCTTTGTGTTTTTTCCTCATTTAACGCTAACTGCTGTGCAGTTTGTTATTTGTTTATGTCGGCGTTGTATTTGGCCTCGGGAGACGATCCAGCATGCTTGACTGAGCTTTGTGTGTGTTAGTGCAGTCGGGTGTCGTCGTGTCACACATACTTGTTGTCGGCTTTTGAATGATGAAAATCAAAAATTTTAGATATTAGCGTCAATCAGCCGACACGCACACATATAAAGTTCTTGTCAAACAATGCTTGACCGTCACCCGAGGCCATTTTGCTATGTTTGCTAAAATGTTTTTGACGCACTGTTCTAACCGCATTGTTTTACTATGTTTTTGTTGCAATGGTTTTTTTGTTGGTACGCTCTACATATGTATGCCTTTAATACTGAACTGTAGCGTTAACCAGACATCGCGACGCATTGCACACGTTTTTCATTTTGAAAAATTCCATTCCATGCCACCTTTACTTGTATGAGTATGTATTACCGGAGTCGGTTAACTTTTTTATTGTTTTTGGCATGTTTGCGCTCAGCAGCATTACTCACTATATATGTTAGTATAACTGCTATATTCACTCACTATTAAGTGCCTCTCATATTGTTGGTATTTTCCCCGAATTACCTGCAATGCGCTTATGTACGATTGTCATTTCACCGCTCAAATCACTCTCTGTTTATGTTTGCCTTAAGTTCAACTTGTCCATACCTCTCTTATCTTTTGTTTGCATAGAAATCTGTTGATTATGTACGAATTGCATGGGCTCTGCAGCACCTGGCTATTGGCCACTCATTCGACTCTGAGTTAATCGCGTGTATTCGCTCACCATATTTACTCCGACGAACTATCTGCATATGGTATGTATGCTACTTATGTATGTATCGCGAATTTAGCTTGTTGTTTGTAGATAGTCGGTGCGCGTTGGCAATGATTTTCGTGCTCTAATTTTTCGCCACCAAAGAATGCTTTGGCGATTAAGAAGGCAAATGTGAAGACGATAACACTCGCGAAGCTACGCGAAGGGAAATCAAAATGTGTGTGCGTGTGCATGTATGTGTGTGTGTGTGTGCTTAAGGCAATGCGTTTGCTGCTTAAATCTTTTGTTTGCTTAATACCCTTTTGCATTTACTTTAGGTTTATTGTGGATTTGTTTGGGCTCTGATTTGCTTAGAATCTGACTAGTATTTATTTAAACATTTGTTATCATCTATTTTGTCACAATTATTATGTAAATTCCCACTCAATTAGACCTGTGGTAGAATTGAACTATTTTATATTTCGAATCAATTTTAAAATGTTTTAAATCAAAGTTTATTAAAATGTAAAATTTTTGTATTTAGTTTGTTGTTGCAATCGATCTGGTTGATTGACTTGATCTTGATTGACTCCGTTATGTTCTGATTATTGCTTACCGTTATCAATACATACAATGCCGGTTTTAAATGGATACTTTCGCATTGCAATGGAAAGAAGTACTTAATATTCTGTAGTGTAATACTAAGTTATTGAAAGATTTTATAGTCAGAAATAATAAAAAAATGGTTTGGAAAAAGGGAGGCGGTTCATATGGAAAATGTATGTATGGTTTCAGGTGAGTTTTTTTGGAATAGCTTATGCAGATTCTCTCATAAAAATCAATGGAAAAATACAAGTTTTAGCATTTGAACATTTTGACAAATTATATGAATCACTTCAGAAGCCATTGACCAGTACAGGGTCCAAGCTTAAGACCCATTGAAAACATATGCAATGAATTTAAGGTTGAAATTATAAAGTAAAATTATAAAGATGTGGGCAATATTTTGACAACTCTACAGTAAAAAAAAATAATAATAAAATGTTAGAAACTCATGGAGAGTCGCAGGTATGAAGCAGTCACCAAAAGCAAAGGCTACAACGCGAAAAATGACATTAGTCAATTTAAAGAAACATCGTAAATTTTTGCGCAAATGTTTAAAGTTGTTTTATGGTCGACAAATATTCGATTATTTCTGTGATCTTATTGACGTTTCGATATTCTCGACATTTTCTCTTATCGAAAATACCTGAACGGAATCGACGAAACCAAAATTCCACGTAATTAACTGTTAAAGTATCGGCAAAATAATGGATTTCCCCGAAGCTAATATTTGTGCAGACCAAAATTTGCACTGCAAATGCAATTCCCATGCACTTTTTCCTCTCTTCCAGATTGTAATAAAGGGTCTTTCAAAAGTGACGCCAAGATGTCTTATTCTTCGTCTTGATTAGCGCGATAATCGCTTACGCGATTTTGACCGAGTTCAACAAAGTGCGTCAGTCGTTTCTTTCTAGTGCTAACCAGCGTCAGTTGGGCACACCAAGTGACGCCAAGTCCTTCTACTTCCTCTACTACCATCAGCTGGTGCCGCGTCGAATACTTTCACAGCCGAAGCGTTTGTATCCATTAGGATAACATGACCCAGCCAGCGAAGCCACTGTATCATTATTTGCTGCGCTATATCTATGTCGGCCGCCATAGCCGATTGAGTTGGTGCGTGACTACCATTCGGAATTCAGAGAGAACGTAGGTTCGAATCTCGGTGAAAGACCAAAATGAAGAAAAAAAATTTCTTATAGCGGTCGCCCCTCGGCAGGTAATGACAAACCTCCGAGTGTATTTCTGTTATCAAAAAGCTTCTCATAAAAAATATGCGCCATTTGGAGTCGTATTGAAATCTCCATTTGTGAAACAACATCAAGGCGCACGCTACAAATAGGAGGAGGAGCTCGGCTAAACACCCAAAAAGGGTGTACGCGCCAATTAACAGGTTTCCAATAACAGGTTTATGTTGGAATGGATTGCTATTAACGATTTTTTATGGCCAGAATTGGATAGTATTGATCTGTACAACGTTTATTTTCAACAAAACGGCGCTACGTTCCACACAAGCAACGAAACCATTGACCTTTTACGGGAAAAGTTTCCGGACCGTGTTATCTCTCGAAGAGGTGATCAAAATTGGCCACCGAGATCTTGTGATTTAAAACGTTGTGACTTTTTTCTTTGGGACTACGTGAAAGAGAAGGTCTACGTCAACAGCCCAGGGTCGATTCAAGACCTCAATGATGGAATTCGTGAGGCTATCGGGGACATAGGGCAGCCACTTTGCAATTCGGTTATGGAAAATTTCATGAAAAGGATATTGTCGTGTAAGCGTGGTTGTGGTGGTCATTCGCCTGATGTTATTTTCCATTATTTATCTTTATAATGATATAAACATCCGATCATTTATATTAAAAAATAGCATTTTTCTTTCAAATTTCAAAATAACACCTCTTATTGGAAAACATTTTACACCTCTATGCCGTCGTAAAACAATATACGCAAGTGATGGACCTTGCGATACTCGCCGTCACCAACGTGCAAAAGTCCAAAAATCTTCTGGAGAATTTTTCTCTCATGCACTCGGACATCTCGGATTAGTCGAGACGCATCGGATATTATCGTCGTTCAAGCTTCTGCGCCATACATTAGGACGGGCATGATGAGAGCCTGGTTCCTAGATAACTGGTTGTGCGCTGGGTTTGGCATCCGCCACGTAAAAATCCCGCCCAATAATTTTGTATACTATCATGGATAGTTACATTACACAACGCGTTAAAATTATTGAGACTTATTATGAAAATGGTTGATCTTCAAAAGCAACATATCGCAAAATTCGTGTTTTTTTTATTGAAATAATCGTCGAAATGAGTCGGCAATTCAAAGGTTGCTAAAGAAGTTTCAAAAAATGTTTTCTTTTGAGGATAAGAAAAGCACTGGCAGACCAAAAACAGAAAGTACAAGTGTTTGTCAATAAGTGCCTTCGCCAAATCATCAAACTCTCCTGGCCTTATACAATAACAAATGACAACCTGTGGCACTTGACACTACAGCAACCGATCAATATAGAAATTGTAAAACCTAAGTGGAATTGGATTAACCATACGCTATGCAAGCCAGCCGACGAAATCGCTAGGCGAGCCATTAGATGGAACCCACAAGGCAACAGACGTTGAGGAAGACCAGCTCATACCTGGAGAAGGCAGCTGGAAATCGAAATGGAGGCTGGTCTGCTAAGTTGGAACGAGATCAAAACTCATGCAAACGATAGAACAGCTTGAAAAAAACTTGTTAGGCTCTTTGTTCTTTAGCGGAACGATAGGAACTCATATATTGGATTGGGGAATAAGTTCATAGCGTTTTTACATTTTCTTTGATTTTACAACGATTTCTTTGCTGTTTGGCAAAGGGTAAATATTAATTCGGTAGAACTCTTTGTGCTCTAGAAAACGTCGATGATACTTTCCGCAGCGGAAGGCCTTCTAAATTCGATGAAAAATGTCTCAAATCAGTCCTGAATTTGCGGAAAAAATGAACTCCGATCATAAAACGACACTCATACATCTTCATTGAATGAGATTTACTGAAAAATTGGGAGCCTGGGTGCTTCACGAGCTCAACGAAAGAAACAAAGAAAGCCGCCTTCAAATTGTTTCTCAGCATCTCGTCCACCATCGAGCAACACGCGGCCGTAAACAACGCTTTTTGTATCGAATCGTCACGGTAGCTGAGAAATGGTGCCTATACATCAATATAAAGCTAAGGAAGGAGATACGCCCTAGCCGAGAGTCAAGCCGCATCTTCATCCAAAGAAGGTCATGATATGTGTTTGATGGGAGTGGGGGGAATGGTACATTGGAAATGCTCGGAAAGAATGCCACGGCCAACAAGGAGCTCTACATTGCTCAGCTATGCCACGTAAGTGAGGTTATTCGAAAGAAAAGGCCTGAGCGATATGATGAAACCACACTCCTTCACGACAACGCCAGGCTCCACGTTGCACAAGTCGTCAAAGCAGCACTCCAAGAGCTCGAATGGGAGGTCTTTAAACATCCTCCGTATTCTCCGGATCTTGCACCGACCGATTATCATCTTTCCCGCTCCCTGTTAAATCAGGCGTTACCTTTGATAATAAAGAGGTCCCTAAAAACTGGCTCAACACCTGCTTTGACACCAGACCAGGCGATTTTTGGCAAAACGGCATCAACAAATTGGTCGAGGGGTGAGAAGAGGTTGTAAACAGCAACGGCGAATAATATATATAATTCATTAACTTATTGATATAATTAATGCTTTTTGTTTAAATAAACGTCTTCGGTAAAAACGCCACGAACTTATTCACCAACCCAAAAACAAGACATTCTGTTTGCTACTGTAGCGCCAAGGGCATTTAAATAGTGCCATTTTCCATATGCAATTGTT